>NC_062291.1:43730024-44980024 GCF_902655055.1 Lutra lutra | reverse complement strand
GAGTGTTCTAAGGACACCACAGAGCTGGGAGGGCAGTGGGTGAGGCAGCAGGCAGCTGTGATGGTCCCTATGAGGAAAGCCCCTTGTGTACACTAAAACAACATGTCAGTGGGGATGGAGAGAAAGAAAAGAAATGGCTTTTAGTGGAGGTGGAACCGTGGCATTCAGTCATGCAAAACTATAAATCAAGCATAATCCTGGGAGGCAGATACTATTCCCAGGAGCCATCTCACTGTATCTGCTGGAGTTGTTTCTTTTTATCCCTTTCAATAAAAGCAATTAGAAATACTTTCAGAATGTCTTCTTCATCAACACGGAGGCTATCATTCGGCACACTCTGGAGAAATAAATGTGAATTTAACAACCCAACCTCACATTCTCTGTCCAGCTCATCCTGCTTGGTGAGCAGTAAAACAAACAAACAAACAAACAAACAAACAAACAAAACCCAGGGAGAACCCTGCATCTCCCAGCCCAAGGTCTGAGCCGCAGAACAAGAAATACAGACGTTGGGGGAAGGAGATACGTTTGCGGATGTGGTGTGTATTGTATCCCAGCGAAAATCAAAATCTGTTGTCAGACTGAATGGAGATGCCCCTTTCTCCTCCTGCAGCACCTGGTGCAGTCAGAGCCCCACTTGCCACCCATCCTGATTGACTCCAGATCCCAGGCCACTTGCCTTGGCTTCTCTGCTAAAATGTCTTAAGTCAGAAGGGCTTGGGCTGTCACATGGAACGCTAATGTCTGGGCAAATCAGGTGCCAGAGCAGCAGCCAGAGGAAGGAGAACCATTGCAAAGCTGGAGAGGATTTTTCTTTGAACTCACGGATGACAATAAATCCTGGGGAATTTAGTTAAAAACAAAATATAACCAAAAAGATAAGCCTGAGTACAGATGAACTCAGCAGTGAAGAAATAGACAAACAAGCAAATATCAGGGGAGCAGAGAGACACAAAATCGGTGGAGAACCAGGGAAAGTGCTACACACTTTGCAGGTGTGATCCCACTTTCTTGGCCCCACCTGGGCTCCCGGTGGACAAGTCTGGACTGAGCTGGGCAGGAGATCCATGACCTCGATATCCTTATTGTAGATTTCCCCAGAAGGAGGTCTAGACTCTGAAACCAGGTCTTTGGCTAGCTGGGAGACAGGCAGAACAGAGGAGACCCAAGACTAGACAACTACCTCAGTAAGGTGGACTCTACATGACGGAACCCCTGGCAGGTAGGCAACTCACAGTCAGAATCCAGAGTACAAAAGTTGGGGGTATAGCTCCGTGGTAGAGCATTTGACTGCAGAATACAAAAGTTGTCACCAGCATGCATTTATTCATACAACAAAGCCCTTATATGCACTCACTTGTGGGCAAGAAATGTGTCAGAGAATCACCCTGTTCCTGTTTCAGCTTCCCTTCTAGAAGCAGGTGTGATACAGCCATCCAAGCAGCCCCCTAGAAGATGCCATCACTTGTACCAAAGACCATGGGGAGCTCTTTCCCGAGTCCTCCTGGGCCCTGTCTGCTGAAGTGCTTTCTTTGTTTGAGATGTAAGAGACAACACAATCCGTGACAGGGCAGTACAGGGCTGCACGGATTTGATGGGAGAAGTTCAGCGCACTGCTTATCTACACTTTATTTTCTTGCTTTTGAATTCGCAGGTCATAATAAAGCATCGCATGTCCACAGTCCAGCAAGAAGAATTAATTAAGGGGAGACTTTTAATGTAGAAAGCAGCTTACTGAGATAATGGAAAAGGCTTTGGTAAGACTTGGCTTAATTGGAATTTCAAGCAATTCCTCGCTTGTTATATCAGGGATTTTTACTGTTATAGACAGGATGAGCAAGCTGTTTAAAGAGCTTACGGGCAAAACTGGACTCCAAGGTTTGGGGAGAGGTGGATTTGACTCAGACAATTGGGGCAGCCTCAGAAAACAGCAAGTAGGGAGCATGGACTTGTTCTCTTGTCACTGAATGGACATGGATTGGGTTAAGCCTCTACTGTCCCAGATAACCCAGAAACCAGGAGATGAGCTAGAGGGTCAAGTTCCAGTGCATCAAACTTGCTGCCCATTTTTAGGTATGAATAGGGGATGAGGCAAAGAGGGACCAAATGCAGAACTTGGGCTTCGGAGTTTGAAATGCATGGGTTTATGTCCTAATCCTACCTCATGGATTCTGATAAATTCCATGTAGTAATGCCTCCTTTCACAGGAGCAACATAGATATTAACTGTTAATAGAACGTGTTAAATGCATAGTGCTCTATTGCAATTTGTGGCACTCTCTGGGTAGGACACATCAGTGGACAAGACACAGACACTTCCTTAACGAAGTTTATAGCGGAATACAGATGGCAGACAAATTATATTAGCTGAGATGAGACCTTTTCCATTTGAATCACTAACTGATCATTACCTTAACTGAATGAGTGGGGAAAAAAAAAGCCAATTGAAATTACTGCCTTTCAAGGACTTGACAGGGCTTCAGGGAAGAAGACAGTGGCTCTGTCTTTTTGTGGGCTCACTAAGGTAGGAGGGACACCAGAAGATAACTGAGGATTTCGTATGGCTTCCCAGTCCGCTGCCCCATGGTGCAGGTCTCTGCTTTTAGCCTGGGTCTAAATGCTGTTTGTCATAAACACCTGTGCCTGCAGTTCAACGTGACCATCAGAAGGGCTGTTTGCCTGGAAATTGACATCGGAATTACCAAAGATTACCAATGATTAGTTGATTATGTCTTGACTTGAGCTCCAATTGCCATAAAGGACTTTATGTCACCCCAAAATACATTCCATTAAAGGCTGATTCTATTTCCTCCTTGTTGTCTCATTGGGGCTAAGCTTTCGAAAATTCTCTTAGCACACTCATAGGGCAGCTTTGGGGAACAAGTGTATTTTCACATCTTTTGACATTAAGTCCATTTACTAGGTTAAGGAGTGCAAAGAACAATTCCTTAGTTCCAAGATAGGGATGAGAACTCTTTCGGGGGTGGCAATTTCCCCAGTAAAAATACTATTTCTGTCCTTGTCATAACAAAGAGGAGGAAATTGAATCCAGGGCATTGTCCTGAAGCTTTTTCCAAGTAGCAAATACTTTTGACTTTGAAAATAAGCAGTCTTAAATAAGTAAGACCCCAAGGCAAGAAAGAATCCAGAAGAATATTCATGTGCTGGAATAATAACCTTCTAAATATAGCAGCACAGAGCTTCCCCAGTGCAACAGAAAATTCCAGAACAAGCCTTTTAGAAGGTGCTGGACTGTAGCAGTTTATGTGAAGGAGCAATGGACCCACATCTATAATTCTCCTCGGTGTATATGTACCAGGTCCTGATTTGACCCCATTACTGTAAACAGATTCCATGCTTGTCCTCTAATTGTATGTGCACAGCAACGTTGAGAAGTACATAATTTTATTCCCATTTACTATCCAGGGCTGAGAAGGCAAATAATTTTCCCAGATTCACACAGTCACCAACAGTGGTGGTCCAGATATGAACATGGGCTTTTCCCTCCAATTACTGAGAGCTTTTACTACACTGTTTCCTCAGGACTGTTTTGCTTCCATTTGTGATTCCCCAGAGCAGTTTCCTGTGGTTTCTATCCTAAAACTCCCAGCAAGACCTCAATCCCAGCAGTAGGCAGCTCTCAAGACCCTCCCAGCCTAGACTGGGGATTTTCAAATGTGAGTGCCCTTCGCAGTTGCCCGGAGGTCTTGTTAACCATTCTCGGGCTCTACTCCAGTCTTTAACTAAGTAGGTTGGGGAGGCAGGTGGTGCCCAGGGAACTTGCATTTCTTTTTTTCTGCTTTAATAGCTTCATTGCGAAAGACTTTACATACCATGAAATTCAGCCATTGTAAGTGTACAATTCAATGATTTTAAGAACTTGACCTCCTTATACAACCATTACCACAGTCTCACTTTAGAACATCTCCATCACCCCAGGAAGATCCTTTAGGCCAGGTCGCTGTCATTGCCAGATCCCAATCCTCTGCCCCCAGCAAATACAAATCTACTTTCTGGTCCTACGATTTGCCTACTCCTCAATCATCCAGTATGTGGTCTTTTGCGTCTACTTTCTTTACTTAATGTAGTATTTTTGAGATCCGTCCATGTTGAAGCACACATCAGTACTTTGTTCCTTTTTCATTGCTGAGTAATATTTCATTCATTGGATATACTGCACTGTTTATCTATTCACTGAAATTTTGCATTGCCAAAGAGTCCCCACATGGCACTGCTCTGCTGTTCTGGTGACACCTTGAGAACCACTGATTTAGGCCAACATTCCCAACCTTGGCTGCCCACTGAAATCTCCAGGACACATCTCACAAAATACCATTCCCAGGCTTCATCCAGCTTCTGATTTAAATGGCCTGAGGTGTGGGGTTCAGAAACTTGTACTTTTATAAAACTTTCCAGGTGATTTGACTGCACAACTGACGCTGAAAATTACATAATGAAATCCTTGCTACTCAAAGTGTTGACTAGACACTGCAGTGCTTAACCTGGAATCTCCCTGGAGTTTCCAAATCTCAGAACCCATTCTAAAACTCCTGAATCAGAATCAGCATTTTAGCAATATGCTAAGTAGGTCATCCACTTTTATATGTATAATGTCCATTTATTCCTTAAATATTTTAAGTTTTCATTTGAATTCAGTTAGTTAATATGCAGTGTAATATTACTTTCAGGTGAACAATATAGTGTTTCAACATATCCATACAATGCCAGGTGCTCATCGCAACACCTGCCCTCCTTAATTCCCATCACCTATTTCACCTAGCCCCCCATCCACCTCCCTCCTGGTAACCATCAGTTTATTTGCTATACTTAAGAGTCTGTTTCTCAGTTTGCTTCTCTTTTTTTTCCTTTGCTCATTTGTTTTGTTTTGTTCTGTTTTTTTTTTTTTTAATTTCACATATGAGTGAAATCATATGGTATCTGTCTCTGACTTATTTCACTTAGCATGATACTCTCAAACTCTGTTCGTGTTGTTGCAAATGACAAGATTTCATCCTTTTTTATGACTGAGTAATATTCCAGTGTATATATACCATATATTTTTCAAATATTTAATTTATTTATTTGAGAGAGAAAGAGAGCATAAATGCAGAGGAAGGGTGGGACAGAGGGAGAGGGAGAAGCAGGTTCCCTGCTGAGCAGGGAGCTCAACATGGGGCTTGAGCCTAGGACTCCAGGATCATGACCTGAGTTGAAGGCAGCTGCTGAACTGACTGAGCCACCCAGGCGCCCCTATAGTACATCTTTATCCATTCATCAGTCAACGGACACTTGAGCGTTTCCATGTTTTAGCTATTGTAGGTAATGTTGTTGTAAACAGTGGGGAGCATGTACCCCTTTAAATTAGTGTTTTGTATTCTTTGGGTAAATACCCAGTACTGCAATTGCTGGATCATAGGGAAGATCTAGTTTTTGACTTTTTGAGGAACCTCCATATTGTTTCTCAGAGTAGCTCCACCAGTTTCCATTCACACCAACAGTGTAAGAGGGTTCTCCATTCTCGGCATCCTCACCCACCCCTGTTGTTTCTTGTTGATTTTAGCCATTCTGACAGGTATGAGGCGATGGCTCATTGTGGTTTTTGATTTGCATTTACCTGACGTTCAGTGATGTTGAGCATCTTCTAACGTGTCTGTACGTCTTTGTTGGAAAAAAATGTCTATTCACGTCTTCTACCTATTTTAATTGGATTGAATAAGTGATTCTTAGACTTATGGGAGTTTAAGTGATTCTTACTCTACAGCACACTAAAATGTCAAAGAGCAGAAGACACGAACAAGGGGGAAATTTCACTTTCAGAATGCATGGTAACAAGATGCAAACGAAAGGCTACTAATGAACGGGTGGTATCTTAAGCATGCATTGCCAAGATTAGTTCTCACATTGATTAAACTGTGGAACAATTGCTGGCCTTGCTGTTTGATTCCTGTGGCTACTAAGGAATCCGTCTTTAGTGAAGGAAGTTGGGTTAAACTGCCTGCCCTAAATAGAGCTCATTCTTTTTCAAGAGAGCACATTATCTAAAAGATTTATTTATTTTTTATTTTAGATGTGGAAGGGACAGAGTGAGAGGGCGAGAGAATCCTCAAGCAGTCTCCTCACTGAGCACAGAGCCCCAGGTGTGGCTTGATTTCACAACCCTGAGATCACGACCTGAGGTGAAATTAAGAGCCAGGTGCTTAACCGACTCAGCCACCCAGGTGCCCCTCAAGAGAGCACATGTTGATGAGTTCCATCTGTGTCCATTCTAATGCAGATGGCTAGGATTCCAACAACTTCTTGTCTGAACTGTTGAGGGCACGTTTAAATTCCATGGAACCTCAACATCTTGATCACATTGACTGTGACAACTTTTCCGAAAAACCTGTTTAGTTCTGGGCATGGGTAAGTAGGTATTAGGGCACAGAGACCAAGATACAGTGTTTACATGGAGGTATTTGGTATACGGAGGGGTGCACAGGCTGCAAGAGATAGGTGATACTCGGCCCCAGAAGGGAAGATGGCTCCCTTATGGAACCAGGTACTGAGGGGAAAGCATAGTAGTCAGGGAAAGTACCCAAGGAGGTAATTATTGGTATAATTATTGAATAACTAATAATAATTAACTGTGTTAGGATGATGAGAAGGTGCAAGGGGCACTAATGAAGCATAGGGAAGAAGTAGGGCAAAGACCTAGAAACTTGAACACTTTGAAATCCTGCTTCATTTTTAGGACACAGATACAGAATCTCAAATTAATCTTGTTTGTGGAGCATCTCGAGAGGGATTTTTGCTAAGTTTTGAGCTTGAAACCAGAAGTGTTGTCAATACAAAGATAGAGACCCTACTCTATTTCTAAGGAGCCAGCGTGCTGTAAGATGATACAGGTGTGGGGGATCTGGCACATCATGGTCTATGCAGGGTCACCTCCCATCTTCTCACCCAGGGTGACAGCCTGTTTCTCTTTTGGGGCCTCATGACTTGTGGATACCCAAGAGCATGTTGTGGCCTGGTGGAGCAGAGAACCGAATGGACAGTCTATTCTGAGGACATGAACAGCCCCAACAGGCAAAGGGAAGCTGAAGGTCCTGACCAAAGGTCCTGACCACCAGGATTCTCTAAAATCAGAGATTGAGACACAGGTTCTCATTAGAGCCTTGCACTCAGCAACTGTGTGAAAGGGTGTGAGTTAAACATCAGACCATGGGTCGAGTTTGATATAGATAATCAATCGGTGATAATTTCCTTCTCTGTCATGGCTCCTTTCAAGACAATATCCTGGAAATCATATGCAGATTCCAAAGGTCACTTGCACTATTCACTTTCCTTATACTGTCCTGTACATTTATAGCCTGACCTTTATCCATACAACCAGAGCCTCTTCACGTTGATGACCATAGACCCATGCAGCACTCAAGAATTTTAAGTTCGTTTTCCTTCCTTCCCTCCCTTCCTCCCTGTCAAGTTAAATTTTCCTGTGGCAGCTGAGTACCGAGGGCTTAAAAAACATTCCAAATGAGTGGAAGGGAATTAACAGTCAAGGGATTATTTCATTTCAATCCTCAAAATAACTCCATGAAGTATATAATATGATCTCCATTTTGTAAGTTTAGAAACACTGAGGCATATTAGCTTGCCCAAGACCACCCAGATACTAAGTGGTAGAAATGACCAGTCCAAGGTTTTCCCTAGATCGGACCACCCCTCAAAGGGGCTGCTTTATGTGTCCGTGGCCCAGCAGACACTAGAGGGACATGTGTCTCAGATGCCCTAATTGCTGTACTGGTTGGGCCACTACCCTCCGAGACAGACTGAGATAGTCTTGGAAACAGTCCTGGGCATGTGAACTGTTGTCATGAGTCTGAGCATATAGGAGAGTCTCCCCAGTTTGCTAGGACTGTGGCCTTGGGCCAGGCAGCTGTGGTGCCGGCTGGTGAGTGTGCTCACTCCCTTTCATGTTTTCATGTGTTCCATTTAGAATCCTTATTGTGGGATCAGTGCAGGACTCAGATCCAGGGAAAGGCCCATGAATCACAGCTGCAAAACAATTCCATTTTGTTGGATACTCGCAGGTGAGTTAGCTTGAAAACAAATTATGTATGCAAAGGGGTTGGATGAGTCCATCGTGGACAGGCCTGTAATATAGCAGGTTATTTCTTGTCCTTAATTACACTGTCCTCTGGTGGGGACAGAAAATAAGGTAAATCTATTACGTTCTGTCCTGAGTGCTGAGACCCCCGCCCTTGATTATTTCAACTTTTAAAATACTTATTTTGTTCGCATGAATGTGATTGTTGTTTTAAATTTGTAAATTAATATAATTAACGAAGAAATCCTAACTGAAGTGTGGGATTACATTTATTTGGCAACTACTCCATTAATGTCTAGCATCTAAAAAGCATTGTTAATCGTGTGCACACTGTTAATTATCTCAACATGTTTAATTGCTGTTTTCTTAAATAACTAGTAGGCCATATGTAAATGATCTTTCAAGCATTAACATTTCATTTTGTGAAAAACTAAAACACTGATTGTGTGATACATTAGACTGAACATGATCTTGGGGCCATTCATGCTGTATTATGAAAACAGGAAACCAAGCGAATGATTCCCCTTACCACCCCAACCAAAGACCCCAATGGCCCAGAGGGGCAAACGTAACAACACTTAAAAGTACTACAGAATTGTCAAAAGAACAGTATATCTGCAGCATACATTGTGAAACGTATGTTAGAATTATAGTTTTCCTATTTACTCTGCAACTTTTTGTCAAGCTATGAAACAAAAGTAATGATCTCTAATATTCAGAGATATTATTCAGCAAATAATATTCAGCATTCGCTATATTCCAAGTCTTGTGCACAAGCTGAGTGCATTTTCTTTTTAAGATTTATTTATTTATCTAAGAGAGCAGAGAGAGAGAGAGAGAGAGAGCATGAGCAGGGAGAGCAGCAGAGGGAAAGAATCTCAGGCAGACTCCCACTGAGCACGGAGCCCAACTAGGAGCTGGATCTGGCAACTCTGAGTTCAGGACCTAAGCTGAGACCAAGAGTCAGACACTTAGCCAACTGCGCCACCTAGCCACCCCAAGCTTAATGCATTTTCACTTTTCCATTTCATTCTCCCAAGAGACCTATGATGAAGATAATGTGATTATCACTCCATTTTATAAACCCAGGCAGGGACAATTAGGTAGCTTGCCCAAGGTCACATACTGGTGTGGTGGCCATTTGGGATGCTTGTCTAATACTTCCTAGTTTCCTCCTTTCACGTAGGATGGCCCAGTAGCCTCATGGATCCGGTGTAAAGAAAGACTCACAAACACAGGTTTTAGGAGGCCAAGAAGGACCCTACCAGGCTCTAGGCTCTAATCCTGCCTTATCAAGAATAAGTCAGGGTTCTCCACCAACTTCCAAGCATAATATGGATCATGTCCCGGATGACTGCTTCACAGGGTGACTGGCTCATGCGGTGCAGTCCTGTGTGGGTGAGACTATCTGAAACCTTGTACTGTTTCACAACCCTCTGATTCTCTCTGTGCACTTTACTCCACCTTGGAGAGAGTTTCTCTGCACACCCTTACCATCCCCATCAGCCCATTCCGCCCTGCTTGGAAGGCTCCCAACTATTCTTCAAAGCTTGGGTCACAAGTTCCATACTCTGTGAAACTTTTCCTAATCGCCCCAGATTGTGTTACTTGATTCTTGTGTTGAATGTTTCTCAGACAACAAACTTGTTGACCATACCTACCATACTGTATTTCTCCAGGTAACCCTGCGACCTAGCAAGAGATCCATAAAGTGTCTTGAATACATGAGGAAGGACAGTTAGGGAAGGAAAAGGAAAGTAAAGGAGAGGAGGGAGACATGGGAAAGGAGAGAAAGAGAGAGAAAAGAAGGAAAGAAAAGAAACTTAGGTTCCGGCCACACCCACTTTGTAGTACTGACCTGGGCATGGAGCTGTAGGCCAGACAGCCCCAAGAGGCTGTCCCCGGTGTGCAGAGCTGCTTTCTCTGTGACCATCCTCTTACTACTGCCCGGAGGCTGGCAGTATCTGGGGAAAGACGTTTCTCTCAAGATCTCTGAAAGACTGTAGCAGTCTCTGGAGTTCTCATTGACAACAAAAATGGCTTATGACAGTCATTACTTTGTACATCAAGAACTCAGAGCAGTCATGAAATCCAACCCTCTCTAATCAGAGCACCCTGCAGTATCTGAGATGGGCTTGCCTTGAAACCTGAAAACAGCCTCCCACTGAATATTGGTAGAAGGAAAATCTCGTGGTGTTCCTCAGACAGCTCTGGAACTCCTGGCTTGTATTCTAGGAGCCAGGGGTGTAAACTCTCCAGAGCACTGAAATCTTTATTCCAGAATCCTGGATTCGCTGTCAAGGTGAGTCCTCCTCTAAGTGATTAATATGGCTGAACTATAAATTACAGATGGTCTGACTGACATCTCTTTGTCAGAGAATCTTTGAGAAGGAGAAGTATTTCAAGCCTAAGACCAGGCTCACTTCCTGAGGCCAAAGTCTTGGAAACTAGACCCAAGCAGCCAAATGCTGACAGAAATTGGAGTGAAGCAGAATGGAGCTCTTTACTTAGAGGAGATAACCTAATGTGGACTTTTCCAGTCTTTACTACACTGACGACGTGGCAGGGGTGTTGCTGTGCTAAGTGTTTTTTGTTTGTTTGTTTGTTTTTAAGATTTATTTATTTGAGAGAGCATGTGGGGGAGGAGGAGCAGAGGGAGAGGGAAAGAATCTCAGGCAGACTCCCAGCTGAGCACAGAGCTAGGTGTGAGGTTTCCTCCCATGACCTCAGGATCACAATCTGAGCCAAAGGCAAAAGTTGGATGCTTAACCAACTGTACCATCCAGGTGCCCCATCCTCTGCTAAAGGTTTTACACAATTATCTTGTTCATTCTCATAACAATAACAAATTAGTTTTCAAATTAATTATGCCCAATGTACAACTGAGAAAACTGAGTCACAGGGCCACGGCACTGATAGGGCTCTGGGAAGCAGATGTTGAGATGGAGTTAGGAGTAGACATTAACTGTGGAGTCACACATGAGAAAGAACCAGGAAGGCAGCAGGACTGGTTAAGGGGAGTCATTGGGCAACTGTGTGGACTAGACAGAGACTAGTGTTAGTTCAACAGGGAGCAGAGCCAAGACTGCCCAGCAGAGGAGGCCCCATGCTGAAGGAATGCCTAGGCCCCTGCACACCATTGTGCTTGGTCACGGGAAGGGACTGTTTCTGCGGTAGCATGATCTTGGCCTGAAAGCCAAGGTGGATCCCGATAACAGCTAGAGAGTGTCAGTTCTCCACAGTCCTCCCACTTGAGCAGGAGCCCCCAGTTGAAGAGGAAGCTGAGAGGCATATCTCCATGTCTGCCACAGGCAGTGAATATTTCCAGTCTAATAAATGGTAGGGAGTGGTGGGGCCAGCATGTGAACCCAGGTGGTAGGACTTGAGCCCCAGCCCCTGTAGCCATAGCTTTACTCTTGTTGTCCCTGGTGCCAGTCCAGAAACTGTAGGTGCTTCCACCTCACTTCTCTGCTGAGCTCTCTTGCACCCACTCGGCCCATGGAAAGGACATATGGGTCTCTCCAATGACCAGGACAGCTCTGCTGCTGGCCACCAATGGGAAGTGCTGATATGGCCTTTTGGCCACTTAAACTTTGTAGCTGCAAAAGATGGGACCTGAACTCTTTGCAATTATTCCCTGCTTTGTTAGCAGCTCTCTAGCCTTCCTCCCCTTCTAGGTCTGGATCACCCCACTTTCCAGCCTGAATTTTTCCAGGCAACAGCAAAGAAAAGCTTTATCTTAGCCTTTGTCAGTATCTTGACACATGGAACTCTGTCCTCATTTTTGCAGTTCTATTGGAGTTGCGAGCCTGCTTTTTCATACCATCCCTTCTCTCAAAAAAACCAAAAACTGGTCTGAAAAGAACACTTGTGCCTATCCCACCCCATTCAAAGTCAACCCTTCTGACAGCCCTGAGTCCCAGCACCATCCTTCTTCTGCTAAGGGGCCACATTTACATCAGAATCTTACTGACCATGAATTAAACTTTAAATTGCCCAGCGGCTTTTCTTTCTCTCCCAAAATGCCTGTAGAGCCCTTCTACAAATAAAACCCTTGTGGCCAGCCCTGATCCAGTACAATATGGCAGGGTCTCTACTCGGAAGGAGTCAAGGAAGAGAAATAGCCCGGGAACCCTTGCTACATTGTCAATGAACTGACCAAGGAGCCATCAGAGAAAGAGATGCAGAGGCATGGAGGGGAGATTGCCCTCACCCTGACTGGGTTGTGACTAGTTTCCAGCCAGGGATGACTCTCTACCCAGTGGTTCTCCTACCGAGTCAGCTGTCAGTGTATTAATGTGATCCCTAAGCAGCCCCGAGTGAATAATGATAACCTGGCACAGACACAATTACACATTGACAATTTCAGGGCTGTTTCCGCCAGCTCCATCCGCCCCAGCCACTCACAGCTTTCAAGCCTCAGTCCTATGTGGTTTCTCAATCATTCATGACCTGAAGAGGGGACAGCCACCTAACAGGGGTGTGGATCTAGCTTCTGTAAGGTCAACCTGAGCATGATGGGGTTGTGTCCCTTGAATATCCTATCACCTTCCCCACATGGCAGCAAGGCACCACGGAGCCTGTCCACAGCATGATGTTTTTCCCAATTATTTTGACATTGAGGCTAGGCCTACACAATAACCCAATGGAAAATGTAGCTAAAGAGATGGTAACGTGCCACCCGGGGAATGAAGCAGCATCAAAAAATCTAATTTCCATGAACAAATTTTCAGAGCACTCACTGATGGGACAATCATATTCGCCTAAATCTTTAACTGAGCATTTACAAACTATAATTCCATTAGATTTTAAAAACCAGACGATACTTGCAAATGTGTTTTCATAGAAATCTAATTAAAATAACCTGATACCTTATCATGTAAGAACTTAAAAAAAAAAAAGACTATAAGCTACAGAACAAGAATAAGCTGTTGTTCTATTTTTCCTGGTGAATATTGAACCAAAGAGATCTTAAAGCCGTATTGGAAATTAGAATAAAACCTGAAAAAATTTTGTGTGCCAGTTTTCTTCTTCTGGTTATAGTCCATATGCTACTCCTTTCACACAAGGGCATTGTCTTCATGGCTTTTGTGAAGGGCACACTCGGGGCCTAGTGTCTCCTCAGGGACCTTTGCTTCGATCTCTGAACGGGGCCTCAGGGCCCACTGGAGAGATCAATCACTCAGGCATCTCCCGAGACACCAGGTCATGTGGCAAAAGTTCACCCTCCAGGATTCCTGGTTCTCAAGACCTCTGTGGCATCGATTGTCAACTTGACAAAGCAGCTGACTTTTTGTGTGCAATCCACAGACAGCATAATGCAGAGCAAATCACGAGAGGCCAACACAAAATCTCAGGTTTTCTCAAGAGGAAGAAGAATGGGCCTCATTTGCGGTAGGAAAAACCGCCAATATCAGGCACCATTTAATAACCGCACGAACGTGAAGCAGTTGAATAACACTTCGGGCTTCTGTTTGCTCATCTGTGGATGGGGTGGTTGCCCCATCTGGCAGTGGGTGAGCTACCTGTGCAGAGCTCTAGCCTAGGATCTTGGGGCCCTACTGTATCGTCCCCAGGGAGCACTGTGAGGGGCTCTGTCTTTGGCAGTCCCCTTCACCCCACATCCTCTGATCATTCAGTAACATAGACAAAAATCACATCTTTATGTGATAATAATGGAATATGGTGGAAGATCAATTAGACATAGGAGGAGGGTCTTTGAATAACATCCTCAACCCATCATTGCTCTAGGAAGAAAAGTATCCATTGCCAAAATCCAAACATGTCCTATAAAATGATAAATGCAGGAAGGCCATAGTGGAGCATGGTCACTTGGGCAAAGATTCTCAGATTATCAGGCCATCCTGGAAAAGAGCCACTAGGGGACCCCCAAAGAGAGTTCACAATATTTTAACATCTCGCAGAGGTTGGCTAGCCTGAGGCAAAGGAATTGTAATGACCCAACTTAAGGTTCTGTATCATATTCATACAGGAAGAAATCACACTGAGCTAGAAATGGGGATCAGCAGATATGGACAGCTGGGGTTTTCCTAAGTATTTCTGGTCATATTAATAGCAGTTCGATGAGAGAGAGAAAACCAAAGAAAGCTCTGTAGTCAGAATTCTTTAATTCCACACAGTCAACTCCTAATGCTGGATCAAGGAAAATGCTAGACTTTTGACATATATCATTAATTCATCGTCCCAGCATTTCAAAGTCCAAGTTATATCATATCTCTTTCTCTACACTGAGAAATAGAAGCATGACCTGTCCAAGGTCATGGTTTCTCAGATTTTATCTCAAGTCTGCCTCACTCCCACACTGACAATTTTCTCTAAGATTATATTCCTTAAAGAAAAGAAAGAGCAAGGAGGTTTTTTGGGGTGGTGGTGGTGGTGGTGGTGTTTCAAGAATTAAAAAGAAAACTTGCCAAGAATAGCCATAGAAATCACAAGGCCTGCATGTGTATGGGCAGTGTTAATCTGATGGTGCTCCCATGCTTCGAAGCCTGGGCAAAATTAACATTTCAAGGACTAGTGTAAGCCTAGGACAGAGCCAGAGCAAGTATATAATCACTCTATATTGAGCACAGAGGCCTCACCCAACTAGGAAGTGTCATTAGAGAATTTTTGCCCTGCCTTGTGGCCAATCCCAGGGTAAGCTCCTTCCCAGCTGGGCACCATGATTAGTCAGGTGGCCACAGAAAGGACCACCTTTTTCCAAACCCAGAGCTAACAAGCCTGTCAGGCCTCAGGGGCTTGCATCTAAAGGATGTAGAGCCTCCCACATTCAGAGGGGCAGCCCAGGCTTATCTCTCCCTCTGGTTCTTTGAAATCTGGAGAAACTTATGCCCTGCCATTCTCCCTTCCTGGGAAACCCACCCTGCTTTTTCCAGCCAAGATTTTGTTTTTCACCGTCCATGCTGAATCTCCAATTGGCATCCCCAGACACAACTTAGCTTTGCATGACTGGACACCCTCCTCTCTTAGAATTACATCCCTCACCCCACCTCCACAGCAAATGGGTGTGCCAATAAATGGGCTCAAGCTTTTTCATGCCCATTGATCTTCTTTTGCTGTGATTGGGGTCTCCCTGGACCTGAAGGGCTACAAGTCTCATCTTTCCTTCTTAGTCTGTACCCCTCCTTCCTGAGTGCACACGGGTGGAGCAATCCTCTCCTGCATGCAGATGCTTCTGGGAATTCAGAGACCACAAATGGCCAGTACCTTCCCCCTGGACATGAGATCTCATAACTGGCTGAAGTTTCTCAAAACAAATTTTAGTATCCAGACAGAAGTTTTTTAAGAGTTTGAACCATGTTGTGGTAATTGTGTTTATGTGAGAAACCCACTATGTCTGAAGCCTCCAGAGGACAGTATTCCTGTCATTCAGGTGATGCATCAGTCATGTGGAGGATGTTTGGAAATGCTCCTGTCTGAGGGGGCGGCAAAGACTCCCTGAGTCTGGGGTTCTCAGAGGTGAGAGCAAGAGGGAAGCAGGGCACCTGGCCGGTCTTTCTCCTGAGGGACGGGGTAGCTCAGGAGTCCCCACAGTCCATAAGTTACTAGAGGAAACAGGTCTCTGTCTCTGCCTCCACATTGGGGGGAGATAAATGGCACAAGCATTAGGTGGCAGGGGGGCAAAGCCATTGGCCAACTGCTCATTATTCGGAAATCAAGTGCAATTTTCTAATATGGAGAAATTGCAGGTTGATGTGATTCCAATGGAAACAAAATATAGTGGCTGATCCCTTCCATCATTCAAAGCCTGGTGTCAGCAGGAAATCCCTTTGCTGTGGGTTAAAATATGATGGTTTGAAAGGGTAGACTTTAAAACATAAATATCAGGTATTTGTGTTTTACTTTATGGAAATTCTTGACCATTTAGCTGTTTGGTAATTGCTATGCACAGCTGAGTAAATATATAGTGAGTTCCAAATCATTCAATACTGAGAAAATGGATATCTCCCTCTTTACCCTTGTTCTGTGTGTGTGTTTGTGTGTGTAATTTTTCCTTAGAACAACTTCTTTTGACACTGTGGTTTTCCATTCTCTCTAGCTATGACTGGAGGTCAGCTAGAATGTTGTGAAATGTCAGAACTGCCAAATAGTCTTCTTAATTTCCAATTCAGAAACACTGACCAAAGTGATGAGAAATAGGAAGGAAACTAGATTTCTCTGAGCACTAGTTGATTTTTACCATTACTCCAGCGCTTTCTTCTGAGCACATTGGACATCTCTCCAACTAAATTCTAGCATTCCCTTCCTTTCTCCCCTTTGGCGGCTGTCTCCAGGGCCAGGCAGTGATTGCGAAGAACCTACTGGGGGGAGGTTTACCCAGGACACATAGAACCAGCTGCCTTGCTATATTGTGACTCAGGATCTTTACACCGGCCATGCCTTCAGAGTGGGAAACTGTCTCTACCTGCCACCCTCTGGCCAAATTCTCTCTCATCCTTCAGATCTCTTGTTGAATGCCACACCGGCTTTATCTGACTCCTACAGATCAGGCCATATTCCTTGTGATTGGTTCTCACTGTACTCTAGACTTCTCTTTACAACTTACCATGAGGGGTAGCAAAGGGAGTGAGTGGCTGGCAAGAGCCAGAGAGCAAGAACATGGGGGTCTTAGAAGGCCAAGGGAAACAACAGGGATCCAAACAACATGCATACAATGGTTCAGCCTATTCTACAACATCAGGATGAAAGCAAGACATATGGGGGACAATTTCCAAAAAAGATAGCTGGGATAGACCTTTGGGGAAACATTTCTGTCTTTTTGCTCTGTGGAAATTTTTATTCTCCAAGCATCCCATCACTGCCCTAAACCCATTTTTACACTTATGCTGTATTTCAATCAAATTCTGCTGGATATATATATATTCTGCTGGCTTTAAGATAATTTTCTGCCATGGATCTATTTCAAATTCCTGACTCATCTTCTTTACCTTTGTTCTCAGAACCTACATCCTCTTACAAGTTAACTCAGCTCCTGAGTTAATGTGTGCTCCTTGATGTTAAGGTGTGCTCCTTGATGGCCCTGCACACACCCTTCATATCCATAGCTGGGGTCTGGCCCACCGCCAGCCATTCTCAGCTAGACCTTAGAAAAAGTGGTCAGGTCTTAGTTTGTGTTCTGGGCTTTAGCGGAGAATTAAAATCTAAGAGAATTAAAAACAAGACAAGGTCTCAATCTTCGAGAGGACTGATCTTTAGAATAAGTAGTTTTCTTTCTCTACTATGAGGAAGACACTCACCTCTTGAATTAAATAACCAGAGCTCCAAACTACCTAGAGCAAGAGTCTTATAGACAGGTTCTGAGGGTGGGAAAGGAACTCCTGGGTCTAGAATTAATCCTGAGTCTGGCTTCCAAAGTCAGACCTCTTCATCTGTGCGTAGGTGCGGATGGTATGTTCTCATGATGCCTCCATCTTTGTATCTTGCCAGGTCGGCTCTCCCTCCGATGTCCAAGTCACCCCTAGGGATTACTGACAACTTCAAAAGACCAGAAGTCTCAGCCGGTGTCATTTCTTTTTAAGGGAAGTTGTGGCAGCTAATACAGAGTGATTTTATTGCTACATACCAGGAATGACTGTGCATGTGGAAATGTGCCTTCCTCACCTGATAAGGAGTGCTACCCAACAGTTCCTTTGGGCTTTCACAGCTCATTATCACCTCGTTAGAGAGGATTGCAGGTTAAATTCTGGCACCAAAAATCCACTGTAGATAGGTCCTTAGTGACATGATTATTTGTGTTCTCCTCTTCAGAATTCAATTTACATGCTAATTACCTTTTGTGCATCTAAGCACATTTAACACATTTACCTGTATATAGTAGTGATTCTCTTCTTCCTCTTGAACTTCAATTTTGTTACGTTACCATCTCACTGAGAAGCAAGCATACTCCTTGGGCCTTTTAAGCACAAAACTGGAAGCACTCCTCTTTCAAAATTCAGGAAGTCCTGTTCATTAATTTGGCTTCCAGAAATGAGGAGCAAGGACAGAACTGTCTGCATTCGTCAACACGCGGGGGCCTTTCTCCTGCCTGAGTCATTTCACAAGGCAATATGGAAATTGGTTGTCTAACATTCAGTCCTGGAGATCAAGTGATGTCTCTCTATCCAAATGTGGCTCCAAAGTCTTCAAACAGTTACTAAGGGAACCATTTTGGCCTCTTTAGTGTGTTTGTGTGCAAGTGTTCTGAAGTACGAAATGCCAAACTGTGTGCATTAACCAAGGTCTGGTCCATTGCAGATTTTACTCTACAGTTTTAATTCAAATGTAATTGACCATGACAATGCTGAAGGCACTAAAACTCGTCCTTTATTGGAATTAACTGCAAAACATTTCACCCATTGGTGAGATATGTTGCATAGGAAAAGCTTATGCAAATATCCTGTTGAAAATTCATAGATAGGAAAATTTCCTGGAAAAGCGTATAAATGGAACTCAGAGGATAGTGACACAAAAGTGAGGCCCGAAGACCACGTGGGTCAGCTCTTACTCCTGTTTGATTTCCATCCTACATTTTTATGGACATTTAATAAGACGGGCTCACTGTGACAAGAGGAGCCGCTCTTGTGATGCTGATGCCTCCCAATTGCCTTTATGCTGCTTTTCCCTGAATGATTTATAGATTCCGCCTACACCGGGCATTCTACTAGGGACCTCAGTGTGGGAGTGAGAAGAAGGATGACATATTTGGGATTCTATGAAACCACTTTCAGCATTTCTCCTAAATTGGATCCTGCGAGTCTTTCTCGGAAAATGTAATTGAAATTGGAGTCTGTATCTCTGGTTGAATGAGACGTTGTATGAGAAACCTATCAGGACCCCAAAAGGCCAAATGGTGTCTGGATGTGTGTTTCAGCAGGGTAAGAAAGCCCTCATGTTGAACATGGGGTCTTGCAGACACCTCTTAAAGCATGCAAGTGCAACAAATCGCTATTGGTGACCTCAGCAGATGCCCTGACCAGAGGCATTTCTTGATCACCATGATCCTCACCACCACACTCTGCCCCAAATGATCTCCCTGAACATGCTACTCCTCAGATTTCTATCACAACAGCTACGAACTAACCTGCACTAAGCTTTTTACACAAGGATCTCTCTAGAAATAGAGGTCTTTGATATCATAATTGTGTTTCCTTTGTCTTTATCTTTCCATAGCTTAGAACTTAGTAGGTGCTTAATCAATGCTTGAGCTGAATAATAAAACATCCTCTATACTTCCTATGATTTATGGAAATAGGCTCTTGTTATAATCCTTGCTTGGGTTTACTTTCTTGCTCCCCCATTTCCCAGGCAGGTTAGTATTGAGGGAAAATCGCTTACAAACTTTATGTGACACTCCGTTCTCTGGCCCTTACACCAGCAAGAACCATCACAGATTCGTGCATCCAACTGATGGTAATGGTATAGTGTCTGCTATTGTGAAAGGAAGCTGGGGCATTACACTTAGCAATCCACCCAGTTTCCAGTTCCAGAGTTGTCTGGAAGAGGGTTACACAATCTAAGGCAGGTGTCCGTCTGCCATAGAAGGAATGGAAGAACCACAGGTCTGGACAGTTAAGAAAGGAGAAATAATAATTAGCACTAGTTGATGCCCAGGGACCATCAATGCGCAAGATTCCAGGAAAGGAGCCTTTGAATTTTTGTAAATGGTGTTGAGCAATCCCTTCATCAGACACCTGGATTCTACCTGAATCTGGGAAACCTCACACTCTTACCATCTCTTGTGTAATCGGAGTAAATGAAGTAGGGGCAGGTGGGAAGTTGGGAGTTGGGTGGAGTAACAGGAAGGGTAGTGGTGTTTTGAGGGTCAGAGACCATTGTAAAATACCTCTCATCTTATCCTCCACTCTCTGCTGCTGGGAAGTTACTGGACACTTCACAGATTGGCTTCAGGCAAGTAGGGCTTGATGGCTTGTCAAGCCTGAGACCCCCAGAAAAAACTCTGCCTAGTAGTGAGCCTGGGACGGAGGTGAGCTGTGAGGGAAAGGGGACCTATTATTTCCTGAGCTCCTACTGTTGTTGAGCATTTTACATGTATTACTTCATTTAATAACCACAAAATCTTAGCAGCTAACTATTCTTGTCTCCATTTTACAGAAGAGAAAACTGTGGCTTCTAAACAATTTATGTAATTTAAAATTTATTAAGTAGCAGAACTGACTGTACTGTCTCATTCCAAAGGCTATGGTCCATTCATTTCACAAGGAGAGGAGAGAGGCAAAAATTAAAAAAAAAAAAAAAGAGAGAGAGAGAGAGAGAAAGACAAGGGACAAGGAGGAGAGAAAATACAGAAAAGAATAAAAGAAGAAGCATCTGAACTAGTGAGCCTCTTCCCCTGAGTATGCGTCAGAAAGAGGTCTCAGGATAAATGACAATGAGCAGATCTACTGGCCTTCTGATTCTTCCTGCCTTAAACTAAGTTTTCATCTACATTTGTTTCTTCGTTTCCTTCAGGAGGTCACCTGAATTTTGGTGAATTTCTGTACAAATATGATTGACAAATTAGGCATAATGACTGCAAAAAAAAAAACCACATTAATTTTAGGTCATTTGAGTAAATACACTTATAGTTTCATAATTCCTTGTGGGAGAATGGTTGTTTCATAACAACCATAACACTTTTGTCTTGAGTCAAGGGGCATGACATAGGGTGACCTTCAGCATTGTGGACTTGTTCATGGTCAATTCACACTGTCTAATCTATCTCTGGACTTGGGAGTTTGAGTCCTGGTTCTCACACCCATCACTGGTTAAATAAGTTCATTTAGGAAAGAACATTGAGATCCCATTGTTTGACATATTTATTGAAACATCATTCCCAGATTGATTTTGCCTTTTTAAACTTGAATATATTCTGATTATATTAATTTTTAATTTTAGTTTAGTCACATCTGTCCATTTTTTTGATAACTCTTTTAATGAAGATTAGAAAATTCTCCTTTATGCATAAACTTTCTAAACATTTATTTCTATTTTAATCAATTTTTGTGCAATTTTTAAACTAAGTCCATAAAATTCATTTTGCAGTATTGTATGAAGTGGGAATCTCATTTATTTCAGCAATAGTTGTCAAATAATCAACTTGTCCCTATTGATTTATGATGCTTCTTTTAGGCTGAAGTACTCTTTTTCAGCTCAAATATCTTGTCTATTATAATGTTATTCTCCAACCATTCTGGTTCATTTTATAGAGGGACATCTTCTATAGGAATGCCAGAATTTATAAGTGGTTTCCCATTATTTGCCTTTTCCATCTCTCTCTCTCTTTTTCTTTCTCTCTCTCTATTTTTCTTTTTTGTCTGTTCCTCCCCCATCTCAGACACTTCTAGCCAACACTACAAATCTTTGTCTTCCTGCTATCATCTTTGGTCCATTCCCCTGATTTCTGGAATAATTTCTCAAACATTTCCATCAACATTAATTCCATTTTCTACACTGTCGATTGTATTCCTTTTTGATACCAATGCCAATTTTAAACATGTGTATTAAACAAACAAACAAACAAATTTGACATATAGGTTTGGGGGGGGGCATGGTTGTGGCAAACTTTAAAATTTTTAGTTTATATTTTATCTTAAAATTTTGCCTTTTTATCTCACTTATTCTTTCCTTATATGTCATTTTCTTGTTTCATGATTCTTCTATCTCACGGAGAATACAAATCAGGTATTTTTTAAAACCTGATCTATTTTCACAGCAACTGTCCAAGATGTACTTTTCCTCTGAGTCCACCACATCTGTTATGCTACAGAATTTTCTAAGGCACAATATTACATACAACAAGGCAGCAAAAGAGTTGGCAGAGATCCAAATTTCCTCAGCACTTTCTCTGTAGCTTGTGGCCTCTGAAAGTTCTCAGAGAAAGACTGCAGAGAACACACTCATATCTAATTTGTCACTAGTCTCTACTTGGCCCATCTATGTCTAGAGGCACTCTCGAGTAAGAGGTCAGCCCAGGTCTCTGGCCCCAAAGATGCTTAAGAAATTTGAAGTTTTGTACATGACCCCTCTGCCATCCCCCCACCCCTAAACAGAAGCCAAAATTTTAACCTGTTTTCTTTCCACAGTCAAAGCCCCATCCCCAAATATCTTTGTGAGATTATTATCAGCCTGTGAATAGGGAGCCACCTTCAATGAGTACTCCTCACCCATGGGTGGGGTATGTGGACACCCCTGGATGGCCACAGACCCATTTGTATCCTTATAGGAAATCCCCCTTTAAGATAGAGCTGGAGGGAGAGTACCCATCCCCTGTCCCACACTCTGTTGCAGGTGATTCCACTAGCCTGAAATGCAACTGAACCATGCTGCCAACACCTAATTCTCCCAGTAGAGAATGAAAATTAGGCCACGGAGAACATGCGGTGATATGGAATCATTTTTCTGTTTCCCTTTTTAAAATAATTGTACACCCAAAAGACTATTTCTGTGCTCTTCCTATAGATCTCACCATCCCCACCCAGTCTAATATACTGACCATGGGAGGACTCTATCCCATAATGGCCCATCCCACCTTCTCTCGTGGTAGAGATGCTGAGTATGGAGGGCTACTTCCATGGGGATTTAGAAGGCCAGAAACAGTTGAGCAGCAGGGATTAAACATGGAAGGTAGATCTAAGGCTTCTGCTCAGTATGCCACTTACCTACTCTACTCCACACTCCAGTATAGTGTGGGGCAAATTCAATGTATATAACCATCATCAGGGATCTAGTTAAAATGAAGATTCAAATTCATAGATCTGGGTGAAGCATGAGATCTGGGTGTTTCTGAGAAGTCCCCAGCTGATCTTGATGCTGTTGGTTCATGAAGCATACTCTGAGTTATAAGACTGTGAGTTCCTTCCCGGCAGGAACCATATGATGTGAGTTCAGCTCAGTGCCAAGATTACGATAGACACTTTTTAAATTTCTTCCACTGAACTGAAATAGTGTTCTGGATATGAAAGAACACAAGGAAAACACAAAATATGTTTTTTATTCTGGCCATGTTGTTATCACACTTATATCTCTTTGTCTTAAAAGCCGACTTTCAGGCACTTTCAGATCTTAATGGCTGTGAGTAATGGATTTAGGGGAGAATTGATGGGTATATGCTAAATTGATTTGATCTGGGTGCCTGGGTGGCTCAGTGGGTTAAGCCGCTGCCTTCAGCTCAGGTCATGATCTCAGGGTCCTGGGATCGAGTCCCACATCGGGCTCTCTGCTCAGCAAGAAGCCTGCTTCCCTCTCTCTCTCTGCCTGCCTCTCCGTCTACTTGTGATCTCTCTCTGTCAAATAAATAAATAAAAAATCTTTAAAAAAAAAAATTGATTTGATCTCAAGACCAATTTTTCTTTCCAGTATATTGAGTCCTCAGTGACTCTCTGGCCCATGTGGCCCTGGACTGGTGATCACTCTATTGAGCAGAGGCATGTTCATAAACACATGTGACCAATATGTGTGTTCACACAGATACACACTGACCAGTCACAACCCATCACCAACCTCACAGTCCTACCGACAAAGGGTGCTGTCCATCGTGGCTTTCACACAACACTAGTCCTGGGGAACTTGAATCAGTTTTGATCCAGTAAGGAGACTGAAATCATACTAGTAACTTTAATAGAGAATATTTAATATACAAAATTACATGCCAGGTATAAAGAAATCAACTAGATATCACAGAGGGAGCAAATGCAAGAAGCGGCTCCTACCCTAGAGTTTGGCATCAGAGGGAAGAGGTTGAAGCTATTTAAGCTTAGAAGCTTCAGAGGGGACCTGGAAACAGAAACTCAGACCCCCAGCTCTGGTGTCTGAGCACCAAGGAGAGCATCCATGGGCTTGGGCCTGCCTGTCTAAGGAGATGGTGCCTGGTCAGTGCTGGGGTCTCTGGGAGGGATGTAACAAAGTTGGCTCCACAAGTGTTGGTAAAACTACAAACTGACAAGACCTGCTTATAGGAGGAAATCCCTGTGCTCAGGAGGGCAGTGTGGCTGGGATGACCCAGGAAAAGGAAGTAGACAAGAAAGTGAAAGGAAACAAACAGGAAAGAGCACACCTGCCTTTCCCTCCTCCAGACCTGTGTCTTCCTCTAGGGTCCCCTACTTGAAGAGCCTAACAAGGAGCAGTTAGTAAAACAGAACCATGGCTTGCAGAGACCCTCCCTCAACAGCACAAAATACAGAAAAGTACAGAAAGGGTTTGGAGACATACCATAAGTAGGATCTCAACAACTGAGGCACACATGGAAGGTATATAAATACGTAGATCTGGGGAAATTTGGGTTAAGTAAATGTGAAAAATCAAACTAAAACTATAAACTATCCTATTTATTAAATCATGATACCTTATATATTTTTACCAGCTGAACAAAGCTTTTATTGCTGTAGAGAAAAAGGGATTGCCATCGAAGAATGCAGAAGCCCACTGGAGGGAAGAAGGGGAATAGGACTTAGAGACATTCTCATTTTCCACCAAAAGAGAAGGGGAGATAAAAATTCTTCAGATTCTGGGGGGTGGAAATGAGAGCACGATAGTGAAAGAAGCCAAGAGATCAGATACGAGAATCTTGGTTGCTAAAGCTCTAGAAGAAGATCAAAGAGTGACACACCTCAAGGAGGTTGAGGGGAAGCTATGTTTGGAATTCCTGGAGAGGACCACCTTACCACAGGCCTGGGAAAGGGCACGGGAGTAGCCTTCTGTGTGTTAAGGAAGAGGGACATCCAGAGACACATCTTGCTCTCTGTCTGCACTCATGTGGCATGGAAGAAACCCAAGATTCACTGTGCTTCCAGGATACAGGAGGAAGGTGGTCTAAAACTAAGATCCATGGGCTTTCTCTGGATCAGTGTGTATAGAAAAGGAGTTTTTGTGGCAGAAAGGAGTTTCTTGTATTGACCTACATACCGGGATTTTGAAGGGCCAGCAGGAGCCATAGTGAGGCTAGTTGTCAAAAGACCTCCAGGGAGCTATGATATAAAAATAGGTCATGAACTGCAACAGCCATGAACTTGAGTAGCTGATGCTAGCTGGATGCCAAGTGTCCAGGCAAAGTAATGGACGTCACCAGAGAGGTGTCATGAATCCAGAGGATGGGTCAAGAAAGAACTCTCTTACAGAGAGTTGCAAGAACTCTTTGAAGCAGTGGATTCAGCCTCCCTGAGGACCTAAGGAAATCTTCACCAAAAGAAAAATCAACCCTGGCAAGGAGTTTGAACTTTGAATTTGACTGAATATTTATTAGTTTGTCAAATAACATTCAACTGAAAGTGATTTTTTTTGAATGGGGAAAAATGAGATAACAGATGACAAGATTTGTCACCACCCCCTACATACTCACACAATCTAGGTGTTTATGGAGGATTGGGAATAAGAGGTAAAAAATAAAATTAATCATTTAGAAAGATTTCTCCCTTTTTCTACCCCTGAGCATAGCATGCAAGTTTCAATACCTTTACCACACAATCTGTCAGATGTCTGCATCACCCAACTTTTCCAAACCTTTAATATAATAGTGAGCATGTGACTTTCCAAGAGAGAAAGAACTCTGTCCCCCCAGAAAATGTCCTCAGACAAGTGTACCGCTGACCACTATTTGAAGTCTAGATCATAATGAATGATAATACCCATCACTGGCTGAACACCTACTGTATTCGAATCACTGCAAAGTTTGCTAACATGAATAATCACTAATCTTCAAAGAGGGGAAGTTGTGTTATACCCATGCTATGGCTGAGGAAAATAAGTCTCAGAGAGGTTAATTCTTAGCCAAGATCACATATCTTTATTTCAGTGAAACTAGAATTTGAGTTCAGATCTGTCTAGTCTCAAACCCACTCTATAAGCCAATAGACCTCCAAAATAACCACAGGTGCCCAAAACCAAACCAAAAACTCTCAGACCATATGCACTCTGTGAATGGTCAGCCAATATTATCTCCATCCTTAAGACAAATACAAGAAAATAATTTAGAAATATAATAGTACGGAGGTCTAAGAGAAAGCATTTACCACTTCATCCTAGATCATCTGCAGAAAAATAGTTTGCATTCTTATCTACCCAATTTTTCCTTCACAATTGTCAAGTATTATCTCTAGATCTAAATTAATTAAAGTTGGCCAGAGGGGACAAAGACAAGGAAACACATTTCGTGAGAACATATTAGATGCTGTTACCCACTGGTGCTGCTCTCAATCATTGAGGGAGTCACAGAGGGCACCATCAAGCTGATTTTTATTCCCTGTCTTCCCCAGTAGTTCATATTCCTATTATCTCTAGCATCTCACATTCTTTCAACTCTTCCATTTTAAACTGGCACATCTATACCCATCCAGCTGTCTGCCTCTCTCCATCCCTTCCACGATATTTTAGGGAGCCGAGACAGGATTCCCTGCTTTTAATTTGTTGCCTTCCATTCATTCCCCATGGCACCCTGACTCCTGAGCTCCCCTCCCCATTAAACAGCTCAGGCAAAAGCCGTCTATGACTGACTAATAATCAAATGCAGTGGACTCTGTTCAGTTCCTATCTTATTTGGTTTCTCTGTAGAAGCTGACCCTGGTGCCGACCCCATCATTTCTGAAAACTTCTCTCCTTCCTCGATGCCTTTGATGTGATTCTCCCCTGCTTCTCATACCTCTGACAGCTCTTTTTTTTCTGTTTATCAAGCCTTCTTCCTTTTACTTCTCTAAAATGATTTTCAGTATGTCTCTACCTACTTAAAACTAACCTTATAAATACCAATCTTTCCCCAACTCTTAGCTCCTGAATCAATGAGATCTCTAGTTACCTACTGAACATCTGCATTTGGCTATCTCCCAGCTGTGCTGACACTAATAGCTTTAAAGTCAGTTTCATATTCTACCCCTCAAACCTGGAGTTCATCCTTTGCCCAGTTTTGCGAAAGCAGTCGTAAGAGACAGCTGAAGTCCTCAAACCAGATAATCGGAGTGCTGCTCTGAGCTACTCTTTTTTGGTTATGCCCCCTTTCTGCTCAGACCCAAGGCTAGCAAACCCATCTCAACAGCCTCTGTCCTCCTCCAGGTGAGAATCACCTTTCAACAGCACTGTCCCAATTGCTCACCAAATATGTCTCCACCTCTACTCTTCATCCCTCCCATATTTCCTACAATGTACTGACAAGATGACCTTTCTAAAACACAAATACTTTCATAAAACTCCTCGATAACTAGGAATCTGATAGCTTCCTGCTACCTCATTATTATGTTGTAAATTTCCACGGCACAAGGGATTCTTAATATACTGGCTTCAGGTTGCTTTTGCAAATTCACTTTTCTCCTCTTCCAAGCCCTCCTGTCTATATGTATCATAATTCTCCTTGTTGCCTGTAACATGCCGTGAAACTTCAAAACTGCATGTCTTTGCTCATATTGCTTTCTTTCTTTATGATTCAACTCTGTTAAGACCCATTTCAAATGTCACATCCTTTCTGCTGTTCTCCGGGATCCTCAAACAAAATCGATCTTCTCTGTGTAGAGTGTCAGCATAGTGCCCAAACAAAAACTGTTGTATATAGTTAGAAAAAGGACTGTTTTTCATTCTTGTATCTCTGTATTGGTTAAACTCCATGACCAACTGTTTTACTCTCAGGTAATAATAATTTCTCTTGTTTCTTTAGTTTGCAAACATAGCCTCAATTCAGAAATTAGAAATGTCAAGTTCCAAAACCGTAATAATATTCAAAGATATTATCGGCTACTTGTGGTGGAAGAAAGAAGTCACAGTTCTTCTCTTTTTATTAATCTTTTGAGGGAGACCGAAGAAGAAAACTTGACAGGGAAGTTCTTACTAGAACTGGTACTTCCAGCAAAAGTCTTAGCAGTCATGGGCCCCCAGCAAACGTGGGCAGTGAGTCCCATGGGTACTGCTCCACAACTTTGGAGGCCCCCACTTTTCCCCGGTGTACTGTCATCAGAGGTCCACTTTCCATCGTGTTACTGGAATTCCACCACCTTTTTACATAGTGTTCTGAGAAGCCCATCAAATAGCTCTGGGCAGGTTCTCTCTTCTGCGAAGTACGCATCTAGTTCCCAGAAAAATGCCTATTCCTCTTTGAATTGCCAACAGAGGTGAATTATGTTGCTTCCCAGAAGCACCAGCAACCACCCTTCTTTGTTACTAGGGGAGGGTTTGTTTTTCCTGCCCTTCACACACCCTGACAGGATTCAATCCCCTTTCCGCTTCTCTCACTTTTCAAGCCCTGTGTGAAGTTGCTGTGAAAGTCCCATCTCCAGCTTCGAAGGGAAAGATGCAGCATCTTCAGCCCGCTCTGCCACCCACTCTCAGCCCTGGTGGGTACCAAGGAGATCAGGTACCACACCAGTTCTTGCCAAAAATATTTCATCATGAAATCTTAAATTTTTCTCCAATTTCTCAATTTTTATAGTCTAGATCTGTGTCTGGATTTGCTCTTTAAGATGACCCTGAGTCATGAAATCAATTATCAGCTGTTTATTGTGGAATCCTGCCTTTTAGCATGGTATAATTCGCTTTTTAATTAGCATCTTTGGTACTTTGGTTTCTGGTTAAAATTTTTATTTTAATATCCCGTTACATGGAAATCTACACACAGGCTTATAACACAGCTGGGAGCACACAAATGCTTCTTCTAAGTAATCTCAAATCTGGATTAGCTCTACTTCCTGAGATTAACAAGCAATCTAGTGTCAACGAATCAGTTATGGCATCAAGAGTGCTTAGATTTTTGCTCCTGGGCTGTGATAGTTCAAAAAGTCTGGGATTGGCTTCTAGTAAGGAGGAATGAGTTTTTTTTTTTTTTTTTTTAAAGATTTTATTTATTATTTGACAGAGAGAGCACAAGTAGGCAGAGCAGCAGGCAGAGGAAGAAGAAGGCTCCCTGCTCAGGGAGCCAGATGTGGGGCTTGATCCCAGGACCCCGGGATCATGATCTGAGCTGAAGGCAGCCACTTAACTGACTGAGCTACCCAGGTGCCCCAGGAATCAATGAGTTCTTAATAAACTGATGTACCCAAAAGTATTAACTATGGACTCTGAATTAGCCTAAGACCAAAACAAAATGAGAGAAAACCATAATACTCTCTTTTGACTGTACCACTGAATTTGGTTCAATATCATTATGTTTAGGATTCTTGCATTGAAACTATTTTATAGATGTCCAGCATAATAATACCAACTTGTCCATTAATATAAAGATATGTTAAATGATGTAATTTTATCATGTAGGTACACTTTTTCTTTTTCAAAACGGTCTTAATGTGAGTGATAACTTATAGGGTGACTCTAACAGTAAATAAAAAAGAAAAAAAAAACCACACACACACATACAACAAAGGCATCTAACAAAATACCACAGAGTGAGACAGGAAGAACACAGCCCAAAGACTCAGAGAAGGAGCAACACGCTGGGCACAATAAGGAAATTACCAATAGTGAGTTGAGAATTAAATATCAAGAGCATTTTGGCATCTTCAATAAAAGAGAAGAAGACATTTATCCTCAGTGAAACAATGAGAAATAGAGACAGAAATTCAACTGAATGAGAGGGAATGAAGACTGAGGTATACTGGGAAGTGGATAATTGGAGAAGGACTTGCAAGGCATCTAAACAAACAATAGAATTAAAATTCATGTTAGAGAGTAAAAAAGAGCAGAACTGAAGTGACCGAACATAACATCAGTAGGGCTTGCATATCCAAGGGCAATTTAAAACCACACATTTAACTTGCCTCCCTGATCACCTCACGAGAATGCATCATGAGATATAAAATTGAGAGAAACCTGTATCACCACTTGGAACTAAGGAAACATGGCGCTCGAAGGCAAAACAAAAATTCAAAGACTCTGTGAATCCAGACCTCTGGATAAAACAAAGGGCCACCTGGCTCTTGCAGAGCTCCCTGTGCTTGGGGGTGGATGGAGTTCTCCAGCAAATTCCCATCATCAATTCCAGGTTTCAAGAAGTAGGGCCTGAAGGCAAGTTTCGGTCATTACATACAAAGCACAGTTCAAATATTGCCCTGCAAAGGCCCATGGTAACCAGCACTTGTTGACAGGGCACCAAAGAAAGGAGAAGAATTTGCTCCAACTGGCTCCTAATCAGGGAAGATTGATCTCCTCACAAAACATGTATTCTAATCCAGGTATCTCTGTACTATCACCACCCGTAGAAACAATAAAAGCAATGACAAGGAATGAGAGATAGAGAGAGGGAAGAGAGAGAGCAGAAAGACAGACAAGGACTTCACCAGAGCATGCACATACATTTACCTCTTTGTCACTCTCTCGTCTACTCCGACCACTCTACTCCACACACAAAAGAAAGAGTCAGCTCCCTCACTCACTTATCCAGCCCTAGAAACCAGAATGATGCTCTGTGTGGTCTCTAACCATGCCCATCTTGATTTCCAATCTCAGACATAGAGATACCTTTAAAAAAAAAAAAAAAAAAGATTTATTTATTTATTTGACAGAAATCAGAGATCAGAGATCACAAGTAGGCAGAGAGGCAGGCAGAGAGAGAGGAGGAAGCAGGCTCCCTGCTGAGCAGAGAGCCTGTTTCGGGGCTCGATCCCAGGACTCTGAGATCATGACCTGACCTGAAGGCAGAGGCTTTAACCCACCCAGCCACCCCGGCACCCCATAGAGATACCTTTTGAATGAGAATGAACAGAAAACTAAACAACATATGATTTCTAAAGAAATTAAGAAATGACATGAAAGGTTGTTTTCTAAAACAAAGCATTCTAAGGGCAAAAAAAAAAAAGACAACCAAAAAAACCCTTCAAGAAATATCTTGCTTCCTATATTTATCAAGACCTGAGTTCAAAATAAATGTGTGAAAGGAAAAGAAATGAACCATCAGTAAATACTGTGTTCAGAAGAAAATTGAGATGATCTGAAAGCATAAAGTCAATGAAGGTCAGAAATATCAGGTTAGAAAGTGTGGAAAACAAATAGTCAATTAAAAATCTAGTTTGTAAAATATCAAATAGAGCTCAGGCAGAAATGGTAAAAAGACGAATATAAGTTCAAGAAGAGAATCTACAGGGCACCTGGGTGGCTCAGTCCGTTAAGCATCTCAGGTAATGATCCCAGGGTTCTGGGATCAAACTCCATGTTGGGCTCCCTGCTCAGTGCAGAATCTGCTTTTCATTCTCCTCCCCTCTTGTGCTCTCTCTCGCTATCTCTGTCTCTGTCTTTCTCTCTCAAATAAATAAATAAAATCTTAAAAAAAAAGAGAGAGAATCTATGAAGACAGTATTTCTGTGGAAAGACACACACATATAAGAAGACTACTACAGAACACATGAATAAGCAATAAATAAAGAAAAAAATTCTACGAGTTGAGGATTGAAGCATAACATTGAAAATATTATTAAAGAGGTCTACCCAGATTGGTGACAGTGAACTTTCTGAACCTAAAAAAATTAAAGGAAAAAAATGAATCTGAGTTCTCATTTAAATGACTCACTATGCATAAATATTTTCCTCTTCCTTCTCTCAGAACTTTATGAAAATGACAAAATTATTCTGAGATGGGAGAAAATGGTAATGATACAATATGAAGATGAATGCCTTCAAAATCAAAGAAATATAGAGTATTTTTAGAAGATATTTTACTAATGGAATTACACTGATACCTAAACTTAATGTAGCTGAGGATCCTTGAAATCTATCAAATAGAGGAAGGAATCTCTGAAAAATTGAGTTTTCAAAAAAAAAAAAAAGTCCCTCAAAAACAAGAGCACAGAGATCAAGACCGTGGAGCTGGAACAGTGTGAGCGACCTTCCTGTGTAATTTTAAGATTACAAAGTATTTGCGGCCATCCCCTGCTCTCAGTTCTGCTGTCCAAGTGGATAAAGCCTGCAGGACCACTTTTTATAGACTGTGGGAATTCTGCAAAGGGGCCTATAAGATGGTGACTCTGGGCTCTTGGGGTGGGGGGCAGGCCTCTTACATTGTCCAGATAGTCTTCTTCTGCACCTCTAAGTAAAGCGAGTCTGCTTTTACCTTCCCATCCAGTAGGCGCAGTTGATTTCAGCATTCATTACTGCGGCAGTAATAACTGTCACACATGCCCAGGAAACTCCCATGAACAATGATCACAGCTGAATCTATAAGCTCATTAATACATGGAAATGAAGAAGAAAATAAAAATCAGACATTGGAGGAAAAAAAGCAATTAAAAAAACTTAATACCATGAAAGGAAGAAATCAAATAAATTAGGGTAACTAATATCAACAGGATCAGAGTGTTACAGCATTGAGCATGGAAAGATTTTAACTATTTTATATTCATATTTTCATAGAGATGAAAGGATGCTCAGAAAAATAGAAAGTAATTATTTCTTTAAAAATGTGATTAGGACCCGAATGTTTATAGCAGCAATGTCTACAATAGCCAAACTATGGAAAGAACCTAGATGTCCATCAACAGACGAATGGATAAAGAAGATGTGGTATATATACACAATGGAATACTATGCAGCCATCAAAAGAAATGAAATCTTGCCATTTGCGACGACGTGGATGGAACTAGAGGGTATCATGCTTAGCGAAATAAGTCAATCGGAGAAAGACAACTATCATATGATCTCCCTGATATGAGGGAGAGGAGATGCAACATGGGGGGGTTGAGGGGGTAGGAGAAGAGTAAATGAAACAAGATGGGATTGGGAGGGAGACAAACCATAAGTGACTCTTAATCTCACAAAACAAACTGAGGGTTGATGGGGGGAGGGGGTTGGGAGAGGGGGTGGGGTTATGGATATTGGGGAGGGTATGTGCTATGGTGAGTGTTGTGAAGTGTGTAAACCTGGCGATTCGCAGACCTGTACCCCTGGGGATAAAAATATATGTTTATAAAGCTGTAAAAAAAAAAATTAAAAAAAAAAAAAAAAGAAAGGATGAATACCCAAGTTTTGTAGCAACATGGACGGGACTGGAAGAGATTATGCTGAGTGAAATAAGTCAAGCAGAAAGAGTCAATTATCATATGGTTTCACTTATTTGTGGAGCATAACAAATAGCATGGAGGACAAGGGGAGATGGAGAGGAGAAGGGAGTTGAGGGAAATTGGAAGGGGAGGTGAACCATGAGAGACTATGGACTCTGAAAAACGATCTGAGAATTTTGAAGGGGTGGGGGGTGGGAGGTTGGGGGCACCAGGTGGTGGGTATTGTAGAGGGCACGGAATGCATGGAGCACTGGGTGTGGTGCAAAAATAATGAATACTGTTATGCTGAAAAAATAAAAAATTAAAAAAAAAATGTGATTAGGGACGCCTGGGTGGCTCAGTTGGTTGGACAACTGCCTTTGGCTCAGGTCATGATCCTGGAGTCCTGGGATCGAGTCCTGCATTGGGCTCCCAGCTCCACGGGGAGTCTGATTCTCTCTCTGACCTTCTCCTCACTCGTGCTCTCTCTCACTGTCTCTCTCTCTCTCTCAAATAAATAAATAAAATCTTAAAAAAATATGATTACTAAGATTAAAAATTACAACAACTATACAAATATTGAATAGAAGAATTGTCAGGGATAAAGATTATTTTGGTGATTGGGAAGATAAAACTGAAAAATTATTCCAAGGGACAGTTTAAAAAGTCAAATCAATAAGAATTAAAAGACACAAAGCAGAAGACATGGTGGTTATATCTATAATAACCAATATCCTTTTAATATTCCTACTGACATCCAACTTTTTATCTAAAATCCTGGAGTCTAGGGGCGCCTGGGTGGCTCAGTGGGTTAAAGCCTCTGCCTTTGGCTCAGGTCATGATCTCAGGGTCCTGGGATCGAACCCCGCCTTGGGTTCTCTGCTCAGCCGGGAGCCTCCTTCCCCCTTTCTCTCTGCCTGCTTCTCTGCCTACTTGTGATCTGTCTGTCAAATAAATGAATTAAATCTTAAAAAAATAAAATAAAATAAAATAAAATCCTGGAGTCTAGAAAATAGCAAATAAGAATAAAGAAGTTTGAGTGAAAAAAGTCTTATTCTTATCAAACTTTGATACGACTATGGGGGGGTGGACATTTTAGACATCAATGAAAAGAAACTACATATTGCTTACACTTACTTTTTTGTCAAATGTATTCACTAATATATGAACTGAGAAATGAATCTTTATATGTAGATGATATATAATGACAAAAGTAACTAACTTTAAATAGTTACAGATAATGAAGCTTTGGAACTTAAGTGAGTGTTCTCTTTCTGAAAAACAAGGATCCAGGAGGAAAAGAAAAATTCAAAACATACTAGAATTCTTGCATTGTTACAGGAGCCTAGGGATAGGCTATAGTTAGCAACCTACTTTTGACATCGGTGGGAAATTCAAGTTTAAAAGCATTTGCTTCAAAGTCAATGTAACAACTAGTAGAACAGATATGTGGAGCCCAGTCCATGAAAACAATAGCAGAAAAATCAACCTGATAAAACTCAGGTGGAGGAACAAGAATCCATTGTAACTTAATGAAACAAAACCTGATAAAGAAGAAACATATCCTGCATCCAGAAATAGTGTTGATTGTATTTGATGAAAGTACACTGGAAATATCAGATAAAAATGCAATAAAATTTCTTGTATTTGCTTAGCTGAATTCTCAAAGACATTAGAGAAATATTCATAGCCTAACATCTAAGAGGAAAACTATAACGGGAATCGTAAGCTACAGCTGAAGACCCGGCTGTTGTTCTAAGGGCATATTTCAGTAATAACAAACCCAGGTTTGACCCTTAATCTCAGGAGAAAATGTCTTTGGTGCATATAGGTCAGGGTTAGACTGAATCTAACATATGAATCCCTCAGAGGGTTAACAGCTTCAAAGAGTTACCTGTTTTGAAAAACAAATAATAAGAAATTTTGATTGCCTGGATCACGATGTTGGGTAAATAAAACAGTCCCTTCCAAAAAGTCATAATTGCCAGTATTTTGCCCAGACACAGGTAAGGGGTTAAAATTTACTTGAATGTTCCAGAAAGTACAAATTCTGGATATGAACTTAAAATGATCCTAGGTCCTTGAAATCCTTTTCAGGAGAAAAAGGAAGTCCGCTTTCTCAGCTTAGTCAGAAATAAATACTTGGTAAAAAAGAGCTACCACATAGAAAGTCACTGTGAGCTGAAGTGAGCCGAAACAATAGTCAAGAGAATTAAATCTTTAAGGAGTTCAGACAGAGGAATTATTAGATACAGAACATAAAACCTTTACTTAAATGGTTTAAGGAAATAAAAGAGAATCTAAAATATGCAAAAGAAGATTCTATTTATGAAGAACAAGAGTATTTGAAAAGTAAGCCCCAAATTGAACTTCTGGAAATTAAAACTTATATTCCCTTAAATAAAAATTCAGTGAAGAGGTTAAAAAGCAAAATAGATAACTGGATAGAGAAATAGTCAAGTTAGAGAGCGATCTCAAGAAATTACCCAGGAGGCAGCACAGAAATGAAACGAATGAAAGATAGGTTGAGAGACAATGGTGGATAGACTGATAAGGACCAACTATATGCAACTGGGGTCTAGAAAAAAGACTATAGAGAGTGAAGCAAAAAACCAATATTATTAGGAGTTAATTCTAGAATCAATCAAATACCTTGCTTTTCAGATCTTAGAACTGAAACAAATTCTAATCAGGAAAAATAAAAAGAAAATGATAGCTGAGTGTTAGCTCCTGTAACAAACCCTAAAATTTTTAATGACTCAAACCTGATAAAAGTTTATTTCTTGCTCATATAAAACCCAAAATGAGAATGGCAATTGTTAAGCACCATTTATCATTTCTGCTCATATTCTTTTAGCTAGGAAATACACAACAATTTTCCAAAGAAGGATGGGAAAGGCAGTGTAGCTTTGCAGCCAGGAAAAGTAAGAAAAGGACAGTGATGAATGCATAGCTCTTTATCTGATACATCTTACCTTTCTCATCATGAAATATTCATTTTATCCTTCCCCTGTGCACAGAGATAACCCAAATGCCTATCCAGTCCTTGAATCTGGTTCAATGTTGAGTATTTCCAGATGATTCTCATTCCTCCTACCAGGTTTGTTTGTAGTTCCCCATAGGCCAGTGATCTATGAATAAAAATAATATGTTATCTGCCCTCTCTTATACGCAAAGGTGGAGAAGGCTCAGAGTATCCATAATAAACACTTCCATTGTGAAAAGATGAGTCACTTGTTCATAGGACTAATAAAATCTGACTGCACAGGCTTTGTGAAAACCACCTCCTTGTCTATGGGTGAAGTTCCTTAGAGTGATTTTCATTCTTCTCTCTGGCCATGTGTGAAATGGGTGAAGGCACACAGGTTTGAGGAGATATTAGAAGTTATTATAAAGTTATGTAGTAACCAAACTGGACTACTAATACTTCACTCCTAAGGGTGCCAAAGTTTTGATGGTGGCACTTGATGATGGAACAAGTGTTTTTGTGTTATTTAAGGTGCTTCGGAGCAGCAGAAAGAATTCTAATTTATTTGTAACATAAAAGGTACAAAAATGCATAGAAATAGATGAATAAATAGGTCATTGAAACAGAGCAAGAGAGTGTAAGTATGTATGTCAATTAAACACATGCAGAAAGGGCTTTTTTCAAATCAGTGAGAAAGGAATAGATTATTCAATTATTCAGTAAATGGCACTGGAACAACTCAAGATTCATTTGGGAACAAGATATAAATACTTCACACCATTCACAGAAACAAATTCTAGGTAAATGACTTTCCTTTTTTAATGCTATAAAATACACTATAAAATGCATCAGAGAATATTATCATATTCTTATATAGGGTAAGAGCCTTCTTAATCAATATAAAAAAAATCCCAGGGGCGCCTGGGTGGCTCAGTGGGTTAAGCCGCTGCCTTCGGCTCAGGTCATGATCTCAGGGTCCTGGGATCGAGCCCCGCATCGGGCTCTCTGCTCAGCGGGGAGCCTGCTTCCTCCTCTCTCTCTACCTGCCTCTCTGCCTGCTTGTGATCTCTCTCTGTCAAATAAATAAATAAAATCTTTAAAAAAAAAAATCCCAGCAACTACAAAGTAAATGATTGGCCAATTTGATTATAAACCCTTTTAATAATTTTTTTTCTTTTATTTTATAGATGATTTAATAAGCAAAACCAGCAGGCAAGGAAGCCTGGGAAATATAGTCCTCTGAAATACAGAGCAAGGGGAATAAGAGGAATGGATTTGATAGCAAACAGACAAATAGAGTGGGCAGAGTTCATTCTAGACTGAAGAATGGAATTCATTAAATGAGCAGGTCAATTCACACAAAAGGCAACTCTTACTGACATTCCACCAAAGGGAAAAGCTAACCAGGCCACTGGATCTGTATCAATGTTATCAGTTATGGAAAAAAGACAAGATTAAAAACAATGACCTCAGGTTTAGTGCTTGAGATCATCCATGTTTCAAATGTGCAACATTTTGCTTACATGAAAGACAATGGTTGTGTCTATTTCAGGCCGAGAAACACACCAGGTGTTGTTGAAAACCGTGTAATCACAACCGGCCACTTAAATTTGAATGGTGCTTTGATACCTGCACAGAGCTTTCTGTTGTGTTATCTCATTTAATCCTCTCAAAACTATTAGCCTGATAATATTGACCTTCTTTATCTAAGAGAAATAAAATCTGAGAGAGTTAGACAACGTCCAGAATGTCAGACAGTGAGCAGTCAGGATTCAAATACAGATCTTCCTCCGACATGACGTTAAAACATTAACATTTCTACCCTGTCACAGTGACCTCTCATTCAAGGGAGTTTAAAAGAGTCTGTAAACAAGCTTAAAAGACATCACAGTTTGAAATAAATGATTTGCAACACATGCAATCCACAAAGCATTTCTGAGCACATTATACACTCTATAATGTGCCCCTTTGTACCAATGTGGAGGCCGAGAAAAATTAAGGCCATCTCACCTCAGGTTTAGCCTTAGCATAAATATGGCCATCTTGGCTCTAGCAGCCATCTCAGACCCCTGTACCCAAGGGCTGAACTTTCCCCTACTTTACTTTAGTTCTAAGGACCCCCACCCTGCTTTAGTAACAAGAACCCCCACCCTGCTTTAGTTCCAGAGAGCCCCCACCTCCCCCTACTTTAGTAACAGGAACCCATAAATACCCCTGCCTTAACTAAGCTCGGGGTCCAAGTCCCTACTCCACTGTGTCGGGTATACTTGGGCCCAAGCTTAAGCTTGTTAAATAAACCCTTGTGTGATTGCATCTGTGCTTGGCTCCTTGGTGGTCTCTTGGATGCGAAAACTCGGGTACAACACCAAGATAAAAGACAGGAAAATAGGTAAATGACAGAAACAGACAACTTGAAGATAAAATATAAAGGCACACAGAAATATATTAAATTTTGTTCTCCCATACTGATAATTTAAAAATGCAAATTGAAAATATGTATTTCATGCCTATCTATTTGGTGAAGACCAGGTGGTCTGGTTCTATTCTGTGTTGGATATTTACATATTTGAATTTTATAATGTCTCATTTTGGTAATCAGAATACAAGAGAAGTACTATCGATTGATTAGCAATCAATTAGAAAGCAGCTTATGTCGTATTTTCTACTAACCAAGACCAAGAACTTGCCAGAGAAGAAAGTAAGGCTTTGGCTTCCATTCCCATTTCTACTAGAAAAGATCTGAGAAGATGTTAAGTCTCTGGATAAGAGTTCATGAAAAATACAAAAATTTTTCTGTCAAGGAGGAAGAGAAGGTGAAAGAGGAGGAAGAAGAATAAAGAGGAAGAAGAAAGGAAAAGAAAACAGTGATAAAGGAAAGATAGAGGCCTTGGAACATCCCTGTTGTGTTGGAGGCACAAGGAGTGTGGAAGCAGCTTCAGTCTGAAATCTCTTCCACCTCCAATTATCAATGTGGACATGCATCCTTTGTATAATGTGTATGGCTCCCAATCTATTCATCTACACTGGTATTAAGGGATTCCTGTGAAAGCTTAAAAAAAAAAAAAAGTCTGAGTGAGGCCCCTGTGTGGTCTGTGGGAGACAACTCCTTTTCCCATTGTGTAGGGTTCCTTCCGCCTTTTCTGCAAAAGGAACTTGCCTTCAAGGGTCTCCTCCCCCAATCCTTAGGTAATATGGTTGCAGGGACCCTAGGCTCCCTTCCCCTTCCCTCACCCCCATTGCCCAAACACTCAATCATTTTCTGTCTCTTCTCTGTCCTGTGCCTTGGTCTGCTCTTTCACGGTCTTACTGAGGACGCGTTTCCACAGGGCACATGAGAAACGGGCTGTGGGTCCTGCAGTTTATATCTGTCAATTTAGATATCGAGTGAGAGACGTTTTATCAGAGCCACCTCCAAAACTGCTTCCTCGGCGCCTGTGCTTCCAATGCCAAAGACAATGATTGTCCGCTTGGGTCAGACTCCTGCTGCGGGGCCAGACTGCTGGGGCTGCGACTGCTCCCTAATATCAGGGCTCTCGCCATAACTGTGCTCGTGGGGTTTGGAAAGGAAGGTCTATTCCCGGGAAAAGAGGGCACTGGAAGAACGTTTCAGGTAGGTGCCAGCCACAGAGAGAAGCCTGGAAATAGAGTGCCACGAAAGACAAAGGAAGGAAAACTGCAGGATCCTTTTAGGAAGGATGGAAATTGGTAATGGTGACAAAGCCTGCAGGGTATGCAGGGTTGACAGCAGTCCCTGGATTTAACGGGGAGGCGGTCACAAGTGACCTTGGTGAGAAGGTTTAGGCCACCCATGGGGAAGAAGTGAGAACGCAGTGGGCTGAGCCTGGTGTGAGGGAGACTGAACTGACCAGGTCCGAGGGGGCAAAAATACTATTAACCCAGACAGAAAGAGCTAGGAAGGTTTGACAAGAATGCTATCGAGTTCATTTGTTTTCTTGCTAAAGAACAACCGTGGTCAGAGGCTAATCATCTCCTGACTTTACAATCCCTCATTTTCTACTGTCTGAAACTGGAAATAGAAGAGGCCCTGAGCTGATATCAGGGAGAGGACCACACTCTTGTGTTTTGGGGATTCAGGAATTCCCACACGCTCTTAGGAAAGCACGTCCCTTCGCAATCCGAAGAACATACACAGGGACCACAAGAAATAAGGAACCCTTGCGATAAAACTTCTTACAGTATGCATACCAATAAGTTCATTTATACTAACAATGCCATGTTTGTTCAATTCCCTGAGCAAGGCATATTCCTTTACAGTCACAAAAATTTTTTCTTTCATCTGTAGCCTCTTTTTCCATCAGTCTGACAAAAACAAAACAAAAAAACAAAACAAAAAACCCCCCAAAATAAACAAAAAAAACCCCGGCCCTCTCTCCCTTAACACTTGTCTTTGTGGAGGTTTTCTGGAATTACCAGAGCATTAATACTTCTTTTTCCTCCTAATTCTGCATCTCTGGTTTCCCCTGATTCAACAGAGGCGCTGTACTAGGATGGATGGTGCTGTCGCCTGAGGGACACCCCAGCTGTTACACTGAGCAGGTCAGCAAGCAGCATAGCCATTATAGGAAGCTCAGTGTGAGGTGTGGGTGTGGGGTGGGGAGCAAAGAGGGGAGCAGGGTTCAGGGACAGCACTGCCTTCTTCCCTAACCGGCTGCCATATAGGTGTTAGCCCACCTATAGGAAATATCTGTGGCATGAATACACCTAAATAAGATGCCTTGGTCCCAACCCCCTGCCAGGAACCATCTCATATTCTGTCTGCCATGCTGAGCTTTCCCTCAACACCTGTAACACCCACTGGATCCTCCAGCTTGCTTTGGTTACTGGAGGAGAGAGAACAGGACCCAGCCCCACCCACTGTGGTCCTTTCCACTGAAGAAATGTGACCAAGATGCGGCACCTGGGTAGCTCAGTTGGTTAAGCATCTGACTTTGGCTCAGGTCATGATCTCAGGGTCATGGGGTTGAGCCCTATGTTGGGCTTCATGCTCAGTGCAGAGTCTGCTCATCCCTCTCCTTCTCCCTCTGCCCCCGTCCTCACTTGTGCGCTCTCTTTCAAATAAATAGATAAAATCTTAAAAAAAAAAAAAAAAAGGTGACTAAGAGCTACAAGAACAGATGGGATTTCCTGGCATTTTGGCTCAGTACAGGGGAATGTTATACATGCAACCAGGACACTTGAGGGGAAATGCCTGAGCCTCCGCTGGGAAGGCTACAGACCACAATTAGGCTTCAGCCCTGCAGAGGAGAGGGTGGGCCAGATCTTTCTAGAAATGGTGGGATGGAGGAAAGAAAAGCAAAAGGCAGGTTAGCAATAGTCTGTGCTTCTACGTGACAAAAAGCTGACTTTCTGGAGAGTAAGCTGGCATTTACCTAAGGATCAGTGACAATAGTCCCCATTAGGAAGGGGTGAGCTCCAGAAGCCTTGCAAAAAAAACACCTTATCACCTCTGTTCAGGGGATTTGCCCTGACAGCTTGGATCTCTCAATGGGAGAAGCAGGGTGTGATGGTTAAAGGCACAAGCTACAGAGTTCAGTTCCACCTCTTACCACCTATGATCTTGAACAAGCTATTTAAATTATTCACATTTGGTTTTATCATGTAAAATTTAAGTATTAAATATCCTGGGGCATCTGGATGGCTCAGTGGCATAAGCCTCTGTCTTTGGCTCAGGTCATGAGCTCAGGGTCCTGGGATCAAGCCCCACATCAGGCTCTCTGGTCAGCAGGGAGACTCCTTCCCCCATCTCTCTCTGCCTACTTGTGATCTCTGTCTGTCAAATAAATAAATAAAACCTTAAAAAAAAAAGAATTAAAAGTCCTAGCTGATAGGATCACTGGCATTATAAAGCATATGAAACACTGAACATAGAAGTGGTTCACTAGTACCTACCTAGTAGGTGTTTGATGGACAGTTAATATGTGGAGGGTTTGCAGATTTCAGCATTTCCAGAAATTTGTGTTTTCAATTTTAGGTAACTTTTGTATTTGTTTGCTATGTTTTGTTTTCTTATGTCGTCTGTTGTGATTTGGGTGGGACACTCGGAGAAGCTGACCTACAGAATATCTTACATATACTATCTAGTTATCTAGTAAGTAGATAGTATATAGACAGATAGTAAGTAGATAGTATATCTAGATATACTATCTAGTAAGATGCTGTACTTAACTGGAGCCTCAGAGAAACTACGTTACTATGGTTCTAATTTTTTATGTATTTAATTATATTTTAATTATATGCAATTTGATCATCCAAAATGGCATAGCTCATATACCCAATATATTTCATAATCTACAAATTACATTTTCTCTTTGGTGTTCAGAGCACACAATTTCCAACATGAGTGGGGGGTTCCCCCCACACCACCAAAAAGCAATTCTCAGAATACCAGTCTGAGAAATAAGCTCATTTCTTTTTTTTTTTTTTTTTCCTGCCTTGGGATGTTGAATTGTTTTTAATTTTTTTTTTTTTTTAATTTCCAGCATAACAGTATTCATTGTTTTTGCACCATACCTAGTACTCCATGCAATCCGGCCCTCTCTAATACCCACCACCTGGTTCCCCCAACCTCCCACCCCCTGCTGCTTCAAACCCCTCAGATTGTTTTTCAGAGTCTATAGTCTCTCATGGTTCACCTCCCCTTCCAATTTCCCCCAACTCCCTTCTCCTCTCTAACTCCCCTTGTCCTCCATGTTATTTGTTATGCTCCACAAATAAGTGAAACCATATGATAATTGACTCTCTCTGCTTGACTTATTTCACTCAGTATAATCTCTTCCAGTCCCGTCCATGTTGCTACAAAAGTTGGGTATTCATCCTTTCTGATGGAGGCATAATACTCCATAGTGTATATGGACCACATCTTCCTTATCCATTCATCCGTTGAAGGGCATCTTGGTTCTTTCCACAGTTTGGCGACCGTGGCCATTGCTGCTATAAACATTGGGGTACAGATGGCCCTTCTTTTCACTACATCTGTATCTTTGGGGTAAATACCCAGTAGTGCAATTGCAGGGTCATAGGGAAGCTCTATTTGTAAACTATAAACTCCCAAAATTGAACCAGGAAGAAACTGACAACCTGAATAGATCGATATCTAGTAATGAGATTGAAGCAGTGATCGAAAACCTCCCAAAAAACAAGAGCCCAGGACCTGATGGATTCCCTGGGGAATTCTACCAAACTTTCGAAGAAGAAATAACATCTATTCTCCTGAAGCTGTTTCAAAAAATTGAAGCAGAAGGAAAACTTCCAGACTCTTTCTATGAAGCCAGCATTACTCTGATCCCCAAACCAGGCAAAGACCCTACCAAAAAGGAGAATTTCAGACCAATATCACTGATGAATATGGATGCTAAGATTCTCAACAAGATCCTAGCAAACAGGATCCAACAGCACATTAAAAAGATTATCCACCATGACCAGGTGGGATTCATTCCTGGGCTACAAGGATGGTTCAACATTCGCATATCAATCAATGTGATAGAACAAATTAATATGAGAAGAGAGAAGAACCACATGGTCCTCTCAATTGATGCAGAAAAAGCATTTGACAAAATCCAGCATCCGTTCCTGATTAAAACGCTTCAAAGTATAGGGATAGAGGGAACATTCCTGAACTTCATAAAATAAGCTCATTTCTGACACGGAAGACCGTATCAGATTCCATAGGTCAAGGGCTCAGTCCTACAACACGGGGTGTGTGTGCATGCATACACACACGCGTGTGCACATGCACACACACACACACACACACACACCACTACACACTTCATGTGGCCCAGGCTGTTACCTGCACTTTAGGCTCCTGACAATTGGCTATCAATCAGAGGACCCCATAATTTCCTCAGGTTCAATGAATTTGCTACGGCAGCAGCTCACAGAACTCAGAGAAACATGTTACCTGCTAGATCACTGGATTAATGTAAAAGGATATAACTCAGGAAAGACCCAGAGGGAAGAGCTGCACAGGGCAAGACAGATGCAGAAAGGTTCTGGAGGTTCCACGCCCTCTTAAGGCCCACCACTCTCCCCACATCTCCAGGTGTTCACCAACCTGAGAGTTTACCAACCTGGGAGTTCTTCAAACCTCTTGGGTTTTTATGGAAGCTTCATTACAGAAGCACTCTTGGTTAGAACATTGGCCATTGTAATTGATTCAGCCTCCAGGCCTTCTCCCCTCCCAGAAGGTCTGGAGGGGGACTGAAAGTTCCAACACTCCAATCACTTGGTTGGGGGCCTCCTGGTGATTTCCAAAAGTCACCTCATCAGTGGAACAAAACATAGCTTTATAGCCCTCATCACTTAGGAATTTCCATGGATTTTGGGAGCTGAGAGCCAGCCAAGAACCTTGGTCAAAGACCAAATATATTTGAGATATTCATATATTTTGGTCATCTGAATGACCAACTACATATTTCTTATAAATCACAATATCAAACATTTTTTTACTCAATATGCTGGGAAATCTGACTTAATTGATTTTCTGACTACTGATGACATTTGAGCACTTTATTCTGCTAAGCATCTATATGAAAGAATATAAAGGACTAGTGCTATGTAAAATGACTTATCACAGAGTTAAGGTGCTGTCAATGCTTATGTTTATAAAGTTGTTTTAAAAAACAAACGAGTTGGGATGCCTGGGTGACTCAGTGGAGTAAGCTGCTGCGTTTGGCTCAGGTCATGATGCCAGGGTCCTGGGATTGAGTCCCACATTGGACTCTCTGCCTCTGCCTGCCACTCTGCCTGCTTGTGCTATCTCTCTGATAAATAAATATATAAATAAAATCTTTTAAGAAAACAAACAAACCAGGGGCATCTGGGGGGGCATAGTCTGTTATGCATGCAACTCTTGGTTTTGGCTCAGGTCATGACGTTAGGGTCCTGATATTGAGCCCCATGTCAGGCTCCATGCTCGGTGTGGAGTCTGCTTGACACTCTCTCCCTACCCCTCTCTCCCTCCCCCATACTTGCACTCTCTCTCTCTCTTTCTCTCAAATGAATAAATAAATCCTAAACACACACACACACACACACACACACACACACACCCTAACAAACAAACCAGAGCCCTCAGCACCTTTCGACCTTCTAGAATCTTCCAGACACATGGTCCAGAACCTGTCTGAGTTTTTCTCTATCTGCATGGATTATGGGCTCTTCATGAGTGCAGCTTGCCTGCTTATCCACCTCCTCTCTTACCTCTCTGCCTGGCTCTCCACGATCCAGTGACATCGGCCTTCCTCACTCCTGGTTTCTGGATTTCTGCCTGGCACAATCTTTCCCCTTCTTTTGACGCTGATGTCTACCTGGGTTTAGGTCCCCCTTTGAGTGCCTCTGATACCATATTCCCCTCCTAAATCTTGTTATAACACCCGGTGCTGTTCATCATAGCTCTTATCACAAATGCATTTACAGTTGACCCTTGAACAATCTGAGGGGAGAGGAGCACAATCCTCTCTGCACAGTTGAAAACCTGCGTATAATTTTTGACTCCCCAGAAACTTAATTACTGATAGCCTCCTGTTGATGGGAAGCTCTACCAATAACATAAATAACCGATTAACCCATATTTTGTATGTTATATGTATTATATACTGTATTCTTACAATAAAGCAAGCTAGATAAAAGAAAATGTTAAGAAAATCATAAGGAAGATAAAATATATTTACAGTACCATACCATGAAAAGGCCACAAACAAGTGAACCCATGCAGCGCAAACCCATGCTATTCAGGTCAGCTGTAAGTGGTTATTTATGTAACTTTAACTTAATTGCAGCCGTCCCTGTTAACATGTACATTTCATACTGAGGGACACCATATCTTTTGGCTTACGCCTATATTATTCTCAGCATTTAGCCCAGTACCTCTTCAAAAAATATTTATAAATTGAGTAAAATACGTGAGGAAGCAGGTATGAGAAGCCAAAGCTGATTCACCTTGAGGCCAGGTCTCAGGCTTGGGATACAAACACATCTTTGCTATTTTCCATGTCCTGTGGCTCTGAGCAAGAAACTGAACATCCTTTTGTCTTGATGTTTTCTCTTCTGTAATATAGAGATATTATATTATCCTCTCCCAAGTTAATTGTAAGATACAAATTAGGTTGCACCATGTTCACAAAAACTTATCATCCCTGGCACATAGCAAGCACTCAAAAAGTTGTCAGTGCTCAAGGGTCACTACTATTCTAAGTGCAGTAAGAGAGAAGTCTAAGTATGTCCATGATCTATGCCTTGCCTAGGTCACTAACCCAAACAGCTGATGTTAGGGCAGAGTCAACAGCAATGGCAGTTTAAGTCTTTCTCAAAGCAGATCAAGAGTGTGCTGATCCCCCTGTAGCACTGGGAGAGCTTCTGCCACCTCTTCACTTAGTCTGAGAGACAAGTTATCATTCGAGTTATGGCATCACATAGCATCTTTCAGGAGAGCTGCTGGCTTTGCACACGGAGCCAAAATCTGATCCTCAATTACATTGTTTAAAATAACGGATAGTGTCTCTCATTCGGGGAGGCTCAGCAGGATCTGATAATCATCACCTTAGCAACTTCTAGTTACCAGCCAGCATTACAAAGGAAAGAGAATATTCCAGTAACATGCGGTCTGGGCAGACACTTAGACTTCACAACTAAATTTACAATGCATCGTGCTCTGCCACCCCCAGGAGTCCACTCACTCTAGTAGCACACGCGCATATGCCCAGCTCCTTAGAACCCAGCCTCTCCAACGTTTCTGTTTCAGATGTGCTTTGTCTTCCACATTTGCAAGACAAAATCTTTTCTAAAAGTCTATGTAATCACTTTTCATTTCTGATTAAAACTTGTTGAAGATTATGTTGTACCAGGAAGAGTACTGTTCTTCTTAGAATACAATCTCTGAAAAACTTTGTAGGAAAGAGCAAGTTCAAAATGAAGTGTTCAAGGAGTCAACTATTATTACTACATGAATTCATTTTATAATAAAATTTCAAGCAGTGCATCTGAAAGAAAACCATGGCTAAATAGCTAGGAAGGCAAGGCAAGAATCATTCAGATAAGAGATGGCTTTGGAGAAGGAACCTCTTGGCCAATTTCCATCATTATTGAGAACAAATACATTATATGTATAAAAAAGGGAATTTCACATTGAAGCTAGTCTCAAGATTTGGAACTACCTAACATGGAGTTATTAAAAAACAAACAAACAAACAGCTTTGCCATATAGTTGATGTTAGAAAGTTGATTCCCATCAGGGATTATTACAGCTGCTGACTCTCTGGCCTCTTGAATCTAGATGAGGTCATGTGATGACCAAGCCTTACCAAGAATAAATGAGCAGAGGTGCTCCTTGTTACTTCAGGGCAGAAACATTTAAGAAGTGGGGATGCCATCTTCATCCTCTATTCCCCATCTGTTGGGTATTCTGTGAGGAACCCGAGGGGATGGGGAAATCACAAGTTGGAAGGAGTCTGGATTCCATAATCAGTGTCTAGATAAAAGCTACTTACTGACCAGCAATATCCACACTCAACTGTTTCCTTATGAGAAATACATTTCTCTTGTCTAAAGGCATTGAAATTTTAGGAGTAATTATCACAGCAGTTAACATTGTCCCAATTAATAACTTCTTTTAAAAGAAAAGAACGTCATACATTTTTCAAAGGTTCTTGAGAACTTGAAGTCATGCAAGGAGTCTGACAGGGTGAGTGGGATCTGAATCGTATAAAGTGGCAGCTCTGTGTTTAATATACGATTATCACTATTAATATCACTGGTGCATGTTTGCTCTACTCACGTAATTTCTCTGGTGTTTTCGACTTTGCCACACTTTGGAATTCTAATAACTATTTCTGTAATATTACCAGTTACTAATTTGCGACACTTCCTTGTTTTTGACATTTGGCTCCTTGGCTTCATGCCCCTGTAATGGACATTAGGGACCACAGAGTCATCGTGTGTGAGCTCATTATTTCTTCCCAAGTGCATAGAAGGTATGATATGAGCAACAGTCAGCACTTTTGCTGAGACACAGGCCAAAAAGCCATACCTCTAATCATCCAAATTATATGAAGCAAATGAACAGCAGGCAGGCAGATAAAACTCTTAGCAACTCTCAGAAGCAGCAAGAACTTGGAGAATCTGATCCTAGTCCACTCATAGGATGTGCTTGGTTCCAGGACTGAAGGTAGGGTTCAAGTTGATTAAGATAGTGATGATCATCAGAATCCGAATTATTATTGTTATTGTTATTTTTTTTTTTACACCATCTGGGGTTAGTTTGGAGCTGGGATTGGGTTAATTGCACATTAGACCAATTTCTTGTGTGCCTGTCATATACATTATCACTGCAGAACCACTATATTAAGCTGTAAGTTAAAATACATAAGCAGCCATGAGAAGGTAGTATAAAGGCTGATACAGAAACGTAGATGGAAGTATTTTGTTCTAACATTAAATAGGAAATGGAAAGCTATAGCTTTTTAAAGGGGAAAAACACATATCCTATCATCTGCTAGAAGCTACCTGAATTATAGGCCCTGTCATTGTACTACACAGTCTTGCCCAGGTACCTCAGCCCCATGGAAACAGCACAGTCCACTGTAGGCTCTTAAATGGGTATGAATTTCCGTAAGGGAGAGACTAAACTCTGAAACAGTATCAGGATCCATGATGGCACTGGCATAAGGAAAGAGGATATCCAGGGAAGGATGGAGTGCCATAGGGTTATCCGTTCTTTATGGACACATTTCAACCCGGTGCTAAATTGGTTTCATAAAGTCTCTACTTAAAAACCCTAGTGTATGGGGCACCTGGGTGGCTCAGTGGGTTAAAGCCTCTGCCTTCAGCTCAGGTCATGATCCCAGGGTTCTGGGATTGAGCCCTGCATCAGGCTCTCTGCTCAGCGGGGAGCCTGCTCCCCTTCCTCTCTCTCTGCCTGCCTCTCTGCCTACTTGTGATTTCTGTCTGTCAAATAAATAAATAAAATCTTTAAAACAAACAAACAAACAAACAAACAAAACCCTAGAGTAGGGACACCTGGGTGGCTCAGTTGGTTAAGCATCTGTCCTCAGCTCCGGTCATGATCCCAGGGTCCTGGGATGGAGTCCCGCATTCTCCCTCTCCCTGCCACTCTCCCTGCTTGTGCTTGCTCTCTCTCTGACAAATAAATAAATAAAATCTAAAAAACAAAACAAAACCTTGTGTAACAGAGCAGTAGAGTCATTAAGAGTACAGATGTGGAACTAAAGGTCTAAAACACAAGCTTCCATGCCCACTATAGAGAGTTGGTCTAAAGGAAAAGGTGGGATAATAATTACCCTGTTCTAGGGGCACCTAGATGGCTCAGTTGGTTAAGCGTCTGCCTTTGGCTCAGGTCCTGATCCCAGAGTCCTGGGATAGAGTCCCCATCGGGCTCTCTGCTCAGCAGGGAGTCTGCTTCTCCCTCTGCCTGCTGCTCTCCCTACTTGTGTGCGCGCGCTCTCTCTCTGTCAAATAAATAAATAAAATCTTAAAAAAAAAATCACCTTATTCTATGCATTATGCTGAATAATCCATCTACAATATAAGATGTTACCTTCCAAAAGTAAGGACTATATGTAATTTAACATACATATTTATACTATATATACAGATATATATTCTGAACATCTGGGATATTAGCCCTATCCTTCCATAGATGAATTAAATCAATATTTTACAAAAGTTCTTTCCTAGTCCCAGAAGTTCATTGACATGCAGCATCCTGTCCATTCTCTTTGCCAACACCCTAAAAGCAACATAATATCAAGGGGCATATGTAGTAGAGAATAAATAACAGTATGCAGAGTACGCATGTAGACTCAAAGCCTCATTCTTTCTTTTTACTGCTCCTATTAGGCTCACAAAACCACTGACTTTGAATGTGAGGTTTCACTTCTAACACTCTTAGGTGATGTCGAGATTCCTAAACTATGTGGATTAGTGGCTTTCTGACTCAAAATCCAGAAATCAAGGCCTTTCTCTGTTGCAGAGACAGCCAATGGTAAATATTTATTCCTTAGGGGTCCATCTTTTGTGTGCAATTTCAGTGGATTGTTTATCATTTTCTCCTGATCCACTATTCCCTTTTTCTACCCTCTCTTTCCGATTCATTCTGTCTGGGAACTGCAGCCCCACAGCAAAAATGTGGCTCAGAAGTTGCCATCACTCATTCCACTGAGTGCCTTGCTGGCTCTGGCTCCTCCCTGCACACACCCCACCATTACCCTGCTTATCTATAAGTGTATCTACATTACAGGTGCTTATTTATAAGCATATCTACGTATTTTCTCCAACCTCGCGGAGGCCCAGTCGAGCTCTTCTACGTGATGATATATTCAGAGGAACAGCGCCTGTTGTGGTGGTCGGGCGCAGGGTGGGTGCCACTTGGAAGAACACCGCGTTCTTTTCGGGTGAACTGCAGTGTCAAAAAGCCATGAACGCGGCTGAGGGTTGCTCACCAGAGCCAGTGAAAGGCAGCATCAAAGGAATGATCTGAAATGTGGAAAAGAATCAATAATCGTTCTTCAAAATAAGGCCTTTTCAAACATGGCAAATGTCACTGGCTCTTGGCAACACTACTGGGATTTATTCTCTCAGAAAGGGCACCACCACGGGGCTGGGAGAAAAAGCCCCGCTATGTTATTCTTTGAAATGGCAAAACACAGAAAAGCAGGCATGGGAATTCAGAGCCAGATGCAAATTAAATGCACATAATTCCTTGGGGTTCTTTGATCCATCTTCTCTTAAGGGTTGTGCTGCTAAGGGTGGGTCACGGGAGGTGTCACTCGGGTGCAGGGAGGGTAAGGACGGGAGGTGTCCCAGCAGAACCTGGATGCCCTCACTCACACCCCAGTTTCAAATGAATGTCAAGAGTGGGAGCTAATTTCTTGTTTCCTCAGCGGCTTCTGTCTCACATGCCAGAGCTCAGCATTTGACTTCTCCCTTACCCTCCTTCCCACCTCTCAACAGTTCCATCTGCCTCTGATTATTCCCCATCTCTCCTTCTCTTGACTCCAAATCAAGCCCTCTGGCTTCCTCTGATGGCCTCTCCTCTAGTTCCCTAATGCTAGTTTCTCATTGTTTCCATGCATTCATCATGTTTACATCAGAATGATGGGTCCAACACAGGTCGGATCATACCACTCCTCCTGCTTACCTCCAAATCTGTTAGGGTGATCTACAAAAACAGTACATTCTGCATCCTTCCTGAGGTAGCTTGGGTCTTTTTTTTAGTACAAAGTCCTCTATGAAGCCCCAAATCCCTATAACATCATGACAGCTACCCTCCAAATATACCATGCTTAAAGTATGCCATGCCTCCTCCCATGAGTCCACCAGGGAGCAACTTGTACCCAACCTACATATACCAATGTTTATAATGAAAGGCTTCATAGTGGTAAAAGGAGCCACAGGTACACACTGTACATGGAGGGATTGCACAGACAAATGCTGAGCTAAAGAAAAGTGTTACAAAAGAGAACATATCACATAAAATCCACTTCTATGAAACTCAAAACCAGGCAAAAGTCCATAGTGATAAAATCATAGTTACCTTTTGGAGGTGCAGAGAGTTAACTCAGAAGGGGCACAAAGAAGACTGCTTGGGAGATAGAAATGCCTCATGCAAGACTTTGATTTGGGTGGTAATCACATGGGCACATACCTACATAAATCCGGGTGGTAATTACATGGGCGTATACATATGTAAAAATGCACTGAGCTGGCCAATGAAGATGGGTCTGTTATGCCTCCCTTAAAAAGGAAACAAACACCAACAGATAAGTGACATCTGGGGGAAAGCGTTTCTTACGTTCAACCGGTCACCACATCCCAACCTCTGCCCATAAGACAAATAACTCTTCTTCATGTTCCTACTGCCTATTACAGCGACAGATAAACAGATGGTTCTTGCTGGTGTCTCTTTTTGCTCTTAGCCTGTGGCATCTTTATAAAAAGGGACTGAGTGGCATTTTCTTTTCATCCCCAGCACTTAACACAGAGTTCAGTCAAATGTTGTTGAATGAATGTAATAAGAATCACAAATAGAATTGAGTGGGCCCCGTATGTGTGTGGGGCCGTTCCTGCCACAAATGTCCCCTAGCTCAGCTGGGTGCTTCTCCACAGGCAGAACTCTAAACCATCATCCTCTTATCGCTCCCATGTCTGTTCATAACTGCACTATCTTCCCCATTAAGAAACTGAGTGAAGCCAAAGTGATTTGCACCCCAGACCATGCTGTACTGGGCCAAGAGAGCACACATACTAGGCTCACACACAGTCACCTGCACAAACATTAGGCTGGTTCGTTGTGGAAAGAAAGCAAAATTAATTTGTAGCTGTCAGTCAGTTGGGCGAGATTTGCTCCACTTCTGAAATTTATTGACAGGCTCTAATAACTGGCACTTAAATTGTCTTTTCTGGAAGCAAGCGACAAAAGGCAGGAACTGGAAATAAGATGTTCACCTCCGGTTCCCAAGCAAGACAGAAAGAGGCCATTGTGGTCATATAGTTTTTATACCATTTTCAAATCTTAATAGACATTTTTGCTATTGGAAGTTTCCCAGATTAGCTTGCTGTTTTTCTTTATTACTGCAGGGTTAATGTAGTCTGAGTGTTTTGGCAAGGTTTACAGCACAGAGAGTGAAGGGAAAAAAAAGAATCGTGATTGCCTGTAATAAAGAGGGTGGCGAAGACTTGGAATCAACAGCCGTTTTATTGAGGGACTTCTGGTGATCGGCACTTGGACGTATTTTAATTCAAATACTCTTCACAATAATGCTGTGAAGAGGGATTTATGAGGCCAAATTTACAGATGAGAAGAATTGAGAGTGGAGAGGTAAAATAATTGCCCAATACCCGTAGTAATGCTAAAGTCAAAATTTAAATTAATATTTCTCAGGCTAACTCCTATGAAGTCTGATGAGGTAGTAACTTGCATTTTATAGATGCAGCTTTTAAGGAAGGAAAAGGTCCTTCCTAACTTCCCTCAGAACTCATCACCTATGTTTACTTTACTTCAATAAAGCCAGCCTCCTAGACCAAGATATGTAGGTATGTCTACCATATCAATCAACTCAAGGCAATATTTACAGACAGCTACTAAGAAATAATTATACATCTGTTTATTTTTGTACACAATAGATAGTCATAAGAGGAAGAGAGAACAGCCTTTGCCCTCAAGGAGCCCTGCAGCCTAAAATTAAGAGATTTGGCCAATTCTCCACTATGTACAGAAAGTCAGGAAGGGCATTAGCATGATGATCCCTGCACTTGTTTCTCAAGCCAGCAAAAAGAAGCAGCCTCCTCAGGAATCTCTCCTGTCTGTACCCAACACTAGTTGTTGCTATTGTAGATCATGAGTCCTCAAGAGATGGCCATGGGCTACATGATCTTGGGTGCCAAGGGAGCCATCTCTGTTTCCTGGGCTTCAAGCTGGAAGGGAGGACAACATTCTAAAAGCAGAGAATTGCTAAGGTCGTAATGCTTGAATGTCAGTGACCCAGTGGGGAGGGTGCAGGACTTGATTTCTTTTTGAGGAATTGATTACATCTACTGCATACAGGAAGGATTAAATGGGGAGAAGTTACTTGTACATTAAAGATACACCATTCCACAAAGATTGGCTGAGGACCCACTGGGTGCTAGTGTTGTGAACTCCAGTGAGAAGGGCAGATGTAAGTAATTATCACTCCATGTGGGAACTGTCCATATAAAATAGGGATGTTACGGGAGCAGAGAAGTCACATTTAAATCTATCCAGAGTAACTGAGAAAAGTCAGGCAAAGAAAAATGGAAGAGATTTCCAAGAAGAGACACCAGCATGTACTCTGGCACAAAGATGTTAAAAAATGTCTCATGTATCTAGAATGATGGGGGCTTTGATATGGTTATAACACAGGTTTGTGTTTTTGAATTGTTTTTCCATTCGTTGGTTTTTGGTTTGGCTATTTTTTTTTTTTTTTTAGATTTTATTTATTTATTTGACAGACAGAGATCACAAGCAGGCAGAGAGGAAGGCAGAGAGAGAGGAAGGGAAGCAGGCCCCCTGCTGAGCAGAGAGCCCGATGCAGGACTCGATCCCAGGACCCTGAGATCATGACCTGAGCTGAAGGCAGCGGCTCAACCCACTGAGCCACCCAGGCGCCCCTGGTTTGGCTATTTTTATTCGATTGTTTATCTTATTGATTTCTCCTTTCTTCAATACATATTCAAAATGTAAATGAACCCATTTAAGGGTAATGGATCAGATACTGTATTAGGGTTCTCCAGAGAAACAGAACTGAGAATGAGAGGCAGGAAGGGAGGGAGGGGAGATTTATTTTAAGGAATTGGCTAATACAATTGTGAAGGGTTGTAAATCCAAAATCTGCAGGGTGGGTTGGCAGTCTGGAGAACAGAGAAAAACCCAGCCTGTAATTCAAGACCCAAGGCTATCTACTGGCAGAATTCCTTCTTGCTCAGGGGAGGTCAGTTTTTGTTCTAATCAGGCCTTCAATTTATTGGATGATACCCACCCATACTATAAAGAATAATCTGCTTTACTCAAATCCCATCAATTCCAATGTGAATCTCATCCAAAAAACACCTTCACAGAAATATTCAGAATAATGTTTCACCCAATGTCTAGGCACCGTGGCCAGTCAAGCTGATGAACAAAGTTAACTATCAGAGGACCATGAAGAAAAGAGATGTGTTCAAAGTTTTAAGGATTTTGTTTTTATCTTTTGGGTAATACAGAGCCCTTGAAATGTTTTAATCAACTTATGATAAAACCTCTGATACAACTGCAGATGATGCTGAAATTTTTAATTGAGCAGATGCTAATGATATTAATGGAGACAAATATAGAAAGAAAAATAGGATTGGGTCTTGTAGAGTTTGAAATAGCAGCATGACAGCCAGGTATAAATATGCACGAGGCACTAGAAACACAGGTGTGTGTGTGTGTGTGTGTGTGTGTGTGTGTGTGCAGCTTAAGTTAGAAGACATAAATTTTGAGGGATGCCTGGGTTGCTCAGTCAGTTAAGCTTCCACCTTAGCTTGGGTCATGATCCCGGGTCCTGGGATGGAGTCCCACACTGGACTCCCTGCTCAGCAGGGAGCCTGCTTCTCCCTCTGCCTGCCACTCCCCCTGCTTATGCTCTCTCTCTTTCTCTTTCTGACAAATAAATAAATAAAATCTTGAAAAAAGATACAAATTTAAAATTGTTATTATGTAGTGACTGCTAAAATCATGCATTTACAAGGGATAGAGAATGAGAAAGAGCTGAGGGCAGTGTTCTGGAGAATAGCAGTATTTTATATAGTGAGAGGGAGCAGGAAGAGGGTAAAGGAAGAAGAATTATGACAAAATACCTAGAATAAATGGTAAATAGACAATAAAGAAGAGGTCCCTTAGAACATGGAGAGAGGAATGGGTATGGACTCAAAGGAAGTATAATAAATTATGAGCAAAACAAAATCACGAGGGTCTTCTTAGTAAGTTTTCCTAAATATTTATGGGTACAGAAGTATTTCAGCCTGAAGGCTAATGGCAGAAGACAGAGGGTAATGGGGGAAGCCATATATGGAAATGTGAGAACTTGGAACGCCAAGAAAGCTGCGACTGCATCAGTATCCATGACCAGTGCAAAGGGGAGGAAGAAAGAATATGCAATATGCTGAACAGCCGAGGTGATATGAAAAAGTTGACACACTATCAGAGGAATCATTTAAAACCAAATGGTGGGGGAAGTGAAGGTACAACATTTTAAGGGTCTCAGGGGAGTTCTCTATAACGGAGAGAAGCCAGTATTTTTATTCCCCAACCCTTTTCTTCCTTCCTTGTGGAAGGTCATCGTTAGCAGAACACTCCTGGCCTCTCTCTGCAACCTTCACTTACTCTTCCCCCATGATGTATGGAGTAAAAAAAAAAAAAATATATATATATATATATATATATATATATATATATATATATATTTATGTATGCATATATATGCATACACACACATACACACACACACATATATATATTTATATATATGATTTTATTTATTTATTTGAGAGAGAGAGAGAGCAGGGGGCAAGAGGGAGACTGAAGGGAGGCACAGAGGGAAAGGAAAAAGCAGACTCCCTTCTGAGCAGGGAGCCCGATGTGGGGCTCAATCTCAGGACCCTGGGATCATCTTTGAGCTGAAGGCAGATGCTTAACCAAATGAGCCACCCAGGTTCCCCTGGAGTAACTTATTTTATTCATAAAGACAAAAAGAATAAAGTCTATGCTTATGACTCAGAGCCTCCCTCTTTCTCTTAGGAGCTGGTCCTGCCAGCACAGGGCTCAGGCCCTCCACGGCACTCTGCCATGTGTCCAGCCTCACAATGAATGGGCCGACCTATCTTATCCAATCCTGGGGATCAGTATTAGGGCCCTGATCTATGAATATCTGCCTTCCTCTCCAGCATCACTATTATAGGCAAAAGAGGGGCAGTTTTGATATCCCTTCTGCTGTTTGTCTTACTGTTCAATAAATCCGATTAATTGTGCATGAAGGTGAGATGCTGTTATTAGGCACTAACTTCCTAATCGGGGTTACAGTAAAGGCAATGGGGGCATGTTTTGTCACCCACATCTAGACTGAGCCGCCTGAGGACAGGGAGGGGCTCTCCTCTTACCACATTTCCCACAGTACCTACATGGCCCATAGGAGGCACCCAGATAAATCAGGTTTAATTAATGATGAATTAAATGCTTCCTAACTTCTACAACCTTCAATTTTTTATCTCTTCCTTAAATGGCTAGGTAGCAGGAAAAGTAGGTAAACAGGGCTCTCACATATTCAATTAAAAAAAAAAAATCAGGGGCGCCTGGGTGGCTCAGTGGGTTAAGCCACTCCCTTCGGCTCAGGTCATGATCCCAGGTCCTGGGTTCAAGCCCCGCATTGGGCTTTCTGCTCGGCGGGGAGCCTGCTTCCTCCTCTCTCTGCCTGCCTCTCTGCCTACTTGTGATTTCTCTCTGTCAAATAAATAAATAAAATCTTTTAAAAAAATCATAGATAAGAGGAGTTTCTACATCATTAAAGAAAAAAAGCAAGAATCAGGAAGAAAATGGAATAAGAATACCAATAAAACATTTCACAAAAAAGGAAATAAAGTGGCCGATTCACAGCCAAAGTGATGCTTAACCTTATTCATATCAGAGAATGAAACTTAAACAATAATTTCATTGGTTCACAAGATTAAAAAGATTGATGATATCTAATGTTAGTGAAGGTTCAGAGAATCAGTCACTGTCCATTACACTTTCAATGGGTGTGTAAATTAGGGAAGCCTTTTTTGGTAAGTGATTTGGTAGTGGCATTTAAACATTAAACATGCATATCCTTTGTCTAAGCAATTCCATGCACAAAAATTTATTTTAATATATCAATACATAATCTCAAATATATATAAGTAATGGTGGTCTTTTCAGCAATTTAGGAACAATCTTAGTTTTGATTAGTAGGGTTTTTTTAAACAAATTATGGTGCAACTATATTATGGAATGATCCTTAGCAAGGGCTCTCATGCTCAGCATTGACACTGAAGTCTGAAATGCCTTTGGACTGGAAAATTCTTTCTTGTGGGAGATGGTCCTGTGCATTGTAGGATGTTTAGCAGAATCTCTGGCTTCTATCCTTCCTGGCTCCCCCTTCCCTACAGTTGTGACAACCAAACATGCTTCCTGACATTGCCAAATGACAGCACGTCTCCAGGCATTGCCAAATCACAACATGCTTCTAGACGTGGAAGCCAAAAGACAGCCTGTGGAGCTGGGGCAAAATTATCCCCATTTAAAAATCATAGTTCCACAACAGACAAAGGAGAGCACCTAGTAAATATCAAAGTGTTTTAAATACTAGGGTTCCAAATAATAATTTCACACAAGTGAAAACAGCATGTTACAGAAAAATAGAGCACATCATCCATGTACTAAAATGATAGAGATGAGGCACCTGGGTGGCTCAGTGGGTTAAGGTCTCTGCCTTTGGCTCAGGTCATGGTCCCAGGATCGAGCCCTGCATTGGGCTCTCTGCTCAGTGGAGAGTCTGATTCCCTCTCACTCTCTGCCTGCCTCTCTGCCTACCTGCAATCTCTCTGTCAAATAAATAAATAAAATCTTAAAAAAAATAAAAAAAGATAGAGATGAACATATATATATTTGCAAAGGAAGCAAGCATAAAGTGAGTGTAGGAAGATGTATTACCAGTCTCCAATTGGCAGTGGTTTCCTCTGAGTGGAGAATAGGAGTTTGGGAGCTTTTCCTTTTTTTTTTTTTTTTTTTTTTGAAGTTGGCGATTAGAGCAAGTCCAAAGGCAGACAGTCCAGGGCTAGGATCACAGGTCCACTATGTCTTCTAAGACCAAGGTCGTGTATTTGGTCTCAGGTAATCATATGTGCCCATCATCTAGTACTCATGGGATGGCTGCTCTACTTAGAGCATCAAGTCTTCCTTCCAAGAAAGGGAAACACAGCCAGATTTCAGCTAAGCTGAGCTCATCCTCTCCAATTACATGCCATTGACCAGAACTATGTCACATAGCCACAACCATCTACAAAGAATCTATTTTTAATTTTTTTTATTTCAAGTCAATTTAATGAACATATACTGTATTACTAGTTTCAGAGAGAGAATTTAGTGACTCATCAGTTGCATATAACACCCAGTGCTCATTCCATCAAGTGCCCTCCTTAATGCCCATCACCCAGTTACCCCATCCCCCCACCCTCCTCCCCTTCAGCAACTCTGTTTTTTTTTTATTAGAGTTGAGAGTCTCTTATGGTTTGTCTCCCTTTCTGTTTTCATCTTATTTTATTTTTCTTTCCCTTGCCCCATGTTCATCTGTTCTGTTTCTTAAATTCCACATATAAGTGAAATCATATGGTATCTGTCTTTCTCTAACTGACTTATTTCCCTCTGCATAAATCCCTCTAGTCCCATTCACGTCACTGAAAATGGCAAGAGTTCACTCTTTTGATGGCTGAGTAATATTCCATTGTATATGTACACCACATCTTCTTTATCCATTCAGCTGTTGGTGGACGTTTGGGCTTTTTCCACAGTTTGGCTGCTGTGGACACTGCTGCTATTTACATTGGGGTTCAGGGCCCCCTGGAACACCTATATTTCTTTTAAGCTGCCATCTTACCAACTTGAATACAAACAACGTAGGCAGCTAACAACAATGCCTTATGTGAAATACTTTCAAAATAAAGAAAAAGGAAAGGTAAGAAGTAGAGGAATGGAAAGAAGGGATGGGGAAAGGGATTAATACAGAAGAAAAGATGGAATAGACACAGAGCTTGAAGACAACAGGCTTGGGTCTGAATCCTGCTGTCATCACTTCTATACTTTTCAGTGGAAAGCAAATTAGTTTCTTTAAGGCTGCTTTTCCAAATATAGAATGCCTATCTTACAAAATGGCTATAGGACTAACTGAGATCATTTCAGTTATGTTCTTAGGTGATTAAGTGTTAAGTGTTAAGTAAAGTGGATTTTTTCTTCTTCTTCCTAGAATGCCCACAGCTTATTGAATATGAAAACATTCAAGTGCACATAGATAGTTCTTTAGTTGTCCCATGGATATCATGTTGTACCCTAAGGAAAGCTTCTGCTCTTCAAGGGCAGGGACTTTGGGTTCCTGTGGGATTTCATAAAAAGTATGGGTATCTTTTATACCACATTCACACTCATTGGATATAACATATCTTCTGCCCTGGACACTTGGCAAGCCTGATGAAACAGTGATGCTACACAGAAATGAGGATGGACCTTTGAAGTGAGGTCCAAGAACTACTATTGTGGAAGTGAGTCTCTCAAAATATAAATAGTCCTAGTCTGCAGTAGCTGGATAGGTTGTGAGACACTCAACAGGGGAAATGAAAGGCAAAGGGGAGCTCAGAAAGAAACAGAGAGAACTCTGTAGTCTTTGCAGGGTGGTAATTTTGCTGAGTGGAGGTTGCATTTACGTGTCATGGGGAATTATGGAGGGGACCAGAAAACCCTGAAACATGTATGCACACACACACACACAGACACACACACACACACACACCACTGCACAAATACCAAGGCTGGAGGACTCCCACTGATTACTATTTTCCCCTTAGACTGTCCACTTTAATCCCAGCCCAAACATAGCCCACATCACCACACCCTTCCCTCACAAAGCTCACCTTCCTCCTTAACTTCCCTGTCTCTGTGAAGGCCATCTCCATTTGTTCCTACTCACAAGCTTTTTTTTTTTTTTAAACGATTTATTTATTTATTTAGAGAAAGAGAGCAAGAGCGAAGGAAGAGAAAAAAATCTCAAGCAGACCCCACACAGAGCATGGAGCCCAACACGGAGCTTGATCCCAGAACCCTGAAATCATGACCTGAGCCACAATCAGGAGTCAGAATCTTAACTGACTGCGCCACCCAGGCACCTCATGGGTTCACAAGCTCCTGAGTCTCCTTCAATTCTCCAATCATAAAATCACCTCCCAATCTTGCCTTTTACCTGTGTTCCTCTCTTTGAATTTCCACCATCATGGCCTCAAGGTCGGTGGGTTACTTACCCAATCCCTTTATGGGTCAAATTCCATCTATGCCTCCATGTTGCCATGCAAAACTCTGTTCAACAACTTCTGAAGCACAATTCTCTCATCACAGAGTGTGTGTTGCCCTTGTTTTCTAGGTAAGTAAACTGAGGTACAGAGAAGTGAAAGACCTTGAGGAAGATCAAGTGGCTTGTAAATTTCAGACACAGAACTTGGTCTCTCCAGCTCCAGAGCCACATTTTTCTCACGATATCACACTGCCTTTCAGGCATCAGGGAACTCTCCCCATGCTCTTGGAAGGGGGTTGACTTCCTGCCTTTCTCAGCAGCCTGTGTTCCAGCTGTTTCCACACTGCTGACAAGCAGGCCCGGTACTGAGATCTCTGCTGGAAGCTGTCGTGAAGCCAGCATCAGGTCAGGATGCTATTTACTGGGCAGTGGAATTGAGGAGGGATGAGTGCCAGTGCCTGTGACTTCTGTGTTTTAATATTCACTTAACTTTATGGAGAGTAATTATATTCCACTCATTCTACACCAGCTGGTATTTACTTCATCCTCCATCAGGCATCAACAGAGCATGGGGCTGCAAGACAGAAATATTACTCTGGCGAGCATAAATATTTCATTTTTCACACCACAAATGCGTTGATGATTTATTAATTAGCCTAAAGGCTGCTGCCTCTGTAGAGCTCAAAACGAAGCTTTTCTGCTGTGTGGATTGGGCTTGTTTGGGGCACAGAGCCCATGGGTGATGCTCAGCTGGGAACATGGCCCAAGTTTGGCAGACGGCCTCTGGAATGTCCAATCCAAACTTCACAGGCCCAGCCTTGCCTTTTGACTGCTCACAGAAGCCTCACAGAGTACTTCTTTTGCCTCAAAAAATATTTTATCTCCATTTTTCCAGAAAATATAGCTGGGACCAGAGCCAACTAGTCAACCTACCAGTTGGCTACTGAGATGAGGTTGTTAACCTGCTAAAAGGTTAGTACCTGCCGTTGATCCAGATTTTGAAGCTATGTGATCCATGAGAGTTGGATATTCAGGAAAACCAAAACCTCCCCTTGAACTTTAGCCACAAATGTAGGGCCAGTGGTAGGGTTCAGGGCCCTTTCTATTTATAACTGAACAAACACTGTCTTTGAGAGGAATAATTATCCTAGGGGTGAAGCACTCATGGGACAGAAGTCCACTCCAACTGGGATCTGTGCACCCACCTTAAGGAACTCCCTGTGATCTCTGAAGAGACCTTCAGCTTGGTTCTGAATAAGTTGTGAATTGTTTAAAGAAAGAACAAAAATGGAGCCCAAAATATAAGCTTTGTTGTTGATGAAGCTATATTAGAGGACACAATTTGGGGCGGGGCCCAGTAGTCTGCCAACCCTCCACCTTTTCCTAGAGCACTGATTCTTAAGGAGGGAAGGATGTAATTTAGCAATGTCTAGAGATGTTTTAGGTTAGTCTAACTGTGGGGGTGCTATAGGCATGAAGTGGGCAGAAGGGTAGAGATGCTGTTAAATATCCTACAGGAGGTTGCCTGAGAGCTCTCAAACTGTCCTCTGCCCCCAACAAAGGATCATCTGGCCCAATGCATCAATAGTGCTGAGGTTGAGAAACCTTGGTCTACTCTTGCAAGCAGCATATCTGAGGTAAACATGGGTCTGTAAAGTAGACACATTTGCACAGGTCACTGTCTCCCACTTCTCCTGGGGAAGAAGGAAGAACAAAAACCCACAACTCATGCTTAGAATCTTTGATAGGTTATCGATTGAGTAGAACATCTATGAGAAAGTGAACTGGTGGTTGTTATCTCCTTCCTGAGTAATCATTCCATCTTAATAGGTATGAGTAAAAGGTGTGACAGTAGGTTAAGAACACCCTTGGGGGAAAATTCCCTTAAAGATACCAAGAATGAAGGAAAGTCTCCCTCTTCTAACAGTATCTGTTCTCAGACTCTAGTCAGATATACAGATGAACCTCAAACGCTAGCAAATGATCAAGGTAAAAATCAGGACTATTTCCCGCCCTATCCCTTAACTTGATCTCAACATACTTTCCTTTGGTGCCAGACCTCAAGTCCCTGGCTTCCTGATCTGACTTAAATATCTGTCTTTGGTCTCACTGAATTGCCCCAAATGCTACTCTGGACCTCTGTCTGATGATCTACTCCTTTCTCTTTCTGGGGTTTATCTTCACTTGTCTGACTTCTTGGGTATGACTGAGCCCAGACTCTGGCCCCTGGCTAGGGACAGCCTGGTAAAAGGTTAGAAAGCCCACACAAAGAAGTTCCCTGGGTTACACCTTTATATATTTCCTACTGACTTTTCTCAAACATCTTTCAAGGTAGGAACTACCATGATAATTTTATTTAAGAGCTAGTTGATATTAAGAGCAAGAGTCAGTTGATATTCAGATGGATAGGGCGCCTAGGTAGCTCAGTCATTTAAGTGTCTGGCTCTTGGTTTTGGCTCAGGTCATGACTTCATGGGTCATGGGATTGAGCTCTGAGTGGTGCCCTGAGTGGAGCCCTACATGGTATCCAGATCAAGCCTGCCTCTTGCTCCCTGCTCAGTAGGAAGTCTGCTTGAGATTCTCTTCTCTTCTCTCTTCTCTCTTCTCTTCTCTCTTCTCTCTTCTCTCTTCTCTCTTTCCCTCCCCTGAGGGAGGGAATTCCCTCCCTCTCTCTCTAAAATAAAGAAATACTATTTTTTGAAAGAAGGAAAGAGCAGTTCCTGGAACACACCAGGAACATAACAAATATTGACTAGATATGGATCAACTATTGACTGAATGAGCCAGCTAACAGTTGGCAGAAGCCAAGTGAGAAAGATGATCTGCCTTATCCCTAGGTTTGGCTTCCCTACACAATGTGCCTCCTGACTCTTCTGTTACCTTTACTGGGGCATATGACCCTTCTCCAGGAACATTATAATGCACATCTTTCTTTTTTTTTTTTTTTAAGATTTTATTTATTTATTTGACAGAGAGATCACAAGTAGGCAGAGAGGCAGGCAGAGAGAGAGGAGGAAGCAGGCTCCCTGCTGAGCAGATAGCCCGATGTGGGGCTCGATCCCAGGACTCTGAGATCATGACCCGAGCTGAAGGCAGCGGCTTAACCCACTGAGCCACCCAGGTGCCCCAATGCACATCTTTCTATCTATCGTATCCCCAAGCCATCACTCCATGTCCATGACTATGACATTTTCAGTACCCAACACAAAGAATTTCAGAAATTGCAAAGTTCTGATGATCTTTTGGGTCAGGACATTCCTGTAATCTCTCACACTATAAATATCTAGATCTATATAATCTAGAGAGAGGCAATCTACATATCATTTTTAAATTCATTAATTCAAGAAACATACATTGGGGAAGAAACAGTGCTCTGGGGGAGGGTTTGGAATAGTGATTAAGAGTGAAAGCTCTTGAGTCAACTGCTCAGAATCAAAATCCCCTTCGCCATGGATTTGTTTTATGACTTGGAACATTTGTATTAACTTCTCTGTAGGTCTCATTTTTTTACATGTAAATGGGAATAATAGTAGCACTTCCCTCACGATTCTGCTATGAAATTAACGGGATAAATTTTTATATTCTCTGCCACAGTGGCATTGTTCAGTCATGTGCTAGAGATTTCTATCGTCTTACACAAAATGTGTATCTAATTCATTCAATGACATTCTTGATATTAACAAAAGATAACAACTATTGGGTGTTTACTCTGTTTCAAAGCTCTGCAGTACTTGATCTGCTTTCTAATTAAAGAACAGGTGATGTCCCTGAGTTGCATGCATCACTATCCCTGTTGTACAGATGAGAAAGGTGAGGCAGAGGCTGAGAGCATACAATCTGCTCAGGATGGCACGGCCAGTACACAGCACAGTGAGGATGAGAATTCAGGCTGGCTCTAAATCTCCTTTTGCTAACCACTACCCAACACCATGCCAGGGGATGGGCAAAGGCAAGGAAAAACAACATTGGTGGATGCATAACTAAGGCACACACAGGTCACCGAACAGAGAAAAAGGCCACCTTGGGCAAAAGAGGGGGTTTCCCAAAAGACACAATGTTTGGTTGAGGTTTGATAAATGAGAGTCACTGGAGAGAGGAGCTGGTGGGACTCCTTCACAAAAATATGAGAACATCAGAAAATAGGGACAATTTGGTCATGCTAGCTGGAGCATGTGTTGTGAAAACCAGCAGGAAAGAAGAGGGGCTGGTGAGGAAGGCATTGTCTAGGTCACAGGAGATGTGGACCCTATGTAGGCATCTGACTTCTTCCAGAAGGCAGTAGCAGAAGGCCACAGACACATTTTTGACTTAGAGAGAGTCATTCAAGTCTGAGTGGGGTAAACATGTCATGGATGAGACCAGTAAACTAGAGTCCAAAGAAATAAGTTCCCGTGAAAACACCTGAACCAAGACAGAAGTGATCGGCACGGATGACAATAGACAGACAAGAGAGCTATTTAGGGGGTGAAAACCCCTTCATGTTTGAGTAAAGAAAGTTAAAAAACAAAATCTCTGTGTAGAAAAAGGAGGAGTTTCCTAATGAACCTGGAGCCACGTGATAGCGAAGCTCCAGCACAAGGGCCCAGACACCAGTGGGCCAGGCCCTATGAGGCAGGAAGAAAAGATGTTCTCCCTGGTGGCAGCAGCACCCATTCCCCAGGTATCAGACAGGCTTTCATGCAACCAGTGACCCTGTCCACAGAGTTGTTAGGCTAGAGCCACAGGCCTCAAGGCTAATAACCAGAGCCTTAGCATTAGCCTACATAGCTGGAGAGGTGTGGACTGAATTGAACTAAATGAGCAATTCCTAATTCTCATTTTAGTAAATAAAGAAAATCAAATCATAAATTTAGACAATATTTAAAATGATTAACACTAGCAACTTTCCATGAAATAATTTAACCTACTTTGATTTAGGGTATCTGGAAACTTTCCATAACACTATGATCAACATATGGATAGTTTTCATTATTATTAATAAGAATCTGTTAGGCAACTTGTATTTGAAAATGCTCCATGGATCAAATACTTATATAGGGTTCTCAGAGGTGGCTGCCAAAGCCTGGACACACGGGTATAGCATTAGCGCAGACTGTGGGATGACCAGCTTCCTACCCAGAAGACAAACACTTTGTAGGCCACAGGGATTTTAAGGGGAAATAATTCATGGAGATCAGATTTAGCAAAACCATTTCCTGAGGGAAAAGTCAAAGAGTATTTGTGGACCCCGGGAGTCACTGAGAATTCAAGCTCTGGGTCAATTTGTCTATACGAGCTCTACTAAATTCTAATAATAGTTTGTTAAATGAGATTTTTTTTTTTAAAGATTTTATTTATTTTTTTGTCATAGAGAGAGAAGCGAGAGTGAGCACAGGCAGACAGAGTGGCAGGCAGAGGCAGAGGGAGAAGCAGGCTCCCTGCCAAGCAAGGAGCCCGATGTGGGACTCGATCCCAGGACGCCGGGATCATGACCTGAGCCGAAGGCCGCTGCTTAACCAACTGAGCCACCCAGGCGTCCCTTAAATGAGATTTTTATTTGAGATGCCTGTGCATCAAATTTATTTCTTATATGATAGGCTGATTTTAGAACAGCTAATGAGAATCTCCTGTTTTATAGTCTTTTAGGTGTATTTTTTTCCATCTAGCCTATTTTTAAACATTTCAAACCAAAAGCAAATTTCAATGTAGTAATCAAGACTGTAGGTATTTAGAAGAAGTAAAGTAAATGTACAAGAAGTGGCATTATCTTTCAATAATGAGCAAAACAACAATTATCTCAGAAAGCACATTTGTCTTACTTTCTGTTGAACCTTGAGGAGAATGAATAATCAGGACATGAAGAGGAAAGAAATGGGTTGAATCACTATGGCTCCTTCCTCAGGAGGCTGTAAACAGGGATTTGCTCTGAGACTGACCTAACACAAAAAGATGAATTCCTGATAGCTGAGTAGTTAAATGTTTAAAAAATAAAACCATAGCTCTCTAAAAAAATGGAAATGTATATTTCTTTAACTTCTGCAGGAAGGACCTTTGAAGTCACAATTCAATAGAAGAGATGACATAGGAAGAAAAGACAATTTTGATTATCCCAAAATAAATATCACATGTACAATAAAAACTTAAATTAAAGGGCCAATAATGATTTAGAAAATACTAGTATTAAATTATTGCTATATTTATCATGAAAAAAAATCTCTGAGTTATTATTTACTGGGTATTCAGCAAAATGGGTGAGAACATAAGACATCTAGTGAAGAGAGAGGCTTAAATATGTGGCTATTCAGTGAGGTTTTAACTATATCATTGCATCCTTGGCACATGAGTCATCAGACAAACTGCTATATAAAAAACAAAAGCCTAGATGTTTCTATTTTGGATGATCTAAGAAGTAGATGGCTTAACAAACTTAATTGTTGAAAACTGGTAAAAGTTCTTGACGAATACAGCAAAAATCCTTCTTACATGTATCAGTGATAATTGGTTTAAAAAATGAAAAAAAAAAAAAGGGGGAGCCTAGGTGGCTCAGTTGGCTAAGTGTCTGCTTTCAGCTCATGTCATGACCCCGGGGGCCTGGCATGTAGCCCCACGTTGGGCTCCCTCTCAGCCAGAACTTGCTTCTCCCTTCACCTCAGCCATTCTCTCTGCTTATGCTCTCTCTCTCTCTCTCTGTCAAAAAAATTAATAAAATCTTTTTAAAAACTTTTTTTTTAATTTTAAAAAATGAGAATAAAAACCAAAAACCTTGTTTGATAGAAAAAATGGCAAATCTGCCCTGAAACAAAGAAAATTCAAAATAAATGTAAAAGAATTTCATTATATAAAGAACTAGATTTCCTGGTTAAAGATGAAAACAAAAGACATCTTGCCATTTGTGACAACATGGAGGGACCTAGAAGGCGTTATGCTAATTGAAGTAAGTTAGACTGAGAAAGACAAATATCATATGATTTCACTTATATGAGGAATCTAAGAAATAAAACAAATGAAAAAACAAACAAACACAAAGCAGAATCAGACCCATAAATACAGAGAACTGATAGTCACCAGAGGGAAGGAGGTAGGGTGATGGGAAAAATGGGGGTGAAAGGGGAGTGGGAGTCGCAGGCTTCCAGTTATGTAATGAATAATTCGTGGGAATAAAAGGCACAGCCTAGGGGATATAGTCAATGATATTGTAATAGCATTGTATGGTGACAGGTGGTGACTATACTTGTGATGAATGTAGCATAACATATAGAGATGTTAATTCACTATGTTACACACCTGAAACTAATATAACATTATGTCAACTATACTCAAATTTTAAAAATGAATAAATAATGATAGCTAACCTTAACAGAAAATGGAATAGAAAAAAAAAAACATCATGATTAAAGAATAGAAGAAATAAGATAGCCAAATCAGATATACAAAATGCCCAATATTATAATTACCAATTCAAAATATAAGCTTTAAAAGGAAAAAAATGAACAAGAAAATATAACTAAAATAGATTTTTTGAATTGTCAAATTGAAATTTGAGAAGTGGAACAAAATTAGTAATTAAAGTTAAAAATGCAATATCTCAGTTCAACAGTTAATTCAACAAAACTGAAGGGTCAAATAATTAAAGGGTGGGTCAAATAAAATGAGAAGGAACGAAGAACAATAACAAAGACATTTGGGGAGAAATTTGATAAACATACAAAATTAAAAGCTCTTACATTAAGATCCATTGGAGTTCCAGAGAAAATGAGAGATATTGATAGAATCGATTTGAGAGGAAAGCTATAGCAGTCAAGCCTGTGTGAGATTGTTATAAAGACAGACAAAACTAAGAGTCAAGGAACAGACCCACATAAATATGGACAATTGATTTTTGACAACAATACAAAGGCAATTTAATAGAGAAAGGATAGTCTTGTCAAAAAGTGCTGGTAGAACAATTGGATAATCATACACAAAAAATAAGAACTTTAGTGCATACCTCACAACCACACAAAAAGATCAAATAGATCATGAATGTGTAATTTAACACATAAAGCTGTAAAACTTCTAGAAAATAATATTAGAATAAATCTTTGTGATTTAGGTTAGGTGAAAGTATCTTTTCTTTTTTATTTATTTATTTATTTATTTATTTATTTATTTTTTTAAAGATTTTATTTATTTGTCAGAGAGAGAGAGGGAGAAAGAGCAAGCACAGGCAGACAGAATGGCAGGCAGAGGCAGAGGGAGAAGCAGGCTCCCTGATGAGCAAGGAGCCCGATGTGGGACTCGATCCCAGGACGCTGGAATCATGACCTGAGCCAAAGGCAGCTGCTTAACCAACTGAACCACCCAGGCGTCCCTATTTATTATTTTTTTAAGTATTAGGATCCACACCCAGCACGGAGCACAATGTGGACTCAAACTCACAACCATGAGAAGAAGACCTGTGCCAGAATCAAGAGTCAGACACTCAACTGAGCCCAGGTGAAAGTATCTTATATACAGTTACTGTTTTTACTGTAAATACTGTTAGAGATTTAATTGTGCCTCTCCTCACCCCCAATAAAAAGATATGTTGAAATCCCAATTCCCAATCCATGACTTTATGTAGAAATAAGGTCTTTATAGTGTGAGTTGAGCTAAATGAGATCATTAAGGTAGGCCTGACTACAATGTGACTGGTGTCTTTGTAAAAGGGAGAAATGTGGACATATAGACAGACATACAAAGAGGGAAGCCTTGGAGAAGAGACACAGGGAAAATGCCATGTGAAAGCAGAGCACTGAAGTGACAGAGCTACAAGGTAAAGATTGCCAAAAACTGCCAGAAAACCACCAGAAGCTCAGAGAGACACATGGAAGGGATTCTCCCTAACAGCTGTACAAAGGAAGAAACCCCAATGAAAATTTGATTGCAGTCTTCAAGGCTCCAGAGGGCTAAGACGATAAATGTCTATTATTTGAAGTCAACCAGTTTCTGGCATATAAACACCGTTAATGTAGTCCACAAAATCTTTAAAAATCATGATAAATTGGATGTCATCAAAATTAAGAACTTCTGCTCTTCAAATGTATTTTTTAATAGACTGAAGTAACAAGCACAGATTGGGAGAAGATATTTGCAAACCACATACATGATAAGTGAATCATATCCAGAATATATAAAGAAGTCCCAAAATTCAATGATAAGAAAATAAACAGCCCAATTAGAAAATGGGCAAATGTCTCAGGAAAGAAAAAAAAAATGCACGATGGCAAGTAAGCAACTGAAAAAGGTTCAACATCATTAGTCTCTAGGAATTGCAAATTAAAACTACAATGAGATAACACTTCACATCTGTTAGAATAGGCAAAATTTGAAAGACCAGTCATACCATGTGTTGGCAAGGATGTGGAGCAACTGGAACTCTTATACGTAGCTGGTAGTAATGTAGAATGACACATTTTGGAAAACGTTTTTACATTATCCTAAAAAGTTGACATACACCAATTTATAATTCAGTCATCCCATCTCTGGGTATTTATCCAAGATAAATGAAAGCATACAAACACACTAGAATTTGTATCTGAATGTTCATACACTTACTTGAAATAACGAAATCTGGAAAGAATCTAAATGTACATCAACAGATCAATGGGTAATATATATGGCCATATATCCAAACAATGGTATACTATTCAGCAGTAAAAAGGAATAGACAATTTTTGCAAACAACAGTTTTTAAATAATTGTGCTGAAGAAAGCTAGATATAAAAATTATATACTGTATGATTCCATTTATATATAGCTCTAGAAAATCCATGCCAATCGATAATGACAGAAACTCAATCCGTGATTGCCTGGGGATGAGGAGGAAAGGCCTGGAGGAGTATCACGGAGGGATTAGGGCCAAGAAAAAATGTTTTTTCAGGGGGCAATGATGGATGTTATTTCTGTTGTTTCTTTTGATAATTTCATGGGTGTATATACATCCCTGAAACTTATCAAATTATATACTTACGTGCAATTTATTACATGTCATTATACATATCATACAAAATCATTATCAAATTATATACTTATATACAGTTTATTACATGTCAATTATCCAAAAATATAATACACAAAGTGTTCAATTGGAACACTTTGGAACACATTATGTGTAGTTTCTTGTAATGTCAATTATACAAAACCATAATCAAATTGGACTTAACTAAAAAAAAATATATAAATGTTGAAAAAGTTGCAGAACACCCAGTGTTATTTATATACTTGTGGAATGCTATATCATTTAGAAAAAAGTCTTACATCGACTGACAAAATTGGAAAAAAGCATACCCTCTGACCCATGCATTTGCAAATAAGTCTACCTTCTGATCCTTCTCAGTATATGTGTATATATATTGATAATATATATCAATATAACATATGGATAATATATATTATATATCTATATATTAGATAATGTATATTAGAGGTGTATATATAATATATAACTAAGTACTACCTACACATTAAATAAACATTAATATTCCTAGAATAAATCTGTCTCTTAGCAAAAAACAATATTAATCAATGGTAGAACATAACTAAATTTCTTTAGTTATAAAATGGAATACTGTTTGGCAGGAATGTAAATGAACTAAAACTACATGATGAACCTCAAGGAGAAATATACACACTACATAGTTTATAAATGCTTGTATCAACATAATATTAAATAAATATAATTTCTATATAAACTAGAAATGATATTAAATAACATAACAAATAGTAAATGATAAAATATTAAATAATATTTGCACCAATGATCATAGAAAAATTGGAAGAAAATTAATCTTGATTGTATGGATTTTTGGGGGGCACCTGGGTGGCTCAGTGGGTTAAGCCTCTGCCTTCGGCTCAGGTCATGATCCCAGGGTCCTGGAATCGAACCCCGCACAGGGATCTCTGCTCAGCAGGGAACCTGCTTCCCCCCCTCTCTCTGCCTGCCTCTCTGCCTACTTCTGATCTTTGTCTGTCAAATAAATAAATAAATTTTAAAAAGCTAGTATGGACTTTTTCAAATGATAACAAAGGAAATTTTCTTTTTCTTACTTCTGTCATGCTTCCCAACTTTTATTTAATGAGTGTACACTGTGTTGATAGTGAAAGCAGTAGCCAACAAATTTCAAAGTGTTAGATTAAATTCTGGCTCCTGTTTGTTGACCCACTATTACTTTATGACATAGACTGCTGAATAAAATAGAGAAATGGAGCTAAATGATCTTCAGTCTTAGTGTCAAAGTGTGACGCTCCGGTAAAATGGCCAGTGGGTTTCAGCTGATTTGCTTCATAGGTCCATAAGGTGCACAAATTCTCTTAAAATAGTCCTTAAACAGCAAAATGTAGGCCAGGACACCAAGAGGGACGCATTTGATGAATTGCATATGACATAATGTAAAATTCATAAATGGAAGATTCTGAATCTGAAAATACTTGAAATACTCAAAACTAGACAAAATGGATCACAGTATTTCTAAAAGGATGCAAGAAAGCGCTCATTCGAACAACTGTAAACTGGCATACGTTCCAGAAACTGCTTTGTGTAAATACGGATTTAAGGTGAACGCTCTTAGGAAAATTTCCATTAACCAAATTAATTTTACTCAGATGAGCTGTAGGCAAATGCCAGGGGGCTGACGGGACCCATTGGCAGTGCTCAGATCCTCGGAAGAAAACAAGCAGATGCCTGAGTGGAAAAGGAGTCACCAGACCTGCCTGGCCCAGTAGGGAAGAGAATGGGAGGAAACACCGTCGGAAATATGCTGTCAGTAGACGTTCGGTGTGTACTAGTATGTGCCAGAAGCCACGACGGATGCAGGGGATAAGAGATCACTGAGAACCCCCAGCTAAGAGAGACCAACAGGAATAAGTAATACTGTACTATCACAAGTTCACTATCCAGGTCCATACAACGAGCAGACAGAGCATAGAAGAGCCAACGGAGTATCTCCCTTGGGCATCGCGGGATGGAGCTGGCCAGGAAGCTGCCCTGAAAGAGACATATTTATTCTGGACCTTAAATCCGAGTAAGATTTTTGTCAGAGAAAAGGGAAAAACAATAATCAAGAGAGGTGAAAGGGCGTGACTTGTCTGTAAATCACAAATCTTTTTTTTTTTTTTTCTCTGTCAGTCCCAGGGATTTAGATATTTCAGCTGAAAAGTGGTAAATGTGAGTTCAGACGCATGAGAGGCAGTTTTGGGGACTGAGAAGATGGTGCTGCACTGCAGAGGAAGAAGAGGAATGAAACATGATCATTGTTTAAAAAAAAAAAAGAATGGGTCACCTGGGTGGCTCAGTGGGTTAAGCTTCTGCCTTCGCCTCAGGTCATGATCCCAGGGTCCTGGAATTGAGCCCCACCTCAGGCTCTCTGCTCAGCAGGGAGTCTGCTTCCCCCTCTCTCTCTGCCTGCCTCTATGCCTACTTGTGATCTCTGTCTGTCAAATAAATAAATAAAACCTTAAAAAAAAAAAAAGATTTGAAGAAAGGAGTAAGAATAGAGAGAGGAACTTACTGTAATAGTCCAAGTAAGAGATGGTAAGGGACCGAACTGCAGCTTTGATGCTTAAAGAAGGATTATGAAAAAAACGTAAGAAATATTTTGAAAGATGAATAGTCAGGGCTTGGTTCACAATTGACGATGGAAGGTGAGAGAGGAGTGAGAGATAAGGACGCCGAAAATTCTAATTATGATGAGCCAGCGGATGGCAGCATCATTAACCCAGATATGGAATGCACGCAAAAGAGCTGGTTTTATTTAAGAAGGAGATAATGAGTTTCGCTTTGGACATGATGCTGATTTGTACGTTCCTCTGGTATACCCGGGAATGCAGAAAATGGAAATAGGGGTCTAGGGCTTAGAGGTGAGTTTTAAGTTCCTGAAATAGATTTGAGACTCAAGAGTATAGAGCTGGGAGTTCAAGCTTATAGAAAGGAGGAGAAACCAGTAATCAAAACAGAATAAATGGACTGGGTGCTCCCCTGTGACCACTTTACATGTAACTATTTATTACAACACTCCTGTAAGTTAGGTCCTGTGATTGTTCTTCCACTGTGCGGGAAACTGGCTCACAAAGAGGTTAAAAACTTGTCCAGGAATGGAATCTGGGATTCATACCCAAGCAGACTGGCGACAGAGTACGGATACTTAACCAAGGTTTATACTTACCTTCAGTCAGTGACTGACAAGAAAGAAACCTGGGGGATGTGGATGTTTGGGATGCAGGTGGAGGAAGAGAGACCAGTGCGGGCCACAGAGGAACCCCCTGGAGAGCATAATGTTAAGAAAAGGAAATGATGAGAGGGTTTCACTGGGGAGCAGACCACTGTGTCAAGCGCAGTAGAGAAGTCTCAGATACTTGTAGATGGGGTCAGGGGCCAGAGAGCTGTTTTCTGTGAGGTGTTGGGAAAGTAAGCCAGACTGCAGTGGGCTATGGAGGCAATGGGAGGGAAGGGACTAGAGTAGTCGGAGCAAATGGCCCTTCTAGAAAGGAGATAAAGGAGCAACACACTGATTGCTAACCAAATGGAAGAGAGATTTATGGTATTTTCGAACACATGGGTTGCTATTTCCCAGAGGTCTGCCTAGGCTCACATGCAAAAGCAGAAGTCAGTGAAAATCATGGCTGAATAAGCTTCAGCTGAGCACAACAGGTCACAGGGAAAGAACGAGTACTTAGGGTCACAGTCAGGCACAGACGCTCCGTAAGGTTGGCGAAGCCTAAAGTCTCCACTGGAGACAGTGCCTGCCAGAGTAAAGATCGTGAATGTCCTAGCCAGAAGGAAGCATGAACGCAGGGCCCCAGAGACCATGAAGCAGTTGCCTAAACAGTGGGGTCTGAGAATCTAGGTTGAGGAATGGCCCAAGGACCACAAGGTTTGCAGGAGTACTAGGAACCTCTAGGAGAGAACATGGTTCTTACATTGAATAACATATCATTTTAAGCCTCATTTCATCCCACTCTTAGGAGTTTTTGTGGTGTTTCCTCTTCACTGAATTAATATCCAAAGGGATCTGTCTGTGTTCAGCCCCAAGAATACTGAAGATTATGGGCGCTTGGGGGCCAGTGTAACAGCGGCAGCAGCCAAGCTAGATGGACAAGTAGACAGACAAACACACAAATTGTATCTCTAAATGTAAATAATTGGGAGGTCAGAGGTTGCCACAGACTGATAGAAACTTTACTTTCTTTTCCAGTGAAGTTGGTTTTTGTGTGTAATTATTGGGTTTCCTCCCACCAACCTTAATTTCCTCCTAGAAAATGACAGCTAAAACCTGCATTGGACACCATGGGGCAAGGAAGACAGGGGCCTTTAATAGTGGGAAAGAAGGACCTCTCTGGCAGAGTCCTTTGAATTGACCGAAAAAAGTCCTACAGACCCGTGCAATCACCAATCAGCCAGGTACATGGGAACTTTGACAATGGAATTTCCGTGACCACCTTTTATTTACCTACCCTAAATCCATTTCCCTTACTATTAACATTCTTGGTTCTCTAAGATCCCCTTTCCTCCTACTAGGTTTCCAATATTTTTCCAAGAATACCACTTTCATGCTATCCTCACCCCCTTGCCGGACGGCCGTGTTTAGAATTGCCTATCTGGATTAAACCCCACCACCTTCAAACAACATAAATTTAGTATTTGTTTTCTGGTCCTTGAAAGATATGTCATTTTCTGTATGACTCCAGGGCCCAACTGGCCAAGCCCACCTCTTGTCTGGCTTTCCACCGAGGAGAAGGTGGACAGACAAGAAAATGAGTGGCAGAAACTTGGGGATGGGGTTTGTATTCCTCCCTGTCAGCTGTCCTATATGATTCTCTTTTCTCTTCCCCAGCAGAACCACAGGGAAGCTTTCTGTTGTCATTCATCATTTTTGGTTTAGGAAAAAACCCAGAACCATTTTGCATAATGCATGGATGTCCCTAAATTATAAATATTCTGTGACTGCAGATTTTCCCACTGCCTTTGTCTATACCTTAATATCAGCTTAAAAATCCTCTTCCCAGAATCAGGAAGATGAAAGACAAATTCAATGTAGCAAGATCAGAAGTCAGAACAAGGAAGTAACCATGTGTCTCCTGGACAACTTCCAAGGTGTAGGATGATAACTTACCTAGCTAGCAGCTCCCACGGTTCATACAGGTCTATGTCTCCCCTTGTGTATCCTGTCTCCCAGACTCCTGCCCAGCCAGAATTCTAAGCCATGCACTTAACCTGGTAAGATGTTTAAATGGGATTCTTATTTGACTTTAGTGGTTTGCTTTCCTGGAAGCCCACTTTTTATATGGCTATTTGATGAGTATGCTTATTTATTTGAAGTAAAAAGTTTCATAGGATCTGCTCATATCTGGGTTCAAATAGAAAACAAACATTCTTAATACTCTTTGCCTTTAGTTGTTAGGTCAAAATAAACTAAAGCAAGGATAGATTTAGAAAAAAATAGAGAACTCATGGAAATAGCTGGAAAATACAACTATAGCTCTGATCTCCTTCAGTCTGGAAGTTTCCCCAAAGGTCCTGACATCCACTTCTGTTCAGTGCACTGATGCTGGCAGAGCCTCTGCTCATGGCTTTTCTCACCTCACATGTTGCATATCTCCTATCCTTGTTGATAGGTCAGGTTGAAATTCTGCTATACCTGGTTGTCTGGATTTTGTTGGTTCAGAATTTGAGAGCTAGTCTCAAAATAAGATCAAATAGCAGACAGACAGGTAGAAGAGTCCCTGAGAGATTAGGTGGTTGAGTAAGGAAGAGCTATTGTCCTTAATCTAAGAGTAGCAAAGACCGTATCCAGACACTCTGTCCCCTTCTGCTCATTCCTGTTCCTACCTCTAAGAGATTAACATTACAGAGACTCCTATAGTATCCCAACAGCTCACTCTTGGCAGTAACATGATGTTTTCATGCCCACTGGTTTGCTTTGTCAATGGGAGAGACCATTTGAGGCAAAGAAACTGAGGCATACAGAGTTTAAAAATGTGTTTTGGAACACTTATCCTCACTAACCTCCATGGAGAGAGCCCTATTCTGTTATAAGATCATGTACCCTCCTTGCTGATAGAGCTTATTAAGATCATGAACTTCCCAGGCATTTACCATCTGTGCATATATTTTAAAATTTAATGGTAAACTTCCAGGATACAGGCACTTATTTTCTTTATTTTATATTCTACAGTACTTTGTAGGCATTTCGTGCTAAAACTTGGTTCTCAAGTTCAATGGAATTGAAACTAGCACCATGTTTTACATGCTTTTTAATATAATATTCTAATTGTAATGTGCAAGTCTCCACTCATCAGTCAGATTCCAGCTTTCCAAAGGCAGAAAAGTCTATCTTTGCCTTTATCCTGTGTAGTTCTAGGCATATACTGGGTATGTGAGAGTTTCCGGGTGAATAACAATAAACAGAATCTTTATGAATATATTTGACCTCTTCTACAGAAATTTGAAGTTTGGTGGTGGTAGTGGTGTGTGTCTGTGTTGTTTTTCTCTTTCTTTGATTTCTTTCTTTCTATCGTTCTTTCTTTCCTTCTTCCTTTTTCTCTTTCTCTCCTCCTCCTCCTCCTCCTTCTTCTTCTCCTTCTCCTCCTCCTCCTCCTTCTCCTTCTCCTCTTCCTTTTACTTTAATAGGAAGAAAATGTGTACTGGTATTCCAACAATTTTCACTTTCCTGATCCACTGATGATTCCCCTCAACCCTTTGAGACTGAGTGTGGTATATGTGATATGAAGAGATTATTCAGAATCCTTTCCACTTTAACAAGCTTCCTTGTCTAAAGGCATGCATCCCTAGAAATTCATGTTTTTCTTCCTGTCTCATGGGGCCCACATAATTTGGGGGTTCAGCAAATTATTTGGGCTGGGGGAGAAGAAGGCTGGGCTCATTGGCTATGAGTCCTCCAGAATGAGACCTAGCACTAAGCAGATCCAGTATCCAGCTCAGTGCTTTAAAAATGACAGCATAGGTGTGCTGTTAAATTCCAAGCCTCTGGTAGTAGTCATGGTTCTCCTTCTATTAGTGACAAGGTGTCCCATGTCTTTAGACAGAAGATAATATAATTCTGGCATTCCTAAGAATGTTGGAATGAGGCTGAGATTGTCTTTAAAGATGGTTTGAGTTCTTCCACGGAAGAAGATGTAGTTTGACATTTGTTTGTATTATAATCTTTCTTAGTAGCTTGGGTGGTTAACATAAAAGAATTATACATATGTTGTGACTACTATATTATATTAAGGTTAAATCAACCTCTGAAAAATCTTCCCTCTGTATGAAGGGGCTATCTCACTTGAAGGAACCAACGTACCAATAAGTGCCAGAGGCCACAGATGATCAGCTAAGCCCCAAAGAAATAACACTGAATATCTCATTTAACGATCAAGTCATTGCTAACAGAACAAAGCTGACATATGCATGGAAACCTGCATTTCATCACTGGAGACCATTCCTTGGACAATCAACATTTCCTATCAATAAGATGGAGGGGAGAAGTGCTCACATCAGTAAGAAGTCCATAGATGATCTAAGAAGCGCACACCCAGGAAAGACTGGAGTTCTACCAAGGAGAAACTGTCCTGGTCTATGGATGGAAAAAGACATACTCAGGCTCTGGTGGACAAGGAAGTTAATAGTAGTCCTTAAGTCAATGCCAAAAGGCTGCAAGTTAAGCAGGGTCTTTGCATTCCATGGTGTGGTGTATCTGTTGATCCCTTTAACACATATTTTTTGAGTGCCCACTCTGGGCCAAGAACTATGTGAATTGATAGAAAAACAACCATGTGAAAAATAAACATGGTTTCTGTCTCAGAAAAATTTTGCTGCACATATAACTGACACAAATTCCTTATCCACTACATGCAAAACATTCTTACAAATAGAAAAAGCACCAATATCAATTCAGTAAGGAAAAGGGTAAGCAATTTTGTTAAAAGTTTGGTAAAAAGATATATCAAGAATTAATAAATTATGAAAAATAGTGCTCTTAATTTATTAAAAAATAAACACAAAATATTTAGATATTGATTGTCAGATATCAGATAAGCAAAACTATGAAAGAATTATAATGCCTGCTTTTGGTGAGTCAATGAAGGTCTTTCATGCACTGACTGATGAGAGTTTAAATTGCTATAAAATTTCCATGTCGTAACTTCACAGTATCTACTTTAATTAAAAATGCCACGGGATGCCTGGGTGGCTCAGCCAGTTTGGCATCTGCCTTCGGCTCAGGTCATGATCCTGGGGCCCTGGGATGGAGTCCCACATTGGGCTCCTTGTTCAGCAGGGAGCCTGCTTCTCCCTTCCCCTCTTCTGGGCCCCCTGCTTGTACTCTCTCTCTCTCCTCTTTCTCTCTGACAATAAATAAAATCTTTTTAAAAAAATGCCTTCTCTGATGACCTGATGATTCAAATTTTAGAAATCTGTGCTAAGAAATAATAGTACAAGTTGCAATGCTAGATGCATATGGGAGCACTGTTTCTAATAAGAACAAAGGATAAGAGTCTACATGCCCATAAATAAGGGAGGAGAACAGTGCTGCAAAGTATAATCACACAATAGAATACTGTATATCTGTTTAAAATACTGAGAACTGTATAAGACAAAGCATGTAAAACTATGCTCCATAAAAACAGACCGGAGTGACCAGTAGAATTCTTTGCTGAACAGCTAGGCCCTTGCCTCTGTATTCCTGATACTCAGAAGTCCTCCTGTATTTGGTTACACCCCTCAGCAGCATGCTTTGACATTCTGAGGGAAGGTTGTCCATGCCCCCTGGTGAATATGTCTTGCCATCCATCTCTCTTTCCATCAACACTGTGTCTCACACAAGCAAGTAGACATGTGGCATGTTCCTGGCAAATATCTTGCTCTCTCAGGCCCTGGCTTCTGCCCCATCCCAGTCCATATTGTGCCAAGAAATAAAGTGAGGGCCAGCTTGGTGGGGGCTGGTGAATGGTTATCGTAGGAAGACGAACCCAACATCCAGAGGAGTCCTTCTTTATCTTGAACACTGAGATCTTCAGGATCCTTTTCTTTTTAAGTGCCACTTTTTCACTGTTACCATTTTTGTACTTCTTACTTAAACTATTGCTGAGGGAGAAGAGGGATGAAGGTGGATATATGGGGTCACGGGCTGAGGCTTGCTTTCAGCCTATCCCCTGTTGGGTCAGGGCTGGAGTCCAAATCCGAGCATCTCAGGAGGTGGGACAAACTCAAATTCAGGCCTGACATTAGATCATGTGTGGACATCTAATATTGTGGGCACAGCTTAGCCAGGGAGCACACAAGTGCTCATTCAAACAGATGGAACTATAGTGACCCTGACAATTCTCTCTGCCTCCATCAATTCAACACACCTAACTCTGGCAGGATCCCTTCAGAGGGTACAGAAGCGAGCACAGTAAACGTGACGCCTGGCATCACAGAGCTTGCTGTCTTCCAAGGGCAATGCAGAATTCTGCTTTGGAACAGGACACTGGAAAGGATCAGGGCACATAGTAGAATAAACACAACATTACACACACATACACATCAGACACATACCCGCAAACACCCTGTCCTCTTTTGACCACTCATTTTTAAACATTTTGTATTTTTTCCTAGAAAATGGTCTCTGTAACCATGGAAATGGCTGTTGTTTTCAGCCCAAGGGGATAGAGGATTGTGTGTTTAAGGAGATACTAAATAAGCTTTGATTGCCACTCGTATAGAACCTCCAGCTTCATCTCTTCTCCACTGTCAGTGTGCCCGGGGGACAGATGCAGCTGTGGCAGATCCTTTCCCCTCCATATCCTTAAGTCCAGTTGAAAGCTGACTTCTGCCCTCTCGTGCCTTTGTAGCTCACAGAAGGCGTGGGGGTAACCAGCCACCCACACCCCTGACCAGACCACACGCAACACAGGTGGGAGAAGGCAGCAACCATTTCAGATCACAGCCCCTCGTCCCACAGAGGCTCAAAGTCCACTTTGGCCCACAGAATGAGGCACCTCGGGAGCCTGGGATTCCTTTTCCTGGATGCTCTCTGGGGGTCGAGGCTGGGCCCAGCAAGACATAGGCAGGGCCCATAAAATGATTGCCTGGGGAGGCCTGACTGGACAGGAGTTGAGACCGCTTGCCCTGAAGTTAACCTTGTATTTTTATCTTTCTCACACTCAGGGCTTTCTGATAAACCTAATAAATCTCCTCTTGTTTAAGTGACAGGCAGTTGAGATTTTTTTTTTTTTTTTGCTTTTGGCAAATCCTCAAAGAGGAAAATAAACCCACTTGTCCCAGAACAAAGGAGAAATGGGTTAAAACAGAAACAAAGTCTAATTCCTTAGCAGTGGACAGGGCATGGGGGGTGGGGTCCATACTTTTGCTGAGAAACCCCTCTATGGACCCAGGCAGACATGAGGACCCAGAAAAGGATGTGTGGGCTCCTGGGTGGCTCCTGGCACAGGAAGAGAGTTGAGGGCACATACAAAGCTTAGCTGAGCAAGCAGGCATATGCAGTGGATAATTGTGCACCCTTTTCCCGACTCTTTTACCCTTTAAGGAGATTTCGATGTTTGCCTGCCAAGTCTCCAGCCTTTGCTTTATTGATCTGGGCAACGGTAGAGGAGAAAACGAAAAGTCCACCAGGAAGGCTAAGTTAATCAACTGTGGACAGGGCAGAAAGCTATGCATGATAGGAAAATAACGAAATAAAATCGACCATAGACCCAAAGAGGCAGGAGAGGGGAGTGGGTCAAGAGCCAGCCTCCGCCGTGTCAAGCAAGGGTTTCTTATGGGAGTTTGTACTTGTGAGAGGAGAGTTTGACAGGCTGCAGCAGCCCCTTATACATGAAAGGGTAAGAGAGAGACTGAGGAAAGGGATTTCAGAATTTTGGATTTGGGTTAGCAAGTAATCCCCATTTAGTGCTTCTTAAAGAGCTGTCAATAAAGAATTCAGTTGCTTCTCAGGGCTCTTTGGATGTCATACTAACTTTACTTCTGAATGCAACTCCCTATATTTGGGCCAGTTTTATGTGGATTATGTGATTAAGCAAACACTGCTCAGAGGGTTAGTGAGAGCCTGAGACCTAGCCATCCAAAAGGGCCTCCAGACCCCACATGCAGAGTCTCCGACTGCTGATAGCCTGCATTTCGGGGCCAACATTGGCTTGGATGTGCTTGCTCTGAGAATCCTCAGGGCCTGTAGCTGAGAGTGTTGAGAAAGGCAGGGACATTCTGCTACTCTTACCCCTAGAGACCCTCTGCACAGGGCACTTTCCTCTGCCAACTTCAGCTTCATGCAGTGGCCATGCTCTGTTCCCGCCAGCCTCAAAGCCAATCCGTCAAACAAATTCATTGTTGGGACGGCTGGGTGGTGGCACAGTTGGTTGAGCATCTGCCTCTAGCTCAGGTCATGGTCCCAGAGCCCTGGGATTGAGTCCAGCATCAGGCTCCTTGATCAGGGGGGATCCTGCTTCTCTCCCTCTCCCTCTGCCTGCTGCTCCCCCTACTTGTGCTCTCCCTCTCTCTGGAAAATAAATAAATAAAATAGTTAAAAAATAATTTTAAAAAATTAATTGTCTGTTTTCAAAATGTACTCAGTACATGACTACTCCTTACACCCCCCTCACCATCACCACCATCTTGATCCAAACGACTGCCAGCGCTAGCCTGAATTCTTGCAAAAGCCCTCAGCCTGATCTCCAAACTCTACCTCTGCCCTCCAGCAGCATTAGCTTTCAAAACGTCAGTAGGATCATGCTGTGCTGCCGCTTAAAGCCAGCCAACAGCTTCCCAGCCCTAAATAAAACATTACAGATGCACATACACATATGACAGAACTTTCTTTCCCTCTTACTTTTGTTGTATTATTTTCCATTGCACTGATGAAAAATATACTATACTATGTTTTATACTATATATGTTTTTTGTCTCCTCCTTAGAATATAAGAGTAGGAATTTGTCCTATTTTGTCTGACCCCTGATGCCTAGACTGGATATAGGTCTGATATATGGTACAGGGTCAATAGATATTGGTTAAATCAATAAATAGATTCTTTTCTGAGGTTTATGCTTCCTTCTCACAAGGCAGGATATACCCGGCAATAAATATGGGTGTGAAATAGTGCTATCCTTCTCAAGCAGTCACTATTCCTGTAGGCAAGACTATTGTGTTTCTTTTCCCCAGTTTTGTGCTGTAAGCCACTGAGATGGGGGACCTGTCCACAGCAGCATAAGGGGGCCTCCACTTGGCTGACAGGGGTAGAAGAGAGGGGAATATTTATTGACCCGTGGCCGTTTCTGTGATGTGTTCTTGCCTCGGAGAGTGTGTGCTCTCTAGAATGAGTGTGCTTGTTCTAGTTAGGAATCCTCTGGGGAGAATCTGCCATTTCTCCAATCTGAAGGGGACATGTCAAGGGGCTACTCTGGGACCTCAGCAATCCCATACAGGTATAGTGTGGCCCCTTCACTTTTCCAATCCCTGGGTCAGGGATTGGACACACATTCACAATGCACCAGCATTACACACACCCAATGAATCATTGAACACTACATCAAAAACTAATATGCTGGCTAGTCGAAAATAATAATAATAATAATAATAAATAATAAACAAATAAATAATAGAAAAACACGATATACATCGCCTAGAATTTCCAAACCTGCTGCTAGCCCATTCTCATTCTGAGAAAAACTGAGAGGAGGAAAGAGTCAACAGATAAGCTCCTTGCCCTCTGCCTGGGCCTAGGTGCTCTGCTGGTGACTCAGAGCAGAACGGGAGATGCACCCATCACCCTCTGAGCTGCACGAGAAAGGAGAGATAACTAGAGCTGATGCCAGGTGGCATGGGAGTCATGGATCTCCTCTGTCTGCTAGTTCATGAGTGAGGGATATATCCATGGACACTGAACCAAGCACAACCTCCCAGAGGCAGTACTCCAAATCCCGGGCTCTGGCTGTGTGTATTATGTGTGTGTGTGTGTGTGTGTGTTTGTGTGTGTATCACTCTTGCCTGGGCTTTCTCAAAACGCAAACTTCTAGGGTTTAGACTTTTTCTGCAGCTCCAATTCAAACTCCATGGGATATCAGAGATCTCTGTCTTAGAGGATGTTCAGCCATCCCCCCAAGTCCTCTTGGACCACAGCGGCTGAGCCACAAGGCCACCGGCTGGACTGGTGCAGCCTGAACTCTCTCCTGCCATTCCCTGAGGTCTGGCTGGCCTCAAACAGACACTGGGACGATACTCTGCATTCCATTCTCAACACACAACAATGCCTCTTCTTCTTTTCCAACAAAGGAATTTTCCATCGAGTGAAACCAAGTACATTTTGTGCATTAATGAGACAAGGAAGAGACTTGAGCTTTCTGTGGAGGCTCTGAGAGGGGCCGAGCTGCCATGAAATATTTAGAGGCATTTTCCCAAGGTAGTAGGCCATAATGAATGGGTAAAATCAAGAGCTGTTTTCCAGAGCCCACAGAGACTGAAATCCACAGCTGGGGCCTAGGCGTGGTATTTAACCTTTGCTTCTTATGCTGCCCTCCCTGCGTGGAGCTTCAGCTCCGTCCTCTCCACGCTGTGAAATCTCCTGTCTTCACAGGTGGATCACGTGTCTGTTGGAATTACAACCCCAGCCTGTGGACATGAGGGATTTGATCAGATCATGCTGAGATGACAGAGAACATACTAGATTGTGCTCATCATACATACGTGGCTATTTTGTAAATTCTGAAGCAAAGACCCTATGCACGCTCAGATCTTGCAAGATGGGTTGTCCCTGGAGCCCCAGGGTTGCGACACCTCAGTCACATATAACTACCTCCAGGGATGAGAATCTGTCACATTATTCTAGTATTTAAGGAGCTTACAGCCAGGTCATGGATTCACAATCTCATTTGCTGTGCATAAAACTCACTTTGTGGCTATTCTTACCAGCCGACCTAGAGTCCCACAGAGAATTGGACTGGGTTAGAGTGAGCAGGACAACCAGGACACATAACCATTATCTTTGCAAAGCTCCGAGTTACAAATGACAGCCCCCAGGACAGGTAGAACACTGCAGATGTGTTAGGTTCTGTCCATGCCATGTTTTCAACAAAATCACACAATAATTTTTAAAAAACAGGATATGCACCTTAAATTCTAGATACATAGTTTGTTTTTTTTTTTTTTTCCGGAATGAGAGAGAGAGAGAGCGAGCACACAAGCAAGGATGGGAGGTGTGGGGGCAGAGATAAAATGAAGAGAGAATCTTAAGCAAGCTCCATGCCCAGCATGGAGCCTGATGTGGAATTTGATCTCATAACCCTGAGATCATGACCTGAGCCAAAATCAAGAGTTGGATGCTTAACCAACTGAGCCACACAGGTGCCCTGCACTGCTATTCTTAAACCTTGAAAGATCCAGTAATACTGGCCCTGCATTTTAAACATGGCCACAGCTTGCCAGAACCGCTCATGGCTGGGCTTTAAACTAACATGTGCTCCTCAGTTGAGCAAAGTTCCCAGCACTCCCTAGTATGTTATTCTCATCCCAGCTCTTGCAGTCATTTGAGTCTGTGACCTTGAAAACTTGTTTTGTGATACAATGGCTAGCTGAAGATACTCAGGAATAAGCTCTATTTAATATCTAAGCTTTCTCCCATCAGGTGGGCTGCAGGCATGCTGAGCTGTGGTCAGGACGCAGTCACTGTCTTCCCCCTCTGTGCTGTGCCATCATCAACCCAGAAATCAGCACTGCAGATCAGATTATCTTTTTGTTACCCCAGTGAAGACTTTGATTGCTACAGATCTCTTTCCTGTGGTACTTATGACTACAGAGGGCTTCTCTGGACTCCTGTTTCATCCTCTTTCTTTGAGTAGTGGACAGTCCTGTCTGCAGCATTTCAAGAAGGAAATACAGCAGTCTGGTCAATTATTTCAGTGGTTGTCCTATGTAATATCATTTCCCGCCTGTGAATGACTTGTTCTCTTCTCTTGAGCAGGAAGATCCCTGATGGGGAATTGGGGTGTCCCAGTGACACCATGCTGCTGTCCATTTCAGACTTTACCCCAGGCATAGAGAGCAGCACCATCTATATGCACCTTATGGCAAAAAGCACAGCTGGGTAATAGTCTACCAATAGCCACATCTTGCTGAACATATCCAGGATTATTATAACCTGGGTATGATTATTATGACCTGGTATTATTATTATTATTATTATGACCCCTGCACCATTATGTGAAAAATGGAGAGGAAAAAAAAAAAAAGCTGTGCTCACTCTCTTGCCCTCTGAGACATTTTGACCTGACACTTTAAAATGTATTAGGTAAACAAAAGCAAGCACTGGATCTCCTCCCAAGGTCAAAGTGGAAAGCATCAGTGCTATCCTATTGTCAGAAGTCACTTGGCCCCACAACTTGAAGATTCTAGCCCAGGTTAACTGCTCACATTTACAACTTACCGAGGACCTGTCCAAAGACAATGAATCTCAGCAAACCACAGGACAGCTAACCCTGGATCTGTAGTATTTCCTAATCCCGCCCACAACTTGATCACTACCCCAGATCCTAACTGATCTTTAACTCAAAACCTAACTGAACTTTAACCTAGAGGAAACCCCAATTCTGACTTCACATGCGGTCCTACAGACTTCCTGCAGATCCTGGGGCTTTATCTAGCTGGCAAGTGCAAGATGGCTCTCTGAGCCAATGGTAAACTCTGCTCCTACGAGCCATCTTTAGCCTAATATCTTCTCTTAAAACATTCATTTTTAACATTGACTAAAAAAATTAACAGAATAAATTCTCCAAATAAATAGCATATATATCTATATAATGAATCATCTTTGGCTACCCTCATTTATTTGGGACAAGGAGGAAGGAGGAAAGGAGGGGGAGAGAGGGGAAGAAGGGTAGGGGAGTAAAAATAGAATGGAGGAAAGAAGAAAGAAGGAGAGGAAAGGAGGGAGAAGAGAGGAGGAGAAGGAAAAGGAGAGAAGAATGAGTATCATTATCTCCTAAAGAAGATTATTTCAGAAAGACAAAGGTTGAAGACCACTCCCAACTCTTACCCAGCCCCACCCAGCTGCCAGCAAGGCTGACCTCACTATATACAGGCTCAGTCTGGACACAAACTTGATCCAAGCAGATCCTGGGTTAGAAGTAAATACAGGGTTCTCTCCCCACCCCTCACTGGGACAGAAAGTAGTCTTCAACCTCTGCATCCATGACTGGTCCAGGGAGCCAAATGTCCACTTGGACTTGATGCTGTTGCCTCCTCAAAACCAAAACCATGACAGGTGGGATTCACCCACTGGAACGCCCCCCTGTCCTGCTCCTCTGCTCACAGCAGCACTCTCTGGGCTAAGTCTTGACCTAACACTCATCTAGCCAGTGGCAGGCTTGATTTTGCCGCTACTGCCCCCTGGAGTGGGTTTCACATCTGACCCCAATGCATAAATGTAGACAGTTCTCTATGGTCTTGGGATTCTATCCAACACTAAGATCTGCTCCTATATTGAACAAGTGACTGCCCCTATAGATGATATCTTCTGATATATCAACTCCAATTTCACTGAACCTGAGTTGGGATTTGGATGTTCCCTTCTCTCCAACTCTTTTGTTTCTTTCTTTCATTCAGTCTCTACCCCCCTACCTCTCTGAGCTCAGCTCGCTACCCTCTGTTTTGAGGAGATTCAATCATGCCATCTGGGTGGGCTAGTCCTGGTAACAGCAGGACTATGTTTCAGAATTTGAGTGGACTGGTTCCCAAGAATTCCTTTTCCTGTTACCTCGCTCATCAGAGATTCCAGTAAATGTAGAAAAAAGAAATGTCGAAGAAAGAAATAAGTAACAGTCCATTATTGGAATAGTAGGTGATTATACTATTACTGGCTCCCTGGGAAAGAGTCCCTGTACATTTCATTATTATTTAAGCCATCCCAGAAAGGTCCTAAGGATCAAACACCCACCTTATCCACAAATGACTATTTAAATGTAAATCAGATTTTATTACTCTTTTTCAAGGAGCCTGTATCAGCTACCTGCTGTACTGAGAGTATGAAACTTTGCACATGGCCCACAGGTACTGCACATTCTGGGCCTGATTTATCTCCTCCAGCCTATCCTTGCCACAACTGCTCCTCGATCCAGTACAATCACTTTCTTCTAGCTCTTAAAAGGCAATACTTATTTTCCCTCTTCTAGACTTTCCATCCCCACAGATCTTGTATCTCTGCCTAGATCATTATTCTCATTGCTCCTCGTATTACTCAGTTCTCAGCCTCATAGCAAGATATTTTTCTGCTGATCCTCTTGGAATAAGTCATACTGATCCCCCTCATTGCACTCTATGAGTTTTTCTGTTACTGGAATTGGTATCTTCACGGCATTTTTTTTCTTCAGTTGTGTATTTTATGTTTTCCCAACTAGACTATCCATGAAGACAGATCACACCTTCTTTGTGTACCAATATATCTTCATTACTTGGCACATAGTAGAATCTCCATACACATTTTTGGATATATGAACAAGTTAGTGTATTAATAAAACAGTAGAGCTAAATCAAATTTAATTTTCTAATATTTAATTTTATAGATATCATAAATTGATACATGAGTACAGATGCAGAGAATCCTAGAAGGTTTTCTTTCCATTCTCTGCTATTTTCAGGCCTGAAATTATTTTGTCCACTGAGCTTTGTATTAGTCCCATTTGTCATGTGTTGTCACTTGTTTTCATCTACACAGGAGTAAGGTCTATAAAGGAGAAGGCCTCAGGCCCTTCTCTTTTGTCTCTCAACTGGAGTCTTAGAAGTACAACTGTAGCACTATCTCATTCAAACTGTCTTAAGATACTTTTGACTACAGGGATTGGCTGCTAAGCTTTATTTCAGAACGATTACAAGATGAAATGTCTATAGCTTCCCCCAAGCCATAGGCTTGGTTTTTCTTTATGTTGACATTTCTTCTGTAGGTTGGAGAAAATAAAAATAGCACTTTAGAGAAGACCAAGAATAACAAAAATATTAATGACAAATAATTTCCTCTGAATTTCACTGGGATCTGAAAAAAGCACTGACAAGCAGTATGGAGACCAGAGCTTTGGCATTTGACACACCTTTTTAAAAGTATGACTCAGTGTACTAACTGTGAGAAGCTTACTCAAAATTTATCCTTTAAAGATGAGTATATACTCATCTGTCAAGGTAGAATAATACTGTTAATATTTAGGATTGTTTTGAAGAGAAAAAGAGATCGTAGGACAACTGAAACAGTGTCTCACTCAAGAAGACATTAATTTCCCTCCTTCTATGGTCTTTAAAACTCACGCTTCAGCTCCAGTTTTAGGAGTAGAAGTCTTCAGGAAGTTTCTATTCCTGCCTGTGCAGTAACCCAATGGAGGAGGGTCTCTAGGGCATTACAGAGAATATTCTTTCCCATTGTGGAGAAATTGAGAGTCTGTAAAGACTACTTAGAGAGTGTCTACATACTACTTAGTAAGACAACTTCTGAAAATAAAATACAATGAAACCGTATCACCCCACGACTGGGCAGCTTTGTTACAAGACTTATCCTGCCTCTTGCTACTCACAGTGATATGTTTCTGGTCACTTGAGGAAGGATCTACTCTGTTCTCTCCATTAATTTTTCCAGAATATTCAGGGAAACACAATCTTTGCTCTAGTCTGTAACAACCTTCATCAATGTTTTCTATTAATCTACTGGTGATAAAATGAGTGCTTTTTTCCCTTTGTTTTGATATTCAATATATAGCCCTCTTGGTTAGATCCTCAAGGGCAACTGGAGAATTTCTTGACCTGCGGGTGCTCATGTACTTTCTGAAAGAGAAAACACCCACACAGAAACATTAGCCATTCTGGCTCCATGTCCAGCTTCCACTTTGCCTCTGTGTATGTTTTCTGGAGTTTCAGGGGCCTTCTTCAGTTATACTTTCAGCAGTGGCTTTTCTGGTACTTCCTGGCTTGCCTGGAGATTCCAATCTTGTTATCTTTCAGGTAGATTATATTTCCTGAAGTTGATTGGAACACTCCCATCCCACATATTTTCTTTGACCTGGCCTTTCACCATCAAGAGGTAAATTCTAATTCCCCTCCCCTTCCATCTGGACAAGAATGTGGTTCACACAGAAGCAATAGAACATGGAAGAAGTGATTTTGTGTGACTTCTAAATCATAAAAGCTGATGTAACCTCCATCTCATGAGCTGGGATACTCACCTTTGGAGCCTGAATCTTTGTGTAAAATGTCCACCTATGCTGAGATAAACATAGCGGAAAGGCCATGTGAACACACTCCAGTTCAATGATCTCCTAGCAGAAAACCAACAAAAACCTACAATAACCTGTGAATGAGCTATTTTTTAGGCTCAGCAAATTCCACAGCACCAGTCAACATTTGAATGCACCTATAAGAAAGAACCTAATATGAGCCCTTTCCAGATATCTGATTCACAAGATTGTGAGAAAAATAAAAAGGTAGTCTTAAGTCACTAAATTTTAGGGTAATTTGTAGTAACTAGAATAATTCCAGATGGGCCACAGTAAAATCAGATTTCCTGGCACAACTGTTTACCTGGATTAACTCTATTTCCATTGTCCTATACGCCAAGGAAAACTAGACTTCAGTAGAATTCTCATTTGAAGCTCTCATCTTGTATGCCTGGAATTAAATTTTCATATCTGAGCTATCACTGGAGATATGAAGCATGTATAGCCATGGTAAAATTACACTGAATAGTAGATTAGACAAGCTAGTTAGGAACATTACCATCCACTTTTTATATTAGATCCTTTATCCTTTATTGGGAAGATTATTTGGCTTTCTCACTTCAGAAGGCTTCATGCCATAGTCCTTGGAGGTTGGGAAAGGTGGTTTTGAAGACTCAAACATCTCTAGACTTTATAGAGTCTTAACAAGAAGAGGTTAGCAGAAGCTTATTTAGCTAAGTAGAATGTCATCAAAGAGAGGCTTCTGGATGAAAAAGGAAGAAGCCCAGCTTTTTGATTCATTATATGTTCAGGCCAGACAGGCTAGGACAGACAGATCCCACAAGCCTCTCTCACATCTGAATACAGACCACTATCTGGCACTGGAAAAGACAAAAAAGTAAGAGATGGGGAGCAAACATTTCTGGACATTTAATGTCCATCTGAGTACTGTAATCACCATATCATCTTAACTCTAAGGACCAAAGTAAATGGACTAGGAGTCTGAAATAGAAAATAGGAATGTGTCCTACTGTTCCAATAAAATTAAGTACTCAATGCAATCAGTGAGAATATGGCCTAGGGCATACATGGATGGCAACAACAAACTCAAATTACATTTCTAATTAGCTCACAATAAAAGAATAATTCTATAAAAATAAACAGAGGTAGGCCAGAATAAAGATTTATATTTTACATTCAAGGCATTTGAAAAATGTTTCTTAGTGAGAAAGTTTAGTACTGCTGAGTCTTCTTAATTGTGGAAAAGTGAGACAATACCATTTAGGAAAGCAATCAGAACTCATGGATTTAAAACATGTCCTAGAATATCTTCCCCTTACATCCCATTGAAACATGTATAAAATCTTCTGAAGCAAACAAACAAGCAAAATACTCTTGATTTTCACAGGTGATTAACAAAATATCTAGCCTGACTCATATTTAAATATGACTCTCCAAATCTTATTCTCTTGCTGGCAAATGTTTTCACATGGCATCTTCATCTAAGAAGTTCTTGAGTTACAATCACACTAAGGACACTCTACTATCAACTAAGTAACAGGAACTCTATTTAAAAGTACAAAAAAATTAATGAAATCTTTATATTAATTATACATAAAGATATAAAACAAGACTTGAAAATATTGTCAAGCCAACTTTGATTATTAATGAGATGTTAATCATTTTTCTTTCCTCCAAGTAATTCACTTTTTCCTCCCCTCTTCATTTATGCAGATATACTGTGTGTTCATTGTGTCAAGAAGAGAATGGGATGAGATGACCCAGTGGGAATGAGTTAGGGCCAAATTCTTGGCTTTGGCTGCAATAGCATTAGTCTTAGGTGGTGTGGCAGTGTCTGGGCATAAGCATCATTTATGGAGGAAGCATGATGGGAGACAGAAGTCTCCTACTAGATGCCTCATAGGCCAAAGGGTGGTTAGGAATTAGAGAGGAATGAAAGGGATATTATGAGAGCAGAGGGGTTAGTGGATCCCCAAAAGAGAAATAGTAACTGAAGTGGGCCAGTAGTTCCCTATTCCATTATACTTTATTTTACCCTAGACGTATATTGCTCTACTCAACTCTCGACTCTGATATGAAAAAATCTTCCTTTTCTAAATATAATAGCCTCTCCATGCAGCTGAATAGGTTTTTGGCCTTCTTGTTACCTATAGAAAGTTGAGGGCCCAGAATCCTTTTTGCAATATGAACGATCACAGTCCCTTTTAATTCAAACTGTCAGTGCTTGAGGCATTATAATGATTTTGACAACTTTGTGGGTTTCCTATGTATCTGACTACATTCAGTGAAACCACACCCAGAATTCTTTTCAAGATAGGCTTCTCTCTTCTTTGGCTTGTCAGAGTACTATATAAGAACACTGTAGCAAATCTTGGAAGCTCTTTGGTGTAGCCGAGAGGGTCACTAGACACCATTTTAGCTATCTACAATCTTTACAAAGGGTCTTAACATCATTTTTTGATCTTTACAGTGAGATCATTCCTCACCTTAATTTGCTGCCTGAATAGACTAGAAATCAGAAACAGTTTTATTTTAAAACCCAGCAAGAGCTCCCTATTTCTTCGAAATTCTTGTAGATGACTTTTCTTCTTAGCTCATCTCTCTTCCTATATATTTACCTATGCAGCTAAAATAAGCTAATTGACACTTTTTATATTCTCCCTTGCCAAGAGGAACTACCTAAATTTCATTAAGTATACTTTCTATCCTCTAATTACCAAAAATAATAATTTTGCCTATTTTTATGTTGTTACATGACACATACTACCTCATTTCACCTTGTGAGAGCCTCCTGTCATTAAATTTCCTGTTCTCGGAGCTGCCTGGGTGGCTCAGTGGGTTGGGCCTCTGCCTTCAGCTCAAGTCATGATCTCAGAGTCCTGGGATCGAGTCCCGCATTGGGCTCTCTGCTAGGCAGGGAGCCTGCTTCCTCTCCCCTGTCCCCTCTCTGCTTGCCTCTCTGCCTACTTGTGATCTCTCTCTGTCAAAAAAAAAAAAAAAAAAAAAAAAATTCGTGTTCTCCACTAATGGTTTGTTCACAACTTTGCCAGCCTTCTCCACCTGGTCTCAGGTCACTTGTTGAGCTTTCACCTATCACCCAACCCCAAAAGCAATACTAAATGTTTTATGTTTGCATTATGGTAGCCACCTACTTCAGGTACTAATTATTGTAAAACTTAGCTTTTGTTACATAATAAACCACAATGAAACTCAAGAGTCTAAAGCAACAAATGAGTTGTTTTTTTTTTTTTTTCATGATTCTCTTCTTAGGTTGTTGGGACTGCATGGACAAATATCTGATGGCTGCCTCAATGCCACCTAGGGTGATAACTGCCATATCTCCCATCATTGAGCAAAATAGCCCCAGCTCAAACATATGGTAAATGGTGATGAATCCAAAGGCAGGACATTTCAGTGTACAAGTACTTTTCATATCCTTGTTTATATCACATTTGTTAAAGTTCCATTAGCCAAAGAAACTCACAAGGCCAAGCCTGGATTCAAGGACACATAAATAGGTTTCATCAGGGTGGGAAAAGTTCAAAGTCAACTAAAAAATATCATGACGATGTTGAACATCTGGGTGGCTCAGTTGGTTAAGCATCTGCCTTCAGCTCAGATCATGATCCCAGGATCCTTGGATCAAGTCCCAATTGGGCTCCTTGCTCAGCAGGGAGTCCGCTTCTCCCTCTGCCTACTCTGCTTGCTCTCCCTATTTGTCCTCTCTCTCTCTGACAAATAAATGAATAAATTATTTAAAAAATTATTACTACAGAGATAAGAAAATTGGTGGCCATTTTTTCCACCTATACCTAAGTATATAATGACCAATATTAATTAAAATAACATTATTCTTTATAAATAACAAATAAATATAAATCAGTAAAGAATACAGGACCCAGAACTAGATCCAATTTTGAAAAATAGATCAACTTACTTCTACAAGAAATGAGGAATTAGTTGAATTTTCATCAATCGTCTCATCCAAAACAACTAAAAAATCTTGACAAAATATGGAAGAATCTGCTTGGTGGAATGTGACAATTACCAAGACAATTATGTTTGGTTAGTTTAACAATCTAAAGAATAGAGAGACACATAGAGGAAAAGAACATATCGTCCAGATCCTCACATTATTTTTCCAAGTTTTTATATATAATGACTGAATCTATATGGAAAATAAATTGGCATCCAAAACAAAAAAATTACCCAAACCAGGTAATAAATAGACACTCAGGATATTCTAATATGTTATTAGATAAGTGTTTTACACTAATTGTGATTAATGTGGTCTAGAAATAAAAACACAAGACGGAGAATATTGACAGATTAACTGATAATGCAAAAAACAAGAAATAAAAACCAGAAGCAAAATACATGAACTAAAAGTTATGAATGCAACAAATATGATTACTATCAGATACAGTGAAGACAGAATTACGGGAAAGGAAGATAGATCAAAAGAAAATATAATGATGTATAAATATTCAAAAGCATTGAAAACAAAGAGGATAAGAAGCATATAGTAATAGTGGAAAGGTTTAACATAGGTGTAATTGTCATCCAAGAAAGAGATAAGAGAAAATAAGGCAGTAGCCATATACAAAGGGTTAATTGCTGAGATTTTTCAAAATATATGAAAGACATCAAGTGATAGATTTAAAAAGCATGACAAATACAACCAGACTAAACATAAACAAAATCATACTGAAATACATGATAGCAGAGCTACTGAAAACAGAGAAAAACAGGATTAAAATCAGACAGAAAAGAAGGACTTTCAATAGAATGAAATATGAAGGACAGTGACTTCACATATATAGTAATACTCTTTTAGATAAACCAAGGGCAAAAGAAGGAATCAGAGGAGAAATTTTTTAAAAAATTTTAAACTCAAGGAGGAGTCAAGATGGCGGAGAAGTAGCAGGCTGAGACTACTTCGGGTAGCGGGAGATCAGCTAAATAGCTTATCTAAAGATTGCAAACACCTACAAATCCAACGGGAGATTGAAGAGAAGAAGAACAGCAATTCCAGAAACAGAAAATCAACCACTTTCTGCAAGGTAGGACTGGCGGAGAAGTGAATCCAAAGCGACGGGAAGATAGACCGCGGGGGGAGGGGCCGGCTCCCGGCGAGCGGCGGAGCAACGGAGCACAAAATCATGACTTTTAAAAGTCTGTTCCGCTGAGGGACATCGCTCCAGAGGCTTAACTGGAAGCCCAGGCGGGGTCAGCGCGGCCTCAGCTCCCGCAGGGTCGCAGAAGGATCGGGGGTGTCTCAGTGTCGCAGAGCTTACCGGTATTAGAACGGGGAAGCCGGCTGCAGAGACAGAGCCGAGGAGTGACTCTCAGCTCAGGGTTGCCTTGAGCCGGTCGCAGGCTCGGTCACCTCGGAGCGCGGCCGGAGGCCAGGCTGACGGGAGTCGTTTGGCGCTGTTCTCTGAGGGCGCACTGAGGAGTGGGGCCCCGGGCTCTCGGCTCCTCCGGGCCGGAGACCGGGAGGCCGCCATCTTCATTCCCGTCCTCCGGACTCTACGGAAAGCGCTCAGGGAACAAAAGCTCCCGAAAGCGAACCCGAGCGGATTACTCAGCCCAGCCCCGGGTAAGGGCGGTGCAACTCCGCCTGGGGCAAAGACGCTTGAGAATCACTACAACGGGCCCCTCCCCCAGAAGATCTACGGGAAACCCAGCCAGGACCAAGTTCACCTACCAAGGAGAACGGCGGAATTCCAGAGGAGAAGAAAGCAAAGCACGGAACTCATGGCTTTCTCCCCATGATTTTTTAGCCTTGCAGTTAATTTAATTTTATTTTTTCTTTTTCAATTTTTTTTTCTTTTTCTCTTCTTCTGCTAAATTTTTTTTAACTTTTACCGTTTTCTTTTTTTAACGTTTTTTAAATAGTTTATCTAATATATATATATTTTTTCCTCTTTTTATATTTTTTCTTTATCGGCTTTCTTTTTTTTTAATAGTTTTTTTTTTCTTTCTTTCTGAACCCCTTTTTATCCCCTTTCTCCCCCCTCACAATTCAGGATCTCTTCTGATTTGGCTAAAGCATATTTTCCTGGGGTTGTTGCCACCCTTTTAGTATTTTACTTGCTCCTTCATAAACTCTTATCTGGACAAAATGACAAGGCGGAAAAATTCACAACAAAAAAAAGAACAAGAGGCAATACCAAAGGCTAGGGACCTAATCAATACAGACATTGGTAATATGTCAGATATAGAGTTCAGAATGATGATTCTCAAGGTTCTAGCCGGGCTCGAAAAAGGCATGGAAGATATTAAAGCAACCCTCTCGGGAGATATAAAAGCCCTTTCTGGAGAAATAAAAGAACTAAAATCTAACCAAGTTGAAATCAAAAAAGCTATTAATGAGGTGCAATCAAAAATGGAGGCTCTCACTGCTAGGATAAATGAGGCAGAAGAAAGAATTAGCGATATAGAAGACCAAATGACAGAGAATAAAGAAGCTGAGCAAAAGAGGGACAAACAGCTACTGGACCACGAGGGGAGAATTCGAGAGATAAGTGACACCATAAGACGAAACAACATTAGAATAATTGGGATTCCAGAAGAAGAGGAAACAGAGAGGGGAGCAGAAGGTATATTGGAGAGAATTATTGGAGAGAATTTCCCCAATATGGCAAAGGGAACAAGCATCAAAATCCAGGAGGTTCAGAGAACCCCCCTCAAAATCAATAAGAATAGGTCTACACCCCGTCACCTAATAGTAAAATTGACAAGTCTTAGTGACAAAGAAAAGATCCTGAAAGCAGCCCGGGAAAAGAAGTCTGTAACGTACAATGGTAAAAATATTAGATTGGCAGCAGACTTATCCACAGAGACCTGGCAGGCCAGAAAGAGCTGGCATGATATATTCAGAGTACTAAATGAGAAAAACATGCAGCCAAGAATACTATATCCAGCTAGGCTATCATTGAAAATAGAAGGAGAGATTAAAAGCTTCCAGGACAAACAAAAACTGAAAGAATTTGCAAATACCAAACCAGCTCTACAGGAAATATTGAAAGGGGTCCTCTAAGCAAAGAGAGACCCTCAAAGTAGTAGATCAGAAAGAAACAGAGACAATATACAATAACAGTCACCTTACAGGCAATACAATGGCACTAAATTCATATCTCTCAATACTTACCCTGAATGTTAATGGGCTAAATGCCCCAATCAAAAGACACAGGGTATCAGAATGGATAAAAAAACAAAAACCATCTATATGTTGCCTACAAGAAACTCATCTTACACCCGAAGACACCTCCAGGTTTAAAGTGAGGGGGTGGAAAAGAATTTACCATGCTAATGGACATCAGAAGAAAGCAGGAGTGGCAATCCTTATATCAGATCAATTAGATTTTAAGCCAAAGATTATAATAAGAGATGAGGAGGGACACTATATCATACTCAAAGGAACTGTCCAACAAGAAGATCTAACAATTTTAAATATCTATGCCCCTAACGTGGGAGCAGCCAACTATATAAACCAATTAATAACAAAATCAAAGAAACACATCGACAAGAATACAATAATAGTAGGGGATTTTAACACTCCCCTCACTGAAATGGACAGATCATCCAAGCAAAAGATCAACAAGGAAATCAAGGCCTTAAATGACACACTGGACCAGATGGACATCACAGATATATTCAGAACATTTCATCCCAAAGCAACAGAATACACATTCTTCTCTAGTGCACATGGAACATTCTCCAGAATAGATCACATTCTTGGTCCTAAATCAAGTCTCAACCGGTATCAAAAGATTGGGATCATTCCCTGCATATTTTCAGACCACAATGCTCTAAAGCTAGAACTCAATAACAAGAGGAAATTTGGAAAGAACCCAAATACATGGAGACTAAACAGCATCCTTCTAAAGAATGAATGGGTCAACCAGGAAATCAAAGAAGAATTGAAAAAATTTATGGAAACAAATGATAATGAAAACACAACAGTTCAGAATCTGTGGGACACAACAAAGGCAGTCCTGAGAGGAAAATATATAGCGGTACAAGCCTTTCTCAAGAAACAAGAAAGGTCTCAGGTACACAACCTAACCCTACACCTAAAGGAGCTGGAGAAAGAACAAGAAAGAAACCCTAAACCCAGCAGGAGAAGAGAAATCATAAAGATCAGAGCAGAAATCAATGAAATAGAAACCAAAAAAACAATAGAACAAATCAACGAAACTAGGAGCTGGTTCTTTGAAAGAATTAATAAGATTGATAAACCCCTGGCCAGACTTATCAAAAAGAAAAGAGAGAGGACCCAAATAAATAAAATCATGAATGAAAGAGGAGAGATCACAACGAACACCAAAGAAATACAGACAATTATAAGAACATACTATGAGCAACTCTACGCCAACAAATTTGACAATCTGGAAGAAATGGATGCTTTCCTAGAGACATATAAACTACCACAACTGAACCAGGAAGAAATAGAAAGCCTGAACAGACCCATAACCAGTAAGGAGATTGAAACAGTCATCAAAAATCTCCAAACAAACAAAAGCCCAGGGCCAGACGGCTTCCCGGGGGAATTCTACCAAACACTTAAAGAAGAACTAATTCCTATTCTCCTGAAACTGTTCCAAAAAATAGCAATAGAAGGAAAACTTCCAAACTCATTTTATGAGGCCAGCATCACCTTGATCCCAAAACCAGACAAGGATCCCAACAAAAAAGAGAACTACAGACCAATATCCTTGATGAACACAGATGCAAAAATTCTCGCCAAAATACTAGCCAATAGGATTCAACAGTACGTTAAAAGGATTATTCACCACGACCAAGTGGGATTTATTCCAGGGCTGCAAGGCTGGTTCAACATCCGCAAATCAATCAATGTAATACAACACATTAATAAAAGAAAGAACAAGAACCATATGATACTCTCCATAGATGCTGAAAAAGCATTTGACAAAGTACAGCATCCCTTCCTGATCAAAACTCTTCAAAGTGTAGGGATAGACGGCACATACCTCAATATTATCAAAGCCATCTATGAAAAACCCACCGCAAATATCATTCTCAATGGAGAAAAACTGAAAGCTTTTCCGCTAAGGTCAGGAACACGGCAGGGATGTCCGTTATCACCACTGCTATTCAACATAGTACTAGAAGTCCTAGCCTCAGCAATCAGACAACAAAAGGAAATTAAAGGCATCCAAATCGGCAAAGAAGAAGTCAAACTATCACTCTTCGCAGATGATATGATACTATATGTGGAAAACCCAAAAGACTCCACTCCAAAACTGCTAGAACTTGTACAGGAATTCAGTAAAGTGTCAGGATATAAAATCAATGCACAGAAATCAGTTGCATTTCTCTACACCAACAACAAGACAGAAGAAAGAGAAATTAAGGAGTCCATCCCATTTACAATTGCGCCCAAAACTATAAGATACCTAGGAATAAACCTAACCAAAGAGACTAAGAATCTATACCCAGAAAACTATAAAGTACTCATGAAAGAAATTGAGGAAGACACAAAGAAATGGAAAAATGTTCCATGCTCCTGGATTGGAAGAATAAATATTGTGAAAATGTCTATGCTACCTAAAGCAATCTACACATTTAATGCAATTCCTATCAAAGTACCATCCATTTTTTTCAAAGAAATGGAACAAATAATCCTAAAATTTATATGGAACCAGAAAAGACCTCGAATAGCCAAAGGAATATTGAAAAAGAAAGCCAAAGTTGGTGGCATCACAATTCCGGACTTCAAGCTCTATTACAAAGCCGTCATCATCAAGACAGCATGGTACTGGCACAAAAACAGACACATAGATCAATGGAACAGAATAGAGAGCCCAGAAATGGACCCTCAACTCTATGGTCAACTCATCTTCGACAAAGCAGGAAAGAATGTCCAATGGAAAAAAGACAGCCTCTTCAATAAATGGTGTTGGGAAAATTGGACAGCCACATGCAGAAAAATGAAATTGGATCATTTCCTTACACCACACACGAAAATAGACTCAAAATGGATGAAGGATCTCAATGTGAGAAAGGAATCCATCAAAATCCTCGAGGAGAACACAGGCAGCAACCTCTTCGACGTCAGCCGCAGCAACATCTTCCTAGGAACATCACCAAAGGCAAGGGAAGCAAGGGCAAAAATGAACTTTTGGGATTTTATCAAGATCAAAAGCTTTTGCACAGCAAAGGAAACAGTGAACAAAACCAAAAGACAACTGACAGAATGGGAGAAGATATTTGCAAATGACATATCAGATAAAGGGCTAGTGTCCAAAATCTATAAAGAACTTAGCAAACTCAACACCCAAAGAACAAATAATCCAATCAAGAAATGGGCAGAGGACATGAACAGACATTTCTGCAAAGAAGACATCCAGATGGCCAACAGACACATGAAAAAGTGCTCCATATCACTCGGCATCAGGGAAATACAAATCAAAACCACCATGAGATATCACCTCACACCAGTCAGAATGGCTAAAATTAACAAGTCAGGAAATGACAGATGCTGGCGAGGATGCGGAGAAAGGGGAACCCTCCTACACTGTTGGTGGGAATGCAAGCTGGTGCAACCACTCTGGAAAACAGCATGGAGGTTCCTCAAAATGTTGAAAATAGAACTACCCTATGACCCTGCAATTGCACTGCTGGGTATTTACCCTAAAGATACAAACATAGTGATCCGAAGGGGCACATGCACCCGAATGTTTATAGCAGCAATGTCTACAATAGCCAAACTATGGAAAGAACCTAGATGTCCATCTACAGACGAATGGATAAAGAAGATGTGGTATATATACACAATGGAATACTATGCAGCCATCAAAAGAAAGGAAATCTTGCCATTTGCGACAACGTGGATGGAACTAGAGGGTATCATGCTTAGCGAAATAAGTCAATCGGAGAAAGACAACTATCATATGATCTCCCTGATATGAGGGAGAGGTGATGCAACATGGGGGGTCGAGGGGGTAGGAGAAGAGTAAATGAAACAAGATGGGATTGGGAGGGAGACAAACCATAAGTGACTCTTAATCTCACAAAACAAACTGAGGGTTGATGGGGGGAGGGGGTTGGGAGAGGGGGTGGGGTTATGGATATTGGGGAGGGTATGTGCTATGGTGAGTGTTGTGAAGTGTGTAAACCTGGCGATTCGCAGATCTGTACCCTTGGGGATAAAAATATATGTTTATAAAGCTGTAAAAAAAAAAAAAAAAAAAAAAAAAAAAAAGAAAGGATGAATCCCCAAGTTTTGTAGCAACATGGACGGGACTGGAAGAGATTATGCTGAGTGAAATAAGTCAAGCAGAGAGAGTCAATTATATGGTTTCACTTATTTGTGGAGCATAACAAATAGCATGGAGGACAAGGGGAGATGGAGAGGAGAAGGGAGTTGAGGGAAATTGGAAGGGGAGGTGAACCATGAGAGACTATGGACTCTGAAAAACGATCTGAGAATTTTGAAGGGGTGGGGGGTGGGAGGTTGGGGGCACCAGGTGGTGGGTATTGTAGAGGGCACGGATTGCATGGAGCACTGGGTGTGGTGCAAAAAATAATGAATACTGTTATGCTGAAAAAAATAAAATAATTAAAAATAAAAAAAAAAAAATTTTAAACTCAGTGATAATAAAAGTAGGTATATTAACATTTATGGTTTTAAAAACCTGCAATTATAGGACAATGTATAGCTATAAATGCATGAAATAAGTGCTTTCAGTGTATTCTAATACATACATTTATGAATATATATATTTTAAAGAAACTTTGTGTTCACATTTTAACATGTGCATTTCAATGAATGACACCTACGATTTTCAATATATGTATAAAAAATGAGTCTTGTAGCGCCTGGGTGGCTGAGTCGGTTAAGTGAGCAAATTCTTGATTTTAACTCAGGTCATGATCTCAGGGTTGTAAGATCAAACACTGTGTGACCTGTGTGTGTTCAATACGGAGTCTGCATAAGATTCTCTCTTCCTCTCCCTCTGCCCCTCCCCCCACTCACATACATGCTAAATAAGTAAATAAATAAATATCTTTAAAAAAATAAATAAAAATAAAGATGAATCTTAACCCCATTTCACGTACTTTACAATAATTAATTTCACACAGACTGTAGACCAAAATATAAAAGGAACAAATCTATAAAATTTAAAGGAAATAAATCTTCCGTAAGAACATAAGAAAATATTTTCATGACTCTGGAGAGGCCAATATTTTTTAAACAGGACACAAAAAGCATTAACTAATGAGGAAATTATTGATAATTTGGGCAAATAAAAATTAAGAATCCACTCATCCAAAGATAGCATTATAGGTGTCAAAAGGCAAGCCACACAATTAGAAAAAGTAGCAACAAAGATAAATTTACTATGAAACTAAAGTTTAGCTACACTTTTACAAGACTTTCCAAGGATTTAGGAAAGGTTCTGGCAAGGCTTGCATGAAAAAAATGTTCCTGTAAAATTCATAAGACCAAGTGTTCTGTTGTTGGTCCCAGTGACGTTCATTTTCAGATCAGGTGATATTGAAGATATCTTATATCTCTTTGAGATTCCCCCTCAAAAGACATCGAATTAGGGATACATTTAATTTGAGTTCATTCAGAAATATTTACATTGTTCACAGTCCCTTCTTTGTAAAATTCTACTGATCACTGCCATGTGTTGAAATGACTTCCAGGAGTACTCCCATGACCCACTATAATGATTCACCCAGAAGCATGAAACAAAGGAGCAGGGTTGAGGACCTACCCTGACTTCTCCCCTTATTTATCTGTAACTTTCCACTCCAACAGTCAGAAACCGGGTTTCCACCATCTGCCAACCATTTACTTAATTATTCTATTCCAGTATACATGTGGGGCACTTTTGTGTTAGCTATTTCCCTGTGGGGATATATTTTTACCAACTAGGGTGCAAGGCTGATATAGAATTCCCTTTACCTTTGGTCTTACAGATTCTACTCATTTCCAAAATTACTTATGTCAGGAACTTCTCCACCCTGTTTGTTACAATGATTTTTTTTACATGCATTTATAGTTCAGATTATTTTGTCACAGTCTGAATGCTCCTCTGGGACCCCTTGACCTCCTAAATAATTTTGTAAGTGTGCATGCGTTAAGACTCATTCTTTTTGCTGCAAAGTTCTGTGAATTTTAACAAATGTCACATATCCTATAGACTAGGATAGTACTATAGTATCATACAGAATAGCTACACCATCCTATAAGTTCCCCTGTACTTCACCCCAAAATATTACCAACCAGTGGTTTGTTAGCCATCTCTAGAGTTTTGCCAATGTCATACAAATGGTATTGTATGGTATGTAGCCTTTTCAGATTTCCTTCTTTTCCTTGGTCACAGGAATTTAAGACTCATTCATGGCATTGCGTGGCTTGATAGCTCATTTATTTTTATCACTGAGTACTATTCCATTGCATGAATGTACCACAGTCTGTTTATCCATTCACCTATTGAAGAACATCTTGGTTGCTTCCAGTATGGGATGATTATGAATCAAGCTGTTAAAAATATTTGTGTGCTGGGGCGCCTGGGTGGCTCAGTGGGTTAAAGCCTCTGCCTTTGGCTCAGGTCATGATTCCAGGGTCCTGGGATCGAACCCTGCATAGGGCTGTCTGCTCAGCAGGGAGCCTGCATCCTCCTCTCTCTCTGCCTGCCTCTCTGCCTACTTGTGATCTCTGTCTGTCAAATAAATAAGTAAAATCTTCAAAAAGAATTTGTGTGCAGATCTTTTGTGTGTGTGCACGTAAGGTCTTAGCACATTTGAGTAATATCTAGGAACATGATTGCTGGATTATATAGTAATAATACACTTATCTTTATAAGAAATTGCCCAACTGTCTTCCAAAATGGTTACAGCATTTTGCACTCCTATCATCAATGAGTAAGGGCTCCTGTTGCTCCATATCCTCTATTGTATTTGGTTTTGCCAGGTTTTTTCAACGTTAGCCATCTTAATAGTGTAAATGGTGCTTCATTGTTCTTTTAATTTTCAATCCCCTAATAACATAACATTGAGCATATTTTTATGTGCTAAATTACCACCTACATATATTCTCTGATTAGTGTCTGTTCAGATCTTCTATCCATTTTTAAGTGAGTTGTTTGTTTTCATATTATTGAGGTTAAGAGTTACTTATATACTTCGTACACACATTCTTTATCAGATCTGTTTTGCAAATATTTTCTTCCAGTCTAGTTTGTCTTTTCATTCTCTTAAGGAAGATTTTCACAGAGTAGGAAATCTGAATTTTAATAAAGTCCAACCTATTAATATTTTTCTTTCAAGGATAGTACTTTTGGAGTTGTACCTAAAAACTAATCAGCAAACCCAAGGTCACCTAGATTTTCTCAGCACTTTTTAATGAAGAGTTTTATTGAAATATAATATACAGCTTTAAGATACAACAATCTTAAGTTTTCAGCTTAATGAATTAATAGAGAGTGAACATATCCACTTATGTACAAACTAGATTTTAAAAACAGACTACAACCTGGGATCAGATCTGGTCTGTTACTTATTATACAGCTTGAAATTTAAGAAAATTTTTAATGGTTGGGAACATTTTTAAGTGGTTGGAACATCAGGAAGAGAATTATATTTCACAAAATTTACATGAAAATTATATGCAATTCAAATTCTGATGTTCATAAATATTCATACTTGTTATATATATATGGCCTATAGCTACTATTACTCTAAAGGGCAGAGTTGAGTTGTTGCAACAGAAATCATACAACCCACAAAGCCCAAAATATTTACTCTCTGGTCCTTTACAGAAAAATATATAGAATATTACCAGCACCTCCAAAATCCCCCCATGGCCACTCATGTCATTACACTTCCAAAAATAATGACTATTTTGACTTTGATCACTATGGATTATTTTTGTACATTGTATGAATAAGAAGTGTATGGCATTTACTATTGTGTCTGACCTCTTTTACTCAATGTCTATTAGATACATTATGTAGCTGGAATTTATATATATAAATATGGATATATAAAATCTTTTAAATATATACTACATTCTTCATGTATTCCACCATTAATGGACATTTGTATTTTATCATTTAAGACTATTGTGATTAATGTTGCTAGGAACATTCGTTCATGTCTTATTCATCATCTACATGTATACTGGTACTACACATTTTTGTTGGCTATAAAGCTAGATGTGGAATAGCTAGGTCAAAGGGTATACAAAACCTTAGCCTTAGTAGATCTTATCAAAGATTTTCCTAAAGTATTTTACAGGTATCTATACCCACCAGGAATGCTTTCACATACCAGTTACTTAATATTTTACTAACTTGTACTATGAGTTCATTTTCCCATTATTGATTCACAGGTATCACATCCAATATACAAATTTGCCCATTTAGGTTGGTGCCTAAAATTATATTTCCCTGATGACTAATTATATTGACCACTTTTTCCCATACTTACTGGTGTTTGGAAGCCTTCTTTTCCAACATGCTGTTTTCAAGCTTATAGAATTCAACCCCCTTTTAAAGATATCTATCTGCACATATATATGCATTTATATAAACTCTATCATTTATCTATCTATCTATCCCTTTTTAAAAGATCTTATTTATTTATTTGACAGAGAGAGTCACAAGTAGGCAGAGAGAGAGAGAGAGAGAGAGAAGCAGGCTCCCCGCTGAGCAGAGAGCCCGATGCAGGACTCAATCCCAGGACCCTGGGATCATGACCTGAGCCAAAGGTGGAGGCCTAACCCACTGAGTCATCCAGGTGCCCTCTATCTATTCCTTTTAAAAGATACCAATTTATCATCTATCTGTCCAGCTATCTGAAACATGTGCAAGATATATTAAAAAACAAATGTATTTTCGTATCCTGCTTTTTTCTCTCTCTTCTTAAAGCATATTTTGTAAACTAGAGTTCCTAATTAAATGAATCTACTCCAACATTTTCCTTCTTGGTTAGTGCTTTCTAAATACTGTTTAAGAAATCCTGGCTTTCTTTTTTTTTTTTTTTTTTTAAAGATTTTATTTATTTATTTGTCAGAGAGAGAGAGGGAGAGAGAGCAAGCACGGGCAGACAGAATGGCAGGCAGAGGCAGAGGGAGAAGCAGGCTCGCCGATGAGCAAGGAGCCCGATGTGGGACTCGATCCCAGGACGCTGGGATCATGACCTGAGCCGAAGGCAGCTGCTTAACCAACTGAGCCACCCAGGCGTCCCAAATCCTGGCTTTCTTAATGGTCCTGGAGACATCTCTAAGTTATCTTCCAAAGGATTTCTTATTTTACCTTTCATATTTAACTATAAGCCATCCATAGTTATTTTTATATGGGTTTAATAGAGGTTAATTTTTTTTCAGTTAGATCTTGATTTGTTTCATCATCTTTTAGGGAATACAGTCATATATCTGAATTCTCCATTCTGCCCCCTTGGTACATTTCTTTATCCTTGTGCAATACTACAGTTTTTAATTATTGTAGCTTTAGAATTATACTTGGTTTCTGGGAATACAAAGGGCTCAGCTTTACATTTCTTTTGAAAAACTTTTGTTCTTTTCATTCTTTTATGTTCCTATATGAGTGATAAAATCAGCCTGTCAGTTTCCACTAAAACAATTGGTGATTTTGATTGATGATTTTGATGATTTTAAGTGATTGCTTAGTGGTGATATATTTGGGGGAAATTACATTCTTCCATTCCATAACCATAGGAATATTCCATGGTATACTCTTCTCTCATTTGTTTTATTTAATTTCTATATGCTGGCTAACTGAACATAATAAAAAATAAATAAATTCATTCTCATACATAAAAAAATAATTTCTCTCAGCAGGTTTTTTTTTTGTATAGTGATTTTGGATATAGTTTGTAACATTTGTAGGAATAGAAACAAACACCTATTTGATATTTTTCACACTAAATGACTTTTTACATTTTTGCTTTGAAATAATTTTTATTAGTCCATAGAAATCAACTGTTTATATATGCCCTTTATGTCCAACAACTGGATGATAAATTTATACACTTTAATAATTTATCTATAGATTTTGAATTTTCCATATGTACAAAAATGTCAAATACACTTCTTTTTCTACTCATATATATGTTGGTTTTTCCCCCTCATCTGGTTGCTTTCAAGATTTTCATTTTGACCTTGGTTATAACATTTTTACTGCAATGTGTTCAAGTATAGGTTTCTTTTTACTCCTTTTGCTTATGGTTTGCAGAACCTCTTGAACTTGGTCTTGAGATCTTTCATTAGATTTTGAAAAATTCTAGCCTATAATTCCTCCAACTTTTCTTCTGCTTTTTCTCTCTGTTTCTCTCTCTCTCCCCTTCCCTCCTGAGACATCGATTACACACACTCAGACTTTTTGGCATGCCCCAATATTTTTCCATACATAATTCCATCTGCATATTTTCTACTACATATTTTAGTTCACTATGACTCAGTTCTGTTGCAACCAAACTTCTGTTAAACCCAACTATGGGAATTATTTTGGTTCTAAAATTTCTATTTTACTCTTTTTATAGGAAGCTTCAACTTCTCCATTGAAATTTTTTATCTATTTTCTTGAAAAAGTGAACTATGGTTTCTTTAAAGTATCTGGCTGATAACACTAAGTTCTGGAGTTACATTGTATATCTGGAGTTTTATTACATTATAGCTCTGTTCCTTCTCTCTCTCTCTCTCTCTTTTTTTTTCCTCTTGATTTTCAGCCACATGGTCACTTTTTCTGTCATGTTTAGTTAGTTTTATTTTATATTTTTTAAAATGTAGAGGTTTGGGTGATTTATATGTCTCCAGATAGAATTTAATTTTCTTCTGACTGGGCTATGTTGGGAAGATTACCTTGATTTAATTAGGAATTAAGATGGCTTGAGGTTTTGTTTCAGGCTTTGTAAGGTTTGGCTTGCTTCTTTGTGAGAGTTGGTTTGCTTTTATTCCTCGACAAAATCTCTGTGTTGCTTCCAAGATTCCTTGTTGATGGCAGAACTCAAAATTCTTTTCTCTCTCTCTCTCTCTCTTTCAAGCACCCTGAGATTACATAAATCTCATAGCTTTTTAATATCTTAATATCTGCTTGGTTTCTCAGTCCATTGGGAATTGACAAATGCCTCAAGAGACAATTTTATGCAGAATGTTGGTCTCACTTTTCTGATACTCCTTTCTCCAGGATTTTGGATCCTCAAATCTACCCATTCCCAGAACTACAATTCAAGGTGAGGAACAAATTAATAGCAGTGTAATTCAATCCTGAAATAGTGAATTTCTTTCACTTAAAAAAAAAAAGTGAATATCCAATAGTGCTAGGGAAGAAATTTAGTTTGAGAGAGTTGACAAAGCTTTTGGAAACCTCATAAAGCCAAACAGGGGATGGGAAAGCAATCCAGGGATCAGCAACAACAAAAGCTGCTTCTACTCCTAATGCAGGAGAACAATGTGAGGAGATATTTGCAGGGGCCAGGAGCCAAGTCTAGCAGGTAGACACCAGAATCAGAACACGCTTCTAACAAGAATGGGGATCACATGGGAGATGCAGCCAAAGCCAAGAAGAAAGAAACAAATGTGACTTTCTGCCGGTCGTGGTAATGCAGCCTTCTAGATAAAACTAACTGGCAGTTGAGAAAAGAGTCAGAGAAATGTAGAGCCAGTCTTCTTTGTGCAGAGCAGAAGGATAGTAAATGTATCTAAGTGCAAATGGAAAAGACTGGAAAAATCCCTTTACAGCCAGGTGCGGGGAAACTGAACTCGCACGACTCCCGGGTCCCGTTACCTTCGTACACTAGTTGGAAATATTCTTAGGTTAGAAGTAATATGAAGGAAGTTAACAAAAAAAATGATTTTTCTGATTCAAAGATTTTCCTAAACAAATATCAAACAACTCTGGAAGAGAGAAGTTATTTCAGTAGTAGCCAATTTAGTGGGTCTTGACCAAGACATTTTAAAATAGAATGGAATGGAATAGGATAGAACAGAACATCACAACATGTAGGGTCTTTGAGAGAAAGTATTTGTTCAAAAAGTTTTAAAACTCAGCTGTCTAGGTGAGTTATTTAAAGTTGGTTTCATTTCACTGAAGAGGAAGCAGACAAGGATAATTTCATTTAAGAATAGCAAGTCAAGACCTTTTAAAGAACAGAAAAAGAGGAAAGAAGATTAAATGCTCTTGGAAAAAAATTCTAAAGTGGCAAGTGAAATGCAAATTTTAAATATTCCCCAGCTAGTCAATAAATCCTTACAAATGGGTGGATTGTTCATCAGAATTGAAATAAGCCCTTGAACTTTGATTTTCATTAGTCTGGGTACATGCTGTTTAAAGAATCTTTAAATTTAGACCATCACCTATGTTGCGAAACATCTGACAGAAGAAACAAATTACCTCCTCACGGACTCATCTCCTTTTCCTTCATTTTTCTCAGATTTTCAAAGTGAGGATAACAATGACCCCCTCACTGGGTTTTCATCAAGTGTTTTTGGCTGGCATAAGTGTCTCTAGTGAAAAGAAGGGCTTAATTTCTGGGAAGGCAATTTTAGTTGTTTTGATTAGGCAATTCTGTGACAAAAGGACGAGGTATTAGATCTGAGTGGAGCCAGCTGTGTTTCCTTCATTAGCTGCTGAAGGGGTTAGGAAAGGCTTTCAGGGGAAATGATGACCTGGCAGGTGGGAGAGAGGTAAGCATGGACGGCACAGTGTTCTCCCTTCAGCCAGAATTGTGATTGCTTGTATTGCTAAGAGGAGGGTTCATCTTCAAATTTCATTAGTAATGAAAGACTTATCAGTTAGGATCATTTTGGTTGCAAGAAAGGGAAAAGTCAAATCATATTCATAAGGTGGGTGTATTAACCTTCAGTTCTGAAGAGCTCAGAGGAGGGGCTGGTGTCAAACAGCTTGACTAGAGGGTCTGATAGATCATCTGGGACCTAGTGGCTCCCACTCTGTTTATTCACTTAGATTTCCTCCTCACAGCCTTCATCCTCAGACTAGCTGGAGAGACTTCTAGTCACAAAGAGGCTTAGGCAGCTTTGGAGTTTGCATTCTTTCTCTGTCTCAGCTAGTAGAAGAGAAAAAAAACAAGAGGCCCTTTCCAATGACTCCCCTCAAAGTTTTCTGAAGGTCATCGATTTTGATGAGACCATATATCCTTGAACCAGTAACTGTAGCCTGGTAACCAGCTGTGACTCTGCACAGGTCTATGCAAACACGTGGCTTGTGATTGGGGGAGGAAGAGTCCTTCCAAGGGAAATGAAGGTATTTAATAAAAAGTTTAAAGGAGAAGGGAGTTGAGGGAAATTGGAAGGGGAGATGAACCGTGAGAGACCATGGACTCTGAAAAACAATCTGAAGGTTTTGAAGGGGCAGGGGGTGGGAGGATGGGGGAGCCAGGTAGTGGGTATTATGGGGAGGCACGTATTGCATGGAGCACTGGGTGTGGTGCATAAACAATGAATTCTGTTACACTGAAAAGAAATTTAAAAAATTAATATAAAAAAGTTTAAACACACATGATAAAAACAAATGTCCTCTTTATAAGATGGTCAGGGGCCCTTACTTGTGGCCTAGCGTCTTCCCAGTGTGAAATGGTTTTTTTATTTGTTGTTTGTTCTTCCAGTTCTCTTTTCTTGTTGTATCTTTGGATTCTATAGTTTTGGGAAAAGTGTGGAGGATGTTCCTGAAAGCAATCTTTTGCTCTAAAGGAAAGGGAAAAAGAGCCTTACCATATATGTGCCATTAACTACCATGACTTCTTTCTTAAAGCTAATTTGCTATATTTAAGGTATACAAATAGATATTAAATTTACACATTGAAGATCTATGCACTCACATCCTTAATAAGGCACAAAACATTGTTAGAAGAACGAAATACCCCTTTGGATCTCTCTACCACTCTTTTCTTTCCTAGAAATACACTATTCTGAATTTAGTGGTTTTTTTTTTACTATGCCTATATTCATATTTTAACTAAAATTTTTATGAATCTCCAAGCAATGTGTAATATGGTTTTATATATTTTTCATGTACATAAATGTGTATTTCTTATGTGAAATATATATTTCTTATACATTTAGTTGTTTGTTTATTACAATTTTCTTTCTCAATTATGTTTGATATATGTAGCTCTAGTTCTTGCATTTTACTCATGTTATATTTCCTTGTGGGGTTTTTTTTTATGTCTAAATACCTAATAATTGAATCATCTACTCTCCCCCAGGTGATAGAGATTTGACTTGTTCTAGATGTTGCTACTAGGACCAATGTAGTTTTGAGTTCTTTTCTACATACACGTTCTAGGATATCTCAATGGCGTCTACCAAGAACTGGAATTAACAGCTTGGGAAATTTGGATGCCTTCAACTTCACAGGTTATTGTCAAATTGTTTTTCCAAGAAGTTGTACCAATGTACATGTCCACAAGCAAAGTATAAGCATCCCTGTGGCTCCACATCATTGCCAACATGGTATTGTCAGACTTTTTAATTTTTGCTGGCCTGATTAGTGTGAAATTTGTGGTTTTAATGAGAATTTTCATACCTGCTAATGACCTAGAGTATCCCGTCCTATATCTACTGGCTACTCAGATTTCTTCTGGGAATTTTCTATTTGCCTATTTGCTGCTCCCCTGCCCTGCCCAGATTATTTGATTTCATAGTGCTTTGTAGATTTTAGTATTATTCTGTATATGATTTGTTTGGAGGATAAGGGGTTCATAAGTGTTGTGAATATCCTTCTTCTAGTTCTTGAACTGTCTCTGTGCATGTGTGGATTTCTTAATAAACTGTAATTATAATGTTATCAAAATTATCACTTTATTTTCATGGTTTGTGTTCTTTGTACCCTAGCTAAGGAATGTTTCCTTACCACAGATTTTGAAAGATGTTTTTCTGCATGGCTGCTAAGCTTTCCCCATTACTGGGGACGGCCTCAGGATGGTATTTCCACAGAAGAAGAAAACCCATCTTGGAGAGAGCTGGCTGGAAACCTTTGCTAAACTAATTGCCTTTCAGTCTCTTCCAGGCAAATCCCCAACTCCAAGAAGGAAAGGTCTTGGAAAGATATTTTACCCTCTAGAGGAAGCCTGCAGATCTTGTACAACAGTCTAGAAAGAGTGTCCCATCCCAGCTGCCCAGAATGTGACACCTGCAGGGGAGCTGGAACACAGGCTTGGAAACCCACAGGCCTGTGCCTGAAACTTTGATGCATCTCTTCTTTCTGCCTCACACTCATGTGTGTGCGTGCATGTGCGCACACACACACACACACACACACACACACACACACCCCATGTCCAAGTAGGCTGCCTGGTCTGTGCAGTTGAGGGACCCACATCTGAGTAGCTGATAACTCCTCCACTATATGATTTCACTTTTGACACCAAAGCACCAGTGTCGGCTAACCCCAATTAAAATCAGCAACTCCTTTCTCTCGCTCTATCTCTTTCACCTACTCAAGAACAGATTCATTTCTGTATTTGATGATTTTCTCTCTCTCTGCTGTGAGACTTGTGACATGAAGAAAATAGTGAAGAAAATAAGAGCAAAGGTACTAGAAAGTAAAGCTTTCAAAACTAAAAAATATTTCCATCTGCTAGCCAGAGAAGTGTTCTGTGATGCTTCTGGGGTGGCCACATACATCCCCAGAAGAACTTATAGAATCACATGACTTTAGGAACGTTTCTCCAGCATCAGTACTTACAGCTAGTTTGCTTTGGGCATTTGAGGCATTGTGGTAATTAAGTAAAGAAAGAGGTCATCTTGACTATCAGGAACTAGGGTATCTTGTCACCTCCTTTAAACCCATCAACATGAGAAAGCAAGCTCAGGGGTGTGCCAGGCTTAGATGAGACAGTAGGAAGTAGGCTCTTTGTCAAAATGCAACAAAATCTCTATTCTCCTCCCAATTCTCTCCCCCTACCATCATGTAACAACTATCTCATAATAAGCAATCAGCTCCCGCATTGTCTCAATCTACTTACTACACCACCAATCAGTCTGTGAATGACGCAGGTGCCTCTGGAGGTTTCCTAATCTGCAAAGACTCTCTGAGTGGAAAGGGAGAGAGTGGGGCTAAAATGTTTGCTGTGGGGCCAAGGAAGAACCTAATCTGGTGTGACTGGTGTGATACTCAGTATTTCTTCCTTTGATTCGGTTTCTATTACTCCCTGAGTATTATTTAAAAGTTGTTTTCACTAAATTGAGCGATATAACAGTGATTTGTTTCATGATTCAAAAATTGACTTCATAAACTATTGTATTGCAAGCAGTTAACATATTTCTCCCTCTTGAACAACAGGATAAAGAAATTATGTTGGGATATTTTCAGGGGGATCATGCCCCTCTTTGTCCCTTTTCTTTGCCCATGCTATGTTCCTCCCCTTAAGTTAATGAATTCTGAAGGCCTCTATTGAAATAAGCAACGGGGGTGTTGTCACTCAAAGCTCAAAGTGAGGTCATGGTGTGTCTCTTAGACCTTGAAGAAAGTCTTACTTATTTTAAGGGCTGTTATCCTTTTCAAAAAAGAAAGCCCCGAAAAATCTTTCAAAAATCCTTTACCTTTCATTCTAGCTACCCAAGGCAATTCATTTTAATTCTGATTGTGCATTTTCCTCTGCTCTCCCTTAACAAATTTTAGAAAGGTGAATGTTCGGCTCCCTTGGAAAGTCTTTGTCTGACTCTACAGAGCTTTGCACCATTAGCCTGACTTCTCCCCTTCTTATAAAAAGCAGCGTGCCTGAGTTGCTGAGGGAGAGCTGGGTATAAGTAGAAAGGGCACACCAGCTACTCTTCCTACCAGAGGGAGTCAGTGTGAGTATTCGTCCATAGAAAAGTGTGGAACTTCTCCCAAAAAGATAAACTGTAACCATAAAGTCTTCTGACTGCAAAGGATACACCATTCACAGTATTTTCATCTCTGCCATTGGACAAGAATATGATTTTCCCCATGGACACAAGGCCGGACTCAATCAGAACGAGGGGACCATATCGTGTGGTGTGGGGTAGCAATGGGTGAGGGTGAGACACAGAAGAACAATGAGTAGATGAAGGAGGTGAAGGAGACTCTTGGCAAACTGATTCTTGCTGTGCCGGCTCAGTCCGTCAGGAAACCGCACCCTTCAGATGAGGTTGTGTGTCACGATGAATGAAGAGTCCTTGAGGTCTGAAAGTGAGGATCTGAGATCCCAGATAGAATCTGCGTGACCAGGTCCAGGATCTGTCTTTTTGCCTAGAATGAGGGCTTATGACACATGGGTTTTCATGAATCAAGTCAATACTCAGATCACAAACTCATAAAATAAACTTTTTTTTTTTTTTTTTTTTTTGGATAAATGTAGTCCATTTAGATTTAAGGCAACTCTCCCTCATTCTTTTCTGTGGTGTTTTTTTTTTTTTTTCCAGTGTTATTTATTGAGTCCTAGAGGGCCAACCCTTTGCAAATATAGTTTTAAAACTCGGAAAACAATGTTTTCTGGAGTCAGACTGATCTAGTGCAGGGTTAGCAAGTTGAAAAGAGGTCCCAGTGTGGTTCTTCCTGAGGTGGTTTCCCTCTCCTCACATGAAACTTTCTAACCTTTCACCTTTTATCAGCCTCAGATTCCAGGCAGCTTACTTTTCAACAATTTTCACTCTGCCTCTGATTTTTTACTTAAAGAAACAAAGACACTTTTCCAGAATGTCCTGTATATAAAGGAATCAGCATCCTATTTAAGAGAAGGACTAAAATGCCCAACATGAAGCAACCTAGATCCCTGGATTGGAGCTCCTGGGGACCTCTTTGTCTTTCTTCCATTCACACTTCTGTCCCACCCCAGTCTCCTTAATGGCTCCAGTGACATGTCACTTCCATATGTTACTTTTAACCTCTGGCCAACTATTGATGCAAGTGTTCTAATACTCAGCCCCTAAGCATATGAGACAGTACAGAATTTTGAAAAAGACTTGGCAAAAACTAAGAAGGAAGAGGAAAATAAATAATCATAGAGAAGATACAAAGCAAAAAAGGTTATTCAACTTTCATGCATTGTTCAATCCTTTATTCAGCAAGAATTTATCAAGCCCTCACTAAGTGCCAGGAGCTAGAGACACGATGGTGGATGGCACAGAACTCCTGCCTTCATGGAACTAATGGTCCAGCAGCAGCCTGGGTTTATACTGCAGAGATTTGAGGCTCTCTCATCGGTCCTTGCTTCCAGGGATCCAAATACCTCTTCACTTCCATACTCTTCCAAGAAAAACAAAGTCCAGGAGGAAAATACTAGCCCATGACTTGGCATCTAATCCGAAATACCTAAGAGCTTCCAACTCTGATTTTCCTTTAGCTTCCTCCCATTCAGTCCTCATCATTTTTCATTGTGAACTGCAGAGTTGCTGAATGCTGGAGCTTTGCACCTTGGGCTGGACTAGGGTAGGGGGTCAGGGGAAAAACTGTTCTACCTGTCAGCTACAAACCTGGAACTCAGTCATCTACTTAATGGACACTTAGGGACAGGGCCTCTAGCAGTGAATAAAGATATGAAAATTCACAAAAGGAGAAACAGAGTTTAGAAATAATAGGAGATCATTCAGCCTGGAAAGGAAATAAGCAAAGCTAGACTTCAAAACCAAACCTTCCTCAGTGTTCTTTCTCATGTTCATGTGCATGTGTGTGCATTTGGGTAGTGAAGGCACAAATAGAGACCATATACCATTTCCTATTATAAATTCCTATTATATATTTCTTATTATATACATTCAGGGCTGTATAAACCATGCTCTGGGGATGAAATCTGCAAAATTGCTTCTGCATTTGGGAGTGCCCATCTTCCACGACCATATAGGCTACCTAAGTTTTCCTTTCTAAATGTCCACCATATTCTGGGTAATCAAAGTCATAAAAAGACTGGGATCTGGGAGCTAGGAGATAACTGAACCTGGAACTTTAAGCACTGGGACAAGTACAGGAATAATGAATTTAGTTCACACTTCAACAAGATAATTCCTGGGATACCAAAAAAACACAAAAACAAAAAAACCAAACTTCTAGAGGGAAGACAATCATGACACCTGGAAGAATTGACCTCATAGAACAGGCTATGGTATTTCTACCACTCAATATTTGGGGAGTGGATGTTGTTCTTGGCCATATTATAGATTCCATCTAATCCCTTGAAGCCAGAAAATCTCCCTTTGTACAAATATGATGAAAGTACAACAAATTTGCAATTTGAGATAATGGTAGTACCAAATGAGGCAGATTAATGAGGTATCTGCATCTTCTACAGGGTTCAGCACTGCTTTCTTCATCCATTTCTCAATTATCTCTAATGAGCAACTACAGAAGATTTATTATTTTGCCAACTAATTTCAGTCCAGGAGAGCTATTGTATCAAGATGGTACCAGCGGCATGTGCCAGATGACTCATGATAGCAAGGAAATGAAGATCCCCAGGGTAGACTGTGAAAGAGCAAATACTGCCTTAGAAGTCATTATCTTCATTTTATTAAGTCTGTATGTTTTCCCTTTTTTAAAATTGTGAACATTTGCTTCTTGGGAAATAAGAAAAATTGAAAAGAGAAATTGACAAATGTCACTAACTGAGAAGTCTGGTGAAAGTATCCATAGGCCTCATGCTTGAGAGATGGCTGAAGTAACTACAAGTGTTTACTTTGGAAAGAAAAAACTTAAGAGGCCATAATGTAAGAAGTTCAGTAATATGAAATAGAGATTGGACATAGTCTATGTCAACTCAGAGAACTGACCTTACACAAGCATTTCATTATAAAAAGTCAAGTCTAGTAAAAGGGTTGTTTTGTCATGGACTAGAAGAACTTCCAGGAAAGTGATGAGGTCACTATTATTCAAGGTAGCCAAGATAACGGATGACCTTTTGAAAGGAAATATAAGAAAAGAAGAGAAAACTAGGAATAGTTCTAAATTAGAATCTATTTATGCTTAGACTTTTCATATCTTAATTGATTTAACACATTCCTCAACGAGGTGGATATTCTTTTCCCAGTTTATAGATGAGGACACCGAGGCTCAGAGAGATGAAGTCACTTGCCTAAGATGACATGGCTAGAAAGTCATAAGCCAGGAGTAGAAATCCAGCTCTGTTGGTCTTTATGAAGTACTCGTTTTGATATAGCAGCAACAGATGAGGAGTCAATCTTGAACATCAGAGCTGACAAAATTGACTCACATTTCTGGCCTGCCAATTCTATGTTCTCCCATTCCAGCTATTAGGGCTAGCCATCATGCCCCTTGTCCTCAGCTCCAGAAAACAAAACAAAACAAAACAAAACAAAAAAAACTAGCAGGGGGAACAGCCATGCTTTAACCACACTGTTAAAGCCCATTACCCCATGGGCCTGCTGAGGTGGCCTGCTGTCCTCAGCTTCCCCATCCACCCAGCTTTCTGCAACTGAGCTGTTTCAGAGTTCCAATCCCATTTAAGCCCTACTACTCTTTCCATAGATTGGACCTATCCTCTATGCTACTCAATTTGAACTAAGAAGCTTCCTAAGGCAGGTTGACTACCCATGACCATGAAGTGGCCCCTGCCTGATGCTGAGCAGCTGAGGTGGGTGGAAGAGTGTGACCAGCATCTAGTCCATGCTTACTTGATGCTAAGCATAGAACTGAGCTAATCATTCTACCAAAGGGATCTTATTCAATGGCTCACGACAGTGCTTCAAGATAAATACTGAGAGTGTCCCCAGTTATTGACGAGAAAATTCAGATTCAGGGAGGCAAAGTAACTAGTAGTGTAACTACTACATGACACAGAGAGTATTTGAGTGTAACTCTTTCTGGCTCTAAAGTCCAAGCTTTAGGCCACCATGTGGTAACTGTTCTTAATCAACATAACAGCTTAGAGTCAGGGTGGGTAACTTTTGGGCACAAGGGCCATTCAGGGGGAAAAAAGGAGGGGCTTATGAGAAGCATTACTTAATTATTCAAAATAAAGAAAACTTTATTGAATTTCACCAGTAAAACACATATGTTTAGCATCATGAACACATTTTTCACTTAATATGTGTGAATGGGAGAGGCTTATTTCCGGTCTATTGTCCTGAAAGTAGATGGACTCTGGAAGCAGTTCTTACTTCCTTGCATATCAATTCCAGCCTGGGTCATGCTCAGGTTCACCACAGACTTCGGGACACTATGATTTGGATTCCTCCCATCACAGTCCCAGGAGACCACTTGCCTTAGTCATCTCAGCTTCCTCTCTATTCCCTTACATACTGCTGAGCTCTTACAATGCTTTGTGGCTAAACATCTCAAGTTGTAACAACATCATCCCAGTCAATAAAAATGATTTTCCCGAGAAGTTAAGAGCATGTAAATTGACTTACAGAGAATAAGTAAGAATAGAAATCTGACTTAGTGATGCATTTTGTATCAGTCAGTTCCTCTGTGTGCAACAAATAGTCTATTCAGGCTACTTTGAAGATTTATGAACAAATAATCTTGGAATAATGAACTATTCTCAAATGTCTTCTAGGTTTCAAGGAACTACAAGACATAGTGCCATGACCTGGGCTTAGTAGCAGAGACTCTGTAGTCACAAAAGGATGAGGGGAGAAAGTAGTTCTTAGACTCAAGATGGAGAGAATCGGGGCACCTGGGTGGCTCAGTGGGTTAAGCCTCTGCCTTCGGCTCAGGTCATGATCCCGGGGTCCTGGGATCGAGCCCCACATCGGGCTCTTTGCTCCACAGGTAGCCTCCTTCTCCCTCTCTCTCTGCCTGCCTCTCTGCCTACTTGTGATCTCTGTCTGTCAAATAAATAAATAAAATCTTAAAAAAAAAAAAAAGATGGAGAGAATCATCTAGAATAAGTTTCTTTGAGAAGAGCAGGACCTTACAATTGAGGATTACAGACAACCTTAGTAAACCTTGCAGCAAGGGGGTACAAGGATTAATACCCTGGCCTTATTCCTCTACCTTTTTTTCCAGTATGGCTTCCAAAGGATAGGAAGGCAGGAGAATTAACCTGATAACTTTCCAAGGCAGAAAATAGTATTAAGAAAAAAAAAAAAAAAGAATAGATCTGGAAAGTAACAGAAAGAACCAGAAAACCACATGTATAAAAACAATTATGAATACAATTATACATCACAAATGCCTAGCTTATTAAGCCTTATAAAAAGTGCCGTAAGATGTTTGAAGAAAATGTTATTGGAGCAGAAGCATACTTGTAACTTTATTCAGATACTTCTTAGAATGTCTTCTTCAGAGAGAATTGATTCTCTTGCAGTGCAGGAGAATTAGAGTAAGACCAGTTTCCTACATGCCCAACTGAAAATTGAGTGATAGGCCGGAAAGCCAGTGGTACATGGTTTATGCACTGGATTGTATTACCTCAAATTCATATGTTAAAGCCTTAGGCATTAAAGTGACTGTAACTGAAGATAGAATCTTTAGGAGGTAATTATCATGAATGAGGTCATAAGGGTGAGACCTTAATCTAATAGGTCTGTTGTCCTCATAAGAAGGGAAACCAAAGATCTCTCTCTCTCTCTGTTTGTGTGTGTGTGTTCATGAGAGCACAGAGAGAAGACCATATGAGGACACAGCAAGAAGGTAGCCAACCACAAATCAGGAAGAGAAGTCTCACTAGAACCCAAACCTGTGAAACCTTCATCTTGGACTTCCAGCCTCCAGAACTGTGAGAAAATAAGTGTCTACTGTTGAAGCCCACCAGCTTAGGGTATCTTGCCACAACAGCCCAAGAAGAATAATACACATGGCTTCTGAGATTTGTCACTAGCATTTCTGTCAGCCCTTGCCCCTTCCACCCAACCTGGCCCTATAAAACTCCGTGAATTCATCACAGAGGTGATGTTCCAATCCAAACAAGTCCTCTCTTGGACTAGCAAGTAATTTCATCCTTGATGCTCATCCCTAATTGCTTCTCTACTTTCATCTACAAACCAGAAATTGTAGAGGGCAATCCTTGAGCACTGTACTGCCACGCTAGCCAAGCAGTAGGCCATTAGAAAAATAGATTTTGCTAGTCATGATCTAAGACATTTTAATGTGCAGTTTCTGGGTATTTTCATGATGATCACAATATGGTCTTTTGGCTTCTACCTTCTGAAATTATCATTTGACTCCCTTAAACATACCCTATAGATTATAATGTTATTAAGATCATAACTTTAGATTTTATAATATAGTCTCATGATCTACTCTCCTTATGCTGCCATGACAGTATAAACTGGCAATTGGCCTCTGACTGCTGCTTTGAACATGAAAATGAGGTCTCAAGACCATCCTCCTTTAGACATTATTATGCGGACTCTAGACCAATGTCTTAGGATATTATGTTATGGTTTTCTGGTCACCAATTTGGACATTTTAATTCAGTCAACTGGCCACCATCCCTGGAATTTAATAAGCAGATGAATACCTGGGGTGTAACTTTGCCCATTTCTGGCTTGCTCTCCTCTCTCTATGTTCTCCCTTCTTGTCATTCCAGCAGACCTTGTGGCACAGCCTGTGTGAATTATGATAAGCTGCAAAATTTAAGACTTGAGCATGCTGGCAAGTTTGATTATATTTTCTACAATTCTAACAAATGAGTGGAATAATAGAGTTATCTATCTACAGGATACAGTTGGGAAATGCATTTCCTTAAAAAAAATCAAAATGTCAGCGTAAGATAAAGCATCTAGACTTTGTTCAATTCTTCAAAATTCTCTCTTATGCTTTTAATTTAGAGGAAGGAAATGTCAGTTGTGACCAGTGCCTCCTAGATCAATATTACACTCAGAGCTCTGTGAAGAGACTTACAGAGGCAAAATATGACAATCCATGGCCTCTCCTTACTTTTGCACAGGGGTCTCTGGTCCTGATGATGTGCAATGGTCAAGAAGGAGAAGTCCACAGTGTCGCCATAAGAAGGGTCCTCTCCCAAGCTACCAGGATCTTTCCAGCCTTCACAATCACCAGGGGATGGGGAGAAAGCAGACATGGCTGATCACGACTGTTCTATACCTTCAGTTATAATTTCAGGCTTGACTGAAAAGTCTTAAACATAATTTGAAGCTTTGAATAGAATAATAATTTGACCTTCAAGCTTAAATAAATGTCTAGGTTTTTACTTTTCTAGGTCCTTCTTCCAAGCATTAATGCAGATGTCCTTGTTGAGATGCAGTTGATATCACAGGAAAGGAGTGAACCTACATGCCCACTTCAAACTCAGGTGTGCCTGCACAGCCCACATCGTGCTCTGCTTGGTTGCTGGGACTGGTGCATATCATGGTATTTACCCTCCTTATAAGGAAGAGATAAAAGAGCAATTGAAGCTGAAGATCTGTTTTTATTCTGGGGCTCTTGGGCAAAGGGAATGAGAATAAACACCTTTCTCTTAACTGCAAACATTAAAGTCAACAAGAAACTGCTCTCTGCCCCAACTTCCTTCCCTAGGCAACAAGTCTTATAAAACCACTTTTGCCCATAATCACTAATCTGGGGCATTCCCCAGGGCATCTTCTCTCATAGTATCCTCAGTCTTTTTTTTTTTTTTTTTTTAAGACTTATTTATTTGAGACAGAGAGAGAGCACAGGAGAGGCAGAAAGAAACCTAAGCAGACTGAGTGCAGAGCCTGACTTTGGGCTCGATCTCATAACCCTGAGATCACGACCTGAGCCGAAGCCAAGAGTTAGCAGCCCAAACTGACTGCACCACCCAGGTGCCCCCATAGTGTCTTCAGTCTTAAAGGAAGAGATTCCAGTTTCCCAAGGATAAACTGAAAGGTAGAATCAGACTCAATAATAATTTCTGGCTTTTTACACTAAAATCGGGGTGTAAAGCTTAGCTTGTGGCCCAGTGACAGAGGTGCATTCCTGATGGAAGAGAGTGTTACTGGCCATCTCAGAAGGACAGCAGAATAACCCTTGGTAATAGAGAGAAACACAAGAGAGAGGGAGAGCAAGAGAGTTTGCAGAGAGTAGGTTGCAGGAGAAGGGCAATAAAAAAATCTCTCCGAGATAGCAGTATGACTCAGCATCAAGTGTGTGGAATCCTCCACTGGAGCAAGGGGGTCTTTTCTTCTTGAACTTCAACTCAATTAAAAATGTGATATCAGATAAGATCAATTTATTAGTGATACAGTATCTATTAAAGCCCTATATCAAATAATTCTAGATATTAAATGATCTTGTACTAAAATACTTACAGGACTACCAGGAGAGATGGAAGATATTAATTACCCCAAATGAGAAAACATGACTGGGCTAGATCACCTGTTAGAGACTCTACTCACTCCTACATAATAAGGGCTGCAAGTCTCGGGCTGCATTTCTTAACCAGCCAGCTCCCGGTTTAGATTCTGTCAGTGAGAGGCACTCACAGGAGAGACGGAAGGTAGAAGAGAAGCTGAAGTCATATTGTTTTTGAGGCAGATACAGGCAGACACCTAGCTTTCAGTAGATGTACCAGGGCTTTGGAACACATTTTGGCAAATCATCCGTGTTGATGCTACATGCATGGGAGGTCATTGTTAGTGGTCTGTGGTTATTCTATCCTGTATTGATTTCCTAGAACCCATTAGAAGCTTTCCCTATCACTCCCCAACTCCATCTAACAGTATAATTATTTTCTATATGAAATACTTCCCTGCTTGGAATCTGGCAATGCTTTCTATTTTCCTGGCCAAAATCCCATTTGGGGAAAGGATACTACTGGGCTGAGAGTGAGGTCAATGGTTTATGAAGAAGAAGCTGTTGGGAGGAGGAGAAAACACAGGTGGGGACTTCATTTACTCTTCTGGGGACATAGATCTGGAATCTTCTTGATACCCTACTCTTTCCACATATGACTTTGCGTCTGTGGAAACTAATATTGTATTCTGGTAAACATAATTGGTTCAACTGGTGTACATCTTTCCTCCCACCCCCATCCCTACCTTGTTCTTTCCTAATGAGAGAGAGAGAGAAATGGAGGAAGGGGAGAAGGAAAAGAAGGAGGGATGGTGGGTGGAAGGAAGGAAGGAAAGGAGGAAGGAGGAGAGAAAGAGAGGATGGAAGGAAGGAAGGAAGAAAAAGAGAAAAAGAAAGGGAAAGAAATCTAACAAGGACTCATTGTTCTTTGTTATAGGTTTGTCCCTGCTCCTCCTTCCACCTTCACCTTTCTAAGGAATTATAATTAGTTATATATTTTATCTTCCTTTGGTTGTTTACAGTGATTATAGTAGGTAGTTTTTTTCCGAAAAATTTTCAACTCTCTGAATCTCTATAAATTATAGTAAACAGACCTGTATCATCCCAGCAAGAAGGCACATAACAGGTATTCAATTAATGATTTGCTATATTTAGTTTTAACAACAGAAGTTGTTTACAACTCTCTTGACGATATCTCACATTTTACTGGCCTTTATGTTTAAATCAGCACTTCAAAATTAATGTTGCCACTAAGTACCCTCTAATTCCAAGTTCCACGTTTCACTCTTGATTAAAACTAAGAACCATGATTTCATTGTTTAATGCAGTTTAATCTAGGCTGTTGTGAGACACAAAACCTTTTACTCATCCACAGTGAAGATTTTTTCCCCCTCTTCTCCAGCCAGAAGAGTCTCTAGAGAAGATAACATGCCCTGAAAACTTCACAACTTCACTGAGGTCTCCCTCCTCCAGAACATGTATGACAGAGTCCAACTGGCCCAACTCAATGGACGCTCCTCAACACTGTAAGATACACCCACTGCTGCGAAGATGGAAGGAGAGCGTATCAGTGAGTGGTGAATAAAGCCCGATGCCAAACATAATCCAATGTCCCAAGACATCATAAAGAGACCATATTTTCCATTTGAGGAATATGAATTTACTCAACTATGAAACTTGACTTTTGTGATATTTTATGAAAGAAGTGATTAAAGTAATCTCTCTCACCTCATTTTACAATACAATGACAGATAGAGTGGTGGACTAACAAGAATCATGGTTCATTGACACTGGAATATTTCATCTTCTCATGGTCATAATTTCCTAGAGCAATATGTTCATAATGCTTTCCACCAGTACAAATCTTTGAACATTTTCAACATCTATATGTGTGTGTGTGTATACATATACATATATATAAATATATGTAATGTATGTCTCTACAAGTATGTTATGACTTATAAACTATACACAAAAATGTAAATTTTAAAAGGTTAAGATGAAATAAACCAAATTTTTAAATATTTTGCTTATCATGTGAGCTTTGTGCTGTCATTAGCTAACATGTAGTCAAAGCGTAGGGCAAAGCTTCTTTAGATCATATTGTTTTTAAAAACATTTAAAATAACCTCCTGAGTAACTTTTTATTTCTTATTTTTGGCTGATTCCTTTTCAGATCCTATAGTATCACCACTGCTTTTACCTCTTTTTTTTTAAGATTTTATTTATTTATTTGACAGACAGAGATCACAGGAAGGCAGAGAGGCAGGCAGAGAGAGAGGAAGGGAAGCAGGCTCCCTGCTGAGCAGAGAGCCTGATGTGGGGCTCAATCCCAGGACCCTGGGATCACGACCCAAGCCAAAGGCAGAGGCTTTAACTCTCTGAGCCACCCAGGTGCCTCTTACCTCATTTTTAAAAAAGATTTTATTTATTTATTTACCAGAGAGAGAGCACAAACAGGGGGAGCAGCAAGCAGAGGGAGAACCAGGCTCCACACTGAGCAAGTGGCCCGATGTGGGGCTCGAGCCCAGGACCCAGATAATATGACCTGAGCTAAAGGTAGATGCTTAACTAACTGAGCCACCCAGGAATCCCACTTTTGCCTCATTTTTAAAAGATTTTATTTATTTGTTTAGAGAGCAAGCAGGTGTGAGTAGGGGGAGGGGAAGTGGGAGAGGGAGAAGAGTCTCAAGCAAAATCTGCACTGAATGTGGAGCCCCATGCAGGGCTCAGTCTCATGATGCTGACTGAGATCATGACCTGAGCTGAATGAACTCTTAACTGGCTGACACATCCAGGCACTCCACTGCTCTTACCTCTTAATTTTGATAACCAAGAGTTCATTCTATGAGTGGCAATATCCACACTATCATATCACCATTCTCTTTTGCTTGCATTCTAAGTAGTACCTTCATCTTTACTCAATCTGCAGTTTCTTCGCAGGAATTTTTAAAGTCACTTGTTGTTTATAGAAAGCTAGTTTGGTCAAAACTAGATGGGTAGCAAATCTACTTAATTAGGCACACAGAAACTGCAAAACATCACCATACACCAAAAGTGAGCAAAGTGTAAAGCGCCATTGTCAACTCTCTCCTATTTTGGAAGCCTGATAGTTCATTAGCTAACCTTGAGGTGGGATCATCTGACATGTGGACCTAGGAAAGACAACCATGTTGGCCCATATAATAAATACTACCCAAACTTCATTTTCTTCTTTGTTTGGTGAAATATAGAAGTCCTAATGTTTTCTATCCACATCATAATGGATGATCTTGATCTTGTGTATCCGGAGTGTGTACAACCCATTTTAGAAACCGCTGGTCAAGAACACTGCTTCTTACCAGGTGGTTCCTAGACTGAGAAGACAATACTGTTTTGTCTTTCACCTATTCCTGACTTGGTCCACTGCCCCTTTCTGGCTTTTAAACACTGGCTGTAATTCCTGCATTCTTCCATGATATCCATTGTGAAGTGTGTTTTGGGCTGAAAAACATGTTTATAATGCACTTATGAGCCAGCATTCTACCCAGAAAATACGTCTTTTCTCCCAGGTAGTATCTTTGAAAAACCAGAATGTAAAGGACTGTTTTGACTTCCATACTCAGAGTTCATTGTGATGCATCTCAGCACAGTATGAGAAAGAGAAGATAAAGATGTGTCTTTTGGGTCAGTTGACCAGCAGTTAGGAAACAGAGACCTGAACACAAGTAGGATGACCAGCCTGTTCTCAGAGAAGGGCCTGAGTGAGTAAATGCACATGCCTGATTCCAGGTTCCCTGGGGCCCACAGACCCTTCAGCTAAACGCTACAGAGGATCTGCAAATCCTCACAGGCCACTCTAACGAACCAACCACAAGGACAGGCTGCCAGATAACTAACACTCTGCTTCAGAACGCTCTCTTTAATTCACCGTGCATCCCTTTCCAACTTCAGCTCTACACAGAGATCTTAAGGACCCAGAGAAGGTTAAGGGGAAGACAAGATGGGTCCTTAACATGCATGAGTTTCACCAGCATAAAAAAAAAAAGATATAAAATTTTATGTTGAAGTCAATGAGCGGTTAAAGAAGGTTTGTGCAAATGAGCATGACCTAATCAGACCTGTGCTCTAGAAGTAGCTCCAGCAGGGGCTTTCTTGAGAGTATGCCAAATGGTTAAGGTTCATTCTCTTGAAACATCCATATTTCCGGAGTTTCTCACGTCCCTGTTTTTAATTAAGTGCCCCTTTGAAAGTATAAGCTCTCTGGTCAGCAGTTTCAGTCTTTCGTATAGCATCTGGTTTTATCACACAGTAGGCTTGGGAGAATCACAGTCCCACACCTACACCATGGGGCCACACACAGACCCCAAGGAAAGTAAAAACTCAAGTCAAGACTCTGTGAATACATACTGAGTTCCTAGGCTTTTGGAGATTTCCCTACCAAATGTCTCCTTTTATCTCAAAAGGAAAGAGTCTGTCCCCATTTTCCTACCTTGGCATCAGTCCTCCTAGTAATAGACTTGGAAATAGGCTCTCACAGCAAATAACGGCCTCCATGTGTGACAAGGAGGGAAAATGTGGTCAGGAAACATATTGCAGTTCCAAGGGTTTACTGTCAACAATCACAAGGGTGAAAATGAGCTGAAAAAATTTTAAAAGAGCCTGTCACACTTATTTCAATGCATGAGTTTTGGTAGATACAAATTCAACAGCTTGCTTGTGAAAACCCCTATCTAGATGGATATCTCCCTTCACCATCAAAATAATAAAGGAAAGAAGAATCAAAAAGGAAGAAAGTAAGAGGTAAGGGGGTAAAAAAAGGAAGCAATTTTCTCATTCTATATTACGCGCTAGATCCTGTGATGGGCACTTTCTCATATGTAATTTACTTATTCCCTTCAATGGCCCAGTGAAGTCAATATTCATACCTAACCAATTTTAGATAAATGCGATCATATTAATCAAAATTGGAGAAGCTGAACAGGTTCTGTTGGAATTATGCCTTAGTATAGTTCTCACTTTAACATAATCCAGAAAGATAAAATTCCATTTTCCCTTTTTAGTCTTCATAGAAAAACCCTCTCCTTGCCTTCTAATAGTCCAGATGGTATACTCCTTCTATTTGGAAGTTCTTTTTGTTGTCTACTTCAAAATGTACCTTGGTCCACTTAACATTATTGTTCTGAAAACTGCAATTCAGAACCACTTCTCTCGATAAAGACAAGGCTTCTCACTCCAGTGGCAGACTCTTCAGCTACACCAGGCTCTCTGGGGATACACTCTTCTCCATCTCCTGTATCTGTCTACCTTTGCTTCATGGTAAGATGTGTGTTTTGATCCAAGGAGTAGGGACAAAGTAACCAAAGCTGAAAAATGAAACACAGAAGGCTTTCTGATAGGCCATCGACCCCTGTCCCCCACCACACTATTCAGGCATTACTTCCTGCTCTCCCTGCATACAAATCCTGACTTCCAACTGCCCTGATAACACCTCTTCTCATGATGCTCCTTCCAGCTGAGATCCCTTACCTCACTTTTCCCTCTGCCATCATGACAGCTCACACATGACCTCCCCTGGAAGCTCTCCCTAATACCCCAGGATAGTCACACATGGTACACTCAGAGTGTGTTCTTTCACTGCAATTTTGCCACTTTGCTTGGTAATTATTTATGTCCATGTTCATGGAGCTACCAGAAGCCAGGGCACTTAGCATATTTGTCTCCAAATCTTGGGGTGACAGTACTCAGTAAATACCCTCTCACTGTCTGAGGCAGTGGATGAAAAGTGCCACTGGTAACTCCACAGAAAGTATAGTACTGTGTATATGAAACTGTATCCCAGAGTCCAGCTCTTTTGGACACTCTCAGAGGAAGACTTGCATTTGGTGACCTGGCTGTTGCTAAGGGAACTTGGAGCTCTCTGTTATTATTCTCTGGGTAGCAATGGAAAATGGACATAAAATCCATTTTGTGGAACAGCAAACTGCAATAGATACCTTGAGGGTCTGGTACCTCAGACCCAAGACATAAATCTGACATTTTACACAACTATGTCAGTGTCAAAAACACTTGTCTTTGAAACTCCCTTTCTATTCCAAATTGTTCTCCACAATTAGGGACATGTAGGTTTGAGTTCCAGTAAATGGTCCTAAGTGGAGAAAAGCCAGTAAGACTCAAAGCATTTAATTTAAGAAAAAACAATAGCAAATAACCCTTTAGACTAATGACCTTCTAACAACTATGGGAAATAGAGTTAGGGGTACAAAGAGAGTTACTGGTACAGAGCAGGTGGCCAGTAAGTATTTATTACTCTTCTCTTGTCCCCAGGAGTTTCCGAATGGTAGAACCCAAACCTTGCTGTCCAAACAGGTGTCAATTCCATTACCTGAGTGACAGCAAAAAATAGTTGAGGCAATATTAGGAGTTCCAGAAATCTCCAGTGTACTCTTGAAGATGAATAATTTCACTCCAGAGTAAGTGATCCAATTATTAAAAGAAATGGGAAGTCAATGTCATTCACTTTATGATTTCCAGCTCGTTTCACAATGAGCACTCCCATAGGTGAAGCAAACCCTTCTCAGAAAGACAAGAATCCCAAAAGAACTGCTTTCTGAGAGGTTTTGATGGACAGTGATATCAGCCATTGGGGTCTTTGTCTTACTCAGAAGTCTTGCCGAGGGCCAATGTGAATCCTGACTACCCTCGATTAGACCATTAGGAAGGGAGAGCAGCTAGCATTGCTTCTTCCACAGCTTGTATTGGGCCAAGTGTTCCAAATTTTTTTTTTTCCCTCAACCAATGACTCCCAGCTATGCAACTAGAAGCCCCCAAACCATGTCACTTTCTCTCTGGCCATTCCACTAGCTCCAGCTCAAAGAGATTTTCCCTCCTTGTGAGCACTCCAAAGATCTGTCTGTGGTTCTTGTTTTGCAGGAGAAGCCATCCTCTGCTTTGAACTTCTCTGTGTAATGACGTGATGACCTGCTCTTGCCTATGCCTGACAGACAAAAGAACTCTGTGGTTACTCCTGGCTCTTTGTAGCCCTGCTGTCTGCCTATAATGGTGAGAAAGTCCTCTTGGAGGAGCTATTTGCACAGCCTCCATCTTTAACTAGCCCAGGAGCCACCATTCACACTAAAACTGGTATGAATGGGGGCGCCTGGGTGGCTCAGTGGGTTAAGCCGCTGCCTTCGGCTCAGGTCATGATCTCAGGGTCCTGGGATCGAGCCCCGCATCGGGCTCTCTGCTCGGCAGGGAGCCTGCTTCCTCCTCTCTCTCTACCTGCCTCTCTGCCTGCTTGTGATCTCTCTCTGTCAAATAAATAAATAAAATCTTAAAAAAAAAAAAAACTGGTATGAATGGTGTCCCTCACCATCTACAGGGCTGTCACAACAGTTCCATGTTTGGGTCCCCTCTAGTGATGCCTGATATTTGGACACCATAGAGCAACAGATGTTCTTGCTCCTTCTGAAATATATCCCCCTTTAATTGTGAATAAGAATCAGGAACCAAGACTCAATAAAGATAACTCTCCTAGAGCAAGGTCTCCCCAAAAAGGGTCCTCACCTTCCTGTACCCATGTGCTTTAGAACTATGTCTTCAGGGTACCTGGGGGCTGAGTGGGTTAAGCCTCTGCCTTTGGCCCAGGTCATGACCTCAGGGTCCTGGGATCGAGTCCCACATCAGGCTGCTCAGAAGGGAACCTGCTTCTCCCCTCTCTCTGCCTGCCTTTCTGCCTACTTGTGATCTCTCGCTGTCAAATAAATAAAATCTTAAAAAAAAAAGAACTATGTCTTCAACAAAATCATTATTTCCTTATTGTCATGTCATGTCATGTCATGTCACGTCATGTCATGTCATGTATAAATGAGGAAGAAGGCAGCAAGCTGTCCTGGGAGAGGTACATGGATGGATCTCAGGCATTATCAAGCCTATGGATGTTATACCAAATCTTTAACAACAGGAATCTAAAGACTGTTCATCTCTCATAAACACATTTGGACATGAGAGCTCGTCACTCTTGGGCAGTTTATAGAGTTTACTAGTTAATATTGTCCTCAGGAAGCCCCAACTGTTTTTTTTTTTTAAATCTTTCTTTTACTATACTTGAATTTCTCTTTTCCCATTTCCAGTGTCCCTCTCTAGGCTTTCTATTTATCTATGTACAAACACAGCTGCTGGCCCAAATTATCACACAAAAGAAACATTTCATTTCTCATTCTGGGAGCATTAATGGCAATAGAGTCTGTATGCTTATCTTGTCTGTGTCCAAGACCATGAGAGACCTCCAACAAGGCAAGTTTTCTTTTTAAATAAAGCAACCTCACCCTTGTCATATTCTTCCCTGACAGAAGAGTTTATCTTCCCAAGCTTGTGTGCCCCTCATCTCCGGAAGACATTTGCCGCCAGGAGAAGATGCCCACAGCAGGATCAGCCACTTGAGTCCATGCTTCACACTGGTCCCTTTGTCACCCTTAGTAATTTACAGCAGTCCTCTGAGCAGAAGAAATGTTGAAATGGGAAGGCAAAGCTTTTACCGAATCCCCTCACAAATGTGCACAGAATACTCTGCTGTAATAAACTCCCCAGCCCAGAGCACAAAACAGTAGTATCTATAGGTGGTTTTCCTTTCTAATTTTTTTCTGTAGTGTAATCTTTTGTCCAGGGTCTACTGAAGGATCGAGTAGCTATGAGCTACCAGTACAGACCTTTCCCTACTAGTGCAGCAAAACCCACAAGTGATTAATTATGTAAAATGGTTGATTGTGTAAAAATAACTAACTCAACACTGTGACATTGCTGCATAGTTTTTAGGTTTGCATAAATATTTTCAATTGTTGTTGATCTTCACAACAACCCTATTAGGTTGGCAGAGAATGGGAAATTAGTATTATATTATGTAGGCAAAGACAAGAGGTAAAAGTTATCTCATATGTTAATAGCTAAGAAACAGCAGACCTTGCAGGATTTTCTTAAATACAATTCCAGTGCTTATTACATGAACACATTGTCAAGAAGTCTCAATTTTGTCTGTAGGTTTCAAATATAAGAAGGTAGAATTTTCTAGGAGTCTTAGAAGGTATAACTTTAGGATAGTTATAAAATCTTAATAGATATCAGATTCCTATAAGATCTGTCCTTTTTTGAAGTCATGAGTAATCTAAGTAGTTACAAAAGTGAATCTATATTCTCCTTTGTATCTCTCAAAAGAACACAAAGAGGGATCCAGGTAATACTTCACAGCAGTTCCTCTGATGACAATAGGGTCCTCTGCCCCAGAAATCCCAGAACCCACAGCTACTACAGAGCAGCATCTTTGTCAAGCTCCTAACACCCTTTCTTGAACTCAAGGGATATATATTTACCCATCTTTACTTCCCTCCTTTAAACACCCACCTTCCCATTTCTTGTTGTGTTTACTGACATAGACTTTCTGGCTAAATACTTCTGACTTCTTTCCTAAATATCAACCCAAAGGCAACATAGAAGTAAAAGGAGTGAGGAAAATAAAGAAAAGAACTTTGCATTCTTTCTGGTGTCTTACGTAATTATCCTGCAGATACAGATACATTGCAGGGACTCTAAAACAAGAACAAAAAATATCCTTGCATGCTAATTAAAGCATTCCACTTCTCCCTCTTGTTAGCTCCAAATAGCCCTCAGTTTTCTCTTACATATTTTATGAAATCATCTGATTCAGATGATGCTATTTAGATTGTAGTAGGAAAGAACTGTTTATTTAAACTAAAGTCAATGGTCACTTGTCCCTTCTCTATTCTAATACAAACAGCAGCACTGGTCAGTCCTCAGTTCCCTTGTCTTTCTCACCTTCCCAATTCCTCTGCTAATGAATATAACAGAAACTTCGACGGCCAGAGCCAAGACTCTGCTGCCCTGTCAGAGAGACAGGAATAAAGTAAATTTCTGAGTATGGATAGGCTTTAGGCTTCTGTGCAAATATAGATGGAGAGGGAACTTGAGGGCACAGAGAGGGACAAAGAGTTACTATTCTTAGCAATTTGCAGAAAAGAAAATTGAAATGGCCAAGAAACATACAAAAAGATGCCCAATCTCACTGGTAATTAGAGAAATTACAATTTGAGCCACATGCCATATTATTCCACACCAGCAAATCAGCAAAAATTTAAAAACATGACCAATTCCAAGTAATGATGAAGGTGTAGAAACAGGGAGACAAAGATTACACCATGGATGGGAATGTGAACACATGTCACCACTTTAGAAACTATTGGGAAATACCTAATAAAGTTGAAAAGTTAGATACCCCACCACCTAGCAATGCAACCAAAGTATATATTCTATAGATCATCTTAAAATGGTGTCATAAGGAGCTGTATATAAAAATTTTCACAGCATAATAGATAAGTAAATTGTAATATATCCACATATTAAAATACCATACGATACTGAACGTTAATGGACAGAACTAGAAAAAATCAACATAAATAAATAAATAAATAAGTCTTAAAAGCAAGGTGTTGAGGGAAAAAGGCAATTCATAAAAGAATACTTTCAGCATAAAACAATTCACATAAATTTGATACCACATATTATTACCAATTACAAATTAATACCACATATAATTTATGGATACCTAGATGGATAGTAACAGCATAAAGAAATGTTATGGGTGTGATAACAGCAAATGTACTGGGCACATTTTGGAGGGAGGACCTCTGTATATTGCAACTGCTAAGGGGTATACAGGGGCCTCAACTAATTCTCTGCTTCTTGGATGTGCCATGCATTGGTGTTTATTATATTTTCCCTTACAGTTTTATATGTATAAAGTTTCTCATTATTTGCTATTTTAAAAATCTCAGTGCTTTGACTGTATGTTGGACCTTACCACACTAACCACAGCTTGATTCCTTTCACTCAGTTTGGTTCTAAAACTTGGGATGGTGTTCCTGCCACTGGTAGGAGGGAGGTTGGAGGAGTCACTGGTCAGTGCTAGAGGAAGCCAGGTGAAGATGTTGTTAAGATGGATGTGTTCCACTTGTCTGCCAAAGAGAAGTTCCTCAGCAGTTCCTCTTAGAATGAGAAGGTCATGAGTGGAAAAGGAAAAGAAGACAGGAAAAGACAGGACATGGTGAATGTGGTTTAATGCCATCTCTGAAAGCTTAGTTGCACTTCCTGTTAAAGGGGAATTCATTCTGACATGGAAACTAGTTTTCTGTGCAGATGTTTGGTTTTAATGCACCACTTAGGTGGCCATAAGGGAGGCCACACCTAGAAAACACAGCCGGATCCTCTTGGCTAATAGGTCCTACTCTCCATGTGAGGGGACCACAGAGTAGGAAGGGCTGTGATGAGTTTCCCACTCAACAACTTAGCAGTGCTTATTTCTCTACCCTACCTTTAGTAAAGAGAACTGCAAATTGTCTTTCTGGGGCCTCAGTGGCCCTGGAACACAGGTACCTGTGGCCCCAGGACAAGAGTCTCTTGTCTTAAACAAGCTGTTCTTCTGCCAAGTGTGAGATCCTCATTTGGAAATGACCTACTAGATCTATAATCCAAGCAAAGCTAGATGAAGAAAATGCACAGGGGATTGTGCCAGGGGAATAGGGTGAGGGCAGAAAGGTGGGGGAAGTTTGGGGAACCTGTAGAGTAAAAGATACCCATCTGGTTGGTGAAACACTTGTAGAGAAGTGTGATCAGCAAGTGGTACAAGTGGCAACAGATAGTGGGAGGACAAGACAAGGAATCCAAGGTTTGACTTACGGACAGTGGCAGGTATGGGGTATGGAGCTGTGATTAAAAGGCACTATGATGAAATCATATGGTATTTACCTTTCTCTGTCACTTAGTATTATATGGTGTAGGTCCATCCAAGTAGCTGCAAATGCCAAGATCTCATTTCTTTATGACTGAGTAATATTCCCGTGTGTGTGTGTGTGTGTGTGTGTGTGTGTGTGTGTGTGTGACATCTTCTTTACCCATTCACCTTTCAAGGAGTATACTTGGGTTGCTCCTTCCATACCTTGGCTACTGTGGATAATGCTGTAATTAACATAGAGGTGCATGTATTTCTCCTTTTAGCATAAAAGCAAAACAAATGAACAAACAAAAACAGACTTAAATACAGAGAACAACATCATGGTTGACAGAGAGGAGGTGGATAGAGGGATGGATTAAATAAATAAAGGGATTAAGAGGTACAAACTACCAGTTATAAAATAAATAAGTCATGAGGATGAAAAGTACAGCATAGGGAATATAGCCAATAATTTGGTAATAACATTGTATAGTGACTACACTTATCATGGTGAGCACTGAGTAATGTATATAACTGTTGAGCCAATATGTTGTACACCTGAAATGAATATAACACTGTATGTCAACTTAAAAAGTAAGAAGGTACTACAATGAGCCAGAACTTATATCTTCCTATGCTACATCTTTTACTGTATTTTACTATGCAATTCATTTTCCCTACTTTGCTTAACACACCTCATTAAACATCAGCATGGAACAAGTGAGCAGGGGCTAGGACTCTGCAGGGACAGCAGTCACTTAACAAGTGAGCAGGTCAAGGAACTAGTCATCAGGGTGGAAAGCAAAGTCACTTCCCTACAGAGGAAAACATCCATCTCCTCAGCCAATGAGTTGGGTAAGCTTTGGACAAATGACTTCTGACCACAGGCAGTTGTTGATCTGAAATGAAATGAACCACCAAATCATTGGGCTTTCATGATCCTGGCTAATCGGCTAAACTCTCTGTAAAGGCTTTGCAAGATGCCAAGTGAAGAAGCGAAGTAGTCTTCTGTTTTGTCATGTTTTGAAAGAACAAAGCCCCTTCCAGCTATTTAGAGTTGCTCCCTGCTGTACCAAACCATGCCATGGGATCCTAGAGAGGTGGTACATTTCCTTCCCTAGGATGAAAGAGAAATCCAAGAGAAAACGAAGACACAAAAACCGAGTCTTCTAAATAGTTATCCAAAGCCTTATTATAAATATTCTCAAGGAGACATTGGACACCTTCTCATCTCATCTTTGGTTTGAAATAGGAATAGGGCTCCTATTCATTTTAATGCTGAGAAAAGATAGAGAAATCTTCAAGTTCTTTACTTTAAGTTTGATATGACTGGTTTCCCATGGAAATTCTGGCTTTGAATCTCCCCAGTCAAAGGTGACTTTAACAAAGAAGACTAGAGAGTTTGGCACAAACTGCATAGGTTTGCAACATGGTTCTGCCATGTTCCAATTCTATAATCCTGGACATAAAAACCTCCATATGACTCAGTTTCCTCATCTGTGAAATAGAAAAATTAATGATCCCTACCTCCTAAGGACTGAAGCAAGTGTTTCCAAACAAACCCATGAAAATCATCAGTGATCTGTACATGAGTGTTCAAGGTGAAGATAAATGGGTTCCATCTCACACCACAAAACAAGTAAATTAATAATACCTAACAGCAGATATATTTGTTCTCCCTCAAATCCTTCTTTGGCTGCTAGGGTTTGGAACTCCAGTGACTGGAAGTTCTAATCTTGCAGACCTAATTCTCTTGCAGCTTGGGCCTCATGCTATGGTCTTCACCATTCCTCCTCAAACCTTTCTTACTGTGGGAAACTAAATTCTGTCCTAGCCCCCCAGTCCCAAGAGTCCAAACCCATGGCTTCTATTAACCTCCACAGAAGTGAAGGGAAATTAAAATAACACATTCTTTGTCTTGTTATTTTCCTACTAGGAAGCTGTTAGAATTTGGACATTGCCCAGCTGCTTCATTTAATGTTTTGTTCTCAACCACCTGTCATCTATTTATTTTTAAGCACTTACTGTTTACCATTATCTGATTTTTTGTAAATTAGCTTGTTTTTCATGTTACCGTCATTATCTCATTTCCTTCATAATTTAATATTTTTACCTCTCATATACTTCAACCATGCTATCGATTTTTAAAATACTGTTTTATTTTTCTTATGCATGTTTCCTTCTTTCCTCCTCTGGTGAGAGTGTTGATTATAACCTGAATCCCGACTTCCAGAATTAGCAGAGAAACAGGCATTGATTTTTGCTGTTGATTCAGTTTTAATTTGAAAAGTGTTCTCCCAGGTGCCTGAGTGGCTCAGTTGATTAAGGGTCTACCTTTGGCTCAGGTCATGATTTGGGGTCCTGGACTCAAGCCCCACATCTGGCTCCCCACTCAGTGGGGAATCTGCTTGTCTCTCTGCCCCTCCCCACCTGGTCATGCACGCTCGTGCTCACTCTCTCTCTCAGATAAGTAAGTAAAATCTTAAAAAGAAAAGAAAAGTGTTCTCCCTTATATGCATTTCTTGTTTGTTTGTATTTTGGAATAACTGACAGGGAAGAAAGTGTCTAGATTGAATTAATCTTCCTTTATTATCAGTATGAGACACAAATTGTTAGCACATGTATTATCCAAAACTGGGCATTTGAGGGGCTGCTCCCTTTTGTTTAAATTTAACAATCAATAAAAAAAAAGTGTAATCTTGGATTATTTTTCTTTTATATTTTCCTTTTAAAATTTTATCTAATCATTCCCCCTCATTTTTTTAAAGATTGCATTTATTTATTTGACAGAGAGAGAGAGAGATCACAAGTAGGCAGAGAGACAGGCAGAGACAGATGGGGGAAGCAGGCTTCCCGCTGAGCAGAGTTTAATCCCAGGACCCTGAGACCATTACCTGAGCTGAAGGCAGAGGCTTAACCCACTGAGCCACCCAGGTGCCCCAAATCATTCCCTTTTATGCCATCTCATAATTTTAGTATTTTTCACATTTTTCTTAGCATATTCCATATTGATCTAGCTTTTTCTTTAAATTTACTAGTAATTTTTCATATTTTAAAAATTTTTTATTTAGGTAAATTTAATTTTCTCTTGTGTAAATATATACTGTATTCTTTGGGTAAATATTTTCTCTTTATTTGTTTTAGCTTATCACAACTCTTTAATCTTTTAAATCTCATAATCCTTAGAGTTTCTGTCTTGTTTTGTCTTATTTGCTTTTATGCTCTTTTGAATTTTAATATATTTTAATTATACATCTGCCTTTACCTGTTATTTTTACATTATATGTTTCGGCAGTTAGGCCATTTTATCCATTGTAGAGGAGTAACTTAAAAGGGACTTAATATTCCTACATAAGGAAAATATTGAATGCTCAAAAATATTAGTTCTCCACTCATTCTCTCTAACCACTTTAGATCTACATCACTGTGTCTACTTTTTGTTTTAAATCTATGACTACTTGTATTGTTTCAGTATAGTTTTCTCACTTTATTTTTTATCACATTCTGTATTTACATATATTTCTTTTTAAGAGTATCCACATCCAAATGTGAGCTATTATGTGCACATATGCCAAATTGTACAAAGAATAAAACATAGGCTATGAGCTCTCTACTTGGATAACCCCTATTGACAAATATTCATGCATTATGAATATTAGAATATTCAAAGTTTAGAAAACTAGAGAATAAAAACTAAAACTACCTTCTGTCCATTTGCATTTCTTTTGCAAGGGCTCACCACACTTACATCCACTAAAAGTATATTAATAGTAGGTTCCTACACTCCAGATATTTATTTGCACAAATGTAGCAATAAAGACAATGAGAGAATTTCTCTCTTACTTGAATTTAATAGGAAAAAATATGCTAATGTGAAATCAAAAACTTGTCAAACTTCAAGTAAATATTTCTTCACTAAACAAATATTACCTTATTAAAGATTAATTTTTAGTTTAAGAAACACTATTATGAAAAAAAACAAAGAATCTGAAGTCATCGCTCATTTGTTAGTATCAGGTTTAAGTTTGAGACAGTTTGCATCCCTACCATGAAAGAGAAGGAAATTCTCTTTCATACTTTTCCCCAAGATCTTCCCAAATTCCATGCATTAGATTATTAATCTTACAATTATTTATAACACTTATTTCTCCTTTTGTTCCCACTTTATTGAGATATAACTCAAATAGAAATTGTTTATATTTAAGTTATACAATGTGATGCTTTGATATACATACACATTGTGAAATATATCACAAATGAGGTAACATTTCCATCACCTTAAAGTTAGCTTTGTGTGTGTGGTGAAACTATTTAGGATATACTCTCTTCTCACCCCTCTCCAGTAACATTCCCACAGACAGCTGGCTCTGGACTTCTATTGTCTTTGAGTTAACGGCCTCAATGCTTTTTTCTGCCACAGTTCCTTTGTTCATTTCGATTCATCTAATAACTTATCAGAACCCAAGTTTTGTCTTGATTTCTTTATTTTTTTTAATATTTATTTATTTTAGAGAGAGTGTGCAAGTGAGCAGTGGGGAGGGGCAGAGAAAGAGGAAGAGAGAGAATCCAAGCAGACTCCCTGCCAAGTGCAGGCCCAACGTGGGGCTTGATCCCAGGACCCTGAGATCATGACCTGAGCTGAAATCAAGAGTCAAATGCTTAATGGACTGAGCCACCCAGATGCTCCTTAGATATCCCTCTTTAAAAATTAGCTCTATTTACGTTTTTAAGAAAGTTTTCTTTTCTTTAATTTCTTAGCTGATTAATACCTTGAAAGAGTTAACAGAATATGGATAGCTATAGGAATGTTCCATATTCTTGGAAAAGCTCAACAGTTTTTCTTGCTGCTAAAGCATTGCTGTTCCAACCATATGTGACAATAAATGATGTGAGCACCCTGGGAGGCAAAACATTAACGGCACGAGTAAAGTTTTTTTCTCTGGACCACCACACATCATAGTTTAAATCAACTCCTAGAATGTTAGCATAATTTCCCAAAAGAGTCTCTTCAATGTCTAAGTCCCCTCAATTCCTCTGTTTAGTTGTAAGAGCCTAGAAGAATTACCTAGTACTAAGATTATCCCGTGAAAGACATCAAGAGTGATGATAGTGACTCTTCCTAAGATCATTCTCATAGGAAAAAGCAGAAGTCTTGGGGCACGTAGGTGGCTCAGTGGGTTAAAGGCTCTGCCTTAGGCTCAGGGCATGATCCCAGAGTCCTGGGATGGAGCCCTGCATGGAGCCCTGCATCAGGCTCTCTGCTCAGCAGGGAGCCTGCTTCCTCCTCTCTCTCTGCCTGCTTCTCTGCCTACTTATGATCTCCATCTGTCAAATAAATAAATAAAATCTTAAAAAAAAGAAAAGCAGAACTCTCCTTAGGAAAAATCTGCTTGCTTAGAATACCACTTAACCCTAGAAATCAGACGCCAACCTCATCCCTGACTCTGGGTCTCCATGTCATACTAAGCACTACCCGTTCACAAGAATGACAGATTCTTAATGACAGATTTTTGGGTTCCATTTAAATGCCCACATCCCAAAGGGTGAATCTGATCCCATTTGGGGCCACGGTGGAGACCTTTAAAATAAGCATGACAGAAAAAAAAAAAAATCCAAACAAACAAAAAACAAAACAAAAACACAAAATCTCTTCTGATCAGTATTTGTTTAATTCGCTTCTACTACATGCAAGGTATTACACTACATACTTGAATGTTATTTGTCATCACTAAATAATTATATTATTACAATTATATACACTGCTGCAATAAATTCAGGATACTCAAAATTAACTGCTTGGTATTTGTCTGGGGTTTCAGTGAATGCTTCCCCTTCGACAGTATTGATTTGAAAGCTGAAGAATAATTAAGGCATTGTTAGCAAAGGGTATGGGGGTGGTGAAGGCATGTGTAGAGGAAGCACTTATACACAGGGCCCAAGACACAAAGAACTGTAGCCCTCTCAAATACTTGATTGCTAAAGCTAATTAGATTGGATCACAGAAAAAAAAAATCAAAAAGGACTTAGAATAATGCTAGGGAGATAAATGGATTCGATACTCTGGGCTCAATCACTTATGTTAATAATCTTGCACTGCAACCCGAGAGCACCAGGAAAGCACTGAAAGGCCACAAGCGTAGGACTCACCTAATCTGTAACACGTACCACGCTGGCTGGGATTGAGAGCCTGGAGTGAAAGGGGCAGGAGCAGACACGAAAACTGTGCTAAGGACACTTAATGCAGGAAAAGAGATGACAGTAGCTGGCAGGTAGGGTCGTAAAGGACAGAGGAAGAGCAGCAAAGTGCATTGAAAACTGAGGTATAGAATCACAAAGATTGGGAACCGGTATCTGTGAGGACTGAGATTTTTAAGACTGACAAGTTTCCTGTTCTAATCCCCAGATCAACTAGATGAACAACCAGGTAGAAAATTCACTGAGAAGAAGGAACTTCAGCACTAGGAAGAAAATCATCTGTTCGGTTGTGAACTTTCATGCTGGTTAACCACAGATTAATGCTGATCTCATTATCTAGACATTAGACATCCCACTCATCTCATCTGGGAGACCTCTGGGACTGTTCACCACCATCCAAATCTTCTCAGTTGATAGCTCCTCAGTTGACTTCTATTCAGATTCCAGGTCATTTCCTGGATATAATTAAAACTAAAAATGTAGATTTAGAGGTAATTAGTACAGCTTAAGTTCAAGATTCTTAGTAGTACTAGAGAGGCATATTTAGCTCAGAGTTATATTCCCAGGAAAAAAGGACCTTCCACCTTTAAATTAGTAAACTCCTCAACCATAAATTCTCAGGTCAAACACTTTCAATCAAATAAACCTTTGGATCATTTTCTTCCCTCACTGCTGTTTGTTTATTTATTTATTTATTTATATTTCAGCTTTACTGAGGTATAATGAACTAGTAGAACTGTAAGATAAATTGTACACTGTGGTGATCTGATACATGTACACATTACGGAAAGAGTCCCTCCATCTAGTTAATTTGCCCCTCTATCACTTTACATATTTATCTTGTTGGGTTTTGTTGAGAATATTTAAGTTCTACTATCTCAGCAAATCTCAATTATGCAATACAGCATTATCAACCATAATTACCATGTCTTATCTTAGAACCTTAGCCTTTATTCATCTTATAATTGGATGTTTGTACCCTTTTATCCCCACCCCAGTCCCTGGCAACCCCTTTTCTCTACTGCATCTATGAGTTTGCCTTTTTATCTTATTTCATCTCATTTGATCTTATCTTGATTTCAAATATAAGTGATAGTATGTAGTATTTGTTTTTCTCTGCCTAGCTTATTACACTTAACAAAATGCCCTCAAGTTCCACCCTCGTTGTTGCAAATGGCAGTAGGTCCTTCTTTCACATGACTGAATAATATTCATATATATATATATGAATTCATATAGACACTTAAGTTGCCTCCATTTCTTGGTTATTGTGAATAATATTGCAATAAATATGGAGTGCAGATATCTCTTTGATATCCTGTTTTAATTTCCTTTAGATATATCCCTGGAAATGGATGTATCATATGGTAGTTCTATTTTTCATTTTTTGAGGAACCTTCATGCTGTTTTCTGTAGAGGCTGAATGAATTTACACTCCCACCAGCATTACACAAGTGCTCTCTTTTCTCCACATCCACACCAACACTCATCATCTTTTGTTTTGCTTTTTATGATAGTCATTCTAACTGGTATAAGGTGATAGTTCATTGAGGCTTTTATTTGCATTTTCCTGATGATTAGTGATAGTTCCTGATGATTAGTGATAGTTCATTGAGGCTTTTATTTGCATTTTCCTGATGATTAGTGATATTGATCACATTTCATATATCTGCTGGCCATTTGTATATCTTCTTTGGAGAAATGTCTATTCAGTCTATTCATTTTTAAATGAGATTGGTTTGTTTTGTTTTGTTGGTTTTTTTTTTTTTTGGTTTGTTTTTTGTTTTCTTTTCTTTTGCTTTTTTTGCTATTGAATTACACAAGTCCTTTATATAATTTGGATATTAACTCCTTAGCATTTATATAAAAACAGCACGGATTGGCTTAAAAATAGACACATAGACCAATAGAATAGAATAGAGAGCACAGAAATGAGTTCATACGTATATGCTCAATTAATTTACAACAAAAGTGCCAAGAACATATATTGGGGAAATGGTAGTCTTTTCAACAAATGGCATTGGGAAAACTGGATATTCAGAAAGCAAGAGAATAAAACTAGATCACTATCTTATGCTATAAACATACACAAAAAATCAACTAAAAATGGATTAAAGACTTGAATGTAAGACCTGAAACCAGAAAACTCCTAGAAGATAACATTATGAAGTAAGCTCCTTAACGTGGGTCTTGGCAATGATTTTTTGGATTTGACATCAAAAACAAAGGCAACAAAAGCAAAAATAAACAAGTGAGACTACATCAAACTAAAAAGTTTCTGCATAACAAAGGAAACCATCAACAAAATGAAAAGGTAGTCTACAGAATGGAAGAAAATATTTGCAAATCATATATTTGAAAAGGAGTTAACTTTCACTACCATTTAAAAGCCTTTCGTTATTTAAATTGCTCTAATCCTTGCAAAAGTATTTACTTTTACTTACTTTTAATATATGCTGCATTGTGAAAAGATTCAAAGGCATATATTTTTTTCCAAAGGGAACCTTCTACTCTCTCAAACTACATATCTGTCAAGTTGTGGGATATGTTCTCAATGATTTTTCTTTTAGAAAGAGACATTTCTACATACAATTTTGCACATAGGAAGCTGTCAACTACCAAACAAAGAGATTTTGCTATTGCTCACTTTTATACCATTTATCAATTATCTGATATTTGTAAAGAATATGTAAGACTCTCTGATGCCTTTGTTGACCTCTCAATGGTTATTCATGAACAGGGAGTAGTCAGTGGCAAAAAAGTCTTAAGTTCAAGACACTTGAGCTGTTGTCAGGTCAATGAAGGAAGAGTAAAATTCTTCAAGGTTTACGTAGGGTTACAGGGGTGTATTCCTTTAAGATTTATGTATTAAAAAAAGACTAATTTACATCATAAATTAGATTAATAGTTGCTCAAATAATCAAAATCCAGGTATGAGTTCCTAAGACAGCTCAGGCTACCCTATTATTAGTATTAGTCAGCTCAGGCTACCCTAACAAAACACTATAGGCTAGGTAGCGAAAACAATAGGAATTATTTTCCAAAACCACTATTATAGGTGTGCATGCATGTAGTAGAAATTATCATGTTCTCTTATCATTTACATTGGATTTAATAACATTTGTAAATATTAGGCCCACATCAAGAACTGATCAATTCCAGTATGGAGTGTTGTGAGCCTCCACAAGAGGCAACAACATTTGATTACTAAGATGGTTATTTAAAGTAGAAGTAAGAGTAAATTACTATCATAATTGAAATAATTTATTCATCAGAATCTAAAGAATTTAAGTTATGTGTAAGAAACTCTACATAGGGTAAGGATAGGGTGGTAGTGGTATAGAGGTACATACTTGGGTCTTTCTCAAAGAATTTTTTTTTTTTTCTGCTAAACAATTTACACTCAGGAAGTCATAGATGGAGTCTATATCTAAAGTTGATATTCCTATAGAAACATTTTTTTTTCAGGTGGGGAAACTAATAATGCCTTGACAGGGACTTCATCCCTGCCCTAATTCAATTCCAAGTCTAACTCAGAAGTGACTTAAACCCTATATTTGTAAAGAGTGTTTGGTTGTGTTTTCCCTTCTACACCAGAAGACTCTTACCTCTGAGATCACAAAATATTCTATGCATGTCCCCACCAAAGAACTTCTATTTATTTAACTGCCTGACACCTCCTGCCAGATAATGTCTTTGATGATTAAAACTGTATCTTATTGTTCTTTGCTATGGTGATGGGGTCAAGATGTTGAGATAGTTCTTGGATTAGTCCCAACATATGTGATTTTCTGAACAGTGTAGTTCAAAATTGGCATGCATTTGATGCCATGAGCACAAGGTCAAAGGAGATAGAGATGCAAAGGACTGGCTTCTCCATTGAGACAAGGGTTTAACACTAGCTAATTCAACACCCTGGATAGTGCCATGGGGGCTTCTAATATTTGACATAAGCTTTCATCTGTAAATAGCCCACAATGAATGATCTTCTGAAGTTCCATAATTGGCAAGCATATGTTTATAATGAACTTTTTTCTAATGGTTCTTTCGATCTGTCTTCATCACTCTCCCCACCATGTTACATTACCAGCTTTTAGTAATATCTTCATCAGAAATGAAGTTCAGATCTTATTGCCCACTCCGTTAGGATAGCCACACCCTTGAAAGGATACAACTAATTGACAGGATGGTCTTTTACCTTTCATAGAACCTTTTTGCCCCCTTTATGAGCTTAGATATTGCTAATTTAGGAGTATAGACTTCATTCCTTAAAAGATATGAAATGGATAGGAAAAGACTATTTGGCAGAATTTCCATAATGCAGTTAGTCCATGAATGACCCCTTCTATATGTTTCACAGCAATGATAGTACTTGTTATTTTAATCCTTTGTGCTGTTACACTTCTTTGGGGTTTCTGAATTTTTAAAGGAAATAACCCCAATTTTTTTTCTCACTTCAAAACATCTACTGTCTTTATAGATATTCCTCCCAGCTCCTTTCAGTTTCATAATACAGCTTTATTTCTGGTAAATCATAACTGGGACATAGTAAATACATCATTAGGTAAGCAACTTGAGCTGAAAATTGGCTATATTTTAAAAGTGCTGATGTATGGGATTTGGAGGTCTTACCTTACCTGACAGATGGCAAAAGAAAATTAAAGAAAATAGTCACAGCATATCCCTTCCTCCACACTTCAGTGCTTTGTTAAATAAGAATAAACCTATTTAATTAATATTGATTTAACACTGACTGTCCTTGAGATATATTACCCTTTGACACATTTTTACCTTCAAAACTGCCAAAATTGCAAAATGCGTAATAACAAAATTCAAATCCATTTTTAAGCTCAGAGTTATTGTGGTTTGTTATCACCAATTCCCAGCTACTCCAGGAAGGAGCTACGTGTCTTAGCAAGTGGCAATGTCTTTATTTATGACCTCCAGTGATTAGTTAGGTTTGCCAGACATTTCTCAGAGCATGGCCGAGGTCACCCAGGAGTAGGACTCTAGAGCAGGATAAAAGGTACTGCTAAATTTGGCTTAAGATCTTGGCATTTGTTAGAACATGACAACCTCACTTTGATAGAAATATTAGGTAGTTGTTTTTTTCTAAGTAAATAATACAAAGGAGACATTTGTTTACCAGATAGAAGAAGAGGAAACATTTATTACTCTTGACACCTTCTATCTGGTCATTTGAATAATGGGTAAATAACCAGAAACACTTGTTTACCTATGGCTTTTTACTTGAAAATTTGCTTACTCAACTCTCACTCTTTTATTTCATCCAAACTTCAGAGTAGGCCTTGAGTATGGTCCCTTCTAATAAAGCCCCATCCTTCTGTGAGGGGAGATATATACATCATTAGATTCGGAAGTTCCTCTGAGATTCCCACCCCACTTTCAGTATCGGGACAATAGGTCAATCATTCTACATATAAGTTATACTCAACTATCTTAAGTAACCACCACCCTCCTTTGTGTCATGGTGCATATCACAATATTTTTCCTAATGCTGACCCAACCCCGCCCCCCCCCCCCCCCCCCCCCCGCTAATAAGTGAATGACAAGAAAGGAGGCCAAATATCCACTGAACTTTTCAAGTAGACACTGATTGGAAAAGGAGACTGAAAGCACTCATTTTTGCTCTCACCACCATGGAAGTCATTTTCCCTTGGAAGTCCTCTGTCCAGATATGAGGAAAAGCATTTGCAGTTTTCAGAACAGCATGATCAGAGGCTCTCTTCCTGGGGTAATGTGCAGCCAAAAGTTAGAGCCTTAGAAGTGAAAATCTCAGCTACCTTCTCTTTGAATTTTCTTCTACTTTTATCTCTGGTAATAATGGAATGGATTTGTAAATAACGACAGAAAACAGAAAAGCCTGGGACTAGGGCAAGCCATCATTCCATCGAGCTTAAAGGAAAATGCATGGTCACTCAGACTGGTGTGATATTCTTGGTAGGGTTGAGGCTAAATGGTTGGGCATGAAAAGGGGTCAAGATAAAATCCGTTGACAGAACAAAATGATTCTGAGTTGAAGGACAAAAGTCAGGGCTGGTAAAAATGAAAAGGCCCTCTCTGGAGCAACTTGCACTAAAAGCATCAGGGATAGTTCCACTAATTGTTACTGCTGTGAGAATGGGATTTTATAGAAACTGGTGCCTTATTTTCCTTTTTGGTAGTTTTGCTCTTCTTCTCTGCTTTGTTCATAGGGTGAGCCATAGCCCCTTTCTCTTGATCATAACCCTTTTCTCCCTCTAGTCTTAGCATGTGTGGCTACAACTTACTTCCACACTCCCACGAAGTAAATTGTCACAGAGAATCAATGGTTTTGTTGTGTTGGGGGCAGAAAAATAATGTTAAATATGCCTCTTTCTGAAAAAACTGTAAATTACTGTAGCATCTGAAGAGTCATACTCCCATTCCATTCTCTATGACAGTTCACCTGTTTGGCACCCTCCTCTAGGAACACAGGGAGCCACACCTCAGAAAAGGCTTCTTCTAATGCAGAGATCACAAGGAAGGTTTTAGTGGAGTCTCCCACATGTGCATTGTCATTGTCTTCAATCCTAAAAAAGGTAATTGTTATAATTCCATATGCGGGTATCTTCTAGGAGTCCCTTGGGCACATACACCATCCGTTCTGAAACCTCTGACTCTCCCCAAATCTTTCCAATAAAAAAAGGAAAAACTATGTTTGGGGAAAAAATAGAAATAATAAGTTATGACTGTTAACTATCATTATCAAGTAAATCACCTCAAGATATGTGTGCTTCCTTTTTTCTAGATGTTTGATATTATTTCTACAAATATAACATGTCACACTTACAAAATTCACATTTGAAACGTCTGCGTAAAGGTGTGCCAACACCTTGTTTAATATTTCTATAAAAGAACAGAAAGAAGGAGCTATACCTTGACTCTGCCTCAAGTGAATATTGGAGTTTTGACTTTACATCATTGCTGCCAATCATTTCTGCTCTGGAGGAAACTATTAAAGGAGTTAGAAAAATCCCACTGTTAAAACTTCCCATGGTTATAATCAAACTTTCCATTTGACTGCTCCTAAAAGATAAATACTTGAAACAAAAGAACCTTGCAACATATAGGGAGAACTGAAACTGATGGGGGTTTTCAGAAATGGTAGTAATATTGGTTCGATTAGAAAATGCAAAGTGAATTGTATGAGTTCTTAACTAAACTCGAATCTCTTGCTCTCTTAAGACCACCTCTTTGGTCATTGCATACAAAGAAAAATGAAACCAACACTAAAAATTGGAGCCATCCTGATTTTGGCAAATATCTAAAGCAAGAAATCAGTTCTAGGCCCGAAAAAACCATGGGCTTGGCGTTCTGGAACCCAAAGATGAACTTCACATTTCTCCACCTATTTGCCAATCTGCAAATATCTTAGCCTTCTGGGACTTTCTACATATACATTGTCATAATTTCCTCTTGTGTAACAAAAAAATAATGGTCCAGTAAGAGACACCTATATGTGAACAATGCTCAGATGAGCTCAAGCATCTCCTGAGCATTCTGTTAACCATCCCTGTGTTCAGATTGATTTATGGGCCTCGGGTCCATCATTTCCTCACCATTAGCCATCATTAGACCATTATGACTCCCCATAGTCCCTCAGCTTACTGCTTCCAGGGAGGTGGTGTAATCTTGCCCAGCTGTGTTGAGCTCATTTTCACTACCACTAATTTTCTGACAGAATCTATGAGTAATATTACATTTCATGCTCTTCCAATAAAAACATTTGCTCCTTGACAGGGCTAGTAAAGAGCTGGATGGAGAAACTATAGCAAGTCCCTAAGGGGGCAAAGGTGACTGAGGGACTTTGTCATGAGAAAAATCGAATACCTGCCTAGGCTGACACAACAGATCAAAACAAAGAAAAAAAGGAATGAGGTAATCAGGTCATGACCCAAAGACTTTTAGACATTTATTCATTTACCCAACAATATATTTTGAGCACCTACAATGTGCCAGACACTGTACAAATAGAATTGTCATGTCTGTTGGACACAAACCCTTGGAGCCAGAAGGTCTGGGATCTGCTCCATGTTTCCACTTTACTGAGCTGTGCAACCTAATAAAAATTGCTTAACTTTGTGAGGTCCCTGGCTTCTAATCTTCTAATCTATATAACAGACATTTGTTTCCTAATATCTCCGTGTAATAATTTATGCAATATAATCTACATAATAATCATGTAGGTCTTAATTTATTGATAGAAATTCATGGAGAATGGCATTATAATTGGAGGCATTTGGAAAAACATTTTTTACGTATGTATTGTGTGTATGTATATATATGTATCCATATCTATAGAGAGAGAAGGAGAGAGGGAATGGACTCTTAAGAGGAGTATATTTTCCAGGGGTGCCTGGGTGGCTCAGTTGGTTAAGAGGAGGATATTTTCCTATGCACACACTCATCTATTCACTATAACAGAAAGGCAGGCCCTCACAGCATTCAGCTAACACATGTGTCACCTCTGCATTGCCATACTCATGAACCAAACACAAAAGTCAGCTGGATACCAGGCAGAATAATGGAAACACCCAGTTCTCTAGGGCATAATTTTAAGCCTTATGCTCAGGTGATATTGAGACATCAGGAAATGTGCCTGAAGTATTGCCTCCAGAAGAAGGCACTGTCAATCACAGAAATCTCTAAGACCATCCCATCAGTTTCTATTTACAGTCACTGAGAAAATCTGAATATGCTGATGCTTCACTGAGGTAACATTCCCCATCTCTACATTAGCCTCCAATATGTTGTAACTGCTGCTCTGAGGCTTTGAATTCCATTTATATGAAAATTGCTGGAAACTTAGATAAAGTAACCATGGTGCTTACTTAGTATATTCCATACAGGTTGCCCTGCATTCCTTTTTAGACCCCATTAGCTGTGTCTCAAGGTAGAAATGGGATGCCTAGACCTCTAATTCCTCAATCCTCAAATGATCACCATGAGGGAATCTACTCTCAGTAACTACCTAGAATACACACCATGAAATGCCCTCTGACCAGGGCTCTGTTTCCAAGTGCCCAATCTGTTCTCCCATCATGGTTCTAGAACTATATGACCTTCGCTGCCTCTAGTTCATGTCCTGGCCAAAAAGCTCTCCAAGGAGCTTGCTTAATGCTCCCTTTTTCCTGAACCCCACTCTGGTTATTTCTTGATGTTGGTTGTGGGTTCCTCTTGAGAGGGACCCAGGCCCATTTCTTAGGACCAAAGAATATCCTTGATAAAGAGTAAATCAAAAACATTTGCAGAATGAGTTGATTTAAAATTAAGAGAGGAATAGTGGAGCCACCTTCCATCAAAGCCCCTCTGTGGGCTCAAGAACTCCATCTTGCTCCTGAGACCATGTTAGAACTCTCTAAAGAATGAAGGCTAAAAGATGGATGAAATACAATGAAGACTGAAGGGCAAAATGGGTGAAGGTGGTCAAATGTACGAATTCCAGTTATAATATAAACAAGTCCTAGGAATGTTAGTACGGTGTGGTGGCTATAGTTAACAATACTTCATTGTATATTGGAAAGTTGTTAAAAGAGTATATCATCAAAGTTCTCATTATAAGAAAAAAATGTTTGTAACTATGTATGGTGATGGATGTTAGCTAAACTTATGAGGTAATCATTTTGCAATATATACATATATCAAATTACTATGTTGTATACCAAAAATATACAATGTCATATGTCAGCTATACCTCAATTTAAAAAAAAAACGAACAAAGATTGCAGGTGATGGTATTTTGAGTATCCGCTTAAAATTTCCTACTAATATTATCCATCTACCTGTGTCTCACCTCAGTCTCACACTCTTGCAAAGGAGTGGACTAATGAGATAATGATCCTTTCTCCCCAGGGGATAATTAGAATTTAAAACTAAGACAATTCAGATTGCTTTGGAATGCTCCTTGTAGGGCAGGAGGTCTGTGAGCAGTATTTTTGGTAACAGGCCCACCTGCTGGGCCATCACAGCTGGTATGGCTAGAGGGGTCCATCTCAACTTCTGAGGGCAAGTAAAGCCAAGGTAGAATTGCTTACATATTACCTTGTTCTGCCCAATACTCCTTCCACCCTGTTCTGTACTTCCAATACACACATCCCTCCCTGTTTTTCTGACAAGATTCACATGGTTTTTAAAAATCTACAGAGAGGGGCGTCTGGGTGGCTCAGTGGGTTAAAGCCTCTCCCTTCGGCTCAGGTCATGATCCCGGGGTCCTGGGATCAAGCCCCACATCAGGCTGTCTGCTCAGCAGGGAGCCTGCTTCCCTATCTCTCTCTGGAAGACCCAGCTGGAATACCCAGGGGAAGGCCAAGGCTCAGGTGCCCACATGATCAGCACAGCCAGGGTACCTGTGGATAAGCCAGTACGCATTGCTTTCAGCCTTGATAATGCCTCAGATGATACACCTTCTGAAGATGCCATTCCTCTGGTCTTTCCAGAATTAGACCAGCAGCTACAGCCTTTGCCGCCTTGTCATGACTTCACGGAATCCATGCAGGTGTTCAAACAGCACTGCCAAATAGCGGAAGAATACAATGAGATCAAAAAGGAAATCGCTCTGCTTGAGGAAAGGAAAAAGGAGCTCATCGCCAAGCTGGATCAGGCAGAGAAGGAGAAGGTGGATGCCGCTCATCTGGCTCGGGAATTCGAGGTGCTGATGGAAGAGAACTGGACGTTGAAGTTGGCTCAGTCCCAATGTGTGGAACAGCTGGAGAAACTTAGAATACAGTATCAGAAGAGACAGGGCTCGTCCTAACTTTGAAGGATTCAGTGTGAGCATAGAAGGAAGATGTGATCACCCTGTACATCAGGGTACAAAATGAAGGAAAATAGAATATTGACTGACTCGACTAAGAATCCTGAACAGAATTGAGCCATGAAACAAACTAGCGAGAGGCTTGCCACAGGTTCATATCCGTGTATCTTTAAACTTCACATCTTAGGGCGCCTGGGTGGCTCAGTGGGTTAAGCCGCTGCCTTCGGCTCAGGTCATGATCTCAGGGTCCTGGGATCGAGTCCCACATCGGGCTCTCTGCTCAGCAAGAAGCCTGCTTCCCTCTCTCTCTCTCTCTCTGCCTTCCTCTCCGTCTACTTGTGATCTCTCTCTGTCAAATAAATAAATAAAATCTTAAAAAAAAAAAAAAACACTTCACATCTTGACTCTTTCAACTGTGCTCAGACCTGAAGTCAGAAATGTCTGCACACATATTTATGTTCACCAGAGTTGGGTTAAATCCCTCAATGACTGATTGTACTAAGAATAAATGCTTGCCTATCATAAACGCTTTCTCATGAAAATATTAGCAGAAAGCATGTTTGTGCCAAAACCACATCTGCCAGTGCTAACTTGCTGTTGGAATAAAAGGCTGATAAGGCTGCATTTCTTTCACGCCATGTTACCAACCAGTAAACATCTCTGCCTTTGCTTGTGTGTGTTCTGGGGGCATGCCTCTCTGCCTACTTGTGATCTCTGTCAAATAAATAAATAAATAAAATCTACAAAGATTTTATGAAGTTCAGGAATGTTCCCTCTATCCCTATGCTTTGAAGCATTTTAATCAGGAATGGATGCTGGATTTTGTCAAATGCTTTTTCTGAATCAATTGAGAGGACCATGTGGTTCTTCTCTCTTCTCTTATTGATTTGTTCTATCACATTGATTAATTTGCGAATGTTGAACCATCCTTATAACCCAGGGATGAATCCCACCTGGTCATGGTGGATAATCTTTTTAATGTGCTGTTGGACCCTATTTGCTAGGATCTTGTTGAGAATCTTAGCATCCATATTCATCAGGGATATTGGTCTGAAATTCTCCTTTTTGGTGAAGGAGAATCAGGGGAGAATTGGGGATCAGGGTAATGCTGGCTTCATAAAAAGAGTCTGGAAGTTTTCCTTCTGTTTCAATTTTTTGAAACAGCTTCAGGAGAATAGGCGTTATTTCTTCTTTGAAAGTTTGGTAGAATTCCCCAGGGAATCCGTCAGGTCCTGGGCTCTTGTTTTTGGGGAGGTTTTTGATCACTGCTTCAATCTTGTTACTAGATATCAGTCTATTCAGGTTTTCAATTTTTTCCTGGTTCAATTTTGGGAGTTTATAGATTTCCAGGAATGCATCCATTTCATCTAGGTTGCTTAACTTATTGGCATAGAATTGTTGATAATAACTCCTGATGATTGTTTTTACTTCCTTGGTGTTAGTTGTGATCTCTCCCTTTTCATTCATAATTTTATTAATTTGAGCTTTCTCTCTTTTCTTTTGGATTAGTGTGGCCAATGGTTTATTGATCTTATTGATTCTTTTAAAAAACCACCTTCTAGTTTCATTGATACATTCCACTGTATCTCTAGTTTCTACCTCATTGATCTCTGCTCTAATCTTGATTAGTTCCCTTCTTATGTGTGGAGTTGGTTTAATTTGTTGTTGTTTCTCCAGTTCTTTAAGGTGTAGAGACAGCTGGTGTATTCTGGATTTTTCAATTTTTTTGAGGGAGGCTTGGATGGCTACGTATTTCCCCCTTAGGACCGCCTTTGCTGTATCCCATAGGTTTTGGACCGAAGTGTCTTCATTCTCATTGGTTTCCATGAATTGTTTCAGTTCTTCTTTGATCTCCTGGTTGATCCAAGCATTCTTAAGCAGGGTGGTCTTTAGCTTCCAGGTGTTTGAGTTCCTTCAAAACTTTTCCTTGTGATTGAGCTCCAGTTTCAAATCATTGTGATCTGAGGATATGCAGGGAATAATCTCAGCTTCAAAGTATAGGGATAGAGGAAACATTCCTGAACTTCATAAAATCTATCTATGAAAGACTCACAGCAAATATCATCCTCAATGGGAAAAAGATCACAGCCTTCCCGTTGAGATCAGGAACTCGACAAAGATGCCCACTCTCACCACTCTTATTCAACATAGTATTAGAAGACCTAGCAACAGCAATCAGACAACAAAGAGAAATAAAAGGTATCCAAATTGGCAATGAAGAAGTCAAACTCTCTCTCTTCGCAGATGACATGATTCTTTATATGGAAAACCCAAAAGACTCCACCCCTAAACTACTAGAACTCATACAGCAATTCAGTAACTTGGCAGGATACAAAGTCCAATTTTAGTATATGTGCTGCCGAAGCGAGCACGGATACAAAGTCAATGTACAGAAATCAGTGGCTTTCTTATACACTAACAATGAAAATACAGAAAGGGAAATTAGAGAATCAATTCCATTTACTATAGCACCAAGAACCATAAGATACCTGGGAATAAACCTGACCAAAGAGGTAAAGGATCTATACTCGAGGAACTACAGAACACTCATGAAAGAAACTGAAGAAGACACAAAAAGATGGGAGACCATCCATGCGATTGGATCGGAAGAATAAACATTGTTAAAATGTCTATACTGCCTAGAGCAATCTATACTTTTAATGCCATTCCAATCAAAATTCCACTGGTATTTTTCAAAGAGCTGAAGCAAATAATCCTAAAATTTGTATGGAATCAGAAGAGACCCCGAATAGCTAAGGAAATATTGAAAAACAAAAATAAAACTGGCGGCATCACATTACCTGATTTCAAGCTTTACTACAAAGCTGTGATCACCAAGACAGCATGGTACGGGCACAAAAACAGACACATAGACCAGTGGAACAGAGTAGAGAGCCCAGATATGGACCCTCAACTCTATGGTCAAATAATCTTCAACAAAGCAGGAAAAAATATACAATGGAAAAAAGACAGTCTCTTCAATAAATGGTGCTGGGAAAATTGGGCAGCTATATGTAGAAGAATGAAGCTCGACCATTCTCTTACACCGTACACAAAGATAAACTCAAAATGGATAAAAGACCTCAACGTGAGACAGGAATCCATAAGAATCCTAGAGGAGAACATAGGCAGTAACCTCTTCAATATCAGCCACAGCAACTTCTTTCAAGATATGTCTCCAAAGGCAAAGGAAACAAAAGTGAAAATGAACTTTTGGGACTTCATCAAGATCAAAAGCTTCTGCACAGCAAAGGAAACAGTCAACAAAACAAAGAGGCAACCCACGGAATAGGAGAAGATATTTGCAAATGACAGTACAGACAAAAGATTGATATCCAGGATCTATAAAGAACTTCTCAAACTCAACACACGCAAAACAGATAATCATATCAAAAAATGGGCAGAAGATATGAACAGACACTTCTCCAATGAAGACATACAAATGGTTAACAGACACATGAAAAAATGTTCATCATTGCTAGCCATCAGGGAGATTCAAATTAAAACCACATTGAGATACCACCTTACACCAGTTAGAATGGCCAAAATTAGCAAGACAGGAAACAATGTGTGTTGGAGAGGATGTGGAGAATGGGGAACCCTCTTACACTGTTGGTGGGAATGCAAATTGGTGCAGTCACTTTGGAGAACAGTGTGGAGATTCCTTAAGAAATTAAAAATAGAGCTTCCCTATGATGTGCAATTGCACTACTGGGTATTTACCCCAAAGATACAGATGTAGTGAAAAGAAGGGCCATCTGTACCCCAATGTTTATAGCAGCAATGGCCACAGTCACCAAACTGTGGAAAGAACCAAGATGCCCTTCAACAGAAAAATGGATAAGGAAGATGTGGTCCATATACACTATGGAGTATTATGCCTCCATCAGAAAAGATGAATACCCAACTTTTGTAGCAACATGGACAGGACTGGAAGAGATTATGCTGAGCGAATTAAGTCAAGCAGAGAGAGTCAATTATCATATGGTTTCACTTATTTGTGGAGCATAACAAATAACATGGAGGACATAGGGAGATGGAGAGGAGATGGGAATTGAGGGAAATTGGAAGGGGGAGATGAACCATGAGAGACTATGGACTCTGAAAAACAATCTGAGGGTTTTGAAGGGCCGGGTGTTGGGAGGTTGGGGGAGCCAGGTGGTGGGTATTAAGGAGGGCACATCTTATATGGAACACTGGGTGTGGTGCAAAAACAATGAATTCTGTTATGCTGAAAAGAAATTTTAAAAAATCTACAAAGAAATAGTCTGAACTTGCTGAGTTCTTGCTTGATCATGATTTGTCGTTATTAACTTCTTCCCATGATTAAGCACTGTACACTCACCTCTCAGCCCTCCAGCCCTCCCACTAGCACCCCAGCACCCACAGATCTGCCAGTTCCTTCCATTTCTCCAGGCCTACAGTGACCTCAACAGCACATACAACGTGTGCCAGTCTTTCCTGGGAACCAGTAATGACGTGGATTCTCAATTTCCTTGATTTCATGACCTCATTATGCCAGTCTGATGTTCTTCATGGCTATAATATTGACCAAGAGAGAGTGTTTATGAAAGAAATGATCACTTTAAACCTCCCTTTTATGCTCATTCCCCACACGTTGGTGAGGACAAAAGAATAAGCTAATTATTATCTAGTCAGGAATGAAACCCCATAGACAAAGAACAAAGCTTTAGTTAGCCAACAGACTGCTTGCCAACATTGATTTATGCCAATGCCTCTCTAAGTTTTTGTTTGCATAAAAATTATCTGGGGAGGGGTACTGGGGTGGCTCAGTCGTTTCAATGTCCAACTCTTGGTATCGGCTCAGGTCATGATCTCAGGGTCATCAGATCAAGCCCTGCATCCTACTCTGTGCTGGGCTTGGAACTTGCTTGGGATTCTCTCTTTCTTTCCTTCTGCCCCAACCCCATGCTAGCTCTATCTCTCTCTCTCTCTCTCTCTCTCTCTCTCTCTCAGAAAAAAAAAAATTAATCTGGGGATTTTCTTACAAATGATGAGTCTATACTCTCAGAATTTGAGTCTTGATGGCCCCCAAACAGGGGTATATCAGGAATTTCTGAAGGACATGATCTGTGGACACTTTATAACATATTAGATTACAGTTAGGGGGAAAGTTTGACTTTATGATTTCCTATTCAACTGATACTGGTTTGGGGTTCTCTTCTTTTGTACTGCCTTTATGTGGTATTGGTATTGGGGTAATATTACCTTCATAAAATATATGGGGAAGTATTCTCTCTTTTTCTATTTTATGGGATAGAGTATGTACTATTGGTGTTAACGATCTTTTAAATATTTACTAAAATTTTCCAGTGAAGATATCTAGCACTACAGATTTCTTTGGGGGTAACTTAAAACTCAATTCCGTTGGGGCGTCTGGGTGGCTCAGTCAGTTAAACATCAAATTCTTGGTTTCAGCTCAGGTCATGATATTGTGGTGGTGGGATCAAGCCCTGCATTGGGTGTCTGGGCTTGGTGATGATTACAGAGTCTGCTTCAGATTCTTTCTCCCTTCCCCTCTGTTTTTCCCACATCCCTGCTTATTTGCACACTCTCTCTCCTGCTCAAATAAATAAATAAATACTTTAAAAAATCCAATTCCCTTAATAGTCATAGGATTATTCAAATTATCTATTTCATATTGGGTGAAATGTGGACATTTGTGTTTTCCTAAGAATTGGTGTCTATTTCATTTTAAGTTACCACATTAAGGCATGTAAGTTGTTCATGGTATGCCTGTATATGTTAGTTTTCTATGACTCTGTGGCAAATTACCACAAACTCGTTTGCTTGAAACAACAGAGATTGATTTTTTTCATACTTCTGGAGAAAATTAATTCAACACCAGTTTCACTTGACCAAAATAAATTCTCACCTGGCCCATGTTCTGACAGTTCTAGGGAACAATCCATTCCTTGTCTTCTAGCTTCTGATGACATTCCCTGACATGAGGCCGCATCACTCCCTCCCCGCCTGTGGCCACATTGTCCACTCCTCTTCTGTGTGTATCCAATCTCCCTCTGCTCTCTTTAATAAAATACATGCAATGGCATTTAGGGCCCATCTGGATAATCCAAGATAATTCTCCTTCTCGATCATTAATTTAATCACATCTGCAAAGAACTTTTCCCCAAATAAGGTAATATTTACAGATCCTAGGGATGAGGACATGATATTTTTGAGGCTACCATTCATCCCACCACACCTTATTATCCTTTTGATCCCTCCATGGTCTGTAATAATATCCCTTATTTCATCCTTGATATTGGTAATTTGTTTCTTTTTTCTCTCAATTGTCCAATCTGTCTCTGTCAGTCTTATACATGTTTGTCAATTGTATTCAGTTTTTCAAAGAACCAGCTCTTTATCTACTATTTTCAATTTCATTGATTTATCCCTCTACACTATTTTTCCTTCTTATTACTTGCTTTAGGTTTATTTTCCTACTCTTTTTTCTAGGTTCTTGAGATGAGAATTTCAATTATTAATTAGAGATTTCCTATTTTCTTATATGTGCATCCAGTGTTATAAAGTTCGCTCTCATTATTGCTTTATCTGTATTTTTGTAAGTTTTGTACTTTTGTTTTCATAGTTCGATATACTTTTCAATTTTCTTTGAGATGTCCTCTTTGATCCATTGAGTATTTAAAAGTTTGTTTTTTAGTTTCCAAATACTTGGTAATGTTCCCTTTATCTTTCTGACATTGATTTCTAGTTTGATTCTATTGTAGTCAAGAAGCACACTCTGTATGATTCCAATTCTTTTCAATTTGCTGAGGTTTGTTTGATGGCCAATGACAATTCTACCTTGTATGTATTCCAGGAACACTTGGGAGAATGTATAATCGGTTGTTGTTGGGTGTAGTGTTCAATGACTGTCAGTTAGATCCTATTGTTAACAATGTCATTGAGTTCTTCTAAGCCCTTGCTGATACTCTGCTTTATTAATTGTTGAGAGAAGGATACTGAAGTCTCCAACTGTAACTGTGGATTTGGTTGTTTCTACTTTCAGTTCTACCTTGCTTCACAGAATTTGCTGTTCTATAGCTTGGTGTATAATATTTAAGACTATTATGTCTCTTGGTATATTGATACATCATTTTATTTATTTTTTTTCAGTTTTATACCTTTACTTGACAATCACCAATTAGTTCTGATCATAGTAACTGTCTGTAGATTTTTTTAAGTGGTGACAGATACATAGGTAACCAATGTATAGGGCTTGTTTGGTGAATCCTCATCCTCAGTACCTTTCCTGGACAATTGCACACAGAAATGGTATGGAGCGTTCCTTATTCCTTTGGCCCAGGCAGCTTTGTTCAGCCTGGTATCAATGCACCCGTCTGAAGTTCCCATCTCCTTCATGACAAATTTCTAGATCTCTTTAAGAGCTCAAGGGGCACACTTCTAGAAACTCAACCCATGCATGTACTTGCAAATATTAACAGTGTGTTCTCTTTTTACTACCTCATTGGTGGCAGAATGGCCCTTCTCACCATGCTTCTTTATGGAAGCCATTCTGCCAGGCCCTGATTGGAAAGAAAGAAGGCACATCATTTTATAATGCCCTTCACAGTCTCTGGTAATTTTCTTTGCCTTGAACTGTACTTTATCTGGTATAATATAGCCACTCCTGCTTTCTTTTGATTTGTTTGTATGATATATCCTTTTCCATCTTCCTATTTTCAACCTGCCTATATCACAATATTTGAAGTGAGCTTCTTTTAGACAGTATATGGTTGAGTCATGTTTTTAATCCACTGTGCAAAATTATATTTTAATTGGTGTATTCAAATAATTTGCATTTAATGTAATTATTGCTTTATTGGGACTTAAGTCTACTGTTTTATTTTTGTTTTATATTGTCTCTACTTTTCATGTCTGTTTTCTTCTGTGGTCACCTGAACATTTTTAGAGTTCTATTTTGATTTGTCTGTAGTGGGTTTGAGTGTATATTCTGTTCAGTTTATTTTAGTGATATTCTAGGTAATACTAGTATTACTAATATTACTCTAGTACATATATATGTGGAGATATATACATATATGGGTGCATGTATATATACATATATATGTATATGTGCGTGTGAGTGTGTGTGTGTGTGTGTGTATTTGGATGAGTGGCTATTGAACCCAAGTTCTAACTGCTCAGTCTCCTTCCTGGGTTGCCTTCCCTTCTTATGTGTTGGCTCAATGGATCTTGTCATTGGAGTTTTAGCTAAGCTGTGATAGTCCTCCCACGCATTCCTTCACACACACCATTGAACAACCCTTCTTTTTTTTTTTTTTTTTTTTTTAATTTTTTTTTTATTTTTTTTTCAGCATAACAGTATTCATTATTTTTGCACCACACCCAGTGCTCCATGCAATTCGTGCCCTCTACAATACCCACCACCTGGTGCCCCCAACCTCCCACCCCCCACCCCTTCAAAATTCTCAGATCATTTTTCAGAGTCCATAGTCTCTCATGGTTCACCTCCCCTTCCAATTTCCCTCAACTCCCTTCTCCTCTCCAACTCCCCTTGTCCTCCATGCTATTTGTTATGCTCCACAAATAAGTGAAACCATATAATAATTGACTCTCTCTGCTTGACTTATTTCACTCAGCATAATCTCTTCCAGTCCCGTCCATTGAACAACCCTTCTTTATAGAGGATTGCACACATCTCTCCCTTAGATGTTCCACTTCTTTAAAAGCACAATTTGAAGCATTTTTTAAAAATTTATTTATTTATTTGAGAGAGAGAGGGAGAGGGAGAGAGAACACAAGAAATGGAGAGAGGGAGAAGCAGGCTCCCTGTTGAGCAGGGAGCCAATGTGGGGCTTGATCCCAGGAGCCTAGAATCATGACCTGAGCCAAAGGCAGATCCTTAACCAACTAAGCTACCCAGGCACCCCCAATTTGAAGCATTTTAATTTTAGTTCCTTCATGAATCTGATTCCATCAGATTTGACATTTTCGTAGGAACCAGTCTCACTCCCCAGTGAAAGGAAAGTCTCCTTATTTTGAGGTTGCGATAAACTTGCTGTCTCCTTAGGAGTCCCCTCAGCTCTTTTCTTCTGCATTTGCCTCTGACTTACCAAACTGAAAAGAACTACAAGTAAGCCACAATTGCATACATATTAACTTGGGTAACCCTGAAGTAAAAATAGAACCAAAATGCTTGACTAATTCTGGCGAGTCAATAAATGGAAAGCCAGGTAGGAAGTAGAGTGGGAGAATGTAAGAGCTGGTGGTTTAGAGGGAAAAGAGGTTTCAGGTGACATATGAATTCTAGAAATGCAACTCAGTGTACAGAGGGATTGCTTCAAATCATGTTAGAGGTCATTTCATTTCTAAACCAATACCTTTTCACAATTTGACTATTCATCTTGACTTGAGCATAGACAATATTTGGAAAGGCAAATTTCAGAGGAATGTGATTTAATTGTTTGTCAGATTAGGCCAGTCTCCAAAATGTCATTTGCTGCTCTCTCCTGCCAACTAGAGCTAGTTTCATACTCAGAGGACTTTAATATCAGGGCCCAGGAAGATTGGCACCTCCCAAGATCTGAAGTGGCTCGAAGGGGATTTTCTTCTGGACACATAAACTTCATTAGGTAACCTGCCTCTCTGTAGTTCTCAAATACAGATACCATGTGGGGTATTTGCCTTTCTGCTTCTTTTCACCTCGGCCTCAATGAAAATCAAAGCAATAAATAAATAAAGGTTTGCGTCAAATTTCAACAACATTTCTAGAGAAATCTTTGAGAGTTTATTTGACACTGGCTGTGTTTATAAAATAGGCTGTTTGCGTTTTCTTTTCTTTCTTTTTTTTTTTTCTTCTCCTGTTTAGTTTCCAGGTAATCTTAGATTTAAGCGTTGGTCTAGGGACCTAACCCCTCTGCTCTTCATGTATAAATCACAGCCATAGGATCCCTCACCCTTCTGTTCCTCCTGCCTTGTAATGAGCTAAGAATGGGAAACAGATGTAATTTTGAGACTCTTTCATGCTGTGACACTTCAGCTGAAAATGACATCCAGAAAAAGGTTGTGTTCTGATCATAATAAATGTGTTATAGAAGGAAGATGAAGCTACAGTCTCATGTATTGTCTGTGAAGTATATGACATAAGTTTTCTCTACAATTATTTGCCTTCATTTTAATGTTTCTCTTTCATTAGCTCTCCTGGGCAAAGAAAGCTGGAACACTTAAAGCCAAGTTAATGCAAAATGTTTAAGCAATGTTGCTAGGAGCCAGTATCCTGAGGATATTGACGGAGTCATTACCACCGAGTATTCCTCTGGCTCTGATGCAGCAGATTTGACTTTGAGCATTTATAAGAAGCAAGTTTTGGATATGACCCCTTCCACCTGATAGGCTAGAGGCCAAGAGTTATAGTACTAGCCTTGTAATAAAGTAAACTGGAATAAATGTAAACATGTTAACATATGAATAAAAGAGGAAGAGAGATGATAGATAGATAGATAGACAGGCTGAAGTTAGATCCAATATATTCAAGTAACAAGTATATTGTCAGTAGGCTCAAATCTTGCAGAGCATGCAAAATACAGGGCCATAGTGATAAATAAATAATGAAAGATTGAGCTAAATTTGCAGACCTAAAAACAGGTAAGTTTTCATGCTTATCTTGACCAGTTTAGCAAGAACCCATGGAAGAGTTATTGTTTCAGGATTTGCTTGCAAGCATTGTAATAGCAGGGAGGATGTGTTTGGGATAAGCTGCCAAGTCAGAGGAATGTTTTTTTTTTTTTTTTTTTAAAGATTTTATTTATTTATTTGACAGAGAGAGATCACAAGCAGATGGAGAGGCAGGCAGAGAAAGAGAGAGAGGGAAGCAGGCTCCCTGCTGAGCAGAGAGCCCGATGTGGGCCTCGATCCCAGGACCCTGAGATCATGACCTGAGCCAAAGGCAGCGGCCTAACCCACTGAGCCACCCAGGCGCCCAGAATGTTACATAAATTCATTTATGAGATGTCAAAGGGTTGGGTTGAATTGTGGTTTAAGAGACATGCAGGATTAGGTAAAGATCAAACTATGGATTGTGAAGGTACAGGACTCAGTGGTTATCCAAACAATATGGTTAAAAATTTTTGAAAAACAAACAAAGAGGTTACTTTATGTCAGAAGATGCTTTTGAGACAGAGCTTATCTAGCTCATGCCAATTAGTATGCCTAAGTCTGGTTATGTCCAGAGCCCATCCTTCACAGAATGAAGGCACAGAAAGCCTAGGCTCTGGTTTACTGAGTTATCTGTGTTCTGACAAGCCTAGCTGGACTTGTTTAGAAGACCAGGATCAGAATCTAGGACTCCCCAAATGCAGGGAGTAAGCATTTGTGTATCATTCAAGTCATTCATGGCCAGTTCAGAATCTTTTAGAAGCACAATGGTGAAGACAAAGGACTCTGGGTCCAAAGTCTAGATTCTAATCTCATTTCTGTGATTATCAGATGTGTGCCCTTGGACAAATCATTCCACATGTATGTCTCAATATCTGAACCTAGGAAATGTGGAGTTTGTTCTATATTAGGATTTCATAAACAGTCTTCCAAAAACTATTTGTTCAGTGGCCTGTGATAGATCACACTCAAAGATAGCCACAATTCCTTCCTCCATTCCATGTGCCCTTTTGTGGTATGAGTGTCTGTTCTCCCATCAAGTGTGGACATTAATTCATGTGTCCCTTGAATATTGCCTGGCTTTGTGACTTGCTTTGTTTAATATGATACAGCAGATGTAATGTTGTTTGACTCAAAGTCTAGGCCTTTAGAAGCCTTGTAGTTTCTGTTGTTTGTTCTATTAGAACACTTCCCTGAGCCCACTTTGTAGGGAAGACTTGAGGGGGATAAAAAAAAGCCACGTGGAGGGCCAGGCCATCTTGTACCTGCCAACACAGAAATCCACAGAACTGTGAAAGATAACCCATCATTTTAATGAAGCCGCTAAATTTTGGGGGGACTACGATGCAGCAGTAGATAACTGAAGTGGTATTCAACAGAAATGTGATTTTTACTATCAAATAAGTTTGGGTGAAGATCAACTTAACAATGTCAATAGGTTTCTCCAACTGGAGTGTCAGAGCTTTGAATATGCTAACATTGATTTAAAATGCCAAATTATGAAAGAGATTTGTATGCTGTGTCTGCCAGACTTATTTAATCACAGAATATTGTTTTTCCTAGAAAATTGTTTAATCACTTGGGAATCAGTTTGAGAAACGCTGATGTAGTTGAATTCCAAAGGCCGTGCCAGCTGTAGCATTCAAAAAATCTGCAAATGAAGCAAGGAGTGTTTTGGTCACTATTTCTTCTTGATTATCCTGATGACAAGAAAACTCATTCTCTAGTTGGTTGCTACCAAATTTCATTATTCACTTCCACTGAAACCATTTTTTAATCAATTAACAGAAGAAAGCAGTATCGGAATTATTAATGAGCAATTAAATAGAGATTAAAGAGCTATTAACCTGCAGCTCGGTGGTGGAGACTCGGCTGTCAGGTGGTGTGGGAGCCTGATGGATGTAGACCCATGAGAGACTGTCACAATGATGAAACAAGCAAAGAACGGGGTAATAGATTTATCTATTTCTTCTTGGCAGATTGTAATAGGATATGAAATTGTCCTGCTGATCTACGGATCTATAGAAAGCCCTTCATAAAAAGAATGTGAATAGAACAAGACGAAGTGTACTCTCTATACTCCATGTGCTCACAGACTAGTCACATGATCAAAGTGTGTGCACGGGATGCTTGTGTGACATCCGAGATTTGTGTGACAGCAGGTATGGGTGAGTGTGTTTGAAAGGATTGTCTTTCATGCTGATTATATGTGGCCTGTCTGTGTATATTTATGTTGATAAGAGTGTTCCTGACTTAGTCTATGCATATTTGCATGGATATTTGTCTATGTATTTTCTTGCATATTCATGTGGTTTTATCTGTGGAGGCAAACATACATGCACACACACATGGCAGGACAGGATATGACTGATAATGATCCACGGTTCTCTGTGTACCTAAAGGACATAATCCAAGGTGATGGGGATAAACCAGAGGGCAGGGAAGGAGGCCATCATGGTACAGCGATTTATGGAGGCTAGTACACTGCTTAAGTGGATCCACTGAGGGGAAGTTTTGCCTTTGTCTGGAGGCGAGTGAACTGGTTCCCTGTCTTGGCCAGTTCATCCCTCGTTGTGGTGAGGAAGATCACAGACAACAGATAGAAATGGAGCAATAAGAAAACACAAGCCTAGGAATCAAATCAGCAAATTCAATTATCTCTTGGCCATGACTGTTCCAATATCTCCTTTGAAATAGAAAGGTGAGAAGTATAAATAAAGCTCTTTTTTTAATGGCTTAAATGGGAAAGGGAAATTCCTCAATTTTCTCCCTACTTAATATTTGCCACACGCAAATTATCACTCATTTGTGGTTTCTTTTTTTATTTTGTTTTTGATAAATCAACCCAATCCAAACTCATTTGGGTTCCTATCATTCAGTAATTTCTAAACTCTGGAATTGGTAGTATGGCAAGGAGGCTCTCACTTTTAAGTAGTTTGTGGCATTTATTGAGTAGTGTCAAACTCTCCATTTGCATTTTACATGCATTGCCTCATTTAATCTTCATAACAGCTGAATTAGTAGTGTTATTATGCCCATTACACGGAGGAAGCATGTAGGGTATAGTGAAGTTTAGAACCTGGGCCATGCAGCCACATATCCAAGCAGATTTCAACTCACAGCTATTGTGGATTGACCCCCCAAACCCATGTTTGTGATAACTGTACCATATTGGTTCCTTTAAAGGGAAAATTGCCCAAGCTCTTTATCCACCATCTCTGACCCGTTGGGGTTGGAATATGAACATGGAAGAATTTAGTTTGGTTGCCTATAGCTGATGAAAAATCTCCTAGCTTCCTTCCATCATTCCTGTTCCCCAAGAACATTTTGCCCAAGACACACACGTAGACACAAAGAGAAGTGGTCTTCCTGGCTTGAATGGTTCCCTGAACTCTGTTTCAAGGCCCTCTACCAGAGAAGGAGGATACATTTTGTTTTGGGAACAATGACTAGATAGGTCTGGGAAAGAGCACCTAGGAGCAGGTCTAGGTTCTATGACCCGAAAACAAAAGTGTGAGTCCTCTGGTAGTTAGGACAGTCGGTCACAACAATGACAATGATTGCATTTTAACAATAACAACAACAAATCCCAGAATATATTCCTTATGGATCAACAATGTCCATGACTTTCAGTGTGAGAAAAGATCAGCTGTTATGATCTGAGGAACTTGGAACAAGTACTACCATGTTTACCTGAGAACTTTTACCTTGTCAAGTAGACAGGTAAATAGGCTAGAAGGCTCCAAGAACACCATGGGATTATTAAAAATTCATTTCTGCAGAAAGTTTAGAATTAGTCCTTGACTGCCCTCTTCCTTTTGATTACAAAAAGTGATGAGGGGTGCTGGCTGGCTCTCTTGATAGAACATGTGACTCTTGTTCTCAGGATCATGAGGTTAAGCACCACGTGTGGCATAGAGTTGACTTAAAATAAAATTTTAAAAGTTTTTTTTTTGGGGCGCCTGGGTGGCTCAGTGGGTTAAGCCGCTGCCTTCGGCTCGGGTCATGATCTCAGAGTCCTGGGATCGAGCCCCGCATCGGGCTCTCTGCTCAGCGGGGAGCCTGCTTCCTCCTCTCTCTCTGCCTGCCTCTCTGCCTGCTTGTGATCTCTCTGTCAAATAAATAAATAAAATCTTAAAAAAAAAAAAGTTTTTTTTTTTAAAAGAAAGTGATGATATAATAAAATTTTCATGATTTTGTGGTCCTGAGTTCTCAAGCTTCCTTCATATGAAACTGACAGTCTGTAGCCAAATGGTGGAAGTACACTACTGAGTTAACTTTCAAGAAAGAAAAGAAAGGTGACAGCATGTTATCAAACACCTATTTCATGCCAATTATTATGATGCCATCTCCGCACATGTTACCTTACTTAATGCTCATAACAGACCTAGGTGGTAGATATGAACATGTCTATTTTTTTTTTTTTAAGTAGGCTCCACACCCAACATGGAGCCCAATGCAGGGCTTGAACTCACAATCCTAAGATCAAGACCTGAGCTGAGATCAAGAGTCCGATGCTTAACTGAGCCACGTAGTTACCCCTGATCTTCTCTATTTTATAACTGAAGCTGCGAGGTATTAAGAAAACTTCCCAATGTCTTGTAGTTGGTAAGAGGCAAAACCTGACACCAACATCAGTGTATTCCTCCTTTTCCTCATTCTACATTTGCCTAAACTAGGTCATTGTTATTGTTTAAATAAATGGTTTATAAAGAGGAGGTTTCCCCCAAACATGTACATGTCCACTACCTCACTACCAAGGGGGAGCTTTGAAACTGATAGAATAAAAAATGACATGCTCAGGAACATAGAGTTAGTCTATGTTCAGTGGGGTAGGAATTTTTGTGGGAAAAGGGAAGTATCCAAAACAGAACCAGACTGCAGAAAATCCTCCCTTTTCTGTAAGGATAGGTCTTGTCTTCTGCAGCTAGCTAGTAAGATGAGATTCATGACTACCTTCAGCTGTCGTCCTGGTATAACCAAGGCGGGAGGCAGGAAGGAGCTTCAGAGAAAGTCTGAAGTCTATGCAGCAAGACTTTGAAGCATGCCTTCAACTGTGGGTCTTGGACTGAGACAGCAGCTACCTCCTGTTTAATCACATGATGGCTGATCAGGTCATGAAAGTAGAAGCCATGGGGTACTGGGAATTAGAGCCTCTGCTGGAAATCAAGACTGTTTCTGTCATTCCCCCATACATACATCCTGCCACCCATGGTGGGGAAGGGTCAGGACAGTGATCAAGTATTCAGACATCTAGAATGTATAAAGAAGATGTGGTATATATATACAATGGAATATTGTGCAGCCATTAAAAAACAAAATCTTGCCATTTGCAATGACATGGATGGAACTAGAGGGTATAATGCTGAGTGAAACAAGTCAATCAGAGAAAGACAATTATCATATGATCTCTCTGATATGAGGAATTTGAGAGTCAGGGTGGGGTGTCATAAGGAGAAGGGAGGGAAAAAATGAAACGAGATAGGATCGGGAGGGAGACAAACCATAAGAGACTCTCAATCTCAGGAAACAAACTGAGGATTGCTAGAAGGGGAGGAGGATTGGAGGGATGGGGCAGCTGGGTGATGGACATTGGGAAGGGTATATGTTACGAGGAGTGCTATGAATTATGTAAGACTGATAAATCACAGACCTGTACCACTGAAGCAAATAATACATTAAATGTTTATAAAATTTTTTAAAAATATTCAGACATCTAGATTCTGGCATTCTTTCTCACCACAGATTTACAATCTTGCTTTATACGGGAGGAAATTAAGTGTTCTGAGAGATAAGTCACATGAAACCAGGAAGTGATTGCACCAGCATTGCACCCAGTCTGAAGCTAAAGTCCATTATCTTTCTTGGCACTCCCTCCACTTCAGTCTGGGAAGCTATTTGAGAAGGGTCAGGCAGTAGGTTACCATTACTATTCCAAGACATGAATTGAATTGTTATGTTCTGAGCTGACACTGTGTTTGCATGGCAGGATACAAAATTAAGTCTTGTCCCTGCCCTCCAGTAGCTCCTGATCTAGTGGGAAAGACTCACTAGAGTAAAAAGCAAACCACAAGAAGAGGTATAACAAAGGCTATTATAGCAGAGATTCACAAGCATGAAAAACATTAAGTTTATATTCTCCTGGGAAGCTTAAAAGAACACTTTATTGTGAAAGCCGTTCTCTGAAGGAAGGGCCATTTCAAGAAACGGCACTGTGTAGGACCTTTCAAGCAGTGAGAATAATATGAACAATGACAAGGGTCTGGAAGCCTGGAGGACATACTCAGGAATAAGCAAGCTTTGTTGGGGTGGGGGGGGTCAATGTAGCAGAGTGGAGCTGAAGCAAAAAATATCACTGAATTTGAAATCCATATTAACTGATAATAGACATGCTTACATTCCAAGTAGTTTTGGAGTATATACCTGGCTTAGGACTATACTATTTGCATAATAGGGAGACCCAGAAATTCCCTGAAAAGGGACCTATAGGAACCTCTCCGGTAGCCACGTAAACAGTAAAGAGAGCAGGTGGAGACCCAGAGCCTGGGAGTTCAGGCAGAAGTGTTCACTTCCGTGAGGGTGAGAATGATGGGCCTGCTGCTTATTATCTTGCTCTGATCTTTGTTTTTCTGCCACTTTGTGAGATACAGGCCCAAAGCCCCACTGTGTGCCTTTCACAGGCAATGGTCCACAGCTGGGAGGTAGTGATTTTGCTAAACATCCAGATTAAATATTTAGGGCAGGATTACCAGAGAATGTGTCAGAGTTTAAAATATAGAGTTGCACAAAGAAATCTCTATGTATTCCAAGTCACAGTGAGGAATCAAAGAGAGCTGCCAAGATAATAGCTATAACAAAGCAGAGGGGGGTGATTCTCCCCTCCCTCTGAATCTAAAGAGAGAATCCTGATCACAGAATTCATTTTGCAGAAAGGAAACCCAACCATTGGGACAGTGGCCAACTAGGGACATAACCTGGAAAGAGTTCACATAAGTTCAGGTACTGGCACTCATGGTCTACTGCCATCTGTTCCAATGCCAGGATGACAGTTTTGAGCTTCAGATCTAACTGGTTCTAGTTAGTTCCTAGGCAGGCCTGGTTGTTGGTTCAGAGACTCATTCCCACTAGGAGATGGGCCAGGAATGGATCTTCTTTGGATCCCAGCAGACAGTCTTGTCTTCAAATCAGACACCCCAAGTGTCTCCCAGTCTTGTCTGTGCCTATGTATTGGCTGAGTCTGGACTCCTGCCATGAACAATTGTCCAAATCCCCTTGTCCTGTTGGCATTCTCTGTTCTCACCATCCCTCCACCCCACAGGAAGGACAGGTCTGGGTCCATCTGCCCCTGACAGAGGCAGATTTAGTGGAGGCGTGTCTCTACACATTCTTGCCTATTACCCCATACTCTAGGGTCCTGATATTTTGCCATACCTGCCAGGTTAGACTCCTCGCTCACCCTACAACTTATGCCAGCCCAGCGGATTCTCAGTTTTAAAAAATAATGTATGTTAGCCTATAGTCTTTCCTACTACATCTTGATCTACCTTAGGATTTCATCCTACTCCTGACCCCACTAGACTTTGTATCATCCCACCCTACCCTTCTTCAGTCAGTGTGATCTTGGGTAAGTTAACAAACTATTCTCTGTCCCAGTTTCTTATCTGTAAGTGTGGATAAATGATGACTCCTTCAGAGCACTGTCAGGATAATAATATCAAGCCTATGAAAGGGCTGGACACAATGGCTGACCTAACACTGACCATCGTCAGATAATGGGGAGTAGCATGGAGAACAGCACTTCTAGGGGAGGGGATCAGAATGTTTGGATGAGAGTGGAAAATATGTTTTTTTTTTCTTTTCAGGATTGATCTCCCTGCAAAATACTTAGCTTCAAAACTCTGGGGCGTGACCCACTTTAGAGACTGTGTAGCCCAAGGTGGCCCAAGCCAGCTTGAAGCTCAACCAACTCTGGATGGAGGGTGATGGTCTCTTCTCCAGCTGCCTTTCACCCTTCTTGATGCTACCTAATTCTGGAGTGGATAAATGCTAAAAGAAAGGATAGGAACTGTGCTCCCAAACACAAGTATCTTAATAATTTAGTCTGTCATGTGTTAAGTGTCACCTGCCCCTTCTATCTGCTCCCAGGATGCCCTGCCCTTGCTTCCTCATGGGATTTTCTTTTTTCTTTTTTTTTTTAAGATTTTATTTATTTATTTGACAGAGAGAGATACAACAAGAGAGGAAACACAAGTAGGGAGAATGGGAGAGGGAGAAGCAGGCTTCCTGTGGAGCAGGGAGCCTGACGTGGGGCTTGATCTCAGGACCCGGGATCCTGACCTGAGCCAAAGGCAGACGCTTAACAACTGAGCCACCCAGTCATCCTATCCTCATGGGATTTTTACTGCTGCAATATTTTCTGCATCCCTGCAGCACTATTATCTCCAAACAAGCCGGGTGCCTGTTGTTTTCCTCTCTTGCACCATATGGGAGAAAGTCTGGCACAAAGTAGGACTCACTGATCCCTTGCAGAAATGAATGTATGACTGAATTAAAGCAAATGGTCCAAGGGACTAAAGAGGCAGGAGACTCAAAAAAGATGGAAGGCAGAATAACTACAAAGGCATTCTATACTTCCTGCTGTCTTACCTCCAAGTTTCCAGAGAGCTGGTTAAGGTTTAAAGTAGACAAGCTTTTCTCAGTGTTTTCCATAAGAAAACTCCAAGACCTTATTCTTGCCCTTCCACAGTACCTGGGGAGCAACTCTGGTCTTGCCCAAATATCTCAGCTCTCCATCTGACTCCATTCCTCTGCTCTGTGTGAGTCTTAGCAAGATAATTTAACCTCAGCCTCATTTCTATGAAATGCAGCTAAGAGCACTCCTGTGAGTGGCCCCATAGCCCTTGGGGGGTGAAATTACATGAGGCCTACTCTGCAGATGAAGATAGGGACAGATAACAAGGAGTACTAAGAGGACAGCACACATTGTATTATTCTCCATCTGCCTGAATTAATTTTTAATAAGGCAAACAATGAATGTTTGAGTTTCCTCCTAAAATATTTTGACTAGCAATTCCATGAGTGGGAAGGTTTTAACCAGGCTGTCTCCAAAATAGTAAGTAAAGAAAACAAAGTGAAACGTTCTAATTTTGGAGAAAATTAAATCACAACCTGGCTGATATCAAGCAATGTTAAAAAATAATAACATGTAAGAAGAGAGGTAAATTTGATTCCCAAACTTTTCCTGTGAGGATCCTACTCTACTACCCTAAGATTTGGCCCCATTTGACAATCTGGGGTGCTAGATTATACCGTGTTAGAGGAAGCAATATCTTTCATCAATATCTTCCCATAGCAAGACCAAGTATCTAAACCAGAAGGTTCTGAATACACTGGGTCCTAGCCTGACTTTCTCCCTCACCAGCTGACCTGCACTGAACTTCTTCATTCCAAAAAAATCCTCAAATTCATCAGCAGTCCTGTTTCTTCTCCTCTGCTTATTCCAGTCTTTTCCTTTTGCTTCACTGCACAAGGTACAAGGCACAGCCTTTTCTTTACTTCAAGCCTAGGGCTTAGAGAATCTGAGGACCCCTGAGGGTTCTGACGACTGGAGGGAACACACTGCTTTTGATGGTCATGTTTCCTTTCCTGGAGCTTGAAGGGCCTTGCTTGTGCTACATGGGGCTCAATGCATTCCATACTCTTCCTAAGCAAAGCAGGATATTGTCCTTTAAAGTTCTTTTGTTCTATGTTTGAAGGTTTCAGTTAACATATCTATATAGAGGCAAAGAGGCTGATCTTACAGTTAATCTTTTGTCCTCAACTATTCTATGATAATTAAAATATTAAAATGCCAACTCTAAGAACAGTCTATATAATAACACCACAGAACTGTAAGCTTCTGCTCCCCCAACAAATTTTATGTTTCCATGCGCAGTCTGGGAACCCTGACACTGCCAAGTAGACCATCCCAACCCAGCATGCTGAAAAACAACAGATATGTGACCCAATGGTCCCCACATTCACCCAACAGACAGCTAACCACCAGAAATGAGCATAAGAGCATCCTAGACCAGCCAATCTTCTGCAACCTAAGCAAACCCAACAAACATCTGGGAAGCCCAATGGAGACGAATAGAAGTGTTCATTCATAGATCTGTGATCAATAAAAACATGTTGTTTGAAGCCACCAAGTGCTTGGGTTGAAGGGTTGTTATGCAGTAACAAGTAACCAATGCACTAAAATCTGTGATCATGTCATCTCCTCTCCTGTATCTTTGCCTTGGTTAATGAGAGAATTTGTGAGTACGTTAACTTCAGCCCAGTAGAGTCTGGGAGAGTGGCTCAGAAAGTTCAGAGAGAACAGCTTTGCAGCACAGATGGTACTATAACACAGATTTGTTTTTGTTTTTTGTTTTTTTGGTCACTATCTCTGCCTCCAAATACTTTTTGAGGTTGTTATGAATACAACACAATCTTTTTTTCAATTTTCTGAATAAACACGATTGTTTATAATTTTTTTTTCTATCTATAATTTTAGCATCAAGAAATATAATAGCCAGGCTGCACAAGAATAATCACAAAGGCTACTTGGAGGATGTAGAAAAGTACCTAAGTTCTGAAAATGGGTTAGACATAGTTAGATATTGAAAGGAAATTTCCTGTCCAGGGAAGGAAGAATTGGGGAGGGAAAGGCATTGATTGATTCACCCAACATGATTGAGCACTACCCAGGGTCAAGTCCTATTCTAAGGAATATAGATAAATCAGTGAAGAAAACAGACAAAAGTCCTACAGTCAGGGAGGTAGGGAGTAAATAAGTAAAAAATTGTCAGATGGTGATAGGAGCGGAAGGAAAAGAAAAAGAGGGATTTCTAGGGTTTGGAGATTGGGTCACAATTTTAAATAGGCTGGTTAGAGAAGGCCCCACTCAGATGACGTTTGATTTATGTTCTAAAGGAGACAAGATTATAAGTTTTGCAAATATACAGGGAACTAGCATCCCAGCCAGAGGAAAGAGCAAGTGCACAGGTCCTGAGGGATGAGCACTTCTAAGGTTTTCAGGGGAAAATGAGGAAGTGAGTGCAGCTCAAAGAGACTGATCAGGGTTAGCAGGGTAGAAGGCTGCTAGTTGCAACCCCTGACACAGATAATCGTATAGTCCTTGCTCTCCAGGAGCTCTGATTCAAGTTTCCAGACCTGCAGCCCAGGCCCCTCAGGGCATCCTGCTTTTTCTTACTTTTCCTTTTCCATTAGACCCCCTCAGAGGATAAGCTGTTGGCCGATTCATGGGCCAACATCCTTGGAACTTTGACAAGATAGTATGGTCCTGGGTCCAATGACACTACCAGATCTTCTTCTTCTCTTCCTGTCATGATTAAAGCTCCTGGCAATAAGGTTGGTAGTTTTCTATAGACCCTCTGCACACACTATTTCCTCTAGCAAGCATTATACTAAGACTCCCTCTGAATGCAAGAGGACATGGCTAGACGTCTGGGGAATCTAAATCCCTGGAAGAGCCCTGTACCCATGACAAAGGGAGTTGGCACACATACATGTCCGCTTCATTGTTTTTTGCATAGGACAGGTTAGAGGCACATTCTACACTATCCCCAGCAGTCCCAGCCAGACTGAGCCCCAACTGCCAACAGCGGTAACCTACTTACTAACATACCCTCCACTGACTTCCTGCCCTTCTTTATCTCATTTTTTCACCCCTTCTTGGTGTATCCTGGCACAAATATTCACACTCAAGTCCTTGTCCCAAGCATCACACACTCCCCTTCACTGAGTGGCTAGATCAAGAGTGTTATTAGGATGAGTACCAACATTTGCAGGCCCCCAGCAGGGGCTGGATCCTTAAGCATGCAGGGACTCTGTGACAAACAAGCTGATTTTTGCCCTTTCCAAGCCTGGATTTATTGACAAATGCCTAAAACTCTGCTTGAAACAAAATGTTTTTTAACTCAGTTGTAAACAAACTAATCCTCAAACAAAGCATTCCCTCTGTTTCCTCTCCCCTCAACCCCCAGCACAATTTGTTCAGGATCCTTGGTTGACCTTTTAATTGTATTTCAGTGGTGGATGGAGGAAAAATAAATAAATAAATAAATAAAAAAGCCTCCCATCTGCATTCATACAAACAAATAGTTACAGCTTAGGACAGAGTCTGTGATCAAGACAGGGACAGGGCTCTACCAGCTGCCTTGATAAGCCAGTGACCTTTCCAACCCAGCAGACGCCCAACCTCTGCTCCCCAAGCACAGAGCTTTTAGGGAATCCCTTTGGCTGGCCTAATTGGGGGGGTTACTTGCATCTGTTCATCCGGCGTAAGAAAGGGAAAGAAACAGGAGAAAGCCAGCTTAGACAAGCAATGGACTCAGCACAGTCCCTGTCCTGATTTCTGGAACCTTGGGAGTGGCTCCTTATAGAATCACATTTCTTCTTCATCCTTGTCTCTCTTTACTCTTTCCCTGGTGTAAATGCTGAATTTCTCCTTATATTGTAGCATGTACAGTCAAAATAAAGGTAGATCATAACGACTGTGCTGGCAAAGAATGTGTGTCCTGTTTTCTAATGTGTCCTGGGTGTCTTGCACGAGGTCTGCACACAGTAGGCATTTAAAGATTTTATTTATTTATTTGACAGAGAGAAATCACAAGTAAGCAGAGAGGCAGGCAGAGAGGGAGGAGGAAGCAGGCTCCCTGCTGAGCAGAAAGCCCGATGCAGGGCTCGAACCCAGGAACTGGGATCATGACCTGAGCCGAAGGAAGCGGCTTAACCCACTGAGCCACCCAGGTGCCCCCACAGTAGGCATTTAAACACTAAGTATGGAATAACTAAACAAGCAAACACATACGTCTCAGGGAAGGAGTTTAGTACAAAAAAATGTATACATTTGTAGTGGCAAAACAAATTGTGGTTATAATGTCATCTGTTATTAGAGTTAAACGAACAGCAGACACATGTGCACGTGGCATGCACGCACACACACCAGTTCCTGGTGCATGAAACACATAACAATGTTCCAGATTCTGAAAGAAGGTATAAGCAGTATGTCACAGGGATATTGTTGCTCAGCCTCCTTTTTCAGCTGATTCTCCAAAGCTGTAAACAAGTTCCCAACACTTAAAACCCATGTTAAGATCATTTTTCCTTTTTGCTAACTTGTTAAGCCCCATTTGTCTCTGATTTGCCGACTCAGTGATTGCTCCAGCCCTCTCTCACACAGTTTTCTCACCTATAAAAGTAGTTATAATACCCACCTGAAGAGGTTCTTCTAAGATGGTTAAGTGAATTATTTCAGGAAAAATACAGAGAACAGTATGTGGTGCATGGTAAACTCTAAAAACCGTTAGCTACTGAGTTTATCTGACTCCCGAACAATGGTAGCATGAACGAGATGACAGGAAACTTTGTCCACTCTAAATCCCATGAAATTCTTTACACCTTCCCAAAAATGTCATTTCTCAGTAGTAGGTGTGAGTAAAACTGGTGACAACGTTACATATTTCAGAGAAAGCAAACTAATAAGCATCTTTCCTCCTCTCTCTGGCCTATCCCCACGTGACCAGCACCACCTTGCCAGCTCCTGGCTCAGAAATAAACTTTCCAAGAGTAAGACAGAAGGAAAAGTCGGCCCTGGCAGCAGACTCCTTTGCTGTCCCTTGTGGGTCTGACAGACCCCCGCCCTCATGCCTTTAGCAGAAAGCTGCTCTGAGGGCCAGCCCCTCAGACTTACCCTTTGGCGTCAGAAGGTCCTCAGAGGGCAGCCTCCAACCTCCAAACCTTGGGCTGGGAGGGCAGATCTCTGTGAAGGAAGAGAACTACGGGTGAATAGATGTAAGGAAGGAGGCCCAAGCCCCAGGACTCCCTAATATCCATTATTGAGGATGCATCTCCTTCAGGTTCAACACGAACCAAAAGAGCCCACTCAGCCCCTCCCAGAAGATATGAATACTTTAGTTCTGGCTTTGGGGAAACAGATAAATGGATGGGAAATGGAGAGATAGAATGAAGAGTGTTTTAACTCTGTAACTCACCTTTTGTGACCTGATTATCTGATGGGCTATGCTCTAACCAAAGCTTCACTCACAACCCATACCAGTAGAGTGGTGTTAAAAGCAATCTTTTCTCTGCCATGATCTGCTGTGACTTTCTGTTACAGTTCCCCTAGAGAGAGTTGGAGAGAGAGAAAAAATGTCAGGGAGAAAGACAGAGACACATAGAGAAAGACAGAGAAAGAGAAACTTAATCAGGCATGTTAGCAAGGCAGCTTGCCAAATTAGACATAGAATTAGCTACTTTGGAATCCATGAATTTAATATTTAAATATAAACAAAATCCAAATAGAATAAAACTTGATTAAAACCAATTCCAGAGGGCAGTCTTGGCATTAGCCTCTTGGACTGAAAATTAGGAGGACTAGAGAGTGTAGCTGCCCATGATACTGTTTGGAAGAAAACCGTGATGGACAAATCCTTACTAATGTCTATGTATCTATTTCCCTGGGCTGTTGAAACCACGCCATGAAGGGAGGCTTCATCAACAGAAGCGCATTGTCAAAGTTCTGAAGGCTGGAAATCATAGATCAAAGTGTCAACAGAGCTGATTCCTTCGAAGGACTGTGAGGGAAAACCTGTTGCCTGCCTCTCTTCCTGCTTCTGGGTCTTTGCTGGCAAATGTTGGTATTCCTTGGCTCCTGGGGCATCACCACGACCTCTCCCTCCACCTTCACGTGCATTTTCCCCCATGTGCATGTCCATGTCTGTGTCCAAATTTCCCCTTCTAATGAGGATGCCAGTGATACTGGATTAGAACCCACCTTCATGACCTCATTTTAGCCTGATCATCTGCAATGACCCTATTTCCAAATATGGTCCCTTTCACAGGTCCCGAGACATAGGACTTCAACATCTTTATGGTGGTCACAATTCAACCCACAAGAAGCTGAAGGCCTTCCATTCCTATCTTTCAACACAAACAACTTCCTCAAGTGTGTAGAACTTTAGTTCCTGTAGTTTTTGTCTCCTTTAGGTCAGGCACATTTAGTGCCGACAGTAATTCATTTTATGATGGAGTATTGCACATCGAGCAAAATTTTGGGATGATTTTTTTTGCAGAACAGAGTGCTCCAGTCTGTGGGTCAACTTGGAAACTTAATAAACTTTTCTGGTACCATTGATACTAGATTCCTATGGCCACTGTAACAAATTACCACGAATTTCGTTGCTTAAAACAATATAAACTTATTCTCTTACAGTTCTGAAGACCAGAAGTGTGAAATGGGTTTCACTGGGCTGAAATCAGAGTACTGGCAGGGCCATGTGCCCTCTAAACCATCTAGGGGAGAATCTGTTTCCTCACCTTCCATAGCTTCTGTTGGTCGCCTGTATTCCTTGGCTAACCTTCCTCCATCTACAAATTTCTTTGCTCCAGACCCTGCTCCCATCATCGCATTGCCTCCTCTTCTGTAGTGAGTAATTACATATCCACTTTTGCCTTCCTTTCCTAAGGATACTTGGAATTACATTTAGGACACACCCAGATAATCCAGGACAATCTTCCCATTTTAAAAGCCTTAATTTAATCATAGCTCTAAAGTCCTTTTGCCAAATGAGATAACATCCACAGGTTCCTGGGATAAGGATCTAAATATATATGGGGAATACTCTTCAGTTTACCACACCAATCATCCTAGATCAATTCATCCTAGCCTGCCTCGTTTCCACAACCGGGGTGAACCTTTCCCATAAAAGAACATTAGTTTTCCTGGAAATTTCCTCAAACTTCAGTTTTCTTCTCAGATGCAGTTCCCTCTATTCAACACCATATCAAAGCAGAGTCTTATTTCCAGCACAGGGACGCCCCACTGATCAGAGCATGGAGAGATCTGAACTGTAAGAATATTTGTAACTGTTATTAACCTTCAATTCTGCAGACACACTGTAATTTCTCATGCATTATCATTTTTATGAAATCTGCACTACAAGTTTTCTGCAGGATGCTAGGAAAGCAGCAGAATCTTTTTGGCAAATCAAATAATTTCAAGTATTGTAAATTAGGGATGTTTAGTACCTCTTCTTTTAAATTTACTCAATAACCTTAAGCAATTTTTTTTACATGAACTCAGAGTATCCTCTGTCAAAGTGAATATAAGGATAAATGTGCCACATCTGCCACTTGTAGAGATAAGATTATTGTTCAGCAAATATTCTCTCTTACACCCCCTATTCCAGCTTCTGTGGGAAAAGTCTACTTTCTACGACTGATGTAGAACTTAACCATGTTGCCTATTTCCAGTAAAGATATGGGCAGAAATGACAGAGTATCCATTCTGAGTTTAACTCTTTAAACGCTTGTTGCAAATTCCTGAGGATGTGGTGGCACAGCATTTTATAGCAGTAGTGGGCAAACATGGTCACTGTTTCTTTTAATCACTATAAACAAAGAGAAGCTTCAAAAAGCTATTGACCCAAGAATGCCTGGGTGGCTCAGTAGGTTAATCCGAGTCCGGATGGAGCCCAGCATTGCATCTGGGCTCCTTGCTCAGCAATGAGGCTGCTTCTCTCTCTGCCTGCCGTTCCCCCTGCTTGTGCTCTCTCTCTTATTCTTTCTGACAAACAAATAAAATCTTAAAAAAAAAAAAAAAGCAATTGACCCTGGTAGTTGACCTTTAATTAATGTATGGGTAAGAAATATAACATCAAAACATCCACTTTAATTTCAATCAGCATATTTATTATTTCTCAAATTATGTTTATTTTTATTAATATGAGTTATTCTTAAACTATCAAAGAAACAGCAGGATGTGAAATTATACATACAATGTGATCTCAATTATGTAAAAAAAATCCATAGAAAAAATAATAGTGAATTATTTGGGGTAAAGTTTATTTATCATCTGAGTACTCTGTTATTCATCAAATATGATTTATACTACAGAACTTGTATAGTTATTATGTATTACTTGATATCATGTTTGTGATGTAGCTGAAATACATATTAACAATTCTTGTTCTTGAGAAAAAGAATCCAGATATTCATTTAGGAAATTGAACCACGGATAAAATTGTGAAGTTATGATAAGGATTATGATGAGGAGCAAAGAGATATGTGACCATGACGGATATTAATTTTGAATGAGTATTTGAGGTTAAGTTTTTCATGTCTTTCTCTGCAAAATGTTAGTTAAGTAGGAACATTGTGGTTTTATTTTTTTTAATCAAGTGTTATATTTTTTCCTTTTCAGCTGAAAGATGATGGTGTGTGATATGTTTTCAAATAATAGAAATAAGAGCTTCAGACATATTGTCCTCACAAAATGTACTAGGACTTGGCTCATATTTTTAAATAACTGTGTTCTTTAACATTTATTACATTACACCTACAGAAAGTAAAAGAGCTGATTTTTCAATTGTGATTAATTACATGAGTTTTACCTTTTCCTACTTAAAAGCAAGGAGAGAAAGATTCCCACTTATTCATACAAAGAAGATCAAGGCTCCGAAGTGGTCATGGCATGTATTTTTCAAATTCAGAAAAGAGAGTTTATATTTTCTGAATCTTTAGGAGCAGGGGACCATTAAGAGAGTAGGGAGATAAATTGTGTCAAGCCACAACTTTCTAAAATTATCTTGGAATATGATAATTTTCATTTATTAAGGCATCTAGGTACTCATTCAGCAAGACTGAGTTATACCACACATTGTTTTAAATAGGGAAATCCAATGGATAAAGAAGATGTGGTATGTGTATATATATATATATATACACACACACACACAATGAAATACCATACAGCCATCTAAAGAAATGAAATCTTAACATTTGCAACGATGTGGATGGAACTAGAGGGTATAATGCTGAGTGAAATAAGTCAATAAGAGAAAGACAATTATCATATGATCTCTCTGATATGAAGAATCTGAGAGGCAGGACAGGGGGTCTGTGGGGTAGAGATAGAAAAAAAAAAGAAACAAGATGGGATCAGGAAGGAGACAAACCATAAGTGACTCTTAATCTCATAAAACAAACTGAGAGTTGCCGGCCAGAGGGGGGTACAGAGAGGGTGGTTGGGTTATGGATATTGGGAAGGATATATGCTATGGTGAGTGTTGTGAAGGGTATAAGCCTGATGATTCACAGACCTGTACCCCTGGGGCAAATAATACATCATGTATTACTAAAAATAATTTAAAATAAATAAATAAATAAGGACATCTAGAGGTAAACAAGAGATTAGGATCCAAACTTTGTAAAGCTTAATTTTTTAGTGATTTAAAAGCTGTTTGACTTTTTGAAGAATGAGAAGAAGAGGGAAATTGTGATTCTAATGTTGCTACAGGTTTTTTTTTCCTATTTAAAAGAAAAGAACAACAGAAAACATACACACACCCCCCCCACACACACACAGCCAGAGTTAGAATATTTGGAAGTCATTTAAAAGTAAAATTTTTCTAAGTGTGGACAATCATTTAGTTAAAATCCAAATTTTCTGTCATTTTACCAAAGCTGTAGATTCCTAGGTTCCACCTGGGGCAACTAAACACAAATCTCAGGAAGGAGAGGCCAGGAATTTCCATTCTTAAGGAGCTCCTCAGTAAGCACAACATCATGCCAATGTCTGAGACATTTCAAATGTAAAACTTGAAAGGCATTCCACCAAAAGTTTAAATCTGAATTTATAAATTATAGATTGATTTTGGTGAATCTTAAAAACATAAATGTTTAAAATTAACATCCTTTTTGGTTTCAAGAAAGGAAAAATATTCAGGAACTATAAGAACAAATCTGCACAAGCACACTGAAAGGACAGTAAGAGGACAAACACATAGTGACATTCCTCAATGGAAACATTCCATACTGTAAAAAATGCAATTCTGCCCTGATTAATCTGTATTAATGTAGTTCTAGTCCAACCACAATGTTCTTTGAATCCTTTTTATATGCACATTGAGTTTCCTAGATCTATCCCACATCTTGCACCCTTTATCTTTAAACTTCTGCCTCTCTCTCTTATTCTGAATTCTAAGATAATTATCCCGCTGGCAGAATAAGTATGCTTAGGCTTCCTTATAACAAGATAACAATTCTAACACTTCAGAGTTTATTTCAAGAAAGGATTTTTTTTTTTCTCATGCTACTTGGGCATTGCAGTTAAGCACAGACTCTCTAATTCCATATTATCTTTGGGAAGGGACCATGACTAAAAGAGCAGCCCCGTCAAGGATATCTCCAACTTGAGACGGTGAACTGTGTTACACTCTGGAAGCTCTGGTTCACATGTAGCAATTCCGCTCAGATTTCACTACCCAAAGCAAATCAGATGTCCAAGCCTGTGACAGAGGGGTGAAGTATAATCTAGTTTGTGGGCAATATCATCTTCAAGGGGCCCACAGAGAGGGAAAGTTTTTGTTTGTTTGTTTTGGTGGAACAGTAGTAACTGGGCATTAGTCAGTCTTTCCTCCCTATCATGTGTGTATATTCCCAGAACATGCAGAATGTGGTCATTTTACTTGAAATGACATGAGAATACTGGTTGAATCTGGGCCATGTAAAAAGTTAGCACTTTCCCTATGTCCTTTTCAGGCCAGTCCTTGGGACTAACAAATTAATGGCAAGTTGTACTTATTTTTTCTCCATTTTTGTTTTATAAACAAGCCTATTTTTTAAAAGTAAGAATGAATAAGTTTGATTTTTACAAATATTTGTCCCTTGATAAAAGTAGCTCTGTAGGGATAATTTAATATGATTTGATCACAATAGTTCCATCTTCATTATAAATTTAGCTTAGCATGAGCTTTTTCACAGCAAGATCTCTATATTTGGTAACATAGGTAAAATATTTAAAGCATTAAAAACTGTAAATTTAAAAAAAAATTTTTTTTCTGAAATCCAACTACAATGTCTTTTCCTCTGATTGTCTGAGATGACCCATGTACTTACTGGCTAGTCTTGTTTTGGAGTGACCAGAAGAGAATCACCATGTGGTGAGTGAGCTGAAAGGAGGAGGGCAGTGCAATCGTCCTGGACAGTTCCACGGGCTATGCGGATGGACTCTGTTGGCACACGGGGGGATCAGAATGGTTCTGCTGGGTCCCTACTATTATTATCCCTCCCAAGTGTACAGATTTGTTGGTTGTAGCTTATGTACTTCTTGATACTGTCAAAAAATTATCTGAAAGTGGTTTTATTTTGTGAAGTGAATAATACTTTGTAATTTATGATAGTGTAAATGGAAGGAAAAGCATTAAATGTATTAAATTCTTAAAAAAAATTAGACTTGGAACTCGGAACTATCTGATTTGTGTTTTTGTTTTGTTTTATTATGCAATATCTACTACCTCTGCTGAAATTTTAGTTTAATTCAATGATTTTTTTTTAAATCTACAAGATATTATTTTTTTGTTCTCAGATTTTTTTAGGGTGCTCTGTCTGATCTTTAAAACTTTCTAACAATGCCATTTTTTTAAATTTCTATTTTCCCAAGGGTTACTCATGGCACAAACTTACAATAGATGTGATCTATTGAGAGCTTAAATAGACTCATTCAGAAAACAGTTATGTCATGGTTTAGTTTTAATTTAATTTGCTCTATGACCTGTATTAGTGGAGGTGAGGTGGGAGAGGGTAGAATCCTTCTCCTTACTCCTTACTGCGCTTTTCTTCCCACCTACTCCCCACCCCCAAGTAATCTCTCTACCATAATATACCCCATTTATTGCTGAATTTTTTACATATTATTGGTGTGTTAAGTATTACACTTTTTGTATTTTATGTGTTATGTATTTTATGTAATCTTATCTACTGATTAGGTTTTTACTTGTTACCTTGATAGGGTCATTTCAGCAGGACATTGGAAGTGGGAGAGAGACAAAGTGTGAGCTGTGGCCATACTATTGACCATCATCTTAGAGAATCAATGAAATGAACATTTAATCAAAGAAGCCAAAAAATGTAAAGCCTTAAAAGTGAAACAAAGGGCATAGGAGGAAACGTTACAGTTGGTACATAATATTGCTTTTTAATTTGACAAGACCAACAAAATACATGAAGGCAAACAAGTCTGATCAAGGAAAAATAAAAGGAAATAGAAGTATGTATTTTTTGGAATAATAAAATAGGTATTTTCTCAGATATGGAGAAAAGATTAATTTCATGCTATTTAAAATATTTAATAACATTTTTAAAAGTTGGAAAACATTTCAATTTATTAAACTAGCATAACCCTGATAACAAAATTTGTCAAATAAAGCATGTAGAAATTATCTAAAGACCAATCATTCCACTAAATTTACAGACACATAAGATGATTACATAAGATGATTAAAATTGTAGGCTTGGGAGATAAATAGATGTATAGGCAAATACTTGCTGTATTTTAAAGAAATATTTTGTGACTTGGATACTTAACTATTCTACACCTTTCTATAAAGTAGGATGACAATACCTACCTTAAGAATAACTGTGAGGTTTGTACACTTTAACTATTTTAGAATTTTATTTGCCAATTATATCCCCAATAAAGCTGAAAAAATCAAAGAAAAGAGTAACCATTAGGATTAAGAAGTGACGTAAATAAGTTAAAAAATACAGTATGCATTCCGTTTATGGTTGATAATGCCTGCTAATGCATGGTGATGATAATGATAGTTGTGGTAGTGGTAGAGTTGCTGAGACATCAAAAAATAAAATAGAGGAAACTGAATCCTGGCATGTGTTATAAAATAAATTCCAAGAAACATACATAGTTTATTCTGGGAATGTAAAAGGAGATCAAAATTAGAAATATATTTATTTAATTCACCATATTATAGATAAAAGCAGAAAAAACTGCATGAACATCTCAATAAATGTTAGAAAGCATTTTATAAATTTCAGCATTCCCTTCTAATTTTAAAATCTAAAAAAATTCAGAATAGAAAACTACTTATTTAGTATGATTTAAAAATAGCTATCTGAAGCCAAGAGAAAATATTGCCCATACCTTGAAACATATTCATTAAAATCAGAAAAAAAAGAAGAAACCTAGCATCACCATAATTATTTTGTATATTCTAGAACTTCTACTTAACATCACAAAGAAAAATAATCTACTAGTAAAATGAAAGGGTCAAAATCATCATGGTTTTCAAATATGATGGCTTATCTAGAAGAAACTTAAAATAGCAGATTGAGAGGTATTGGAATAGATAAGGATATTACATTAGTACATATTTAGATATATGCACAAAGATATATGTTCAAGAGACTCATTGTAACATTTAACAAGGAGCAAAATTAGATATTCACCCTAAAAGCTTATTAATAAAGGACTGGCTAAATAAAACACAGCGATACCATTAAGGTTAGCATGCCTTGAAAATAATGGTGCAGAGCTAATATTGTCAAAACAAATTGCTTTTTCAGAATTTCTAGATGATTTTCCAAAAGGATGTATATATTACTTTTAGAATCAGAAAACCAAAACTTAGCTATTTATTTTTACTAATTTTGGTAAAAACAAAGGAAAGCGTATCATCTCATTAAAGGGTAAATTTGTTAAATCATTCTGAGGGCAGCTTCGTCTACATTTACTAAAAGTCTTAAAAATGTCCACACTTAAAAAGATAATTGAATCTCTAAGAAATTTTCTTAAGGAAACAATAAGAGATATCTAAAAATGCATATCAGAGATGTTGAGTATCTACTGAGTGAAAAATTCCAAGTCCTGAGACTAGCTCACGTTCACCGAGCTCTTACCCCTAGGAGGCGCTGTGCCAGACACAGCTGGGCAGGGTCTCATCGCTTGGGGAGCGTGATAGGTAGAAATAGAGGGCTTGGAGGATCATGAGGGTTCTTGTCCGCGAAACAGACTCTTGTTCACACTGGTGGATTCCAGGGCAGGAGAGCTAATGAGGGGCAGTCTCAGACTCAATGAGTCACTACTAGAAAGATGGCCTGTGGGTGCTTTGCCGTATACCATCTATCCCTTATCCTCACTTGACAACAATGCAGAAGAAAGGTGGTCCCTGAGGCTACTCTGCAGAGTGGGCTGGAAATGCCAGGACACTCAGATGGCCCCTCCTCCTTGTTAGACTCACCCCGTTTGGAGGCAGGAGCATTTACTTTACAAGTACATATACAGATTGTCTTTCTTTTACTTAGACTGGGAATACTGGAACTTTAATTTACAAGTATTTGCTGTCTTTGTTTTGTGGTTCCTTGGTGAGCGAGGCTGTCAATCACTCTGAGGTGGGAGGGGTCACAGTGGAATGACAGCCAAGACACTTGATGAGGGTGGAGGGCAGGATGGAGGGTAGGCATATGATTATGACTTGAAAGTTTACCCTGCAGCACAACCATCATTTTATCTTCACAAAAACCCTAGAGAGACAATAGATAGTTTTCTTAAAAACTGTATATCGATAGGGCAGACTTCATTTCCGTTTTGTAGACTGGGAAAATGAAGCTTAAGGAAGTCTAAGACCCTTGTCTGGAGTCACACACTTAGTAATAGACTCAGGATTTCAAACTCAGACTGTCAAATCTCAAGGATTTTTTTTAAGATTTTATTTACGTATTTATGTATTTATTTAGAGAGCATGCACACAAGCCGGGAGAGGGGCAAAAGGAGAAGGAGAGAACCCCAAGCAGACTCCGGGCGGCAGAGGCCGGCTGGATCTCAGGACCTGAAGATAAGCACCCCACGTGATCTGGAGATCACTACCCAAGCCAGAATTAAGAGTGGGTTGCTCAACTGACTAAGCCCCCCAGATGCCACTCAAAGCCCATGAAATTTAACCGCTAACCCATACTGAAAGAACATAAAGGTCAAAAAATAGGTAGTTGGACATGTACTTTAAAATAAATTTATTTAGATGATTAAATCTCACCTAACCATCACAGATAACTGCTTGGAAGATAATTTAATTGCATAGGGATATGTCATAATAAATAAAATTAAAAATTAGATCAGTATTTTTAAAAAATAAATTGCAACATATAGACACTGAAAAATATTGGAAACACACTGTGAAATTTAATACTAGTGGGATTATAGGTGATTTTTATTCTTTCTACTATATTAAATTTCTACAATCACATTAATAGTTGTATAACTGGAAGACAATAACAAAAGAACTACCCACATTACTTCTGTGCTAGCCACTATAAAAATGTCAGTGTGAGGCAGAGTAAATAATTCGACCTTTCACTTCAGAGCATGCATCTTCAAATGCTAAATGACGAGAACTGCAGGAATAATATCAGAATGACTGTAAGTGAGATCCTAAAGGAACCTTAGAGACCACTGCATTCAGCCCCTTCGTTGTGCAGATGAGGAAACACAGGCAAGTGTAGAAGAAAGTCAGCATCGTCATTCCAATAAATCACCGTCTTAAAAAATTAAGAATAGACATTAATTCCTTAAAAGGTTTTCTATATCTCACCCTCTGAAAAAAATCAATGCCTTATAAAAATGTTATCTTTAGCCTCTGCCCTGAGTGCAAAATTTAGCTAGCACAGAAGAAATGGGTGTTTTGCAGCATTCACTTTCCCTTTAAAAGCTACAGAGATTAAAAACAACAACAAAAAAATTATCTCCCAGCCCCTCCATCAATGCTGTGTTGTTCTTGTTTGCACAAGTGGAGAAGAAAAAGACTCCTCAGAGGACATTTTCTTTCTTTCATGCATGTGTGTGTGCATGTGTGCGTGTTGTTTCTGATTATGAAAACGTTAGTTATCCATTTTAGAAAACATGGAAAATGCTGAAAATGATACAGAAAATCCTAGTCATGTATTTTGTATTGTCTCTCCAAAACAATATAGTTCCAGATTTCTCCCTTCTCTTTCCCCTTTTCTCTTTCTCTTTTTTTCTCTTTCAACAGTCTGGTTTTTGTTTTGGTGTTGGTTTTTACTCAGTTGTTAGCCTGCTGAAAAAGAAACCAGTCTCTGTACATGTGCCCAAGTCTGACGGCTCTGGTTATCATCCTGCTCATCCAGACAAGATCTCATAGGAACTGAGGTAATACCACTTGTTCAGAAACATTTACTCTCTCACCCCAACCACAACCACTAGAGGAGTAAGAACTTCCAGCCCCTGATATGCAGCTGAGCACATGACTGGCTTTGACCAATGAGGTGTTAGTAGAGGTGATGCAAAGAGAAACTAGAAAGGTGCCCGCTGTGGATAGGCTTGTCCTCTCCCACAGAAAACAGAGACACAGAATTGCCCCCAACAGAAACACACCTGAGAGAGTGAAGGATGGTTGCTTTAGGACACTGAACACTGGTATTCAGGAACCACACACAGAAAGGCACCTCAAGGCAGAGTGCCCACTCCAGATGCTATCCAATGTCCCTAATGGTGGACATCCTGTCAGGAAGAAAATATTCCTCTCTTACAGTCACCATGACTTTTCTTGAATGGGTGGTACTCATCTCAATAAACAAAACGCCCCCTGCCAGAGTGGACTAAGAGCTATCTTCTTTCCCAGTCACATTTCTCTTTTCCCTGGGGCACCATGGTGGGTCTAAGAAAGTTCAATTCTTCACAGAGATATCTTCTTTCAATCTGACTTTCCTTGGGTCATTTATCCCTTCTACTGAGACAGTTTATAATGCATCTTCAGCTGTTTACTCTGCTTTTATATATAACAGTCTTGTGTGTCCACTTAAAGAAGTGCACCTGAATTCCAACAAGCAAAACTGGTGTGAAGGAAAAGTCGGGGCAGTGTCTGTGGGCCCTGAAGGAAAAGGGGTCTGGTGAATGGACATGGAGGAGAGGAAAGCAGGCTGAGCCCCTAGTGCCCGTGAGAAGGAATGGACAGTCCAATGGACACAGTCTTAGCAGTGGGTGTTACCTCAGAGGGTCCAGGCTCTGGTGGACTCTCAGCCTCTATAAGCCTGTGCATGGACATCTGGTGTTCATTTGTTTTAAACTTTCCAGACTGTCTACCCATTTCTCTTGGTTAATGCACCCCGATCTCTCTTAGGAAATGACCTGCCTGCCCTATTGCATTTAATCTTGGCGTGACTGAACCAAGTCTGACCAAGTGTTGAGCCAGTGATCCCAACTTGGACAGTTGGACATTCCCGCTTATGATGTTGAATCTTGTCCACAGTGACCCCCAAGAAAGAAAACTCTAAGACATGATTCATCTTGAAGTACTGGGACATTGTTCATTAATTCCCATTTCCTAGACTTTGGGAGCTATGTATGCCATTATCCTTCCAAAAGCCTAAGGTAGAGCTTTGTCTCCTTCAACTCAGAATATTCTAATTAATTCCCTGGTTTTTGTCATTAGTCCTCCAGTTTCTGGTGCTTCCCATCAAAGTCATTTAACCAACATAGCACAGATTTGCAAAAGGCCCAGGCTGATACTTGTACTGAAATGACCCTATTGCATTTTGCTTTTTTTTTTTTTTTTTCAATTTCCGTCATGAAAAAAAAAATTATCCTGTGTTTTTATGATCATATATTCTTGCCATAAACATTGTGAATAATTCACAAGAGGTAAAAGTAAGAATGTAATCTTTGGAAAATCCCCCCTGACATCATAAGTACCACTAACAGGGCTTTGGCCACCTCTTCACATATCTCTTTATGCAGCTCTGTGTAAATTACCATGAATGGGACCATGTTGTATGTGCTGTTTCTGTGGTGAATAACATCTGAAAGCAGTCTTTTTGTTTGTTTTTGCTTATCTCTCCTTTCCCTCTCATCTACCACTGCCAATATAACCCAGCTGATATCTTTTATAGCTTTCCCTCTATTTAGATAATCATGTCCATATATATTATATGGACCACCACATACAGATAGGTTTTCTGTTGTTTTAGAAAATAGGATCGCATTACTGTGTTCTGCTTTTCTCACTTCACCCTTCAGAGTTGAAATCTCTCCAAGTTAAGTTATTTCCACAGTCAGTGAACATTCAATTTTGTGAACCAGCCAATATTTATACAACCATTCCCATACTGATAGGCACTTTTGTTTGTAGTTTTTGTTTGGTTACTAGATTAATGAAGCAATATACATTGCTTTGAAAATTAGGAGAAAAGGGTAAAATTATTTTTCATCATTTATAAAATCATTTTAATAGTAGAAGAAAAGGATAAAAATTGTGTCTGCTGATACTACGATTGTATGCTTGGAAAATTCAGAAGACTTCAGCAAAAAAAAAAAATTACTAAGGGTAATTAAGCAGGTGACTAAGTACAAGCCTGATATGCAGTCAATAGTGTCTTTCTATGCTAGGCATATATGAAGGAAAGTAATTCAAAATAGCCACCAAATGAAATAGGTTTCTTAGGAAAAATTTGACAATAAAAAGCATTTTATCTATAATACAAAAACTATTAGATCATAAAGGACATAAAGTATTATAGGAAAAAATGAAAATTTATATTTTGGATGTAAGACCTAATATGATTTAAAACATGGTTTATCACATAATTAACATAAAATATATAATAACTGTATTTGATTCAATTCCAATTAAAATTCCAATTTTTGTTGTTGTTCTTTTGAAACATGATAAAATGATATTTGAGATAACATGGGGAGAAAAGCCTAATACTATTTAAGAAATGTATAAAGAGGACTAATGAGAGGGACTCTGCTTTGAAGATGTCAGAAGGCATTATAAAGTTGATGTACACAAAGCAAGACACTGACATATGTTCCCTAATCCTCTTGCTAAGCACAGCTAAAAATTGTGGACATTATATACAAAACAAGCATAAGATGACTCTGAAAGTTGGGGAAAAGAAGCCAGATGGATTAGGGATCTCAGGATCCAACGAGTAATGGAGTAGAGTTCTCTACATTCTCTTTTTGTTTCACATACTCCAGATTTAAAGTTGAAGGAGCCAGCAACCTCAAAATTCCCAGAAGTCCCAAAAGGCACAGACAATCCCCACCAAGCCTGCATTTTCTAGCTAAAGGATCAGGAAAGGGGAAGTCTGGCAAAGGAAGAAGGTATCAGACAACTACTGCTCAACCCCCACCAAACGGTACGGAAAAAAAAAAAAAACCAACACTCACCAAGGAAGATAGAGAGTCTAGATTTCCACACTTGCCAGATTATACAGGAGATGCCCCTACCCCCCATGACCACCACCACCACAGTTATTAGAAAAGGCTAAGTAGAAAGCTAGCAGCGATCCCCCAAATCCCACCTGTGGTGTCAGTGAAGATCTTGTGGGTAGCCTGGTCTTGGACCCCTCAACTGGCAATAAAGAAAAATCATTTCCACTTCCAGTGGAGGCCAAGTGGAGGGTCAAGACTCTTACCACTTTTGCCTATGATGTCTGTGAAGGACATGTAGGGAGCATTCAGGAGGCATGCCTACCCTTGCAGCCAGGATGAAATGATCCAAGGCTAGTGAGGAGCCAGAACCTCAGCCTCACATGGCAGTCATGCAGCATCCCACCACCCCCACCTTGGGTGCTGACAAAGGCTGAGTGGAAAACTTGGACTTCCACCCCCACCTGGCAGCAACCACGCAACGCACTCCCTTCCACTGCTGGAGCAATGTCAGACAAACCCAACCTAAAGCAGTAAGTTCAACTAAGATGGAAGGTCTCAACATAATACTCAGTATGTCCAGGTTTCATCTGAAAATCACTTGTCATATCAAGAACCAGAACATCCCAAAATGAATGAAAAAAAAAAAAAAAACAATCACCACCAAGAGGGCAGAGGTACTAAAATTATACAAAGATAGTGAAACAGCCATCATAAAATGCTTCAGAGAGAGGTGCCTGGGTGTCTCAGTCAGCTGAGCATCTGGCTCTTGATTCTGGCTCAGGGCATGATCTCAGGGTCATGGGACTGAGCCCCATGTCAGGCTCTGCTCTCAGTGTAGAGTCTGCTTAAGATTCTTTCTCTCGCTCTGCCTCTTTCCTCACTCATGCAGTCTCTCTCTCTCTCTCTCTCTCTCTCAGATAAATATCTCTCAGATAAATAAATCTTTTTTAAAAAAATAAAATGCTTCAGTGAGCAATTATGAACAAGCTTCAGAGAAAATGAAAGAAACAAAAAGTCTTAGAGAAGAAATAGAATATACTAAAGAATCACTAACTAGAAATCTGGAACAGAAAAATACAGTAACTGATATTAAAAACTCAATGATGGGCTCAACAGAATAGAGTTATCAGGGCCAATAATTGGTGAACTGCAATGGAAGATAGAACAGTAAATCTTACCCAGTCTGAACAAAGAGAGAAAATGACCGAAATTTAAAAAACAAGCAGAACCACAGAGACCTGTGGGACTATTAAAAAAAAAAAAATCTAACATTCCTGTTATCATAATCCTTGAAGGAAAGAGGAGGGCAGTTCTGAAAAAAATACTAGAAAAAATAATGGCTGAAAAACTCCTAAATTTGGTAAAAGACATAGAACTACAGATTCTGGAACCTGAGAAAACCCCAAATAGAATAAACTTAAAAATCCACAGCAAGACACATCATAGTCAAACTTCTGAAAACTGAAGATGAAGAAAACAACTTGAAAGTAGCAAGAGATATGACACCTTACCTATAGGGACACATCAACTCCAGTGACAGTGGATTTATCAACAGAAACTCTGGAGGCTACAGAAAGTGGCACACTTTTTCAAGTACAGAGAGAAAGGAAGAGTCACAAATTCCTATACCCACTGAGAATATCTTTCTGGAATGAAGAGAAAATCATGGTATTCACCAATGAAGGAAAATTAGGAGAATTTGTTACCAGCAGACCTAATAAGAGAATGGCTAAAGGAATTCTCTGAACGGAAAGGAAATGATAAAATAAGGAATATTGATGATAAAGAAAAAATAGGACATGGTAAGCAAAAAATGCAGATAAATTCATGATGCTTGACCATTGAAGCAAAAATCATTACACTCTCTGACATGGCTCTAAATGTGAATAGAAGAAATGTTTAAAGACAATTTACATTATAAAGATGGGAAGAATAAAAAGTCATAAAAAAGATAAAGTGTTTCAATTTTATTCTAATTGGTAAAATGATGAAACAAGTGGATTACGATGGATAGATAGATAGATATAACTAGAGCAACAATGGAAGGAAATATACAAAGACATATACTTAGAATTTCTATAAATGAAAATAGAATGCTAAAATCTATTAATGAAATCCACAAGAAGTCAAACACATGAGAGGTTGTCCAACATTGTTAGCCATTAGAGAAATGCAAATTAAACTCATGGTATGTCATTAGACACTAACAGAAGGACTAAAATAGAGGGAGAGGCAAGAGGGTGGAGAAATAGCAGACTGAAATAACATCAGGTCCCAGAAGTTCAGATAGATAGGTATCAAACCATTCCAAACTCAACAGGAGATAGAAGAGAAGAAGAGGAGCAATTCTAGGAACAGAAAATAGACCACTTTCTGGAAGGTAGGACATGTGGAGAAGTGAATCCAAAGTGATGGGAAGATAGACCATGGGGGGAGGGCCCAGCTCCCGGCAAGTGGCAGAGCAGTCGGGCAAAAAAATCACAATGTTTAGAAGTCTGCCTCACTGAGGGACATTGCTCCAGAAGCTAAGCAGGGATGGAGCCCTCACGGGGACAGTGTGGTCTCAGGTCCTGCGGGGTCACAGAAAGATTGGAGATGTCTGAGTGTGACAGGGATGCCAGGTATCGGAGCAGGGAAGCTGAATACTGAGACAATGCTGAAGAGTGAGCTTTCAGATCTGGGTTACTTTAAACCATGATCCAATGCACAGTCATACCACTGCTGTTCAAGCAGGGACCCCACAAGTGGCAGATCCAGGGAGATTCACCTTCCTCCTGTGGGTTGAGTGGCACAGCAAGAATCTGCTGGCTTTGGAGATTCCAAATGGGGCCATGTGCCAGAGATAGAAACACTTGGTCCCAGGATGGGTGAGCATGGAGCGTGGCCGGAGACCAGGGAGACAGGAGTGATTGCTTATCTATGAGGGCAGACTGAGCTCTTAGATCCTCCAGGCCAGAGATTAAGAAGCCACCATTTTCATTTCTGCCCTCCAAAGCAGTACAGAAAGCATTTAGGGAACAAAAGCTCCAAGAGCAAACCTGACCAGATTACTTAGTCTGGTCCCTGGCAAGGGTGGTGCAATTCCGCCTTACGCAAAGACATTTGAAAATTAAGGCAACAGGCCTCTCCTTCAGAAGAGCAGCAAGAACATCCAGCCAAGACCAAGCTCACTGATCAAGGAGAATAGCAGAACTCCAGAGATAGGGGAAAGCAACACATAGACTTCATGGCTTTCCCCCCATGATCCTTGAGTCTTGCAAAGTTAATTTTTTTAATTTTATTTTTTTTCTTATTCTATTTTTTAAATTTTTCCTTTCCTCTTTTAATGTTTTTCAATTAGTTTATCTTAATACCTTAAAAAAAAACTTTTTAAACCTTCATTGTTATAGTCATATTTTATCCCTTCATTGTATTTAACCTTATTTTTTGTATACATAGTTTTTTTTTTTCCAAAAAATTTTGGGATACAATTTCTTCTAATAGATTAAAATATACCCTAATCAAGAACATGGCTTTATTCTAGTCCCCAGCCTGAGCACATTCCCTACTCTTTTTTTTTTCTTTTTCTAACCAACTTACCTTATCAATTCCTCTTTTAGATTTTTTAAAAAATTTTCTTCTTTACAGTCATATTCCATCCCTTCATTGTGTTTACTCTTACTTTTGTATATATCTAAGATTTTCATTCTTTAAAATTTTGGGAGGTAGTTTCTTCTAAGAGACCAAAATACACCCCAAATCAAGTGGGTGGCTCTTTTCTATTCACCAGTAAATATAGATATATATAATTATATATAATTTTTTTAACTTATTTTTCCCCATTTCTTCTCCCCCGTTTTGGATCTCTTCTGATTTGGTTAGTGTACATTTTTCTGGGGTATTTGCCACCCTTTTAGTATTTTATTCTCTTGTTCATATATTCTTATCTGGATAAAATAACAAGGCAGAAAAACTCACCACACACACACACACACACACACACACACACACACACACACAAAAGAACAAGAGGCAGTACTGACAGCTAGGGAACTAATCAATGCGGACACTGGTAATATGTCAGAACTAGAGTTCAGAATAATAATTCTCAAGGTGTTAGCTAGGCTCAAAAAAGTCATGGAAGATAGAGAAACCCTTTCTGGAGAAATAAAAGAACTAAAATCTAACCAAGCTGAAATTTAAAAAAAAAAAAAGCTATTAATGATGTGCAATAAAAAATGGAGGCTCTTACTGCCAGGATAAATGAGGCAGAAGAGGAAATTAGTGATATAGAAGACCAAATGATGGAGAATAAAGAAGCTGAGGAAAAGAGAGACAACTACTGGACCACGAGGGGAGTGTTCAAGAGATAAGGGATACCATAAGATGAAAAAGTACTAGAATAGGGATTCCAGAAGAAGAAGAAAGAGAGAGGGGGGCAGAAGATATATGGGAGCAAATTATAGTAGGGAATTTCCCTAATATGGCAAAGGGAACAAGTATCAAAATCCAGGAGGCACAGAGAATCCCCCTCAAAAAATAAAAATAGGTCCACACCACATCATCTGATAGTAAAACTTACAAGTCTCAGTGACAAACTGAAATACCTGAAAGCAGCTTGGGATAAGAAGTCTGTAACATATAATGATAGAAATATTAGATTGGCAGCAGACTTATCACAGAGACCCAGCAGCCCAGAAAGAACTGGCATGATATATTCAGAACACTAAATGAGAAAAATATTTAGCCAAGAATGCTATTATCCAGTTAGGCTATCATTGAAAATAGAAGGAGAGGTAAAAAGTTTCCAGGACAAACAGAAATTAAAAGAATTTGCAAACACCAAACCAGCCCTACAGAAAATATTGAAAGGGCTTCTCTAAGCAAAGAGAGAGCCTAAAAGTGGTAGACCAGAAAGGAACAGAGACAATATACAGTAACAGTCACCTTACAGGCAATACAATGGCACTAAATTCATATCTTTCAATAGTTACCCTGAATGTAAATGGGCTCAATGCCCCAATCAAAAGGCACAGAGTATCAGAATGGATTAAAAAAAAAAAAAAACAACAAAAAAAATCATTATGCTTAGTGAAATAAGTCAATCAGAGAAAGACAGTTATCATATGATCTCCCTGATATGAGGAAGTTGAGAGGCAATGTTGGGGGGTTAGGGGGGTAGGAAAAGAATAAATGAAACAAGATGGGATCGTGAGGGAGACAAACCATAAGAGACTTTTAATCTCACAAAACAAACTGAGGGTTGCCGGGGGAGGGGTGTAGGGAGAGGGTGGTGGGGTTATGGACACTGGGGAAGGTATGTGCTATGGTGAGTGCTCTGAAGTGTGTAAACCTGGCGATTCACAGACCTGTACCCCCGGGGCTAATAATATATTATATGTTAATTTAAAAAATTTAAAAACAAAAAACAAAACCCATCGATATGCTGTCTACAAGAAACTGATTTTAGACTCCAAAACACCTCCAAATTTAAAGTGAGAGGGTGGAAAACAATTTACCATGCCAATGGACATCAAAAGAAAGCTGGGGTGGGAATCCTTATATCAGATAAATTAGATTTTAAGCCAAAGACTATAAGACATGAGGAAGGACAGGATATCATACTTAAAGGGTCTGTCCAAAAAGAAGATCTAACAATTTTAAATATCTATGCCCCTAACGTGGGAGCAGCCAACGTTATAAACCGATTAATAAGAAAATCAAAGAAACACATCAACAATAATAAATAATAGCAGGGGATTTAATACCCCTCTCACTGAAATGGACAGATCATCCAAACAAAAGATCAACAAGGAAATCAAGGCCTTAAATGATACACTGGACCAGATGGACATCACAGATATATTCAGAACATTCCATCCCAAAGCAACAAAATACACATTCTTCTCTAATGCACATGGAACATTCTCCAGAATAGATCACATCCTGGGTCACAAATCAGGTCTCAACTGGTACCAAAAGATTGGGATTGGTCCTTGCATATTTTCAGACCACAGTGCTCTGAAGCTAGAACTCAATCACAAGAGGAAATTTGGAAAGAACCCAAATACATGGAGGCTAAAGAGCATCCTACTAAAGAATGAATGGGTCAACCAGGGAATTAAAGAAGAATTGAAAAAAAATCATGGAAACAAATGAAAACGAAAACACAACTGTTCAAAATCATTGGGACTCAGCAAAGGCAGTTCTGAGAGGAAAGTATATAGTGATACAAGTCTTTCTCAAGAAACAAGAGAGGTCTCAAGTACACAACCTAACCCTACCCCTAAAGAAGCTGGAGAAAGAACAGCAAAGAATGCCTAAACCCAGCAGGAGAAGAGAAATATTAAAAAGCAGAGCAGATATCAATGAAACAGAAACCAAAAGAATAGTAGAACAGATCAATGAAACTAGGAGATGATTCTTTGAAAGAATTAACAAAGTTGATAAACCCCTGGCCAGACTTATCAAAAAGAAAAGAGAAAGAACCCAAATAAATAAAATCATTAATGAAAGAGGAGAGATCACAACCAACACCAAAGAAATACAAACAATTATAAGAACATATTATGAACAACTATACGCAAACAAATTTGACAATCTGGAAGAAATGGATGCATTCCTAGAGACTTATAAACTACCAAAACTGAACCAGGAAGAAATAGAAAACCTGAACAGACCAGTAAGGAGATTGAAGCAGTCATCAAAAATCTCCCAACAAACAAGAGCCCAGGACCAGAGGGCTTCCCGGGGAAGTTCTACCAAACATTTAAAGAAGAATTAATACCTATTCTCCTGAAAGTGTTCCCAAAAATAGGAATGGAAGGAAAATTTTCAAGTTCATTTTATGAGGCCAGCATTACCTTGATCCCAAAACCAGACAAAGAACCCATCAAAAAGGAGAATTACAGACCAATATCCTAGATGAACACAGATATGAAAATTCTCACCAAAATACTAGCCAAATGATCCAAAAGTACATAGAAAGGATTATTCACCATGACCAAGTGGGATTTATTCCTGGGCTGCAAGGTTAGTTCAACATCCACAAAACAATCAATGGGATAGAATACATAAATAAAAGAAAGAAAAAGACCATATGACACTCTCAATAGATGCTAAAAAAGCATTTGACAAAGTACAGCATCCTTTCCTGATCAAAACTTTTCAAAGTGTATGGATAAAGGATACATACCTCAATATCATCAAAGCCATCTATGAAAAACCCACAGTGAATATCATTCTCAATGGGGAAAAACTGATAACTTTTCCCCTAAGGTCAGGAACAAGGCAGGGATGTCCACAATGAGCACTGCTATTCAACATAGTACTGGACCTCCTAGCCTCAGCATCAGACAACAAAAAGAAATTAAAGGCATCCAAATCAGCAAAGGAGAAGTCAAAAACTCACTCTTTGCAGATGATATGATACTATATGTGGAAAACCCAAAAGACTCCACTCTAAATCTCCTAGAACTTGTACAGGAATTCAGTAAAGTATCAGGATATAAAATCAATGCGCAGAAATCAGTTGCATTTCTATACACCAACAGCAAGACAGAAGATAGAAATTAAGGAGTCAATCCCATTTACAATTACACCCAAAACCATAAGATACCTAGGAATAAGCCTAAACAAAGAGGCAAAGAATCTATACTCAGAAAACTATAAAGAACTCATGAAAGAAATTGAGGAAGACACAAAGAAATGGAAAAAAGTTCCATGCTCATGGTTTGGAAGAAAAAATATTGTGAAAATGTCTATGCTACCTAAAACAATCCTCATATTTAATGCAACCCTATCAAAATACTATCAATTTTTTTTCAAAGAAATGGAACAAATAATCCTAAAATTATTATGGAACCAGAAAAGACCCCAAATATCCAGACAAATGTTGAAAAAGAAAGCCAAAGTTGGTGGCATCACAATTCCAGATTTCAAGCTCTATTACAAAGCTGTCATCATCAAAACAGTATGATACTGGCACAAAAACAGGCACATAGATCAATGGAACAGAATAGAGAGCCCAGAAATAGACCTTCAACTTTATGGTCAACTAATCTTTAACAAAGCAGAAAAGAAAATCCAGTGGAAAAAAGATAGTCTCTTCAACAAATGGTGTTGGGAAAATTGGACAGCCACACGCAGAAGAATGAAACTGAACCATTTCCTTATACCATACACAAAAATAGACTCAAAATGGATGAAAGACCTCAATGTGAGATAAGAATCCATCAAAATCCTTGAGGAGAACACAGGCAGCAACATATTTGACCTCAGCCACAGCAACTTCTTCCTAGAAATATTGCAAAAGGCAAGGGAAACAAGGGCAAAAATGAACTATTGGGATTTCATCAAGATCAAAAGCTTTTGCACAACACAGGAAACAGTCAACAAAATGAAAATACCCCTGCAGAATGGGAGAAGATATTTGCAAATGACATATCAGATAAAGGGCTACTATCCAAAACCTATAAAGAATCTATCAAACTCAACACCCAAAGAACATATAATCCAATTGAGAAATGGGCAGAGGACAGGAACAGACCTTTCTCCAAAGAAGACATCCAGATGGCCAACAGACACATGAAAAAGTGCTCCACATCACTTGCCATCAGGGAAATACAAATCAAACGCACAATGAGATACCACCTCAAACCAATCAGAATGGCTAAAATTAACAAGTCAGGAAATGACAGATGTTCGAGAGGGTGCGGAGAAAGGGGAACCCTCCTACACTGTTGGTGGGAATGCAAGCTGGTGCAACCACTCTGGAAAACAGTATGGAGGTTCCGCAAAAAGTTGAAAATAGAGCTACCCTATGACCCAGCAATTGTACTACTGAGTATTTACCCTAAAGATACAAATGTAGTGATCTGAAGTGGCATGTGCACCTGAATGCTTATAGCAGCAATGTCTACAATAGCCAAACTATGGAAAGAACCTAGATGTCCATAAACAGATGAATGGATAAAGAAGATGTGGTATACACACACACACACACACACACACACACACACAATGGAATACTATGCAGCTATCAAAAGAAATGAAATCTTGACATGTGCAACAATGTGGAGGGAACTAGAGGGTATTACACTGAGCAAAATAAGTCAATCAGAGAAAGTCAATTATCATATGATCTCCCTGATATGAGGAATTTGAGAAGCAAGTGGGGGGTTTGGCGGGTAGGAAGGAAAACAATGAAACAAGATAGGATCGGGAGGGAGACAAACCATAAGAGACTCTTAATCTCAAGAAACAAACTGAGGGTTGCTGTGGGGAGGGGAGGTGTGGAGAGGGTTGTTGGGTTATGGACATTGGGGAGGGTATGTGCTATGGTGAGTGCTGTGAACTGTGTAAGCCTCATGATTCACAAACCTGTACCCCTGGGGCAAATTAGACAATATATGTTAATAAAAATAATTAATTTTAGGGGCACCTGGGTGGCTCAGTGGGTTAAGCCACTGCCTTCGGCTCAGGTCATGATCTCAGGGTCCTGGGATGGAGCCCCGCATCGGGCTCTCTGCTCAGCAGGGAGCCTGCTTCCTCCTCTCTCTCTGCCTGCCTCTCTGACTGCTTGTGATCTCTCTCTGTCAAATAAATAAATAAAATCTTTAAAAAAATTAATTAATTTTAAAAACGGACCAAAATTAAAAAAAAAAAAAAACAGTTGACAACACCAAATGCTGGTGAGGATATGGAAAAACCAGATAACTCTTGTGAGAATGTTAAAAATGGTACGCACAGAGGAGAAGTCAAGATGGCGGAGAAGTAGCAGGCTGAGACTACTTCAGGTAGCGGGAGATCAGCTAGATAGCTTATCTAAAGATTGCAAACACCTACAAATCCAACAGGAGATCAAAGAGAAGAACAGCAACTCTAGAAACAGAAAATCAACCACTTTCTGAAAGGTAGGACTGGCGGAGAAGTGAATCCAAAGCGACGGGAAGATAGACCGCGGGGGGAGGGGCCGGCTCCCGGCGAGCGGCGGAGCAACAGAGCACAAAATCAGGACTTTTAAAAAAGTCTGTTCCGCTGAGGGACATCGCTCCAGAGGCTTAACCGGGGTGAAGCCCACGCGGGGTCAGCGTGGCCTCAGGTCCCGCAGGGTCACAGAAGGATCAGAGGTGTCTGAGTGTCGCAGAGCTTACAGTTATTAGAACAGGGAAGCCGGCTACAGAGACAGAGCTGAGGAGTGAGCTCTAAGCTCGGGGTTACCTGAACCTGTCCCAGGCTCGGTCAGCTCAGAGCGCGGCCAGAGGCCAGGGTGACGGGAGTAATTGGGTGCTGATCTCTGAGGGCGCACTGAGGAGTGGGGCCCCGGGCTCTCGGCTCCTCCAGGCCGGAGACCAGGAGGCCGCCATCTTCATTCCTGCCCTCCAGAACTCTATGGAAAGCGCTCAGGGAACAAAAGCTCCCGAAAGCAAACCCGAGCGGATTACTCAGCCCGCCCCGGGTAAGGGCAGTGCAACTCCGGCTGGGGCAAAGACGCTTGAGAATCACTACAACAGGCCCCTCCCCCAGAAGATCAACAAGAAACCCAGCCAGGACCAAGTTCACCTACAAAAGAGTGCTGTTTCAATACCAAGGAGAGCAGCGGAATTCCAGAGGAGGAGAAAGCAAAGCACGGAACTGATGGCTTTCTCACCATGATTCTTTAGCCTTGCAGTTAATTTAATTTTTTTTTTCTTTTTCAATTTTTTTTCTCTCTTCTTCGGCTAAATTTTTTTAACTTTTACCCTTTTCTTTTTTAACGTTTTTTAACTAGTTTATCTAATATATATATATATTTTTTTTTCCATTTTATATTTCTTTCTTTATTGGTTGTCTTTTTTTTAATTGTTTCTTTTTTTTTTCTTTCTTTCTAAACCTCTTTTTATCCCCTTTCTCCCCCCTCACGATTTGGGATCTCTTCTGATTTGGCTAAAGCATATTTTCCTGGGGTTGTTGCCACCCTTTTAGTATTTTACTTGCTCCTTCATATACTCTTATCTGGACAAAATGACAAGGTGGAAAAATTCACCACAAAAAAAAAGAACAAGAGGCAGTACCAAAGGCTAGGGACCTAATCAATACAGACATTGGTAATATGTCAGATCTAGAGTTCAGAATGACGATTCTCAAGGTTCTAGCCGGGCTCGAAAAAGGCATGGAAGATATTAAAGCAACCCTCTCCCCAGATATAAAAGCCCTTTCTGGAGAAATAAAAGAACTAAAATCTAACCAAGTTGAAATCAAAAAAGCTATTAATGAGGTGCAATAAAAAATGGAGGCTCTCACTGCTAGGATAAATGAGGCAAAAGAAAGAATTAGCAATATAGAAGACCAAATGACAGAGAATAAAGAAGCTGAGCAAAAGAGGAACAAACAGCTACTGGACCACGAGGGGAGAATTCGAGAGATAAGTGACACCATAAGATGAAACAACATTAGAATAAGTGGGATTCCAGAAAAGAGGAAACAGAGAGGGGAGCAGAAGGTGTATTGGAGAGAATTATTGGAGAGAATTTCCCCAATATGGCAAAGGGAACAAGCATCAAAATCCAGGAGGTTCAGAGAACCCCCCTCAAAATCAATAAGAATAGGTCCACACCCCGTCACCTAATAGTAAAATTTACAAGTCTTAGTGACAAAGAGAAGATCCTGAAAGCAGCCCGGGAAAAGAAGTCTGTAACGTACAATGGTAAAGATATTAGATTGGCAGCAGATTTATCCACAGAGACCTGGCAGGCCAGAAAGAGCTGGCATGATATATTCAGAGTACTAAATGAGAAAAACATGCAGCCAAGAATACTATATCCAGCTAGGCTATCATTGAAAATAGAAGGAGAGATTAAAAGCTTCCAGGACAAACAAAAACTGAAAGAATTTACAAACACCAAACCAGCTCTACAGGAAATATTGAAAGGGGTCCTCTAAGCAAAGAGAGACCCTAAAAGTATTTGATCAGAAAGAAAGAGAGACAATACACAATAACAGTCACCTTACAGGCAATACAATGGCACTAAATTCATATCTCTCAATAGTCACTCTGAATGTTAATGGGCTAAATGCCCCAATCAAAAGAAACAGGGTATCAGAATGGATAAAAAAACAAAACCCATCTATATGTTGCCTACAAGAAACTCCTCTTAAACCCGAAGACACCTCCAGGTTTAAAGTGAGGGGGTGGAAAAGAATTTACCATGCTAATGGACATCAGAAGAAAGCAGGAGTGGCAATCCTTATATCAGATCAATTAGATTTTAAGCCAAGACTATAACAAGAGATGAGGAAGGACACTATATCATACTCAAAGGAACTGTCCAACAAGAAGATCTAACAATTTTAAATATCTATGCCCCTAACGTGGGAGCAGCCAACTATATAAACCAATTAATAACTAAATCAAAGAAACATATCGACAATAATAGAATAATAGTGGGGGACTATAACACGCCCCTCACTGAAATGGACAGATCATCCAAGCAAAAGATCAACAAGGAAATAAAGGCCATAAATGACACACTGGACCAGATGGACATCACAGATATATTCAGAACATTTCATCCCAAAGCAACAGAATACACATTCTTCTCTAGTGCACATGGAACATTCTCCAGAATAGATCACATCCTCAGTCCTAAATCAGGTCTCAACCGGTATCAAAAGATTGGGATTGTTCCCTGCATATTTTCAGACCACAATGCTCTGAAGCTAGAACTCAATCACAAGAGGAAATTTGGAAAGAACCCAAATACATGGAGACTAAACAGCATCCTTCTAAAGAATGAATGGGTCAACCAGGAAATTAAAGAATTGAAAAAATTCATGGAAACAAATGATAATGAAAACACAACGGTTCAGAATCTGTGGGACACAACAAAGGCAGTGCTGAGAGGAAAATATATAGCGGTACAAGCCTTTCTCAAGAAACAAGAAAGGTCTCAGATACACAACCTAACCCTACACCTAAAGGAGATGGAGAAAGAACAAGAAAGAAACCCTAAACCCAGCAGGAGAAGAGAAATCATAAAGATCAGAGCAGAAATCAATGAAATAGAAACCAAAAAAACAATAGAACAAATCAATGAAACTAGGAGCTGGTTCTTTGAAAGAATTAATAAGATTGATAAACCCCTGGCCAGACTTATCAAAAAGAAAAGAGAAAGGACCCAAATAAATAAAATCATGAATGAAAGAGGGATCACAATGAAGACCAAAGAAATACAGACAATTATAAGAACATACTATGAGCAACTCTACACCAACAAATTTGACAATCTGGAAGAAATGGATCCATTCCTAGAGACATATAAACTACCACAACTGAACCAGGAAGAAATGGAAAGCCTGAACAGACCCATAACCAGTAAGGAGATTGAAACAGTCATCAAAAATCTCCAAACAAACAAAAGCCCAGGGCCAGATGGCTTCCCGGGGGAATTCTACCAAACATTTAAAGAAGAACTAATTCCTATTCTCCTGAAACTGTTCCAAAAAATAGAAATGGAAGGAAAACTTCCAAACTCATTTTATGAGGCCAGCATCACCTTGATCCCAAAACCTGACAAGGATCCCATCAAAAAAGAGAACTACAGACCAATATCCTTGATGAACACAGATGCAAAAATTCTCGCCAAAATACTAGCCAATAGGATTCAACAGTACATTAAAAGGATTATTCACCACGACCAAGTGGGATTTTTTCCAGGGCTGCAAGGCTGGTTCAACATCCGCAAATCAATCAATGTGATACAACACATTAAAAGAAAGAACAAGAACCATATGATACTCTCCATAGATGCTGAAAAAGCATTTGACAAAGTACAGCATCCCTTCCTGATCAAAACTCTCCAAAGTGTAGGGATAGAGGGCACATACCTCAATATTATCAAAGCCATCTATGAAAAACCCACCACAAATATCATTCTCAATGGAGAAAAACTGAAAGCTTTTCCGCTAAGGTCAGGAGCACAGCAGGGATGTCCATTATCACCACTGCTATTCAACATAGTACTAGAAGTCCTAGCCTCAGCAATCAGACAACAAAAGCAAATTAAAGGCATCCAAATCGGCAAAGAAGAAGTCAAACTCACTCTTCGCAGATGATATGATACTATATGTGGAAAACCCAAAAGACTCCACTCCAAAACTGCTAGAACTTGTATAGGAATTCAGTAAAGTGTCAGGATATAAAATCAATGCACAGAAATCAGTTGCATTTCTCTACACCAACAAGACAGAAGAAAGTGAAATTAAGGAGTCCATCCCATTTACAATTGCACCCAAAACTATAAGATACCTAGGAATAAACCTAACCAAAGAGACTAAGAATCTATACTCAGAAAACTATAAAGTACTCATGAAAGAAATTGAGGAAGACACAAAGAAATGGAAAAATGTTCCATGCTCCTGGATTGGAAGAATAAATATTGTGAAAATGTCTATGCTACCTAAAGCAATCTACACATTTTATGCAATTCCTATCAAAGTACCATCCATTTTTTTCAAAGAAATGGAACAAATAATCCTAAAATTTATATGGAACCAGAAAAGACCTCGAATAGCCAAAACAATATTGAAAAAGAAAGCCAAAGTTGGTGGCATCACAATTCCTGACTTCAAGCTCTATTACAAAGCTGTCATAAACAAGACAGCATGGTACTGGCACAAAAACAGACACATAGATCAATGGAACAGAATAGAGAGCCCAGAAATAGACCCTAAACTCTATGGTTAACTAATCTTTGAAAAGCAGGTAAGAATGTCCAATGGAAAAAAGACAGCCTCTCAAAAAATGGTGTTGGGAAATTGGACAGCCACATGCAGAAAAATGAAATTGGATCATTTCCTCACACCACACATGAAAATAGACTCAAAATGGATGAAGGATCTCAATGTGAGAAAGGAATCCATCAAAACCCTTGAGGAGAACACAGGCAGCAACCTCTTCGACCTCAGCCGCAGCAACATCTTCCTAGGAACATCACCAAAGGCAAGGGAAGCAAGGGCAAAAATGAACTTTTGGGATTTTATCAAGATCAAAAGCTTTTGCACAGCAAAGGAAACAGTGAACAAAACCCAAAGACAACTGACAGAATGGGAGAAGATATTTGCAAATGACATATCAGATAAAGGGCTAGTGTCCAAAATCTATAAAGAACTTAGCAAACTCAACACCCAAAGAACAAATAATCCAATCAAGAAATGGGCAGAGGACATGAACAGACATTTCTGCAAAGAAGACATCCAGATGGCCAACAGACACATGAAAAAGTGCTCCATATCACTCGGCATCAGGGAAATACAAATCAAAACCACCATGAGATATCACCTCACACCAGTCAGAATGGCTAAAATTAACAAGTCAGGAAATGACAGATGCTGGCGAGGATGCAGAGAAAGGGGAACCCTCCTACACTGTTGGTGGGAATGCAAGCTGATGCAACCACTCTGGAAAACAACATGGAGGTTCCTCAAAATGTTGAAAGTAGAACTACCCTATGACCCAGCAATTGCACTGCTGGGTATTTACCCTAAAGATAAAAACGTAGTGATCCGAAGGGGCACGTGCACCCGAATGTTTATAGCAGCAATGTCTACAATAGCCAAACTATGGAAAGAACCTAGATGTCCATCAACAGACGAATGGATAAAGAAGATGTGGTATATATACACAATGGAATACTATGCAGCCATCAAAAGAAATGAAATCTTGCCATTTGCGACGACGTGGATGGAACTAGAGGGTATCATGCTTAGCGAAATAAGTCAATCGGAGAAAGACAACTATCATATGATCTCCCTGATATGAGGGAGAGGAGATGCAACATGGGGGGTTGAGGGGTTAGGAGAAGAGTAAATGAAACAAGATGGGATTGGGAGGGAGACAAACCATAAGTGACTCTTAATCTTACAAAACAAACTGAGGGTTGCTGGGGGGAGGGGGATTGGGAGAGTGGGGGTGGGGTGATGGACATTGGGGAGGGTATGTGCTATGGTGAGTGCTGTGAAGTGTGTAAACCTGGCGATTTACAGACCTGTACCCCTGGGGATAAAAATATATTATATGTTTATAAAAAATAAAATTAAAAAAAATGGTACACACACTCAGGAATACAGCTTGGGAGTTTAAATAATAAGTAAAGACACGGCTGCTGTACACTTGACAATCATGCTTTTGGGCATTTATCTCAAAGAAAATTAAAACCCAAAGAAAACAAAGCCTATGCAACAATGTTTATGGCAGGGGCGCCTGGGTGGCTCAGTGGGTTAAAGCCTCTGCTTTTGGCTCAGGTCGTGATTCCGGGGTCATGGGATCGAGCCCCGCATTGGGCTCTCTGCTCAGCGGGGAGCCTGCTTCCCTTCCTCTCTCTCTGCCTGCCTCTCTGCCTATTTGTGATCTCTGTCGTATGGGTAAATAAAATCTTTAAAAAAACAAAAACAAAAACAAACAAACAAAACACAAAGAATGTTTATGGCAGCTTTATTCGTTAGAGCCCCAGACTGAAACCACTCTAGTCCCTCAAAGGGTGAACTGTTAAACTATGGTACAGCCATACCACCAATGCTACACAGCAACAAAAATAAATAAACTCCTATTATGCAAGAACCTGGATGAGTCTCCAGGGAATTATGCTGAATTAAAAAACAATCCCCAAAGGTCAATACTGCATGATTCCACCCATAAAACAATCTCGGAATAACACAGTTATACAAATGGAGAACAGATTAGTGGAGGCCATGGGTTAAAGAAGGGGTTGGATTGAGAAGAAGGGGGTGTGATTATCAAAGAACCACAGGGAGGCACCTGGGTGGCCCCTTTGGTTGAACATCTGACTCTTGGTTAGGGCTCAGGTCATGATCTCAGAGTCCTGATATCAATCCAGGTCCTGCTCCACAGTCAAGGTGGCGTCTGCTTGAGATTCTCTTTCTCCCTCTACCCCTCCCACTCATGCGCTCTCTCTCTCTCTCAAAGAAATAAATAAATCTAAGAAAAAAAAAAAAACTAAAAGGCCATATGGTTTTATTGTCTTCCCCTATGAATTTACCTGCTTTCTAGGATTGACAAGGCCCTATGAAAACATGATGATCCCAGGGGCTTGAATGCAGAGGAGGGCAGTTTCCCAAACAAAGTGAGTACAGTATAGACAATAAAGCACATCTCTTCCCTTTTACTAATGACCTTTGCTCTAAAAAAATATATTTTTATTTTTGTATTATTACCATATAATGTAAGGGTACATGTCTGTGGCTCATCAGTCTTATACAATACACAGCACTTTACTAGCACCCTTCTCCTCTTACTCTCCTCATCACTGGGTACAGTCAGATCTTTCTGGGTTTGTTTTTAATACTATCCATGTGATCGGAAATCTAAGGTACTACACTGTTGTTATAATTTGCATTTTCCTGATTAGTAGTAAAGTTGTTTTTTTTTTCCAAATGTTTATTAGCCATTTGTAGTTCTTTTGCCTGAATAAGTTCATCTTTTACCTTTTATTCTGTCAAGGTCTACTTTTTACTGATTTATAAGAACTCATTATATATAAGAAATGTTAATCCTATGCATAATATTGGTATGGCAAACATTTTCTTTAAAATAATTAACTTTGTTTTCAGTAATTTTTGTTGTCCAACTAATTTAAATTAGATGTAGTCAAATACGTAGATATTTATCCTTGCAGCTTTTGGTAAGTACTGGGTTTAGACCAAAAAAGCCTTGCCTACCACCAAATCATTAAGATATTTTATAGGTTTTGTTTATTCTGTGTATATTTTTATTCAGTCCTTTTATTCTTTATACATATAATTAAATAACCTCTGAGTTTGGGATACAACTTTATTTGGCCTTCAAAAAATGGTCTAATCTCATTTATTTTAGAATAGTCCATCATTGTTCACTAATTAAAATGCTGTGATCTTCCAAAACCAATATCTCATATATCTAAGAGTCTCTTTTATATTGTCAGTTTATCTTTCTGTTCCTAGGCCAGTACTGTTTATGTCTTAGAGCTTTAGGGGTCATTATAATTTGGACAACAGCCAAGCACATTCTGTATTTAACGTCTTCCAGGCATTTACTCCTGCTTTTTCATTTCCCTGTACTGTTAAAACCTGTATTTCCAAGTCCTCTCCATCTTTAATGTGCAAATCAAATGCTGCCTTCCTGAGAAAACAGTTTCAGAGCCCAGGGTCAGTGGAAGACACTTGCTTCCTGAGTGAATTAAGCAACTCACTTTACCTCTTTTTTTTTTTTTTTTTTTGGTTTATTTGTCATTTTGTTTTTATTTTACCTTCATGAAATAGGAAACATAAAAGCACCTACATTATACACACTGGTTGCAAAAATCAATTAAGAGAATATATTTAAAGTGTTTTGCACAATGCAGGGCACATGATAAGTACTCAACAAATACTGACTCCTCATAATATTACTGCTACTATTACTCATAGCAGTATTATTTCCTTAGTTATGGTTAATCTCTGTACTTCTGTTCCCATAATACTTAGTGCTTCTGTTTGCACACTAATTATATTCTGCCTTAAGCTATTTTCCTTTTTGAAATTGTCTTCTTCTCACACTAGGCTTTTAAGCCTTGTCTTTGCCTGAAGATAGATTAAGTTCTTTAGCACCTCGCACAGGTCTTAATATAAACAGTAGCTTAATAAATGGTAAAGTAAACTACACTGATGATATGGTTAGGTAATGACTATTTTATTCATCTTGGGAAAATATGCTTAGCAATCATAATAAATATAATTCGTTTCCTCGCTAGGCCACTGCTCTGAACACAACCCTGTCTTCTAGGTTCCTGAGATGAAAGTCAGACTGCAATTGAGGGAGGGTGGGGTAGCTCTGTGGGAAGAAGGTTTAGGGAGATGGATGGAATTGAAAATTTGTTCTCTGAGGGAGGCTCCAACTCTTCATAGAAGAAATGCCTTCTTCTGAAGAAAAGGATGTGAGGGCCATCCAATATCCTTACTGTCCTCAAACTTTGTGACAGCAAGAGGGCATGCTGCCTGGAGAGGGGGTCTGGAGTCTTTGAGAGACAAAACAGGAGCTGGGCTCAATTCTAGGGTGGTCCCAAAGCTGGCCTGATCTCAGATCATCCCTGAATCCAGGGCTCATGGAGCTTCAGCTCAAGGACAGAAATAGACACAGCAGGAAGAACAGGAGATGACACAAGGAGGAGAAGGAAAGGAAGCGAGGATGAAATGGAATGACAAGCAGAGTGAGGACGATGATCAGACCAAGAAAGAAGTGGAGTCAAACCCTGGGATCCTCTCAGCTCAGACCTCCCAATTAGCGAAAGGACTCACTCTCTGTATGCTGCCAAGCTAAGTAGCGGTTGTGGTGAGCACAGGATGTTACACACAAGTAATGAATTGTTGAACACTACATCAAAAACTAATGATGTATTATATGTTGGCTAATTGAACATAATAATAAAAAAATTAAAAATAAAATAAATAGGGTGCCTGGGTGGCTCAGTGGGTTAAGCCTCTGCCTTCGGCTCAGCTTATCATCTCAGGGTCCTGAGATCAAGTACTGCATCAGGCTCTCTGCTTGGCAGGGAGCCTGCTTCCTCCTCTCTCTCTGCCTGCCTCTCTACCTACTTGTGATCCCTCTGTGTCAAGTAAATAAATAAAATCTTAAAAAAGAATAAATAAAATAAAATAAATAAATAAAACATCATCAGTGGCACCAACAAAAAAAAAAAGAAGAAAGAAAGAAAGAAAGAGGTGACACACATGATGCCTGCTATCTCCCTCTGAATCATGCCTACTCTTGAGGCTTTTCCCTTTGATTCCAGCTGCTATCAAAAGCCTAGGCATAAGCAAAAAATAATTGCATCCCAGTTATGATACTGATTGGCTGAAATGAGCATCTTTTAGTTATCCTTTTTTTTTTTTTTTTAAATTTCCGCTAGCATTTAGTGAGCAGCAACTTAGACCTAATGTGGGACTAGGGTCAGGAAGGATTGCAAGCTGATGCAAAAACCTGTTGGTGTCTCCCAGATTGAACAACACATGGGTGGCCAGGAGGTATTAGGGATAATTTTAAAACTTTTGGGTAAGAACCCAAAAGTTATTTTAAAACATTGATATATTTAATTAGTATATGCTTAACAGAAAATTATGATCATTATAGTCAATAGACAAAAGACAGATTGGGAAACTACTTATAACCCAGATATGTGATAAAGGGTTAATACCTATATTATGATAAAACTTAACTGAAATTTACAATAGAAGACAAATATCCAATAGAAACATAAATACAAAATAAAATGGGATGCCTCGGTGGCTCAGTCAGTTAAGCACACAAATCTTGGTTTCAGCTCAGGTCATGATCTCATGGGTTGTGGGATCAAGTCCCACCATCAGGCTCCCTGCTCAGAGGGGAAGTCTGCTTGCCCCCTTTCTCCCTCTGCCTCTCCTCCCCGCTCATGCATTCTCTCTCTCTAAAATAAATAGATCTTAAAAAACAAAAAGACATGAAGAACAAATTCGCAGAAGAGAAAATGTGGACAATCGATAACCATGTCAGGATACGCCACTGCTCTAGGAATAAAGGAAAGACAAGCTAGAGTAACGATCTCTCCCCATGTTCATCTGGGCTTGAGCAATCACAAGTGCAGAGGAACTTGGGTTTATGTTGTCAGGAGAACTCTTTTCAAGGCTCTGGACTTCTGTCCTATTTGCTCCTGCCTTAGTGAAAGATCTGGTCAAGTCTTAGCTTTCAACTGAGATGGGCGGATTGGGCGGGGAGTGGAGATTGGCCTCTGGGAACCAGATGTAGGTCTTTGCCCATCCCTCCCCACTGCAGAATTCAGGGGCCACCTCACTCTCTGCCTCAGCGAGTCTGAGGCGCAGGCTAGCAAGGGGAGGCCCCTCATACCTCACTCCTGTAAAGCAGTGTGCTGTGGGTTGCCTTGATGGTTCTAGGCAGAGAATGTGGAACTGCAGCCAGTGGGACACGATCTGTCTGGAGCTACATTTTCATGAAGTGTAGAGGAGGCAGTCAGGGTCATTACACACCCCAACATTATCCTCTTTCCCACATCCTAGCTTCCTCTAACTATCTGAGCTTAGGGACAAGCTTTTCCAACTCTGAAAGGCGGCAGGTCATTTTACTCCCAGCCCATTTGGATTGCAGGCTTCGGACAGAGTCTCTCTTAGTTCTTCCTACCTGAGGTCTCTCTCTTTCTCCTCAGGGCACAGTCAAAGCAGGTGCCTCATTTTATTGGAGGGTCTTGTGGTAGCTGGTCTCCAAATAGGCCTGTCAAATAATCCATATGGCTAGGTCTTGTCACCCTTATGGGGTCCTCTCCCCTAGAACCTGGGCTGTCTGTTTGGTTCTCTCTTAACCTAGAGTCTATGGTGCAAGTGATTCTTCAAGACTTCCAAGGCTTCATAATAAGCAGTCTTTCAAGTTACACCCGGGCCTCTTTGAATGCTCAGAATGTTACCTCTTGAAAGTGAGCAGTCATGCTTTGAGAAGCTCAAGCCACATGAAGAAATCATCTGAAGGCACTCTGGTCAACAGCCAAGCTGAGTTTGCAGAAAGCAACTAGCATTTGTCTTCGCCCTGTGAGTGAGCTATCTGCATGTTTGACCCAACAAACCTTCAGATGACTTCAGACCCCCAGACTGAAGCTCGACAGAGCCTAAGCAAGAACCACTAGGCTGAGTCCAGATGACCCACAGAACCATGGCGGATCATAATAAATATGTGTTTTAAGCCACTGAACTTTGGAATGGCATGTGACATACAGTAGACAACCAGAACAAACCTTACTAAATTCCATAAAAAGTGGGCAAATTCAATTCAAGTTCCCTAATGCTACAACCATGAAAGATGAGGGCTCTGAATCACAACAACAAAAACATGACAATTCAACCAGTTAACTCAGGACTGCACAACAAGTTGTGCCTATACCACTTCCTGAAATAGAGGGCTTCCCCTTCATGACCCTTCTTAATCCATCAAGTTGGTCAACTCCATGTCAGCATGAACATTTCCAAGTCCTCTTTCCTGGTACCAAATACGTGTTTGGTCCTTCCAGTTGAGAGGAAGAGAAGACTCATTACAAAATGGTTTATACAATAGAGAAACTTACTGGTTCCCATCAACCTAAAAGGGGCAGACTTGGATATTACTGGCTCTAGGAAGAATGTGATACTGGACTCACAAGATAGCCCCTCTGCTTCCTCAGCATCCATTTCCTCTTCAGTCTCTAGATTGGGCTCTCAGTGGCTTCAGACTTACCCTCATGTCTCTGCAGTTACAAGTGTCACATAATAACAAATATTATGCCAAGATTTGGATTCTGGTCCCTCCATTTACTAACTGTGTGGCCTTCAGCAAGATAAAAGAAACTCTGGCTTTAATGTCCCTTCTATAAAACGGGGACAATAATGGCCACTATCCCACAGGACTGTTGTAAGTATCAAACAAGCAACTCTTCATAAAGAACTTAGAGCTATGTCCACTGTTGAGTGAGACCCTTACAAGTGTTTGTGGTGGTGATGCTAAGATTAGTGGTATAGTAATAACAGTGGCAGCAGCCATAGTCTCTCCTACTATCCAAGTACAGCAGAGAAAAGAGAATCTATTCTTTAGCATTCCATGAGGTTTTTTGGCTCCCTTTGGGTTTCCTGAATGCGTGAGGGGTCCCACAGGTGGGACACACTGATTTACTCGGGCACTCAGAGCCCCCAGATCCCCACCTGAAGCCAGGAGGAGGTGAGTCCTACAAGGCTGGGAAAGAAGAGCTCTGCCAGGAAGGAAAAGAAGGTGATGGATTCCAGAGAGGCCACAGACATCTCCTAGTAAGGGAAACTCTCAGTACTCGGGCCTCACTGTCATATTGCTGAGCCCACCTTGGGAATGCCTCACCATCTTCCCCCAAAGGCCATTCATGAAAAGGCTGAGCTGAATCCATCTGATTTGGCACAATAGACACTTCTGGGCATCTCATTGTGTATAGACTATGCTCTTAGCAGAGATGAGACATGGATGGAGTGGCAGGGGAGCCTGTCCTTCTGTTTTCCTCTCACTGACTCCTCGCCACACCCAAACTTTGCCACACCCATGTAGACTGCGGGATAGGACCCTGCCTTCTGAGGTTTCCGCTAGGACCACACACATCCCCTGTGTAGGACCTTCTTCCCAGGGTGTGAAAGGAGCATGTCTAAATCCTAAATTCTCCATGTGCCAGACTTCAGGTCCTTCCATCTACAGAATCCATTCTCCTAGTGGATCCAGGTGGATTTGTATTTTTTAGAGCAAAACCAGTTCAAGCAATCTGTAGTCCATAAATCCCCTCCCTACGGTCTAAGAAGAAAACACCACAGTACAAATGATACATGTTGTTTCTTGGTCTCAATAAAACATTTGTCTCTCTTGTGTGTAATTAATTGTTAATTGAAAGTATGATGAATTATAGTGGCCTATAATTAATTTAGTAAGAGACTTTGGTGAAATATGACTCTGAGCTTTTCTCCAGACCTATTTTCATTTTAGAAAGCAGAGGCAGAATTGGATTCTGTATCAATTCTTCTGTGGCCTGCTGTGTTTTAAACATGACGGATTGGTAGTGTGGGTTGGGTCGGGGGGAGGCATAGATGGTAGCATAAGAAAAGGATGGTCTCACTGGAGACAGCATCTGGTGTTTGGGTTATTCCTCTCTCCACACAAGGGTGAGTAGCTCCTCAGTTCTGAAGGATGAAGTCATACATTTGGGAAGCCATGTAGGCCCTGGGAAGGAGCTGGAAACTCACCTCAAGCCTCAAGCTGTGGGCAGAAACCTTCAGCTGGATTATCTTTAGGTTAGAGAGAGAAGTGTCCCCTGAGGGCAAGGGCAATCTGATCTTTTCTGGATATCATCTTGGGCAAGAAGGTAGTCTGGTCCAGAGTGTGGGTATTTGAAGGGGCTCTACTTTGGTGCAAATGGTTTGCAGAGGGCAGAAGAAACACCCCTGAGGACAAAGCCCCCACTGTCTGGGACTGACACCTGAGGCCCTGTGACTTGATTTTATAACACCTCACAGAGGCCCTGCAGAGGGATGATCACTCAGGATTCCTACAACATCCTGGCTAGTAGCAGCTTACCTCTGCCTGGACTACCTCTGGTGACCCTGAGCGGCCTACCCTCACCCCTTTGCAGCCTACTTTACCATCAGAACTTCCAGACAGGGAGCTGTGCCAAGGACCAGGGAGAAAATGGACTATTTTTCACCACAGTTTATCAATAGCAATGTAATTAAAATGTCCTTTGATTTTTTGAGCTATCAATATCTTTTGTTTCTCCCAATGTTGCCTGCATGTTAATTAGGTCTTTAATTTATGGAGTTTCTGGTCTGGTCAGTTCCATTGTCCCTGGCTCACTGTCCATTCTCATGCAGGCCCTTCTCTATCTGAGGCCCTTTCCAGGCCTCACATTCATCCTCCCCAACATCAACACATTTGCAGCCAGCACTCCTGCCTCTACTTCCCCATCCTCTCCTCCTCTGCCCTATCCTCACTTCCCCACCTCACAGCCTCTTACCCCCCTCCTCTCCCCATCCTTATACTCCCCTTCTTCATCCTTACATCTGCTTTCTATGGAAAACTCACCCCCCACTCAGATTCCATCATATCACTGCACCTGGAGAGATTTTAGTCCTTCTCTGTCTAAATATAGATCCTCTACATCCTGCCCCACCCAGAGTTTTCTCCACCTAAATGTCTAAACCTGGAGTCTTATTCCTGCCCTTTCATCAGGGGACCATGCAAAGAAACAAGGAGCATGGATACCTCCGGGGCTGGGTAAAGCCTGAATGATTCCTGGCCTCCTAGGCCCATCTTTCCAGCTGACTCCTGGGACATTTGGGAGCCACAGAAGGATGCATATGTCATCCTTTGGTATCATTACAGTCCCCAGAACAGCCCTGGATGATGAAGAATGAACTAGATGATCCATGTTGCTAGAGAACAAGCCTGAGGATTCTTTGTTTTGTCTTATTTTGAAGAGAAATGCACTCTGTGCCTTTACTGTCTTCCTAAGCAGAGAAGCATTCCAAACATCAATAATCACAGTTCACATAAAGCACAAAAAGTCTATTTCCACCAAGCAAATGTCAGCGAGAGGAGAGTATGAGTGAGAAAAATTTGAGCCAGGTGGCTTGAAATAAGGAGACATGATGAGCAGCCTTGAAGACTTCTGGCTTAAAATGATGGCTGGCAGCATCTCCCAGCACAGCCTCCTCCAACCTCTCCCTAAAATACAGATCAGAACACAGAGAAAACATGAAAACACAACATGGCAAATGAGGCTGTGCAGACCAGTGCGAGACTGAAGAGAATGAACTGTAATGTTGCTGGAGATAAAGCGGACCTGGGAAAATCCTACTAAGATGTGCATCAAAGGAAAACCCCACTTTTATGTTATAAAAGAAAGGCCACCTTCAAAACTGTAGTAAGAAAATGAGCGCCTTCTCTCCTGTTTGTTGTCTGATTCAGAGACCTGAATACATCCAGAAAACTGGGAAACAAACCAAGTCTTTCCACAGAAAATGGTGCTCTGTAAAGTAGGCTGAGCACCGATCCAATTTCCCTTCACCCCGACAGGTATTTTTAACATAGAGGTAAAAAAAAAAGATGCAAATTCCAAGAAAATATTGAAGCAAAACTGTAGCAACAGGAAACTGATGTTGCCAGGGTATTCTGGGAAACATGGTACCCACAAGTGAAGTGTTGTTAATACAAACTGGGATGCAAAAGACACTATAGTCAAAGCCTGCTGAAATCTGAGTCCTCATTGCCTTGTCATGCCTCATCCTGGGGGTTTGAGAAAGGAATCCCTTTGGCAGAAAAAAAGAAAGATCACATAAAACTATTGACATCAGCACCTCAACCTCATTCTAGCTGTAGAAGTAAGATGGAGATTGAGGGCCCTACTCAACCACCAAGTGCAAGCCACTTGCCCAGCCAGTTTGACACCTCTGTTCTACAAAGATTGCTACCATGAAATGTCATGTGAAAGATACTCAGAAGATAATGGAATTATATGGAAATGTTATAATTCTTGGGATTCACTCTTGCCTCTCTCTCTGGCAGACTCTGCTCCTGGGAATGTGGTACTTATGACTTGTGCTGGCCACCCCTCCCAGCATGAATGCACCCCGGGCCAATCCTCTCCTTATTCCTGGCATGGCGGAATGTGTGGAATTTGTCTCTGACCTGCCCCAGCTATGAGATGTGGGTTGTTGGGCAAACCAAGGGGAATGACACCATATGAACCAGCGAGGAGAAAAGGTGTGAGGATGAAAATGTGAGCCCAAGCATGGTGGCTGAGCCCATATGTAAGTTGCAGAGTCGGATGGATGCTCTGGCCTTAACCTCAGTACAGCTTAGGTGGAATTGTCCAGGCAATGAGCAAGAAAGCTTAAAACAGCCTGGAATAAGGCAATAAATGAGACAGTTGTAATATAAGGGCTATCATTTTTTAAAGGGCCTCACTACTGAGATCCTGACTAATTCTGTAACCCTGTCCCTGCAGCAGCCCTAAGGGAGATCATGCAAGATCAGCAATGATCCCATTAGCAAGTCATGGTACAGAAACCAAACTCTCCTGAGTCTGTGGGCAGGCATTAGTCCCTACAGCCAGGACAAGAACAAATGGCCCCAAAGGAGGAATGGTGTGGCAGGTAGCAGGGATGAAGGGCCTCAGATCCTGGAGAGACCACACAGCTCTTGAGTGTCTTTCTGCCTGGAAGCCAACGGAACGGCTGAGAGGAAAAGAAGCAGGGAGCTTGGAATATTATCTTTACTGCGGTATTTAGAGTTAGCCTACGCTGTCACACTTCCTCCCCAAATAGTAGGCCCACAGGAGTCTGAACTGCAGTTAGATGAGTTCTTTCTTCTACAGATGAATGAGAGGAGCTTCAGGCCCCTTGGAGGTAGAAATCCATTTTGATCCTTTGGTCCAGAATCATAAAATCCCATCTCCATCTCATTGGACACATAAGAAAGTAGGGGTGCTGGAAAGCAAAAGAGCCCCACCTCGAGATAGCTGTGTGTGAGACCCCAGCCTCCATCACCTCTGCTGCCACATCCCTGGGCTTGAGAGCCTTCTGTTTTAAGGCCTGGTCACAGGGATTTTTAAAACTGTCCCCAGTATCATGGAGGTTAATCTGATGCAATAGTTTTCAACCTTGATTAAATGCTAGAATCACCTGGAGAGCTGGTTAAAAAAAATTCCCAGTCCAACTAAATTAGGGTCTCTGTGGTAGGGACCCAGGTATCTGTGTTTTCATAAAGCTCCGTATGTGCAGCTGGCCTTGAGAAAGAGTCTCCTGGGGCTATCCTCTCCTACTCTGCCCTTGAGGTCTTCTAGACTGTGCCCTACAGACCTTTCTTAAGGCCACTCTTACCTAAGAAAATGTTCTTAAGAGGAAGCTTTTGCATTTGGGGATCTAAGCACTAGTTAACCTGTAGTCCCTTATGTTTCATGATTACTTCATGATATTGTCACACATTCTTGTTCCATGCTCTTTTTTCTAGATTAACATGATCCATTCTATCATCCTATGCCATTACAAATTTTGCCAAAAAGCAGAGCCTGAATGAAACATACATACACACACACTACATAGCCATTTAGTCTATTTTGCCTCAGTTTTCTTGGGAGAGCAACCAAGAGCTACTAGGAAAATGTGGAAGTAAAGAAGCTTAGGCAATCTGAGAAAATTGGAGATATGACAAAATAAACTAGGAATGTGTAGGTTGTAATTTACCAAACTGTCAAAAATTCCTTAAAGAACAATTTAAACTGTAGTTAACAGGACCTACAACTACATACTAGAAAGTCTAGGTGGGTTTGTTTTGTTTTGTTTTGTTTTGTTTCTGTCTTTTAAATAACTTCATCTGTTTAATGCTACAGTTTCCCTTGCAGTGTTTTTTCCCCCCTCAGGAGCATTCGAGTCACTTACAGGGAGACCAATAAATCTCAGATTAATTTCAGTTTGTTCTCCCTACCTGTCCAGGTCTGTCCAGAGATGTGGTTGGCAGAATCAACACCCTGAAGCCATCCACATCCTAATCCCTGGAACCTGTGAATATGTCCCCTTAAATGGCAAAGGGACTTTGTAGTTGAGATGAAGGTAAGGACCTTGAGATGGGAAGATTATCCTGGATTATCTGGGCAGGCTAACTCTAATGTCATGAGTACTTAAAAGTGGCAGAGGAAGGAGAGAGGAGGGAAGTCAGGTGCAATGTGAGAAAGACGTGATGAATTCTGAGAAGGAGGAATCGGGCCATGAGCCGAAGAATGCAGTGGCCTCTAGAAGCTGAGAATGGTACATCATTTACAGCTAGCAAGAAAACAGGGCCTGAATCCTACAACAGCAAGACACATATTCAATTCTGCCAACAACCTGGATAAGAAAGAAAATGGATCCTTCCCCAACACCTCCAGAAACTAACTCCTTCCTGTCAACACCTTTACTCAAGCCCAAGGAGAACTGTGCTAGGCTTCCAATGTCGAGAACTGTAAGACACTAACTGCACTGTATAAGCAGCTAAACTGGGGGCAGTGTGTTACAGCAGCAGTAGAAAACTAACCCAAAAGGGAAAGCTAGGGGGGTTTGTAGTGTGGTAGATGCACAGACTGGAATGTCAGCAAAGTTAAGGTCAAATTCGAGAAAGTCACTTTTTGCATTTACAACTCACATTGCCATTTCTTCTCCCACCTTCTCCATTTCTTACCTTTAAGGAGGTAGAATGTTTTTGTTGGTTAAAAAAATAAATTGCTTAGACTTTTGCCAAAGCCAAGTCAAAGAAGTTATCATCAACTAATAATGCTGATTGGGTGAGAAAACATCCCACTCTCTACCTTCAGTCTTATTTCTCTTCCCTGAAAATACTAATAAGGGCAAATGGACAGGTCTGGGCCTGGGCAGTGGCCCAGTCACTTGGGGGAGAGAGTTTGTGCCAATATACCTATGGGAACTGCACAGGGAATTCCTTGGAATTTGGAGCAGATTATCAGTAACCCACCCTTAAAACTGAAGGAAGAGGAAAAGACCAATGTTTGTTTATCAATTACCACACTTGTTCTGCAAACGTCCAGGGACTATGTTAAGTGTCTTATGTATGTCATCCTATTTAATTTTATAGTAATAAAAACTGAGAAACTGAGGCTCAGGAATATCCAGCAACTTTCAAAAGCCACACATAAGATTTGCATCTTTCCAAAGTGGGTTAAGGGGAAACTAACCATGTATTAGATTAAAGTCAAACAAACAAACCAACCTTCTCCCTGATGGGTATCCAGAAACCCCTATTCTGAATTTATGTACATAAACACCTATCTGGGGTATAATTTTACCTGGCTGAGCAGACAATCAGCCACTGGCATCTCTTCAAGTTCATCATTACCGCTAAATGAGTAATACTCTTCAGTGGCACCTACCACAGTAGGTCAAGGGGAGGCTAGGTAACTTACCTCTATTATTCCTCATTCTTGCAATAATTTCATTAGGTAGGTAATGTCTCCATATTCCAGAAGAGGAAACTGAAATTAAGAAAGGAAAGGTAGTAGGGGTGCCTGGGTGGCTCGGTGGGTTAAAGCCTCTGTCTTTGGCTCAGGTCATGATCCCAGGGTCCTGCAATCGAGCCCCGCATCGGGCTCTCTGCTCAGCAGGGAGCCTGCTTCCTCCTCTCTTTCTGCTTGCCTCTCAGCCTACTTGTGATCTCTGTCTGTCAAATAAATAAATAAAATCTTAAAAAAAGAGAGAGAAAGAAAGAAAGGAAAGGTAGTTTCCTGAAGTCAACAAACCAATAAATAGCAAGGCAGAGTTTTGAACCTTGTCAGTCTGAGCCAAGATCATGTTATCTCCAGCCTTCCACAAGACCAGGCCCCTGTGAATTGGACCAGTGAGAACTTCCTTCTCTGAACCTCTCAGTGGTGGGAGTACTGACAGATTCAACAGCTTCTGCCTACATTTGCCCTCTGCCTTGAGGACACCCACCAAGGTTCAGCCATCATGTGAAGGCCCACTTGAAATTATCAGGCAATCACCATTTCCTACATCTCCCCTTCCACCAGATAGAAACAAAAGTTATGTCCTTGAAATTTCTACAGAGAGCTATGGAGAGAAAAGCAAAAGGACCAATCCATTAGGTGATGATAGCAGTCATTGTGTCAACCAAGCTTCACTGATGGAAGCTACAGACTTAGTTGATGAAAACTTTAGCACCATAATCTCAGCCTTCCCCGGATGTGCTGCAGGTGTTTGCCTTCGTTGACTACAAGGGAAATGTTATATGCCTGCATAAAACATGCAGCATTCTGTTTCCAGAACCAAGAGTTCTCTGCCAAATACTAAGATCCCGCTAATTGATACACTGTGGTTTTTGGCCAGCCAGTGTCTTATTTCCATAATGTCAGTTGGTGGTTTAGTACATTTTATTTTTTTTTATGGTTTGCTTGCACTGTTCACTCTGGGTGTAGAGCCAAGTCATCCACCAGAGCATTCAGTGTGAATTGTTGGCCACCGAGCAGTGGCCTGCAGCTTCTGTGTCAATTTCAGATGGAGAGAGGCCAATTATTTTATGGTATTAATTTGCATTATATTTGCCTTTACTGTTTCAAAAGAGAGAGGGAAAAGCAATCTATAGAAACATAGTTGGATTCAACCTGTGAGAAAACTCCTAAGCAACAACACTTTAGTGGAAGAACAGGAGAGGAAGATGCCTTGTGAGTAAGAGAATGGAGTCCTCTAGAAAGTCAGGTGACTCAGTGGTCAGTTACCAGCGACAGTAATATGTTATGCTGGGTTCTAGAAAATTGGAATATTCTTGTGGTAGATTCATTTGTTCATCTTATATAATATCTCTTAGTAATATTTCTAAGAAGTTCATTGTCCATGGACAGGCATAATGTGAACCTAAGACACTGCACATTGATGACCTCATAGGGCTGGGGATCTCTGTTCAAGTTACCTAAGTGAGATACTCAAGGTCAGTCCTTTCTGAAGGACACAGGGTCACCAAATACCAGAACCATTACCCATGTTGAGTTAACATGTGTCAAATGTGATCCTGAATATGATAAGATCAAGGGAATTCATGAAAGTTCCAGTCCTCTCAAAAATTAGTGCTTATCAGCAAGGCAATCAACATGATGATCTAAGCTCTGAATGTACAAATATATCTATATTATCAACATGATTCAGCAGGGAAAGCCATGCCAATGAAATTGCCACTTTTGGTTAAAATGAGCATAATTTGCAGTGTGTTAGTTTTTTTTTTGTATGATAACCTTGGCTTGTCCTAACAGTTTAGAAAATAAATCTTCATTATACTTTCTGAAGATCAGACACCCATCTGTCAGTTCATTACAGTGGTTGTAGAGAAACATTTGGAAGGGACGATTTAACAAAATGTAATTCTTGGCTAGAGGGAACTCCCCAACTGCAGAGAAACAGAATGCATTGCATCTTGGAAAACACAGAAGTTGGAAGGAACTCAGAACATTGCTAGAAAGGAAACCAACCTGGAAAATCCTCCTTACACTCAGAATAGCATTGGTAAGTCAGTATATACTGAAGAAGAGTGGACAGCTGCCAAACATAGAGGGACAATAGCTAGAGATGTAGGACGTTCAGAGGTGTGTTGACAGTGATCTTCAATTCATATGCGGCAGTTGAGAAAGGATAAATTATACTGGGTGTTGGAAAATAACAGCCAGAGTTAGAGAGAGTATGGAAGGTCTGTCCTTTCCCAGAACCCAAATTGTTGAGGACAGGCAAGGACTTGGGCTCAGGGGCTCCTGTACCCAGAAAAGTGAAAATCATTTTACTAGACATATACTGCCTTTGCCTCCCCAATACCCATTCTCTCTGCTTCTGAAAAGAGTGCCCTGTGTTTTCTTTTGTAAAATCATCCTTTCCCTTGCCTTTGCATTATATATTGGTTTGTGATGATCTCATTTAAGGTCCAAGGATGGGCATGGCATTTTATAGTTATGATATCAAAGTCAGAGGTGAAGGAGTGTGGTAAACCATGGTCAGGCATGATCATGGAAAGACCCTAAGTATATGAATAGAAACTCCCTAGACTCTGCCAAAGGAAAATGGAGGCTGTTCGAAGTGCTAATATAGCAAGCATTTGAAGGTCTTGATACTATACTTGGATCATTGCTTGGTAAGTAACATAATTCTTGCCTTGGATCACAGTAGAAGTCGCTTCTGGGTCCTAAAGTGTCTGGGTGAGTAAAAAGCATGTGGTCCTCTGACCTAGTGAACATCTCCTCCCTAGGGGGTTGTTAAGACTTTGGGCCTGACTATGAGTAAAACAGGAACCTCACCCACAGACTCACATCCTCCTCTTACTTATATGTGTGATTTTTGTCCATCTTACTTGATGCTTTGGAGGCAAAGCAAAGTAAAGCATACTTGAACTGAGTCCAAATCTACATTTCTGCCAGTCCTTGAACCCAAGCCAAATATTGTGGCTGAACCTAGCACCATCCGACCATGACATGTTAGAACCAATCAGAGTTGACCCATGTCTGCATCTACATGGATGTCGATAACAACAACTTGGCCTACCTGGAAGACAGCTATCACTTTGTGGAAATCTTAAATGAGTATCTCCACAGTGTGAGTGCTGGTGTTCAACTTCTACAGGGTTTACACAGTCATAGATGAGATGACTGCAGCTGGTGAAATCTGAAGGACCGGCCAGATGCTGGTGGTGATGCAGCTGCTGAGGCTGCCATCTCTGTAGTGAGGACATGTGAGCCTCTCCTGGCCCCCAGCCCACCCCAGATTCCCCGGCTTCCTTCCTCTTTCCAGGCCTGGGACCCACAACCAAAAGCCCCCTCCCTCAGCTGCGCAAGAGGCAGGGATCCAGCTGGGCACAGCCCACAAGGCAGGAGCCTGCACTAAACCCCCTCTGGGCCACTGCTATGGGCAGAGACCACCTTATGTGTACTGAGTAACAAAACCCTTGTGCTGTGATTCTATCCGCAGAGCCCCCAGGAAACCTGTGGTCCCCACAAAAAAAAAAAAAAAAAAGAGAGAGATGAATTTTGGATATTGAGTTAAGTGAAAGAGAGAGGAAAATCCCTATTTCTGTCATTCTTACAACTGCAACGAGACCATGCTAAACCTGCTGGGAGAAACCTTGCCGCCATATTATGAGATCCTGACAAAGAATGAGAAAGTAAAGAGAAGAATGTGAGATGGTGAGAGATCAGATCCTGATGACATTGTTTGATCCTTTGCCTAAACTCCTCACTTAAATTAACATTTACCTTTTGCTTAAGTTAGTTTGGGTTTAGATTATTTTGATTTTCAACCCCCCCCCCAAAAAAACCCCTAATTTACTGTGATATGTGGACAATATTTTGAAGGATTTTCTTGACAATATCAGAGATTAAGTTTCCCAACAACATCAGTTAGGTACCTACTCTTTCTCATCTCTAAGTCTGTTCCTCATCCCTTCTGTGAGTCTAAAGCTGGGAGCCTAAAACTACACTTCCCAGGATCCCTTGCCTGTGGTCTTCCTTGTAGCTTTGACTAATGGGAGGCAGGAGTAGGAGACTAGAAAGGAGGTGGAGGGAAGAAGGGATTCTTCCTGCTCTAGCCGCTATCAGTGGTGCCTCCAGCAGCTGAGTCGTTAGAGCACTGGAGAAGGGTAACTCACTATAAGTCTGCACACCAGCAGCATGGCAACCCCCTGCACAGCTCACAGGGACCCCTCTCCAAGCTACTAGGACAGTTCTGGTGTTCTCACTACTTCTCTTTTGTTTCCCTAGGACTAAACTTCTGAGATGAATGTACGCTTTCATATCACCAGATATTAATAGGGGAGCATGGTGGACAGTATTACTATGGTTATAGATAATTGTTACAACCTCATAACCAATTTAAACCTCCTTTATAAAATGTAGTTTTCTGTTTTTCCCTTTCAGACACTGACTAATACACCAATTATCTCTGCCAAAGTAAGAGATACAGGGAACAGTTGATGATCTCCAATAAAACCATGAATGTTAATAGGTACACAGTTATTCTAGGGAGAGGCCAATTGGCCAGCTCCTGTCCTGGGGACTAGTCCCCAGCATGTTAATTCCCTGGAGATATTCCCCCTAAGGAACATGGTTGCCTCTGAGTGAAAGCATGCTTATCCATAATTAAAGCATATATTTATTCCACCCCAACTCCAAGTGACTGGAAATACTTTACTTTGCCTTATTCTCCCAAACATAGAACAAGAATTGTGCAGCATATAGCTGGTGATGTTGTGCAAATTCCATCTTAACCTACTATTCTGGTCATCTACTGCCATAACAACCTACTCTAAAATTTAGTGGCATAAGACAATGACCATTTTACTATGCTCTCAGAGTCTGTGGGTGAGATATTTGGATCAGGAAGAACAGTCTCTGCTTCATAATGTCTGGGGTCCTGCTGGGAAGGCATGAATGGGTGGAATTGATTCAGAGGTCTGGAAGGTTGGCTCAGAGTACCTACCTGTGACCTCTCTATCACAGCAGCCTATGAGTATTTGAAATCATTACATGGTGACTTTGGGCTTCAAGAGTGAATGATCTAGAAAATGAGGCAGAAGCTTCATGGCCATCATGACCTAGCCTCAGAAGTAACTCAGAATATCTTCTGCCAGACCTTCTTGGTTGAAGCATTCAGAAGACCATCCAGATTCTAGGCAAGGATCATATATACCCATCTCTCAAAGAACACACAGCCCAGTCTTTAAACCACCCACCATGCTCTTGGAAAACAGTATGCAAAGTTATTCCTTCTTTCTTAAATGTCATGTTTTATTGTATCATCAGTATTGTGCAGGCTTTGCACTAGCTGTGGCTCCTGGGCTCACCAGGATAACCTAAGGAGGATAAAGAACTATTTGCTTCATAAAGTCTTGGGTAGTTTCACTGATCATGCAGGACCCTCTGTAAATATAGCTGTAGGCAGTGTGACATTTCAACCCTGTATGTAAAACACTATTTTTACAAATGGTGATACTTAAGCTGTGTTTCCATGTTGCATCATCTTTTAAAATCTCTTCCAAGGTTAGCTCCCCACATCCCCCAAATGATGCACATCCCACAGTACAGTAGGTCATCAGTAGATGAGGTGGGTGGAGTGACCCAAGAAAAGCAACCCGCATCCATTGATCAAAAGGCTTCTGTCCAAGGGAGTCTTGTGACATCATAATAACCTACAGGGGACTCCTTATAACCTACAGAAGACTCCTTGTAACCAACAGTTTTAGAAAAATGAAATCCACAGACAGATTCCCAGTGTATCTGGGAATTCGTGCTGAGGGCATCCCTCAGATTCAGTTATGTCCTTCACAATGTCTAGCAGCCACACATTAGAGATTCAAATGAACATAAGCTTCTATGAACCCACACATTAAATAAAGGGTCAGGAAAGAATCCCAGGACTATCTAGCTCTGTTTGCATCACAAATGGAGCCTCTAAGAGTGCTCTAAAATAAAAGAGGCTGTGGATTATCACCATGTGGAGCCGCCAATAGATAACAAAATGTGGGCTGTTCAAAGACTGTCCGCCAGGAAAAGGGGGTGAGTATAAAGGCCAAAGCAGTTTGGAATATCTGCTGACTTTGGATTTGTTCTTATTAAAGAATGCTCTTAATGCTATTACTAATCCCAGGTTTAATTTAATATCCTCTCTTTAAGCCCTTCTGACATGGCCATTATGAAATTTTGATTGATTACCTTTTGATCTTACCTTTACTTCTAAAATCTGGTTATCTTCAGATCACAATCATGGCCACTGCCTAAATACAGTGATCAAAATTCAAACTTCCTCAAGGCTATGTAGCATATATGGAATTATAAGTCGACCCCAAACTATCAAAATTTTCAAGAGCACAACCAACAGCTTCATCTGACTGAACCCACTGCCCCCCATTTCCTCAATCTATTGCAATGAATGCTCATAATCTTTTTATTTTCTTCCCACCTTCCCTTACTCTCCCTTCTCAGAACCCCTCTACACCATGTCTGGAGGAGGCTAGACAGCACCAGAACCGGATGGAGAACAGCTGGAGTCCAGGAGATCTCAGCCAGAGATGCTCAGGAAGCACTTGGAGGTGAGTTGGCAGAGCCAGACATGGTGGAGAAGGAAAAAATAAAAACTAAAACAGAATAGCTCTGTGCTAGGATAATGTTTTGTTTATCATGTTTTTTTCTCCAAGGAGTGCAAATACCTTGCCCAAAAGAACATACTGCCATTCATGATAAATTGCCAGAAATACTCTCTGTAAGACTCAGAAAGCAAGGTCTCTATTTGTTTCTACGGAAACCTCAGCTTGACACGAGGTACCTCATCGTACAGCAATTTACAGACACTAACAAGACCTGACTCATGAATTAGGAGAGAGTGGGAAAAAAGAGAAAGGCTTGTTAGAACTACAAAGAGAAATTAGAAATATAACTCTCTATTCCTAGGCCCTAAAAAGACACATTGCCTGGCACATGGCGAGTGTGGAGTTCCAGGTCATGGACTGAATGATTTCTCTTCCTCACCTCAGTACCAACACATCTATCATGTCTGCGGGAGCACTCACTCTTGCCGGCTAGAATCCAGGCTCCTCCCTCCGTCCTTCCACAGAGAGACATCCCACCTCTGACACCTAGCAGGCCACACCCACCTCCAACAGAACACCAACCAGGAAGCAAGAGGCTTGGTGAATGTTCCTTGTGATAGTCTTCTGCAGAGTCGACCAGAGCCAGTCTTGCCTAACTGTTCATAGGTGCTGCTGCTCTGTGTGCAGGTGCCTTCCCCATCGCTTTTACCTCTTCAGCTACTGTCTCCCTCTTCCTGGGACAGCCACCTCTGCTCAAGGTCCTTGTTGCCTTCCTTGAGGTTCCATCATCAAGAATGGTCTTTGTCACACCCCTCTGCCCTGGGTCACTGCTCCAGGAGCCCAGACACCTCCAGCACTAGCAACATTACTTCTCCCCATCCTAGTGGACTGCAGCTACCTGCTTCACACCCAGCCTCACACTGATCCTGAGTATGCACTCATCCACTATCCTTAAGCAAGAGAATTTGTTCCAACACAAGCTGGACCATTTTCCTTACTTACCTGTCTGAGGCTGCTTTAACTCCTGCCCCCACGCCTAGACTAATTCCCCACATCCAGCATTAAAGTCTAATTCCTTATTTACACTCCACCAAACACCTGTCAGTATAGCGAAAAGGCATCAGAGTTAACCTACAATGAGAAGAACCCTCTTTGCAAAGAAACACAATGATGGAGCCTCCAGGGCAAGGGCTCAGTGAACAAACTCGGGATAACTGAGGAGGTTTGAACCCTGGATTTGACCATGCTGGGTAGGGAAGGTTGGTGAAAAGAGATTTTGATGCAAAATTTGAATGCCAGCCTCTATCTTGATTGTAAAGTCCTCAATATATCAAAATCAGCTTTTTCAGGACTTAAAACAGTGCTTCTGGAGGCTTAATGTGCATCAGAATTACCCGAAGAGCTTGTTAAAACACAGGTTATTGGGTCCCACCTCCAGGGTTTCTGATTGAATTTATCTAGGGTAGGGGCTGAGAATTTCATCTCTAAGAAGCTTCCACAGGATTATACTCTGAGCACCACCCAGCAGGGAGTCTTGGCTTTGGAGAAAGAGGCCTTGCTCTTTGGATAAAGGAGAGTCTGTAGGTTAGAAGGAGGAAAGAATGTAGAGCCCACCAGGAAAGAAAACAAGGTACACTCAAACTCTTCTGGGGGAGAAAAAGACATCCGTCTTTCACAGCCTCTTCCATGGGTGAAAAGGAATGGAGTAAAGGAGTTGGCATGAATGCCTCCTCACTCTTCTCCTCCCAGAGAGCATCCTAGAAGTCCTGGGAACCTAGCCATTGGAGCAAAGTCCTTGGCTATCCTCAGGGCCCAAAGCAGAAATCATGGCTTAATAGCTTCTCATGGAGGGCATGGTGCCCCCAGCCCAGTGAAATGCATACCTTATGTTGGTTCCAAGCACCGTTGAGTTGAGGCTCAGATGCTGTGTTTTGTGTGAGTCACTTTCTCACAACACAAAGCATTCTCCTTAATGCTGGGATTCCATTAGGCTGCTCCTCTTCTTCCTCTAAGGGGAGAGGTGTCTCTTGGATGATCAGGAACTTTAAAATGCAGCCCTTGGGGCTCCTGGGTAGCTCAATGGGAAAAGCCTCTGCCTTCAGCTCAGGTCATGATCCCAGGGTCCTGGGATCGAGCCCTGCACCGGGCTCTCTTCTCCGCGGGGAGCCTGCTTCCTCCTCTCTCTCTGCCTGCCTCTCTGCCAACTTGTGATCTCTGTCAAATAAATAAATTCTTTTTTTTTTTAATGCAGCCCTAAATATGGCCTGTCCCCAAGTCCTCTTGTGCTGTTAAGGACACAGAATCTGACAATAGGGACATGGGTCTGTGGCGTGGTAGCCATGATAATGGAATCTGATGCTCAGGGAAATATTAGGTGTAGTGAAAACAAGGCTGGTGGTTTTACATAATTTGAGTTGTACTGCTAAGGGGATAATGGTACAAATGCATAAATTACAAAATGCAGGATAACAGTGAAAGTCTGTGTTCAATGAAGTAAAAATCAACCAATAAAAATGGAAACACCACCTTGTTTTTTTTATTTTAATCATTTTTTAAATTTATTTTCAGCATAACAGTATTCATTGTTTTTTGTACCACACCCAGTGCTCCATGCAATCCGTGCCCTCTCTAATACCCACCACCTGGTTCCCCCAACCTCCCACCCCTCCACCTCTTCAAACCCTTCAGATTATTTTTCAGAGTCCATAGTCTCTTATTATTCACCTCCCCTTCCAATTTCCCCCAACTCCCTTCTCCTAACTCCCCATGTCCTCCATGCTATTTGTTACGCTCCACAAATAAGTGAAACCATATGATAATTGACTCTCTCTGCTTGACTTATTTCACTCAGCATAATCTCTTCCAGTCCCATCCATGAAACACCACCTTCTATTACCCGTTCTCAAAGTATTAGAAGCTCAGATTACTCTCATGTGTTTTCTTTAATTATTTGAAAGATAACATGAGATGAGTCCAGTTTCCTTTGGTGCTTTTTCACTAAGCATCTGCAAGATACTGTGCCAGATGCTAAGGACCTTCAGAGGGAAGCAGCTGGTTCCTGCCCTCAAGCTGCTCACTGTCTGCTACCTAGACAGGACTGCGCCTCTAGCCTCAGGACTGCTAGGGAGGAATGCTGTGCTACCACCAAGCACATGCGCAGTGGAATCAGAAACACCAGGTGTTAACTCTGAATCTATAGCTCACTGGCCACGTGACTCTGAATGATTTGATCAATGTTACTAAATCTCAATTTCCCCACCTTTAAAACAGGGATAATAATTCCTCCCTAACAGGCTGTTAAAGAATCGATCAGAAAATGCTTGTGCAGCACCAAACACCAGACATGACACAGAGCAAGTGAATAAGAGGCATTTTCTTTCTTGGCTCCTGTCCTCGACACTGCCTACCTGAAACTGACATCAAAAAGAAGGAAGCTGGCAGATGCAAACCCCAGTCCCCATCTACCAGTATCCTGAAAGCTTAATTGGGTGGAAAAGTAAGAGGGCTTAAGGGTTTCACTACCAAGTCATGCTGGATGTTGACACGATTCTAATCTGCACCTGTTTAGAGACTTGTGTCCTGTTGGTTCCTTGTTCAGCTGAGTCCCTGTCCTTTTTTTTAAAGACTTTATTTATCTATTTGACAGAGAGAGAGATCACAAGTAGGCAGAGAGGCAGGCAGAGAGAGAGGGGAGGAAGCAGACTCCCTGCTGAGCAGAGAGCCCAATGCGGGGCTCGATCCCAGGACCCTGAGATCATGACCTAAGCTGAAGGCAGAGGCTTAACCCACTAAGCCACCCAGGCACCCCCTGAGTCCCTGTCTTATCCCAGTCTCCTCCCTATGTCTGAGATCCCATCTCAGTTTTCTACTTGGTCACCTGTGGCGTGCAAAAGTACTGACATGGCTGGTTCTTTTGTTTTTCTCTCTCTCTTTTTTTAAAGATTTTATTTATTTATGTGACAGAGAGAGACACAGCGAGAGAGGGAACACAAGCAGGGGGAGAGGGAGAAGGGAGAAACAGGGTTCCCATTGAGCGGGGAGCCCAATGCGGGACTCGATCCCAGAATCCCGGGATTATGATCTGAGCTGAAGGCAGACGTTTAACGACTGAGCCACCCAGGTGCCCCTTCTCTTCTTTTTTTTCACATGAGTCCTGCCTCTGTGGCCCCAGTAATGAGTTTTGATTCGCTGACTCACGTGTGACTTATCAATTAATTTGCCTCCTAATCTAAATGGACATATTCCCAGACATTGGGAACCACCTGTTCTAGCTCAGCCTTAGAATTAAACAAGACTGGAGAGCTCTTGGCTCTGGATCAGATGAAGAAGTTCAGGTGATGGGGCATGTGGATGAGCTGTAGGTAGACCAGAGCCCCTTATGTAAGAATTAAACGAGTTCCTTTGGGTCTTGGCCCTCATCCCCACTCCAGAGAGCCTGATGTTTTCACTAGGAACCTGCCTTCTCTAGCATAACTGGTCTATGCTGCCAAGGGTACCCTGAAGTTAAAAACAGAGATATCCTGTTTACTTTATGTTTTAGGTTTTGATGGTAGACTTTGATAGCACCAAAGTGTCCAGACTCCCCCAAAACATGCACCATTCCTAGAATGTGAACTTAATGAGAAAGATTTAGCTTAAGTTGAGGTCAATTGCCTGTGAAAGTAGCAGGAACCATCTTATCTGGGCATGAGGGCTCAGTTTAAATCTCTCCCACACAGAGCCAGGAGGTCCAGGTCCAAAGAAGAGTGGAGGTGGCCCTGGAAAAGTCTTCTCAAAAACATGAACCACTGAAAATGAGATTTCTTTTTTTTTAAATTCTATGAAGAGACCTATCAGCTCTTTGGAGATTCAAATGTCAAGGAGCAAGGTAGAGGTGAGGAAATCCATCAGCAGACCATTGCAAAACTCCAGAAGAAAGATGGTAGATCAGTCTATGGGGCACAAGCAGATGTAAGGTAAAGCCACAGGAAATGTCGCTGCACTGATGATATAGCCAACAAAACTTGCTGTTGAGTTTGCTTTATTAGCAAGGAGAGGATTCAGTGAGATCAAGGATTTGGTCTGAGGGCTTTAAAGAAAGTGACTGCTTTTTTCATTGAGATGAGGAAGTTTGAGGGAGAAGCATCTATGGAAGAAAACAGGAGCTAAGGTTTGAAAATATTAATTAGGAGTTACATGTTAAGTATCCAAACAGAGATGTGCAAAAGGCAGCTGGATACAATGATCAAATCTGGAGTCTGGAAGAGAGGTCAGAATTGGAGACACAGATGCCTGAGCTGTCAGGCTGCAGAGAACATTTAAAGGCATTGGATTGGACGAGATGACAGTGCATGAATCTGAAGAGTAGCAACAGGGTCTCAAAGAACACGTCTCTATTCACAGCACTTCTGACACTAAATATGTTGGTTTTCCACACAAAGCAGTTCTCTAACTCTCTGCACACACCCCCTGGCTGTCCTACAATTTAATTCACTTCTGACCCTGACCACCTGGAGTTCATGCAAACCTCACAGACTAAGGGTTCAGTGCCACAAACGTGTCTCCCACTTCCTAGGCTACTCACGCATATTGGGCACCAACACTTCTGTCCAACTTGGTTATTAACTGAAGGTTCTCAGAATGCCCTCCTCAGATTTAATAATTTGCTATAATAGCACACAGAACCCAGGAGAACACTTCACTTACCTGTGCCAGTTTGTTACAAAGGATACAAATGAATAGACCCATGAAGAGGTATATATAGGGTGAGATCTAGAATGGCCCCCAGCACAGGGGATTCTGTCCCCATGAAGATGGATATGCCACTCTCCCAGCACATGGAGGCATTCACCAAGTCAGAAGCTCTCCAAGCTCGAGTTTAGGATTTTTTATGGAGGCATGATGACCTCCTTATTAACCCAATCTCCAGCCCACCCCCTCAACTGGAGATTGGAGGCGGGTTAACAAGTTTTAAGCTTCTAATCATGGCTTGGTGTTTCTGGTAACCAGCTCCCATTCTGAAGCTATGAAGAGCCCATCCAGAGTTGCTTCATTGGGATAAAGATGCTCCTGTCACCCAGGAAACTCCAAGAGATTTAGAAGCTTTGTGTAAGATCCTCCTAAAATATTTATTGCTCAAGAAATTACAAGGGTTTTAGAAGCTCTGGATCAACTTTCAGGAGCTCTGTATTCCTTGGGTAGAGGCAAAAAATATATAAATATACACATACGTAATATATATATATACATGGGGTGTGTGTGTATGTGTCTGTAGTGTATATGTATATACACTATGTCACAGGGTCAAATGACTGAGCCAAAGAGTACGCCAACATTTTGAGGCCTGAAGAAATGGAGCCCTTATGTGCTAAAATTGGCACAAAGGGCTGAGTATCAAGGACAGAGGTATTAGGGCTCCTCGAATCACAGCACAGACATGCCTCTGGATAATCAGACACGAGAATCCTACTGATGAAGTACAAGACCAGATAATCTAGCAAGAGTGTTTGTTTAGAGATGTCTAAGGCCACAAAGTCATGTCTAGTTATTACTAGTGGTAAGAGAATACAGAATCTAGAATACAAGGGTCTAAACCAAGGATTCTTAAGCTCCTTGGTCTCAGGACCCCATTGAATTCTTCACATTTATTGTGGTTTTGATGAGGAGAGTCCCAGCTATCATTGTTTAATGTATTAGAAATTAAAAATAAAAACATAAGCAAAAACTAAAAACATAAGTATCAGAACAACAGATGTCATCACCATGTAATGTCTGGAAAACACTATATGCCTGTGAAAGAATAAATGTGAAAAAGGGAAGTAATATCTTAGTGTTGTTCTAAAAATGTGAAAATGTCTGTGACCCTGTGGACTCCAAAAAAGTTCTTAGAAAGCCTTGGGGATCCCCATGTTGCAAACCATGCATCTCAAACAGTAGAAATTGGGTGAGAGATATTTAAGAAATAGGCCAGAAATAATGTGGCTGATGAACTGTGAGGCTGGTAAGGGTAAGTTAGGGGTCTCACATGACACCCCAGTTGGGTCTGGAGACTATATGTAAATGTTGTCTGTCACTGAGACAGGGCAGTGGTTTCCAAATGTGTGCTGTGACGTTCTTAGAAGGCAGATAATTCAATCAAATAAGTGGCAACCAGCACTTGTTTAAATGAAATAGCCGGAGTATAAAATGTCATTAATTGTCTTATATACATGCATACATATGTATATGAATACTAAGTTGTGAAACATAGCCCTTAATGTGAATTAAGTTTGAGAATTCTTGAGATAGGGAATACTGGAAGAAACAGCCTCCTGACTGGGGTCCTTGCCTCTAGTCTTGCCCTCTATTCCATAATGACTTTTCAAACTGCCAATCTAGACATGACAATCCTTTATATGAAGTTTTCCCAATCCCCTCTCCCACACTTAAGACAAAATCCAAACAGCCTAGTATTCTCCCACAAATGCCTTATTCTCAAGTCAAAACAAAACAAAACAAAACAAAACAAAACAAAATAAATCTTTCCAAATCTTTGGTGACTGTGGCCATTGCCACTATGAACATGCCCTCCATAATACCCACCACCAGGCTCACCCAACCCCCCAGCCCCCGCCCCTTCAAAACCCTCAGATTGTTTTTCAGAGTCCACAGTCTCTCATGATGCCCTTCAATGGACGAATTGATAAGGAAGATGTAGTTCATATACACTATGGAGTATTATGCCTCCATCAGAAAGGATGAATACTCAACTTTTGCAGCAACATGGATGGGACTGGAAGAGATTATGCTGAGTGAAATAAGTCAAGCAGAGAGAGTCAATTATCATGTGGTTTCACTTATTTGTGGAGCATAACAAATAACACGGAGGACATGGGGAGATGGAGAGGAGATGGGAGTTGAGAGAAATTGGAGGGGGAGATGAACCATGAGAGACTATGGACTCTGAAAAACAACCTGAGGGTTTTGAAGTGGCAGGGGGTGGGAGGTTGGGGGAGCCAGGTGGTGGGTATTATGGAGGGCATGCATTGCATGGAGCACTGGGTGTGATGCAAAAACAATGAATTCTGTTATGCTGAAAAGAAATAAAAAACAAACAAACAAATAAACAAATATTTCAAATCCCAAAATATGTCTTGATTTCTCTGGGGTCCATACTGGACCAAATCCTATTATGTCATCTCCTCTGCCTAGAACTTTGAACATTTAGACCCAACTTGTGTTCCAGGATCCAGCTCTCTCAGGCATGGTGAAACATGACCAAATCCTCATCAAACTTTCCTCTTCCCAGGCACCCAGGAAAATGTTTCCAGGCTCTTTCGGATCTAGGTGGAGCATGTGACCAACTCTGGCCACCAGAGCATAGGTAGAAAGTGATGTATGTCACTTCTAGGCCAAGTGCCCAAACTATTCTGTGCCATCCACCATGTTTCCTCTCTTCCTTCTTCAAACTACAGATGGAGAGAACCTCTGGACCTTAGCAGATGTCGTAACTGGTATAATGAGAACATCCCTAATCCCTAGATTTTATATGAATCCAAAATAAAGTTTTATAGTTTTAAAATACTAAGATTGAGGGCTATGTGTTTTAACTACCCTGACTTATATACTGGTTTGACCCTTTAACAGTTACCAAATTTTCTTGTAATTTTCCAGGAATGAAACGGGGAAATAGATATCCCTCTTTGTCTTAAATTCTGGTTACAGTCTACACTGTTTCCAGTCTCTTTGAACCTGTCCATAGTCACCAATAGCCCCAGAAAACTGGAAATGGAGCAACGGAAGCTTCAGTTCCACCAGGGCTGGAGATGACAATGGAGCAAACTGCTCATTGTTGTATCGTGCAAGGCACTCATCCTAGTTCACAGACTCATAGGAAACAAACATAGCTCATGGCAGGCCTTGTAGCCCATGTCAAGAACTTGGAATTTGACATTGAATGAAATGGGGAGCCATTTAGGATTTTCAGCACCAAAATGGCATTATATGACTTAACATTTTAAAGATGTACCCAGGCTACTGTGTTGAGAATAGACTGTGTGGTGTGGGAAGAGTAAAGCAGGGAGACCAGTATGGAAGGCATTGGGTAATTCACAATGAGATTTTAATGGGGATTTGGTCCAGAGAGTTACCAGTGCAGATGGTAAGAAGTGTCTGGATTCTGGAACTATTTGGAAGACGAAGCCAAATTTAATTTCTGTCGTGATTCACCTAAATGTCAGATCTTACTTCCTGTCTTCATCTAGCCTCCTGCCCAAATATAATAGCCTCAGAGCATTCCCCAAACACTCTATCTGAAGTAGCCCTCTCATGCCTGCTCACTCTCCATATTGAGTACCTGAGATCCCATTTGTAATGTATTTCATTGATCTATTAATTGTTCATCTCTCCAAATAAAATGTTATTTTCTTTAGGACATGGACCGGTCTGCATCCTCATGTATACCCAAGAATGCTAACCCATAGCTGACACTCAAATATTTGCCAAATGTGTAAGTAAACTCATTCAATCAATCTTGTTGGAGCTACAGCTCTTGCTCCTAACATATCAAGCAACAAATACAAGGGCCTCTTCTATAGAAAATTTGCTGTGATGCAGATCCATCTCAGTGGTAAAAGAAAGGGATGACCTGGCCTAAAGCCTGGCCCCAATTTGCTCTATGTGCCTAGAGCCAGAATCTCACCAACAGACTCAGTCTCTCCCTATTTCTCATATATTTTCCTTTCCTCATTCATTTTGCTCAAAACATCGAACAGATTTCCAGTTTTGATATATGACCTAGAAACTTCAGGATTGGAAACCCCATTGTAGTACTATTACGTAGGTCTTTTCATCATCAGCCAAGCATCTTAGAAATATTTGTCACTATCATCAGTGGTATGGAAAATTAGCAAAAGCCTTTTACTCTAACCAAACACACCCCAGAATTCTGGATACTGTGGCTTTCATGGCAGAGAATTCCTGATTTATGAATGAATGATATGTTCTGGTACTCAACAGGACCATGGCTGTTGGCCTCACTGGCAACAGTTTTACTGAGAGTTGCAAGGGACACCCTAGGAAGTAAGAGACATGTGGATCCACTCACAACTGGGAAGCCAATAGTGGAATCTCCTTTATCTGTCATTCTTGTTCATTGTGTGCCACCACATCAGTCTCAACAAAAATCATCCTTTTCTGAGAATTATTGATGTTGAATTGACTGCTGAGCTGAGAGCCACAGAGATGACATCAGAGAGGAGCTAGGGAAGAAATGACTGCTTTTATAAGTCTCATTTCACAGCTGGTGACTGAGGCAGTCTGAGCCACTAAGACCCTTGAAATGAACAATGCAGGTCATTAACAACCAACCTGGCCCTAAGGATCTGTCTGCCCCCCACCCAATTTCCTGCTTTCTGTCCTGCTCCTACAGACATAACCTCTTACAGACTACTTACATTAGAAGCAGGAGTATTTCTTGAGGACTTACTAAATGCCAGGTGCTGATGTCATTTCTCTTATGCTTTTTAATCTTATAAAACTCTTAAACTAACAATGAGAGAAAGACAATTATCATATGATCTCACTGATATGAGGAATTTGAGAAACAAGACAGAGGTTCATAGAGGAGGGGAGGGGAAAAATGAAACAAGACGAAACCAAAGAGGGACAAAACTGTAAGAGACTCTTAATTTCAGGAAACAAACTAAGGGTTGCTAGAAAGGGAGGAGGGTTGGAGGGATGGGGCGGCTGGGTGATGGACATTGGGAAGGGTATGTGCTATGATGAGTGCTGTGGATTGTGTAAGACTGATGAATCACAGACCCGTACCCCTGAAACAAATAATACATTATATGTTAATCTTAAAAAGTAATAAAAAATATTAAAAAAACTCATATACTAAGACTTTATTATCCCAATTCCATACATAAGGAAAGAAAGTTGCCCAGCCATAGAGGTAAGTAATAGAGCAGTACTGGATTGTTACTATCTAAAAGACCAGGATTTCAATAACTGTTCTAACTTACCTTCACCTTATTCTTATAAACTAGTCCTCCAATTTCAGTCTTCATTCTGGCACAGTGTCCCCTCTCAAGGCCAGGCCAAATTCCCAGCATTTCAATCGTCTCACTGCCCTCCTCTTCCTTAGGAAGAAACATTCAAACTTTTTACCCTAAACCTCTAATAACAGCAGGTTCCCAAGGCCCTTAAGATCTTTGTAATGAAAAACAAAGTCTCTCCCCTCTTCAGAATCATTTTTAACTGTATAATCGAGGATTGTTGGCTACAGACACTATGTTATACAGCAGATTTCCAGAACTTATTCACTTTGGACAACTGAAACTTTATGCCTGTTGGACAACAACTCCCCATGTCCCACTTCTCATTCTTACCTACAATAATGTAAAGAGAGTGTGGGAGGAATGGGGAGAGGGCCGGAGAAAACTTTTGGAGGTGACAGGTATGTTTATTATCTTGACTGTAGTGATGTTTTCACAGGTTTATGCACATATCTGAATTCCTCCAATCGTACACATTAAAAATGGAGAGTTTTGTACATCATTCATACTTAAATAGATCTGTTTTTTTTTTTAAAGATTTTATTTATTTGTCAGAGAGAGAGAGGAGAGCGAGCGAGCACAGGCAGACAGAATGGCAGGCAGAGGCAGAGGGAGAAGCAGGCTCCCCGCCAAGCAAGGAGCCCGATGTGGGACTCGATCCCAGGACGCTGGGATCATGACCTGAGCCGAAGGCAGCTGCTTAACCAACTGAGCCACCCAGGCGTCCCCTGTTTTTTTTTTTTTTTTTGAAAAAACATTCTAACTGTAATTTTTTTTTTTTTTCAAAAATGGGAAAAACAAAGAATATCACTTTGACTGACAGGGAGAAGATCTGGCCAGAGGGATCACGGGCCTGCCTCCCCACCAAAAGGACTGACGGAAGCGAGGGAAGGATAGAAGCTTCCAGGATTCAGGAAAGCAGGAGTTCCCACTACTGCTGCTGCTGCAGCTGCCAGAGCCTAGCTTGTCATGTGCATCCCCCTGAGGTTTCCCAAATGGCCTCATTCCAGGTGTACTTGATTTTGCACACCAAAGCAGATTAAAGCCAAAGGCAGTGTTTAAAAAGAATTAGTTTTGTTACGGTATTGCTTTATTTTTTTAATTAAAAAAGGCAATCTAAGATAAAAGAAAATGCTTGCAAGCCACCTGCAATCCAACCCACTCTAACAAAACCATTTTCCTCAACCCTCCTTTAGACATATTTCGCATGGTTGTGATTGCAGTGAACTCAGGATATTCAGTCTTTATTTTACTGATGATCCCATCATAAACTTGTTTTTCAGTTTCAGAGTCCTCAAAATGCCATCTTTGTGGTTTTATAAAATGGTATTAAGTCAGGGCAATATAATTTTTAAACAATCTTTCTGATGTGGGGTACTTAAGTTGATTCTCTTTAAAAATGTTTTCTATAAAAATTTTTTTCTATAATTATGGTTTATACAGCAGAATGCTTGCAACATGCTGGACATTTTCCAAGTGTTCCACATTTGTTAACTGATTTGTTCCTCACAACAGCCTACAATTTAGTCTACAATACTTACTGCCCACAAAAAGACATGGAGGCATAGGGAAGTCACATTACTTGCCCAAGGTCACTAGGTAGTTGAGTGGGGAAAGCTCACTCATGAGTCCAAGGGCTTCCCATTCCTCAGTGTAAGCACCAAACTTCCACCCACCTGTCTTTGCTGCAATGAATCTCTCTGTGCAAATATAGAGGCTTTTCCTGGCAAATATTTTCTTAAAATAAATTCATAGGGTCAGAAATTATTGGGTCAAGAAATATGAATACATTTATGGCTCTTACTAAATAGTTCCTCAATGCTATTCAAAAGAGTTCTTTCCACTTCAAACTCCACCAGTAATGAATGATCATGCCAGTAGGACCATACACTGGACAATTTCAAATTCTATTATAAATTTTCATTTTGCTTCTTTAATAGCTGCATAATGATTTCTATAGGTATTTTACTTTACCAATTCTTTGAATAATAAGAATGCTAGGCACTTTCCAATCACTTCTGTCCCAATTGTATATGTACTTTTGTTTGTTCATATCCCTTTCATATTAAACCATTATCTTCTTCAGAATACTTGTGCATTTGAAAAAGAAGCTCTTAAACCCTTTATCTTTTTTCCTTAACCTGTCATATTTGATATAAACATTTTCTAAGTAGATAGTCCTTTTTCTCTCAATTTTATTGTGTTCCATTGTACAGGGGTATTTTAAAAAAGAATTTATGTGTATATTAGATTCTGTTGCTCTATTAATTCTGAGATGAGATAACATGGCAATTCAGCAGCAAAGTGCCTTTTGATAGTCAAGATTCTTATTACAAAATAGAGATAATATTGTATATTCCATAAGATAGCAACCAGGAAAAAAATGAAATGAAATTCTTGAAACCACCATTGTAAATCCATCTTATTTTCTATTACTGTGAATAGATTTGGGAGGAGCAGTAGGTTTCACATCTTATTGATGGTGGTTGGAGGAAAAAAAATTCTCTTGAGATTCGTCTACTGTTTATTATGCCACTCTTCTATTTTTCAGTATAATAATAATAGTTGTTGATTGCTTTAGATTTTCTAGGTACTCATGTCACCAGCAAATCATCAGTTTAGCTTAGTTTATTTCCACATTTATGTTTCATTTCTTTTTCATGTCTTATTACAATACTTTTCAAAACAATATTAGCCACTACTGGGAACTGTAAGCATCCAAGCACTTAGAAATTTTCTCTCCTTCGTGGAAGGGTTGTGGAATGGTATTTTGAGATATTGCCTTCCAACAGCTGTTTCCACTTCCTGTACTTTCCACCCCTTCAGCTGGCAGCAGCATTGCTTTGTTGAGGAAACTACCATACCATAAAAACAGTTAAGAGCTATCTGGGTTTCAAAAGCCTGAGTTTTGAGGATCTCAGTCCAATGTTTACATCATAAACAAAATATGTGGAACATTGATAGAGTCTCACCATCAAACTAGATTGATTCTCCAATCAGGAGAAAGGAAAGAAACACATCTGGCCCTTAAAAGGTGGTGATCCTTGAAGAGGGGAGTGACAGAAACTTAAAATTGGATGGCAAAATCCAAGAGCAAATTACTGAGTAGAGACAAGTGTCCCCACATAAGCCTTAAATTTATCTGACTGGAGCCAACTGTTCTTTCTCCCAAACTCAGCACAGCCTGATTCCTGTTTGATGTTGGTCTACATGCTTCCAAGGTACCCTTCTGCAGCCTCGGTACTGTGGAAAGAAACTTCTCCTCAATATCAGGACTTTGACAGTGGGCAAATTCAGGGACAGAAGAATAAGAAACACAAACATTAAGGTCTTCAGTCGTTTAAGTCAGAAGTATGAGGGGCTAAGTTCTCCTGACTCAGGGTTAGTGAAAGAAGTGATCAGTCCAAGGGTGAGGTCAATCATCAGCTCTGTGCTCCTTTTCCCAGGTCCTTGACTTATAACAACATCATCTGGAGAAAAATTCTATATTCCCCAAAGAGGATTTTTATGGAGCACTTTTAGATCCTTTGGAATTTACAAACTCTTCTCAAGTGATTTTATAAAACATTCACTAGAATTATAATTGTATTTATTTTTTAAAAACTCCAGTCATGTGCTGGAACAGGGTTAGGTTCTAGGAGGAGGTGAAGAAGAACATGCACTTTGGTGCTCCGTCACACCCAGGCAATGTTTGGTTGTTACCTGCTACACCAACAGCCAAGCTATTAGGGCCATACACCCTACTCTCATGGGTACAAAGAAGTAGGGTCTTCAGGAGGGAATGGGACCTCAGGTACAGATTGAGGTGCATGGCTTCATTGGAATTCCTCCCACAATAGTCCCCAAACAAGCTCCCTTTACTGCCTGAGGTATTCAGGAGCTATGGGTGGTGTAGGATTAAACAGTGAATAACTTTATTTACTATTCCTTGCCCATGGCCCTCACAGAGGGTTGGAATGGCTCCTCAGCTCACCGGGCCTCAGAGGTGCCTGTGGGTCTGGACTATGGGCTAGCCTGTGGTTTGGGGTTTGTTCTGCTTTTATTGTGAGCCAAAATTCCAATAATTCCTGTGCCCCGGGTGGTTACTATTGATTTATGCTGGCTTCAAAACTACAGACAGAGGCAGCAGAGTGAACACAAACTCAGTGACATACTAATGCCGGGGCTGGGATACTACCGTCTTGAGGAATTGTGTTTTTTGAGTGCAGACCTGGCAGGCTCCCAATTAAGTATTTGATGACAATTAGAAGATTCACTTGTAAGATTTCAGAGGTTTTGGGGTCCTTTCAATCACTGGGTTTCCCTTTTTCGTGGTCAAGTGGTAATTACTGAGCTCTGTTTCGATGCCCTGCGGGGCAGCCCTCTCCCCCCAGCCTGGGCTCTCTTCTGACTTCCAGGGTCGTTCTTCCATTTTGCAACTGCAAAATTGTGGATTTTCTTCACTGTCTGTATAACTTTTCCCCCAAAATACACCCATGAAGAGAAGGAAAGTCCCAATGTCCTCTTACTTCCTCCACGCCACAGCCTCTCATTTCTCTGAGCTTTTCACGGTGCTCTCCCTGCAGTCTGTATGCGCTCCACATCCTGCCCATCTGAGCATTCTCAGATGGCCTGGGTCATTCACCTGCTTGTGAGGTCACCACTGGTGCTGTCCAGATAACTTGTTCTGAGAACCTCCTGTAACACCTGTAAATCCCTTCCTCACAACCATTACAACACGCAAGTGCCATTGTTTTAAATGTACAAACACCTTCAGCACTAGGAGTCACTAGGAAGACATAATAAGAATTATTAATCCTAGATTGTTCTTACACAGTAAGCAGAAGAAGTCCTTGTTTAGTCAAAACATTGTCATATGTCAGGGCACCTGGGTAGCTCAGTCAGTTTACTGGCTGCCTTCAGCTCAGGTCATGATTCCCTGCATCCTGGCATCAAGTCCCGCAACAGACTCTCTGCTCAGTGGGGAGTCTGCTTCTCCCTCTACCTCAGCTGATTCCCTGCTTCAGCTCTCTTGTTCATGCTCTCTCTCTCTTTCAAATAAATAAATAAAATGTTTTTAAAATAAAAAGTTATCATATGCCAAAATATGAATTTCAGAACCAGAAAGACCTGACATTGGCCAGGTACCTAACTCTCTCCATCCACATTGTGTCATAGACCCTCCAGTTCTGAAATTCATATATTCTGGAGTAATTATCCTAATTGCCCAATGTCTAAAATATCTGGAACTAAAGATACTGTCAAACTAAGACCTGGTATCTAAATAACAAAATGGCAGGACATGCAAAATGATGCCAGAAGTGCAGCCAAGAAGTGATGTACCCTCTTCCTGAGGATTAATGCCTTTTAAACAGAATGGGAGAACTATTTTTAAAATCTTTTTTACAATAGCAAATGTCATGCAGAACCTACTCGGATACTACAAAAAATTATTACAAGAAGAACATCTAGAAAAATATTTTTTCCAAACTTTTTTTTATGATAGCTATGACATTTACTTTCATAAAGCTATGACCCCCATGTCCTTATCACTCATGTACTCTATTCCTTCTAGTCCATTCTATTCTCATCTATTTAATTCTTTAGGGGAATATTGGTTGTGAGTCCAGCCAAATGAAGTCTATACATGAGTTGTGCCAATATCAGTTTCCTGATTTTGATGATATACTATGGTAATAGAAGAAGTTATCTTTGGGAGAAGCTGGGTGAAGTGTACGTGAGAATCTTTTGTAGCACTTTTGCAATGTATTGTTTGTCTTAAGTGAGTTTTAAAGAAGACTTAAAAATACATGGGTTGTGAACATAGAATTGGCTTTTTAACCCATTAATGAGTTCTATAATGAGCATAAGCATTGGTCCTCCAAGATAGTTTATACAAAATAAATCTATTTATTCGTCATATTCAGGACTAACCAGTTTCATGAAATTGCATAAACAATAAAAATAAGAGAAATTATAGATACCTTAGGATGAGAAATGTGGAAAATTACATGGAAAAAACTATGAAACATTATACAAATTTTCAAAAATTCTCAAGACAGGGAAGTTTAGTATATAATAAATAACTTTTTTTTTTAAAGATTTTATTTATTTATTTGACAGAGAGATCACAAGCAGGCAGAGAGGCAGGCAGAGAGAGAGGAGGAAGCAGGCTCCCTGCTGAGCAGAGAGCCCGATGCAGGGCTTGATACCAGGACTCTGAGATCATGACCTGAGCCGAAGGCAGCGGCTTAACCCACTGAGCCACCCAGGCACCCCTATACTAAATAACTTTTAATTGTTTGGTTAATGCAAGGACTTAATTTTGTTCTTACCATAAAACCCACCAGTTTTGAGGGGAACTTGATTAAATGATCCCAAAGTTCACCAAGGCAAATAAAGCAAAGATGAAGCCTAATGAAGTTCTCTAAAAAGAGTAGTGAATCAGAAGAGGCAGTGATGTGCTAAAGCTACATGTATCAGCTTGCAAGAGCATATTGTTAAATTTTCAGGAATTTTGTGATCTGACTGAGGTCATATTGGTAGCTTGGTCTCAATGGGAAAGTTAAATCCTTACAGGTGGCCATTTAGAAAGAAAATTATAGAAAACTTCCTGTCACCAAATACAACAAAAAATTTGGAGGAACAAAAAAGTAACTTACTAAATGTCACAATTACTTTAAAATGTATAGTAAAATTTAACATAATCAATTTTAATCAAATATTTGCCTCTGGGAGAAGGTTCTGGATTTCAAATTAAAGAAAAAAAATAACAGGAGAGGAGTCAAGATGGCGGAGAAGTAGCAGGCTGAGACTACTTCAGGTAGTGGGAGATCAGCTAGATAGCTTATCTAAAGATTGCAAACACCTACAAATCCAATGGGAGATCGAAGAGAAGAAGAACAGCAATTCTAGAAACAGAAAATCAACCACTTTCTGAAAGGTAGGACTGGTGGAGAAGTGAATCCAAAGCCATGGGAAGATAGACCGCGGGGGGAGGGGCCGGCTCCCGGCGAGCGGCGGAGCAACGGAGCACAAAATCAGGACTTTTAAAAGTCTGTTCCGCTGAGGGACATCGCTCCAGAGGCTTAACCGGGGTGAAGCCCACGCAGGGTCAGCGTGGCCTCAGGTCCCGCAGGGTCACAGAAGGATCGGGGTGTCTGAGTGTCGCAGAGCTTACAGGTATTAGAACGGGGAAGCTGGCTACAGAGACAGAGCCGAGGAGTGAGCTCTAAGCTCGGGGTTACCTTGAACCGGTCACAGGCTCGGTCAGCTCGGAGCGCGGCCAGAGGCCAGGGTGACGGGAGTCATTGGGTGCTGTTCACTGAGGGCGCACTGAGGAGTGAGGGCTCTCGGCTCCTCTGGGCCAGAGACTGGGAGGACACCATCTTGATACCCGCCCTCCAGAACTCTACAGAAAACGCTCAGGGAACAAAAGCTCCCGAAAGCAAACCCGAGCAGATTACTCAGCCCCGGGTAAGGGCGGTGCAACTCCGCCTGGGGCAAAGACGCTTGAGAATCACTACAACAGGCCCCTCCCACAGAAGAGCAACAAGAAATCCAGCCAGGACCAAGTTCACCTACAAAGGAGTGTAGTTTCAATACCAAGGAGAGCACCAGAATTCCAGAGGAGGAGAAAGCAAAGCCGGAGCTCATGGCTTTCTCCCCATGATTCTTTAGCCTTGCAGTTAATTTTTATTTCCTTTTTCAAATTTTTTTCTCTTCTTCTGCTAAATTTTTTTAAACTTTTACCCTTTTCTTTTTTAACGTTTTTAAACTAGTTTATCTAATATATTTTTCCTTTTTATATTCTTTCTTTATTCATTTTCTTCTTTTAATTGTTTTTTTTTTTTCTTGGTCTTTCTGAACCTCTTTTTAATCCCCTTTCTCCCCCCTCATGATTTGGGATCTCTTCTGATTTGGTGAAAGCATATTTTCCTGGGGTTGTTGCCATCATTCTAATATTTTACTCGCTCCTTCATATACTCTTATCTGGACAAAATGACAAGGCGGAAAAATTCACCACAAAAAAAAGAACAAGAGGCAATACCAAAGGCTAGGGACCTAATCAATACAGACATTGGTAATATGTCAGATCAAGAGTTCAGAATGACGATTCTCAAGGTTCTAGCCAGACTCGAAAAAGGCATGGAAGATATTAGAGAAACCCTCTCGGGAGATATAAAAGCCCTTTCTGGAGAAATAAAAGAACTAAAAATCTAACCAAGTGGAAATCAAAAAAGCTATTAATGAGGTGCAATCAAAAATGGAGGCTCTCACTGCTAGGATAAATGAGGCAGAAGAAAGAATTAGCGATATAGAAGACCAAATGACAGAGAATAAAGAAGCTGAGCAAAAGAGGGACAAACAGCTACTGGACCATGAGGGGAGAATTCGAGAGATAAGTGACACCATAAGACGAAACAACATTAGAATAATTGGGATTCCAGAAAAGAGGAAACACAGAGGGGAGCAGAAGGTATATTGGAGAGAATTATTGGAGAGAATTTCCACAATATGGCAAAGGGAACAAGCATCAAAATACAGGAAGTTCAGAGAATCCCCCTCAAAATCAATAAGAATAGGTCCACACCCTGTCACCTAATAGTAAAATTTACAAGTCTTAGTGACAAAGAGAAAATCCTGAAAACAGCCCGGGAAAAGAAGTCTGTAACATACAATGGTAAAAATACTAGATTGGCAGCAGACTTATCCACAGAGACCTGGCAGGCCAGAAAGAGCTGGCATGATATATTCAGAGTACTAAATGAGAAAAACATGCAGCCAAGAATACTATATCCAGCTAGGCTATCATTGAAAATAGAAGGAGAGATTAAAAGCTTCCAGGACAAACAAAAACTGAAAGAATTTGCAAATACCAAACCAGCTCTACAGGAAATATTGAAAGGGGTCCTCTAAGCAAAGAGAGACCCTAAAAGTAGTAGATCAGAAAGGAACAGAGACAATATACAATAACAGTCACCTTACAGGCAATACAATGGCACTAAATTCATATCTCTCAATAGTCACCCTGAATGTTAATGGGCTAAATGCCCCGATCAAAAGACACAGAGTAACAGAATGGATAAAAAAACAAAACCCATCTATATGTTGCCTACAAGAAACTCATCTTAAACCCAAAGACACCTCCAGTTTTAAAGTGAGGGGGTGGAAAAGAATTTACCATGTTAATGGACATCAGAAGAAAGCAGGAGTGGCAATCCTTATATCAGATCAATTAGATTTTAAGCCAAAGACTATAATAAGAGATGAGGAAGGACACTATATCATACTCAAAGGATCCGTCCAACAAGAAGATCTAACAATTTTAAATATCTATGCCCCTAACGTGGGAGCAGCCAACTATATAAACCAATTAATAACAAAATCAAAGAAACACATCAACAGTAATACAATAATAGTAGGGGACTTTAACACTCCCCTCACTGAAATGGACAGATTATCCAAGCAAAAGATCAACAAGGAAATAAAGGCCTTAAGTGACATACTGGACCAGATGGACATCACAGATATATTCAGAACATTTCATCCCAAAGCAACAGAATACACATTCTTCTCTAGGGCACATGGAACAGTCTCCAGAATAGACCACATCCTCGGTCCTAAATCAGGTCTCAACTGGTATCAAAAAATTGGGATCATTCCCTGCATATTTTCAGACCACAATGCTCTGAAGCTAGAACTCAATCACAAGAGGAAATTTGGAAAGAACCCAAATACATGGAGACTAAACAGCATCCTTCTAAAGAATGAATGGGTCAACCAGGAAATTAAAGAAGAATTGAAAAAATTCATGGAAACAAATGATAATGAAAACACAACGGTTCAAAATCTGTGGGACACAACAAAGGCAGTCCTGAGAGGAAAATATATAGCAGTACAAGCCTTTCTCAAGAAACAAGAAAGGTCTCAGGTACACAACCTAACCCTACACCTAAAGGAGCTGGAGAAAGAACAAGAAAGAAACCCTAAACCGAGCAAGAGAAGAGAAATCATAAAAATCAGAGCAGAAATCAATGAAATAGAAACCAAAAAAACAATAGAACAAATCAACGAAACTAGGAGCTGGTTCTTTGAAAGAATTAATAAGATTGATAAACCCCTGGCCAGTCTCATCAAAAAGAAAAGAGAAAGGACCCAAATAAATAAAATCATGAATGAAAGAGGAGAGATCACAACGAACACCAAAGAAATACAGACAATTATAAGAACATACTATGAGCAACTCTACGCCAACAAATTTGACAATCTGGAAGAAATGGATGCATTCCTAGAGACATATAAACTACCACAACTGAACCAGGAAGAAATGGAAAGCCTGAACAGACCCATAACCAGTAAGGAGATTGAAACAGTCATCAAAAATCTCCAAACAAACAAAAGCCCAGGGCCAGATGGCTTCCCGGGGGAATTCTACCAAACATTTAAAGAAGACCTAATTCCTATTCTCCTAAACTGTTCCAAAAAGTAGAAATGGAAGGAAAACTTCCAAACTCATTTTATGAGGCCAGCATCACCTTGATCCCAAAACCAGACAAGGATCCCATCAAAAAAGAGAACTACAGACCAATATCCTTGATGAACACAGATGCAAAAATTCTCGCCAAAATACTAACCAATAGGATTCAACAGTACATTAAAAGGATTATTCACCACGACCAAGTGGGATTTATTCCAGGGCTGCAAGGCTGGTTCAACATCCGCAAATCAATCAATGTGATACAACACATTAATAAAAGAAAGAACAAGACCATATGATACTCTCCAGAGATGCTGAAAAAGCATTTGACAAAGTACAGCATTCCTTCCTGATCAAAACTCTTCAAAGTGGGGGTGCCTGGGTGGCTCAGTGGATTAAGCCTCTGCCTTCAGCTCAGGTCATGATCTCGGGGTCCTGGGATCGAGCCCCACATCGGGCTCTCCACTCAGCAGGGAGCCTGCTTCCCCCTTTCTCTCTGCCTGCTGCTCTGCCTAGTCGTGATCTCTCTCTCTCTCTACATCAAATAAATAAAATCTTAAAAAAAAAAAAACTCTTCAAAGTGTAGGGATAGAGGGCACATACCTCAATATTATCAAAGCCATCTATGAAAAACCCACCACAAATATCATTCTCAATGGAGAAAAACTGAAAGCTTTTCCACTAAGGTCAGGAACATGGCAGGGATGTCCATTATCACCACTGCTATTCAACATAGTACTAGAAGTCCTAGCCTCAGCAGTCAGACAACAAAAGGAAATTAAAGGCATCCATATCGGCAAAGAAGAAGTCAAACTATCACTCTTCGCAGATGATATGATACTATATGTGGAAAACCCAAAAGATTCCACTCCAAAACTGCTAGAACTTGTACATGAATTCAGTAAAGTGTCAGGATATAAAATCAATGCACAGAAATCAGTTGCATTTCTCTACACCAACAACAAGACAGAAGAAAGAGAAATTAAGGAGTCAATCCCATTTACAATTGCACCCAAAACCATAAGATACCTAGGAATAAACCTAACCAAAGAGACTAAGAATCTATACTCAGAAAACTATAAAGTACTCATGAAAGAAATTGAGGAAGACACAAAGAAATGGAAAAATGTTCCATGCTCCTGGATTGGAAGAATAAATATTGTGAAAATGTCTATGCTACTAAAGCAATCTACACATTTAATGCAATTCCTATCAAAGTACCATCCATTTTTTTCAAAGAAATGGAACAAATAATCCTAAAATTTATATGGAACCAGAAAAGACCTCGAATAGCCAAAGCAATATTAAAAAAGAAAGCCGAAGTTGGTGGCATCACAATTCCGGACTTCAAGCTCTATTACAAAGCTGTCATCATCAAGACAGCATGGTACTGGCACAAAAACAGACACATAGATCAATGGAACAGAATAGAGAGCCCAGAAATGGACCCTCAACTCTATGGTCAACTCATCTTCGACAAAGCAGGAAAGAATGTCCAATGGAACAAAGACAGCCTCTTTAATAAATGGTGTTGGAAAAATTGGACAGCCACATGCAGAAAAATGAAATTGGATCATTTCCTTACACCACACACGAAAATAGACTCAAAGTGGATGAAGGACCTCAATGTGAGAAAGGAATCCATCAAAACCCTTGAGGAGAACAAAAGCAGCAACCTCTTTGACCTCAGCCTCAGCAACATCTTCCTAGGAACATCACCAAAGGCAAGGGAAGCAAGGGCAAAAATGAACTATTGGGATTTTATCAAGATCAAAAGCTTTTGCACAGCAAAGGAAACCGTTAACAAAACCAAAAGACAACTGACAGAATGGGAGAAGATATTTGCAAACGACATATCAGATAGAGGGCTAGTGTCCAAAATCTATAAAGAACTTAGCAAACTCAACACCCAAAGAACAAATAATCCAATCAAGAAATGGGCAGAGGACATGAACAGACATTTCTGCAAAGAAGACATCCAGATGGACAACAGACACATGAAAAAATGCTCCATATCACTCGGCATCAGGGAAATACAAATCAAAACCACAATGAGATATCACCTCACACCAGTCAGAATGGCTAAAATTAACAAGTCAGGAAATGACAGATGCTGGCGAGGATGCGGAGAAAGGGGAACCCTCCTACACTGTTGGTGGGAATGCAATTTGGTGCAACCACTCTGGAAAACAGCATGGAGGTTCCTCAAAATGTTGAAAATAGAACTACCCTATGACCCAGCAATTGCACTGCTGGGTATTTATCCTAAAGATACAAACGTAGTGATTCGAAGGGGCACGTGCACCCGAATGTTTATAGCAGCAATGTCTACAATAGCCAAACTATGGAAAGAACCTAGATGTCCATCTACAGATGAATGGATAAAGAAGATGTGGTATATATACACAATGGAATACTATGCAGCCATCAAAAGAAATGAAATCTTGCCATTTGCAATGACGTGGATGGAACTAGAGGGTATCATGCTTAGCAAAATAAGTCAATCGGAGAAAGACAACTATCATATGATCTCCCTGATATGAGGGAGAGGAGATGCAACATGGGGGGTTAAGGGGGTAGGAGAAGAGTAAATGAAACAAGATGGGATTGGGAGGGAGACAAACCATAAGTGACTCTTAATCTCACAAAACAAACTGAGGGTTGATGGGGGGAGGAGGGTTGGGAGAGGGGGGTGGTGTTATGGACATTGGGGAGGGTATGTGCTATGGTGAGTGCTGTGAAATGTGTAAACCTGGCGATTCACAGACCTGTACCCCTGGGGATAAAAATATATTATATGTTTAAAAAAATAATAATAAAATTTAAATTAAAAAAAAAGAAAAAGAAAAAAATAACAAAGGATAAAACATAGATATGCTGCTTAAAAACTTATAAGCTCTGGTCGACTATACTTTAATGTAAAAAATAAAATAGAAAATAAATCAAATAAATATAAATAAGCAAATAAACTTGCATGTTCTGGGTTTGACCCAAATTTACATGTTAATAACTCATTTACAAATGCACAATTAAAAAGTAAATTTAGAAAAACATTTGTAACAAATAACACAGCAAAGCTTAATAATCCTAATGTATAAATTACTTACACAGTAATAGATAAGTAGAAGCACTAAAACTTCAATAGATAAATGGGGAAAAGCCATTAACAGAGAAGTCACAAGAGTCTAATGCAATGTCGATAACAAGCATGAACCCAGGGAGTCTGGTTAATCTTTAAAATGTACAAATTCTACACCTTTAAAATGTACCACTTGGAAAGGTACAGACAGAAATAATGAGGCTCAGCTCTCCGGCTGCACCACTATCTCTTCTTTTTCATTATCATCATCTCCTGACGTCCTTTCATTCCCTATGGTTCCCCACAGGCACCTGCTCCTTCTGCTCCTTCTCTGGTTCAGCTACTAACATCTATCATTCTCAAGTTTCCACAAAGATGTTCTACCCACTGAACATTAAGGCCTTTTTCCTTCCTCAACCTCCTTATTTCTTCAAAACACTCTGCACATACCATTTCAGTCCACAACGTCCCTAAATACACTCTGGTTTTCCTATAATAATGCCTCCTCTGAGGCCTCAAATGAAAAGGCAACAATCTCCTTTATGCTCACTCAACAGTTCCTCAGAGCCCCTGTGCCTTGCCTCCATCATGACATTTAACCCACTGATCCTCCACCTTCTCTCAATCCTCTGTCCCTATCTCCCTCTACTCCAATTTAGATTCCATAGCCCATCATTCTCTCTTAAACCCTCTAAACTCCCAAGCTCCTACTTTCTGCCATCAAGCTTCCAGGCAAATCCACAGGCATTAATGAGACTATCACTTTCTTCATGCCCATACAAAACTATGCTTGATTAGCAAAATCACACTGTAGGCAAGTAAACATCACTATAAATACATGATCACCAACTACAACTCCCCAGTGACCCAATTATGTTTTCATGACCAGCTTTTAAAATATTTTAATTATAGTTCACGAATATCCAACTTTTCTGTCTGCCCCACTCAACCAATGACTTTGCCTCAATCTTCACTAAGATTATTTAAGTCAGCACACGATAACTCCTTCAAATATCCAACATGAATTTCACAAAGTTATCTGCATGTAGACCTGTCCTCTCCTCCCACCCTCCTATTTTAAGAAAGTGCCCTTCCTCTTTTTTAAGACCAATTGCTAGATCAGCACCTGGACCCACTCTTACCTTGCCTCCTACCTTTGCCAAATCTTGCTTCATCAGCTACCTCCTTTTCTTTTTTTAATCAGACAAAATAGGCTTTATTTTTTTTTCTAATTTCAAGTTTTTATTTAAATTCTAGCTAGTTAACACACAATGTAATATTAGTTTTAGGAGTAGAATTTAGTGATTCATCACTTCCATACAACACCCAGTGCTCATCAACAAGTGCCCTCCCTAACCCTTATCACATCTCTGGCCCATGCCCCTCCAGCATCTCTCAGTGTGTTCTCTATAGTGAAAAGTTTGTTTATGGTTTGTCTTTTTCCCCATGTTTCATTTTTTAAATCCCCCATAAGAATGAAATCATATGGTATTTGTCTCTCTCTGACTTATTTCGCTTAGCATAATACACTCTAGTTCCACCCACTTTGTTGCAAATGACAAGATTTTATCTCTTTTTTATTGCTGAGTAATATTCCATCATATATATACACCTCACTTACTTCTTGCCCCTCTCTCTCTCTCTCTACACACACACACACACACACACACACACACACAAACACACGCACACAATGTATTTATATATATAGCATATATATATATAACTTCTTCTTCATCCATTCATCAGTTCATCAGTCAATGGACATTTGGGCTCTTTCCATGGTTTGGTATTGTTGATAAACATCAAGGTGCAATGTGCCCCTTTGAATCAGTATTTTTGTATTCTTTGGGTAAATACCTAGTAGTACAATTGCTGGGTCATAGGGTAGTCCTATTTTTAACTGTTTGAGGAACCTCCATACTGTTTTCCAGAATGGCTGCACCAGTTTGCATTCCCACCAACAGTGTAAGAGGGTTTCCATTTCTCCACATTCTCACCGATATCTGTTTTTTCCCGTGTTGTTGATTTTACCAATTCAAACACGTGTGAGGTGATATCTCACTGTGGTTTTGATTTTATTTCCCTGATAATGAGTGATGTTGAGCATCTTTTCATGTGTCTGTTAGCCATCTGGATATCTTCTTTGGAAAAATGTCTATTCATATCTTCTGCTCATTTCTTAACTGGATTATTTGTTTTGGGGGTGCTGGGTTTGATAAGTTCTTTATAGATTTTGTATACTAACCTTTTATCTGATATGTCATTTGCAAATATCTTCTCCCATTCTGTAGGCTGTCTTCTAGTTTTATTGATTGTTTCCTTCCCTGTGCAGGACTTCTTGATGAAGTCCTAATAGTTCATTTTTGCTTTCATTTTCCTTTCCTTGGGAGACATAACTAGTAAGAACCTTGTTACAACCAAGGTCAAAGAGGTTACTGCTTCATCAGTTACCTTTTACATCTCTGGTTATTATGTCTCCACCCTTTTCTAGCTTCTCCTTTGCTATCTAATAATGAAACTTTGGAACACATTAGGGCTTTATTCCAGGCTCCCTTTTCATCTCATTCTACATTTGTTCCTAAGCAATCTCATCAATTTCCATGATATGAAATACCATCTACACACTAATACATATCCCTACCACTCATGTACTAATGACTGCTAAGTTTATTCCACCCCAGACTTCTTATCTGGATTCCAGACACATATGCACTCAGCTGACTTCATAACTTTTCTCTTTGGCATTCTCAGACCAAATTCAGCACCTTCACACCTGAAGTCAAATCTTTTCCCCCAGCTTTGCTTTCCCCACTGCACTCCCATTCATCACAATCATCTAATCCACTGCCCATACCAGTAATTTGAAAATAATATTCAACTTACGCTTCTTTTTTCTTTCACTTTCCAGAGATAATCAATCACCCACTCTACCTCCTAAATATTACATATATATATTACATATATATAAATATATAAGTGATATATATACACGTGTGTGTGTGTGTGTGTGTGTGTGTGTGTGTGTGTGTGTGTGTGTATCACTTCTGTCTGTATCCATGGCCACTTTAGCTCAACCTATCGTTATTGCTCTCTTGACACACTTCAAAGAGTCTTCTCTCTCTGCTGTCTCTAAACCATTTGGTACACATTCTGACTAGATTGTTCTCTTTAAAACACTAATGTGATAATGTTACTTCCATGCTAAAAATCAAGCCACCTGGTTCCCATAATTCTTAAGATAAGGCCCTGGTCCTCACGACCTCTTCAGCCCACTCTTGTCCTTGGCTCCCTCCCTGCCTCACAGCACCCCATCACAATGTCAGTTTCCTGGTATGTCTCAGCAAGACATTCTCCCCTTTCTTTCCAAGTGTTTCTACATCTCATTCCCTCCGCCTGGAATGCCCTTCTGTGCAACTGCCCTTTGCCAGGTTATCCTTACTCATCTTTACGTATCAGATGAAGTATAATTCTCTTAGGGAAGTCTTTTTGATTCCTCAAGACTAAGTCAGTCTGCCTTCTGAATCTCTCAGAGCAGCATCTGCTTCTCCTTTACATCATTCTCCATATACACAGTTAAGTGACTGTTTGACTCACCACTTGTTTCCTATTCACAGAGCATAAGATCCATGAGAAAAAGAATTGGGTCCATCATCTCCCCACTTGATCTCAGTGTCTAGGACAATGGTTAGCCACCATAGATTCCTTAAAATATGTGTTGTTTGAATCGGCATGTCCTTGCCTATAAAATTCAGAAATAATCTTACCGGGAATCCCAAATACTGTCAAGGGCATTGAAATATTTCCTATCGTACACTGCTCTCAGGAATATAATTTGTCACAACCCTTTTAGAAAATAATTTTTAATGATGTATTCCAAGTGTTACTTTTGAACTAGCAATTCCACTCCAAAGAAATAAGCCAAAGCACAGGCACAAAAGCTTACACACAGATGTTTCTTGTCTCATTGTTTGTAATACTGAAAAAATATGAACAGCATAAATACCCAACAATAGTTAAGTAAATTAAGATTCAGCATCTAAGTAGCATGTTATTTCACTATTTTTAATTATGCATATAAAGAGTTTGCAGTAATTTGGGGCAATGCTTATTTTTTAAAACTTTTGGAAAACCAGTAGATAAAGTTATATAGACAGCATGTATTCAACTGTGTAAAAAAAAGGCATATACAGAAAAAAAGAGTAAAACTATAAAAAATAATAAGAGCCGTTGTTAGGACAATGATAATAATGTTAGCAATTAGCACTTAGTGAGCACTTGCTGTTGCCAAGCATTGCTGTGTTTTACACACACTGATTCATTGGAAGCTCACAACAACCTTATTACCTCAATTAGGTCATAATTATCCCCATTTTTAAGATGTTAAGAAACTAAATCTCAGAAAGATTAAGAGACCTGCCTAGAATCACCCACAATGCCCAATGACCGGGTCTGAACATTTTAAAATAATGAAAAGAGTCCCCCATAGTAATCATCCCATTTCCTGGTGATATGATTATAAGTGATTTTTTCTGTGTTTTCCTATTTTATGAATTGAATATGAATAACTTTAATAAACAAAAAGAAAAGTCTCATCTGGAAAGAATATGTTGTATATAATTTAAGTTGACCAAATTCTTAACAACTTTAGGATTAAGAAGAACCCGACCACATTCTTATTAACTATAGGATTGTCCCATATTTAGGACAATCTTCATGCTAAAACAATCTTGGAAACAGAATTATAAACTATTTCAGAAGCCCACTGTATCACCTTTCAGTGTCTATTATCAGAAGTCTCAAGACCACCTGGTTGTTTTAGAAAATTAACCCATGAGCATCACATGTAATCCAAAGTACAACCTGCCTGCATTCAGTTATGTACCCATCTTTACCAATGAACTGATCAGGTAAGATAGAGATCACATATTTTTTATCAAGTCATTCTCATGGAAGTATAGGACAATACAGGATCTGGAGCAATGACACTTATTCATCAATCCAGGTGTTTTATTAACATGTTAATAGATTTAAAATTCCTCCTCTTGCCAGCATTCCATGTTAGCAGGAAAATGAAGATCCATTCAAAGGATCTATGATAGCTGAGTCAATTTAGGGTACAGGAGTGTGGCCTTCTTTGCTTAAAGAGAGACTGTCCTTCCAGCTGATCTCTTTCTAACAGGTTTCCAGCAGAACTTTTAATAGTTTGAGAATAAAATCCATCTGTATTGAGAACCATATATATTGGCCATCTCTCCAAGAAAATTCTTCTACAGTTTTACCTTTACCTGAATGTCACCTTAATGAAATCATACAATATAAAGCCTTTTCAGATTGGCTCCTTGCACTTACCAAAAATCATTTAAGATCCACCCATCTAAGCTTGTGCATGGCTTGATAGTTCATTCCTTTTTATGGCTGAATAGTATTCCACTGTATGGCTACTCTATTATCAGTCAGTCCTGAACTAGGCCAACACTGTCTTCCCATCCCTGCCCTCACCACTAGCACTAAAAGCATTCAGAACTTTTTGTTTTGTTCATTCTAGAGGATCCTAATGCTATGGAAACCTGATTGTCTTCTGGCCACACTTTGTCACCACTTCTGGGCACAGATATAGCAATAGGAGAAGGGATCCTGAGCACCAGTGATCCAAGGTCATGACAGACCTGTGCATTCCTATGCTCTATTGCTCAGAAACAATGTCCCTAATGCCCACTTGAGGAGTATGATGATAGTTAAAGTTGGAGAAATTTTCCTCCTGACTTTTATAACAGAAATGTTTTAAGCTTCTCCTCCTGTCTATGATACAATTCAAAATTCTACAGCATTAAGAGTATCAGGCATTAAGAAAGATGATCAGGATCCAATATCCCCAGGGGCTTCCCACTTCAACAGGCAAATCTGAGTGCAACTCAGGTAAGTACAGCTCGACCTGCAGCTTAGCCTGCAAAGTCATGTGGTTGCCCTCTGTTCTCTTCCTCTTGAACATCTCTGCTCCTTCACACAGCCCTCCTGCATGTGTGTCTGTCTGGATTTCCAAAGCTCCAACTCTAGCCCCAACTATACCTGACCTTACAGCTATGGTCCCCATTACTATCTGATCCCATTAGGCTGTCTCAATTCCCAATGTCTGTTTATAGTAGAAACCATCTGAACTGTCTGTCTCGAGTTTGAACATGGATTGTGATCTACAAACCGGGGCATCAGCACCCATGTTTAGAATCCAGTCATGGCTGATTAGGACAAGGGAAGGCCCCAGACCTCAAGAGAACTAAACATGTTCTCTTTCTTGAGGATTTTGGAATGTAAATTAAGATCAAGGATTAGAAGCTGACACTGAATGATATCAAATGAAGCACTTTAGACTAGAAGTGTTTTTCACATTGTAGAACACAGTATTTTTCATTAGATCATGAAAAAAAATTAGTGAGTGATGACTACCACTTTTGACAAAAAACTAAATAGAATAATATATATTATATGAGAAAATATTATAGTGCATTGCACATAGTAAGGATACATATTATTTTGTGAAACATTTGTTTTAATTTTATATGTGCACTTTCTAGGGCAAACATAAAATGTAGTTCTTCCTGTGGGTCATGGTTAAAAAGAGTAAAAAGACCCTGATCTATAGGAAATGACCACAAACTCTAGATGCTACTTTCTCAAATCCTTGTAGTACAACAGTTCTTTAGTGTAAGGCTAAAAGGGGACAGTTAATCCAGCTTGCTTTGGTTCTATTATGGACAAAAATAACCTTAGCTAATACATCTGAAGCAAGATTCTGTTTGGCTGAGCTCCATTCCAGGGTCCACCCCTTACCCAAGCACCTCTGCTGCTATAATGAAATTACATGATCTGTAGGGCTGCCCATTCCAGGTCATGAGTTATGAAAGTTTCTCCAAGGAGGTATATGCATATACAGGAAATGCCAGGGGTCTCATCGAACTATTTTCTAACCAAAAAGAGTAATCATTTGATGATGTGGAAGTGAGCAAAAGTTAGAAGAAAAGAACCAGCTTCTCCTAGAATATGTACATCTTAGGACATGCCTCACAAGATCTTTCTAGATTCCCCTAAGGACCTGGCTTTAACTTCTGTTTTATATTTGAATTCCCTTTACATGGAGTAAATCGATATAAGGATGGGAATGCCTAGTGAAGTTATGGAATTGATAATAAATGGATTACTACTTAAGTCAAAAATCTCCCATCTCTGAAAATGACTTATAAATATATGTTTAGGACCCCTGGGTTTACATCTGTGCCAGATATATGACCCTGTTTCCTTGGTCATAATACAGTGGTGCAGGGGTGAGCCACTGGTCATTAGTCCTTTTCTTTCCAAATTCTCAAACTGGAACTGAGAGATGCAGGTCACCAAGACAATGGCAGGAGATTGGGGCTGTAAGCAACTGAATTTCTCATGATCTGGACAGAGCCAGTTTCTAATAGGAGAGAATAAAGAAAGAAATTCAGGGACAGACAGAGAGAGGACCCTAGCAACACACAAGTCTCAGGTTCTAGTTGACTTAGGGACTCGCTGTAACTCTGCTCTACCCACAATTATAGAAACAATACCCGAGGGTCTCTCAGTGAATGTCACATCATACCTAAGCTCAGGAAGTCACCCTCTGCCACTCTGCACACAAAACGTTACCATTGCTGCATCTGTCTCATTGCCTCTGAATTTGTTTAAGCCCTACAGGAAATAATCACTTTAAGGAACAAACTGACCCCAAAGTAAGTTTTACTACAAAATGGTATTTTCTTGGGAGATTCCACAAAGAGTTTTCCTAGAGATTCTTAGTAAGAAAGCTAATTCAAGATGGGTCTCTGTCACGTCAGAAAAATCTTCTGATTATATTATAGTGACCTGTCCAACACCTTTCTAAAAACAAATCTGTACCAAAGCTCAGAAAATCTCAGCAAGCGAGATATCAAAGGAAATGCAAACAATCAGCAGTACTAAGTGCCATGTAGTGTGGTGGGCTGCTCTAAAACTCAGTTTATTTTTTTTAATTTAATTTAATTTTTTCAGGGTTCCAAAATTCATTGTTTATGCACCACACCCAGTGCCCCATGAAATACGTGCAGAACTCACTTCAAAATAAGGAAACTGAGGCGCTCTTGGGTGGCTTGGTTGGCTGAGCATTGACTTTTTTTTTTTTAAGATTTTATTCATTTAGTTGACAGAGAGAGATCAGAAGTAGGCAGAGAGGCAGGCAGAGAGGGGGAAGCAGGCTTCCCGCTGAGCAGAGAGCCCGATGCAGGGCTTGATCTCAGGACCCTGAGATCATGACCTGAGCCAAAGGCAGAGGCTTTAACCCACTGAGTCACCCAGGTGCCCCCTGAGCGTCGACTCTTGATTTTGACTCAAAGTCTTGGGACTGAGCCCCGTGTTGGGCTCTGGGCTCTGTGAGAATCTCTACCTGAGATTCTCTCTCTCCCTCTGCCCCTCTCCCACCCAAATAAATAATAAATCTTTAAAAAAAAAAAAAAAAAGGAAACCAAGATCCTAAGGCAAGATTTTTGGGTCACTCAGATGCTAAATGGCTGAGGTGGGAGTAGAATGCATATCTGTTTGAAATCAAAGCACAAGGGGTTTTGCCCCCAGTCACTCCTGGATGTCTGCTGACAGGACAACCTTACCAAGGACAGTTCCCGGCTGCCTCACAAGCAGTTTGCCATGTCACTTAACTGAAAAGGTAAGGTAATGCTGGCTCACTCACAGAATCTTCCGAAAGAAGACACCTTTTATCACAGTTGGCCTTGATTGGGCCCCAGGCTGCTGGAGCTGTTCATAATGACTCCCAGTTAGAACCATTACTGCATGATGAGGTGTTTAATTTATAATGTGAATCGGGGGCGCGTACTGAATAAACCAAGAAGTATTTACAAGGTTCTTTCCAAGCCTACGGTGCCTACCGGCTCTTCTTAGTCCCCATCCCGCCACCCCCCCCAGAGTACATGTTTCCTTGGAAACGGATGTCTGGTGCTCTGAAAAGGTAATTTCAGTTGTGCCTGGATCTGTGGATGAAGCCCCTGATGCCTGTGGAGGCAGCAGCAGAAATGTCGGCTTCAGAGAGTTGCTCCTGGTGGGTTGTGAAGCCAGCCCTTGGGGTGCAGTGGGGTCAGGAACTGGAGCCCTAATGAAATGTGCCTCCATCCTTGAGAATAGCTGAGGGCATGCTCTTCCGGTCTCCTTGTGGTTTATGGACTTGCATGCCCTGAAACTTTCGATTATGGTTCCCATGGCACTTCCCTCCTCTTTTCCCCAGAAGTCTCAGTGCTGCATCCACACTGTCTCCATATGTGCCATCCATCGGGAACAAGGCACAATCGCAGAAGGGACCATGAGACTCAATCTCCCTAGTGTCTATGTCCCTATTTCCAGTTTCACTGCCACGGGACACTTCCCTGTCTGACAAAGAGTTTATGAGGTTTGGCCTCCAACAGACCCCCGCTCAAACTGCAGCTCTTCCATTTACTGGTTGGGATAGAGAGATGCTTGGAGGGACACTACAGCAGGGTTAGGGGGTTGAAGAGAGGAGGGAAGTGACCCTATTGGAGCAAGGGCAATCACACCAAGCAGGGATATCTCCCTAAGAACTCTCTCCTGTCTCTCACTCTCTGGCACCTGCTGGCTCTTCTCTGTGTTGGAGCCATAATGCCAGGGAACCCTGGAACCGACCTCTCCCAGTGAACCATACAGATCTAGATGTCAATATGAGATCTTTGGGTCTTAGTTCCTTCCTGAAGTCCTACCAGAGGCTAGCCTTACAAATGGGGCAGCATCCTTGTTCCCACTCACCCTTATTCTGATGCACTTAAATATTTGTTCTGCCAGCCTGCAAGGCTCAGTATCAGGCAGACAAGGTCTCTTACTAGAGCTACTTACAAGCTTGAATGGGTTCTCAGTCTCTAAGTCCTAGACTGCATTCCAGCTCCTCCTGGAACTGGAGCCAGCCTCAGAAAGTTTGAGGAAAGAGCATATATCTCATATGCTGGTAGGCAGTTGTGGGGAAGGGACACAGACACAAACACCACTGGCAACTGAGACCTCCCAAAGTAAGTTCCCAGACCTCCCTTTAATTTCTTGTACTACTTCTCTACCTTTCTCTTGGTTCTCACTCTTTCTTCACTCTTCTCTTTACTCTGCTTCTCACTCTTCTCCTTTTCCCTCTTGCCATCTGTCCTTTTGTCATCCTTGCCCATGCTGTCCCTATCCCTGTCACTTGCCCTTGCTCTGGCTTTGAATTTTTCTGACTCCTTCTATCTCCCACTTTTCCTTGTCTCCTGGCTAGGAAACAAGAAAACATCAATATTTGTGCTAATCCGTTACTTTTTGGAGCATGGTATTAAAAAAAGATAGAAGAATCAGAGTCTAAATTCTGGTTTTGAATTTACCAGAACCTTGGCAGAGGCCTGCAGAGCCCCACCTGTTGGCTGAGTTCCCACCTATCCTTCATACCCAATGAAGAAACCAAGTCATCTCCCATGAGCAGCTTGTAGTCCAGGGGACCACAGAGATCCCTGTGCTAAGGGAAGCTGGACACCCTCAGGCTCACAGCAGAGTGCCCTAGAGATGCTCACTGAGAGCATCACCCGAGAGAGGTCCATCCTAGGAAGGCCAAGCCATGAGAGCTCGGCACACAGGAGTCGTCTCAGGCAACTGCCAGTCCCCTTGCCCCTTCATAGTACCCCCACTGCTTAACACTTAATGCCAGTCTTTCAGGTGCTGTCCCAAAGCTATCACATAGTCCTTTTCCCATCCCGATTTTTTGCCAACAAGATGGAGAGGATGACTGGTTACCTCCCTATGAGCCTGACTAGACCTGTTTACAGCCTCATTCCCCAAAGGCTCCAAGGAGAGCTGTGATCTTAGAAGAGGCCTATGTAATTATCTATGTGGAACCACCTACACGGGGGCCCTTGACCATGGCTCTTGGCCTTCCCTCTCACATGTAATTTAAACAGAGGCATTTTCTTTTCTCCGTTGAATTAAAGCTCAAGGAAATGACCTTCTGTCAGCACTGACCATGAGGAGCCCTGGGGGTAAAGGGAGCCAGTCCCTGGATTTGGGTATTGCTAATGATTTCCTCTCAGCACCAGGGACAGCATCTAGGTGCAGCTAGGCCCAGCCTGGGGCCAGCATTCTTCCAGCCTTGCTTGACTTCCCAAAGAGACCCTCCAGATCAGGAGCCATGTTAAAGGAGAAAAGGCATGTGGTAAGAGCCATCAGACTTCTCCAATCACAAATGTGGAAATCCAGCGGGAGGGACTGGGGGAAGTCCAGACAAACAGAACCCTCCCCCAAGTCCCAGGTTCTTAACCTTGCACTCTGAGTTTGCCACTCCAGATGACATATCTGACAACCCTTAAGATAACTGTGGACAGAGGTGCATACATTTATGTGCGTGCATTTTTCTGTGTTCCTGAGGGTAGTGTTTGGGCACATGTTCACTTGCAGGGTTTTCTTTTGTTTTTTGGTGGAGTTTTTTGGGTTTGTTTTTTGTTTTGTTTTTGTTTGTTTGTTTGTTTTGTTTTGTTTTGCAGGATTTCTAAGACTCAATTAGATGAAGGCTGCTATGAAGCACTCACCATAGGGCTTGTGTAATAATTTGTCTCCTTCCTCCTTCACTCTCTTTGATCTCTTCTTTAGAAGTTGGGAGAGGATTGCTTTATAAACTCTTTTCTGTCTTATAATTGTTGTCATTATCTAAATTACCACAATAAGTTGAAATAAAGAGTATTTTACCTCCCTGTTTCCCAACACAGGAGGAGAGCAGAAGAACAGAAGTAATTGGAGGGTAGAAAAATTATTTCTTATTCAGTAAGATAGCTGTATCCACTCAAACCTTTTTTTCCCCTTTTTTTAATTTCTATACAAAAAAAAGAGGTTGTTTTATAGGATTTTATGTAGAAGGGAAATAATAGAAAAATTCTATAGAAATCATTGACAAGCTTATTTTGTTTGTTCCAAGAGGCAGGCAGTTTTCCTGTCAGATACCATAGAGAGTGAGTGCTTTAAATATACTCCTTTGGATATTGTGAGCAATTTTCAACAGCAATTATTTAAAATATTTATGAAAAAAATTGGGAGGAAGTTGTCTCCCAAAAAATGCATAGGTAAGTATCAAAATACCTATCTCTGGAGGGCGGGTCTAATACTAAAAATATATAAAAATATAAATAAATAAATAAATACTTCAAAACAACTGAAAGGCCTGCATTAAAACTATAAAGGAGATGCGTAATAAAAAGTACTCTAAGGATATATAAGTGAAATTAAAACAAAAGGGTAGTTTCACCTTTGTTATACACATCTTCTTTAGGTCAGTTTGGTAGTTAGAGAAGGCTAGCCATAGCTATGAAATATAGTCAGAATTTGACACTTAAGTAAAAACCAGAATTTAGACTGTGATTCTTCTATCTTTTTTTAATACCATGCTCCAAAAAGTAACTGATTAGCACAAATATTGATGTGCATTTATGCTAAGGGTTGACCACATACCAGACACTGTGCCTTAATCAAATTCTCACAGCAACATTGGAGGTAGGTATCATACCCCCATTTCATAGATGAGGAAACTGAGGTTTAATAATCTGTTCAAGGTAACAGAGTATGAAGCAGGGTTGGTGCTGGAACCCACGACCATCTGACCAAGAGTCTAAGCCACCAAATTACACTCTTGTATTTGGAATAGCACTGTAGCTACCTTCAGTGGATGAGTGGAAGGCAGGCTATCTCTCAGGCCCAACCACACATCTAATGCCCCAGACTCTGCTTCCTGGACTGATGAAACTGGTCCTTGAGACAGGGACTGTACATTATGGTCCTGAGAGAGGAACATGCCTGTTTGTTGTTTCTGCAATTCCCAGGACCTCCTTACTCCCCAGTTCCTATTCCTTCTGCCCTCCTCAGTTCTGCAACACCACTTCTCAAGGCCTCCCGGAGCCAGAAGGAAGTCATCTAGTGAAGTTGAGGGTCGAGGGTAAATCTCAAATATTCACTCAGAGTTGAAACACAGCTGCAGACAGGGAGTACGGTACTGCCTTTGGCAACTCAGAGGTTTGAGAAGGAAATGGAGAGAATGCTTTCTAATATAGTTTCTAATGCCTTTATTTCCTCCTGGAATTACAAAGAGGATGTTCATTCTGGAACAACACCCCAAGAGATCATTTTTGTTCAATATTTTCAACTGATAGGTTGAAGGTGAAGCTCAGAGGCCAAGTGAACTCCCGGGGGGGCAGAGCAGGTAAACAGATCACAGGTGGTTACACAGCACGGAGGTGGCAAAGCAGAGACACAGTGAGGAAATGGAGACCTGCTCCCCAGCTGAGCACGTGATGCTGCCAGCCAGCCCAACCTCGTGGCCTCCGTGATGGTTAATGTGTCAACTTGATGGGGCCACAGCTTGCCCCAGTACCTGGTTAAATATTATTTCTAGGTGTGTCTGTGAGGGCATTTCTGGAAGAAATTAGCATGTGAATTGGCAGACCCAGTAGAGCAGATGTCCCTCCCCAGTGTGCTCTGACATTATCCAACTTGTTGAGGGCCTGACTAGAACAGAAAGGCTGAGGAAGGTTAGATTCTCTCTCTGCCTAACCACGTGAGCTGGGACAGGGATCTTCTGCCCTTAGCACTATAGGTTCTCACTGGAATGTACACCTCAGGCTTCCAGCTCTCAAGCATTCAAACTACACACCAGCATTCCTGGCTCCCCAGCTCAGAGATGGCAAATCATAGGATTTCTGGGTCCCCATAATCACCTGAACTAATTCCTTACAATAAACTTCATTCCTTGAAATTAACCTCCTATTGGTTCTGTTTCTCTGGAGAGCCGTAATACAGGTACCTTCATTGATTTCCAACTCTCCCAGGGTATATATACATGAGAGACCACCTGGCACTGGTTTCAGCAAAAGGGAAGTTTATTGGAGGCTCTCAGTGGTTTGTCAACCTGAATTTAAAGAAGACTCCAGTAACCAAGTTTTGGGGAGACAATATTCTGGATCATTTCAGCCTGAGATATAGAACTAAGAACTCAAATATCACCAGGATTCCTTTTACCTATCCCTTATCTCTGCTTCTTGGAGCATGAGCTCTATTCTCTCCTTTACAGAACTGATTTCTATGTGGAGCAAGGGACAGAGCTGCTGGTAGTTCCACATCTATACCAAAGCAGAAAAACAAAACAAAACAAACAAACAAACAAACAAACAAAAAAACAGCCATTTCCAGAAGGATACTGGCTGGTCTATATGTCACATGCCCAGCCCTGTGTGTAAGGAGGTCGGAATATTATGACAGTCATCCCTCATTAGACCCACATCATAAGACTGAGAAAGAATCAATTACTCCCAAAACAGGGATAATTGAACAGAAAGAGGTTCTTCCCCACTCTCTCTGTGCCATGTATATGTAAATGGAGGAATGGAGCACCCAACAGTGACTGTAACTGGGTAGGGCCTTGACATAAACTTAGAAACTGCACATTGAACTTGTTCATGTCATAACCTTTCATAGAACAATCTGAAGATTTATTTTCAGGAAAAGTATGTGCATGTGCTGGCCAGAATTCCAAGGATAAATGTCCACACCAAAATGGTGAGTTGGTTTCCACATGAGCATTGAGACAAGAGATGAAGCCACAGTTGACCTAGGATCAGTACTGGATGGGGGTAAAGTGTTAGGTATGAGGGGTAACAGAGAAATTTACTTCTCAATTAAAAATTGTTGGAGTCCTAGAGCCAGAGTTGCCTTGGAAGTCAGTTTAAACCGTCTAGTTCCCAGATGACAGAACTGCAGCCCAGACAGAGGAAGCAACTTACCAAAAAATGCACAGATAAGTATTTGGAAGGCTTAGGACTAGAAGTCAAAAATTCCAGAGCCCAGAACTGTGTTCTTTCCCTGAAGTTTCTCCCTATGAAGGTCCATTACTCTGAGCCACTCAACTTTAGATGCTTTTTTCCAATCCCCTGAGATTGAACTGGGAGGAAAAATCAATAACCCTCCTCCTCTCTCTAAATCTCCCTATAATTTCCCAGGATTGTGGGACCCTGGCAGCAGCATGCTTATGGTAGGGATGAAGGAGAGAAGGAGTAGCACTCGCTGCCCGCCCCCCCCCGAATGGGTGGGGCTTCCTACCTTCCAAGGCAACCCCCAGACAGTGACAGTCACTTGTGCACCCAGCCCTGACCCCTCTGTGGCTGTCCTCTCACAGTGGAGGGAAAGAAGGTGGAGGTGGGAAAAAATGTGGGAAGAAAGGAAAAGAAGAAACAAATAGTAAGGGAAAATAAGGGAGATAGAGAAGGATCATAGAGAGAGATCAAGTGGAAGAGGAGGAAAGAGAAGAAGAAAAAGAAAGACAGAAAGGGACCGAGAGACATGGATGGCCACACACACAGGAAAAGACCAAAGGTAACAATGAGTCAGAGATAAGGAGCACCCAGCAGGGAGTCTGCTCCTTCCTCTCCTTTCCCCTCTCCACCTCCAACTGATTGTGTGAGTTCTCGCTCTTAAATAAATAAATAAAATCTTAAAAAAAAAAAGAAGAAGAAATAAGGACCACAGAGAGAATATGAGTTATAGAATCATGACTCTGCTGAGGATAAGGGCCTTTGTTTCTGACTGACCAGGAGGATAACCACCAATAGTTCTCTGCAGAAGGAGAATGAGCTGAGAGTGAATCTAGCCTACTTTCCTTCCATGGACCACCCAATTATAGCTGTTTACTAACACTTAGAGTGGCTCTGCAGCCAGAAGCTGAGAGTGATACAAAGCCACTCCCCTACCATGCTTGCCCAGAGGCCCTGAGCCTAACTAGAGAAAGCTTCATGCAGTAAATGGCCACTGACTGATGAGAATCATTCATCCAATATATATTTACCCTTCTAGTTGGCAACAACATTATCATCATCATCATTATTCCCCTCCTCCTGCATGAATTCCTCTTCCTCCTCCCCTTTCATTACCAACATCACCATCATCACCATCATCATAATCACTATCATCATCATCACCATCATCACCATCATCATCATCATCATTATCTTCAAAGCAGCTACTCTTTCTTGAGTGCCTACTATGTGCTGGGCACAGTATTAAGTCTACTGTGTATGCTACATCTAATCTGGACAACAATTGTGTGAAGGATACCTATTTATATCCCAGTTTTGTACAACCAAGTCAAACAATCAGAAAGGTTAAGTAACTTTCCTGAGAACAAATAGCCACTGAGTGTCAGAATGAAGCCTCATACACATGGAGCCTTTTCTATTCCAAAGACCCTAGAATGAGCTTTAAAAAAGGAACAAGGAACCTATAGCACCTTGTCCAGAACCCTCCACCACTGCAACACTCTACCCATTTCAGATGCAGGGACATTGCTAAATATCAAAGGGGACACTTTGCCCAAAGAATTAATTGCCTTTTAGAAAAAGTCTGAATGAATCTAATTCTGTTTAGTATGTATATTCTTTGCACTGGGAACCCACATGCTTTCCTAGACCCCAATTTACTTGTACCTTCATTCATTCAGTAAATATTTGTGGAGTGCCTGCTTTGTGTCTGACACTATTCTAGGTGTTTAGAATATATGTATGAACCAACTCAACAGAGCTTAAAGTCTAGTGAAGAGAGATCAAATACAAACAAATAAACAGATCAATATGCAATATAAACACACATAAGAATAATTGAACTAAATGTAGATGAACAAAAAAGTAAAAGGAGAGAAAGCAATGGAATATACTATTTCAGAAACTGTGGTCCCTGGAAGCTCTCTTAAGATGGGATATTTAAGAAGCCTAAATGAAGTGAGCAGCTGAGCTATGAGTATATCTGAGAGAAGATCAATCCAGGCAGAGAGAAGAGAAAGTTCAAAGTCTCAGGGGCAGAAGAATCCTGTTTGTGTTCAAGGGACAGTAAGGAAGTCAATATTGCTGGAGAGAAGATGAGAGTCAAGAGGATGAGGAAGATCCAGCAAAGAGATAGTGAAAAAGCACCAATGAGGCAGGAGGGAGCCAGAGAGTACAATTTCTTAGAAACCAGAAGGAAAAAGGGTTTTGAGGAAAGAGGGATCAAAACTTTCTCCAATGATGTTAAATGCCCAGGTCCCATTCTTTTCACCTGGGCCTCTAAGAGTCCAGCTAAGCAGTCAGGTCATGTGATAGCCTAGGTGAGAAATGGAGTTCCTATAATCTAATGTCCTGACATCAGGCCTTTGAGTTTGACTCCGAAAAAATGTCAGTCTTGAGAAACTGCAGGACAAAATTCTCCAGGCCTTGGATATTTCTCTAGGGCATCCACTACTCCTAGAATAAGGAATGTGCCTGTATGCCACATTGTTAGTTAGAAATCACAGACCCTGTGGCCAGAGTGGACCTCAGCCCCAAGTGGCTTGGAATTTCAGAATATAAAAATGTCCCAGTGTTATTTAGGAATACTGTGGTTTGTTAAACAACATACATGTAATCAAAAGTGGGCCAAGTCTAAAATCTGGAATATATTCCCTACCTCCACAGGCTTTCTCTATCCCTTCCAGGTCATGGACCCTACTCCAGGTCTGTCACCTATAAGTAACTGGGTAGAGTTAACTGACTTCAACATGGATGTTAGGACCTAAGACTAGCTAGAATATTATAAAGATAACTTTTTTATTCCTCTTCCTGGTTTTAGCTCTTCCTTGAATAAGTTTCTTGGTTCTAAACTAACAAGAATAGGAGCTTCAATGAAAATTCTGAAGAATACAACCTCTATAAATGACCTCATTTCATAATATTACCACCACTACAAAATCAATGCACAGAAATCAGTTGCATTTCTATATACTAACAATGTGACTGAAGAAAGAAAAATTAAGGAATGATCAATTTACAATTGCACCAAAAACCATAAGATACCTAGGAATAAACCTAACCAAAGAGATAGAAATTACAAACCAAAGAGATCTAGAAATTACAGAACAGTTATAAGAGAAATTGAGGAAGACACAAAGAGATGGAAAAACATTCCATGAACATGGATCAGAAGAATAAACGTTTAAAAACATCTTTCCTGGGGCACCTGGGTGGCTCCATGGGTTAAAGCCTCTGTCTTTGGCTCAGGTCATGATCCCAGGGTCCTGGGATCGAGCCCCATGTCAGGCTCTCTGCTCAGTGGGGAGTCTGCTTCCCCTTCTCTCTGTCTCTGCCTGCCTCTCTGCCTACTTGTGATCTCTGTCAAATAAATAAATAAAATCTTTTTTTAAAAACTGACTGCCCATAGAAATCTACACATTCAATGCAATCCATATCAAAATACCATTGACATTTTTCACAGAGCTGGAACAAACAATCCTATAATTTGTATGGAACCAGAAATGATCTCTATAGCCTCGGGAATGTTGAAAAAGAAACCAAAGCTGGGTGTATCACAGTGCCTGACTTCAAGCTCTATTACAAAGCTGTGATCATCAAGATAGCATGGTACTATTACAAAAACAGACACACAGATTAATGAAGCAGAATAGAAAGCCCAGAAATGGACCCTCAACTTTATGGTCAACTGATCTTCAACAAAGCAGGAAAGAATATCCAAAGGATACAGTCTTTTCAATAAATGATGCTGGATAAATTGGACAGCCACATGCAGAAGAATGAAACTGGACCATTCTCATAAACCATACACAAAAATAAACTCAAAATGGATGAAAGACCTAAATGTGAGACAGGAATCCATCAAAATCCTAGAAGACAACAAGGCAACAACCACTTCAACCTTGGCCGCAACACCTTCTTGCAAGACACACCTCTAAAGGCAAGGGAAACAAAAGCAAATGAACTATTAGGACTTCATCAAGATAAAAAGCTTCTGCATAGCAAGGGAAACAGTCAAAAACTAAAAGGCAACCCATGGAATGCGAGAAGATATTTGCAAATGGCATAACATATGAAGAGCTGGTATCCAAGATCTATAAAGAATTTATCAAACTCAACACCCCCAAAAATGAATAATCCAGTCAAGAATTGGGCAGAAGACATGAACATATTTCCAAAGAAGACACACGAAGATCTAACAGACACATGAAAAAAATGCTCCACATCAATACAAATCAAAACTACAATGAAATACTACCTTACACCAGTTAGAATGGCTAAAATTAACAAGATAGGGAACAACAAATGTTGGTGAGGATGTGAAGAAAGGAGTAGCCTCTAACACTGTTGGCAGATGCAAGCTGGTACAGCCACTCTGGAAAACAGTATTGTGGTTCCTCAGGAAGTTAAAAGTAGAGCTAGCAATCGTACTGCTGGGTATTTACTCCAAAGATAAATATGTAGTGAAATGAAAGGGCACCTACACCCCAATGTTCATAGCAAAAATATCCACAATAGCCAAACTGTAGAAGGAGCTGAAATGTCCTTTAACAGATGAATGGATAAAGAAGCTGTGGTTCATATATATTATGGAATATTACTCAGCCATCAGAAAGGGTGAATACCTACTATTTACATCGATGTGGATGGAACTGGAGGGTATTATGTTAAGTGAAATAAGTCAATCAGAGAAAGACAATTATCATATGGTTTCATTAATAGGTGGAATATATGAAATAGCTCAGAGGATCATAGGGGAAGGGAGAGGGAACTGAATGGGAAGAAATCATAATGGAAACCAAATCACGAGAGACTCCTGACTATGGGAAACAAACTGAGGGTTGTGGAAAGGAAGGTGGGCTGGGGGATGGGGTAACTGGGTGATGGACATTAAAGAGGGCATGTAATGTGATGAGCACTGGATATTATAAGCAGCTAATGAGTCATTGAACACTACACCAAAAACTAATGATGTACTATATATTGGCTAACTGAATTTAAATTAAAAAATAATAATTTTTAAAAAAAGAAATATAACCACCACTTACAGAAAGTTTATGGGGGGAAGAGTGCACTTGCTTTACTGGAACGAATTAGACCAACCTCAAACTAGGACATGTGAGCTTGGCTGAGTACCTATCCTTAAGAGACCAAAGACTCCCCTAACTGGCATCCTCCATGGACATCTAGGATGTGTTTCTTATTATAATTCAGAGCCAACTGCTTCATCTTTCTCTACCTCCAATGTCTCAAAAACTCCCAGTTTTCACCTACAACAACCAACTGGTAGAACTCAGCAGATTTTGAGTTCCCCTAAAAAGTCCAAACAAAAAAAAAGAATTTGTAAACTAGATAGATGCACCCTAGGCTATGCTGCAGGACAGAGAAGAGAAGGTTTACATCACAGATCCTACAACAAAAAACTTCAAATCCCTGTGGGCATTTCTGTCCTTCCAAGTTTTGGACTTCCTAAACCTTGGGCCCATACCCTGGCCCACCCACGCCACTCTGGCTTCTCTTCCCCTACTTCAGGCTCTTGTTTCTTCACTCTCATCCTTGTCTTCTGCATAGCAGTCCAGCAACTGCCTTTGTTTTTTAAGAGTTGTTTTGGTTCACAGCTAAACTGCCGGGAAGGTACAGAGATTTGTTACATACCCTCTGTCCCCAACACATGCACAGCCTTCCTCATTATCAATATTTCCAACTTGATTGGTACAGTTGCTACAAGCTATGAACTTACATTAACACATCATAACCACCCAAAGTCCATAGTTTAATTAGGAGTCAGTCATCATGTTGTATGTTCTGTGGGTTTAGATAAGTATCTAATGACACGTATCCATATAATTATAGTATCATGCAGAGTGCTTTCACTGCCTTAAAAATCCCCTATATTCTACCTATTCATCCCTTCCCTCAGCCCCCTCCCAAGCCCTGGCAACCACTGATATTTTTACTGTCTCCATAGTTTTGTCTTTCCCAAAATGTCATATAATTGGATCCATACTGTATGTGGCCTTTTCAGGTTGGTTTCCTTCACTTAATAATACACATTTAAGTTCCTCCATGTCTTTTCATGGCTTATTAGCTCTTTTTTTTTCTTTTTTTTTAATATTTTATTTATTTATTTGACAGACAGAGATCATAAGTAGGCAGAGAGGCAGGCAGAGAGAGAGAGGAGGAAGCAGGCTCCCCGCTGAGGGGAGAGCCCGATGCGGGCTTGATCCCAGGACCCGGAGATCATGACCTAAGCCGAAGGCAGAGGCTTTAACCCACTAAGCCACCCAGGCACCCCATGTTTTTTTTTTTTTTAAACACTAAATGACATTCCGTTGTCTGTATATACCACAGTTTATCTATTCACTCACCTAATGAAAGACATCTTTGTTGCCTCTACATTTTAGCAATTAAGAATAAAGCTGCTATAAATATCAATGCAGGTTTTTATGTGGACATAAGTTTCAACCCCTTTGGGCAAGTATCAAGGAGTGTAATTGCCGGATTAAATGGTAAGAGTATGTTTAGTTTGGGGGAGCCTCAGTGACACAGTTGGTTAAGCCACTGACTTGATTTTGGTTCTGGTGGTGATCTTGGAGTCGTGGGTTATAGCTCTGTGTGCGGCTCTGTGCTCAGCATGAGTCCCCTTGGGACTCTCTCCCTCTCCCTCTGCACCTCCAAGCTGTGTACTCTCCTTCTCTCCCTCTCATTCTCTCTCTCTCACTCTTTTTTAAAAAGGTATGTTTAGTTTTTTAAGAAACTGCCAAACTGTCTTCCAAAATGGTTGTGCCATTTTGCATACCCACCCGCCATGTATGAGAGTCCCCATTGCTAAATATCTTCACCAGCATTTAGTGTCAGTGTTCTGGATTGTGGCCATTGTAAAAGGTGTCTAGAGGTGTCTTTTTTTTTTTTTTTTTTTTTTTTTTTTTTGCTGGGAATACTTATTTATTTGGTCTATTAACACGAAGATCTGCAAAAAAAACAACTTCTAAACACAGGATAAGAAAACTTGAAAATTAACATTCTTCAATTTCGTGTAAGCTCTGCAGTACGGAAAATATACAAACTTCAAACAGCTGCAAAAATAGTGTCTTTGGGAGAAAATAGAGTTTCTACATCGATAAAAGAAAAATAGGCAATGTCTCATCATTGTTTTAATTTGCATTTTCCTGATAACCTAGGATGTACTTTCATAAGCTTGTTTGCCACCCGCATATCTTGTCAGGCAACCAGTGGGATTTTTGGTTTTGGTTTTGGTTTGTTTTGTTTTATTTTATGTAACTTGAGCATGTTCTTAAGGAGCTGTCTCCAGCTCCAGACACATAGGATGTCTTCTTTTCTCATTACAACCAAAGACCACTTCTTCCCTTCTGAATCTGTGTGTTCACCTAATATCCGCATCTGAACAGCATCACCTTTATCTCCTCCAGTCATAATCCAAGGACCTAGGAGACAATCATTTTTTCCTACAATTGATAAGTTTATTTGTAACATAATCTTGCTCACTAACAAGAATAGCTACTATACATTGGGCACCAGCTATGTGCTAGGCACTCTGCTAGTCACTTACAGCCCATAATGTTTTGTCATCTTTACAAAAGCTGCAGGTTGTAACTTCTACCATTTCCACTTTATGGTTGAGGGATCTGAGGCCATACCGCTAATTAGAGGCAGAGCCCATTGTTCTGAGCACACTGTTTCTAGAAAAATAAGTATTGAAGGTTCATGCCCCTCCTCGCCTTTCAGTGGTCCAGAAGCTCCCTGTTCACCCCTCAAAGAGATCAGGAAATATCTCTTGCTATCTTGACATTCATAGGGACAGATCTCTTGGCTCTGGAAGGCAACCTTTGCTACTTTAAAGCTCCTGGGTTCTGTGCAATGAAACAAGTTTCTCATTGTTATTTTTTTAGTCCATTTTTTTTTAATTATAGACCAGAGGTACTGTACGTTCCATGAACAATCAGCTTACTGACATGTTATTCTGAAGCTTGACTTCATTCACCAAGACACATGCTGGTTATGAAATATACAAGCAGAGTCTTAGTGAAGCGAGGCCAGGGAAGGATTAAATTGGAATCTGAACTAATGCCAGCTAAGAGACCCTACCTCTACTTGATTATTATTATTATGTTTAATAAACAATCACTCAAGCTCCACGGAAAGGGAAACAATCAGAGGCACAGCAGGGGAGCAATAAAAGAAATCCTTTAAACCCTGAATAAAAACATGTTTGTTCAAATCCAGAGCTGGTCTTTTTTTTTTTTTTAATTCAAAATGAATGCAGCAAACTGTTGAACACCTTAGAGGTATGGAGAAGCATGAACGTGGAGCAAGAGTTTGCAGAGAGGAGGCAGGGGCCCATTCTTCTCTTCCTCCCTGTAGAGTCCTGGCTCCAGAAAGTAAGACATTTGGGCTTCAAGGAGGAAGTTGGAGCATAGGTCCAACAGAATCACCACTGGATGAATTGAACTGATAGCTCTTTGTTGTCTCCCAAATACTTTGAAATACTCTGATCCCCCATGAGGAAAATGAGCATAATCCTCCCAGAACTAAAGAGATTTGCAGGACCACCTGAAATAATGGATGTCACCTCAACTGAAGAAGGCAGACATGGGCCCAGACCTCAAAGCAAAGCCTAGTGGAAGGAGAAGCCATTACTGTCAAATTACCAATATACCTGAGGAAAATTGTGTGTGTGGAAAGAAGTTTGTTTGCACAAAACTTAGATAAAGAGAAATCATGAGCAACAATGTATTAACTTTCCTCAGTACTGCCTGGTAGACAGAGTACCCCTAGTGCATGAGTCATCTTTGCTTACTGGAGAGATTGTTCTCCGCTGTGTGTAAGTGACATTGAGGCAGACCTAACCAGACACCACCTGTGCTGTGACTTTGCAGTTTTCCAGCACATCTCAGAGGCAACTGTATTAACCAGGGTCCCACCAGCAGAGCACGGCACACTCCAACCAAGACAATTCAAAGAGGTGTGGGTAGGGTAAGGAAATCACAATTGACTACTAACATTGCTCCCCTGGAATTGAAAGGGCAAGGAGAGGGGGTACTCCCGATAACTAAGAGGGAAAGAAAAGTGTGAATGCATATCTTGGGAAAGATTGTGATCACCATGGGACACAGCCAGTCCCATGCAAACTTTAGGGAAGGAGCCAAAGAAATAACTACCCTGATCATACTCTCCACCCTCTGATCACTCGATGGTGCTCCTTGTTGTACTACCCCAACCAGAAGCCAGTGGGAAAGAGAACACTTTAATATAATTCCTACAGATCATCTTCCCGGGGCAGGGAAAGCTGGAGAGAGAATTTAAAGGAACAAAGGGGAAGTGTCTATTCTAGTATCATAGCAGAGCAATCTAGCCCATGTTGTAAAGTTAACATGAGGCTACATTTAAATTCTGGCCCTGCCATTTAGAGCTACATGACTGTAAGCCAGATACATCACTTCTCCACCCTTCAGAGACTCCATCAGTGAAGTAACACTGTATTATTTCCCTGTGGGGTTGCTCTAGGATTAAAGGTTGTGATAGACGTCTTGTCTGCCCTCTCTCCATCTGTTCTGATTACTTCTTTGGCCTGGCCATTGCTAAGGCAGGAAACCCAGCCTAAGATAAATAACATGTTTAGGAACTCCTGCGTGGCTTAGTTGGTTATGCATCTGACTCCTGATTTCAGCTCAGGTTGTGATTTCAGGGTTATGGGATCAAGCCCCACATTGAGCTCTATGCTCAGCACTGCATCTTCGTGTCCCTCATCCCTCTCCATCTGCTTCTCCCCCTGTGTCCTCTCTCTCTCTAAAGTAAATAAATAAAATTGGGGGGGGGGCATGTTTGTACTCAGCACATGGTGGACATTCAGTAAATGGTTCTGAAGATGAGAGTGATGATCCCCAATTGCTCATAGAGTTCCCAGATATTTGCAAGGGTGTCATCTAGGTGGAAGGAATATCCATCACAACACGAAGTAGTCTGGCATCTGGTCTTTGGTGAGTTTGGTTAGTATGAGTGAATCTCAAGGCTGATTGTAGATGGGAGCCTGAGAGTATTCTTAGGGCTCAAACAGAGCCCTAGGAGCCCCAAGAGGCCTGCCTCTCCTAGGGCCTGGCCTGTGCTGCTAGTCCTCCATGCTCTGACATCTCTGCCAAAACTCATATTTGTGTAATTCTAGAAGAAAACACCTGTCTCTAGAGGAAATGAACCCCACTTCCCAAGGAGCCCCCCAACCCAGCGAACCCTATGGCTCTGGAATTCTCTCTGTTCCCTCAGCTCCAAGATTGCAGGGTCTTGAGCTTTATCCACATGGGGCCTTAGAAAGAAGAGCCAGCAATGAAAAGTCTGAGTTATTCTGAGAGTAACTGATGGCTTCCCAAAAGCTTCCATTTGCTTTCCCACTCTCCACAGAATTTTCCCACTGTCTCTGTCTTTGAAAGAGCCTGCACCTAGCATCTAACCACATGAAATGTCAGAACACAAACTTTTACTGTGGGTCCACTGTGTGCCATGCACTGGGCAATGTGTTCTGTGTGATATATTTTATTTAATCCTTACAATGACCTAACTTACCCTGTGGTCAGTAGCACTGCCCCCATTTTACAGAGAAGCCAGGGAGACTCAATAGAATTATGTTATTTGCTCAAATAATGAAGTGGAAGATATGGCGTTTGAACCCAGCTCCATATGACTCCAAGAACAACACTCTTTCCCCTCTTTGGAGTAAGAATAGCAATGCAAATAACCACTTATGTTTTAATATTAAAATAAAGGATGCGGAAAGAGTAGGAAAGCAAAAATAACTCACTAAAGTATGTTCCATTTTTCTAACTTAGGTATGTTCATTCCTCTTCTTATTTACACTTCCATGAGGAAGGGCAGATAGAGCAGTCCAAACAACAAAGAGGGTACAAGAAAGAGGCGCCCAAGCTTTTGGGGCATCCTCAGTGTAGATCTGGAGATGTCAGGACCCAGGTCTCCTCTGTAGGGGTTGTGGGAACTCAAACATCGGAGGAGTAAGTACACCTACATTGTCTGAATGCAGCCCATACCCTGGTTTCCAGCAAGCAAAGTTTGGCAAAATGCATTAATGATAGGAATCCTCCAAACTCCTTTCTGTTTATTACTGAGAAGCTCAGTGTGACACTATGAAAGGATTTCAATTGCTTTCTTTCTCTGGAGATGTATGCCGTAGCCCACGTTTCTCCATTCTCATTTCTTCTCATAAATCACAGCAAGAACTGTGATTTGGAAACCACGCATAGCATAAGCTGAATGTTTATGTGCCATCTCTTTGTTCATAAAACCTTCACTAATTACTAATGAGGTCAATAAATTTGCACAGCAACTCTTACCAAAAAAAAAAAAAAAAAAATTTCCCACTCACAGCTTCCAAGAAGAGTCAGACCTAGCGAGCATGTTCACCAACCACTGATGGCTCTGCGGACACCCCTCCGCAGTTCTGCAAGCTATGTAGATGGGGAAGCCATCCCAATGTGTTTTCTTGGTGTTCCAGGATCAGCTCAGTTCATAATTTCTTTAGTTTCACCACTGTGGGCTTTGGGCCCCACCTATGTGACACCAAGTATTATAGTTTTAAAGAAAGGCATTCTGTAAGACTCTGGTGTGATCTCTGTGTCCAAGAAGTGGAAAATAAGATTTAAGTGTGGTGGTTTCCCCAAAACAATAAAGCACAAGTTTCCATTGGCGTTTCCGGAAATAGCTTCCTTTAAATATAACTATATAAACTTGTTTTGTTTTGTTTTTGAAGAGAGTGAATATACAAGTTGGGGGAGGGGCAAAGAGGGGGTCAGAGTGAGTGAAATCTTAAGCAGGCTTCACACTCATCTTGGAGCCCAATGTGGAACTCAGTCTCACAACTCTGAGATCATGACCTGAGCCAAAATCAAGAGTCAGAGGCTTAACCAACTGAGATACTCAGGTGCCCTTAACTACATAAACTTCTGATTTTATAATTCAGAGTAATTTTAACACCACACTTTTTTCATGATAAAGGTTTTATAATTCATTTTAGTATCAGAAAGGCCTAATGATAGCATCTCTGCTCGCCCCTACTCTTCCTTTTCAGACAAACTAAGATCTCCTTTTCTGTAAGCCCCCTCTATCAAGGCATGACACATTGATTATTGAGGCTATGGGCTGAGCTAGAACATGAGCTTGGGATCACACTGTCTCAGAATCTCCTTCTGAATCATACCTTACACTTTGGCATCATACCCTTGCCTCATGTTCAGGCTACCCCAAAAAAGACTGATTAAAAAAAAATCTGTCAGTGGAGACTAGCAAGATGGCGGAGAAGTAGCAGGCTGAGACTACTTCGGGTAGCGGGAGATCAGCTAAAGAGCTTATCTAAAGATTGCAAACACCTACAAATCCAACGGGAGATTGAAGAGAAGAAGAACAGCAATTCCAGAAACAGAAAATCAACCACTTTCTGCAAGGTAGGACTGGCGGAAAAGTGAATCCAAAGCGACGGGAAGATAGACCACGGGGGGAGGGGCCGGCTCCCAGCGAGCGGCGGAGCAACGGAGCACAAAATCGGGACTTTTAAAAGTCTGTTCCGCTGAGGGACATCACTCCAGAGGCTTAACTGGGGTGAAGCCCAGGCGGGGTCAGCGCGGCCTCAGGTCCCGCAGGGTCGCAGAAGGATCGGGGGTGTCTGAGTGTCGCAGAGCTTACCGGTATTAGAACGGGGAAGCCGGCTACAGAGACAGAGCCGAGGAGTGACTCTTAGCTCGGGGTTGCCTTGAACCGGTCGCAGACTCGGTCAGCTCGGAGCGCGGCCGGAGGCCAGGGTGACGGGAGTCATTGGGCGCTGTTCTCTGAGGGCGCACTGAGGAGTGGGGCCCCGGGCTCTTGGCTCCTCCGGGCCGGAGACCGGGAGGCCGCCATCTTTATTCCCGTCCTCCGGACTCTACGGAAAGCGCTCAGGGAACAAAAGCTCCCGAAAGCAAACCCAGCAAACCCAAGCGGATTACTCAGTGGGGCCCCGGGTAAGGGCGGTGCAACTCCACCTGGGGCAAAGACGCTTGAGAATCACTACAACAGGCCCCTCCACCAGAAGATCAACGGGAAACCCAGCCAGGACCAAGTTCACCTACCAAGGAGAGCGGCGGAATTCCAGAGGAGAAGAAAGCAAAGCAGGGAACTCATGGCTTTCTCCCCATGATTTTTTTAGCCTTGCAGTTAATTTAATTTTTTTTTCTTTTTCATTTTTTTTTCTTTTTCTCTTCTTCTGCTAAATTTTTTTTAACTTTTACCGTTTTCTTTTTTTAACGTTTTTTAAATAGCTTATCTAATATATATATATTTTTTCCTCTTTTTATATTTTTTCTTTATCGGCTTTCTTTTTTTTAATAGTTTCTTTCTTTTTTTCTTTCTTTCTGAACCCCTTTTTATCCCCTTTCTCCCCCCTCACAATTTGGGATCTCTTCTGATTTGGCTAAAGCATATTTTCCTGGGGTTGTTGCCACCCTTTTAGTATTTTACTTGCTCCTTCATAAACTCTTATCTGGACAAAATGACAAGGCGGAAAAATTCACAACAAAAAAAAGAACAAGAGGCAGTACCAAAGGCTAGGGACTTAATCAATACAGACATTGGTAATATGTCAGATATAGAGTTCAGAATGACGATTCTCAAGGTTCTAGCCGGGCTTGAAAAAGGCATGGAAGATATTAAAGCAACCCTCTCGGGAGATATAAAAGCCCTTTCTGGAGAAATAAAAGAACTAAAATCTAACCAAGTTGAAATCAAAAAAGCTATTAATGAGGTGCAATCAAAAATGGAGGCTCTCACTGCTAGGATAAATGAGGCAGAAGAAAGAATTAGCGATATAGAAGACCAAATGACAGAGAATAAAGAAGCTGAGCAAAAGAGGGACAAACAGCTACTGGACCACGAGGGGAGAATTCGAGAGATAAGTGACACCATAAGACAAAACAACATTAGAATAATTGGGATTCCAGAAGAAGAGGAAATAGAGAGGGGAGCAGAAGGTATATTGGAGAGAATTATTGGAGAGAATTTCCCCAATATGGCAAAGGGAACAAGCATCAAAATCAGGAGGTTCAGAGAACCCCCCTCAAAATCAATAAGAATAGGTCCACACCCCATCACCTAATAGTAAAATTTACAAGTCTTAGTGACAAAGAAAAGATCCTGAAGGCAGCCCGGGAAAAGAAGTCTGTAACATACAATGGTAAAAATATTAGATTGGCAGCAGACTTATCCACAGAGACCTGGCAGGCCAGAAAGAGCTGGCATGATATATTCAGAGTACTAAATGAGAAAAACATGCAGCCAAGAATACTATATCCAGCTAGGCTATCATTGAAAATAGAAGGAGAGATTAAAAGCTTCCAGGACAAACAAAAACTGAAAGAATTTGCAAATACCAAACCAGCTCTACAGGAAATATTGAAAGGGGTCCTCTAAGCAAAGAGAGACCCTCAAAGTAGTAGATCAGAAAGAAACAGAGACAATATACAATAACAGTCACCTTACAGGCAATACAATGGCACTAAATTCATATCTCTCAATACTTACCCTGAATGTTAATGGGCTAAATGCCCCAATCAAAAGACACAGGGTATCAGAATGGATAAAAAAACAAAAACCATCTATATGTTGCCTACAAGAAACTCATCTTAAACCCGAAGACACCTCCAGGTTTAAAGTGAGGGGGTGGAAAAGAATTTACCATGCTAATGGACATCAGAAGAAAGCAGGAGTGGCAGTCCTTCTATCAGATCAATTAGATTTTAAGCCAAAGACTATAATAAGAGATGAGGAAGGACACTATATCATACTCAAAGGAACTGTCCAACAAGAAGATCTAACAATTTTAAATATCTATGCCCCTAACGTGGGAGCAGCCAACTATATAAACCAATTAATAACAAAATCAAAGAAACACATCGACAAGAATACAATAATAGTAGGGGATTTTAACACTCCCCTCACTGAAATGGACAGATCATCCAAGCAAAAGATCAACAAGGAAATCAAGGCCTTAAATGACACACTGGACCAGATGGACATAACAGATATATTCAGAACATTTCATCCCAAAGCAACAGAATACACATTCTTCTCTAGTGCACATGGAACATTCTCCAGAATAGATCAAATTCTTGGTCCTAAATCAAGTCTCAACCGGTATCAAAAGATTGGGATCATTCCCTGCATATTTTCAGACCACAATGCTCTGAAGCTAGAACTCAATCACAAGAGGAAATTTGGAAAGAACCCAAATACATGGAGACTAAACAGCATCCTTCTAAAGAATGAATGGGTCAACCAGGAAATTAAAGAAGAATTGAAAAAATTTATGGAAACAAATGATAATGAAAACACAACGGTTCAGAATCTGTGGGACACAACAAAGGCAGTCCTGAGAGGAAAATATATTGCGGTACAAGCCTTTCTCAAGAAACAAGAAAGGTCTCAGGTACACAACCTAACCCTACACCTAAAGGAGCTGGAGAAAGAACAAGAAAGAAACCCTAAACCAGCAGGAGAAGAGAAATCATAAAGATCAGAGCAGAAATCAATGAAATAGAAACCAAAAAAACAATAGAACAAATCAACGAAACTAGGAGCTGGTTCTTTGAAAGAATTAATAAGATTGATAAACCCCTGGCCAGACTTATCAAAAAGAAAAGAGAAAGGACCCAAATAAATAAAATCATGAATGAAAGAGGAGAGATCACAACGAACACCAAAGAAATACAGACAATTATAAGAACATACTATGAGCAACTCTACGCCAACAAATTTGACGATCTGGAAGAAATGGATGCATTCCTAGAGACATATAAACTACCACAACTGAACCAGGAAGAAATAGAAAGCCTGAACAGACCCATAACCAGTAAGGAGATTGAAACAGTCATCAAAAATCTCCAAACAAACAAAAGCCCAGGGCCAGATGGCTTCCCGGGGGAATTCTACCAAACATTTAAAGAAGAACTAATTCCTATTCTCCTGAAACTGTTCCAAAAAATAGAAACAGAAGGAAAACTTCCAAACTCATTTTATGAGGCCAGCATCACCTTGATCCCAAAACCAGACAAGGATCCCAACAAAAAAGAGAACTACAGACCAATATCCTTGATGAACACAGATGCAAAAATTCTCGCCAAAATACTAGCCAATAGGATTCAACAGTACATTAAAAGGATTATTCACCACGACCAAGTGGGATTTATTCCAGGGCTGCAAGGTTGGTTCAACATCCGCAAATCAATCAATGTGATACAACACATTAATAAAAGAAACAACAAGAACCATATGATACTCTCCAGAGATGCTGAAAAAGCATTTGACAAAGTACAGCATCCCTTCCTGATCAAAACTCTTCAAAGTGTAGGGATAGACGGCACATACCTCAATATTATCAAAGCCATCTATGAAAAACCCACTGCAAATATCATTCTCAATGGAGAAAAACTGAAAGCTTTTCCGCTAAGGTCAGGAACACGGCAGGGATGTCCATTATCACCACTGCTATTCAACATAGTACTAGAAGTCCTAGCCTCAGCAATCAGACAACAAAAGCAAATTAAAGGCATCCAAATCGGCAAAGAAGAAGTCAAACTATCACTCTTCACAGATGATATGATACTCTATGTGGAAAACCCAAAAGACTCCACTCCAAAACTGCTAGAACTTGTAGAGGAATTCAGTAAAGTGTCAGGATATAAAATCAATGCACAGAAATCAGTTGCATTTCTCTACACCAACAACAAGACAGAAGAAAGAGAAATTAAAGAGTCCATCCCATTTACAATTGCACCCAAAACTATAAGATACCTAGGAATAAACCTAACCAAAGAGACTAAGAATCTATACTCAGAAAACTATAAAGTACTCATGAAAGAAATTGAGGAAGACACAAAGAAATGGAAAAATGTTCCATGCTCCTGGATTGGAAGAATAAATATTGTGAAAATGTCTATGCTACCTAAAACAATCTACACATTTAATGCAATTCCTATCAAAGTACCATCCATTTTTTTCAAAGAAATGGAACAAATAATCCTAAAATTTATATGGAACCAGAAAAGACCTCGAATAGCCAAAGGAATATTGAAAAAGAAAGCCAAAGTTGGTGGCATCACAATTCCGGACTTCAAGCTCTATTACAAAGCTGTCATCATCAAGACAGCATGGTACTGGCACAAAAACAGACACATAGATCAATGGAACAGAATAGAGAGCCCAGAAATGGACCCTCAACTCTATGGTCAACTCATCTTCGACAAAGCAGGAAAGAATGTCCAATGGAAAAAAGACAGCCTCTTCAATAAATGGTGTTGGGAAAATTGGACAGCCACTATGCAGAAAAATGAAATTGGATCATTTCCTTACACCACACACGAAAATAGACTCAAAATGGATGAAGGATCTCAATGTGAGAAAGGAATCCATCAAAATCCTCGAGGAGAACACAGGCAGCAAACTCTTCGACCTCAGCCGCAGCAACATCTTCCTAGGAACATCACCAAAGGCAAGGGAAGCAAGGGCAAAAATGAACTTTGGGGATTTTATCAAGATCAAAAGCTTTTGCACAGCAAAGGAAACAGTTAACAAAACCAAAAGACAACTGACAGAATGGGAGAAGATATTTGCAAATGACATATCAGATAAAGGGCTATGTCTAAAATCTATAAAGAACTTAGCAAACTCAACACCCAAAGAACAAATAATCCAATCAAGAAATGGGCAGAGGACATGAACAGATATTTCTGCAAAGAAGACATCCAGATGGCCAACAGACACATGAAAAAGTGCTCCATATCACTCGGCATCAGGGAAATACAAATCAAAACCACCATGAGATATCACCTCACACCAGTCAGAATGGCTAAAAATAACAAGTCAGTAAATGACAGATGCTGGTGAGGATGCAGAGAAAGGGGAACCCTCCTACACTGTTGGTGGGAATGCAAGCTGGTGCAACCACTCTGGAAAACAGCATGGAGGTTCCTCAAAATGTTGAAAATAGAACTACCCTATGACCCTGCAATTGCACTGCTGGGTATTTACCCTAAAGATACAAACGTAGTGATCCGAAGGGGCACGTGCACCCGAATGTTTATAGCAGCAATGTCTACAATAGCCAAACTATGGAAAGAACCTAGATGTCCATCTACAGACGAATGGATAAAGAAGATGTGGTATATATACACAATGGAATACTATGCAGCCATCAAAAGAAATGAAATCTTGCCATTTGCGATGACGTGGATGGAACTAGAGGGTATCATGCTTAGCGAAATAAGTCAATCGGAGAAAGACAACTATCATATGATCTCCCTGATATGAGGGAGAGGAGATGCAACATGGGGGGTTGAGGGGGTAGGAGAAGAATAAATGAAACAAGATGGGATTGGGAGGGAGACAAACCATAAGTGACTCTTAATCTCACAAAACAAACTGAGGGTTGATGGGGGGAAGGGGTTGGGAGAGGGGGTGGGGTTATGGATATTGGGGAGGGTATGTGCTATTGTGAGTGTTGTGAAGTGTGTAAACCTGGCGATTCGCAGACCTGTACCCCTGGGGATAAAAATATATGTTTATAAAGCTGTAAAAAAAAAAAAAAAAGAAAAAGAAAAAAGAAAGGATGAATACCCAAGTTTTGTAGCAACATGGACGGGACTGGAAGAGATTATGCTGAGTGAAATAAGTCAAGCAGAGAGAGTCAATTATCATATGGTTTCACTTATTTGTGGAGCATATCAAATAGCATGGAGGACAAGGGGAGATGGAGAGGAGAAGGGAGTTGAGGGAAATTGGAAGGGGAGGTGAACCATGAGAGACTATGGACTCTGAAAAACGATCTGAGAATTTTGAAGGGGTGGGGGGTGGGAGGTTGGGGGCACCAGGTGGTGGGTATTGTAGAGGGCACGGATTGCATGGAGCACTGGGTGTGGTGCAAAAATAATGAATACTGTTATGCTGAAAAAATAAAAAAATTTAAAAAAAAATCTGTCAGTATATTGAGTAAATAATTTGAGGAAGACACTGCCAATCCACCACTCAGTATCCTACATAGAAAATGAAGCTGATAACTATATTTTTGTACTTAGTGTGGGCACTAGGAATCTCAGAAATGAATATTCAACTCATCAATAGTGAATATTTAGGATTCTCCAGTCTCTACTTCTGGATTCCAACACTCACACTCACCACAACTGCCCAGCCACCGTGCCGTGTCCTGATTTAAATTTTTCTGGCCCTGGGATTTATTTCTTTACAGCTCGCCAACTTTATTTTACATATTTTTGAAAGCTAACTCATGTTTTGTGGCATCAAATAAATAAATATTGTCTAACGGGTATTTATATTGTTTTCCCTTTGTAACAGGAGCTGATTGAATTAGCTTCCCACTAACTTCTGTGTTCATTTCAACACTTCAAATAACTTAACATCAAGCACTTAGAATTAGACTCTGCTTTATGTTGGAAAACAAAAACATGCCTGAGTAGTTTAAGAAACTTACTGAAGAAAATCAATAAGCCTAGAGATTGTTCCATTATTAAGGTTCCATTTAAAGCTCCAATTTCACTGCAGGGAGTGAAGGAGAGTCAGGGAGCTGAGGTGTTCTCATTCACAGCAAAGGAGTCTCTCTGTTTGCTGGATTTCTCATTCTGTGCCACTGTCAGTTTTAGGGGATTACATAAAATTTGGGAAAGTATGACAGATGCCTGTCATTTTGAGACAGTTTTTGCAACCTCAGCCTTTCTGACTTTAGTTTTCTTAAACATGATTGGCAGGTGAAAGTGGAGTTCTACCAACTCATATGCTCTAGGAATAATCCAACTCTCCAAATATTTCCCGTGACTGAAGGGCTTATGGTTGCTGCAATATAGAAGATGCTACATACCTTCTCTTGACTGGCAGCCTGGGGGTCCTGGCAACAGCACCCTAAACAACAGGTTGTAGGAACTTTTGGAGTACATGGCCAAGGAAGACATACACCAAGTAATAGGAGTTTTTTCAAAAACAGTCCACATAGAAGGCAGGTGTGTACATCTTTGGGTCTGGCACTCAAAGGAGGGATAGGATGGGTAACAGATTAGGCATAGCCATTTTAAAGGAAGTAAGTGAATTCAACAAGATCCTCAGGTCTTCAAGTATGAGTATAAAGTAGAAAGGCAGGCTAGCCAAAGGTGAAGCTGGAGATGAAAACAAAAAAATCTGAAGTACTCAGCCATGAACAACTGGAAAGACATACCATGCTCTCAGATAGAAGCAATCAGTACCACAGAAATCTTTCTTAAATTAATTAACAAATCTGATGGATTAGCGATCCAAAAAAATAGCATCAGACTGTTTTCTGGAGTCATACTCATTAATGATCACATATATTTGGAAAAACAAGTACGCAAGAATAACCAGAAAAATCCTGAAAAGGAACGGGGGGTTGACAGAAATGTTGTGGTTAGCTCTTTCAGGTACTAAAATTAATTACAAAAACTTTTATCATTAAAACAATGCAGTACTGATGCACAAATAAACATATGCCAAAAGACAACAGAAAATCTAGATACAGACCCAATTTTATACGGAAATTTAGCATACAAAGAATTCAGTATCTCAAATCAGTGGAGAAAAAAAGACTAATAAGTGCCAGTGAGATAATTAAATAATGACATAAGTAAGTTTGGGTCTATTCCTCATATTTTGTTCAAATATATATTCTAAATGGATCAGGTAATTAAATGTAAATAAAATAAAATAAAATCTTACAGGTACTAAAAAAGGGGTGATGGGACTGAATGCCTCCATAATCTGAGAGTAAGCGAAACCTTCCTACCTATGACTTAAAATCCAAATGCAATAAGGGAAAGGATTTATAAGCTTGGTACTACAAGAGTAGTAGTAAAGGCAAAAAATAACTATATGAAATTTCAAAAGCTGAATGGCAAATTGAGAGAAAAATTTGTAATTTATGACACCAAGGGTTAATATCCATACTATAAAAAGAGAAAAAGGGGCACCTGAGTTGCTCACTTGGTTAAGCATCTGCCTTCAGCTCAGGTCATGATCCTGGAGTCCCAGGATTGCCCGAGTCCCAGGATTGAGCCCTGCATCAGGCTCCCCATGCAGCAGGGAGTCTGCATCTCCCTCTGCCCCTCATCTTGCTCAGGTTCTCTCTCTCTCATCTGTCTCTCTCTCTCTTTCAAATAAATAAATAAATAAAATGTTTAAAAAAAGAGAAAGAGAAAAAGACCAAGAAAAATCTCACAGAAAAATGGCAAGAGACTCAAAGAGCCATTTTAGAGAATAGAAATATCCCTTAAACACAGGAAAAGATGTTCAACCTCACCATTAATAAGAGATATGAAAATCAAAACTACACATATAAAATTTCTCGGATTGACAGAATTCCAAAAAGTTTGATAACATACTCTTGAAAAGTCTATGAGGAAATAGTCATTCTTATCAATTGTTGATGGGAATACTGAATGAAAAAGCCTATGTGGAGGGTAATTTGGCAATTTCATGTACTTTTAACCTTTCATTTGGCAATCCAACTTCTAGGAATCTATTGGGATGATACAATGGCAAAAGAAAAGAAAAGACAATTTCATAAGTTAACTGCAAAGATATTCAATCAACAAAAGCCTAGAAATTACCCAAATGTCCTCCATTTACAGGAGAGATACTGAATAGATTATGGTACACTTACACAGTATATGAAATAAATAAATATATATATATATATATATATATTTGTCTGAAAAGATGCAATGCAGACAAAAGTATTTCTAGCATATGTTTATTCTTCTAAGGAGATGATGCGATATAGATAAAGAACTATTTGCTTTTATTTTTTAAATGGAAGGATAAATAAATAAACAAACAAAAATGTAATGGTTATTTCTAAGACTGAATGTAGAAACAGAAGGGCAAAGGTGAAAGAGAGCAAGTGTGCTTTTCGGATCTATAGGTCTGCTGGTGGAATTCTGTAAAATTTTTACATGATTATGAAACACACTTAAATTTTAAAAATTTAAAAATAAAAAGATGAATGAAACAAAGGGACACAGCTCTATGGTGGCATACCACTATCATGGGATAACACAAAGAAAGAACTTTTTGTGATTTCAAAACAAAGTACTTTGAGTAGATGCAAAATAAACACAGTTGTGTAAAATCCTGTGGTCCTCAATTTGGATGGAAGTGTCAACATGAACCCAAGATGATTTCAACTTTAAAATAGTTCTCAGCTTTATTTATATATAAAAAGGACTAGAAATAAAGATGAACCCAGCAGGAATGAACACCCTTTGTGTCCCGATTGTGGTCTCAAAATACAACTTCCCACTAAAAGGAAACAGGACTCCTTGACTCCAGGTCTAGAGCAAGAAACATATAAGACACACCAAACATCTCTTCATACCTGAAACCAAGGAATATCTTAAAATTAATTGAGAGCTTGCCAAAACGACTGAGGAGTCACCTTGAAGAATTTCCCACTGGCCAAAATAGTACAATTTGAGCATCAAGAGGATATTAACACAATGGATTGAAACACTTCAAATATTCTTTTTTTTTAAAGATTTTATTTGTTCATTTGACAGAAAGAGAGAGAGCACAAGCAGGCAGATCAGCAGAGGCACAGGGAGAAGCAGGTTCCCCACTAAGAGGGAGCCCAATGTGGGGCTCGATCCCAGGACCCTGGGATCATGACTTGAGCCAAGGCAGACAATTAACCAACTGAGCCACCCAGGTAATCCCACTTCAAATATTTGTAAGTCCATTCGTTCAAAGTTACTCTACAGGAAAAAATCCCTTGATTGGTCAATTTTGGAGGATACTAGGGGACTGGATCACTATTTTGAAAACTGGTAAATGAAGAAAAATAATCACATACTTATTTAACCTTTGCTACATAAAATCTATCTCTGGGTTAAAAAAAAGTTGATGAAGGGAAGCTTCTCTTTAAAGAAATGTTCTAGCCAGTAAATGAAGAAGGATGAAATTGTAAAATTCGATTCAGAGCACCTAGGTGGCTCAGTCAGTTAAGCATCCAACTCTTGACTTTTGGCCCAGGTTCATGATCTCAGGGTTGTGAGATTAAGACCTGCCTTGGGCTCCATGCTCAGCAGGGAGTCTAGAGATTCTCTCTCTCCCTTCCTCTCCTTCAGCCCCTCCTTACACTCACATCCCCCCCAAAATAAATAAGTAACTTTTTTTAAAAAGCACTATTTTATAAAACCCTAATGAAATGATAGATGTAGGCAATGATCATCAACAGCTGTTAACATCAAAAAAGAGAGTCAATGTCATATTACATGGTAATTGATGGAAATAAACATTACCGCCTTTCAATCAGTCTCACGAAAAACAAATCAAAACTAAGTCTGATCAAGCCTCTAGATCTAACTACAAATTTGCAGGCAATACAGGGGACAAAGTACCATGTAATCAGCAAAATCCAGTTTTGTTTTATAGAATAGATAACACAGTTTTCTTAACAAACTGCATAGGGGAAACAGGAGGAAGGGAGCACCGATGGATTAAAACAGGGGTCAGCAATCTATGGTCTAGAGGCCAAATGTGGCTACCACACTGTTTTTGCACATATTTTTTTTTTTAGAACGTAACCATGTCCATCCATTATGAATTGTGTATGGCTGGTTTTGTGCAATAATATGATACTGGAGTTGAGTAGTTGTGACAGATCACAAGGCCCACGAAGACAAATAATTACCACCTGGTCTTTTATAAAAAAGCTTACCAATCCTCTATTTTATTTTTTTAAAGATATTATTTATGTATTTATTTATCTACTTATTTAGAGAGTAGGAGCAGGGGGAGGGGCAGAGGTGGAGAGAGAATCTCAAGCAGACTCCCTGCTGAATGCAGAGCCCAACATGGGGCTTGATCTCACCACCCTGAGACCATGACCCGAGCCAAAATCAAAAGTCAGATGCTTAACTGACTAAGCCACCCAGGCGCCCCTAATATCCTCTAATTAAAAACTTTTAAATGATGTATCAAATAATTATAATATGTGGGCCATATTTTGATCATGATTCAAACAAAGAGTTTGAAAAATAAAAGGGATCAGAAAATGATAGTTAAAGGGCATTTGAGAGAGTCTGACTAGTAGGAATGGTAAAGGAATACCAGGCACTTGCATTAAGAGATCTGGGACTATGTGGTCATATAGCACAATTGCTGCTGGGAAGCCAAGAAGAGATGCACCCCCCAAAATCCCAGTACATTTGCTAAGGAGATACACTGAGTCCCCTTAGTGGGAGCAATGTCAGAGGCACCATAGAAGTTGAACCCAAAGCATATCCAAAGGAAATGAAATCACCATCTCGAAGCAATACTTGCACCCCCATGTCATTTCAGCATTATTTGCAATAATCCCACCAATGCGGGAACAGATAAGGAAAATGTGTGTGTCTACACACACACACACACACACACACACACACACACACACATACACACTGGAATATTGCTTAGCCATAAAAAGGAAGGAAATCCTGCCACATGTGACAATGTGGATGAAACCTGAGGGCTTTATGCTAGAGAAAAAGACAAATACTGTCTGATCTCACTTATATGCAGAATTTACAAAATCTGAACTCATAAATACAGAGAACAGATTGGTGGTTGTGGGGGTGATAGCTAGGTGAAATGGGTGATGGTGGTCAAAAGACACAAACTTCCAGTTATAGAATAAATAAATTCTAGGGGTATAATATACAATATGGTGACTAGAGCCAATAGTACTTGTATATTTGAAAGTTGCTAAGAGAGTAGATCTTAGAAGTTCTCATTTCAAGATAAAAACATAACTATGTGAGGTGATAGATGTTAACTAAAGTTACTGTGGAAATCATTTTGCAGTACATGCACAAATGAAGTCATGCTTTCCATCTTAAGCTTATACAAGGTCATATGCCAATTACATCTCAGTAAAGCTGGGGAGGAAAAGTAGAAGCCCAAAGTACCATGAGCACTTCTTTCTAAGTACTCTCCTGGAGGGAAGAAATCCAGATTGCTCTTGTCAGAGTTTCAGCAGCTGAGAAAGGAGAGGGACGATCTGGCAACTGGAGAAAGGATCCAGCCCCAGAAGCCAGGACAGAACTACAGGAAGTTGACAGTGGGAACTACAAGCCCTGAAGCAGGAGCAGAACGTTGTCTATTTCATGTGGTGCCAAAGCCTACCAATTAAAACTCAAACCAAAACAAAAAAACACAAAACACCTTAGGATTGCAGTCTTTGTAATCACTTCAAGTATCAAAAACTGGCTGCGTCAAAGTATCTGAGGTGGACAAAGACAGCCAGCACTTAGCACAACAGCTTGCACACATAGTACGTTGGTGACTTTGAATTAGAAGCCCAAGAAAGTAAGAACTTCTGCCCACCTCAGAGTATAAACGTTCTATTTGTCACCATTTGGGCAAAGACCTCATACCATGAGGAACTCTTAGTTAAACCCGTGGACTTCAAAATCACACAGAGGGGCCATCTAAACTTCAAGCTCCTTTTCTCAAGGGGCTCCTGGTCTTCTTTTTTGTAGAAAACCCTGTGTTTGCAGACCAGCAAGATCCCAGAACACCCTCTGCCCTAAAAAGCTGAAATAGAAAGCGATTTGCAACTGAATGGCTCTGCTTTGATGATTTGGGATCCCCCTTAACATTGCCTTTGATGGGTTTCTTTCTGTCAGTAGCTACAATATCACTTTCTCTAATTAACTCTGATGTTTCCTTTGAGCTTTTTTTCCTGAGAAGGAAAATCACGTTTAATTCAGAGGAGCTATCATTACCTTGATGAATGGAAAACAGCTCTAAGCCACAGGCTTAAAGATAAGCAATAAAATCAAAATGATTACATCCCCCTGGTATGGCCCTATTCAAGTCCTTCCTAAAGGTAGTTCCCTGGATCAGGGGTTGGGGGGCTAGTGTAGGAAGCATGAGGAGTAAGGGAAAGTTTAAGGAAGGCAATAGCTTTTAGACCAAAGTTTGGCCTGAGCTACAGCGCCCAGCTAATAAAACAATTAGATAACCTGAAATATACTGCCTATAGCAGAAACTCAAGCCATACAGCTGCACATAAGACTTTAACTCACTAATTCTTTTATTAAAAAAAATTAACATATAATTTATTATTTGCCCCAGAGGTACAGGTCTGTGAATGATCAGCCTTACACACTTCACAGCACTCACCACAGCACACACCCTCCCCAATGTCCATAACCCAACCACCCTCTCCCTACCCCCTAAGCCTGGCAACCCTCAGTTTGTTTTGTGAGATTAAGAGTCTCTTATGGTTTGTCTCCCTCCTGATCCCAACTTGTTTCATTTTTTTCCTTCCCTACCCCCTTACCCCCGACTTTGCCTCTCAACTTTGTCATATCAGGGAGAGCACATGATAATTGTCTTTCTCTGATTGACTTATTTCACTCAGCATAATACCCTCTAGTTCCACCCATGTCGTGGCGAATGGCAAGATTTCATTTCTTTTTTTTTTTTTAAAGATTTTATTTATTTGACAGAGAGAGATCACAAGTGGGCAGAGAGGCAAGCAGAGAGAGAGAGAGGAGGAAGCAGGCTCCCCACAGAGCAGAGAGCCCGATGTGGGACTCGATCCCAGGACCCTGAGATCATGACCTGAGCTGAAGGCAGAGGCCTAACCCACTGAGCCACCCAGGTGCCCCAAGATTTCATTTATTTTGATGGCTGCATAGTATTCCATTGTGTATAGGTATGTATGTATGTATATATGTGTGTGTCTGTGTATATATATATATATATATATCTGTTCATGGATATCTAGGTTCTTCCCATAGTTCGGCTATTGTGGACATTGCTGCTATAAACTTTCGGGTGCACGTGCCCCTTCGGATCACTACGTTTGTATCTTTAGGGTAAATACCCAGTAGTGTGATTGCTGGGTCATAGGGTAGCTCTATTTTCAACTTTTTGAGGAACATCCATACTGTTTTCCAGTGTGGCTACACCAACTTGCATTCCCACCAAAAGTGTAGGAGGGTTCCCCTTTCTCCGCATCCTTGCCAGCATCTGTCATTTACTGACTTGTTAATTTTAGCCATTCTGACTGGTGTGAGGTGGTATCTCATTGTGCTTTTGATTTGTATTTCCCTGATGGTGAGTGATGTGGAGCACTTTTTCATGTGTCTTTTGGCCATCTGGATGTCTTCTCTACAGAAATGTCTGTTCATGTCCTCTGCCCATTTCTTGATTGGATTGTTTTTTGGGTGTTCAGTTTGATAAGTTCTCTATAGATTTTGGATACTAGCCCTTTATCTGATATGTCGTTTGCAAATATCTTCTCCCATTCTGTCAATTGTCTTTTTAACCTCACTAGTCCTTACCCGTGCTCTCCCCACCCATAGATTGTTTTAAGAATATATTGATAAATGACCGAGTTTTCATAAGACCCTTGGCATCTCGTAAGAGCACAAGTAGTATTATTTCATTTTGCTCTGATTGAGTACCTCTTCCCAAACAACACCTGTTGAACCTCCACATACATATGACATGCCAACTCATTCAAGTGTTATACCCAACTCAAACCAAATTCATACTTACTTATGAATATTCCCAATTTTGATCATGCATGGAGGGGTTAGGAGAGTGGATAATCTCAAAAGCAGATCACAAAGAATCATCTGCATTTGGCTTTAAAAACCGGAAAGGGAAAAAGGTTTTCTCACCCAGAGTTCTTTTCCTCATCCCTTAGGCAAGAATTATAGTCTATTAGAATAATCTGAACATGCCAACTGCCTAGTATAGACAGACCAAGCTTCCACTGGAGTAGCTGCAGATGACCTAGGGAGTGTTTAACCAACACACTATTGAATCAGAAATTTCTTCACTTTGGTCTGTTGCAATTCAAGGTCCATGTCTCAAAATCAAATGTTGTTTTTCACTGACCAGGCCAAAACTATCATAGGAGTTTTGACAGCCCTGGAGATGTGAGTACATTCTCCAGATCAGATTCCTGCCAGCCTTTCCCTGGGCCTGAGCCAGGCCTGACTCCAATTGACATGAAGGTCTTGATACGTACATCCCTTGGGGAGATGGCACCCTTGCTCTACAGAATAAATAGGCCATCAGAAATGTATAATGATATGGATGTTTAAAGATAAGCCTTTTCTCTTTAATATTCTTTCCACCATGATCAAGTCTTCCATTTGAAACCAGACCAGTACTTCATGGACTGGCCCCCTATTACTCAATCCTTTCATCTCTCTATTCTTCAAATTAGAAATGGCTGTTTACTGTCTTGCACTGGGAGACTCAGCCACTCATACACTCCCCAAACCCACCCAATCCCAGAACCCGTGGTTTAGGGAAACTATGCATCACTACTTGGCTACTAGCCCCACTTCCAGCTCCAAAATCCTCTGTTCATGTGTGAGCTTACCAGCTCAGGATAAAATAAGACCATCTCCTCTCCATTTCTACATCCTTTATCCCATTTTGCTGCTTGAGATCAAATCAGTGCATAAGCAGCCCCTTCAAATTGCTAACCGGTAATGAGCTGCGATCAGCCTCACATTCTTTCCTAGGAAGGGCTGACAAGTGAGCTCTCTCACATTCTGTACTTGAAGAGCCGCCTGTTGTCAACATTTAACACTATAAAAATGTTTATTTAATGTTCTCAATTTGATTAACATTCAACCTCATTTAGCATATTATGTGAGAGGGGCTCCACGAGGCACTGTTTTTCTCTACTCTTTTTAAACACTTGGAGATAAGTAATAGTCTTATGACACAAGTAAGAAAATCAAGATCAATTTTAGTCAGCTTTGAGCTAGATCACTCTCTAACTTATTTTTCAGTCATGGAAGCATGAACTCAAGTCTCTCAAATAAGCACTGCACAGAGCTGCCCATCACTGCTGCACTGGAGAATTCCAGGAGTTCCACTGTGGTCGTGAGCTGATCTCCCTCAGTTCATAGCTCCCTAGCAGCTCATCCCCAGCAGCTCGTGATGGGTCTTGTTGGTAGCCAGCAGGTTTAGGTCCAAGCCAGATATTCCTCGGGGACCTTAATCCTATGACTTCTCCATTTTTAGCTATGAATTTTGTTTCATCTTTTAGTTAGATGGAGTGAGTCCTCATGAGTACTTTATGAAATTATATGTATGTGGAAACTTTTTTAATCTTTCATATCTAAAAATGCCTTTCTGCTATGTTCCCTCTTGACAGAGAACTTGGTTTGGTTTGAAATTCTTAGGTAAAATGTTTCTTTCTTTAATCTTTGCAGAAATTGCTCATAATTTGGCTCTCATTGATGTATAAGAGAATCAAGGTAGCCTAAGCCTTCTTTCTTTGTGGGTGGGAACCTACTGTAATTTCTTGGCCAGATACTAATCAGATTCTTTTATCCTTTAAAAATGTGCCTATGTATGTTTTTTCCACAGAGTTTCTATTTATGGGTGTTTTTTTCCACTGACTTCTTTTGAGAACTGGTGATGCTTTTACATATAGTTTTTTGTTTTGTTTTGTTTTTTTCTTTGCTTCAGGAAACTTTCCATTATGGCTTTAATTATCACTTCTATTACATTTGCTCTTTTAAGAATTAATTATTTAACTGGCTACTCTTCATTTTCTGACCTCCCTCTATAGGATTGTAGAATACCAACAGATAAGCTATGTGGACAGCCTTTGATCTGTTTTCTGCTTGAAGAGATGGTAAGTCTGTCTCCCTGAACTACAACTTAGGGGCCAGACTGACGGATACAATGTTTGTTCAACTTTAGTCCTCATTTGCCAAAAGCTTCTTGTCTATTATAGGTTTGTTTTATTACATAGATTTCTTCTATTTTTCAGATAATCTAAACAAATTGCAGGGCTCTTCACCTTCCAGGATACAAACTGTTACCGTGGATGTCCCCATCACCACTTTTTATATAATTGTCTTCTAAAATTTGCTTTCACCGGGTAGCTAAGGAACAGAGGACATTATCTGCCACAGATGGGTTTCGTTTGGCCTTCCTAGTGCTTTAAAAAATGATAATACTGTTGAGCTATGAATACTATCTAAGTGGTCTACAGATTCAATGCAATCCCTATCAAAATTCAGACAATGTTTTTTGCAGAAGTAGAAGAATCCATCGTAAAAGAATCCATCTTAAACCCCAAATAGCCAAACAATCTTGAAAAAGACTGAAGTTGGAATTCTTGCACTCTCTGATCTCAAAACTTAAAACCAAGCTACATTGATCAAAACAGTGTGATATTGGCATAAAGACAGACATGTACACTGATGAAATAGGATAGAGAACTTAGAAATAACCTATATATATGTCTGTATTATATATATTACATATATTATATATATAATTTTGCTTAGTATAACATATAGTATAAATTTTAATATAGCTACATATATAGTATATATTATAAATAGTATATATAATATATATATGCACAATATACATAGTCAAGTGATTTTTAACAAGAGTGCCAAGACCATTTAATGGGAAAAGAACAACAGTCTTTTCAACAAATGGTGATGGGAAAACTGGATATTCACATGCAGAGGAATGAAGTCGGACCCTTACATTATACCATATGTCAACTCAAAAATCTAAGACCTAAGCATAAGAGTCAAAACTATAAAACTCTTCAAAGAAAATATAGAAATAAAGGTTCATTGCATTGGGTTTGGCAGTAATTTCTCACATATGACACCAAAAGCTCAAGGGATAAAAATAAAAGGAGGTTAATTGGACTTCATCAAAATTAAAAACTATTGTGCATCCAGAAACACTATCAGTAGTTGAAAAGGCGACCCATGGGACAGGAGGAATTATTTACAATCCTACACGTGATAAGGAATTGATATCTGGAATATGTCAAGAAGTCCTACAACTCAACAACTAAAGACAAACAAATTAAAAAAACGAAGGAAGGGATAGCCATTTCACCAAAGATATAAAGATGGTGAATAAGCACGGGAAGAGGTCAATGTCACTAATCATTGGGATTTTGATTAGGTTTGATTTGCAAATCAAAACACAATTATATAACATTTCACACACATACACACACATACACCATAGGATGGCTATTGTCAAAAACAAAACAAAACAAAACAAACAAACAAAAAACAGAAAATAACAAATGTTAGTGAGGATGTAGATAAACTGGAACCCTTATGCACCACTTGTGGGAATGTAAAATGGTGCGGCCACTGTGGAAAACAATACGGCAATTCTTTAAAAAACTAAATAAAGCTATCCAACAATCCAGAAATTGCACTTCAGGGTATATCCTTAAGAGAATAAAGTGGGGACTTGAATGAATAGTTGTACACCAATGTTCATAGCAGCATTATTCACAGTAGCCAAAAGGTGGAAACAACCTAAATATCTATCGATGGATGAAAGAACACACAATGTGTGTTCATTGTGTGTTCACACAATGCAATATTACTCAGTGCAATATTACTCAGCCTTAAAAAGGAAGGAAATTCTAACATATGCTACAACTTGGGTGAACTTTGAGGACATTATACTAAGCAAGAGAAGCCAATCACAAAAGGATACTGTATGATTCCACTTACATGAGAAATCTAGAGTAGACAAACTCATAGAAACAAGAAGGTTGGCAGCGGTTAGAGGTAAAGGGAAAACAGAAATTGTTATTTAATGGGTACAGCATTTTAGTTTTCCAAGATGAAAAGTTCTGGAGATTGCTTATACAAGAATGTCAATATATTTAACACAACTGAACTATACACTTAAAAATGGTAGACAGTAAATTTTGTTATGTGTATTTTACCACAAATAACATTTTTAAAATAATTTTAAAAAGGAATTAAATGCTGCTGGATGCTACAGCATGGTTGATTAGGCCCTATATGTAGTGGAATAAGTCAGACATAAAAAGAAAAATACTGTATGATTCCACTTTTATGCAGTTCCTAGAGCAGTCAAATTCATAGACACAAAAAGTAGAATCCCGGTTGTCAGGCACTACAAGAGAGGGGGGCAGGGGCTACAGAGGAGGGGGAGTTAGGGATTTTTTGCCTAATGGGTAGAGTTTCAGTTGAGAATGAAGAAGTTCTGGAAGTGCATGGTGGTGATAGTTGTACAACAATGGAAATATACTTAATGTCACTATACACTTGAAAATAGTTAAAACGGTAATTTTTTTGTTATATATGATAAAGAGAAAAAGGATTTGAATATATTGCTAACATTTGATAATCAAAAGATTTAACATAAAGTAAAAGAAGACACAATCTGATAATCATGTGCCTGTATTCAAAGACAGTTACAACTAGAAATGAGCAAGGGTTTTCAGACTAGGACTAGGATCACAAATTTTCAGCTCACTCCACTTCCTAGTTACCCCACCCCCTGACAGCCCTCAGCATATTGCCTGCCTGGACCCTAGAACCATTTGAGTTTATGGCCCCTCATATAGAAAGATATAAGGAGGAGGCAATAATTTTTGACTCTTGGACCACATGGAGTCAGCCTCCTTGCAGAAAATTGATGGTGACAATTATGATGTTTTCAACTTTTGTCAAAACCCAGGGTAAGAGTGAGGAGGCAGTATAAAGAGTCTTTTTATCTTTACCAAGCAATTACATCCTGAGGCCAACTTGAGTGGGACTTTTTCAAAACCACTTTCTTCACTTTGTGGTAAGGGGAAATTCCCATCAGATCCCACCTCCCTGTTAGAAGTTGGTGTGTGTGTGTCTATGAGTTTGTATGTCTGCAACTGATATCTTAGAAGTACTTCTTCTTGCAAGTTTCAGTCCATTTTGTCTATCAATTGAGAATATCTAGATCCTATTTTTGTCACCCAATATTTTCTATCCCTCGTAGTTTTATGTCATAGGTAATATTTATAAATAGTCCTATTAGACATTTATTCACTTTTGCATTAGTCTTGAACAAGACAAGAAAGAAATAAAAATGGTGGGCCAGTTTCTCAGAGGTTTCCCTCCATATTGGTGTCAATTATTTAATGAATAGCCTTTGGATACCACTGGATCACCATTCATAATGCAACTGACCATGGCCTAAGTCAGTTCTTATTTCTCCAAATTGTCCTTAAAGACCACATCAAATAGTCCCAGTTTTCTGATTTATTAGTGTTGTATTCCTATCAAAGACAGGGCTTTAAAAAAAAAGTATTAACCTCAAAAAATTCCTTCCATACATGCTATGATAAGTCTGGGAAAAGGGCAAAAATTGTATGTGGCTGTAGCTGATGGAGTTTAAGGAGAAAAGAACAGAGTTGGGGACAGCAAGAAATAGGGTCAAGCCAGAGATGTAGATGTTCTCCATTTACTCCATTTTCCAGATAAGAAATTTGTCTTAGGAATGATAAAACTATATATACTTTAAAAACCTCTTCAACATTTTTTTCAGATGTTAAAAACAATCAGCAATTTAGTATCTATAATTAACTATGAATAATGCTTTTAGCTTAAGCATTAGAGCCATCTCTGGGTGGGTGCAGGATTTATTAAATAATAGCATCCCATGTATCTTACTACCAAATATCTGGCCTTATCAGATACCACCATCTATTCAAGAAAGCCAGACTGAGTCCTATCATGCCAACTTCTTTGCCATTCATTCTCTACTGCTGCTGAAGAGCCCCAGTGCTTTTGAACCCCTGGTAACCCTGGCAGCAGCCAGAGTGAACAATACTTTTGTTCCCCATCCTGGCAGAGGAGCACCACAAAGAAAGTAGATAGAGCCAGGGAAGTGCCTCAGCTGGGGAAGGGTCTGACATCTTAGTCTTCAAAAATCAGAGGCCCATAGCATCAACATTATCCCCAGACTAGGGAAGCTGAAAATACCTGCTCAGATTAGATTTTCTGTCTAACGGCAAACTAGAGATGAAACTAGAGAGCACAGTCACAGCCCTCCCTGGGAGTGGCAGCCACAGAAAGCATCCGGACCCCACTTGGGTTGGCTGGTGGCCACAGTGGACCACATGAACTTAGCTGGAGTGAAGAACTCCGTGGAGTTGAGAACTCAGTGGTTCTCTCAAGGGGGAAATGGCCAAAGCCGGCACATGACTCATGGGTGTACACGTGCCCACCCATGTTCGGACCAGACAGAACATGGACTTAGGTCTGAAACCACACTATTGGCTATTAAGAACGATGTTATCTTCCCTATTCTGGCAGAAATATATGTCCTGCCCAAATCAGAAAAATCTGCACAGTGCTTAATAAAGGGACTACTGACAAGGGTGTGTGCAGCATGTAGGGAATGACTGAGGGAAACAGAATCTTGAGTTAGTAGAGGTACTCCCTTTAGGTCTGTAGGAACCAGGGGAAGGAACAGACATAGCAATCCAGAGACGGAGAGTACACCATGCTGAAGGCCCAGTGGTAAGGCTGAGCCTTGGGGCTAGAGGCAGGTCCTGCCATGCAAGGAGGGAGCTGGGAAATATGGGTCTCTCCTCACTCTTGCCAGTGCCCCATGTAGGCCCAGCTCAAGGACCAGGGGTCATGGTGCAGCCAGTGCAGCCTCCCTGGTCAAGAGCAGGGTAAACGTGGACAAAGAGAGGATCATGGGGAGCAAAGATAAGCTCGTTAGCCCAGGAAAGGACAGCTGCTCCTTTGCCATGAATACAAAGAGAAGCAAAAGACATAAGCCAGGACTCACAGAGCAGTCCTAGACTCCAAACACTGAGAGAATCGTTTTACATAATTCCTAGCAATTCCTATTTTATGCCAGATATTTTTTTAGATACTTTGCACATTTTATTTCTTTTAATCTTCACAAACTTGACATAAATATTACTATTGGCACACTACAAACGAAGAAACTGGAACTCAGAGATGCCAAGTAAGTGAGGAGGGAAAACTAGATTTAAACCTGAATTGGTCGGACCCAGGGTTTGTCTGCTGAACCATGTGGTAGGCCGTCATTGTGCAGGAATGTAAATCATCAGTGTCAGGGGGACCATCAGCAGAAAGGTCAGCGTGGCCTCTTAATCAAATGGAGACCATAAAGGCAGGGGGGCATCCTGGCTTTGGTGAGCTGGTTCTCATCTGCAGATCTGGCTAGAGGGTGGCCAGCAGGAGTTGGGAGCTACAAACAATTGGGTAGGAGGTGATGTCCTTGGATGCACTAATTACAGAACAAACTTTTCTAAGCCACTTTACAGACATAAGAGAGATTTTATGCCACTTTCACCTTGAAAAAATTGAACATGTTGCCATATTATCATGAGATCTCCAGCTCATCTTGGTCAACGTTTTACTAAGGTCACCCTGAACAAGGAGCATGGGCATGGTTGAAAGCTGGACTCTTCTCATAGCTTTAATAATAAATATTATTTTTAATAAAATGATTAATAATAAAATAATTTAATAAATAAATTTATTGAACACCTACTATGTGCTGGACAGTGTTATACACAGTCAAGATACAGTGGTTGAAAGACACAGTCCCCTCCCAAACAGAAGTCAGAATTTAGCTATTGAACTAGTCAAAAGCATTTCAAATGCAAGTATTACTAGGAAGGCTATAAACAGGATATCACAATAGACAGTAACTAGAAGGCAAGGTAGCTACTTGACACAGATATAAGGAAAGACCTCTGCATAGAAGTGATGCTTATGCTAACATCTGATGGATGATCAGGGTCAGCCATGCATGGTCCACTGGCAGAGAGAGCATCTCAGGCCAGTGTGGAGAGAACACAGAAAGCCAAAAGGAGAATAGGACTCGGAAAGGACAGAGAAGTGGAATTCAAATCACATGGGCTCTTAGAGGTCTTTTTGGTCCTGTTAATGGAAATCCAACAGATTTTACATGAGGGAGTAACATGCTAGTATTTATAATTTTTAAAGCTCACGGAGGCTCCTGTGTGAGGAGTGAGTTGAAAGGGATGAAAAACCCAAGAAGGAAGAGCTCCTGGAAAGCTACTGCCTCAGTCCACGTGCAGAGCAATTTGCATCACAGCTGAGCCCATGTTTGCTGGGGGAAGATGAAGGGTCTGAGTGCATGTTGGAGGTTAAACCTCAAGAATTTTGTTGGGCTGGGTGTGGAGAAAGGGACGACATGGAGGCAGAAACCCAAAATGATACCTGGGTTTCTTGTTTGAATGACTGATGGGTGGTGGTGATACTGAGAAAGGGAAGGCTGGAGGGAACCAAGTCTGGAACTATAAGAATTCCTTGTTGCCTGCATTGAGTTTACAATTGCATTGGGGGCATTCGATTAAAGTCATCAAACATGCTCGTGGATATATACAAGTCTGGAGTTCAAGGGGAAGCTGGAGTCCTATGATTTTACCTGATATAGAAAGCATGAGACCAGATAAGACTGCATTAAGAAGGAATGGAAGCAGGTTGAGGAAACAAGCCAACTACTAAGCTCTGAGGTTCTCTCTGAAGTCTAAAGACACGGAAGGACTAAGAGTCACAAGGTAGGTCTTCACGGATTCAAATCCACCATCTGATACTTTGCTCTGTGATGCTGGCACTAGAACCCTGAAAACAAAATTCCTTCTTTGCAGGCTGGCTTCCCTGTAGGGTCTGCCAGTAGGAGACACTGGAAGGAAACCCAAAAGCTGAAGAAAGCAGACAGTCTTATTCCCTCTTGTTCGCTGTGTACTTGCCAATTCTGTCAGTGTTGACTCCCCATAGCCCTTCCCCCTAGACAGCCGCAGATGGTTCCAGACTCTAGAGAAGCTGGTCCTCTCTGCAGGGTCATGCAGTAACCCACAGCATTCCCACTCCACCCGGCCCCTACAACCCTGTCTGAGCCCAGCTCTGTCTCAGCTCTTCCCAGAGCTTTGCAAGTGTCATCACTGGCCAGATGGGAACCACCCCAAAGCTTCTGCCCCAGTTCTGCCTGGAGGCTTCTGTGATATTCTAGTTCTGGTAACCCCAGCCTCTCCCTCTGTCCCCCTGCCCTTAAAACCTAAAGCACTTCCTGCAGGTACAGCTTCTGTCCTCCCTCATCCTTTTGCTGCACTCTCACCCTCATGCGGCCAGTTTTCTGTATTAAATTCTCTTCATGGAAATGCCTAGTACAGGTTCTGTTTTCTAGGATTGAGAAAGAGAGCCAGCAAAGTGCCCTGAAGAGGTAAGGAAACAAGAAATAAGGGAGTGTGGCTTAGAAGACAAAATAAGACATAGTCTCAAGAAATTAAAGTAATTAGGAAGGAGATACCTGGCTCAGAGGTGGAAAAAGAGAAAAAAAAATCATTTGGATTTAACTGTGGTTTGTTGAAGGCCTTCACTACAGTGTTTAATGGGCTCATTTTCTAGGTGAGGACCAAGAACATGACACTGACTCATTCTAGCTGCCTTAAGAATTGGGATAACACAAAGTTTTGCCTTAGCTTTAGAATAGCTATTTAATTTTTTTCTTTTTAATACTTAAAACAAATTTGACTGTCATTCATTTCAAAGATTTCATTATTCAAATACTTGATACATTTAAATAATGTAAGATAGAAACATAAATACCCACAAAGTCACCACCTGACTTAAGTTCTAGAACTTTCTCAGTGTTATTGAAGTTTTCTGTGTGAAAATCTGAAGTTATAGCCTTCTCTCTCCCTAAAGATAACCCTATTCCCAAATTTTTTTAATTTATTATTCCTTTGCTTTTCCAAATAGCTCTCATACAAAGTTACCCCACTGTTTTTTGTTGTTATTTAATTTTTTAATTTACAAAAGTGTTATTCAAAATAAGTTATTAAACTTTTTTTTCTCTTCCTTTTTTTGGAGCTCCATCTGTGTAATACATTTAATTTTCACTTATGTATTATATAGTATAATATTTCTTTGTATAATCATAACACTACTTTTTGCCATTTTCCTCTCAATGACCATTTATTTACAGCTTTCTGATACTACAGATAATATAACTATATAGCATTATTGTTCATGACTTCTTTTCCACGTGCACAAGAATGTCCCAGTGTTGTAAAGAATGTCCAGGGCATAGGAAAATGTTTGTTTTCAGCTTTGCTACCTAATGCCAAATTGTTTGCCAAAGTAATTCTATGAAATCAAACTTCCTCCAATGGTTTATAAAAATTAGCCTTACTCCACATTCTTAGAAATTTTTTGTATCACTTGACATCAACTTTATTAACTTCTGCCATTCAGGGAGAGCAACATTGTTATCTGATACTGTATTTAACATGTATTTCCTTGATACTGAAGAGTTTGGATATTCCTTCATATGTTTATTACCACTGCATTTCCTCTTCTGTAATATGACTATTTGTATCTTTTGTTCATTGTTGTACTTTATGGATCTCTCTAATTCTTTCTGAGTTATTCGCATCTTTGTATATTCTGTTATTTGGAGAGTTATTTATATATTCTGGATACCAATAAGTTGTTAGTTATATCTAGGAAAAGTAATTTCTTGGGGTACCTGCATGGCTCAGTTGGTTGAACATCAGACTCTTGATTTTTGGCTCAGGTCATGAGCTCAGGGTGGTGAGATCAAGCCCCACACTGGGCTCTGTGTTGGGCGTGGAGCCGGCTTGGGATTCTCTCTCTCCCTCTGCCCCCGCCCACAACCTGCCCTGCCTCTCGTCCCTCTCCCACTTGCATACACTCTCTCTCTTTCTCTAAAAAAAAAAAAGAAAAAGAAAAAAAGAAAAAAGTCATTTCTCATAGTTTATAACTTGTCTTTTTTTTTTCTCCCTCTTTATGGTCTGATAAGCAGGGCTCTTAATTCTATCATAGTCACATTAATCAGGTTTATAGTTTGTGCTTTTTGTGTCTTGATTAAGAAATCCTTCCCTATCTCAGAGTCATAGAAATATTTTCTTACCAGAATTTTTTAAGTATTTCCTTTCCAATGAAAGTATTTAATCCACCTAGAATTGATTTTTGTGAACTATATATGAATCTAATTCCTTCTATCACAATTCAAGTCTGTTTTTTGTTTTTTTTGTTTTTCTCATTTCTGGAATCTGAGTCCTCTTCTCTTGTTTTGCTTATCATTCCTTAACTAGTTAATACTTAATAGCTTTGTAACAACTTATGACATCCAATAGGGAATTTTCCATCAGCTTTTTCTTCCTGTTTTCTTCCTGTTGAAGTGTCTTTTGACTCTACTCAACATCTTCTCTTAATGTGTTTAGTAATCAGCTTATTTGGTTCAAAAAAATCCTGCTAGGATTATTATTCAAATCAAAGGTGTTCTTTTGGGGTGGATGGGGAATTAGCATTTTAAAATTATTGAGTCTCCCTTTCAATGAGCTTAGTATATCTCTCCATCAATTTTAATTTTCTTTAATACAATAAAATCTTATAATTTGCTCAATAGAAGTCTTATTTACCCTTTGCTCAATGGATTCCTTGATCCATTACATTTTTGGTTGCTCTTATTAAATTCAACTTTAAAATAATGACATTTTCCCTTCTTTGTTACTGGTATACAGAAATACAATTTATTGTGGGGTGTAAAATTTAATGGTACCAAATTTCAACTCATTCTCATTAGTTATAAATATTTGCCTTTAGAATATTTAGAGTTAACTATATTTACATTCATAGCAATGTAAATAGCGACAGTGTTTTTCTACTTTTAAAATTTTTCTTGTCTTACTACATTGGCTAGGACTCTGCAATAAGCCTGAAGCTACTTAAACTACTTCTGATTTTAAAGAGAATGGCTCTAGACTTTCACCGTTGAATATATTATATGTAATAAGTGATTGACAGTACACTTTATTGGATTCAGAAAGATTCTATTACTATTACTCTTGATTTTTCTAGATTTTTTTACTAAATGCATGTGAACATTATGGATAGATTCTCTATTAATGTGCTTTTCTCCTTTAGTTCTTTAATGTGGTGAAATATAGTAATAATGATCTGATGTTAGGTCATCAATGTTTTCATTGGACAATTCACATCAGACATGATACATTATCTTTTTTATATACTCTAGATTCATTTAACAAATAATTTAAGATTCTGCATTTATATTCATGAGTGAGATTGGCCTGTAATTTTCTTTCTTGTACTGTCATTTGGTTTTGTTATTTTTCTTAGAAAATGAGATTATATTATCCAATAGAATTTGTATATAATTAGAATTGTCCTGTTACTTGAGTGTTTGTCATAATTCAAATGTAAAAAACCACCTTGGTCTTTTGTTGTTGGTGCTTTTGTTTTTTAAGTGGGGAGATTTTTTTTTAGCCTCTGGTTTAATTGTGTTGGTTTTTATTTCTTCTTGGTTCAGTTTTGATAAATTACATTTTCTGGTAGTTTTGTTTCAATTTTCAATTTATAGACAAGTCCCACTTGTGTATAACTTAAAATTTTTAATCTCTGTGCACATTTGGGCATGTTCTCTTTTCATTGTTAATATTATTTTTCCCCTTTTCTCTTCAGTCAAACTTTCTGAGTATTTTTCAAGTGATATCAAAGAAACAACTTTGAATTACATTTCTTTTTTCTGTTATTTTCTGACTTTAGTTTATTTGCTTTCAAATTTCTTAAGTTGGATTCTTAGTTTATAGGTTTTTCAGTGCCCCCTTTCCTAACATGAGCTTGAAATACCACTCCTCTGCATCCCACAAATTTCAATATTAAGTGGTTTTATTATTTTTCCATTCTAAGCATTTTCTAGTATTCATTATGATTTTATCTTTGACCTATGTGGTATTTAGAAGAGTATGTTTTCAATTTCTGAACATGTAGGGCTTTTTCAGTAAAAGAAAAAAATGCTATTGAAACCTATTATAATTGCATTGTTGATGAAAATATGATCTGTTCACTAATCATTCTTTCACATTTGTTGAGCTTGAGTAATAGGGACAATTTTGATAATTATTACATTGTATTTGAAAAAAAATACATATTTTCCAGTTACTGAGTGCACAGTTTTATACTTTTCCATTAGACCAAGCTTGTTAATTTTGGGTTATTTGAATGCTTACTATTATAATTATCCTTCACTATTTTTTGTGTGTTTGACCTTGTACCACTAGGTTATACAACTCTAGGGTAATTGTTTACATAGAGCAGTCTTCCCAAACTGGTTGCATTATTATCACCCATGAGGTTTTTAAAAATGCAGATACATGTTGCCTGCCCTCATTCTAATTGAATCAATCTCTCTCATAAGACCTAGGAAACTGCATTGTTTAAAGGCTCCATGTGATTATAATGAACAATCAAGATTAAGTAGCTCTGTTTTTTTTTTTGTTTGTTGGATTTCACTATATTTTATTCTTACTGATGACTTGCAAAATGAATTCACCTATCCATTAAAAGCCAGTCCTTTCATGCATCTATGCAATGGGCAAGAGGTCATGGACATCTTTAAGACAGGTACAGATAACCAGGACTCGTGACTCTGCAATTTCCCGAGAAGAGGAGAAAAAGGAAAGTTAGCCTAGGAATAAATACCGTAGACAAAACCTAGTCCTGGGTCCTCGGGAGGTGAGCGGGAGATTCTCTCCACTTATGATGCCTTACTGCTCCCTTTAGATATTTACAGGGAAACACAGGACCCTCGTTTGCCAGGGAATGTCAGAAAGGGTTCCTGCAACAAACACTTTCCGGAAGAGAACTGAGCAGAGGCGATCTGGTGCAAGGACCAGAAGCACTGAAATCACTTGAGAACATGTTAAAAATGTTCAATCTCAGGCCCTACCCCAGACTTCTGAACTCAAATCAGCTTTTAACAATATCTCCAGATAATTTTTATGTGTACACAAGTTGGAGACGCATTTTAGAAATCAGACAGTTTCTGCATTTCTAACAAGTTCCTCAGTAATGTCAATACTGCCGATGCTAGGCTCACTTGGAACAGCAGGGTCCCTATCACAGGGCATGTAAACAGAGGAAGGAAGCCCTTAAAACCATTTGAGGATCCCCACATCCTACTAATCGCAGCAAGGATGCTATGTGCACTGAGGATGTTTATGAAACTCAAACACAGCCCCCTCCCCGAAAATTTAACATAATATGGAAGTGCACAGGCACTCTCTCCATCAACCAACAGGGGCATCCAATTACCCAAGGGAAGAATGCTGGAAACAACTAGAACTGCTCACCTTTCTTGTTTCCACTATGTATGACAGGCTGCTCTCATCTGTATGACTCAAATTCATTAATTTTCCTCCTCAAATTCTCATGGACAAACTGCAGCCTCCTGCCCTTTTCTGCCTTTCATTTCTGTCATTCTGTTGTCTATCATCTCAAGCAATCACAGCTGGGGAAGAAATCCACGGAGACCACATGCTCCTATTTAAATGAGCAACATATCTTCAGATTGTTTTTTGTTTTTTGTTTTGTTTTGTTTTGTTTTAGCAACTGACATGCAGGCAGCACTCACATAGAAAACAGCTCTGCCAGGCTGATCTCAGGTCTGCCCTTTTAGGCTGCATTTCTGAAAACGTCAGGCCAGTATGGAGGGCAGGCAGGGCAGAACTCTGACCTTCCTCAGGGTAGGGGGAAGTAAAGCAGTTCAGGGGTCTTGTCCATCACTAACCTTTTGCCAAAGTTCCCCAGTTCCTCCTGGTAGGGGTGAAGTTCTTCTCTCAGATTCTTCAGGAAGGGCTCTAAAGGAGTATTCCCTGAGTTTCTGAATATTTAAAATTGTTGTGTATAGCTCTGGTACTTTGAGAACAGTCTGTCTGGACATAAAGTCCTTGGCTATCTCTTATCTCTCCTTGCATTTCTTGAAAATGACGTTCCTCTTTGTTCCTACTTCATGGGTTGCTGGAAAGAAATTTGATGCCTTGGAAATCTGATTTTCTTTCCTTCATCAGTTATATGATCTTTTTTGCTTGGAGGCCCAGAGTTTTGTTGTTGTTTTTTTTTTTTTTCCCTTTATCTTTAAAGTTTAACTTTCACCACGATAAGCCCCAGAGCTGATGATTACTGATCAACTTTCCAAGCGTACAGTGTAATATTTGATATATAGAGAGCTTTTTTTAATTTATAGATTTTTTAGATTATAATTTTAAGTAATAGTTTCATCCCAATAATGAAATTTCTTCCTCAGAGATTCCAATACTGGGTTCTTTTAATCCTTTTTGCCTGGCTTTTGAAACGTTTTCCTTATTGTTCTAAACTCCTTCTTCTCTTCAGATCGCATAAATCTTTCGCCTTTTACTAAACTCTTTCTAAATTGTATTTACTTCTTTCTTTTCTTTTATTATTTCACTACATTATCCTTTGGGGATGTATAATTCTGTTTTCATTTCTTGGATTACTTGTCCTTTTTCTTCAAATAATTTCCAGATTGGATCAATTGTCTTTTCATTTTCTAAAAGATTTTATTTATTGGCCATAGAAAGAGAGAGAGAGAGTGCACGTAGGGGAGCAGGCAGAGGAAGAAGCAGGCTCCTGGCTGAACAAGGAGCCCCATGCAGGATTCGATCCCTGGACCCTGGCATCATGACCTGAGCTGAGGGCAGATGCTTAACTGAGCCACCCAGGTGTCCTGTTATTTCATTTTTGTTTTTGTTTTTAAATTGTTTTAGTTCACTTCTCTTATGACTTTTTAATTTTAACTCAAAGTTTTTAATTCTGAATCAAAGTGTTCTTTCATATCTGAAAGCCTTTTATACTATTTAATTCCTGTCGGAGCATGGTGTTACCATTCTGGTATTTCATTGTCATTGTAGGGAAATGTTTTCATTAGCTTAATAATACGCATTCAGACTTTCTGGACTTTTTAAGTTGTTTTGTGTGAATGTTGCTTTTCCTTTTCTTTCATTTTAAAATGTCTTCTGTTTGAAGGGGCACCTGATTGTCTCAGTTAGTTAAGCATCTGCCTTCAGCTCAGGTCATGATCCCAGAACTCAGGTCATGATCCCAAGGTCCTGAGATCAAGCCTCACATCAGGCTCCCTGCTCAGTGCCTGCTTTTCCCTCTCCCTCAGCCACTTGTGCTCGCTCTCTTGCTCACTTGCTCTCTCCAAAAAAATAAAATCCTCAAATTTTTTTCAATAAAAAAATTAATAAAATATATTCTATTTTTCTAGGGTAGTAATTGACCTTCTATGTAGGGAGTTAAAACTTTCAGAGTCCACTGGGCTCCTTAGTTCAAGAACATCCTTCCCTCTCTTGGTACAGAGAATACAATTTCTTTGGGGATTGAATACTAAGAGGTTAGAGTATTTTCTGATTCATCGATCTTCTTTCATTTGTGGAACACAGTTTAATTTCTCTATTTGCTTCCTTCTTCATCTTCACCACCTAGGCACCCAGAGAGACCTATCCCTTTCAAGGGACCTGCAAAAATTGAGCCTTCCTAGCACTGCTGCTCAAATCTGTATGTTTCTTCAGTGACCAGCATTCTGACTTATGAAGACTCAGACCTGTTCTTGTATATTCCTACTTACAGTAAAACCCTCTTTCTGAAAGCAATTTTATCAGAGCCCCTCCCACTACTGGGACCCACTGCACTCCACTCTTTCTGCTCAGTCTCTCCCTGCCCACGCTGACATGCCCTCCACTGCAAGATTTACTGTGGGTACTTATTCCTCCATTTACATTGAATTCTCTCTCTGAATCATGCTTCTAAGTAATTCAGGGGTCAAAGAAGAAATCGAAATGAAAAATTAGTATTTTGAACAAAATAAAGATAAAAACACAACATATCAAAAGTTCTGGGATGCAACTAAGGCAATACTAAAGGGGATGTTTATATCAATAAAGAGAGAAATTTTAAAAATAAAAAAGTTCTCAATTCAATGACCACAGGTTCTATCTTAACAATTAGAAAAAGAAGAACAAATTAAAAGCAAAGTAAACAAAAGAAAAGAAATAATAAAAATTCAATTGAAACCAATGAAATAGGTAACAGAACAAAGAGCAAAATCAATGAGACTACATCCAGAATATAAAAATAACCAATAGAAAAGGAAGTAATCAAAAAATTCAAAATGGGCCAAACATTTGAGAGGATATCTCACCCAACAAAATATGATGGCAAATAAACGCATACATATTAGTCAACAGTCATTAGCCCAACATCATTAGTCATTAAGGAAATACAAATTAAAACCACAAAAAGATCCCACTATACACCTATTAGAAACTCAAAAATTAAAAGACTGACCATAAAAACTGTTGTCAAGCATATGGAAAAACTGGACCTCTCACTCACTACTGGTAATGAATGCAAACCAACAGTCTATAAAACAGATTGGCAGTTTCATGAGTTAAAGACACATCTACCATATGATCAAGCCATTCAATTCCCAGGTATTTAACCAGGAGAAATTAAGGCATGTGCCCATATAAAATCTTAGACATTAGTGCTATCAATCGCTTTGCTTGTTGTAACCAGTAACTGGAAACAGTACAAACATCCATTGACAGGATAAAGAAATTGGTGTATGTCCGTATGATAGAATACTGCTCAACCATAAAAATAGGGAAAAAATGAATACATACACCAGAGATGATTTTAAATTAATTATGAGTGAAAGAAGCCAGACCAAAAAAGAGCACATCCTATATGATTCTATTTATATTTAAATTCCAGAAAATGCAAACTAATGGACAATAACAGAAAGCAAATCAGTGGTTACCTGGGGATGGGGAGTTGGAAAGCCAGAAGGGGAAATTACCAATAAGTACATGATAGCTTTTCAGGGTGACAGATATGTTCACTATCTTGATTGTAAAATATTTCATTGATGGTTTCACAGTTATCTACATCTACACAACCTGTAAAATTATATGTTCTACATATGTTCAGTTTACTATAAATCAAATTACCTCAATAAAACCATTAAAAGGTTTGAAAATGTAATGCCATTCATACTAATGTTCTAAATATAAAATAAAAGGGGAGCTTCAGTGGGGATATAACTCTATGTGCTGGTACAAGTGAATTTGCTCCTATGGTGATTTACCACAAGGACCTAAAAAATAAAATATGGCTAGAAAATACAATGATTAATATCTGAAATCTGAACTGATTGAACCAATAACTTTATCAACTCCTAGTTGATCAACTAGGAGCTAGTTCTTAGTGCGTTATTCCATACAAAATAGGTTATAGATGTGTGGGAAGAGAGCACACCCTTACATACACCCACACACCTATACAAATTTCTAAGATTTTTGGCAAAGGATATGGACCTTAGCTGAAGCACAAAAGCAGCCCCCGACAGAAACAGGCATAGCCTATCATGATGGACTCTTCTCTTGGTCTTGGCACCTATCTCTCCAGTGACTAGTGACACTTACAAGTCAGGGAGGGCCCAGCCAGAAGTACAAGGAAGACAATTCTCATTTTAATTCTCATTTTTGCCAGTTTTCCTTTCTTTCTCTTTCAAGGACTTAATTGAGTGGCAACAGAGAGCCATTTGCAGGATTTAGGGCTGGGGAGAGGGGGTGGATTGAGTGGTGAGGAGGAAGGCAGAGAAAGTGGGTGAGGGGCAAGGAGGCTCTGAGGAGCCTCCTTAATAATTTGGCCTTACTTTGCCACTTCAAACAAACACACTAAGAGACTTTTCCCTTTTCTTGAAGGAAATATTTACCTTTCTACAAATATATTTACTCTCTCCTCATTGCTGAATCAAATTAAGCAAGGCTTGCAATTATAAGGTCACATGCTCATCAAGGTGAGAAAAAGAGGAAGCAGTGCCAGCTGTCCTCTCTCCTCACCTTCTTCCAGCTCCCCAGGGACTCAGAAAAACCACGCTGCTGCTAGGAGCAAACCGCAGCTGGTGGTAATATGAAGCCACTCATGCGTTGGGTTCATTTTCAAAAGCTCAGTGTCTTCTATGGAAAAAAATAGCAATAATAATAGTGAGTATCCCCAAATTAATTTAGCCACTTAAGTCATGGAAGAAACCAAAAGAAAAGAGGCATTTTTCAAAGTCATATTCCATATAAGGAACAAAAGGTACAAACTATACTATTTATTGATAAGACTCTCGTGGTTAATGCAGATTTAATGACAAATATATTGTGCACACAGAGAATCAGAAAAAGCTTTTGGTCAATTGTTAACAGCAAATACCACCACATGACAGGACATGTGCATCCTTACTGTTAGATGAAACTGCTAACTTGCAAAGGATGCATTGGTTCTTGGCATATATGTACTGTTTATAATGGAAGAATGACAGACAAATACTTGTGTTCTTTTAGAAGAGGTAGTTGTGTACATGATTATTTTAGGAGATGCATATGGGTAGAAAGTGTCTTACAATTACTATTATGGAATTTAAAAATGCAAGGTTTCTTTTTCTTAAAAAAATTAGGACATAATAAAAAATTAGGAAATAAAATAATAAAGCATCCTCCTTTTGATCAAGAAAAATATGAAATAAAAAATAATGAGTTTGCTTTCTAAGCAAAGAATCAGCTTCTATAGTAGGAAAATTGTAGAGTCTAAAGTCCTCTGTTTGTTCAGACCCCATGTTATAAATTTGCTTTTCTTTGCTGATAAGAAAAGCTAAGAATTCAGAATATTCATGATCCGGGAAACTAAACAAAAACCTGCCCATGAACTAATCAGTTTGAGACAAAACTAGAAGACTACAATGTGATTCTATTCAATCATAAGTGACAAATTCCCCGAGTTGTGTTTTTCTGTCATTCAATATTAAGAGATAAGTATTTTCTTGTCAATTTTACTAATTAAGACTATGACATCTACAATGCAGTCTTTATCCTTCAGTCTTGCAAGAATTGCTAGGAATCACAGGAACGTTTTTGCAGGAAAAGCAGAATGTGAGTTCAACAGGGTGGCATGCTTTTTTTTACCTCCCCTTTCATTCATTGGGCAGAGGCATCACCAAAGCATTTTTCCGTCTCTCTTTACTCCAGAAGGGCAAAAGGAGCTAGAGCAGCGTCTGCCATCGAGGATAGCTATCAGAATCAATCATCTTCCTTTTTCCAAAGGGTTAAAAAATTATTAAAGGCATGTGACGGCATCAAAATTGAAATTTACCGGGAAGCTTTCTAGGTCTGAAGTCCCTGTTGGAGCACCCCCTAGGTGTTAATCACACAGTGCAAGAATTTCTACTGAACACCAATCCTCAATTTGCTAAATTCTTAGAGATGGGCTCAAGTTAATATTATTTCCTGATATGGATTCTGTGTTAAAGAAAATATGGATTTGATGATTTCAACCCAGAAGTACGTGCCTGTTTAATATTCTACAAGAAGAAATGGACAAAGGACATGATTCTCTTTTCCAAGGATAAAGACGCACACATGAGTCTTCAAAATGAAAGGTGTGATAAAAGCAATGCTTTTGCGGCACTGATAATACCAGCAAAGACGGCTGATATGACTCCAGGTGGCTTAGTCAACTGGCATATCTCGGTGATAGAGTCAGTTATCTCAAATACCCTGAACCTAGCGTGTCAGTGCTGTGATAGCTGATGGTTAATGTGGAGAATGATACACCCAGGAAATCCTAAGAAGACCAAAGTGCAGTGCAAGCAGCTGGATCACCAGGAGGCAGACTCTCCCCTAGACATCTGAGTATCTCTTTTTTCTTAAAGGGGGGAAAAATGATGATGCCATTTTTAAATTATATCTAAGTTCTGCAGTAGACTGTGACAGAGCTGAGAAAAACCAACAAGTGGGTTAGGAATGCACTGGCCATTCCCTTTCAAATTAAAACTCTGAACCTTCCAGTATTTGAAAGTGATGTAGAGAATGCATGGAATTGTTGGATTCAGTCATTGAACAAACTTACTGAGTGTCCACCATTTCCCAGACACTTTTCAACGTACCTGTGATATAGCAGGGAACAAAGCAAATAAAAATCCCACCTGCAGGGACCTTGCATTCTATCATGTGTATGGAAGAGATGGTCCAGGGAACAGAAACAGCAAACATAGTCAATAACTGAAACCATAGTAATTGGAAGACGGTAATTTCTATCGTTAAAAGAAAAAAATTCCTGCCAAAGGATGGTGGTGGGGAGGATGGTACATATTTCGAATTAAAATAGGGTGACTTGGGGTGCCTGGGTGGCTCAGTTGGTTAAGCATTTGCCTATAGCTCAGGTCATGATCCCAGGGTCCTGAGACTGAGGTCCCTCAGTAGGGAGTCTGCTTCTCCCTCGCCCTCTGCCCCTCGCATGCACGCTCTCTCTCAAATAAATAAAATCTTTAAAAATGATAAAACAAAATAGAATGGGGTGATTTAAGCAGGCCATATTGAGCAGGTGACAACTGAATAAAGACTAGATGGAGGTGAGAAAGGAAAGGATGCAGATAATGGGAGGAAAGCAGAGGAGGCAGCCAGTTAGAGACCAGGAGGCTGTCTGGGTGTTCAGAGGGCCAGAGGTGTGGAGTGGAGCCACTGTGCATAGAGCCTCAGGAGATGAGGTCTGAGAAGTCATTGGCTGGACCATGTAGATCTTCATATGACCCTGGCTTTCACTGTGAAAGGAGACTTTGCAGGGTTTCCAAAGACTGGCATGATCTGGCTTAGATATTACATGGATCATGTTGGCTACTTTATTGAAAGTTGTACAGGAGAGAGGCAGGGCAAGAAGCAGTTAGAAAATTATTAGCATACTCCAGGATGCTATTGAGCCCCGGGATGGTAACAGAGGAGGTGGAAAAAAGTATTGTTCCCTGGATATGTTCTGAAGGTCAAGAGCCAATGACATTTCCTGATGGAGTGGATTTCATATGTGAGAGAAAGAGGGGAACCGCGATGGCTCAAGTCTTCTCTCCCTGAGAAGACCAGAAGACCATCAACTGAGATGTGGGAGACTACCGAAGGAGCAGGTGGAAAGGAACTCATGTTGGACCTGTGGCATGTGAGAGGCCCAAGTGGAGATGTTGAGTAGATAGCTGGGTAAGCGAATCTGAAGTTTAGAACAGAGACCTCAGCTAGAAGTGTACATTTAAAAGTTGTTTGGATATAGGTGCTATTCAGTGCCAAGAGACTGGTAAGGGGATGTCAGTGGAGAGGGGATCAAGCCCTGAGCCCAAGGCATTCCAGCATTAAGAGGTCAGAAAAGGAGGAGGAAGTAGGAAGGGAGACTAGGAAGTGTCGTCGCTGAGGTAGAAGGAAAACCAAGCTGTTTGGTGTCCCAAAAGCCAAGCGACATAAGGATATGAATGAAAATAGGGTGATAAATATAATGTGGGAAAAGTAGTGATGCCTCAACTCGTTTCTGCGGATAAGACTCTGACAGCCTGCTTCACCCACACTGGCCCTTGCTTCTGGAATCAGGGTCCTGACTTGCTACCCCTGACCAGTCACAAGGGCTGTGTCCACAATGACAAATCATGTAGCTCAAGGTTCTCCATCCCTAGAACTTCAAGAACTAGCCTGGCCCAGAGTCGCATTCCTTCGGCTACTAACTAAAACTCATTTTATGCAGTGTATTACAATGCTGGGCACCTGTTTAGAGAGGAAAATTCCAGAGCTGGTTCATTTCCATAATCAGCCCTGACTCCCTCCCTTCTCCACTGCCGATGTCACTTAGTCCAGCACGTTCCCGATCCAATTCACTCAAGTTATGACACCTCATGAGCACGGACTGTCTTATCACTTCTTCATCTCACTAATCCTAGTGCAGCAGACTCTCAATGAGCATTTTGTCAAATTGAACTGAACAACTGGTACTTTATCGTATTTCTCTCTACTGCTATGGCAGAAGGGGAGTGGGGAAGCTGTACGGGGGAATCTGCATTCTTTATATGACCTTGAATGGAAAGAGTACATTTGCAATCCTTTCTTGGCCTGTGAGCAGTGAGGTTTCTGATCCAGATACAAACAATTCAGGAAAGGCAGAAATACCCCCGAAGTAGGGCGGCATCTGGGGATAAATTCCCTCAGCTCCTCTGGTTCCCTGAAAACAGGGAATGTCAGTTTCACCTGCAGACCTAATGAAAGCTGGCCCAATCTCCAGGAATGATGCCTCTCTCACATCCTGGATTACACTTCCGCTGAGTCACCCGCAGGAGTCCCAACATAGCTGTGTTCCTTGGGGCCTAGAATCTTGACATGCTCTCAATCCCCAAACTCACTTCCACTTTCATGGAGCAGCACAAAGGCACCATGGTGTGCAGCTGATTGCCTCAATAATCCAAGAGAGGCATTTGAGGTCTCTGATTTGAGGACATTATTGTAAATGTCATTTGCATGGAGCAGAATGAACTGCCTGCATTCCATCCCTAGCAAAATGCAAAGAAGAAAATCAGGGTTATGAAAATTGTTTGTCAGAGGACGGATGAATTCTGATTTAGGAGAAGGTATACAGTCCCTGAGTTCCAGCAAAGGCAAAGAGGAGACAGGGCCATAGTAAAGAAAAATATCATTTGGGTTACTCCCAACTAGTAGGATCATATAAAAGTGAAATGGAGAATAAAAGTTTGTGATGTTGATGGATTATGATGAGAATTGAGTTAAAGAAAATAAATGCTTTAAATCATCCAATTCCCCAAATAACATTAGAAACCAGGGAACCAGATGTGTTCAAGCTTATCTTCACCAAATCTGAAAAACATTGGCAAGATTACTAACTGCAATTTCACAATGACATGCTGCGGCCCCAAAAGCAATTCTGAAGACAGCTTGTCTCCTCACAGAGATAACAGACTCAGACATAATCCAAGTTCCTTCAAAGGGCCAATGCAGGGGTCACAGCCAAGATCAAGTTTGTAATTATAATTTCACCTTCTGCTGGCAGAGAGCATGGAGTCAGAGGAGACACTACCCAGAGAGGAGCAATTTTCTCTATAAAATGATTGTCATTAACAGCGTTTATAGGAAAAATGACCACGCCTTTGTTCTTTCAAAGTTCTGACTTTATGCTACTGCGTCAAGTAGTAAACCACAAAATTTAAGAGAATCCAAGCTATTATCATGTTGCCACATCTTTACGATCTTATAAATACTAACTAAAATACCCACAACAGGGCAGCATTTGTCTCCTTTTCATGCAAGAAAATTTAAGAGTGTGTTAGTGAGTGTACTACCTGGGCAACCCTTCTGTTTGAGATGGGGAGGGTGTGTTTGGACTCTTGCTGCTACACTGTGGAAGCAGGACAAGTGTTCTAGTCCTCATGTGTCTTTGTGGTTAGGCTGGGAAGCTAGAACAGGGTCTTTCCTGCCCATCCCAGAAGGAAACATTTGCTTAGCTCCTAAAGGCTACATGGCAGGCTTTAAACCTGCAGAATCAAAAAAGGAAACTTGTACTCAATTAGATCAACTCTTTTGTAATAAAGGTGGTGAAACCAAGAGCCAGACAGGGTGAGTGGCCCTCCCAAGATTATAGAGTCAATTAATGGTAGAGCCACGTGCAGTCTGATTTCCCAAACACTGTGGTACAGTTTCTACTGCAATATATTTGATGTGGACGATCATGCTGCCAGCCACCCCATCTCCAGTGTCTGATATTAAAGAAAATTGGAAGAGAGAGCAGTGGGGACAGATATCTGAGTTGGGCTTGCTAGTTCCTGTTTTTTTTGTACTAATTACCACCATTACTGCAAATATACCAAGAAAGGGTTTCTTAGCATAATCTTTATACAGAGCCACATATTATATTACTTTGGGGATATGTATAATTGCTGCCCCCCCAATTCCATCCGTGAGGCCAAGTAATATCTGTGTCTTTCCATATCAATACTGTTAGATTCTTTGCCACAAGCAGAGATGTGATAATTATCACACGCACTCAGATCCCAAGCATAGAATGCAATTTTCAAATATTGCTGAAAACCAAATGTAGTCAAGTTTGCTATATTCTTAGGAAACCAGACTTAACTGGAGAACTAACAACACTGGTTTCTGTTGACCTACTTATGATCTGACATCTAAAAGAAAGTAAAAAGAGCAGGATGCCTCAAACTCAGAAGTCAAGGAGGCACCAGTCTTTACTCTCAGTGTGGGGAATTTGGTTTTCAGTTGTCATTGGGCTATCTAATGGGTGAGACAAGGACAGACTCGATTAATATACACTTGCGGTTCTTTGTATGTACCTGACATGGTTCATGGCCACTGGGGCCTCACTTTGCAGACCAATTTGAAAAAAGCCATTCCTATCTTGCTATTAATGATACCCATGATAAGAGGGATAAGTGTTTCTTTTGTCAACTGCAACTCAAAATAGCATGCTTGGGTAAAAATAAGCAAATACGTACACGTACGCTTTCAACGGAAAACAAATAATAATAGCCAACCTTGGAACCAGCTCTCCTTCTGACTGTGGTTTCTGTGCTAACTATTGATTTGTGTTCTCAGAGAGAGTCAGATCCCAGGAGTTGGCCTCAGATGGCAAGTCAGTCTAAGCAAAAACCATGATTCTTCATTCCTCAGCAGCTGACATTAAAGAGTGACATCTAATGAAGGTTTCTTGCCTGAGCTACCCCATTAAAAGAAAAGCATCTATCAGTCAGTCAATGTAGGTTCACAGTACCAAAGAGCCCTGAGACCCAGTAAGAGCAGGGGAAAATCTGATGGGGAGGTCCCATCAGACCAGCCACCCCACTGGGATGTAGATAAGGTTGTAGAACTGAGGCTCCCCTCCAATAGCCTCAAATGAACCACCATAAGTGACTCTCCTAATTGTGTTTCTGCTCAGCACTGGAGGGCCTCACTTTTTTCCTTTAATGTAGAAGGAGAGGAGGAAAAAAAATCTGCCGGGTCAAACCCACACAAGGGAATTCTCCTAAACAGCGAAACTTAACCGCAGGCTTTTCCTTCCTTGGACATATTTTAAATGTATATAATGTTAGATGGCTGCTGGAAAAATGACAAGTGTCTGTTTTCATTAGACTCCCCAAGTGCATAGATCTAATTGACAGCCTCTCCTAGGCATGGAAGAACTTCCAGCTTCGGGGTTTCCATAGCAACGTGTCCCCACTGCAGGCGCTGCAAGGCTCCAAGTCATCATTCACAGGAACCCACATTCTAGACACCCTGTTAAGTCATCCAGGAATTTCAACATCCCAAAGGTTACCAAATCCAATTTCCCGAACAGGTCAAACTTCCTGCATTGGGGGATAGACTTCTAGTTCAGAACTCCAAGAATTTTTTGTTAAATTTATATGTTTTTCTTCTTTCCTTCCAGTCTGGCTCTGCAGCCTAAGTATTGTGTATTTTAAGGCTATACATCTTAAATTGTTCTGGTTAACTCTCTTTCCTCTCCCTATGATGAAGGAACATGACACCCTTCTCCTCAGCCACCCCACTAGGTGGTACTTGTGGGAGGTACTGCTCCCCATGTTCAGTCACCTAAGATGAACCATTGCAAGGAACGCTAGGTTCACAGGTCTCCAGGTGAAATGGGAGGAGGGAAGAAGCAAGTTCTCAGAAGCCCTTAGCCCCAGCAGGGGCCAGTAGGGGCTGCATTTCTAGAAGGCTCTCCACCTGCCCTGCACCCATAGACTGAATGAGGGGCTGCAGCCCCCCCAGAACGGTACCCTTTCCTAATGCACGCAAAGAGGATGGGCATATGCACAGACCTGACAGTGTGTAACACACTTAGCACTCCTTTTTTCATTTCATCCTCAGAGCCTGACGACACAATTCTTATTCCTCCTAAATTATACTGAGCAAAACCAAGGTTAAGTACCATGCTCAGGGACACACAGACCATAAATGGCAAAGCCAGGATTTCAAAGTAAGTCCTCCGGCATCCATGCCCGCATTCTGCCCACCATTCTCAACGGTGCAGGAAAATACGCAGCCGGGAGTGCACTGACCTCTCCAAAGGGGAATGCCTGCTGGACACAGAAAGGGTGGGTTCTGCTCTTAAACCATCCAATTAGAGGAATTTCTCACTAACTGCTACCTGCACAGGGCCCACTGGCACTGAAAATTCTATTGTGCCTTAAATGGGTATATTGCCACCTTCTGGGCGCACAGAGGATCTTCATTTTTCACCGAGACCAAATGACAACAACCCTGGTGGTTCTCTGTGCCTAATGCTCTGTGTTCAAACAAGACGGTTTGGATCTGTGCTAATAAATTCTTATCAGTTAATTGAATCAGTCACTGTTCATTTACCTGGGCACCTCTGACGGGATCTACAAACAGCCCTTCGCAATCAAGATCTTCCGGAAATTAGATGGATACGTGAAAGGCTTCCTTCAAACCATAACATGCCCACACTGGGAAAGGAATGTTCAGGTTTCATATTCCTATGTGGGGGGGGGGGGGGGGGGGAATGGATTTCTTAAGCCTAGGATGAGGATGAGTTTAGGATTTAGCTACTGTCGCTTCTCTTAATTGAAATGCTGTATCACAAGGGCTTTGTTTTCATTATTTTTTTTAAAAAGGAAGATTTTAATACATAAGGGAAGTATCTAAGTATGAAGTCAGTAGCTGAACAAATTGGGGAGACTCATCAGCCACTAACGGGTTGTCATAAATGAGGATGTCCAATGTATGGCCAAGCAAGGAGGTGCTAATGACCATGAGTGACAGCTCAACCACTCAGCACCTCCCCTTGTAAGTCACACACAACAGACAGGGATGAGGTTAAAGGCAAAAGGGCTTGTAGACACAGAGGTCAGTGTCCAAAGCTTTGAAATGTGACAGCTCAAATACAGCAAAGGAAGAAAAAAAAAGTTAAAGAAAGAAAAAGAAGAAGAAAAGAGAGAAGACTATTTATTCTTCATTTTCCCTTGGGAAAAAAAGGTTTGTTTTTTTTTCCCCCAGGCATTCTTCCAAGAATCCTACCTTTTCCCCCCTCCTAATTAAATCATCTGGTCAAGAACATATTTCAGAATGTGCTCTTTTTAGTTGGAAATTCCAGCCACCCAACTGCAACCAAAAGGGAAGAGGCATGGGAGTGTGGGGGAGAAATGCTTGTAGGCTTAGATCAGGAAAGCAGATAGAATCCACTCATTTATTCATTCTTTCAACAAATATTTATTTAGTTCTTACTCTGTGCCAGACACTGGGGACAGAATAATAAATAAAATATTCCCATGGAACATGCACACTGGTAGAAGAAGACATAGTACACAGAAATATTTCTGTCAGGTGGCTATAAGGAGTGGAGGAAAATAAAATAAGGTAATGAGGAAAGGGTTTTTACTTTATACAGAGCTCCCACAAAGCCCTGCTTGATGAGGTGGAATCTGACCACTGACCAGAAGTAAGGAAGCAAGCTATCTGGATATCCAGAAGCATGACTAATATGGCAGAAGAAAGAACCCATGCAAAGGCCCTGAGGTGCTATCAGAGTTGGTACTGAGCCAAGGAAGAAGGCCAAAAAGGTTGAGGGAAGTGACCATGGGTTATTGACTGGGATCCCTAGGAGCAGACTGAGAATGAGGTGATCATGTAAGAAGTGTATTGGGATCAATACATGTGAAAGGAAAAGGGAGAAAGCAGCATTAAACAAAAGGAGGAATTGGACCACGATGGGATCTTCACAGAGAACTCAGGCAGCCCCCCAGGGAGCTCATAAGCTGAGATAGCCCTTCAGAGTTGCCACACTGTGCCCATGTATCTACCAGTGATCAGAAGCAGGCTGCCCCAGGATGAGAACCTGGCTTTGGGAGAAGCAGCTATCTCCATGGGTGGGCAATTTCCACAGGGGTCTGGAGGCTGCAGGAAATAATTCTTTCATTCCTGAAGAGGGGACACACCAGAGTATTCTCTACACCAAGGGGGAGAGTGTCAAACAGGTAAGCACAGAAATAACCAGGAACCAGATTCTTCCAAAGCTGTGGGTCGAATTTTGGCTTACCATGGGCAGTCGCTGGAGGATTTGAGGGGACTTAGATGTTAAAAGCCTCTTTCTAGCGGTTGGTCTGACATCTGACACAGACTATGGGGGTGGAATGTTACAAATAATCACATCATTGGTATAGCACTTCAGGGAAACAAAAATTGTGAAAGAGAAAGAAAATAAGTTTTCAATAAAGGCAGCAAAGTCCCCACAGTCACAGGTGTCATTAGGGAGCCCTCTGCCAGCAGCAAAACAGGACGGAAGGGGCAGCAGAGAGCAGATCTAGACAGGACAGGAGAAGAAGGCTCAGCCATTCCCATCTGGAGAAGCACTGGAAAATCTTTCATGAAGATGAATCAGAGGTTCAAATAAACTTTTTTAGTGTGTTTGGACAAGAAAATAAAGAAGTTTAGACTCTCTTTGGGATTCTCAGGACAGCTGAGAAGGTAGGTCACAGTGGTGTTCAGGAAAGGTGAAATTCATCCAGGAGCTGTAAAAGAGAGAATGGGACATCCTTCCACTTTGGGGCAGCAGTTCTCAGAGTTGGGGTGTATCGCAACCATCTGAAGAACTCCCAGAGAACACAGCAGCCCAGGGGCATGTCCACAGGCTTGGCCCTCAGTCCCCATATGGCTCCTAGTTTCCCAGGTGAGGCTGGTACCCACAAAAGTTATAGAACCATTGAGTTGGAAGATCGCTTTATGGTGTGCCAGTATTTGGATGGGCTCCCCTCCCAGGGAAAAACCAACCAAAAGACAGCACTGCCCTTTGGTTCCCATTCAAAATCAGGGTCCATTAATGTCCACATATATGCAGCATATCCGTCCTCTACAGTAAGGTGAACTCATCACTTCTTTGAAAAAGCCTCCAAACTGGTGAGTCTCCTTGGTGACAGGAGCAGGTGTCAGCAGAGTTGCCAAGACATTGCTGCTGAGTCTCTTTTGGCACAACCCAGGGACCTGGGGACTCACAGGTTCTACACAGAGTGGAGAACTGGGCAGAATGTGGTTCAAACCTTTAACACCTACATAGAGAAAAATAAAATTGGCCCCAGATGTCCTCCAATCATGAAGCTATTATTGGGATGTAAAGTGAAGGTTTCTCCTTCTTTTTTTTTTTTTTTTTTTTTGATTTATGTATTTACTTTGAGAGTGAGAGAGCATGCACAGGAGGAGAAGCAGAGGAAGAGGGAAAAAGAGAGAATTCCCAACAGATCCCCACTGAGTGTGGAGCTTCACGTGGGGCTTGATCTCATGACCCTGAGTTCATGGCCTGAGCCAAAACCTAGAAACAGATGCTTAACCAACTGAGCCACCCAGGCGGCCCCTCCTTATTTTTTGACAGAAAAGCAAAACTCAAGCAATCTAGTTCCTAAACAGACAGGCTTGAAGCACACCATCTAGGCTCTCCTTCCATGTTATAATTAGAGGGCCAGACTCCAAAGGCCCTGGCAAAAAACAACAGTGGCAGACCACTCATATCCTCTGTTTCAGTGGAAACGTAACACTCCTGCCTGGTGGTGTCACGGGTCTTGGACTGCATAAAGGGACTTTTCAGTCACAGGAATACAACTTTTTTTTTTTTTTTTTTTTTTTTAATCAAGAAGGGCTGGAAGGGGATAGGCACACGAAAATTTATGACAGATCAAATTTCATTTTCAGGAATCTTGTAAAGACTGACAAGGTCTTCACTGCCTCAGTGAAACTCCCATGGATAAGTAAAGCTTACAAAGAGGCACGTTGCCACATAAAATCTCAGAAATATGTCCACCAATTATCCAACCAATTGCGGAACAAGGCTTTATCCAGAAGACAAAGAGCTGAATTAAAGCACTGTTGCTTCAGTCACTATTTGAGAAATAGGTAAAGAAAGAATCTAATAGGAGTGCCTGGGTGACTCAGTGGGTTAAACATCTGCCTTCAGCTCAGGTCATGATCCCAGGGTCCTGGGATCAGGCTCCCTGCTCAGTGGGAAGCTTGCTTCTCCCTCTCCCTTTACCCTAACCCTCTGCTCACACTCATGCACTCTCTCTCTCTCAAATAAATAAAATCTTTAAAAAAAAAAAAAAGAAGGAAAGAAAATACCTAATAGAGAACAAAAACCAAGAGAAGCATCAACAGAGGGCAAGGGTTTTTGCTAATATATTATATATTTGTAAATATGCCATACTAGTTTTTAAACAAAGTCATATTAACAATAGAACAACTGAAGCCACAGATTGAATTACTAAAGCAAAGAAAAGAAGTTACAGAAAGAAGCCAAAATGCAAGAAATTTTCATATGCCATCAAGAGTTTAAAATATTGCAGTTCACTACACCGGGATTACATGAGAGCACTCCTTGTTGCCTTGAAACAATCGCTTTAATTGTTACAAACAGAATATTTATGCTCCAAATTTACTATGAATAAAGACAGCAGGGCCCGTGCAACAAAAGGACTAGATAAAAGAAAAACAATTATGAAGATGTGTGCTACTTGATGGGGTGACTAACTGAGACTGTGGAAAGAAAGGGAGTTGCACAGATAGGGGAAGGGCAGTCGAACAAATAGGAACCCCACAGAAGATCCCAGGACAGTGGCTGTGAATGCAGGAAAAAGACATTGAACAGAGTACTGAGGGATGAGAGGCTGCAAACCACCCCCCACCCTGCCTGGAGGCCTCGCCCATGGCCACTACTCCCACCACCCGAAATATTCAGAGACCCTGGAGTATTCCCAAAGGAACTTTGCTATAAACATATATAGGATGGCTTGAACAAAACATAGGACACATACTATCTACACAGTCTTTGCCACATAGCTCTGAAGGTCACATGCTGGTTAGTTCATATAGAAATTGGGTTCCTCATGAGAGACTATGGACTCTGAAAAACGATCTGAGAATTTTGAAGGGGTGGGGGGTGGGAGGTTGGGGGCACCAGGTGGTGGGTATTGTAGAGGGCACGGATTGCATGGAGCACTGGGTGTGGTGCAAAAATAATGAATACTGTTATGCTGAAAAAAATAAAAAAATTTAAAAATTTAAAAAAAAAAAAAAAAAGAAAAGAAATTGGGTTCCTAACCCAGCCATTCTTATGCTAAATCTCCCTTTTAACTTATTTTTTAAAAGATTTTATTTATTGGGGCGCCTGGGTGGGTCAGTGGTTTAAAGCCTCTGCCTTCAGCTCAGGTCATGATCCCAGGGTCCTGGGATTGAGCCCCATGTCGGGCTCTCTGCTCAGCAGGGAGCCTGCTTCCTCCTCTCTCTCTGCCTGCCTCTACCTACTTGTGATCTCTGTCAAATAAATTTTTTTTTAAATCTTAAAAAAAAAAAAGATTTTATTTATTTATTTATTTATTTAATTTATAGACCAAGACAGAGAACACGCACGCACACACGTACACACTCGCAGGAGAGAGCAGAGTGGGGCAGAGGGAGAGAGAGAGACTCTCAAGCTGACTCTGCCTTGAGTGCAGCGGGCTCCATTTCATGATCCTGAGATCGTCACCTGAGCCGAAACCAATAATAGTTGAACACCTAACCCACTGAGCCACCGAGGTGCCCCGATGTCCCCTTTTAGCTTTTCACTTTCACACCGGACTCTGTAATACAGATGAGAAAAGGAAAGCCGTGCACAATAACTATAATATTAGGAGATAATTTTTAAAATTTTAAAATAGCAAAACTTACAAGATCCTCACCCAGCAGACCACATTTGTCAGATTAGAGCATTAGATGATTCTATTACAATATAAAAACAGAAATAATGATGCTAACTTTCCATTTCAAAATCTCGGGAAAAAAAGGAGGAAAAGAACACAGACTAATGACATAAAGAAGTACACATAAACAAATAGAAAAACAGTAAAATTAATAAATCTAAAGCCTAGCTCTCTGGAAATACTGAAAGATGCAAACTTGTGTTGGGATGAATCAAGACAAAGAAAGAAAAGCCTAAATCAACAAAATTTGAAAGAAGTATGGAGATGTAGTTAGCCATGTACAAAAGACTGCTTTAAATTATAAGGGAATACTCTGCACACTTGTAAAATTCTGCCACTGAAAAACTCACTGAAAAGGATAATTTCCCATAAGACTATAAAATGCAAAAATTGACACAATAAGTAGAAATCTGAATAGGCTAAAAATTGATAGATAAATTGGAAAAATTTTTAAGAGATTACTCAGAGAAAGGGCTGTTTTCCTCTATTTTGCACACTGACTTTTTTCCACACCTGGCCCTCCTCTGAGTGGCAGGCAGACAGCAGATGTGGCAGACACTTACGGTGAAGGACATTGAGGCTGGCTGTACAACTGAGAGGTCATGGAAGGAACGGAGATCACAGATTTTCTTCACTCAGTAAACATACTAGTAACAAGTTAGATACAGAATAAGAGCTATAGAGACACCAACGAATGGCCCTAGAAAGCTTGGGCTCCCCAAGGGGTCAACCAATGCACAGTAATTAAAGGCTCACTCAGGAAATCCTGGCAAGGCCTTCTCCTTGACTCAGAGCTGTGCTTGGCGCTAAAACAGATGACAGGGCTAGGACCAGAGCAGCCAGTGAGCCCCAAAGCTTGTGTCTTCCTCCAAACTCACAGAAAAAGGTCATGGGAGTGAATGTGGCTCAGTGTTCCTGAAAAGCAAGATGAGGGATCACAGTGGGGTATAACCTGCTACACTGCTCAGCCCTGGAACCCTAAAGTATCTTTGTTTTGTTTAAGATTTTATTTATTTATTTGAGAGGGAGAGAACATGAGTAGGGGGGGAGGGGGAGGGGCAGAGAGAGAAGCAGGCTCCCTGCTGAGCAGGGAGCCCATTGTGGGGCTCCAACCCAGGACCCCAAGATCATGACCTGAGCAAAAGGCAGATGCTTAAGCAACAAAGCTACCCAGGTTCTCCTCTTTGGGATTTTCTTAAATATAGGAACATAAATACCAGGAAAGGGATAGCAGGAGAGTTTTTTCTGGAATTTTGGAAATATCATGTACCCTTTGGAAAGGCAAGGTCAATGGGTCCTAGGCTAGGCTTTGAGAAATACCACCCAGAGCCATTATGGTCCCAGTTAGAAAGTTGCTGCTGCCTAAACCCACAACTACATCACCTCTGACTCTCCTCCCACCACAGAGTGGGTGCCCCACATCCTGACAGGCTGCCCAGATGGTTCACATTTGACAGGCAGAATCTAAGTTGCATGTCTGCACCCTACAGTTAGGGAAGGTGGAAATGTAAGGGTAAGTTGGTTTTAAGATTTTTAAGATTTTTGTTTTGTTTTGAGATTTTTTGTGAGAAAGGCAGGATTTACAAAACAGGTCATTGTCAAACTGTGAAGGGAAACAAAATATTTAGAGCATCTGTGAACAACCAATGTTGATTATTACAGCTGTGGGCAAAGTGCCTCTGTTCCTCTCCCATAAAAGGGAGAGTATAATAATCTCCCTTAAGTGACCTGAGAATTGAATGCATCTGTGTGGCGCAGAGACTGACGCGCCATTCTCCCTCAGCATCAGCTCACAAGGACACTTGCCCTAAATGTACATGCGGAACTGATACTGGCTCTTCCTGAGTGGGTTGCCACCACAAAGACACTGCATCTGAAAATGTCATTCCATATTCTATCCTGGTGTAGGACAAAATGTTACCCAAAATATTCACAAAAGAGTCCAGCTGTAAAGTTAACCTAGCCAAGCAGAGACCCAAGAAGACACCTAGCGTAGAATTAGAAGCCACGTCGCTCTTCCTTTAAAGGGCAAGGACATGGTAGTGCTGAAACAGATGCTCCACTGTGAGTTCATGTCTGGCCAAGCCAGGGAACAGGCACCATGACGACAATGGCAGAAACCAAGGAAGTCACCAGAAACAGTGTGTCTTCCATGCCAATCCCTGTGACATGCTTTTTTCTTTTCAACGTTATCACATTGACTTGGTGTACCAGTCTTATAGGACGGACATTACTGGTTCCATCTTTTATAGATAAAACACAGAGGTTGAAAATGTTTGAGGATTATTCCAAACGAGGAGGCATTAAGAGTCTGAATCCAGCTGTGATGTGACCCCAAAGTTTGCTCTACCTCTTAGATGGAAGTCTCCTGCTCCTGGGCTCCTTGCCAGCTCTGTGGCTTTCTGTGGCTTACCTGTACCCACATTTCCACCTGTAGTGTGACAGGGCCTGCATGCCAGGTGATTCCTTCAGCACCCTGTTCTTCAGAACTCCACAGTTCTCGCTGGCACTGACACTTTGCTGTTTTCCAAACTTGGTGTCCGAGCGTGACACAGTGAGCCAGTCCCTTCCTCGCCATTGAGCCTGATGATCCTTTCCTGAGATCTCTCAGGGCTCTGCTGACCACTTTTGGCCTGAATCCACGGAAGCCCAGAGCTGGTAGCTGACCATTAAAAAAATGGATGGATTAACTACAAAAGAGGCAAAGTTCACTTTTGGTCTCTTGATTTCAGAGCATCCACGCGTAAACTGTCAGTGCATTTCAAAGTTCAATCGCTCCCCCATCAAGCGAGTGTTCAGTGCTTATTCTCCTTGTGATTTCCAGCTTATTAGGGCTGCTGTGATGGCAGTCTGTGCTTCAGATCATTAGCTACTTGCTCCTTAAATGGAATCCATTTGCTAAATATAACCAGGAACCCTCAGTAGTTTGCACTAATTATGTTGGGCTGCATTGTTAAGGTAAATAACAGAAGAAACTAACAGTGTATATATCTATGAAGGCCATAATTTTCCTGTTTGTCCCAGACAGTAAGCATTTGGGCCATTTTTTAACAGGCTTATCCAGCTGTCTGGTCAAGGGGATGATGGATCACGGGTTCTGCTCCAATGAGAGGCTCACAGCTGGGCAACACTCACTCACACTCTCCCCTCCTACTGAAAGGTGAGGAGCTGGGATTCCCCAGGGTATAAATTTCAGGTTGGGAATCCAGTCACATGTTTCTCTTGAGATGAGGCATGTAGTAGGAGACCGGTCTGATTGTCAGAGACTCGACCTTGTGTTTGAACATTCCAGAACCATAGAGGGGGGGAAAAGAACCTATGTCCTAATCTCTGCTATTCTGTGAAGGGAAACAAGAACTGCCTGAGCCAAGAGTCCAATAGCCATCTACCAGACCTGTGGCTTTCTAACCTCTGTGGGGCCATAGGATCACGGAGCATCATGGAATCACTAATGGAAGAGGAAAATATAGAGACAAAATGCATGGATTGAGATATGAGTCACTGGGCAGTCTATGGCTCTCCACCACTTTGTCACCCAGAGAACCCACAGGACAGCCCGCTTAAACACAGAATAGAGATTATAGTCAGTGGTACTGTAATAGCATTGTATGGTGACAGCCCCGGCTACACTTGTGAGCAGAGCATCTTTTTTTTAAGATTTTATTTATTTATTTGACAGACAGAGATCACAAGTAGGCAGAAAGGCAGGCAGAGAGAGAGGAGGAAGCAGGCTCCCCGCCAAGCAGAGAGCCTGATGTGGGGCTTGATGCAGGGCTCGATTCCAGGACCCTGGGATCATGACCTGAGCCAAAGGCAGAGGCTTTAACCCACTGAGCCACCCAGGCTCCCCGTGAGCAGAGCATCTTGTAGAGACAAGGTGAATTACTATGTTGTAACCTAGAACTAATGTAACATTGTGTGTCAACTATACTCACATTGTAAAAATTTTTTTTAAAAGAACACTATTTGTTCCCTGTATTTGTTCCATCATAAAAATGTTGCTTGCCTTCTGGGACCTCTCTTGCTTTTGGACTTAGAGTATACTTCCCCAAACTGCCTCAGTTTGGCCCATGGTTGCTAAGCAACTCCTTCATTCCAAAGCTGCGATAGATTGAGGGGATACTGAGGCTCTGCTGGGCTTTGAAGAGTGATTTTTCACAGGCAGAAGATATGTGAGAAAGACACAGCCCATATCCCAATTGGAGGTCAACATTAGACCTAATTCTAGAATAGGGATTGCTGGGCCTTCCCCAATAGTTCATTCCTCTTAAAGGACACCTACAAATTGTCATTATTGTTACTGGGTGGGATAATTGTTCACTGTTAAGTAAGAAAAGGTTTGTGTATTTTAAGGATGTCTTTCAAAGAAAACAGGAGTAAAATGATATGGTGTTTGGATAAAATATTTCAGCAAAGAAGAAAGAGAGACTCACATAAAGCAAATGTGGCAATATCTTGATAATTATTGAATCTTGATGATGAAATGCAAGGATTCACTTTATTCTTCATTTTCTCAGGTCAATTTTTTAAAATTTTTTAAGTTGTTTTTTAGATTATTTTAAATCTTCCTTCGACTACTGCACGTCTACATGTATATTACCTCAACAGTCCTTGGAGGGAAGGCTCTCTCCTTTGGAAGAGAAATGATCTGGAATACCCATAACAAAAATGCCCCTGTGAAATGCTCAGGAAAATCTGAGTGTGCTGAAAGCTCAGAGGTCTTTGAGGTGAATTTCCTCTCCAGCCAGCAGTGTGTGATGAACAGACCAACGTGCTAAAACAACATTTCCCGAAAGCTATTCTGCACAACACCAGGCGTATGACAAGTTCCAAGCAAGAAATGGTTCCACTGTCATGTATACTTAGGAAAGAGATGCACATGGGCTCCTGCTCAGCAAGTCATCATGGTCATGATCATTTTAAAGGCTCTGCTGAATCTTCAGGGACAAAAGGAAAAACCTCCTGTTGTTCTCTTATCCTGTTCTGTCCTAGAGACTGAGAGAGGAGGGAGAGGTCCCTGCATTGGGAAAGGAAGGGAATGTATATCCGTCCATCCCTTGGGGCCTTCTACATACACCAGAGTTGTGTTAAGTGGCTTTCCTGGTGTCTGCAGTAAGTCCTCATTATGCATTCACTCAGCACCCTGTATTTCCCCGACTGGAACATGTGTAATGCTTTACTCTGACTTCTTGTTCCGTAATTTATCTTTCCTGTCATATCGTGAACTGCCCATGGGTAAAGTCTATATCTTGTGTTCATCACTGATAACTACCATGGTCTCCTTTTAACTTAACATAATTCTTACAAAATTATGGATGCTCAATAAATATTTGCTGGGCAAACAGAGGAGCTATCTCACTGAATCCTCAGGATGGCCAGAGGAGAGATCAGTCTCCCTATTTTATAGATGATGGTTGGAGACACATGGAGATGAAATAGGTTTTCTCAACTCTTTACAACAAGGGAATGGCATATCTGGCATTCAAAATCAGTTTGGTTGACCCTTAATGTTCTTGCATCTCTTCACGGATAAATATTATAAACCAAAATTGCAGCAATTCTGAAGAGTAGAGAAAGGAAAGGGAAAATTAGTAACTTTGCAATGGAAAAACTTGCAGATGCTACCTTATCCAAAGTTGACATGGCCTGCGATAAGGATACCCCATGATACAATGTGATATCCTCTGATAGGGCATGGTGAGAAGGGCATATCTCTGGATTTTCTCCCCACAAGCCCAGACTTCCCTCTAATCATGAGAAGACATCAGACAAACCTACACTGATGGACATTCTACAAAATACCTAACTGGTACTTTTCAAAAAGGTCAAGGTTATATGAGCAGAAGACTGGAAACAACCATAGACCACAGACTGGAGTAGACCAAGGAGAAATGGTGGCAAAATGCAATGTGGAATCCTGGACTGGATCATGGAACAGAAAAAGAACATTAGCGACAAACAGAGAAAATCCAAACAAAGTACAAAGCATAGTGAACAGTATTTTACCAATATTCAGTTCTTGGTTTTAGTAATTGTACTTTGTTTGGGTAAGATTTTAACACGTGGGAATGCTGCATTTAGGAAGGGTATTGTGCAAGTTGCCATTGCCTCCGTAGCAAATTGCCACAAACTATGACTGAAACAATACACACTTACAATCTAACAGTTCTGGAACTCAGAAGTCAGAACTAAAATTAAGATTTTGGCAGAGCTGCCTTCCTTCTGGAAACTCCAGGGGAAAATCTGTTTCTTTGCTTCTTTTTATTATGGTGAATTATACCTAGGATGAAATTGACCATTTTTGCCACTTTTTTCTTGTAGAGTTCAATGGCATTAAGTACATTCACATTGTTGGCAACCATCACCACCATCCATCTCCTGAATGTTTTCATCTCCCTTCACTGACACTTTGTACCCATTAATGATATGTTTACTTGCCTTTTCCAGCTTCTAGAGTTACCCACATTTCTTGTTTCATGGCCCACTTCTATCTTCACAGCCCACAGAGCAAGCAAATCTCTCTTTGGCTCTCCAATCTGCCTCTCTCCCTTATAAGGATCCCTGGGCTTATACTGGGCCCACCAAGATAACTGTAGAATAATCTCCTCATCTCAAGATCTGTAATTTATTCATAGCTGCAAAGTCCCTTTGTCATATAAGGTGACATATTCACAGGTATGAGAGATCAGACTTGGACATACTGGGGGAAGGGCATTGTTCTTTCTCTACAGGTGTTTAGGAACCATCTGTATTAACTTTGCAACTTTCCTGTAAGTCTAAAGTTATTTCAAAATAAAATGTTTTAGAAACAGCAATAACTGTATGACCATTTATGATAGACATAGACTGTCTCAAAATACATATTCACAAATTCTCAAAGTTGCATAGGAACTTAAAGATTTTTCTGTTAATTGACCAAATTTTGATAGTCCTCAAGGAATGATAATATGTGGAGTAAGAGGTAAGTTTATCTGAAAGTGACCCCTAGACATCTTTCTGAAAAATTCTTGATGCTGAGTCTACTGAAACCAAGAGCTCCTATAGCAACCAAGTACAGTATCAACCCAGGGCAAAATGAAAGTAATCAATTTAAAACCTGGATCCTGCACAGCTGGAAAGATATTCCTGTCCCTTTATCTTCCTACAAAAACAGCTTCTGGAATCAGTGGTCTTTGACCTCAGGCCAAAACCAAAGAAGTACCCTATAAAGAACTTTCTTTATACTATACTATAAGCAGTTGAGGGGTGCCTGGGTGGCACAGTCAGTTAAGCATCTGACTCGTGGTTTCAGCTCAGGTCATGATCTCAGGTTCATGAGATCAAGCCCATGTGTTGGGCTCTGTGGTCAGCAAAAAGTCTGCTTGGGATTCTCTCCCCGCCTCCTTCTGCCCCTCCTGCTTGTTCATGCCCTCTCTCTCTCTCTCAAGTAAATAAATAAGAAAGAAAGAAAGAACGAGTAAACAAATGAAAGAAAGAAAGAAAGGGAAAGTGGGTGGAAGGAAGGAAGAAAGAAAGAAAAACTAGTTGATGCTCCAGAGGGACACCTCCTAAGATGTGTGTGGGGAGTTTGGAAGGAGAAGCTGAACAGAGTGGAACCAACTCCAGAACTTTCCAATAGACACTGAGAAAATGGGGTAAAGTAAGGAACACCAGCAGAAGAGCTATACTGGAGAAAGTTCACCTCCTAAGCAACAACCTTATTATTTGGGTCATCGTCGGGGGTGCCCAGCCTTCCAGCCTGCTCTATTCCTACAAACCTAACAAAGTAGCCAACCTCTGCAAATGCCTCACCCAATTATAATGTAGCCACAATTGACCTGTCCAAGCAAAGAAGATGCTTGGAAAACAGACCCATCTTTACTCATAAATATGCAACCATTTGGGTGTATGGTAATGCAATTTACAGAGGTGAGGAAGATGAGTGAAACATCAGTTTGAAGAAGATGATAAAGACCAGGAAACAGAGGAAATCCAGAATTCTCTTTCAGACATGTTAATGTGGCTATCAGAAACCAGCATCAATTTTAGAAAAAAAAATACAATTGTTTTAAACACTTCTACCAAAATAAAAATCTCTCAGATTGAGTTTAAAACAAAATACAAGTATACACTTTTATATGATACAACCAAATCCATATAACACTGAAAAATGAAAATTAAAATTTACTCCAGTTTACAGTGACTACTTACAAAAGAAAATACCCAAGGGAGGTAGACATTTTAGTATCAAAGGAGAATTCAAGGCAAAATGCATTAAGCAAAGAAAAGGTTACTTTACACAGATAGAAAGTATAGCCTATAATGAAGAATCTAATAATCAAAAACTTCTGAAAGGGAATGAATTATACAGCATCAACTTGTAGGGCAAAAGCCACAAGGAATGCAGGAGAAAACAGACAGAAATTATTACTGTGGTAGACCTGGAGTGCTACCAAATGTCAAAGACAGATTAAGTAGGACAAACACAAATAAAGGAAGTAAATAAACAAACAAGTAAATAAGGACACAATGCTGGTAACAACATGATGAATGGAGGTGGAGGCACACACTTTCAAAAGTAACCTCAACCTAGCTTTCGCTCTTCTCTCCTGCCTGTTCACTCTGCTCACGCCCTTCTCCCCCCTCCCCTGCTGCTTCTGGTTTACCTTTTCTTAGAAAATTGAGGAAACTTAACCATATATATATATGGTTGTCTGTATAACCATATATATATACACACATATATATATTCCATGTATATCATATATCGTGTGTGTGTGTGTGTGTGTGTGTGTGATGGGGAACATAAATAATAATCAAGTAAGTTAAGGGAAAAAATGTTCTGAGTTGGTAGATGAAGCCATTCTAGCTGCAGACCCCAAAGGTGCTATTGCCCTTGACCCAGGTAGAGCCCAGAGCCTTCCGGGGGGATGGTTTTAGAACCTCTCTGTGACCCTATTATTTCTATTCAAGAGGCACAATCTGCCTTGGCCACTGATGGAACTTGATAGCCCACTAGCCTTTGACTTTGCGATGAAGGAGGAACACTTTCTTATTATTTGAAAGTTGCCTCGCTATTTTTCCTCCCATGTGTGAGTTTTGTTATGTAGCTTATAGGGATTCTGGACAGTTCTTCCTGATCTAACACCTTCCTAGATGAAACCTGGGAAGAATTGGTTTTGGCCTTTTTTCTTTTTTTTCTTCAAATTCTTTTTTTTTTTAATTTCATTCTTTTTTTTTTTTTTACATTTTTTAAAATTTCTTTTCAGCGTAACAGCATTCATTGTTTTTGCACCACACCCAGTGCTCCATGCAATCTGTGCCCTCTCTAATACCCACCACCTGGTTCCCCCAACCTCCCACCCCCTGCCCCTTCAAAACCCTCAGATTGTTTTTCAGAGTCCATAGTCTCTCATGGTTCACCTCCCCTTCCAATTTCCCCCAACTCCCTTCTCCTCTCTAACTCCCCTTGTCCTCCATGTTATTTGTTATGCTCCACAAATAAGTGAAACCATATGATAATTGACTCTCTCTGCTTGACTTATTTCACTCAGCAGAATCTCTTCCAGTCCCGTCCATGTTGCTACAAAAGTTGGGTATTCATCCTTTCTGATGGAGGCATAACACTCCATAGTGTATATGGACCACATCTTCCTTATCCATTCGTCCATTGAAGGGCATCTTGGTTCTTTCCACAGTTTGGCAACCGTGGCCATTGCTGCTATGAACATGGGGGTACAGATGGCCCTTCTTTTCACTACATCTGTATCTTTGGGGTAAATACCCAGTAGTGCAATTGCAGCGTCATAGGGAAGCTCTATTTTTAATTTCTTGAGGAATCTCCACACTGTTCTCCAAAGTGGCTGCACCAACTTGCATTCCCACCAACAGTGTAAGAGGGTTCCCCTTTCTCCACATCCCCTCCAACACATGTTGTTTCCTGTCTTGTTAATTTTGGCCATTCTAACTGGTGTAAGGTGATATCTCAATGTGGTTTTAATTTGAATCTCCCTGATGGCTAGTGATGATGAACATTTTTTCATGTGTCTGATAGCCATTTGTATGTCTTCATTGGAAAAGTGTCTGTTCATATATTCTGCCCATTTTTTTTGAAGCCAGACAACTGTGAAGTTTGAGGGAACAGTCTGTCAGACCAACCTCACTTCCAATACAAGCTGCAAATGTTAGAGGTTCCCAAAACCAAAGTTAGGTTTGATGATTTGCTAAAAGGATTTACAGAACTTACTGATAGCTGCGGTAGTTATGGTTTACTACAGGGAAAGGATACAGATTAATATCAGCTAAAGATCACTGTATATAGGACAGAGTCCAGGGGAAGAACCAAACACAGAGGTTGCCCCTGTCCTTTCCCCCATGAAGCCAGGACACAATTAGTCTTCTGGCAATTATGCCTGACAATGTGGGTGGAGTATTGCCAACCAGGGAAGCCTACCTAAGCCTCGTGTTCAGAACTTGACTGGGGCTCCATCATTTGATTGCCTACATGGGTGATCTCAATCACCAGTCCCTCCAGAGATCAACAGATCCTGCTTGTCCCAAAGCCCCCCCGCAACTAATATCTCCTTGCTGGTCTTTCTAGCTTGGCAGTCCCCACCATAAGACTGTCTAGTGTGGTCAGATCCCAATCTAAATCATTTTGTTAGACTACCTGACATGACCCAAGGCCTCACAGTAAACAAAGACACTTCTATCAGGCATGACATTCGGAGAAGACAGAGGCTAGATCTCTTTTTAGGCAAGATTAAATTCTTGACTACACAGAGGTGCAAGGCCTATGCAACTCAGGAACAGTGTCTGGATAGTTGAAAGAGACCAGGGCCAGATGATAACGACGTGAATATTAATAGCACTAGCTTGGATTTGCTAAGTTTTTCTACGGGTCAGGCACTGTGCTACCTCCTTTCATGGAGTACCTCACCGAGGTGTCAACCCTCACCCCCCAGACATGGAATTGATATTCTCCCTAGGGTGTGTGGGGAGAGAGGGTCATAAGACCATGTGATCAGTTGGTCAGTTGCACTGAGACTTGGCTCCTCCACCTGTGTCCTCCACTTTTAAAGAGATGGACTGAAGGTGCCTTATACAGCACAGTGACTAAAATCAGGGACCAGCCTCAAATTTCTAGTGTGGTAACTTTGGGCACCTGTTACTAGATGAAAGTCCATGAAGGTAGAGAGTCTAATCTGTTTTCTTCATTCCTGTATCTTCAACCCTGAGAAACTACCTGGCACAAAGTAAATACTCTATACATCTTTCACGAATAATTGACTCTCTCTGCTTGACTTATTTCACTCAGCACGAATAAATGAAACTTATCTAACCTAAGCCTCACTTCCTAGTATTGAAAATAGGAGAAAACGTATCTGTCACTAGAGATGTTGGAAGGATTAGTGCATTAATGCAGTAAGGCCTCTGGCACCAGGAAGTGTCCAGTAAAGGTATCAATCACTGCAGGGCCATGATTATTATCTAGCTCAGCAGGGAAGAAGGTTTAGAAACTGACAGAAGTCCCCTTCAGGAGTGGAATGTGCATCTGATTGGAATGAGGCCTTCTTGGTGCCCCTGCACCTGAAAATTTTGGCAGGGCCTGGGCAAGGCCCTCCAGAATTGGAAAAAAAAAAAAAAAATCCCAACACAGAACAGACCCCATTCCTTCTTTCCAAACTGTGCTCAAGCAATTCCTATTTATTTCCTAGTTCTTCATCTCCACTCATATCCTAATGCTTCCTCTTAGTTCATTTCGCTGTATCTTCTTCTGCTTGAATTTTTCAGACACGCAATAATTTTATCTTTAGCTTTCCTTTTTTAAAGATGATGGCATTTGGGGCTATAAAATTTCCTCAAAGTACAGACTTAGCTGTCTATCATAGATCTTGCCATGACATGTTTTCTCTTTTTTTAAAGATATATCTATTTATTTGCGTGAGAGAGACAAAGAGGGGGAAGGGAGCAGAGGGAGAGAATCTTGGAGCAGACTCCCCACTGAGCATGGAGCCCAATGCAGGCTCAGTGTGGGGCTCAATCTCATGACTGGAGCTGAAGCCAAGGGTTAGATGCTTAACCACATGAGCCCCCCTGGCGCCCTTGCCATGGTATGTTCTTATCCCTGCTCTCTAGTTAGTTTGCCACAGTGTTCACTTTGGCAGCACATATATTCTAGTTAGTTTGCTGCTGCATATTTTATTTCCTGTAAAATCCTGTAACTTATAGTTAATTCCATATTTCTTGATTAGGACACATTTGAAAGTATTGGTTGAGCTGGGTTCCCAGTAGAAAATATAAGTTTTATCAAAACTAAAGGCTTGAAGTTGAAAATGAGATCTATAACCCTCAGAGGCACAGCTACTGTGTTTCCATCACAAAACACCCAAGCGGTGAGGTTGGCTGATCCTTTTCTTGGGTCCCTCCCCAAAGGCCCTCCTTTAACAGGCAGACACAAGCCTCCACACCTCATTCTAGAGTGCTCCTGCACTGGGAGTGAACCCCAAACTGGTGCTCAGGGACTGCTCAGCTCACAGTGGTGGATCTTTTAGTACTTACAGAGAACACAATTTGCCACTGGGCATGAGAATGAGACAACTGAGAGCCATTCTCACGACACCTAGAAAGAATCTTTGCCTTATCATATTGCTACTGTAAATTCACCTTTAAAACACAAGAAATTGTGGGGTTCTTGGCTGGCTCAGTCAGTAGAGCATATGATTCTTGATCTCAGGGTTGAGTTCAAGCCCCACACTGGGCGTGGAGACTGCTTAAAAAATTCAAACACCAGAAATTCTATCTTTATAGTTAACTTATCTTTTTAAATGTTTTAGGGGAGGTTCCACTGATCTACCTTCTCCAGGATGATGTTTCATTCCTGGGTTCATTCTGAGGAAAGTTATTTTCTTCTTCCCCAGGCCTCAACCCTGGGCTGCGCCTGTCCTACATGGGCACTGGCTCAATCTATGAGATGAAAGGCCAGCACTGAATGTCCAAAGCCCAGTGCCCCACCCAGGAATCAGGCCCCAGTAAATCAGTAAAGCTTACCTTAGCAAGATCCCCTGAATTTCCAAAACAAGAGGTCCCGAGCAGGGATGCAACCATAAAATTATTCCATCTTTTCCACACACTGAGAATTCCTTCACCACCAAGAAGGCCCTGCTGACTCATTACGTGAGCTTAGGCAAGTCATTTAACCTCTCTAGATCTGTATCCTCATGTACAAAATGGGTATAAGATCAATTCCTCAGAGTTGCCTTGATGACTGAATGGAAGAATGTATGTAAAACACTCAGCATCATATCTGACACATAGAAAGCAACAAATGTTAACTTTTCATTATTATTGTTATGGTGGTGGTAGTTAAACTCAGACAAGATTCCCACACACTCTTTAATGCATCCCCGGCTATGGAGTAGTTGCAACAGCCCTGAAAAACAAACATAATTTCACAGAAAAATGGGAAACCTTAAGTAGTGTGCTCAGAGGAATAAGAAAAAGAAAAACAGTATGTATCTGCCTGAGAATATAACATAATTAAATATTTGTTAATATATGATTAATATAGATATAAATGCAAATAACATTTTGGCAGGATCTCCTTAGGGTCCCAAAGCACAAGGTCCCCAAAGTTGCTACTTTGGCTTCTTATTTATAAGCTTTATATCAGTGTGATCAGTTGAGTGTGGAACCAGGAGTCATTTGTGTGTTCTTTAAAGTGTATCACAGGGGGCACCTGGGTGGCTCAGTAGGTGAAGCGTCTGCCTTCAGCTCAGGTCATGATCACAGGATGCTGGGATCAGGCCCTTCATCAGGCTCCCTGCTCAGTGGGAGCCAGCTTCTCCCTCTTCTCCCCACTCATTCTTTCTATCACTATCTCTGTCACCATCTCTGTCTCTCTCTCCCTCTCTCTCTCTCAAATAAATAAAGTCTTTTGGAAGGAAGGAAGGAAGGAAGGAAGGAAGGAAGGAAGGAAGGAAGGAATGAATGTAGGAGGGAAGGAAGGAAGGATGGAAAGAAAGAGAGATGGAGGAAAGAAAGAAAGAGAGAGAGAGGAAGGAAGGGAGGGAGGGAGGGAGGAAGAAAGAATCACATGTAAATTTGGTCAGGCCAGGAATTAACATAGATGATATCTGTCCATCCTGTGTTTGGTTTTAAGGACACAGCGCTCTCTGTCTGACAATCAGATTCTGTACCACTATGGGTGATAAGCCAGGGTCCCTAAAAAGCCAAGAGGGGTTTCCTGCTTCAGCACCACCTATTAAGGCAAGCTAGCAAACACGCGCGCATGCGCGCGCGCGCACACAAACACAAACACACACACACACACACACACACACACACACACACACACGGCTCTCAGATGCATTTTAGCCTCAGAATGTTCTTGAAAAATATTTCACTTATTTGCCAACATAAAAATCAAATGTCATATAATTAACAAATCTTGGGATGCCTGGCTGGCTTAGTCAGTTAAACATCCAACTCTTGGTTTCTGCTCAGGTCATGATCATAGGGTCGTAAGACTGGCCCCACCTCAGGCCCTAAGCTCAGTGCAGAGTCCACTTGAGATTCTTTCCTCTCTGTGCCTCCCCTTGCTCGCACACACTCTCTCAATCTCTCTAAAATAAATAAATAAAATCTTCTGGGAAAAAAATTAGCAAAGCATTTCATTGTGGTGGTGGTATTTAACATTGTCATGAAATTTAGGAAAATGAATTTGAAATGAATTCTGTAGATTAACGTGACCCTTTTAAAAAACTGGTTACACACACACACATGCACACCCACACCCCTCTTGCTATATCAAAAGTATTGGGTATATTTATATACTTTGGCCTAGTAATTAGAAGACTAGCACTGTATCCTCAGGAAATATGCTTAAATATAGAAAAGTGTTTATTTTAGGGGTGCTTATTATATTCTTATTAATAAAAATGAATATTGAAAGAAGCCTAAATGTTCAACAATGGGGAATTACTAAGTAATTTATATTATTCCCACCTATTGGAATATTATGTAAGACTGAAGTTGTTTACAAAGAGTTAGTTATATAAAGAAACAAGAGCATTGAATGACACATTGGACCAGATGGACCTCACAGATATATACAGAACATTCCACCCTAAAACAACAGAATACTCATTCTTCTCAAGTGCACATGGAACCTTCTCAAGAATAGACCACATACTGGGTCACAAATCAGGACTCAACCAGTACCAAAAGACTGAGATTATTCCCTGCATATTCTCAGATCACAATGATTTGAAACTGGAGCTCAATCACAAGGAAAAGTTCAGAAGGAACTCAAACACCTGGAAGCTAAAGACCACCTTGCTTAAGAATGCTTGGATCAACCAGGAGATCAAAGAAGAAAGAACAGAAACAATTCATGGAAACCAATGAGAATGAAGACACTTTGGTCCAAAACCTATGGGATACAGCAAAGGCAGTCCTAAGGGGGAAATACATAGCCATCCAAGCCTCCCTCAAAAAAACTGAAAAATCCAGAACACACCAGCTTTCTCTACACCTTAAAGAACTGGAGAATAAACAACAAATTAAACCAACTCCACACATAAGAAGAGAAATAATCAAGATTAGAGCTGAGATCAATGAGGTAGAAACCAGAGATACAGTAGAATGTATCAATGAAACAAGAAGGTGGTTTTTTGAAAGAATCAATAAGATCGATAAACCATTGGCCACGCTAATCCAAAAGCAAAGAGAGAAAGCCCAAATTCATAAAATTATGAATGAAAAGGGAAAGATCACAACTAACACCAAGGAAGTAGAAACAATCATCAGAAATTATTATCAACAGTTATATGCCAATAAGCTAAGCAACCTAGATGAAATGGATGCATTCCTGGAAAACTATAAACTCACAAAATTGAACCAGGAAGAAATTGACAACCTGAATAGACCGATATCTAGTAACGAGATTGAAGAAGTGATCAAAAACCACCCAAAAAACAAGAGCCCAGGACCTGATGGATTCCCTGAGAAATTCTACCAAACTTTCAAAGAAGAAATAACACCTATTCTCCTGAAGCTCTTTTCAAAAATTGAAGCAGAAGAAAAACTTCCAGACACTTTCTATGAAGCCAGCATTACCCTGATCCCCAAACCAGGCAAAGACCCTACCAAAAAGGAGAATTTCAGACCAATATCACTGATGAATATGGATGCTAAGATTCTCAACAAGATCCTAGCAAACAGGATCCAACAGCACATTAAAAAGATTATCCACCATGACGAGGTGGGATTCATTCCTGGGCTACAAGGATGGTTCAACATTCACAAATCAATCAATGTGATAGAAAAAATTAATATGAGAAGAGAGAAGAACCACATGGTCCTCTCAATTGATACAGAAAAAGCATTTGACAAAATCCAGCATCCATTCCTGATTAAAACGCTTCAAAGTATAGGGATAGAGGGAACATTCCTGAACTTCATAAAATCTATCTATGAAAAACCCACAACAAATATCATCCTCAATGGGAAAAAGCTTGCAGCCTTTCTGTTGAGATCAGGAACATGACAAGGATGCCCACTCTCACCACTCTTGTTCAACATAGTATTAGAAGTCCTGGCAACAGCAATCAGACAACAAAGAGAAATAAAAGGTATCCAAACTGACAATGAAGAAGTCAAACTCTCTCTCTTCACAGATGACATGATACTTTATATAGAAAACCCACAAGACTCCACCCCCAAACTACTAGAACTCATACAGCAATTCAGTAACGTGGCAGGATACAAAGTCAATGTACAGAAATCAGTGGCTTTCTTATACACTAACAATGAAAATACAGAAAGGGAAATTAGAGAATCAATTCCATTTACCGTAGCACCAAGAACCATAAGATATCTGGGAATAAACCTAACCAAAGAGGTAGAGGATCTGTACTCAAGGAACTACAGAACACTCATGAAAGAAATTGAAGAAGACACAAAAAGATGGAAGACCATTCCATGCTCTTGGATCAGAAGAATAAACATTGTTAAAATGTCTATACTGCCTAGAGCAATCTATACTTTTAATGTCATTCCGATCAAAATTCCACTGGTATTTTTCAAAGAGCTGGAGCAAATAATCCAGAAATTTGTATGGAACCAGAAGAGACCCCGAATCTCTAAGGAAATATTGAAAAACAAAAATAAAACTGGGGGCATCACGTTACCTAATTTCAAGCTTTACTACAAAGCTGTGATCACCAAGACAGCATGGTACTGGCATAAAAACGGACACATAGACCAGTGGAACAGAGTAGAGAGCCCAGATATGGGCCCTCAACTCTATGGTCAGTTAATCTTCGACAAAACAGGAAAAAATATACAGTGGAAAAAAGACAGTCTCTTCAATAAATGCTGCTGGGAAAACTGGACAGCTATATGTAGAAGAATGAAACTCGACCATTCTCTTACACCGTACACAAAGATAAACTCAAAATGGATAAAAGACCTCAACGTGAGACAGGAATCCATCAGAATCCTAGAGGAGAACATAGGCAATAATCTCTTCGATATCAGCCATAGCAACTTCTTTCAAGATATGTCTCCAAAGGCAAAGGAAACAAAAGTGAAAATAAACTTTTGGTACTTCATCAAAATCAAAAGCTTCTGCACAACAAAGGAAACAGTCAACAAAACAAAGAGGCAACCCATGGAATGGGAGAAGATATTTGCAAATGACAGTACAGACAAAAGATTGATATCAAGGATCTATAAAGAACTCCTCAAACTCAACACACACAAAACAAATAATCATATCAAAAAATGGGCAGAAGATATGAACAGACACTTCTCCAATGAAGACATACAAATGGCTATCAGACACATGAAAAAATGTTCATCATCACTAGCCATCAGGGAGATTCAAATTAAAACCACATTGAGATATCACCTTACACCAGTTAGAATGGCCAAAATTAACAAGACAGGAAACAACATGTGTTGGAGGGGATGTGGAGAAAGGGGAACCCTCTTACACTGTTGGTGGGAATGCAAGTTGGTGCAGCCACTTTGGAGAACAGTGTGGAGATTCCTCAAGAAATTAAAAATAGAGCTTCCCTATGACGCTGCAATTGCACTACTGGGTATTTACCCCAAAGATACAGATGTAGTGAAAAGAAGGGCCATCTGTACCCCCATGTTCATAGCAGCAATGGCCACGGTTGCCAAACTGTGGAAAGAACCAAGATGCCCTTCAATGGACGAATGGATAAGGAAGATGTGGTCCATATACACTATGGAGTGTTATGCCTCCATCAGAAAGGATGAATACCCAACTTTTGTAGCAACATGGACGGGACTGGAAGAGATTCTGCTGAGTGAAATAAGTCAAGCAGAGAGAGTCAATTATCATATGGTTTCACTTATTTGTGGAGCATAACAAATAACATGGAGGACAAGGGGAGTTGGAGAGGAGAAGGGAGTTGAGGGAAATTGGAAGGGGAGGTGAACCATGAGAGACTATGGACTCTGAAAAACAATCTGAGGGTTTTGAAGGTGCGGGGGGTAGGAGGTTGGGGGAACCAGGTGGTGGGTATCAGAGAGGGCACGTATTGCATGGAGCACTGGGTGTGGTGCAAAAACAAGGAATACTGTTATGCTGAAAATTAAAAAAAAAAAAAGAGTTATAACAATAAAGTGAAACCAATGCAGGCTAAAAAACCATAGTTATGAAAAAATAACTAGACAGAGTAAAAAATTGAAAGAATGTTGGTTCAAATGGTATCATGGCTTATCTTGGGGTAGGAAGCTTATGGGTAACATTTTTCTCCTCTTCTTTTTTTGTTTTCTAAATTTTATAAGGTAAAGGCTTTTTGAATGAAACAATAGACTTTATTTATTTTTATTACTTATTTTAAGTTTTTTTTGTTTATTTATTGGTTTGACAGAAAGATGGCCAGAGCACAGGTAGGCAGGATGGCAGGCAGAGTGAGAGGGAGAAGCAAGTTCCTGCTGAGCAGGGATCATGATACGGGGCTCAATAGCAGGACCCCAGGATCAAGGCCAGAGCTGAAGGCAGATGCCTAACCACCTGAGCTACCCAGGCGCTCAGCTGATTTAATTTCTGAAAAGAAAAAAAAAAAAAAAAAAAAAAGGAAGTCTAAGAACTAAATGAGAAAAGGAAGAAAAAAAAGGAAATGATATTTCTTTCTCCTTGCCCCTCCTCCTGACCCTTGAAAGGTCTTAACCCAAGGGATTTATCCCAAGGAAGGGCTTACAAGCTGTGGGTACCTCATCAAGGTTCAGCATCCCTCCCCATCCAGCTTACTAAACTCTCAATAACTGACAGCAGAGGTAGGATTGTACTGTTTTCCAGCCCTAGTGCAGAGAACAGGGTCTGAGTACTTAATAAACATTGAATTGAACAGAGTGAGACCAACCCATTTTGGCCTGACTCCAATCGTTCTTTCCAAAGACGTTTTTCATTTCAGTACCCACTGCCCATCTCTGGGGCAAGACAAGATCAAAATTTCTTGCTGCCTTCTGGGCTGACTTACCCAGAAACCCAAATGTTTAGTCTCTCAGATAGCTCAGGATTCCCAAGACTGCCAACATGTCCAGTCTATCATAGCGTATAGCCAAAAATACAAACTATGATTTGGATAGATGAAAGACAAATTCTTGATAATTCAAAGGGGGGATCAAATCAATTTCTTCAAGGTAAACTCTGCTGCTGTGCCACAAATCTTAAGTTCCTTGCCTGAAAATCTATTTACCACACATTCACCTCTACTCTCAAGTCAGAAGCATCCCTTGGACAGCTCACATTCCTGCAAATTGGTGTCTATTTGTAGCAATTTGGTTTATTATCACTGGTTCAGGGACAATTTAGAGCAGATTTTGGCAGGCTTTTGTGAAACCAATCTGCCCCGTTGTTCTCCTTATGGAAGACACCTGCTTTGCCAGGAAGATGCATTAGTTGTGGGTGACTGAGTAAGAACACAATTAAGCTGTCAGAGCTCCCATGGTTCCCTGCTGGGCCTGAAAACCGTGACTCTCAGGGATGCCCATTTCTTACGTTGACCAGAGGACCTGTCCAAAGGGCCCTACTGCATTTCTTCCCACATTTAGTGCCAGAACATTCAGTAAAGACAAATGGCACTTAGCAAAGAGATCAGAACTTGAGAGTTCCATGGATAGATTCTAGATAGTTATTTCCACCCCATCCTCTCAGAATCATGTATGTCTAACCCAAGAGAGCTGTGGAATCAGTTTACAGTCCCAAGAGCTCCCAGAAGTCTCAACATTGCCAGGCAGGCTGAAATGAATGTCCTTTGTGAGGGTTCAGCCTGGCTCCAACTTGGATCTTCAGCTAGGAGAGACTCCTACTTTTTGATGCCCAAGGTAATAAAGAGAAATGCATCACAGATGCCCTCAGTAGAGGATGACTGTCTCTGGAGATTGAGTGGGTCACACATGAGACTTCCCGAACTAATAAGTGATGTCTTTCCATCAACTGTGCCAGCATTACCCACCAGGAGTCATTCCAATTATAATCAGAGAGAACTTCTAAGGAGGAAAAGAGAGGGACCAATTCTTGTCTTTGGTTTCCCCCTCCTTATCCAATTCCCAAACTACCAGAGATGGCAGCTGCTTTATCCCTGGCCTATAACCTCCCCGTCATATGTGTGGTTTTGTGGAAATAGCACAGGTTTTGAACCCACATCCACATGGTCACAAATGTGGCTCTGACCTTCACAAACTGCAAGACCTTGGACAAGTTATTTAATCTCTGTACTAGGTTCCACCTGACACCTTGGTGTGTGGGTTTTATACAGCTCTATCCCCAAAGGCCCAGTAATGTTTTCAGAGATATTAAGTTCTTTTAAATTCTATTAAGAAGCATTAAGAGAGTTTCTTCCTCCAACCTATTAGTCAACAAGGTCATTCATGTCTCAGCTCAAGCGTCATTTCCTCAAAGAGCCTTCCCTCATCACCCACCCTCAGCCAGTCATGAGCACATCACTTTTAGATGTCATTTTATTTATTCATTCATCTATTTGGTCAGTGGCTCAATTTATGCCCTGTGATTCCTACAAGCTTTATAAGAGCTGGGAGCTTATCTGTTCTTGTTGACCACTGCATGCAGTATATATAGCAATTCCTGAAACACTGACAGAACTCACAGACATCTGTTGGACAAACAAAGTCAAAGCATGGGCTCTAGCGGAGAGCATCTCACAGTGTGGGGAGCGAAAGGCACTGACACTATACTTTGCTGTGGGACCAGGCTTCAGGAAAGCTTCCCAGCTAGACCACATGGCCCTCTCAACATGCAATGGTTACTCTCATATGTCAGCTTGACTAGGTAAGAGATGCCCAAGAGCAAGGGGAGAAGCTTCCATCAGATCAGACCATGCTGAGACCCTCTCACTCTGGACCCCTTAGAGGATATCCCCAGTGCTTCCCTGGCTAAGTCCAAAAGTGAACAGAAGAGCAGGAGGAAACCTTTCTTGGAAGGGAAGGTTGGAAGCAGAAAGAGCCAATTGCGTGTTTTCCCAGCCACGGAAATGGAAAGCACAAGTCTTGGGCATGTGCCACAGAACACCTTCTGTCTAACTGGGGAGCCAGATCTGGGCTCAGTTATCAACTTCTGCTTAACATATATTTGTTGAAAAAGAGAAAAAGAAATCTATCTCTAGGAAGAATAAAGGTTTTTGTTCTTTAGAGGGAACTAAACCAAAGTGACATTTTAAAACGCATAGGTAATCTAGATAAATACAAATATATAAATAAAGTGCCATTTTCCCTCATCAAATTATAATAATTAAAGTAATTCCCCACACTGATTCAGGTGAGATAAAACAGCATGCTCTTACTCGAGTAGTAGGAGAATAAATTAGTATAGAAATTGTGGAAAGGCATCAGGAATCTTAGAAATATGTACACCAGGTCTGCCCCTTAATGGTTGCACAAGTTGCATTTTGCCTAACCCCGAGGGGTACTATTCGCCTTGCGAGAACTGCAATGCACTTACTGAGACAATTTTCCGGTAGAGAGCAGCCAAGTGTCTGAAGGAAGGGCTGCCTCTTTTAAATGTGCGCAAGGTCGCCCCATCAGCTACTGGCAAGGGCAGTTTACATACATGGATACAGTGACTCATCTCTGCGAATCCACATGAAGCAGAACATTGCCCAATATGGAAAATGTTTTATTTACAAAGATCTTCATCACAGCATTATTCAAAAATTGCAAACAACCTAAATGTCCAATCGCAGAGAAATGATTAAATCAGCTGCAGTGTACACAATTGAAATTTATGAACTGCTTATAATAACATGGGAAAAAGCTTCTGCAGTCTTATCATTATAATTTTATATGGATGGATACAAAATTGTGTATACACCATGATTACTACTATGTAAAGCAAACAAAAAATTTTAAAGGCTATTCATAATAAAAATACAGGACAGTAATAAGCCAACATATTAACAGTAGTTGTTTGGGGATGGTAGGTTTGCTGGTGCTTATTTTTTGCCTCCCTAATTTACTATATTTGACAAATAATTTAATGAGCATGTATTCACTTTATATTGAAATCCTCACCAATAACTATTTAGAAGCAGAGAAGAGTTAGAAATTAGAGGCAGAATCCAAATCTTTCCAAATTCTGTTACTGAGACTTGAAGACATTAAAACACCTGATGTGGTATTTTAGTATTTGTGGAAGATCTTTCAGTACCTGGGCCAAGGAAATTATTTTACACCACCTGCTCCAAGAACCCCCCCCATAAGAGCAGGAGCCAGGGACACAGGAAGCTCTAAAGAAGGAAAGAGACTGCAGATGACATGAAACTATATATAGAAAACCCTAATGACTCCACCAAAAAAAAAAAAATATATTCAAATTGATGAATGAATTCAATAAAGTTACAGGATACAAAATTAATATACAGAAATATATTGCATTTCTATTTATTAATAATGAACTAGCGGGAAGAGTAATTAAGGAAACAATCTCACTTATAATTGCACCAAAAATAATAAAACACCTAGGAATAATTTAGCCAAGAAGGTGAAAGACCTATATCCTGAAAACTACAAGACACTGATGAAAGAAACTAAAGATGACACAAACAGAAAACTATACCACACTCATGGACTAGAAGAATTAATATCATTAAAATGCCCAAACTACCCAAAGCAGTCTATGGATTTAATGTAATCCCTATCAACACATCAATAGCATTTTTCATGGAACAAGAAGAAGTAATTCTAAAATTAGTGTGGAATTAAAAAGACCTTGAACAGACAAAGCAGTCTTGAGATAAAAGAACAAAGCTGGAGGTATCAAAATTTCAGATTTCAAGATATACCACAAAGTTATAGTAATCAAAACAGGATGGTACTGTTTTTGTGCCAACAAAAACAGACAGATCAGTAGAACAGAATAGTTGGTCCAGAAATAAACACACATATTATGGCCAATTAATCCATGACAAAGGAGTCAAGAATATACAATGGAGAAAGTCTTTTCAAGAGATGGCATTGGGAAAATGGGACAGCTACAGGCAAAAGAATGAAACTGGACCAATTTCTTTTTTTTTTTTCAAAGATTTTTATGTATTTATTTGACAGAGATCACAAGTAGACAGAGAGTCAGGCAGGGAGAGAGAGGAGGAAGCAGGCTGTCTGCGGAGCAGAGAGCCCAACGTGGGGCTCGATCCCAGGACCCTGGGATCATGACCTGAGCCAAAGGCAGAGGCTTTATTTAACCCACTGAGCCACCCAGGCGCCCCGAAACTGGACCAATTTCTTACACATATACAAAAATAAGCTCAAAATGGATTAAGGAACTAAATGTGAGACTTGAAGCCTTAAAACTCCTGAAAGAAAACATAAACAGTAATCTCTTGGACATCATTCTTAGGAACATATTTATGGCTAAGTCTCCTCAGGCAAGAGAAACAAAAGTGAAAATGAACTATTGGGACTACTCCCAAAACAAAAGGCTTTTAAGCAGCAAAAGAAACCAACAGCAAGAAAAAAAAGCAACCTAGTGAATGGGAGAAGATATTTTCAAATGATTTATCCAATAAGGATTCAATATCCAAAATACATAAAGAATTTATAGAACTCAACATCAAAAAAATGAACAATCCAATTAAAAATGGGCAGAACTGAATAGACATTTTCTCCAAAGAAGACATACATATGGCCAACAGGCATATTAAGAAGTATTCAACATCACTATTCATCAGGAATATGCAAAACATTACCATGTAATGTAAATTGGTACAGCTACAATAGAAAACAGTATGGAGGTGCCTTGAAAAATTAAATATAGAAATAACATATGACCCAGTAATTCTACTTCTAGGTACTTATCCAAATACAACAAAAATGCTAATTTGAAAGTATATTTGCACCTTCATGTTCAGTGCAGCATTACTCACAATAGTCAAAATATGAAGCGACCTAAGTGTCCATCAATGAGTGAATGAAGAAGATGCGGTACACATCCACAATGGAATACTACTAAGCTGCATAAGAAAATGGATCTTGCCATTTGCAACAACACGAATGGGCCTTGAGGGCATTATGCTAAGTGAAATAAGTCAGAAAGAGGAAGATAAATACTATATGATTTCACCTACGTGTGGAATCTGAAGATAAAACATACAAATAATAACAACAAGTTCGTAAATATAGAGTAGATTGGTGCTGCAGAAGTCGCAGGGAGGGATAAAGGCAGGCAGTCAAAAGGTATAAACTTCCAGCTAAAAAATAAGTCATGGGAAGGTAAATGCCCTGCATGGTGACCATAGTTGATACTGTACTGAATATCTGGAAGGTGCTGAGTTGATCTTAAGAATCTTCATTACAAGAAAAAAAAAATGTAACTATGTATTATAACAGATGCTAACTAGACTTACTGTGATGATCATTTTACAATGCATAAAAATTCTGAATCATTATGCTGTATATCTGAAACTGACATAATGTTAATATCAACTTGACCTCAGCCTCTTCCTTTGCCCACCTTAACACTGGCCAAGACACACCACTGAAGAAAATGCCAGAGAGATGCTCCAGCACTCCAGATTGTCCATTCTGTGTTGTCTCAGCCTGCAAGACAAATTATTCCTTATGTCTAAGCCCAGCTCTTTACATTTAAGCTACAGCTTTTCTCTTAACCCTGTACACTTGGGTTCAACAAGACATCAACTGCACCTAAGCAAAATGGCTATAGACCCCAGTGTGGCTCCTACCCAATGTTGCAGAAGATGTGAGCACAATGCCTGCACATGAATCCTTGTCTCAGCTGGGCTGAGCCCCAAACACGGAGTGTAGGCATTAAAAACAGTGTAAACCACTTCCCAGAGGGAACCAACGGGAGGATCCTGCCCAGGTTAAGCCATTGTTCACCAGTGTAGGGGTTGTCAGGAGGGACCTTGCCCTCACCTCTATTGCCCTGAGGGCCTCTCACACCTGCCACAGGACCCCTGCCCTGCCTCGTATAAAATGACAGGCTGTAATTGCTTCATTCTGGAAGGAATGGGAATTTGATGTAAGCAATTGTAATTTAGGGTGCCATTCCAAGACTTGTGGTTAATGCACCAGTCATGGCTGAACACAAAGAAAGGGGGCAAAGAGGTCATTTTCCTCCACACTTGATGTCACTGTGCGTGGGACAGCACTGCCCTCCTTCAGCTGAGTGCTTGAGAACCATGGGCCAAGAGATTGCTCCATCATAACAGTTCCTCTAACTGTGCTTTCTCATTCTTTTCTCCTGCAGGTCACCAACCAAGATGATTTTGACTGCTTTACTTTAGCTAATGGATATAACGAGAAGCAACGCTGTGAATATGCTTTTACAAATTCTGCAAACTGCCTACTATTCAAGCTCTTGATATTCCCACTCTGAGAGCCATTTCCTCCTCCCTCAGTTGAGAATAATGACATAAAATTTGAGGCATGTCTTCTCACGGTAGAGAGAGGAAAAGGTATACAAGCATACAGCTATGCTCACTTTATTGCACAGTATGGAGATTGCATTTTTTACCAACTGAGGAACAGAGGCAACCTCATACTGAGTGAGCCTATCAGCACCATTTTTCCAATAACATTTTCTCACTTTGCATCTCTGTCACCTTTTTTTTTTTCATTTTATTATTTTTTTTTCTTTTTGGTGTCCCAGAATTCACATTATTTATGCACCATACCCAGTGCTCCATGCAATACATCTGTGTCACCTTTTGGTACTTCTCACAATACTTCAAACTTTTGAATTTGATGACTTTGAGAGATTCAAGACTTTGGAAGAGGAAGTACCTGCAGATGTGGTGCGAACAGCAAGAGGAACTAGAATCAGAAGTGGAGCCTGAGGATGAGCCTGGATCGCGGCAATCTCCTGATCAGACTTGAACAGATGAGGAGCTGCTTCTCGTGGATGAGCCAAGCACCTGGTTTCTTGAGATGGAATCTACTCTTCGTGGAGACGCTGGGAAGATTGTTGAAATGACAACAATCTAGATCTAGAATATTCCAGAAACTTAGTTGATAAAGCAGCAGCAGGGATTGGGAGGATTGGCTCCAATTTTGACAGAAGTTCTACTGTGGGTCAGATACTATCAAATAACACTGCATGCTACAGAGACATCATTTGTGAAAGGAACAGACAGTCCATGCAGCAAACTTCACTGTTGTCTTAACTGGAAAAATTGCCCCAGGCGCCCCAGCCTTCAGCAGCTGCTGCCCTGATCCATCGGCTGCCATCAACACTGAGGCAAGTCCCTCCACCAGCAAAAAGATGATGACTCACTGAAAGCTCAGATGATGGTCAGCATTCTTTAGCAATAACATGTTTATAATTAAGGTGTGTACATTTCTTTTTTAGACATAACGCTTAGCACACTAAGTATGTTACAGTATAGTGTAAACACAATTTTATATCCATGGAGAAATCAATAATTCACTTGACTCCTTTTATTGTAATATTCACTTTATTACGGTGGTCGGGAACTGAACTTGCAGTACCTCTGAGGTGTGCGTGTATAAAGTAACAGGACCTGAGCGAGTTATTAATTGCTTTTTCTACGCCAGACACCATGCCAGGTGCCTTCTATTAATTACTGCATACAATCCTCAGAAAGACACCCATGAAATAGGATTATTTCCATCTGGTGATGAGAATATTATAGCTGAAATACCTAACACTGCTTTTTCAAAATCACAGAGATAATAAAAGGAATATTCAACCCTCCAACCCAGAGTTCTCTGCCAAATGACTACACCAACAGGTCTTTGACCACATAGATGCACAAACACACATACAGGCACACACGGACACATGCAGGTACCCACTTAGAGGTAGACACAGAGGGCAAAAATACAAACAGAAGTCTGTATGGCTTTGTGTATATGCACCTGTCTCTGTACACACTCTCTCTGGACTGAACAATGGGAACATAGAATGCTGAAGCTCTTCACCTCTTGAAGTATTTGTATGGGTAAGCAGTTCCACTTAGTCTATCCACTAGCAGAAAAATCAAGTTGAAAGTGGGCAAAGCAGGCCCTTTATCTGTACTGTCCTGGACTCTTGGCTACCTGAGCTGAGAGCTGGTACATGAACCCCAAGGAGACCTTGAACATCAGCCTACCTGAAGGCAGTGGCTAGACCTGCGGCCAGTGAAAGACTTGTTCAGAGTTCTGGGATTTTCATTCTCCAATGTCCTATAACTTAATGCCTGTCCTCAGTGGGGGTATACTTGACCTTCTGAGTCAGAATGTTGAATTAAGGTAGGATGCTGGAGTCAAACACAACAGCAGCACTTGGCCTTTAGGCACCATTAGCACTGGCAACAGAGTGGAAACCCAGTAGGGGTTTGTTGACTGGCTAATCAACTGACTAACCAACAAGGGAGATCTGCAGCTGAAGCAGCAAATTCACTTCTGTGGGTAAAGATGGTTTATATATCTCAAGCCTGCTTCTCCTCAGAAGAAAACATTTGCAACTAATTTATCCTTAAACATATCATCTTCCCTAAGGATAGCAAGAGGCCCTGGCTCAGCAGGCTGGTTGGCTCTCCTGCTTTCCAGATGGCATGGGCATCCTTGAGTTAGATCCTCCTGGTAAATTCCACCATCCCACAGAAGCACCATTCCCCAGAAACTGCCTACAAACACAGGTACCTACTCAAGGCAAAGTACTGGTCTGCTCACCTCATGCCGCTCCCATCTTCCTCATCCTCAGACTGCTGAACCCTCTCTCGTATCATGTCCAGCTCTTTCCATCTAGCTGCCCTTCTAATATCCTTTAGGCTTCATGAATCTGGCTTCTGCTCACATTCTGACTCTTTTTCTGGCTTGGTTTTACATCATTTGAAACATCTGTTAAGAAAACCCTAGTTCAGGGGCACCTGGGTGGCTCAGTGGTTAAGCCTCTGCCTTCAGCTCAGGTCATGATCTCAGGGTCCTGGGATCGAGTCCCACATTGGGCTCTCTGCTCTGCAGGGAGCCTGCTTCCTCCTCTCTCTCTGCTTGCCTGTCTGCCCACTTGTGATCTCTCTCTGTCAGATAAATAAAATCTTAAAAAAAAAAAAAGAAAAGAAAACCCTAGTTCAGCCATGACCCCTCAAAATCTCACTAAAAAAAGGCTCTCTTCCTGTTTCCAACCTGAATCTCAGTCCTCTGAACACAGCACAGGCTAAGGGAAGAGCCCACATGCACTCCAACACATACACAAACACCAAGAAAGAGGAGGAGGTGAGAGTCTTCCAAATATCCCAATTGCAAAGGGAAAGCACACTTCCCCATGACTTGGCAGCTGTACTCCACTGTGATGTCTCCAATTTAAATGTCAGTACAATTTGCCCTTATAAAAACACAGTTCCCTCCCCCCTCCTTCACCAGGGACTGCATCTGTAACCACGGTAACAAAATCCAGGTGCAGCAGCAGAACTGCTGTTTCTATGAGGATGGAGAGCACAGAGAGGGCAAAAGGAAAGAGAGGTTCTGATATGCATGCATCCTGGGGTCTGTCCTCACTGAGTCCTGCTCCAGAGAGACTAAGAACACTGCATCTATTTTATGAGTAAAATGATCTCTTGCCAGTAGTAATACCCTTCTACCTATTCTTCCACCTAATGTCAAAACCTCTATTCCATCTAGTTAGTTTACCTAAAAAAAAATTAGTTTCAGGAACAAAACAGTGAAGTCCATTGGTTAACTTGCCTAAAGCCAGAAGGTCTCTCTGGACCTCAGAGCCCAATGTGTTTGAGCATACTTTTCCAGTTGAGTAAGATACTGTGCTCTCTTGCTCTTGCTGACTCCTGCTCTCTCTCGCTCTCTTCTCTTTCTGTCACACGCACACACACAGGCACTCACACATACATAGGCAGAGGGAAGAGGAAAGGGAAAGATGCTAAGAATTCCTGTTCTTTGATCACTGGACATGAAACTTGTGCTTTAAAAATAACTTATTTAATACTAGCATCATCTATGCTTTTACCTGTATGTTCCACACTATGCATCTGTGTATAGGTGCACATCTCTGCATGACTATATGTGTGTGTGCGTGTGTGCATGTGTGTGCACGCACACAATAGTTTAACGACTTACCTAACCTACAGTAAATGGCAGAAACAGGAATGCTCAGAATTTATGACTCCAAAGCTTTCTTTTCATCATACCATGCTGTCTCCCAAGTAGAATTTCAAGGACTACCCAAAGGCAATCAATCAATCAACCAATCAATCAATCAAAATGAAATCTGGCTGGCATAAAAATACACCATAACCTAGAAAGCACAAATAAAGAGCCACCTCTGTTGACTCTCCCATACAGGCTGGTGGCAGTGCCAATGCTGTCAAGATCAGTCTGTCTTGGCCCCTGAACAATCTCTGTGCCCAAACATAGGTGATCTTTTCTAGAAGGCCCACAGGGAAGTCACCAACTGTCAGAAATCCTGGGTACTTTTGAAGAAGTAGGGATATCCCCTTGAGGACAGAGCACAAATAAAAAAAAGCCAGAAATAAGGTATCAAGAAAGAGCCTGCCAGACTCAGAGCACACTCCCAGAAAGAATCCTTTCCTTGACTTTTTTGGCTCTCCTGATCTCCACTTTGGCACCCACCCTCTTTACCTGTGATATGGTAATACTCATTTATTCCATTGTTGACTTTCAACCTTACCTGTGCTACCTGAGCACTCTGACCTTAACCAGTTCGGTTCCTAACTCCATTATTGACCTATCCTTGAAACTCTACTCTGCAGACATTAAGACCTAATCAATTCTGTGTTTGGACACAGAAATTTGGATCAACTCAGTCATGGCCAGGGCTCAGAACCCACCTCCTATGATGACCCACATACCCCAGTTTCCACAATGGATACAAAACTGACAAAGAAAATAGGACAGAACAACACTAAATACTAACCATAGAGGTGGCTAAATTTATGTGGCTAAATACCAACCAGACCATAACAGACATCTACAGAGCCTTCCATCCAATGATATCATTGTACATATTCTTCTCAACTACACATGTAACAATCTCAAGGGTAGACTATATTTTTGGTGATAAAACAAGTCTTTTTTTTTTTTTCAGTGTTCCAAGATTCATTGTTTATGCATCATACCCAGTGCTCCAGGTAATACATGCCCTCCTTAATACCCACCACCAGGCTCACCCACCCCCCCACCTCCCTCCCCTCCAAAACCCTGTTTATTTCTCAGAGTCCACAGTCTCTCGTGCTTCATCTCCCCCTCTGATTTCCCCCAATTCATCTTTGCTTTCCTTCTCCTAAATGTCCTCCACGTTATTCCTTATGCTCCACAGGTAAGTGAAACCATATGATAACTGAGTTTCTCTGCTTGACTTATTTCACTCAGCATAATCTCCTCCAGTCCTATCCATGTTGATACAAAAGTTGTGTATTCATCCTTTCTAATATGGTGTAACATCCCATTGTATGTATGGACCACATCTTCTTTATCCATTCATCTGTTGAAGGGCAACTTGGCTCTTTCCACAGTTTGGCAATTGTGGCCATTGCTACTATGAGTATTGGGGTACATACAGATACTACATCTGTATCTTTGGGGTAAATAACCAGTAGTGCAATTGCAGGGTCATAAGATAACTCTATTTTTAATTTCTTAAGAAATCTCCACACTGTTTTCTTTTCTTTTTTTTTTTTTCCACACTGTTTTCCAAAGTGGCTGCACCAACTTGCATTCCCACCAGCAGTGTAAGAGGGCTTCCCTTTCTCCACATCCTCTCCAACACTTTTTGTTTACTGTCTTGTTGATTTTGGCCATTCTAACTGGTGTAAGGTAAATTTAAAAGTACTAAAATCATACAAACTACGTTTTACAATGCAATTAAATGAAATTAGAAATCAACATAGACAGAAATTTGGGAAATTCACAAATATATATAAATTTCATAAAACACTTCTAAATAACCAATATCAAAGGAGAAATCAATACAGAAATTGGGAAATGGTTTGGGATGAATGAAAATGAAACACAACACACCCAAACAAATGGCATGTAGCAAAAGCAGAGTTCGGAGGAAATTTATAGCTATAAATATATATACTTGAAAATAAGAATGATACCATTTATTGAAGAGACTGTCTTTTTTCCACTGTATATTTTTTCCTGTTTTGTCAAAGATTATTTGACCATAGAGTTGAGGGTCCATTCAATAAATGGTGCTGGGAAAACTGGACAGCTATATGTAGAAGAATGAAACTCGACCATTCTCTTACACCGTACACAAAGATAAACTCAAAATGGATAAAAGACCTCAACATGAGACAGGAATCCATCAGAATCCTAGAGGAGAATATAGGCAGTAATCTCTTCGATATCAGCCACAGCAACTTCTTTCAAGATATGTCTCCAAAGGCAAAGGAAACAAAAGCGAAAATAAACTTTTGGTACTTCATCAAAATCAAAAGCATCTGCACAACAAAGGAAACAGTCGACAAAACAAAGAGGCAACCCACGGAATGGGAGAAGATATTTGCAAATGACAGTACAGACAAAAGGTTGATATCCAGGATCTATAAAGAACTCCTCAAATTCAACACACACAAAAAAGACAATCATATAAAAAAAAAATGGGCAGAAGATATGAACAGAGACTTCTCCAATGAAGATATACAAATGGCTATCAGACACATGAAAAAATGTTCATCATCACTAGCCACCAGGGAGATTCAAATGAAAACCACATTGAGATACCACCTTACACCAGTTAGAATGGCCAAAATTAGCAAGACAGAAAACAACATGTGTTGGAGGGGATGTGGAGAAAGGGGAACCCTCTTACACTGTTGGTGGAAATGCAAGTTGGTGCAGCCACTTTGGAGAACAGTGTGGAGATTCCTCAAGAAATTAAAAATAGAGCTTCCCTATGACGCTGCAATTGCACTAAATGGGTATCTACCCCAAAGATACAGATGTAGTGAAAAGAAGGGCCATCTGTACCCCAATGTTTATAGCAGCAATGGCCACGGTTGCCAAACTATGGAAAGAACCAAGATGCCCTTCAACAGATGAATGGATAAGGAAGATGTGGTCCATATACACTATGGAGTATAATGCCTCCATCAGAAAGGATGGATACCCAACTTCTGTAGCAACATGGATGGGACTGGAAGAGATTGTGCTGAGTGAAATAAATCAAGCAGAGAGAGTCAGTTATCATATGGTTTCACTTATTTGTGGAGCATAACAAATAGCATGGAGGACAAGGGGAGTTAGAGAGGAGAAGGGAGTTGAGGGAAATTGGAAGGGGAGGTGAACCATGAGAGACTATGGACTCTGAAAAACAATCTGAGGGTTCTGAAGGGTGTGGGTGGGAGGTTGGGGGAACCAGGTGGTGGGTATTGGAGAGGGCACGTATTGCATGGAGCACTGGGTGTGGTGCAAAAACAATGAATACTGTTACACTGAAATTAAATTTTAAAAAAAATTAAAAAAAAGAATGATACCAAATCTGCAAAATAAACTTCTACCTCAAGAAACCAGAAGAAAAGCAAAACCTAAAAATAAAAACCAAAAGCAAGTAGAATGAAGGAAAATAAGATCAGAGAAATAAATGAAACAAAATAGAAAAAAAAAATTATAGAAAGTCAATGAAACCAAAAGTTAGTTCCTTGAAAACATCAACAAAATTCATTAACTTTTAGCTAGAATAAACAAGAAAAAAGAGAAGATTCCAATTCCTAAAATCAGATATTAAAGAGGGTATTACTACTAACCCTACAGAAATTAAAAGGATTAAAAAGGAACACTATGAAAAATTATGTGCCAATAAACAGAAAACATAGATGAAATTAACTCAAGATGAAACAGAATATGTCAATATACATGTAACCAGTAAAAAAAATTAAATTAGTAATAAAAAATTCCATGAAGAAAAAGGCCAGGACCAGATGGTTTCACTGATGCATTCTCCCAAACTTTTAAGAGATAATTAAATAAATCCTTCACAAGCTCTTTAAAAAAAATATGAGGAGGAAAACCTTTCCTTCTTATTCTAGGAGACTAGTATTACCTTGATGCTAAATATATCACAAATTAGAAAACTACTGACTTGGGGCACCTGGGTGGCTCAATGGGTTGAAGCCTCTTCCTTTGGCTCAGGTCATGATCCCATGATCCTGGGTTCGGGCCCCACATCGGGCCCTCTGCTCAGCAGGGAGCCTGCTTCCTCCTCTCTCTCTGCCTGTCTCTCTGCCAGCTTGTGATCTCTGTCTGTCAAATGAATTAAAAAAAAAAAAAAAGCCTTTAAAAAAAAAAAAGAAAACTACTGACAAAGAGCCCTTATATAAAATTTAAAAATCCTCAATACAACACTACCAAATTGAACCAGGGGCACATTGAAATGATTATAAACCATGAAAACCTGGGATTTATCCAAGGAATGCAAGATTAGTTAACATATGAAAATCGATCAAAATAATAAATCATATTACTATATTAGTACAATAAGGACCAAAAACATAGACTATCTCTATGGACACCAAAAAGGCATTTGACAAAAGTTAATATTGTTTCATGATTTTTAAAAAAACTCAACAAACTATGAATAGAATTCTTTAACCTGACAAAGAGCATATATATATATATATATATATATATATATATATATATACTCACACAGCTAACATTGTACATAAAGGTGAAACCCTGACAGCTTTGCTTCTAAAGGTCAGGATCAAGACAAGTATATTTGCTTTCATCATTTCTATCTACCATTGCACTGGAGATTTTAGGCAAGGCAATTGGTCGAGAAAAAGAAATAAAAGGTATTCAGTTTGGAAAAGAAGTAAAATTATCTCTATTTTCAGATCATATTAACTTGCATATAGAAAATCCTAAGAAGCTGACAAAAAACTATTAGACCTAATAAATGAGTTTAGAAAGGTTGCAAGATAAAAGATCAATATAGGGTGCCTGGGTGGTTCAGTTGGTTGGACGACTGCCTTCGGCTCAGGTCATGATCCTGGAGTCCTCTGATGGAGTCCTGCATCAGGCTCCCTGCTTGGCAGGGAGTCCGCTTCTCCCTCTGACCTTCCCCTCTCACGCTGTCTCTCTCACTCTTTCAAATAAATAAATAAAATCTTTTTTTAAAAGGTTCAATATAAAAATCCATTATATTTCTATATACTAACAATGAACAATCCAAAACTGAAATTAAGAAAACAATTCAATTTACAGTGGTATCAAAATGAATAAAATACTTAAGAAATAATTTTTAAAAAGGCAAAATGTGAAACTTAAAATATATAAAACATATTTACAAAAAATTAAAGACCTGTATAAATGGAAAGACATCTGTGTTTGCAACCTAGAAGACCTAACATTGTTAAGATAGCAATATTCCCCAAATTCATCTACAGACTCAATATAATTTCTGTCAAAATGTTAGTACCTTTATCCCCCCAGTAATTGACATATGGATCCTAAAATTCATAGCGAAATTCAAGGGAACCAGAATAGCAAAACAGTCTTGAAAATGAAAGACAAAAACTAGCACTTGCATTTCCCAATTTCAAAACTTAGTACAAAGCTAAAGTAATAAAGATTGTGTGGTACTGGCATAAGGATAGATATATACATTGATGGAATAGAATTGAGAATCCATAAATAAACCAATACATTTACAGTCAATTGATTTTTGCTGAATGTATCAAGGCAATTCAGTGAGAAAAGAATAGACTTTGCAAAAAATGGCACTGAGACAATCAAATCCACATATAAAAGAATGAAGTTGAACCCCTACCTCATACTCAAATAAAATCTAACTTAAAATGTATCAAAGACCTAAAAGAGTTAAAACTATAAAACTCTTCAAACATAGGGGTATATCCTTATGACCCTGGAATAGGAAATAGTTTTTTAGATATAACACTAAAAGCACAAGTGACAAAACAAAAATTATATAAATTTGGCTTCATCAAATTAATAACTATTGTGCATCAAAAGACAGCATCAAGAAAGTGAAAAGAGAGCCCACAGAATGGAACAGATCATTTGCAAAATATATCTGAGAAAAGTCTAGTATCCAAAATACAGAAAAAACACTTACAACTCAACAATAAAAGGACTAATAATCCAATTAAAAATGGGTAAAAAATTTGAACAGACACTGTTCCAAAGAGAACATGTAAGTGGCCAATTAACACATGAAAAGATACTCAACATCATTAATCATTAGGGAAATGCAAATCACAACCACAAGATGCCACTTCATACCCCTTAGCATGGATATAATCAAAAGGACATACAATAACAAGTGTTGGCAAGGGTGTGGATAAATTGGAACACTTATTCATTGCCAGTAGTCATGTAAAATGGTACAGTCACTTTAGAAAACAGTTTGATACCTCCTCAAAAAATTAAACATAGAATTACCATATGACCCGGCAACTCTACTTTTAGATATCACACAAGTTAAATGAAAACATATATCCACAAAAACCCTACATGAATGTTCATAACACAATTACTCATAATAACCACAAAGTAGGAACAACTCAAATGTCTATCAACTAATACATGAAGAAATAAATTTTGTATATGCTTACAATGGTACGTTATCCAGCCATTAAAAAAACTGATACGTCCTACAAAGATGAACCTTAAAAACATTATGCTAAATCAAATAAACCATACCAAAAAAAAAAAGAGCCATATTTTTACGGTAACATTTATGTGAAATGTTCATAACAGGCAAATCCATAGACACAGAAAGTAAATTAATGGTTACCAGAGGTTGGGGCAAGTAAGGAATGGGGAGTAACTACTAATATATATGAAGTTTCTTTGGGGGGTGATGGAAATATTCAAAAATTAGATAGTGGTGATGGTTGCATATCCTTATGGCTATACTAAAAAGTACTAAATTATACACTTTAAAATATAAATTTTATGGTAAGTCACATTTATTGTGATTTTTTAAAAAGAATACATTAAATAACCTCAATCAAGTCCCAGGGAAATATTAGACAATATTGCAAAATAAGAAAGGTTTTCTTTTTTTTATGGGGAGGAATGTATTCTTCAAAAATGTCAATGGCATAAAACATTGTAGATTAAAGAATGATGAGTAGGCATAACAGCAAAACCCAATACCAGCTTGCTGACTGGATCCAATATTCCAGGGAAAATGCTCTTAAGGATACTAGATCAACAGCTTAAGTGGAATAAGGAAGGGTGATGGATCAGACGAAATAATTACATCAATATCAGTTTTTGAAGTTGAGAACTATGTTATGATTATGGGAATCTCCTTACTCTTTGGAAATATATACTGAATTAAGGAGAGAGAGACGTTTCTTTAATCATCTACAGAGTGAGAACATGCAAATGATATAGCACGTAGGGTAAAAAGTTAATAGACAAAACTAGGTAAAGAGTGTATTGTACTATTACACTATTTTCATTCTATCTTTCTGTAAGTTTGAAATTATTTCCCAATAAAAAGTTTTTAGAAAGGAAATAATACAGAGTTCAGAGGCTGTGCTTTTGAGAAGAGCAAGTTACCGTCGTATTCTCTAGTTAAGAGAGTTTCTGGGCTGCCGAAACATGGAGGCTTGAAAGTTCTTGGCTAGAAAATTCTTGGATGAAGCTGAAAGGTACTCCCTAAAGTGTGGGTGGAAAACAGTTTTCCAGCTCTGTTCAGACCTGGACAAGTCTGAACAACTGCTGAGCAAGGAAAGAGGGAAATGGTGGCTCAGCTACAGCTTCACTACCCATAGGAGAGAGAATGCAAGCATTCCCGTGGGGCAAGCGTATGTTGTGGGAAGTGCAAATAAATACATAAATTAAAAAAAAAAATCCCAAGTTACTTTGAAAGGACTCTGAACAAGAGGGTGGTCTAGCAAGATGTAAGAACCCCAGGAGCTGTCCCTCACATAGGGACTGACAAGAGTCACAAAGGGGATAATGTACATCAGAGGTCCTTGTGCAAGGATTTTGAAAGAACCCAGAAAATTATGTGTTGAAAAAAGTCTTCACTCAGGCTGTCCAGTGCAACAAAAGGAAAACCAAGCTGACTAGCCTTTGTTAAAATTTGTGACAACTAGCCTCAGGGTGCAATTAGGGCTGCTGCAGTCCTGCAATCACATTTCCCAGTCCCTCCTCTTCTTTACATCTTCACTCTTCTCCTCAGACCTCTAGCACATTACTCATTCTCAGAAGATAACCTTTGTAGTAGGCAGTCCCTGGCCCTATCCAGAGTCTTCCTACAAGCCTTCAGCCTATATTCCTGAACTCCATGGCTCAGACTTAGGGAGTTCAAATAAAACTTGTTTTCTATCAACCCCTGAATGAACCCTGTTTCTCCTGCAACCTTTCCCACTTCAGTAAATGACAGACCCATCCTCCCAGTTCCTAGGGGAGTCCTCTGGAGTCCCTTCTTTCTTTTTCATCTACCCAGAAAAAGCCCTAATGTATTTACCTTCAGAAAACCCAGAATATGACTATTTCTCACTATGACTCCCTAGGCTAAACCACCACCCTGTGTCATCTAGATGACAGCAGTCACACCCTAACTGGTCTCCCCACTTCTGAACTTGACTTCCCTCAGCACCCAGAGAGGTCACAGTAAAATTTAAGTCAGATTACACCCTTCATCTACACATCCTCTCCAGTGGCTTCCCTGCCTACTCAATTAATAGCTGAAATTCCTGCCATGACCTAACAAGCCTAACATGACTGCCCCCACCTCCAACTGCCTCTTGCCCCAACATCTGCTATTCTCCACCTCACTTGTTCCCCAGCCACACTGGGCATCTTGGGCTCCTTGGATATTTGGTCTCCTCTGCTTAAAAGTTCCTCCCCATCTCCCCCAAGAGCTTACTCCCTATTGCTCTTAGGTCTCTTCCCAAATGTCATATTACCAGAAAGTCCTTCAATGTCTGCTTTATAAAAAAATAGCAAACCCATTCCCAGAAATCCTGATTCCTCTTTCCTTCTTTACTTCTCCTCATAGCCCCAATTTTACTCAGATATATTATATTTTTATCAATATATTTTGCCTTGCCTGCTTGAACAGAAGTTCCATGAAGGGAAGGACATTGTTGTACTGGGTCATACCCAAAGCCCAGAACAGTGCTTGGCATGAATGAAGAACACAATGAGTATTTGTTGAATAAATGAATTAACACCATCCTCTGTGCCTAAATCTGGAAGGACCCAGAGGCAGTGTGAAAGTGGGGGAGGAAGAGTGATGCTAGTGAAGAGTTAGAGAACAAGCATCACCCCTACCCTAACACTGATCGATAAGCAGAGTCAGACCTGAGCAGACAGACAGGCTTTCCTGGATATGTGCAGGAAGTTTTGATTTAGATCGGTCTCAACTTGTTAATATCTGAAGACAAGACTATTCTAATATCCAAACCAGATCAGAAAGGCAGCAGGACTTCCCTCAATCTGATCCTATGATGGGGAAGGGAGAGTTGGCAAAACAGATTTAAAAGCAGTGTGGAAGAATATGAAAGCTATTTCATATGCCCCCTGCCCACTGCAGTCCATTTAATAAACCAGGTGCCCTTTCTCACTGCTAATGCAGGAGATGGTGCAGAGGGAAGTGTCAGGACCAAATTGGCACACAAGCAAGTCCCCACTGGTGTGTCAAAATCCCCCTCCTTAACAAGGTGAACACATCTTGCACAGTGTGAAATAAAGCCACATGTATCAACTGAGTCTGTAAGGGCAGGTGTCTTTCCCATCCTGCATTCGAGGCAAACCCAGGATTTGTCAGCAAAGCCCCAAGTCTATCTTGAGCCTCCCTGAGCTGCAGGCAGTTACTGGGGCTTTGATGAAAGCGTGATAGCCTCCAAAGTGCCCTAGAGAGGAAGGGCTGATCATCTTAAAAAAAAAAAAAAAAAAAAAAAAAAAGCATGCTCCAAATGTGTGAGAAGAAAGGGTGGCATAAGGAAATGGGTATACAGATGGGAATCTACCACGTGTACAAGAAAACTCAAGCAGCATAGCATAGCAATGAAAGGAAAGGGATGTTGGGAGTTAAAGAGGAAAGAAGGGCTTGACCTGAAGAATACCTTTGGGGATCAGGATTCTTTAATCCAACCTATATGGTTGTATACCCTGCATAGCTCCAATGAGCATACCCTTTATATCTTCACCAAAGTCACTAAAAAGTGTATATTGCAGGAGAACTGTAGTCTGTCAACGCACAAAGCCCCTGGAACCCTTCTTCCAAGTTGACCTCAATCAGGTAATATCAAGTATGTGGAGGGGACAGTCAACACAGTCCCCTTACCATCCTGGCTCCAACCCATATTTTTCAATTTTGTCCATTGGAAAATCATAAGAGGCCCTATCAAAGGTCTTGTTTAAACCAAATAAAGTATTTTTGCTGGGTACTGCACTTCTGAAAATCTCCTCAGTGACAAACTCAAAATCTCCATCAACACACATGCAATGCGTATCCCCTATGTACATCATCACTCAGAGGGAGAAACCCACACTTACATATATAGGATTCATGTACTTAATAGTGCTTACAACATGACAACACACCAGCCAGTATTCTAAGAGCTTTATAGTTATGAAATCATTTCATTCTTAGGCGCAGTATGGTTAAGTAACTTGCCCATGGTTAAACAGTTAGTGAACAGCAGAATGGAATTTCAATCCCCAGCCATCTGCCCCCTAAGTCATTGCCTTTTAAAGTTAATTAAGTCTGAGATATAGATGCTAAATCCTGATTATACAGCCATTCCTTTTCCAGTCCAACTGATGTCCAAGTTCTCATCATTCTGGGCATTGCTTTGTCCCCTTCACAAGCCTTATTTGCCTACCTTTTATACCTTCTACACCAAAGATGGCCCTTCTTTTTATACTCCTTTACAAGACATAACCACTACTGCCCTTTTCAACTCAAGGTCAATGCCATGCCCTTGCTTTTCACTGTTTTCTAAAGGCTCTTGCATGCTTTGTACTGCATTTAAAGGTTTCTTTAAACTCTGAGCAAACAGGCTAGATTAGGTCTGAGTGAAACTACAGTTAGTGCTGACCTTATAACCAGATTCTTGGGATCTCTGGCGGTCCAAGGGTGCTATAATAAACCCCTAATCTTTTTAGGTTTATAGCTCCCACAAAACAGTTACCCCCAGTAACCGAGATTCTAAGAACATTTGCAGACCTCAGTATTAATAGCATAACCAATATGACAAGGCACACATTTATAGTCATTGGACAAACTCTTACGGCTTCTCCTATTATCTAGCACTGGGCCAGGATCTACACAGGGATGGTCCTGAGATTGCTATTTCAAAAGCCTGGACAGCTAACTCTCTAGGCCAAGGCAGTTGCTACTGGTAACTCCCTTATGGAAGCCAAAAAGAAGAGCTTAGATGTTCACTCTACCCACAGCAAAAGCCCCATGATAATTAAGGAACTATAATGGTTCATAAAAGAGTAAGCACAGCATATGAAACCAATGGAAAGCACCTCCGTAAACTCTAACATGGCAGGTGGAGAGGATACCTGGTAGTTTCCAACTAGCCTCCTACAACAGTTGTCTTCAACACATGGTAAGTAAGTAAATCATCCCCATTTGAGGGCTCAAGTAGGGATCTCTGGAGAGACAATTCATGAGACCCATGCCATCCTATGCCTGCCTTGTTGTTCACAAAAATAAAATGTAGGGGTGCCTGGATGGCTCAGTCAGTTAAGGGTCTGACTCTTTATTTCAGCTCAGGTTGTGATCTCAGGATCATGAAACTGAGCCCTGCATTGGGCTCCATGACCAGTGGGGAGTCTGCCTGAGATTCCCTCTCTCTCCCTCTTCTTCTGCCCCTCATCCTCAACATTCATTCTCACTCTCTCTAGAAAGAAAGAAAGAGGAAGAAAGAAAAGGAAGGAAGGAAAGAAAGGGAAGGAAAAGAAAAGGAAAGCAAAGAAAAGGAAAGGTATAGTAAAGGTCATAGAAGAGTCCTCCCAACTCATTATGTAAAAGGTCCAACACAACACAAGCTCCAAAGTGAGCCTCAAGGGAATCCCAACATTTTGTGGCCAGCTGCCCTGCCAGCAGAACCACCCTGAAAGGATAAGCTTCCTTACCACCAGGAGGAATGCCAAGGACTGACATGCCTGAAGCCACAGAGGAAATCTCTCATACCCTTAACACAAAGGAACAAAAGGAGAAGGGAGGAGGAGAAGAAGGTAAGGACAACAAGGAGAAAGATGAACAGAGAGGGAAGGAAGAAACAAAAGGGAAAGGAGAAGAGGAGAAAAGAGAGCTTCACTTGAGTCAAAATAAACCATTATTTTAATAATTTATATTTATATTTAATTCATACTTATATTTATAAATACATATTTATATTAAATTATAATTTAATAATTATAAACCATTGTCAGAAGTTAATAATTTATCTTCCTTATTTTCCTTTTCTCATCATCCCAGTGACCATCTTCCTTCACTTTTTTAAATTGTTCTTGACCTCTTCCTTGCTTTCTTTTGGGCTTATATTATCATGGCATGAATCATTTCCCATTGAAAAATCTTCGGACTCCACTTTCCAGTGAACCTGAATATATACTATGAATACAAAGTGAAGAGCTTGGAAGTTGTTCCATTCCTCGCAAGAAAAATGCTGAACAAACTGAAAATCAGCAACTCTTCTTGAACTCATCAGAAAATGCAGGGCATAGGACAAATTGCCTGCCCCAATTTAGGAGAGATGAGCAAATACAAAGAAAGAAGACTTACAAGGAAGGAGCCATAGTCGGAGCCTGGGAGGCTTTGTGTAGACAAGCTTGAGAGAAAACCTGTTAGGGATCCACCATTTGGGGAATGGGGTGGGGAACAAACACCTTCATGAATTTTAAGGCCAGGAACCCCAGCAGGTTATCAGGGTGAAAAATCAGAGAAATATCTCCTCATGCTTCAGGCAGGAGAAAGGAAAATAATCATTTCAAAATGCCCCCAGAGCTTTCTGTTCTTATTAACAAAGGTCTGCCCTCAAGGGAAACTCTTGTAGCAGATCTCAACCAACATGAGATTCACCCAAGCCTAACCAACAAGGAGGAAGGGGGATACCCAAATTTGGCCACCTCTAGTCTTCCTATGTCACCTAAGGGGAAAAAGGAAGGAGCTGAAATGCACTTGTAAAGGTCATAGTACAGTGACACAGGACCATCAAATACTGAGAATTTCTCATAAAAAACTAGAAGGCTTCTTCTCCCTCTGCCCCCCCAACACACTTTACTACACACCAACAGGGCTCCTCTATAATAGTAGGAGATGACAGCTGAGAAGGACTGCAAAGCTCAGGTTCTGTTCCAGAAAGAGTCTGTAAGGAAACTCGAAAACAATTTGCAACCCCAAACAAGAATGCTAGAGGAAATTTGAGCCTCTGACACCTAAAACTATAGCACATAGTAAGCAAACAGCCTAACTTCTAGCCAGATAAAAATAAACATCATACTAATAACATATTTACCTCATTTCCTTTTACTCAATATAGCATGTTCAGCTTTCAAAAAAAAAATTATAAGGCATTCTAAAAAGCCAAAAATACCTAAAGTTTAAAAAAAAAAAAACAGTCTGAAGATGCAAACCAAGCATCAGAACGAGAATCATGTATGGTAGATATTTTGGGATTACCAGATTGGGAATTTAAAATGACTATGATTAATATGCTAGGAACTCTAATGGAAAAAGTGGGTAACACTTAAGAACAGAAGGGTAATGTAAGCTGAGAGATAGAAACTTGTAAGGAAGAACTGAAAGGAGGTGCTAGAAATCAAAAATACTGTAACAGAAATGAGTAGGGCCTCTGCTGGGCTCATCAGTAGAGTTGATGCAGCCAAGAAAAGCACCGTGAGCCTGGATATGTCAACAGAAAAGTCGCAGAATTAAAAAAAAAAAAAATGAGAAAAGAGAACAGAATATCCAATACTATGGGACAATTATAAAAGGTGTAACATATGTGTAATGGGAACACCAGAAGCAAAGAAAGAAAAGAAGAAATATTTGAAGATATCATGGCCAAGAATTTTCCAAAACAGAAATCAAACCACAGATCTAAGTGTTCAGAAAACACTCAACACAATAAATGCAAAACAAAAACAAAAACAAAACAAAAAATAACACCTGCATATTTCATATAAAAAATGTAGAAAATCAAAGCCAAAGAGAAAATTTGGGAAGAACTAGAGAGGTGGGGGAAGGGGGGGGTGGACACTAGCCTAAGAGCAACAGCCATAAGAATTACATAGAACTTCTCATAAACCATGCAAACAAGAGAGGAATGAAATGTTTACGTGCTGAAAGAAAAACACCAAGCTAGAACTCTGTATTCTGAAGTGAAATCATGTTTTGTTTTGTTTTTTTTTTAATTTTTTTTTTCAGCATAACAGTATTCATTATTTTTGCACCACACCCAGTGCTCTATGCAATCCGTGCCCTCTACAATACCCACCACCTGGTGCCCCCAACCTCCCACCCCCCACCCCTTCAAAATTCTCAGATTGTTTTTCAGAGTCCATAGTCTCTCATGGTTCACCTCCCCTTCCAATTTCCCTCAACTCCCTTCTCCTCTCCATCTCCCCTTGTCCTCCATGGTATTTGTTATGCAACACAAATAAGTGAAACCATATGATAATTGACTCTCTCTGCTTGACTTAGTGAAATCATGTTTTAATAGTGAAGGAGAATTACTTGCTCAGACAAAAACTGAGGGAATCTGTCACCAGTAAATCTGTTCAATTTGAAAAGAAATTCTTCAGAAGAAAGGAAGATGACAGAGGTGGGAAACATGGATCCACACAGAGATAGTAAAAGCATTAAAAAAGGAATAAATGAAGGTAAAGAAAGCTTTCTATTTTTCTTATTCTTAGTTGATCTAACAGATAGCAGTTTGCTCAAAATAATAAGAGCAAAGCAGTGGGTGATTGTAACTTACAGATAAGTGAAATGAATTAGAAGGGACGTGAGGGAGGAATTTGGAAATCTCTAGCACCTGTGAAGGAATGTAATATTACTTGGACGTGGATGTAGATTAGTTGTAAATGTGTATCACAGCTCTAGGGCAAAGAGTAAAATAAAAAACAACAATAACCACAATAACAACAAACAACTTCACAAGCCCATTACTTACACAAGCACTTTTCCAGGTAACAGCCTTCTCTCCCACCCCAGGATTCCTCTCACAACCCTGGAATACGAGAGCTGGGTACCTAGGACACAAGGGCCCACATCGATGACAGGACCCTGGACCGCAACGGCTGAGGTGCTGTTGGATGCCAAAAGAGAACAACGTGGACCAACCCCATCCACGGCTTTCACAGCCTCTCAGACCAGATCCATCTGACCCTGGCTCATGGATATGTGTCTGCGGATTTAGCCAACTTTGCGCTTTCTGCACTGTTCTCCAGCACTTCCTGAATCTAACAGAAGCAATCAGAAGCCACCTTGTCTCCGTGGGACAGCTGCATACACCGCCCAGAATCTGAGCGCACACAGGTAGTCTCCCCTGCGGGCTCTAGGAGCTACGCTCTGACTCCTAGCCAAGAGGCAGCCCCTGGGCTTGCGCTCTCCGTCCCTGCCCCCCTCACCCCCTCACAAAGGGAGCCTGACAATTCTCCTTCTCTTCAGCATCATCACTTCTCTTGCTACTAAATTATTCACAAATGTGATGCTATTTCTCCCACATTAAAAAAACATTAAATAACTTCCTTTACTCTGTGTCCCCTTCCAACTACCGCCCTATTTCTCTCCTTACCCTTTACAATAAACCAGTAAAAGTAATTATACGGACTGGCCGTTTCTAATTTCTTTCCACCGATTCTCTTTTAGATCCATTGCAATCAGGCTCTCCACCCCCACCACCTTTGTCAATGTCCCCAGCGACCTCCAGGTTGCCAAGAACAATGGTCAATTCGCAGCCTTCCTCTGACTGGAACTTCGCTTTTCGTCTACACCCCTCTGTGGGAGTTCTCCTCCAGCACGGTGGATTTAGACTCCGCTCATACCTACAGCCCCAGCCTCCATCTCGCGGACCTCCGGACTTGCCTCTGTCATTGCCCTGGGCCTCCCTGCATGGATGCCTCAGAGGCAGCTCAAACCTAGCAAGGACCAAACTGTCGTCCTGATCTTCCCGGAGACCTTCCTAGTATAACTACAGACAATTCATCCTGTGAGCAGTTCAGACCCATGGCTTAGCCTCATCCTTAACTCCTCTGTTTCTCTCACTTTCTACACCCCATCTATCGGCAAATCTGGTTAGCATTCCTTGGAAATATACCCAGAATCCGACATGTCCTCCCACATTTATTTGTGAACACCCTAGTCCAAGTGACTATCATTTGGAAAATTTCTGAACAGATCTTCCTGCTCGCAGTCTTGCTGGCCTACCAGCATGGTTTAGCCAGAAGGAGCTTATATTCAGAAAGGCTCCATGGTCACAGACTTTGTAACTGCTATTCCCTCTGTCCAATCCCTCTGGACCATTCCTATAGAACGCTTGCCCCCTCACATCCTGAAGTTCTTGCTGAAATATTCTTTCTTGGAAAAGCCTTCTCTGACCATCCTATTTAAAATGGATTCCCCACCCCTAGCCTTCGTTCCTCACCGGTCCAGCTTTATTTTTCTCCATAGCATTTACCTACACAGTGTTTCTCTCCTTTGTTTACAGTCTGTCTTTCTCCACTGCATTGTAAGCTTCAAAAGCGTAGGGATAGCTCTCTGTTTGGATTACTGCTTTACGCCAACTCCTAGAATGATGTTTGGCAAACAGACAAGAATAAGAAGAAATTCATAATAAATGCTAAGTATTTGCTGAATTAATGCTTCAGTCCTTTTGTTACGTAATCCTACATGCCTAACTCTATTCTTCAAACAGCTTCCATAAAATTCTTTTAACATTTTCTTGGAGATTTCTGGCTTTTTTTTTTTTAATTCAGATTACTCAAAGCTGACAGTTCCTTAGAATCCATTAGCAACCTCTAGTCTTTGTGGAAAACTAATCACAGACATTAGTTACAATCGTAAATGAAAATTGTTTCCCCCCAATAAGATGGTGTTATTGATGTGGCATTCCATGAGGATGGTGTTGTTGATGTGGCATTCCAGGAAGATGCTGGAGCAACCTACTTACTTCTGCAGTTCTAGAAGCATCTCCACATTTCATTTCCTTCAGGCATTCCTCCAAATTACTTAAATTGGTTTCCAGTCATCTTTGGTGCAACTCTGAGTCTTTTCCAAATATAGAAAATACACACATATATGAACCAAAGAAAATTACAGAATTTAAATGGCTTAGTACTTCTTTGCAAATTCTATCAGAGTCTAGTAGCAAGTGTTTCTAGGACAGCCTGTGGCTTTACATCCATAGTTTTATGTTCCATCCTTCCTTTACCCATAGCCTGCCAAAGAGTAAATAAAATTTCACAATAATTGCTCAAATTATTTTACGCACAATAATTTTTTCTCAAAATAAATTTTTTCTCACCCAATCACCCAAGTGAAGAATGTAATTATATAATTAAGATTTTATTAATATGGCCTAATTTCCATTCCCAAAGTGTCCCTAGACATTTTATCATATGGCATTGTTCTTTTTTCTTTTCCTTTTTGTGAGCAAAGGAAACGCCACATTAAAACATAGCCATTCATAGGAACACAAAACCGAGCTCCCATTTCCCAGGATTCACTTAGCAGCAACCTTTCGTGGAGCGCCCCTCCCTGCTATGCCTTATTCCCCTGGACATACCACGGACTATTTCTGCCAATGAAAAAGAAACCAGCCTCAGGGAGTAGGTCCTAACAGATGCCCCTCTCCTGAGCACAAGGACACTTCTAAAATGTATTCTCTTACGTAGACCCATAATTTTCCTCAGAAAACTCCTAAAAGCCTATGAGCAACCAAGCCAACTTTTCTCCACATGGTGCAAAGTTCCTACCATTATCAAGTCTGACTTACCCACCCCAACGCTGAAAATTTTGATACAGGTGGAAACCTTTCACCTCCCCCTTTCAGAAATGTTTTGAGGAGAAAATTACCCTGAATTTAAGTAAGACATAAAATTTTTCAATTAAATGTAAACTCTTAAAATTTTTTTTATATAATTATTTCAAGAGGACTCTGGTCATCCCAATTTGAGTTTCTGAGAGGTGTGATTTGGTCACCGTATTTCCTTTAACAAAAAGAATTGGAAACATTTACCGTTACATATCAGAGAAGGGACAGTTACCCTGAGCTTTCATTGCCTTGTTTCTCCTGGACGCCAAACTATCCACCCACACACTGTATCTGAAGACAGGGGTTTACCACCATGTATTCTGTAGAGCCACTGCATCAACTTAGAGAGACCAGCCTCTGTGACCACATACTCCATCATCAAGAAATTCCCTGAGGGCTTTGATCTTTGACTTTCTTGGTTTCCTTCCCTTAATGTAACAGAATCTCTTACTTGTTCACTGTGTACACCAACTAGCCTGCGGAACCTCCCAGGGGTGGCTACCTTCCCACCCCACCCCCCAGGCCTTGTAGCCCTGTGCCTGGAGGTAGGGTCAGGATCCTTCGTTCTCTTTGTTGAAATTCCTCCTTTCCTCCATCAAAAATTCTAGCTCTACTGAATCCCAAATCATCAGACTTTACCCCCAGAGCCTTTCATCACTATGGCCATCTGCCGACTCAGGCTCACTTCTCATTGATTGAAGATTTTGGGCACCAGACTTATCCTTTTCAACACTCTTTACATAATTATTCTTGGAATACACTGGTCCAAGCAACAGTCCGTTCTCTCAGTTTCTAGACATCCTTCACTCCACTCAATCTTTCCTTCCATGCTGCTGCTACCACTTCCAGACTATCTCACTTTCATGGATCCCCTTTCTGTCTAGCCTCTCTACCTCCACACTTCCCAGCTCACTAATTTCGGTATTGCCATTCTTGCCAACTCTCTGATCTTACTGGGATCTGGTAGTCTAGATCCTTCCCTTTTTACATTGTCCATCATGGCTGTCATGTCTTTACTCTTTTCCTTGCCTCACTTTGACCCCATAATACAACAGATTTACCTTAATCTTTTGTAAACACCCTTAATCTCCTGGCACCTCTCGAACTCCATTGTATTCATTAGGTGGAGGAAAAAATATCTTTCTTTTACTATCCATATATCTTCTGCCTTCACATGCACACTGATGCAGCTAAAACAGGAGTTGGCAAACTATAATCCTTGGACCAAAGGTGAACCACACCCTGTTTTTGTAGTTTTATTGGAATATAGTCACATTCATTCACTTATGTATTGTCTGTTTCTGCTTTCATGCCACAATGGCAAAGTTGAATAGTGTGACAGAAACCATATGTTTCACAGAACCAAAAATGCTTTATTACCTGTCCCTTTACGGAAGAAAGTTGCCAAATACTGTGTCAAATCATTCTTTAAAACAATCCACAATAATGTCCACTGGCCTCACTTTTGGTTTATGTCTTTAAAACCCAAGTCAATATCTAATTTTAACAGTCATGACTGCTACATCCCCTAGTATATCTTACCTGTTCCCATTCTCACCTGATGGCCTCACCTTAAAACAGAGACAGAAAACACATGCAATCAAATAAAAGCAATTTCACCTTGCATCACTAAATTCATCTCTGTCTCCTACACCACCTCTCTATCTCCCTCCTGCTTTCAACTTTTCCAATCATACATTGATATTGCCCATCATAAAAAGAATAATACAATTTCACTTAACCATGCATCCCCTTCAAGCTTCTGCTCATTCATTTCTCTGCTTGCCTTCATAGAAAAATTCTACACTCAATATATCCACATCCTATCTCTGATTTTCTCCCCACTACTTGGCAAAATGGCTTTTTATCAAGGCACCTAAGACATTCATACTGCTAAACCCAATGGTTTATGTTCAGTTCTTCTTGTACAAGGCATCTCAACAATGCTGCAGGAACCTGATTTTGAAGTCTTTCTTGAACCAGATCTTCTCCTGGTTCCTTGGGCTCTATCCCTGGATTCCTTCCACCCTCAGTAACAGCTCCATCCCAGTGTCTTTGCAACCTCCTCATCCACTGACAGATCTCTAAGTGTTAGTGAACCCCCAGGTTTTGCTCTTGGCCTTCTTGCTCTCTGTATCTCACCTGTTGGCCTAAGTGAGCTCATCAAGTCTCATTGGTGTGAGTCCCTTCTCCAGGTTCTTTTTTTTTTTTTTAAAGATTTATTTATTTGACAGACATCACAAGTAGGCAGAGAGGCAGGCAGAGAGAGAGAGAGGAGGAAGCAGGCTCCCTGCTGAGTAGAGAGCCCGACATGGGGCTCGAACCCAGGACCCTGGGATCATGACCTGAGCCAGAGGCAGAGGCTTTAACCCACTGAGCCACCCAGGTGCCCCCCTTCTCCAGGTTCTTAAGCCCCAAATTCCATCCTTCATTTCCACCTTGACTCAGATATCCCACCAGATACTTTTACTTAGTAAAGTCCACTAACCACCTTGACCTCAGACTGGCCACAAACATTAATTTCCACACCCACCCTGTATAGCTGCTTCTCCCAGTCCTTCCCTTTCAGAAAATGATAGGACCTCCCACTCGGTCCTTGGGCCAAAAAACAGATAGTTATCCGTGTTCCTTTCTTCCACAACTCACATCCAAACCTCATATATATCCAACTGTTTCAATTTCTTTTTTTTTTTTAAGATTTTATTACTTATTTGACAGAGAGAGATCACAAGTAGGCAGAGAGGCAGGCAGAGAGAGAGAGGGGGAAGCAGATTCCCCACCAAGCGGAGAGCCGGATGTGGGGCTCGATCCCAGGACCCTGGGATCATGACCTGAGCTGAAGGCAGAGGATTTAACCCACTGAGCCACCCAGGCGCCCCCAACTGTTTCAATTTCTACAAGGTAGTAGGAATCACGTCACTATTGACCATCTCTGTGGCTACACCCTAGACAAAGCCACCAGCACCTCCTATCCAGACTAGAGCAGCAGACTCGAACTTCCACGTGTGCTATTCTCCAGTCCAGGCCTCCCATATGGCCAGAGTGGTCATCCTAAACTGCAAACCACGTTGCACCATCTCCTTACTGAAAATTGTCCAGTAGCTTCTCGTTGACATTAGAGTAAAACCAAACTCTTCATCATAGCTAAAAGGCCCTGTGTTATTACATCCCTGCCTCTATCTCCAAAATCCTTCCCTTCCCCTTGCTCCTCTGCTCTGTCTACCAGCTAGTAGCCTTCCTTCCATCCTTCCAAGCTGCCCACTTCCTCCCTTCAAGATCTTCTTGGAATGTTCTTCTGCTAGGTCTCCAAATAGCTGTTTTCTTCTCAAATGTCACCCTTCAGAGAGACCCTCCTTGACAACCTGAGTTAAAATGGCCCCTTTCTCCAATTTCTATTATTTTTCTTCATAGCACTTACAATTCCTCAGAACATGATACACACACACACACACACACACACACACACACACACCCCACATGTTTGCATTTGTTTACATGTTTATTTTCTCACCAAATTAGTCACCGGCTCTTCGAGGATAGAGATTTGATCATTCTTCTGCCACCTGCCTAACCTCTAAACCAGTACTGAAAATAGAGTAAACTTACCATAAATACATGGTGTCTGACTGACAAATGTAAGAAAATGTAAAGTTGGTTAATTTAACACCTAATCCTAAGGAAGTTACAATTTACAAGATTGTTTTATATTTAGGTAATGCTTGAACTTTCAAATTTTGTTGGCTTATGGATAGAAATATCGCAGCCTTGAAAAACCACTGATTCCTGCTCTCTTGGGTAGTGAAGACTCAGGAAGAAAATCACATATTTAAAGTGACACTGACCCTGCATACACACATATTTATCCCGACCAGGTGCAAGCCCTCACAGGTGCAGACACATTTAACACCCCTGAAAGCCGATTTTTCCCCTTGAGAGACAGGGACCTTTTAGGAAAGGTACCAGTTCCTTTAACAAATAGACCATATAATCACTGATTCGCTCAACATTTATCATTCCCCAGGCAGTGTGCTTCTCTAACCCAGTATTCTTCTCCATATGATTCTTTTCCCACATTTAAACACACACACACACACACACACACACACACACACACACACACGAAGTTATGTTTACAGAAATACATAGTCAACGACTTTAAAAGGTTTAAACCTCACCCCATCCTCACGTTAGTGGAGCTTTGGCTTGCTAAATCCACATGGAGGAGGATCGATGAGACAAAAGGGGTAGAGCTGTTACGCGAGGCCTCCTTCTGTCCAGGACAAACCCCATCAGGCTAATAAACAGGGGTAAACCCTTAGAAAGTTCTCCCTAAAACACAGTGTTGCCAGGTAAGGCTTCAGGGCCTGAGCCTCTCTGCTCCAGTCACTGGGCAAGGCCAAAATCTACCACACTGTTGAACGGGCTCCAAAGACTTAGAGGTCACAGTGCCTCTTAGCTCCCAGATGCATTAGGTGTTCTGTGTGGTACCACTTACTTTCTGGAAGGCAACACACACACACACACACACGAAGTTCGACACAGATTCCGGGGGCCTTCAGCTGTCATGTCTCCAGTCAGGAGCCTTTCACTGCGAAAAGCCTCAGATCATACCAGGGTGAAGACAGAAGGCACTAACTGTGCCCCAGCTGTACCTAGGCAGGAATGCGCTGACCCTGGGCTACCTGTATCCTCGGAAGTTTCAATGCTCTTGGAACAAAACACACTACCTTTCCATGAGCATTCCCAGAACCAGCTAATCGCCTCCTAGTAAGAACCTATCCCTCTGAGATAGTTCAATCAATCAGACAGCCGGCCAATGAAGTCTAGAAATGCATTTTATAATCTCATCTCTGTTTTGCATGCTCTCTGACAGCCTCGGTGGTCGACTCCATTTTCCCAAAATGGCCACAAGCATGCCTTCTATCCCACCCGCTCTCCTGACAGTGTGACGTGGACACCTCTCCCCTCATGAACTGAGGTCTATGTCTGCTCTCCTTGAACGTGGACAGGTCTCTGTGATGGACTCCACAAACAGAACACAGAGAAGGTGACTCTGCATGAGGCTAGGCTCATTGAAGGCGATGCATCTGGGTTTGGTTCCCTGGGAGCCTGGCCAGCATGCTGGGAAGGAACAGGCAGTCGGGGAGCCAGGAAAGGCTCTGCATAAAGAGGCCTGTGTGGGAAGGAACCCCGGCCCCCAGCCCGCAGGCCAGCCAACCCACTGCAGCTGATGGTGATTCAGCAGCACCGGCTTCTCCCACTAAGCCCTACTCAAGCTGCAAGCTCTCGCGGGGCATCGATTCTTGTTTTGAGCCACAACATTTAGAGCTGATTTTTTACACAGTGATAGTTCACCAAAACGGCTGCTGTCACATCCCCTTCAGGCACGTGCTCACTGTCACAAGGTCAAGGTGGTGCCTTCTTTGTCTCCTTCTGTGAACCAGGTTTGGACATGTTTGACCCATTCACCTTACTCCGAATCAAAACGTTATTTGTCCTCTCAGGATACAAAACTTAGTTCTGCCCACTTACTCATTTTCATTAGACTCTCAGGGACCAGCCACTGTCTACTCACCTGTCCAAGGTGGTTGTCAGGTTTACACAAGAGCCTGAAATTCAGGCCACCCTCAGAGAAGATGAAAAGAAAGGGTATCACCAAAATTTGAGGGACTCTGTGAGTTATAAATGGGGGCAAACTGAAACCCAGAGGCAGTCAACCAATAGCGAATGCATCAGGGGCTGGCTGCATCATATAGAGTCAGAATGTGAGAACCTAGGCAGGGTTGGAAGCAGGAGTCAAGGGTCAGATAAGTTAGGACATGTTTACAAAGATGGGGAGTCAGTGCAACATTCTACAGGTCATCAGGTCATGAGTAGTGACCCACGGTCCAGTTGCTACTTCTGGCAACAATTAATTAAGGTCAGTCTTCACAACTTCTTACATCCAGTAACTTTATAACCAAAAGGAATGCAGTTAATCGGTAATGTGTTCTCAGTAAGCTCATCTGTGTCCTGGTAATCAGTTTCTCTACAGATGCTCTCAGGCCATTATTTGCCCTGTGTGTGTGTGCATGCGTGTGTGTGTGTGTGTGTGTGTGTGTGTGTCAAAGCAGATCCTTTGTTCAGGGTCACCACTGGATAAAACTATGCATAAGACAATAAACACTGACCTACCATCTCCAAATCATGGGCCATGACCAGCTGTGTGACTTTAAACACATTACTGAATTTTTCTGAGCATCTGTATCCTACTTCATAAAATGGAGATGAAAATCACAGTATTCATTCTGGAAGGGTTTTTTTTAAGATTAATAAGATAACATAATTAAAGCATCAGGCGCCTTTAGTTTGTGATTGGTAAATTCTGAATTGTCTCCTAGTTTCCCATTGTAAAATGTGGCAAGCCTGCCCAGGACTGCCAAACTAAGCCATTTGTCCTCATGCATTATTCAGAGCTTCACCCAGGCGTGTCCCAACTCCTAGGGTTGATCCAATTAGTCACTCACAGGCTGTAGCTTTAGGGGTCTCGACACCATCCTAAGAGCTCTCATCAGAAATTCTCTCCTTTCCTCTTTTTCCCTGATAGCTACAATCTCATTTTATCGCCAAACAAAACCACATTCCCCTTCTTGGCTGTATCTAAAGCCACCAGTTCACCACAGACCCTCTCAGAATCTGTCTCCCTGCAAAGCAATACCACCCCAGAATCAGGGCCTGATTGAACTTGATGACAGTGACATTCTTAATGAAAGTCAGACAGCAAGGCCTTCAGAGGGTCCATCCCAGTGGAAGCACAGCAAAAAACAGATTGGGTTAATCTTCTATGTGGCTCCCAATTTTCTAAGCTTTAAAGCGTAACAGAGCTGAAAAGAGCCCATTTTCCCCATATTTTCACTTAGGCATCCTTCTTAAACCAGCAACTTACCACAAATGTCTCTATATCTCAAATGACATATAGAGTGGGGAAGCCAGGGGGCACGCTGGGACAATCTTGATCTTCTCTGTCTTCTGACTCTGTTGGTATATTCTGCAGGTACTGGGAAGGTGGGGACCATCACACAGCAGCTCTCCCTTTCAGACAAAGTAGAAAAATATGTCCTAAAGAAAACATCATAGAAAACAGGATAGAAAGGTGCTTTGTCCCTGGCAGTGTCAGGACTCAAGCCTGTATCTTTTTTTTTTTTTTATCTTCCTTTCTCTCCTCAGAGGCCCACACACCCTTCAGCAGCTACAAACATCTCCTCTTTCTAAAAGACCTTCACCAGGACAGTGTGAGTTCTCAGAAATGTGCTGTAGGAAGAAGGGGTTGGTCTATCTGAACTTTTAGAATGAAGACTAGGGCTTAAGCCAGTGAGAAAGAGAGAGAGGGACAGAAACAGAGAGACAGAGGGACATGGAATAGCTCTCCAAATGTCAAGCCTGTATCTTAATAAAGGATTCCTTTAACACCTGCCTCACATAGGAATGAAATTCAACAGTCAGCGCAGATGGAACTGGGCATTCAGGGGAACATCTCTACTAGGGAGAGCAGACCCTGGAGAGACAGCAACAACTTGTGCTCTATAGAACAGTGGTGAGAGCCACCCACAGTGAAGCTGCACAGGGTCATGAAAACAACTGCCCTTTGTTGTAAGGTCCACCTGTATTAAAGTCCCAGCTCCTCTCGTGACTTTTAAAACTCCACATTGACATCCATGGTATAAGGACATAAACTGGATTCTAAATTTTGGAGAAGGAATTGCAACTCCACACCACCAGGGGAGGCAGAACAGAAAAACAGCTAGAACTTCAGGAAAAAACAAGGACCCATGGGATGGGAGCATCTGCAACAGGAAGATGGTTGGTCTAGAAGCCTGGGTTGCAATTTCACTTATCTCCCCAGTGAAGGTTTGCTTTAAGAGAGAGACAAGGACACAGGAACTGTGTAAACTAATTGGATTTGAACTTCTGAAGCAAAACTCAAGATAACAAAATTGTGAGCTCTTAGGTGTGGTGATCCTTAATTCCCAAGCCCACATCCAGAGACCAACTGGTCTCAGCAAGAGGGCTTTAAGGTGGAAAACAAGAGAAGTGGTTGTAGTGAACAGCGAATCTTGTCATGTACATACACACGTACACACACACACACACACACACACACACACACCATGACACAGTGCAAATCTGTTCTCTTAGAACCCAACTGCAGTACCCTTATCAGAGCATAGATAGAACTCAGCACTTCAGCCATCTTTGAGAGTATTTTTCCAGTGTCTATAACCCTTAAATTCTAACCATAAAATCCCAGTGCTTAAAGATCTTTTTACCATTCTTCTATGTCAGTGTCTAGAAAAACTGGTTTGAAGGATAAACTTTATGATAACCATTTGGATTGCCACTGAATGACCGGAACCTTGCAGGTACCCATCTCCAACCTGGAGAAGGAAGGAAAGGATCACCCATGTAGCCTCGATTCTGAGCCAGTGCCAAGTACTTCTTTGTTAATCTTTGAATTGTTTTAGCTATAGGTACTCAAGACTGGTGTTTTCAGGGATCCTTCAGGGAGAAATGCAGCCTGAAAATGCAAGAGTGGAGAGATAAATGAGTTTATCTTTAAATGATGACTAGTCTAGGACCAAGAATGAAATGCCTAAATAAGTCCATGGGAAAAATGCCTGTACCAGAAAGCAGTTAGGACTTTTCAATAACAGTAGTCATGATTCACTCAAATAACCTAATTGCTTTAATCATAAACAATACTTACTGTTTTTGACATCCAACAAACAAAACACATAATGTATTAAGATAAATTAAAATAGCATGGGAACTATGCTTATGTGGCATCACCAAGTCCTGGCAGGAAGGAACTCAAGTTGGGAACAAACAGATGGAAGAGTTTGTCCTACTTAAAAGATACTGAATTAGAGGGAGAAGTGGCAGATGGTGAAGGACGTGATCAGAACTGTCACCTTAGACTTTCTTCTGACCACCAAGAAGAAATGGCTGATGAAGTGTAAATTACAGAAACTTGAGAGAAAATTATCATATCATCTCATGGTAGCAAAGAAAGGAACAGTTGGGGAGATGAATGTAGGTACTAGATTTGGGAAGGCAGCTCTCAGAAATTTAAGAGAAAGAGTGGCCAGAATTATAAATCATGATGCTTTTTTAGGAAGGAAGTAATGCTCCAAAAAATGTGATTTCATTTTATATTTGTAAATGACCCTGGTGAGAAAGAAAATGTAGAGTGCTACATTCAAACATCATGCTAGGGTTCCCCGTTAGGCAAGACAGAACAGTGTCATGGCTAAGAGCCTGGCCCTGGGGTTTGACCAATGACATTTGATCCCCAGTCCTACCCCCTTACAACAGAGATCTTGGGGACTAGTAACTAACATTTCTACATTACGATTGTCTCATCCATTAAAAAAGGATATGTAACACGGTTTCTTCCATGCATTACTGTGATGATTGAATAAAATAATACATCTCAAGTGCCTGGCATCAGGAAAGCACAATAGATACAGCCATGGTCATCTATTCTGGCCAGCCTCCATTCTAGACAAAGAAGGCATGAAAGGATGAGGCTTGTTCCCTGCCCTCAAGCAACTGTCTGCTATTTTAAATAATGAAAATGCAGTGGGTAATGATTAGTACAATGTAGCTGTAGCTGCTTCAAACCCCCCCAGAAATTAGATGTAGAATAAGTTAATCATGTTGTCAGTCAACAAATCAAACTCAAGAAAACATTGGATCTGCCCACTGAGCAGTAACTAATTCAGATTATTAAAAAGAAAAACACTCAAAAGATGGATAGGAAAACATGATCAAGACTGATGAACAGAAACATGAAAAATAGGGAGCAGAGTGAGCTATTGTTTGCAAAATGTTAAGACTCTCCAAAAGGCTTTCTCAGTTACTCTTGAGAGTCTAGAAAAGCCCAAGGAAGAAACATAGAATTACCGGTGACGATGGATGGATGATGAAAAGTGAATTTCCTTAGCTTCTCTCTGCTCTAAGAGCATGCACTTGGACTGAGAAGAACAGAATTAAACTGCCATGGAGAATAAAAGGCTTACACTTATTAGAAGACTGTAAAGGCACCCATGCTCTCTGAGTGTTTTCAAGTCTTTTGGCCAACATATTGGAGCTCAAAGAACAAAAAGAATTTTCAAATGGAATCAACAAGCTTCTGTCAGTGATCTTTGGGAAACTAATGTAAGATGGAAAGTTTCTCATAGATTGGAAATGGGCCAGTGCTATTGTAATCTTCAAGTAGCAGAATTCTGCAAACCACAGACAGGGGGCTTGGCAAAGACAGTGTGCTGTCATAAATGTCACTAAAGAAAAGAAACCACAAAAAAGAAAATCATTCTTAAGGAAAAAGGGATAAATCAGTGTCCAGTGCAAGAATATGAGAGATTATGGCTCATATCCCTTATGCCAAGTGCAATTCTAGATGCTTTTATATACACAAACTTATTTAATTTCCCAAGAACCAAAGGTATTATTATGTCCACTTTTTATAGATGAGGGAACTGGTATACAAAGAGAAAGACTAAAGGATGAGGAATCTCTGGCCATTTTGTGGATATTCAGGATTCTGCCTTTCAAGAATGAGCACCTGGCATTCTGGAAAAATAGAAATATCCCAGAGTTGGGGTGCCTGGGTGGCTCAGTCAGTTAAGCATCTGACTCTTGATTTTGTGAATTGGGTCATGGTTTCAGGATCTTGGGTTCAAGTCCTGTGTGGGACTCAGTGCTCAGGCAGAGTCTGCTTGGGATCTTCCGTCTCTGCCCCTCCCCACCCATATACAGTCTCTCTCTCTCTAAGAGGCAGAAAGGATGGAAGGCGAGGAAGGGAGGGAAGAAGGAAGGAAGGAGGAAAGAAAGATCCCAGAGTCTAAGGAGGAGTCCGATGAACAAACTGGATAGAAAATTACAGTTGCCATGTCCAGGACAGCAAGATAATCAATGAAGTCTTATGAAGATGTTGTGGCAGAGCCCTTTTGTGATTTCCTTCCAGCCTATAGACTATTCCCTTTCCTGAGAACTACCACCCCACTCACAGAGATGTACCTTTGCACTCCTATTTGACATAAATGATTGAACCAAAACTGAGCCAACAGATTTTCCTCAACAGTTTGGAATTTGGAGATAGGAGCCAACCTCTGCTATATACCTGAATGAGGAAGTGATGAGAAACTAAGCTGGAGGTGGCCATTGTTGGCCTTATTCACATGCACAAAAGTGAAGTGTATGTACAGATGATAGAGAGGCATAGAGGTGAGACGATTCAGCCCTGAGAAACCAGAATAACTCTGGTTCCAGACGTTCTCTCAGGTCTGGACTCTTGTCTCCTATATTCCTTGTTTCTGCATGCTCCTGGGATATTCCTACAGATCCTTTTAAAACTTTGCTTTCAGTGCTTACACTAGCCTGACTGAGTTGGGGGAAGTGATAACCAAAATGCCTGGTTTAGATACCATGTCTTGTAATGACAGATACACTCTCCTCCTGAAACATGAGTTAGAACACACAAAAAAAGCCTTATGAAATGTACCCAGGACATGGAAAATGAATTTCAACCACATCACCTGGGAGCCAATAAAATCAAAAGACAATGGGACTGCACACCTAGAGACTTTGAAGACCTAGGGAAAAAACTGAAGAACACAGAGCAAATGATTTTATTTTCATTTTTTTTCTTCTTTCTAAAGATCATAACTTTGTGGAATAAAGAAATATGGGGGCACCTGGGTAGCTCAGTCAGTTGAGTGTCCAGCTCTTGGTTTCCACTCAGGTCATGATCTCAGGGTTGTGAGATCAAGTCCTGCCCTGGGCTCTTTGCTCAGCATGGAGTCTGCTTAGCATTCTCTCTCTCCCTCTGCCTCTCCCTCTGCTTGTGCTTGCTGTCTCTCAATAGAGAATTAAAATCTTTTCAAAAAAAAAAAGAAAGGAAGGAAGGTAGGAAGGAAGGAAGTAAAGGAATACAAAGCATCAAGAAAGGAGAAGCTAACACAAGAGTCAGTCTCCTGATCTGGGGCTTTGCACAAGAGAATTGAGTCATAGCAAAGGACAGAGGGGATTTTATAAGCAGAGGGAATAATGTAAAACAGTAGACTTAAAAATAGGATCAAAGATGATGAGCCACAGTATTGTCAAAGAAGATGAAAACCTTATCAAGAATTATGCAAGTGGAGGGGCTCCTGGGTGGCTCAGTGGGCTAAGCCTCTGCCTTCAGCTGAGGTCATGATGTCAGGGTCCCGGAATCGAGCCTGGCATTGGGCTCTCTGCTCAGCAGGAAGCCTGTTTCCCCTCTCTCTCTCTGCCTGCCTCTCTGCCTACTTGTGATCCCTCTCTCTATGTCAAATAAATAAATAAAATCTTTTAAAAAAATTATGCAAGTAGAAACTATGAAGTCACCAGACTTGACACAGGATCCTCAGATTCAAATAATAGGTAAGGAAGTTAAGATAAAAATATATCATCATTCCAGAAAAATGGCACTGTGAGGAAATTTATGTAAGTTCCCCTCTCCCTATTACCTCTTTTTATCCAGGTAAACCAGGACAGGATTGAGAATTCTCACAACAGTGAGCTCACACTTCGGGTTAAGATCTAGTGATAGCCTATTTTTTCTCATGTGAAAAGCTTAAGGGAACAATGGACCAACTGGTCTCCATCCCCAGTCACAATCCTATTACTGGAATAATACTCAGCCAATATGATTACAGAAAGAGGTATTTTTTTAAAAGATTTATTTATTTATTTGAAACAGAGAGTGCATGTGTGTGCAAGTAGGGAGAAGGGCAGAGGGAGAGGAAGAGAATCCTAAGCAGACTCCCAACTTAGTGAGGAGACCAATGGAGGGCTCAATCCCACGACCCATGAGATCATACATGACCTGAGCTGAAATCAAGAGTCAGACACTCAACCAACTAAGACACCCATATGCCCCTAGAGGGATGTTTTTCTGATACTTGCTCCAAATTGCAGAGCACTCTTTGTAATGAGCCATATTCCATATTTGGAAACACTTGATATTCTAAAGAAATAGAAATAATAAGCATTTTCCATGGGGCAAAGTGAGATTATAAACTTCATCAGCACCAAGAAGCCAGCATCACTCAACTCTGGTTGGACATGAAGATTAAGAATGTTCCTTCAAGGGGCACCTGGGTGGCTCAGTGGGTTAAGCCTCTGCCTTTGGCTCAGGTTATGATCTCAGGGTCCTGGGATTGAGCCCTGCATCAGGCTCTCTGCTCATGGGGGTGTGGGGGGGTGGGGGGTGCCGCTTCCCCCTCTCTGTCTGCCTGCCTCTCTGCCTACTTGTGATCTCTCTCTCTGTCAAATAAATAAATAAAATCTTTAAAAAAAAAAAAAAGAAAAAGAATGTTCCTTTAAGAATTACCCAACCCCAAATCCAGAACTTGGGTGATCAAAGCTCTTTCTTTAGATGAGCAACAAAAACAGAACTTCAAAACATCTTCCTAGGAAACCTGATCCTAAAAACACTTGAGCAAACAGGAAAGAAGCTTAAGACCATAATGAGCTATTTCCATCTTCAAAAGAGGAACAAAATACATTTGAATCGCACTATGGGACAATTTGAATTGGTATTGGATGTGGTTAATAATAGAATTTATTTTGCAGAAAATCAATTAGTAAAATGGAAAACATGCTTGAGATACATACAAATGTCAAAGAAATTAACACAATGGAAAAAATGTGAACAAATGTTTCTTACACCCACATTCTGCCTGGCTCTCCTGGATGATGGGAATACAAAAATCACGAAGCCATTTGCACCTGCCCTCAAGGGGATCACAGCCTCGTTAAGGAGGTAAAGAAATTAAATAGATAATAATCTAGATATTATTAACTGATACCAGCTTACTCCCCCAGAATCACAAAAATAAAGTTTTCCTCATAGTATCCACAGATGCTATACGAAAAGAAAAAAAAAGATATGAAGAATATTCTAATGCACTTAAGAAAAAAATTTATAGATTTTATTCTCAGGACAGACATTAATACCACCCAAAAACCTAAAACTAAGCATTAGCCTCCTAAAATACAAGAAAATAAAGAACACTTCAACAGCCTATTGTGGCAGAAAAGGTAAAATCTATAAAACTGTATATCACAATCTGTGAGATATAAACACAACTGTACACAGACAGAAAGATAGGTACCATCAATGTTTTTGACATTTCTAATATTATAGCCCCACTAGGAGATAGTAGTAAATGAACTATTAAAAAAAATAGAAAACCCCAGAAATATTACAATGCAAATAAAAAGACAGTAGCAAATCTCTTCAAGAGAAAAAGAAACATTATTTTTAAAATTATAAAGGGCTTCTCTTTTCATACCCAGCCTTTACCTGGTTGAAGGAATTTTATTAATATTACATACTATTAAAAGAAAAAAGAAAGCAAAGAAAATAAAAGGTTTGAGAACAAAAGGAGATCTTGAAAGTAAACAAAATATGAAATTGCTGTAATAAAAAATTCAATAAAGGAGTTACACTTCTGGATAAGACAGACAAGCACAGTCCACCCTGTCTCTCCCACTGAATGCTGCTATAAAACCTGACAATGCATGGAGCAGTTACTCAAGAAATCTGAAAGGTAAACAGCAGGCAGCTGAGGAAGAAGGCCAGAATTCAAAGTGCCACCAAACTGGTGGTAAATATATCTTTTTATCTACTCTGACCTTTCATCAGCCTAGTGGGGGGGGGGGGGGGGGTTGGGCAGGGGCGGGGAGAGGGAGACCTTAGTTCCAAAACTGGGCCCCAAGGTATAGAAAGAGCTGCAGGGAAGACCCTTTAGTTCAGCTCACTAAGCAGAAAAGGAAATTCCAAAGTTCAGAGAAAGTGTGGAAACCTTTGGGACTGATTTTCTTCTTCTTTTTTCCTCCATTGACTGGTGTCCCAGCCTTAAGCCATCTCCTTGTGATGGCCACAGGAGCCCATAGAAACCAAAACTCAGAGAGAGAGCCCTGTTTTGTAGGCCATGGAGCTCTGGTCCCAAGAAAACGGGTCAAACTCTCATTAATTTTTTTTCCCCTCCCGCTGCCTTCCTGCTGCTTGTCTCTGGAAGCAGCAGTTGAAGAAGCAGGGTAGGGTAATGAAGCCCCAGCATTCTGGCCTAAGGATTAAAAAGGAAAGCCTCAGGGATGCCTGGATGGCAAAGTCATTTGAACATCTGATTCTTGGTTTTTGCTCAAGTCCAGATCTGAGGTCAGGAGATGGAGCCCCTTGTCAGGCTGTGCACTCACCACGAAGTCTGCTTGGGTTTCTCACTCCCTCTGCCCCTCCCCCTTGCTTTTAAATAGATATCTTTCTTATAAATAAATAAACAAAAAATAAATAGGAAGCCCCATGGAACTGGAAAGTAACAGGCAAGAAATTGCAGAAAGGAAAGAGCTAAGGAAAGAGACACCCATGCACTTTATTAATTCCTGGGCTTACCCTGATACTGTTCATGCGGAGATCAGATTTTAATCAACCTATCAAAAAATTTGAGAAAGGCACTAACAAACATCATTGCCCAGCTCTCAAACTGACCACTAGGCGGCAGACATGTGCAATAGCGCCAAGGAACACTGAAAAGGCTTTGAAAACTGAATTAACTTTGAAATCAGAGCTCACTGAAGATGGGCAGGGACGTGCAGCCTGAACCTAAAGAGGTTGGTTACCTGCTAAAACAAAAATAACATTCTCCATAGGATTATTTTAAAGATCCAGAGCTTCACAATATATTCAAGGTGTCCAGAATAAAATTCAAAATTATTCAACATACAAAAGAACCAGAAAAATACCAAATCATAGGTGGCGAAAATCAGTTCATCCTAATGCCTAGATAAAACAGATATTAAAACTATGTGACAAAAAATTTGAAGCATCTATTATAAAAATGTTCCAGCAACCAGTACAAACATTCATGAAACAAATGAAAAAAAGAGAGAGAGAGAGAGCGAAAGTCACAAGAAATAGAAGACATAAAAAATCAAATGGAAATCTTAGGATTGAAAAATACAATCACTGCAATTTAAAAAACTCACATCTCCATATCAGAATGGAGATGATGGAGAAAGAAAGAAAGAAAGAAAGAAAGAAAGAAAGAAAGAAAGAAAGAAAGAGCGAGCTCAAAGATAGACAAATAAAAATTATTCAATGTGAACAACAGGGGATAATATATTGAAAAAAATTCACAGAGCCTCAGGGATATGTGGGATTAATTTAACAGTCTGTCATTGGAGTTCCAGGAGAGAAGAAAAAATGTATACCTGAAAAAAAAATCTGAAGAAATAATGGCTAAAAACTTTCTATTTGGCAACAAACATAATCCTACAGATGTAAGAAGTTCAACAAATCCCAAGTAGGACAAACCCAGAGAAATCCATGCTGAATATATGATCAAACTACTGAGAACAGAACCTTGACAGCCACAGACAAGCAATGCATTATTTACAGAGAATGATTCCAATGACTATGGAAATCATAATCATAAAAGAAATCAGAAAATATGATGACTTGAATGAAAATGAAAACAGAGCATACCAAGGCTTGTGCAATATACTGTATTTGTAGATAAATTTTATCATTCAATACTTACGTTAGGAAAAAAAACATGGTAGCTGTCAATTTATTACATCTAATAACCAATTTTACCCTCTACTCTGTATTCTGTGATAAAAGAACTAATTTAAGCATTTTTCCTTTAAAGTGAACATGATGTTCAACTTTCTCAGTAGAGGACACTGGAGGCACAGTGCAGAGGGGAGGCACTCTCCTGAGACTTTTAGCTGCTGTGCAGAGGGAAAGGGATGAGGATGTTTAAGTGTGTGCACATCTGGTGGAGCTCTGTTCCAGTCACAGGCCAGAACATGTGAACATTTGGTCACCTATTGCTCTCAGTCTAGCAGTAGTATTTCCACTATCCTCTTGACATAGAAATTAATGTCCTGTAGACTTCCTTCCTTCACTTACACTTGAAGGCCTGTCAGGAGAGCTGGGGTTGTCTACCTGTACCAGTACATGAAGGCCTCCCACCAACAGAGCACCTGAAGACTTCCTGTCCATACGGGTACCCAAATGCCTCCTGCCAGCCCTCTGTTGCCCACCTACACTCCAGGAGATTGCCACTGTGCCATCTCCCTCTGCAGGTCCCACCTAGCTCATCTTTTCCCTGAAAAGTTCCTGTTGACACTTCACACGCATGTCACTAGTTGATGATTCTCTAGGCATAAAGGTAGATTTCTTTAACTTGATAAAGACCATCTACAAAAAAATCTACAGATAGCATCATAGTTAGTGATGAGAGACCAGATACTTTCCCATTAAGATAAGGAATAGGAAAAAGTGTCCCCTCTCATCACTTCTATTCAACATCACACTGAAAGTCCTAGCTAATGCAAGAACACAAGAAAAGGAATTTGGAAGTATACATTGAGAAGGGAGAAATAAAATTGTCTTTTTTTGCAGATGACATAACCATCTATGTAGAAAATCTCAAAGAATCAACCAAAAAAACTCCTGGAACCAATAAGTGATTACAGCAAGGTTGCAGGATACAAGATTAATGTACAACAGTCTATTACTTTCTTTTTTTTTAAGATTTTATTTATTTATTTGACAGACAGAGATCTCAAGTAGGTGGAGAGGCAGGCAGAGAGAGAGAGAGAGAGGAGGAAGCAGGCTTCCCACTGAGCAGAGAGCCCGATGCGGGGCTTGATCCCAGGACTCTGGGACCATGATCTGAACCAAAGGCAGAGGTTTTAACCCACTGAGCCACCCAGGTGCCCCAACAACAGTCTATTACTTTCTATATAAGGGCAATGAACAATTGGAATTTAAAGTTAAAAATACAGTGTCATATACAATAGCACAAAAAAACTAAGAACTTAAAAACAAATCTACCAAGGTACATATAAAATCAATAAAAGTAAAACTATAAAACCCAGACGAAAGAAATCAAAGATTTAAATAAATGAAAACATATTCTATGTTCACAGATAGAAAGATTCAATATTGCCAAAACGTCAGTTGTTCCCAACCTGATCTATAGATTCAGTGCAATTCCAATCACAATCCCATCAGTTACTTTGTAAGTATCAACAGTAATTCTAATATGTTTATGAAAGACAAAATACCCAGAATAGGCAATATTACCCAACTTCAAGACTCACTATAAAGCTATAGTACTCAAGATAGTGTAGTAAAAGACAAATAAGTAAATAATTGAAACAGAAGAGAGTCAAGAAAAAACACACACACAAGGATAGTCAACGGATCTTTGACATGAGAACAAAGGTAATTCAGTGAAGAAAAGATAGCCTTTTCAACAAGTGGTACTGAATATACCAGACATACACATGCAAGCAATCAACCAATTTAGACAGACCTTACACATTTCACATAAATTAACTCAAAATGGATCATAGAAATGAAAAGCACAAAATCATAACACTTCTAGAAAACAGGAAAAATTTAGGTGATTTTAGATTTGGTGGTGCCTTTTTATTTAAAACACCAAAAAGCACAATCCACTAAAGAAGAAATTGTTAAGGAGAATGTCATTAACATTAGTAACTTCTGTTCTAAAAGAGACAGTTAAGACTAAAAATATATACCACAGAAAAGGTGGCAGAAAATATTTTCAAAACACATATCTGATAAAGGACTTGCATTCAAAATATATGAAGAACCCTTATATGAAAACTCAATAAGAAAACAATCTGGTTTATGCAGCATTGTTTACAACAGCTAAGATATTTATTTATATTTCTTGTGCGTCAATAGATAAATGGATAAAGAAGATGTGATACACACCATGTCTTTTTGTAGCTTAAGAGCTACACACACACATACACACACACCATGGAAAAATTACTCAGCCATATAAAAGAATGTAACAAAATGGATGGACCTAGAATGTAGGATAAGAGAAAGTCCAAACTGACAAAAGTTTAACTAAGGAGTTTTAATTTAATGTATACTTCATTATACATTATATGTTATGTATATAGTAGATACCTTTATTGTATTTGTATATATATTGCATATATTATATATTATACACATTATACACTAGATATTATCCCTCCATAGTCTGACTTTTAAAACTATGCACAGGCAAATTCTGAAGGTGACACACTCTTGTCAGCTGGACAGCAAGTTCTTTCTGTATGGAGACTCTGAGTGGCACACCTCCATATCCCTATCACTGTCTGTCTGCCCGCCAGCATATTCACTCATCCAGACATGCTCAGGGAGCACTTCCTCCAGGGATCTGGCTAGCCCCTCTTCCTAAAAAGAAACCCAGAAGACGGAGGAGAGTGGGACAAACTACAGACTCCATCATTAGAGTTGGTTTTAAGGCTACAGACAATACTCATCAGCTTCCATCTCTACTGTCCACTCTAAGTTTCTTTTGCCCTCAGCTCTCACCCCAATGGGACAACAGAAGCTTTAACTTTTAAGATTTTATTTATTTATTTATTTATTTATTTATTTAAGAGAGAGAGAGAGAGAGAGAGAGAGAGAGTGCATACATGAACCAGGGAGGGGTGGGAGGCAGAGGGAAAGGGAGAGAGAATCCTCAAGCCAACTCCCCACTGAGTGTGGAGCCTGACATAGGGCTCGATCCCCTGATCCTGAGATCATGGCCTGAGCCAAAATCAAGAGTTGGATGCTTAACCGACTGAGTCACCCATGTGCCTGGAGATTTGACTTTTCTTGCTGACCAAGGTTGAATATGGGATGATAACTCCCCTTTTTGCCTGCTGGTTCTGGAAGCAAGGAACCCAGGGGGTCTGGGCAGCCAGCCATAGTTTCTAATTCAATGGACGCTTTTGACCTCCAACACTCCAGACTTGAGAGCTGCACATGGGAAGCTCAAGTTTCTGCAGTGGATCATTGGCAATGAAATCACATAGGACCACTCTTGCTCCCACACCTTGTTATCTATACTCACTAATTGTTGAGAATTGGAATAGAGCATCACATAAAAGCCTCTGCTTCAATGCATGTGCCACTTTCTGGTTGACAGTGCCCCATCTATGTAGAGCATTCCTCTTGAACTGGTGATTCAAAATTCCTGCTGGTAGCTCCTGGTGGCGAGATATATAAATACAACTAGTGAATCCTATGGCCATGGATCTACTTAACACCTCCTTGACAATAAAGCTGTTTCCTTGGTCAGGTGTTATGGTATGTGGGATCCATGGATAATGGTTCTGGCTAAGGTTCATGGGTTGGAAATATGAATCTACAACCAGAATAGGTTATCTGTTCTTGGAAGAATAAAATTCTGGCTCTTAAAGAGTAGAGGGGACTAATGGAGTCAACTTCTTACCCAGTGGATAATAGATCTTTTCAGGGAATAGTGCTAACCTAACTATAGAATATATGTCTCTACTGCTGGCAGATTGGACATTCAGAGGCAGCAGTAGTTGGAATGGCCATGTCTAATCTTCATAATGTTAGGGTATTATATAGCCTCCATTTCTCTGCCACTGAGGCCACTTCATTTGTGTGCCAGCATTGCGCCAGGCACAAACAAAATTAGCATCAGCTGGCCTGAGTAATTTTGTCTAACTGGCAGCTTAGTGCCTCTTCCATGCTGGATGCCCCTCTTCTAAAGGGGAACTAGGATGAGGTTTGGGGTATTGAGGTATCAATGTCAAGTCGAAATTTCCCAAAATGCTTGGGTATCTCCCTTTCTTCAGAGTATAGTCCCCTCAGGAAATGGCCATATACCCTTTGGAAAGTGTACAGAATTGATCACAACGCCTCCTTGTAGTACTGCACTTCTTTCCCTGGTGTCTGGCCTCTTCAATAAAGGGATTCCAGGTCTAAAAGTTGTTGCAGGTCCAGAAACTGAGAAAATATTGGAGCTTTTTATTGCAATGACACTATCAACCTCCTGCTTCTTCATTCTTGTGTTCTGATTATCGAGGTCAAGCAGCCCCCTTCTTGGCTGCCCAAGGATTTTAGCCCTAGAGATGCCATGTTCTAGTAGCCATATTCAACTCTTTTTGCAAACCAAGTCTTCTTGGTTGCCCCTCCGGCCCCGCCAACCATTATGTTCATCAAAGCTCCGCTCTCCTTCACACCCACTCACCCACTTCTGATAGCTAAGCACCATCGCCTGGCCTCTCCAGCTTTGTGGGGAAGGGAAGGGCTATCTTTCCCATAGCTATTAGTGAGCCGCAATCTGTGACAGCCTCTCCAGCCATTGGCCCCAGCCTGCAGAGGAGGGCTAGAGTGGAACTTCTCAGTAAGTGCATTCCTGGTGAACATGTGCTCACGGCCTTCTGAGAAAATATAATCCTCTGGTGGTCCTTTAGCCTCAGATAATATGTCTATTCCAGCATGCCCAGGTCTTGATCCTTTTAATCCCTTCCTAGACCATCTGGCACAAAAGTTCAGGCATTTCAACATCACTTAATGTGGGCCATTGGTTTTTCCAGATTCAAAGAATCATCTTCACAACAACGTTGCCCCAACCTCAACATTCTTTCCAGGGTATCAAACCCTCTGTCCCTTATTCCAATCTCACCCTCTTGCCCCTTTGATTGAGCACATTTAGAACCCAGTCTCACAGATATTCCCCCAGCCCCTAGTTAGGATCTTCAATTCCCTTAGGTATAAATACTGGCCTTCTTTCTGAGGCTCAGCATATCCCCTATTAGATTACGCTGCAACTCGATGCTGCTTATAAGCTTGGCAGCCAGGAGAGGAAGTATGTCATCTCCTAAAGGGGCAACTATGACCTTATTGGGGAAAGAGCTCTGTACTCCCAGCCCACAGTGGGATAGTGGATAGTAGCTCTTAATAGAAAGTGTTAAGGCACATCTACAACCTCAGAAGATTTACAGAAGTCTGAGGAGGAAAATTCTTTGAGGGAATCCATCCAGATTGTCCCTATCCCATGGGTCAGAGTCCTAGAATTTCCCAGCCAGGGACCTGACCTCAGCATAAAAGAGCCGCTTTGGTTGAGCATTAAACCATCTTTGAAATATAGCCACTCTAGTAGATCTTGGGTTGATATTCAGCTTTTTTATTGTTCAGTGCATGAAAAAAGAGCTTTTCTTCTTCCTACCAAAGAGACTGTCTGGCTCTAGAATTCAATATTCAACTGCTAATTAATTGCTCTCAGCCTTTCATTATCTATCTATAGAGTGTCAATGAAACTTAGTAACAACCACTCAATTCCATTATCCTGATATTTATCATTCCACCCATGTATTCCAGACACCCGGATCTTCATACTGATCAGTGCATTCTCCTACACTGTGGCACCAGGTTACCACACTGAAGTTTTAACAGTCGGGCTATGACTTCATGCCAGAGCCTGCCCGTGATCCACTGATTCCCTGGGATGGGGTGGCATTGCCAACTGGGTAGTGACCTCATCTAAAACTCTACCTTACTGATTGTTCTCTTGGAACCACAGGGCCAGTTAGAGTTCTCTAGAAAGCAGGCACTGAGATGAAGATAGAAATTCTAAAGATGTATTGGGGAATAACGCCTATAGACAAAGCACAATAGAAGAACTGGGATGAGAAAGCAGTCCGATGGCAAGGCCAATGTGACAGAGTCTCTGCCAGCTCTGCAGGGAGCTCCAGAGCAAAGATTGGGTGTTGGAGGGGTGCCAAATGAGGCAGAAATGTCTAGGCTCCCGTTCGACTGCTTACTCAGTCACTGGCTGAAGGCTAGCCCATAAACAGAATGACCTCGGCTACCCCTGCCTTCTTCAGTCATTGGCCAGAATGCCCTGAGTAGATTGTGACCTCATTTCAAAAGCTGAAGTAGAAACTAAAAATAGCTGGAGACTGTCCATCCATCTCACTCCTCAAAGTGCTGAAAGAAACCAGACTGCCCCTCCGGTCGAGGGCAGATATTGACTGGGAAGGGACAAGAGGGAACTTTCTGGAAAATACTCTATATCTCAATAGATTCGTGTTACATGGCTTCATACATTTGCCAGAGCCCATCCAACTGTACTCTTCAGATTTGTGTGTTTTACTGAATCTAAATTATATCATAATTTTTAGAAAAGAAAAAGACTATAAGCACACACACAATGCAATAGCATGACACTCATGAGAATGGGTAAATGAAAAAGATGGACATTCCCAAGTGTAACTGTGGATGTGAAACAACGACATGTCTTCACACAGCTGGTGGGAAGTAAATTGGTAGAAACACTTTAGAAAGCAGCATCAAAGCTGTACATGTCACATCCAATAGCACAGCTATTTCTGTTCTACGAATAGTTCCAATGGAAACATGGTAGGGGGCCTGTATTTACATGGTGCTATCAACATTCTAGTCTACATGTACTCACCAAAAGATGTGTACTAGAATGTCAACAGCAAAATGACTCGAACAGCTATCAGTAGTAGAATGCATGAGTGGAATACTATACAGGAGTGAGAATAACCCATTTACAACTAAATGGAAGAATAGATGTGACTTTCACAAATGTGATGTTGAACCAAAAAAGCCAGATTATTTCTATCTATATAAAGTACAATAAGGGAAAACATAACCTGTACATTATCATTAGAGTATTGGAACAGTGACTGGAACAGAGAACAAAAGGGTTGCTTAAGTTTTTGTAAACTGCTGCTTTCCCTTTTATCTTAGTTCTTGGAACATACATGTTAAGTTCATGAAAATTCATCAGTTTATAACTTATTCTCTGTACATTTTTCTGTATATAAGTTATACTTCAATAACAATTTAGGAGAAGAGAGGGTTAGGCTGCCTAATCTTACTGAACTATCCCAGGGTATTTCTGGCTTCAGGAGCAGCTAACTCCAAGAATTTAAATAATAGTATTATATTAGGATCCTCACTCTGATCCCCACTCTTCCACTCCTTTCCCATACCTTCCCCTCTCCTTCTTTCCTCTCCTTCTTTTCCTCCTCATCCCCCTCTATCCTCTCTCTCTTTCCCTCTCTTTCTCTCTCACACACATACACACACACATACACACACACATAACACATGCACACACACATACCTCTTCCCCTGTCCCAGGTTTCTTAGCTTTGCCTCCTCCTGGGTGAGGTTCCATCTTCACCAGCCCCCACTAGCTGGTGAAAGGATGACTCTGCTAGCTCCAGTCAGACCAGATCAGCCATTCCAGCAGAAACAGAATTTCCCATTCTCAGTAAATCTAATAAACATCCCAGGATCAAGCTCCCTGAACCAACCAGGATCCTCTACCTAATCCAGAATCAATCGCTCAAGCCAGAAGAAAAATACCCTAAATGGCTAGCCTCTACCATGTGCTCACCCTCAGAGACAGTCTCACCCAAACAGTGTGGGTAAGAGTGGAGAAGGGATGGTATTCCTAAGGCAAACAGAGGTGCTATTAACAAAGGAAGAATGCAACAGCCCAGACTATGGAGTCCTCTGTTTTCAAACAGGCATGGGCCTGATGGCTTTCAGGAGACTACTTACAGCCTATCTTGCTTTCATTTAGTTTTAACATGTCTCTTCCTTGCCAATGAATCCATTTGCACCTATTTCTAAGGGTAATCAGATATCTTTTCTTCAACGATTTAACAGAATAAACACATTAGACTCAATCTATTATGTCCTTCCTATTTCTTGTCTAAGTCATAACCCTCTATGGTACCTTTTTTGAGTCCTTTCTCTAATGGAAGCCCCCAAGGAAACCCTCTCTGTCCTTCTACTTAAAAGTGAAACTCACAAAGTTATTCAGGACTTATTGTTGAAGCCATAAGGGTCTAAAAGTGTAACTGCTTTGGGAGTAAGTCATGTAATACCTTTTCATCACCCTGGTTTTCCTTATCTATTAAACAGAATGAGGCAGTATTTACCTGGGTCTCAGAATACTCAGAAACACTTTGTCGTCTCAGAATTCTTTTACATTTTCTCCAGCAGGTCTATGTAAGAACCTGTATAATTTGGAGTGTTTATCTCTCTATTGATCTTGGATATAGGGGAGGACCATAAGTGCCAAAATACTGAGTTGGAGGTCATAAGATGCAGAGGGCTCACCAGGAGAAGAGGAGACATCCCTGAAAAAATGTCACTGACCTAGAGATGAGGCTTCCCGGAGCCAACTGCTATCCCTGGTGATCCTGGGGAGACAGCCAGCGGGAACTCAGAGCTGCCTATTGGGAATGTGGCCTGCCAAAGATGTTCAATAATGTTCCTTCCAAATCCCCAGTGCCCTCCTCTCCAATCTCACCTGGCTCAGCCTCTCCTTGCCCCCCATCCTGCTGCCACTCCAGCTTCCTCAGGAATGTGCATATTCCCCAAGACCTTGCTCAGCCTCAGGATTCTAAACCCAGGTACAACCTGCCCCGGCAGACCTGGGGTCACCAGGGCTGGAGGTGACTCAGAAACCCAATCTGCCACTTCAGGGAACATGAGTCCTGGAAAGTCAGAACAGTGACCCTCAAAAGATTCATGCTGGGTCCACTGGCTCCCAAGAGTCAATACTGACTCCTCAATACTTTGGTATTTCTAAGAAAGCTTTGGCTTTGGTTGCTTCCCTACCACACCTGCTGTACACTGTAGAGGAACCACCAACAACCCCCCTTCTCACTATGACACTCCCAGCATAATAGCCTCACGCAGAAAAGGGAAGAAACCATCCACTATGCTCTACTGTTCTGGGCACATTTTGTCTAGAATATTGTTCTATGTCTCCTCCTGCCTCCTCTGTAGATAGGGGCCCTCTCATTACCACCCCCATGAGGGAGACTCTGAGCCTCTAGTTAAGACAGATTAGAGCAGGAAAGGGATTTCTGTGTGTCAGATACTGTGGCTGAGCTTATCACAAACATTTTCACACTTAATCCTCAAATGACTCTGTGAGGCAGGTTATGCCTAATTTATAAATAAACAAAGGCTCAGAGTAATCCTCCTAAATACACACGTGGGTGTCAAAGCCCCAATCCAAGCATGGATACACCTAACACTAAAGCTCATGCCTTTTTATTCCTCAACAAGCAAGTAGTTATTTATTCCTCCATAAGGGCCAGACACCGTTGGGATGTGGTGAGAAACAGATGATCCGAATGCTGGCCTGGCGAAGTCTCCTGGAGAAGGCAGGGGAAAAGAAGTGCTGTAAATAGCTGTGGGGACAGATGGCGGTCAGGGAAGTCTGCTCCAAAGTTGCAGTTCCTAAAAAATTATTGCATAATTGACCTACCGTAAACTGCACATATCCAGAGCACCCAATTTGATTAACTTTTGACAAAGGTCTACTCCCATGAAGCCACCACCTCAATCAAGATGATGAACATATTAAATATCCCCCAAAATTTCCTCCTGCCCCTTTATAATTCCTTCCTCCAGCCCTTCCCCACCCCCCAGGCAAGCACCAATCTGCTTCTCTCACCAAAGATTAGTTTGCATTATAAACCATGTACTCTTTAAGGGAGGAGGGAGTCTGGCAACATTCACTCAGTATAATTAGTTATAGATTTATTGGAGGCACTGCACGGCTCAGTATTTTCCTCATGTTATTGCAGAGAAGTATTCCACTGAATGGATATGCCACAATTTGTACACATCCATCTACAGATGGACATTTGGATTATTTCCAGTTTGGAGCTATTATAGGTAGAGTTGCTGTTGGACATCTGTATACACTTAAGTGAGATGAACCCATGGGCAGGAGCTCCCAGTGACCCTGTTAGATTTCTCTCTGCTAAAGAACTGTGGTCAGGAGAATGCCTTGTCATTGCTTAATTACTTCCTCCTGACCCCATCCTGTACTATTTTCAAGTATCTCATATCTGCTGCCCAGCCAGTATGCTCAATAGGTGTTACTGGGGACTATCAATTAGACAGTCACTGATCTCATGGTGATGCAGAGCCATGGGTCATGGTTTCCATTTCACAACTTACAGAGATATTCCATCGACATCTCCCACTAGGACTAGGAGTCCAAGTCAACACAGGGAGTCCAAGATCAGTCATTAGCACAGTACAGCCAGGGCAGTCAGGAACCAAAAGCCAACTGATGTGTCAGCCAAAACGGGAAAACCGGCTGCAGATGTTAGAGGCCCAAACCCAGAGTGTCAGGGTCAGGATCCACTCCAGGTTCTCAGCCAAGGGAAGCTGAGACCACAAGACAAGCTCACCAGTAGGCTTTGATCAAGGGCAGAGTGCTCCCAGATTCTGCCCTATCTTGTCATATGTCCCTGCAATGTCTAATTAGACATACAGCAGTCATCTCCAATGACAAAGGTTTGCTACAGATAGCATGGGAAGTCACCTGCTTAGCCACACCCCCCCTGGTCTACCTCTCCCATCACTGCCATCTGTCAAGCTGGCTTGGAAGCCAGAAAGAGGTTACACACTCTTAAAGAATCTGAGGTCAAGTATAATTCTTTCTCGGAGCTCCCCTAGCATATACCTTCCCCAAGAGAGCAGATGTGATCAAATTTGATGTCTACTACTCCAGCAGAACAATCAGAATTACAAGTCAGCCATCATCACAGTGGTAGTGGGCCTGCCTTCTGCCCATCTCATACATGGGTATGAGATGTATACCCATGTATACCCATGTACACATACCATGTATGTATGTATACATACATGGACATTTTGTGTCCACTTCAAGTCTGGTCAGTCCTGGGCTCAGTCAGATGATCCCAAATAACACAACTGATTTCAACAATAAATCATGCAAACATTCTCAAACAGCCTATGAGGAAAAAGCTGGTTGGGAGCACTTCCATAAATTTGGCTCTCTAGGGCACCAGGGTGGTTCAGTCATTTAAGCATTTGCCTTTGGCTCCGGTCATGATCCCAGGGTCCCGGGATCAAGTCCTGTGGCAGGCTCCCTGCTTTACAGGGACTCTGTTTCTTCTGCCCCTCCTCTCACTTGTTCTCTCAATCTCTCTCTCTCTCTCTTTCTCATTCAAATAAACAAACAAAATCTTTAGAAAAAAATATTTGGCTATCTACTGGTCCAGTAGGCACATAGTTTCATGGACACCCCTCTGCTGCCCGTCTGCAGATCCCTCTCCAAGGTTATGACTGGTCCCTAAGAGGAGCTGCAAGGAGCCCGTAAGTTGGCTCAGCTACCAGGAACAGAGGACTATGGGACTGGAAAGACCCATAATACACACTGAGCTCAGCACAAAGACACCCTATTTCATTTCTGTCATTAATGGATGCTCAAGGCTGCTGAATAATTGGCAGGGCTCCCTACCACTTACCGGTACCAAGAGCCCCTGAATTTTGTTAATCTTTAAGTCCTTCAGTGGACCTCTGGGCACAGGAGCAAGCATTCCAGCTCTAAGCACCTGCCTCCTATTGTTAGTACTGGATGGAGACACAGCTCCTCTCATACTGCAGTGTAATAACTAGCATAGCTGGTTTCACACTGAAATTTCAGAGCATGTCTACTCTTGATGGCAGCACCCTACTCTTTGACTTGTGGACAAGACTGACCATGGTGCCTTGGGCATTCTAGCTGCAGGTCACGGGCAGACTTGCTAAATAGGAAGTATGCTTCAGTGTGATAAGGCAAAAATTGTCTTCAGTGTTACCTGTCTGGGATTTTATTTCTGGAGGCCCCTTGTGTTAGTGACATAACTTTGGGCAAGATACCTAACCTCTCTGGTTCTTAGGAAAGATAAAAACAATGACACCCACTCAAGGACTTAGAGGACATGTGAAAGCATATATAAAGTGCCTGCCAAGAGGCTTAGTGTCAGCAGATACCACCTACCTGTGAATTTTCCTCCTCTACTTCATTTAATCCTCTTCTCTGGCCTCATATATCTCAGTTGGAAGCAGCCTCATGATGTATTCCTGTTATTTCGACTATGGGAAGAATAATGTTAAGAATTAGGATACACCAGGCCCACTTGATACTCTATACCAGACAGGTATGTTTACAGGGGTCTGTGGCTCTAGCGTGAGGGGGGTCAAAGAGCTTAGGCCCCTTCCCATTTGGCCTGGCACCATAGATATCCTCAAGATACATTATACTGACAAACAGCATGCTCAAGGTGACAGAGCCAAAGATCAATGCCAGTGATAGCCAAGAATGATAAGATTTCATTTACCCCTGATGTTTCTGGGTGCAGGACTCCCAAAATGCTGTGCATATGTCACCGTCAAGGGCAGAGGAGCCAAGGGTTGACTCTGAACACCTGTCCTACCTTGATTGTGTAAAACAGATTATGGGTAAAGTAGAGGATGTGTTCCATGCTTGCAATACTAACAAAAATGAGAAAATGCAGGGGGCATGAGAAGAAAACACCCTCAACTTCCTTGTATTTTTTTTAAATATTTACTTATTTATTTTAGAGAAAAAAAGAGAGGGAGAGAGATAGCATGAACAGGGGGCGGGACAGAGGGAAAGAGAGAGAGAATCCTAAGCAGATTCCCCACTGAGCATGGAGCCCAATGTGGGGCTCAATCTCACAATCCCAAAACATGACCTGAGCTGAAATCAAGAGTCAGATGTTTAACCGACCAAGCCACCCAGGTGCCACTCACCTTTCTCATATTTTTTCCCTTATTCCAGCTCTACTGTTTGTCCTGGACCAGCAACCAACCTCCTTCTCTCTTTCCAGTCACTGTTGTGTTTCTCTTAGCAGGGGGAAACAAACTGTGCCCCACAGGTCAAATTCACCCAGCCACCTGATTTTTATAAATTAAGTTTTATTGGAACACAGATATGTCCATTTTTTTCTGCATTCAGCATGCCTACTTTTGTGCTACAATGGCAGAGTTGAATAGTTGAGCAGAGATCTTATGGCCTGAAAATACTAAATATTTAATATCTGGCTCTTTACAAGAATGTAAAGCTAAACTTAATCTGTGTTCTTTGGAACACTATAATCCTAAAAGTTGAATTAGTCTAACATTATTTTTAAGCCTCAAAATATAATGAGTTTAGAGCCCTCTGGATTATGCAGAGAAGTTTCTGGAAGAATTCTCAGAAAATATATTATGTTTATATATACTGTGACTCTCCAGAGGAATGGGTATTTTAGTTTGGGAGTTTTAGCCTCATTTTGAAAAGAAAATGTGCCCAAGGCAGAGGTCTTACATGCTATTACTTTATTAGGAAGTGCAAACCCAGGGAGCATGACAAAGGGACATGGGGGAAAAGGCAGGGAAAGCCAAGAGGAAAAACAAGGCTGGTCACCAAGCTGGCAGCCACCAGACAGGGCCAGTCCTAACTTCTGTGTGTGCTGTATTTCAGGATTGCCTGTAATGAGGGGAGAAAAGGGATTCATTTATCCACCAGCCTGTGTGGGTTCACAGTAGGGACCGATGGTGATGGCAGGCAGTGGAAGGTACAGGGGCATGCCTGAGATGAGGTACCAGCCTGCAGTCAGAATCCATGGAGAACTGTTGGCCAGAGGGGCAGCTAGAATAAGGGGTGAAGCAGAAAAGATCTGGGGGTTCACGTAAGTTCAGAATTGTCAGTTTCCCAAAGCTATTGGGCCATGGAGTCATCTTTTCTACAAGTACCCTACTGCCATGTCAAAGTGCCCCTCCATTGCTCACAAGGGTCTTATACTAAACAGGTTACATCTGCTCTCTGAACTTTCCCATCTCCCTGTACAACTTGCAGCCTGAAGCCTCCTTTCTCATCCCTGCACCACCACTCACCCCTCCCAAAACCCTGCAAAGCCTGTGACCTCTTTTCAACATGGACCTTCCACCTAGAGAGGAAGCTTAGCTGGGTAAAAAGGGCACTCACATCCCCTAGGATGAGAGATCCAAGTTTGGAACTATTTCCTCACTCACCAGCTGGGGGAGCTCCAACAGACAATGCAACTTGCATGAGTTTCAGTTTCCTGGCCTCTAGAATAGGACGGGCAGCACAGGGTGACAGCAGGAATGATGAAATAACTCATGGAAAGAGCCCTGCCCACCACAGTTGCACAATGTACTGTAACTATCCTTTGTATTACTCTTACTACTACTATTACTACTGCATTATTTGATTTCTTGGGCTTGTATGTTCACCAGCATCTCTCTTCCCTATTTCCCTTTCATACCATGGTTCTCCCTCACCTCTTTTTCCCAAATTTCCAAGTCCCCTGCTGCTATGGACTGAATTGTATCCCCTCCTAAATTCATTATGTTGCAACCCTAACCCCCAATGTAACTGTATTAGAGCTAGGACCTCTATGGAGGTAATTAAAGTTCATTGGATCAGACGGCGGGACACTGAAAATCTGTAAGCAGGAAGAAGGCCTGCAACCAGAAATCAGCCCTGCCAGAGATTGACCCTGTACTTCCAGCCCCCCAGACCTGCGAGAAAATAGATTTCTGTTTTTAAGCCACCCAATGTGTGGTACTTTGTTATGGCGGCCTGAGCATGCTCATACACATTCCCCTCCTCCTCTTCCTGCTCTGAAATGGAGGAGTCTTCAAGGTAATAATGCCTCAGTCCTCAGCATTCTCCCTCTCCCCCACCCCAGTTCTAATCTCCCTCCCTCCCTTGACTTTACATGTGACTCACGAATCCATATCTCCAATTCTGACCTCTTCTCTGAGCATTTAGAACCAAATTTTGAAATCTCTGTTTGACTTCTCCACTGGGGTGTCCCACTGGCTTAGCAAACTCATCATGTCTAAAATTGAACTCATCATTCTCTCCCTGAGAGCTCTTCGGTATCTTTTCTTCCTGCTGAATCCTTTGTAGAACAAGGCAGGACATAAAGAGAAGTGGATAGTTGTACAGAAGGGCAGAAAGACAGACAGGCAGGTAAAATTCGAGCTAACATTCAAGTACTCATCTTATGCACTATTTACTACAAAAAATTATTTATGTGGATCTGTTGGCTAAGTTCATGTCATCACTCCCATTTTACAGGTAAGTTGAGGAAAGCTTAAGCAACTTGCCTGGGATCACAGAGTCAGTAAGGGATAAAACCAGGTTTGGACAGCAGGCAGTCAAACTCTAAAGCATGGCTTCAAACCAGGTCGCTGGATTTCATCCAAACAATCTTCTCTCCTCTGTCTGGATAACCCCATACCCACTCACAGCCTATCCCTGTTCCTGACATGTAGGAAAATAACAACACATGTTCACACTATTTTCCTGCCTGCTCTCCCTCCTCTCCCCTTCTCCATCACGCCCACTTTACCAACATTATTTCCATAGCCTAGAACAGCCATGGTCTCCCTTGAGAACTGATGCATGTGTCAGTGTGTGAAGCTTCCCCTCATCCCTCCAGGCAAAATTCATCACTCCTTCCCTGTGCTCCCTCCCAGCACATTTTATTTTTACTGCTATCAAAGCACATATTTCTTGGTATGATAGCGAGTGCAGGGTCTGCCCTGCTGGCTCGCAAGCTCCAGGACAGCACGCACCTGACTAGTTCATCTCTGTGTGCCCCCTGTGTAACAGAATGCCTGTCACACAGTAGGAGGTCAGTCTGCGGCTATAACAGAGGTTGAATTAGCCACAAACTTACTAAGGCTCTAGCCACGTGGACCAGTGGTGTGGAAAGGAGCTGACAAGAACCTGTGATTACAGCCAGAAGACACAGGAAACTTCCACAAAAGGGGAAATTTTTTTAAAAGGGCGAAAACCATCTCCCAACTAACCTCACAGACTCATGAAATCAAGCATGCCGATGACAGAAGGGTACCAGCTTCTTGGCCCAGCTTCATCCTAAAGGCAAAGAGGATTTTTTTTTTTCTTTGCCACTGAGGAAGCTGAAACTATAAAAGCTAATGGCCTTCATGGGATCAGGTAGCTCAGTGGTGGGAAGGTGGCAGGAAGGCCATTCTCTGCTTAAGAGATATTCACATGTCCCTAAAATGCCCTCATCACAGAGACACACATGGGACTTCCCCAAAGGCATGAGAATATGTACACATCACAGCATGTGAATATGGGATAAGTTCTATCCACAAATTTGGAGTTGGAAAAAACATCCATTTCTCTGTAATTTATAAATCAAGTTAAATTTGTGTGCCACCAGGGTGGTAGAAATGTCTGTCTCAAGACTCCCAGGTAGAGACAGCAGATTCAGCACAAACTTACCTAAAGCACCCTTTCCCACAGGGCCACTAAAACCACAGCAAAGACATCTTTTCCTAAAAAGAAAAAAATCAAAAAGACCAGGAAAAAAGGAGAAAAGACAACATCTACCTAATTTTGGAGGCTGGAAAGCAGATGGGTGAATGGAAACTGACTTGGCAGTTCTAAACCAACAGTGGGGAACACCAAGAAACAATCTAAATAAGAATGCAGACTCCTCAAAGGCTTAGGAACTGGCAGTACCCCATATCACCTCTGCAAGTGAGGTAGAATGGTGGGAATGGCTAAGAAAAGGAAGAGCATTTGAAAGCTGTGTAACTGTCAGATCCCAAGCTGACAGTGCAATGTTGTCAAGATGACACATTAAGGAAACCAACTGCCTCGCTGCAAGTCCCAGCTGGCCACTTACTGCCTGAGAAGATCTTGGGCAAGTTCCTTTACCACTCTATGCATTAGTTCCTGCATCTGAAAAATAGGGCATTAAAACTTCCTCCCTCTTGATTAGCTAAAATCAATTTTATATATATATATACATATATATATATATATACATATATATATGTGTGTATATACATATACACATATGTATACAGATATATGTACATATATATATACATATACACACACATATGTATGTATATGTATATGTGTGTGTATACACACACACACACACATACATACATATGTACCAGGACTGGCACATAATACATTCAAAATAAATAAAATACATAGATCAGCACTCCCATTACATACCCCTGGGCAATTGCTTCTTCTCCACCTCAGCTGGAAGTGGAAATATTTTTTTCTGGAGGCAACAAAAGAAACTGTATGTGAATAATAAAACACCATGAGGGACACCAGGTTGGCCCAGTAAGAAAAGCATGTGTGACTCTGGGTTTTGGGATTGTGAGTTCAAGCCCCACACTGGATATAGAGATTATTTAAATAAATAAATAAACTTTAAAAAAAAACCACCATACTCAGGGACAGAGTGGCACAAGGAAAACAGGGCAGTTAGGGAATCATGCACACTAAATATGGACCACCCTATTTCTCCTTGACTCCCAGAACTCTGGCAACCAGCCCATATCTTCCCAGTGGAATTTTGGAACAGCATTTTCTGAGAAACTGACCAGCCCAAGAGGAAAGAACTAATCACACCAACACCAGAAGTTTGCCAGTAGATAATTCAGACTAATAATCCTATAGCGAGCCTTGTAGTTTAGAAGCCACACCCAAGTATTCAGAGCTTGTGATCATTTCTTAAACCACTTGAGTTCTAAACTGAGCAAACAACCAAGGACTCCCAGACATGGGAGACAGTCTCTAATACAGAACACAGAGAACTCAACACCAACCAGCAGAAAAGAGCAACTAGTGGGGGGCCTGGGTGGCTCAGTCAGTTCAGTGTCTGCCTTCAGCTTGGGTCATGATCTCAGGATCCTGGGATCGAGCCCATGTAAACTTAAATGTCTGACAATATAGTATAAATGCTAAGAGAAGAAAAATGGAAGCACGTTGTTATAAGATTCTTACACAATACATAAAATAGTATAATATTCTACTTGGAGATAGAATGTTATAGGTTATAAACATACATTATAAATGCTAACATAACCAAAATAACACAACAGAGATAGAGCTAATAAGATAAAGGAAATGAAGAGGGAATTTTAAAAATATACTCAATTTTTTAAAAGGCAGACAAATAAGGAAAGAAAAACAAGGAACAGATGAAAAAAAGGAAAGCAAATAGAAAACTGGTAAATTTAAACCCAAGCATATTACTTATCACACTAAATGTAAATGGCCCAATGCTGCAATAAAAGGTAGAAATTGTCAAATTGTATTTTGAAAAAGCCAGACCAAATATATGCTGCCTATAAGAAATCCAAAAAAAGGCCTAAAATGAAAGCGTTAAAAAAAATGCCATGTTAACACTATTCAAAAGGATTTCAGAACAAAGAATATTACCAATGTTATATGTTATAGAGATTTCATAGTGATAGAAGGTCATTGAGAGGATATAATTCTCCTAAAGGTTTATCTATTAAATAACAAAATTTCATAATAAGTGCAGCAAAAATTGATAGAACTGCCTGGAAAAACAACAAAACCACAGTTTTAGTCAGAGATTTCAATGCATCTCTTTCAATAAATTGAGAGAAAAAGTACACAGAAAATAAGCAAGGATATAGTAATCCAAACCACATTAACAACAAATTTGACCTAGTTAAGATTTATAGTCCATCCAACAACTGCAGATTACACAATCTTTTCAGGTAAATGCAGAGTATTTACTAAGATAACTATATTCTAGGCAATAAAACAAGTTTCAGTAAATTTTAAAGGATTTAAGTCATACAAACATACATATGTTCTCTGATTAAAATGGCATTAAATTAGTAATCAGTAAGAGAAAAATATCTGTAAAATCACTAACTATTTGGAAACCAAGTAACACACTTCTGAATAAACCATGGGTTAAAGAATAGATCAAAAGGTAAATTAGAATGTATTCTGAACTGAATGAAACCAAAAACAAAAGAAACCAATAGTTGTGAAATGCAGCTAAAGCTATCAGATGAGGCAGCCACTCCACTTCTAGATATTTACCTAAAAGAATTGAAAACAGCCATAAAAAGACTTATACATACTCTATAATTCCATTTTATAAAATTCTAGAAAATTCAATTCTAGCCTATAATGATAAAAAGAATATCAGTAGTTGTCTGGGGAGAGTGGGTGTTGGAAAAGAGCAGAAGGAAGGATCACAAAGTAGCCCAAGAAAACTTCTGAGAGAAAAAAGTCTGAGAGTAATAGATATGTTGATATAATGACTGTAACAGTAATTTCATAGGTAGATTTGGATTCATGGGAACTTATGTGTTTCCTGTCCAATCAGTATACCATCTCTTCTTGTGAAGGTCCAGAAAGTATCTTTTCATGTGTTTATTGCCAAATGCACCATTTTTAGCTAGGTTATCTCCTAACACACACACACACACACACACACACACACACACACACAGAGAGATAGCAACACTACTATTACTCAGAAAGTACGGCCATGATTTTTTGGAATTCAATCGCATTGAAATAAGATATTCTTGCTCCAAAAGTTCCCTAGTTCTATTTATTTAATCCTTGTTACATCCTTACTCATACCTTTACATCATCTATAATATCGTCCGTGAATACTGGCTTTCAATGATGTCCTTATGATTCATTACTGTGCTTCATTTTAATGACCACAATTACAAGTCTTAACCAGAGTACACAGGAAAATGTGAGAGATGATTCATGTTCTAATCATGTTTAGTTTACTGTTTTGTATTTTATAGTGTAGAAGTAGAACATCACTTTTTCCAGCCATGTCTTCTCTTGAATTTCTTAGGCTGCAATTACTACATTCCCAAAGTCCTCCATCAGTGTTGACCACACATCTTTCTTCCATATATTACCTTTAACAGAGAAGTAGGAAACAGGCCAATGCATAGAAGAGTCATCTCATTTGCACAAGGAATTTCTACCCCTCATCCTGCATGACTTCAGACCATCTGGGAGAGCACATCACCACACCAATAAAGGGCATTAATAATAAGGCCTTATATTGGGGCACCTGGGTGGCTCAGTGGGTTAAGCCCCTGCCTTCGGCTCAGGTCATGATCCCAGGTCCTGGGTTCAGGCCCCACATCGGGCTTTCTGCTCAGCGGGGAGCCTGCTTCCTCCTCTCTCTCTGCCTGCCTCTCTGCCTACTTGTGATTTCTCTCTGTCAAATAAATAAATAAAATCTTTAAAATAATAATAATAATAATAATAATAATAAGGCCTTATAGTATTGCAAAGCAATAGTCTTGAAAGTCTTCTGTGGATATAGGCACAGCCAACCCCAGGGATGGCAAGACACTTGCCATAAAGCCTGCAGAGGGGATGGAATGACTACGGGGCAGCCAGGGATGAAGAAGTGCATATTTAAAGGACACTTGCTGCCCTGCTGCTGAAGATCAGAGGCAGCACCATAGCTGGAACATACATCGTGAAACACAGACCCTCACACAGGTCAAACACATCAGTCAGAAATAGACTACCAGTAGTACAGAACTATGAATTCATTCTGAATCTAACATAAGTGAGTGTCACCAAAACTCAGCATACTGATACCATTCTGGTGGCCCAATCTCACATAATCCCCTAAACAAACATCATGGTAACCAGCAGGACTGTTCCTCTGGAACCTGAGTTTGGCCAATGAATCCAGGACAATCACATAGATACAAGGCTGAGGTGAGAGGCCCCTTGGGGCATCTGGTTGACTCTGTATACTCCACATTGCTAGAAGGTTGGCAAGTACAAAAGAGAGAAGCAAGGACTGAAACCACCATGAGTCCTGGTCCAATTTCAGAGCACACCAGCAAGATTCCACCAGTTCTGGCCCAGTCAGTTCCAGGTACTAGAGGGGGACTTAGAAAATTTCCAGGTATGCAATTCCACATGAGACTAGGTCTGGACTCAGAGGGCCCTGCCAACCCTGGCAGAGAGGGACACAGACAATTTCAAGGATAGCACCATTCTGAAGCAAAGGGCTTTGGACAGGGTCCCCACTTCTCATGAATCATGGAGAAAGAGCTCCCTTCCTACCTCAGTAGGGATAACACAGAGTAGAGTCCCAGGCAACCTGCAATGAGGATGTAATGTGAGAGAGAAATAAATGCTATTGTTTTGAGCCATTGATTTTCAGCGTTGTTACCACAGCAACTCAACCCATCCTGACTGATGCACAGGATGACAGCTCTCACCAGACACAGAACTCTCAGTCCAGACCAAAGCAATGTAATTCAACAGGAAGATATGTTGAGGGGTGTCAGCACTAACAAGCCTTCTGTTGTTATCAGTTTTTAAATATTCTTGAATTGATAATGTTCCGGTGAGCCAAACCCAGATTCTTATATTTTACTTGGCAGATGATGAATTCCTTCCATCAGAACACTAATTTCACCCCCCACTGACGTGTTCTTCTTTGTCCTAACCCTAAGAGCTAGACATCGCTCATGAGAACTTAGAATCAGAGAATTGAGAGTACTTTGATCTTCCTGCCCATATTCCTGCTGGCCAGCGTCTTACTCATACTACAACCCAGCTGCATTCTCCATACACTCCTGGGACCCCCACATAGCCTCTCCCACTGATTTCCCCAGAGGGGCTTCTATAGAACCTCAGTGACATGGAAGCTGAACGATGAGTCAAAAGCCCCATTCACCTGGTCTCCATCTGGACACTTTTATCTAGTAGGCATAATAATGCCTTTCCTTATCCTAGGAACCAGCCTTCACATATATTTAAATCTTGCTTTGATAAAATAATAAAATATTTAGGGAAAAAAGAAAATTTAATCTCATTCTGTATGGGGGTGTCCCTCCCACCCAAGTTTGCAACAAATGGACCTATAAATGGTGCTAGTAAAATAGCAGGGAGGCCTCCAGCTCCCATCATGATGGCTACTGACAATCTCCCAGCTTAAGACCTAAGTGCACCCTTAAGAGCCAGGCATACTTCCTTCCATGGCACAGGACAGGTCAAGAGTTCCTGCATGAATGGAAACTATATGTCATTCTTCCTGGACACAGACTGCGGCTGTTTCTTCTGAGATTCTACTCTCTCTCAGAGCTGCCATTAGGCATCGGGCAGGGGGAGGGAGAGGGCATACACTTACCAGTCCTTCCACTGCTGTCCTGACCTCTGATCTCTTTTCTTGACAGGGGCAGGGAGTAGGGGTAGGAAAAACCAGTCTTTCTCTCCTTATGTTTCCCTGAAAGGCCTTGAACGATATTTCTTCAATGTTTCAGGCTTCAGGAAAATCAAAGCTGCAAAGTGCTATGTCTTAAAGCCACTTTGGGCCTTGTAACACACAATCTCCCTTATTCCCTACATCCATCAACCATGTCAGGGACCTAACAGTCTGCCTGCCTTCATGAACTGGTGCGCCACGGCGGAGAAATACAGAGGGAATCGCTGAAATTAATGTCCCCACAAGAAGCAGAGAAAAAGAGAGTAGGACTGCCTCTGATGAGTACACATAAAATATACGCTTGCATATACAACTCAGGGACCCACATAAACAAGGATCAGACAGGAAAGAACAGATGATTTGCACCTGTAATCTTCAAGTCCAATCAAATCCATGCAGAATTCCTTGCACCATTTCTTCCGAATCTTTGTTAAGAACCTAAGTGCTCAGCAGATGTTCTGGTGGATCTGAAGCATTTAACAGGAACCTCTGATAAGTGGTCCCTTTGTCTAATGCAGTCACTTCACTGGATCGAATCCCATTTCAGGGCTGTAAAGTGCAGAGCCAACAATGTCAAATGTGCCTGCAAAGTGAAGTAAAAAAAAAAAAAAAAAAAAAAAAAAAAAAGGTTTATTCAGGGACTTCTGAGCCCAATTGTCTGCAATGAAACTCTCGTTTCTGCCTCTGGTGGGCCTCAGCTCTGACTCGGGAGCCCCAGCAGCACCGCCGCGCTCTCCCTCCGCACTTAGGGCTATCATTAGTTACAGCCGCTTTCGCCTCAACTCCAGCACTTTGCAAGCTTCCTGCATTTCCCAGTGAATGGCTTAAAGAAAGCACATTTTGCAAATTACTATCCTGTAGGTCAAAATTGTCAATTCTTCCTTAAAAACAACTGCAGCACCCCATTTTGAAAATGACTATTGTTATGTAGCACTGTAAGGAAAAGACCAACATTATTGAATAGAGCCATCAGGAGCAATTTAGACCTATTTCATGCCTGCCATATTTATCCCTGCTCCTTGGCGGAGCTGTGGTATGTGAGTATTTAACATCCTTTGCAGTGAGCAGCATCAGGCTAGCTGTGCATTCTTAATGGGTCTGCCTCTACAGTCTTGGAATGAATGGGGGACCTAATTCCAACTGCAAATACTGTCTTCGACATACATAGAAAATGAGTTGCTGCAAAGTTGGGCAGGGCCCCGGTGGGTGTTTCTAAAAGTGTATCTAACTGCAAAGAACTTACTCTGCGTCTAGAAGCAAGAATACCTGTGCAGGTGTGAACTTTGTGTGCCATGGAGCCTGAGATACAGGGAAAAGAAGGGGGTATGGGACCATCCTGGTGCATGTTCAATGTAGCAAGTATTGCAGAGATGTGGCTGGTTTGCAAACCATGCTCTGCCATGTGCAGACAAGTCATAGCAGGGACGCCGCACACAAAGTAGTTTAAAAGGAATCCTGTCTTTGGGGAGCAAAGTAGGTTCAAGAGCTGGGCCTTTGGGGGGCACTGGAGGAGACTTTCAGGACTTCTTCAGTTTTAGGGAGGAAAGCACCAGGCATTTGTGGTCAGGGTAGGTCAGCTGGGGGATGATTTGCACGATGGCTGATGGCTTCATTCATGTGCCTGACAAGTGTGGACTGGGCTGGTGGGCACGGTTTCTCCCTCTACAGGGTGAGCCTGGTCTTCTTCACAAGCTTGTACACGAATCCCAGTGTAGACAGGTGTGGATCCAGGCTATGCCCACGTCACATTTGTTGGAGTCCCATTGGGCCAAGCAAAGTGATGACTTGGCCCTGAGCCAACATGGGAGGGGTTTACACAAGGGCATGGATTCAGAAAGGTTTAATTCACCAGGGTAGGGGTGGAGGGTACTTTTCATGTAAGAACCAACCACACACTGCACAGTGCTGTCTGGCCCTGCCTGGGAAACCCTTGTACAACAGGCCTGATCCTGCTTCCTCCTTACCCTCCAGCTCATGCTTCATTGTCCAGCTGGCTGAAAACAGATAGAAGTTGCTTCAGGATGCCAGAGCTTTGTCCAAGGGGCTGGACAGAAGAAGCTCTCAGTAACAATGCTTTCCTGAGTTCTCTGACACAGCCACTGGATCATCACTCTGATTAACAAGGAGAGACATTTCTGTGGCATTTTCCCAGGGTGGCCACAGGCAGAAAAGCACAAGCAGCTAAAGGTAACAGCTTGCTACAAAGCCTGTCTCACCGAAGAGTTTTCCTGTACATCCTAAAATACAGCTCACCAGGCCTTCACAATGCCATCAAAGGTGCCATGCTCAGTGTTTATCATTTCACTTAACTGTACATACACAACCCTGCCAAGTAGCAATTATTAGCCCCATTTTACAGATGAGTAACCTACGGCTCAAAGTATAGCAACTTGAACAAGTCACAAGGCTGGTGATTCCAAAGCAAGTGTGTCTCTCTCCAAAGCCTGGGTTAGACTGCACACCTTTTTGCCTTTACAAGGCTGCTGAAGGTCTAGATTTCTATCCCACTCTAAGAACCCTAAATGTTCTAGCCCATGGCTCTGTTGACATTTGGGAATGATGTTGACATTTGGGAGTAATGGAGCAAATGAAAATATTGGCTCTGGAGTAAGATGACAAGGGTTAGAATAGATTGCCTCTCATTTAGGTAAGTTTTATAATCTATAAAGTGAGATCCTCAGAGTCTTACCTCAGAGGGCTGTTATGAGGCTTAAATAAGTTAAATGATAGAAAGTCCTCAGAAAAAAGTGTTGGGCACTCAGAAGCACTCAGTAAATATTCATCATTATGATTATTATAAGTTGGCTTCCATCCTATCCCTCAAGCATGGGTGAATGGTTCCTTGTTCCAGCTAGGCATGGCAAGACTTTATTTTATTTATTTTTTTAAAGATTTTATTTATTTATTTGACAGACAGAGATCACAAGTAGGCAGAGAGGCAGGCAGAGAGGGAGAGAGGAGGAAGCAGGCTCACTGCTGAGCAGAGAGCCCAATGCAGGGCTCAATCCCAGGACCCTGAGATCATGACCTGAAGTGAAGGCAGAGGCTTTAACACACTGAGCCACCCAGGAACCCCATGATTTTAATATTTAAAATAGTTCCTGTCTGGTACAGGAGAAAAAGTGACCACTCTGAACAGATTCAGCATTTACATCCAGCACGTCAGCCTCTAGTGACAGACAAAGCTGAGTCCTCAAGCCCTGGACATGACCTAGGGGGTGGGGAGAGGAGCTGGAGGGCAGAGCTGGCCAGAAAGTTTGGAGAAAAGATTCCCAAAGGCTTCTAGAACTAAGAGTCAACCCCAGTGGGGGAGAGAGAGAGCTGGGAGCAGAGCGCCAGCCCCAAGAGTGAATGTCCTGGGCAGAGATCCTTGCCAAGAAAGGGATGGAGGCCGCAGAGGAAGACAGGATCCGCTAACTCTGACCAGAGTCCTGGATGGGTCTGGGACTAAGAGCACAGCTGGAATCAGAGGGATCCAGGGATAAGCCCCTACCTGGCTCAGGTCTGGATTGTCTCGGGAGCCTATCTGCCTACAAAGTTGGGGGGTGGGGTGGAGGGATGCAGGGGAGTGGCCTTCGGGCTTGGAAAGCCATTGAGGAAACAGGCCTGTCAGATCTTCCCTGGGATTGTGGACCCTGTCACAGATGGGGATCCTGATCCCACCCAGTGAAAGCAAGCTTGTACTCTGCAGCTTCACAATTCATCCCATTCCCTTCCCTTTGCCTACTCCAACCCTCCCTTCCCCCTCCCAGTGCATTTCAATCCCTGTTAATCACATGGTCCTACTTCACTGATGATCACCTTCAGACTCTTCATCTTCTGAGGGCAGGACTCTGGACACTGCTCTACCCCCCAAACCCTGTCAGTCTTCCACGTTAGATCATCACAGGCCTGGAGACACTCCAATGCCTCGGTGGGCACTACCTTCCCAGGCCAACAGCTGCATGCCAGGAGGGGTATCCCACTCTTTGTTTGGATGAGATTGGGTGAAATCCTCCTAATTAAGCAGAATCGAATGGAACCTAAATCCAGTTCTCCCCTTCCTGTACCCCACCCCACCCCCATCTTCTGATTGACAGTTCTAGGTTAGTGGAGTAGAGAACAGAGTTTGCCAGAGAGAAAAAGGCACAGGGATGGATCTTTGCATATCCTTCTATGTGTTTAGGAAAACCTGCCTTGACACAGGGTCGGGGGGTTAGGGGGGCAGTTTGCTGGTGCTTAAGGACTGGCAGGGGCAAGAGCTCTCAAATTGAGGGCAGCACAGCCAGAAGGCAAGCCTGCAGCAAATGCAAAAGGGCCTACCTCACTCCTGGCAGAGCACAGTAGGATTTGGAGTCAGAGAAATGTGAGTCCCAGGCCCAGGCAGGCTGACCTTGAGCACACTCCCTAGCTGGAGCCTATTTCTTTGTCAGTGAAATTGAGATAAAAATGCCACCATTACCACCCCCGGGGCCAGGATCGGAGGAGGATTAAATAAGATCACCTGGGTAAAGCCGCTGGTGCTCCCTGGAGTTCCACTCCTGTCCTCCGTCCTCCCTTCCCATCACTATGGCTGTGACAACAAATTCTCTCCTCTCCCTCCTCAGAGGTGCCATGGAGCTAGGATTTTAAGCAGCATCTCAGGCTTGTGCTGTCCAGTATTCCACTGCTGGAGCTACTGATCTGGCTCCACGGAGCCTCTCCCTCTCCCACCCCTCATTATTTAGCATAGTTTCCATCTTCCATCCAGGCCATTTATATGGTGCCCATGAGTGCCTCTCACCTCCCTAACCCCTCCTAAGCACCAACGTGAAAAGAACTGTCTTTTTTCCACTCTGCCTTACCACCTCTGGATGTACAAGTCACTTAGCACCAGGAGAAATAATGAATTTTCTCCTGTTCTGCTAAGGTTACCCACCATGGACCATTAAAAAGATACTCATTTTTAAAATATACTTGACAGTCTGGAAGATATATTTGAGATATCAGAAAACCGAACCCATTATGTGACATTTAGAATATATAGTGTGACGATACATTTCTAAAATGTGCAATATACCTTATAAATTTATATTGCATACATGGCACTTAGATATTTATATTATTTTTCCTCTGTGGATTCGGTTTCTAGATGATTTCCCTGTTTGAGCTTCCCCTCCTTATTACTGGGCCCCCGGCCAACATAGCAAGGGGAAAAAAATAAAGACTTGAATGCAGAGTTCAAGGTCAGTTAGTTGTTGATTTCACAACAAAGACCAGCAGAGGAGCCCAGAAAGTTAGAGTTTTTCCCTTTGCCAGGCATACTCACAGATAATTTTCCAATGATTACATGTGACCAGCAGGGGCTAATTTCCCATTTCATAGATGAGAACACTGAGGCTGCAGTAGTGAAGTCACTTTCTCACCGTCATGCAGCTAATGAGGGGCAGAGGAAGGATGACAGCCCAGGTCAGCCAGATACCCAAAATGCATCTGCCCCAGCAGTGTCCCAAGGCCTTCAAGGAAGAGCCCCAGTCTGATCAGAGCCACTGTCTCTGATAGGGAAGACAGTGATAATGGAATAGAACTCAAGTCTGAGACACAAGAGGACAGGAAGGCCCCTCATCAGGACTTCTGAGGCTGGAAATCAATCATATTGCCTGGAACAGGGCTGAGACTCAGGTGAGGCAGGAGGAAACCAACACAGTAGCTAAACACGAAATTCAAACTCCTTCACGTGGCACATAAGGTCCTCTCCAATCTGGTTCCTAGTTTCCTGTCTCTCTGCCTCTCTCCTCTCCTTTGCATCCATATGTCCAGACAGGTCTTCCCATCCCCCAGAAATGTCCTGTCAAGTCCCATGGCTGAGACTTCCTCACTGTCATTCCTGCCTCTGAAAGGCCTCTCTTACTCCCTGTTTGGGTCCTGCTCATCAGCCTCACTCCTCCTCCAGGCTTCTGCCAGCCCTCCACCCACAGTCCCGAAGGCTTTCCCACTAAAGGGCATCTACACCATGCTCCTGCTGTCCACACTTCACTTCCATACATCAGTGGGTACTAACCCTGAGCTCCCACTTCACCCAAGGATGAGGCCCAGAGTATGTGCTCAGTTAACACTTATCAGATGAAATGAGTGAAGCTCTGGAAACCAACTGACCCTTCCTCGCATTTGGGTCTCTTCACTTTTTTCCCCAGTTGTTCAGAGTCATTCTCTAGGCCTTCCCAGAGAATGTAAACTTTTGAGCAAAACCCTTCTTCTCTGGGTAGTATATTCAATTCCAGTTTCTTCCTGGATGCTGCAAAGACAGACTCTCCTATAATCCTACAGAGAGGCTGGAATCCAGGGCTACCGGAAATGAAGAGGCAGGAGAGAGGAAATGCAGTGGGCAAGCATCCCTGACTGCCCAAGGTGCTTCTGCATTCTGTGGCCACTCACCAGCCTGGGGGAGGGGGAAGCCTCACCCTGCAGAAAAGGAACCCCACAAGTCTCCATAGCTCTGAGCTGGCTCATTCTCCCCAACATGTACTCTGTCTTTGATAGCTTATGGACTGAACCTTATTTCATCCATCCAGCCTCTTCTTTCTTATAGACACACACTGCTGGGTCCCCAGGTATCTCTGGTGCTCCCTGGCTACCTGGGCGGTAAGGCAGTGAACTGTCTCATGTTGCAGACCTGGAGAATATATTATAGGACCTAGTAGGCACAGAGAAGCGTAGCTGTGATGACTTCACTTTTGAGCTCACTAAGACTATTGGCTGAAGCAGAGAAGGGACTCAGATATTTCTGGTAAGTGATCAGGTTTGATGTCTTGATTTTCCAATGAAATGTAAGCTCTTTGAGGGGAAGGACTTCATTATTTCTTACTGCTCTATGTTTCCAGTGAAAAGAACAATACATATCAGAAGTTCAATAAATACTCCTATTGAATGAATGAAGGGAAGAATGAATGAATGAATTAATGAAGAGATGGTTGGATAGATGGATGAATGAATGGATGGATGAGTGGATGGATTGCTTTAAAGGGGAATTTTGAATTGGGACTAAAGGAGGAAAAGAGTATACAGAGCCCTCCTTGCAAAAGGAAAGAGAGGTCAAGGCTGAGCACAGAGCATACCCTAGTACCATTCTTGATGATCTGGGGTTCATGCCCTGGGGGTGAAAGTGTTTGGGACCAAAAGCTGAAGAAACTGGACTTTAAAGTAAAGAGGTCTGGGGAGACTCCAGGCACAAGCAATGCTGCTTCAGGTCCAGGGTGAAAAGTTGAACACAGCCAGTGGAGAAGGCTGTCTCCTCTTTCTGCATCAGAGTGGGGACAAGATGCTTCTCACTGCTTGTCAGGACCACAGAGAGGCTCTGCCCCAGCTGGTGGGCAGCTTCTCCCCATGAGGGGTCCCCAGCAGGGGCAGCAGTGAGACAGAGGCCTCAAGTGGCCGAGGCCTACATGAGAGTCCAGAGAAGAGCCTGGGATTTATTGCGAAGCTATACTTGGGCTCCCAGAAATACCTGGGGAAGCTGAGTCACTGAGGGAGGCCTGCAGCCAGTCAGGGTCCTGGGGGAGCAAGGCTGAGACCCACAGCCACACAAGGGCTCTAGACCCCCAGCTGGTGGGACACACACTACCAGGATACCCTTAATTGTCAGGCCCAGCAGCCTAGAGCAAAGGATATGGCGCAACGGATCCCAGAGGAAGAGCCAGACGAAGAGAGAACCACTTGTGAGCAGAGGACCAGGTCTGGAAACCTTGCTCAGGCCCCAGGGGAGGCAGGGTTGGGGGAGGGGAGCAAGGCCAGCACCACTTGGTGTTCCTGAGCTCTTCCCACATTTAGTAGAGCACTTCCCTTTGCAGGATGTGCCCATAACCCCCTGGCAGCCTCCTCCCTGCCCTGCAACCCAGTTATGAGAGTTTTGCCCACCAGCCAGCCAGGCAGTGTTCCAAACAGAAAGCGAGCCTGACAGCAGGAGCTGAGCTGGATAAATATCGGGGTGAGCTCCGGGTCAGGCTTTCTGGAGCTGAGGCTCCCAGTGTCACCCCTAATGGAGGTCTCAGGGTCTGCCCCACCAGGTCGCTGATCAGGGTGGGAGGGGTATCAACAGCAGTAGGCCCCTAACAGGAAGATTTCTGAGATTAAGCTAGCAACCTTAGATCAACATAGGCCCTTCTGATGCTTGGACAACTGTGCCCCCCAAGACCCCTCTATCCTACCTCCCCAACATCAGCTCAGCGTATCTGGCTACCACCGGCACTGAAGTCCAGATCAGGGCCAGAATATCAGCTCAGGAAGAGGGGAGAGGCATAGTCACAGAGTGTGTGTTGGTCCCTGCCAGAGGGAGCATCACCCCCTCTAACGACCACAACCCTGCCAGCCACCAAGAATCGAACCCATTGTACAGATAGAACAGTAAAGCCCAGTGGACTGCTTTAACTTAGCCAAGGCCCACACTTGTGACTTTTCATCTGAAATAAGACTGACCTCCCTCTCGCTCCTGCTATCTGCAACCCCTTTCTGCTCCTCTGTGACCCCAGTCTTGGGCTGGGAACCTCCTAAGAATGCCAGGCAGCTTTAGACAATATGGAGCCATCTCCCTCCTTCCTCTCCCTTCCTCATGCACAACATGCAGGCCTCTGCTCTCGTGTCTCCCTGAACCTCTCCAAGTCAGAACACAAGGATTTTGTTCTGATTCCTCCACTGGTCATCTTCCCAGTCATAGTCACCATGTAGACCATGGGCTCTGCTCCAAGAAACAGCACTGCTAATCCGAGGTTCAGATTAGTTCGAGGTGTCTTCCTCATGTCCTCCTTCTCTAGGCTCAGACATCCCTACACTGGTCTCCTAGGGCAGACCCTCTATCGGCCTCGCCATGTTCTCCCAAGCTGCCTCCTCTCCAATGGCAGGCTCAAGGCCTGCTCTGCAAATTCAGTTATTAGACCACTTGCTTACAAACTCAGTCTGTGCACTCTCTCTCCCTCTCTCCTCTGGTACTTCTTTTATGAATCTCTTTTTCTATAATAACAGCCTATCCTAAAAGTCAGCTCCACTAGCTCCTGGTCTCTGAGGCCAACACCTGTCATGGCCAAAGCCACAGCTGAAGGAATACTCAGGTCACTGCCATTCTCAGGAGGGGCCCTGCTTGCCCCCAGGGTTCACCACTCTGAGACTATTCCTCAGACCTCAGTTTGTTTCTACCAGACCCTACTCAGGCCCACCTTCCACTTGGTTTTCTGCGAGGAGAGAAAGAACAGAAGTTTTGAGCGTGGATGCCAGAATGGACTTCAGGTTCTCAAAAGGATAGAGCCGCACCTAGAGATGTCTGCTCTTGACCACAGACAGATACAACAGTCATTTCTGGTGGTTGCAAGGGATTACCAATATATAACATTGAGCCTGAATCCAAAGCTGCACACTTCTCCAAGATCTCAACATGTAATAATAATAATGATAAACTTCTTCCTAGAAACATCACCAAAGGCAAGGGAAGCAAGGGCAAAAATGAACTATTGGGACTTCATCAAGATCAAAAGCTTTTGCACAGCAAAGGAAACAGTCAATAAAATCAAAAGATAACTGACAGAATGGGAGAAGATATTTGCAAATGACATATCAAATAAAGGGCTAGTATCCAAAATCTATAAGGAACTTATCAAACTCAACATCCAAAGAACAAATAATCCAATCAGGAAATGGGCAGAAGACATGAACAGACATTTCTCCAAAGAAGACATCCAGATAGCCAGCAGACACATGAAAAAGTGCTCAACATCACTCAGCATCAGGGAAATACAAATCAAAACCACATGAGATACCACCTCACACTGGTCAGAATGGCTAAAATTAACCAGTCAGGAAATGACAGTGTTGGCAAGGATGTGGAGAAAGGGGAACCCTCTGACATTGTTGGTGGGAATGCAAGCTGGTGCAGCCACTCTGGAAAACAGCATGGAGGTTCCTCAAAACGTTGAAAATAGAGCTACCCCACGACCCAGCAGTCACACTACTGGATATTTACCCCAAAAATACAAATGTAGTGATCCGAAGGGGCATGTGCACCTGAATGTTTATAGCAGCAATGTCCACAATAGCCAAACCATGGAAAGAACCTAGATGTCCATTGGAAGATGAATGGATAAAGAAGATGTGGCATGCATATATATATATATATGGTGGAATACTATGCAGCCATCAAAAGAAATTAAATCTTGCCATTTGCAATGACATGGATGAAACTAGAGAGTATATGTTGAGCGAAATAAGTCCATCAGAGAAAGATAATTATCATATGATCTCCCTGATATGAGGAATCTGAGAGGCAGGGCAGGAGATCGTGGGGGGAAGTGAGAGAAAAAATGAAATAAGAAGGGATTGGGAGGGAGACAAACCATAAAAACTCTTAATCTTATGAAACAAACTGAGGGTTTCTGTGGGGTGAGGTGTAGGGATAGGGTGGCTGGGTTATGGACATTGGGGAGGGTATGTGCTATGGTGAGTGCTGTGAAATGTGTAAGCCTCATGATTCACAGACCTGTACCCTTGGGGCAAATAATACATTATATGTTAAATAAAAATATAAATAAATAATAATGATAGCAACAACATAATAAAAACCCTGAGTCAGGGTTATTACAGCTAACACTGTATCAGAAGTGAGAATCAGATTGTAAGTGTCTTGCCACACCTAACAGACCAATGACTGTGTGCTGGGCACCCTTCCAGGAGCTGGGGGATACAACAAGGAAGGAGCAAAGAGCCCTGCCCTCAAGGACCTTATCTTCCAGGACAGTACCTGACGCAGGCTGTTGCCCCAGATGGACCCAAAGAGAAGAGCCGGCAAGTCCGGAGTATCGGCTAAGCCCCAGGAGAGGGCTGGCAGGGGAGGGAAGGGCACGTTTGGGGGCCAAGGGCAGCAGCAGGGAGACCAGAAGTGTGAGGAGCCCAGCCTCAGCAGCACGGGGAGCCTGAGGCCCGTGATGGCACTCCACTCTCAGAGATGGCTCTGCCAGCACCCACCTTATCACTCCAAAGGACTTCAAGTCTCAAAAGATTGCCTGTTGCTTTGTCCTTAGAGTACACTCTGCTCCATTGCTGTTTACAAAGGATGGAAAGTAAGCCTAAATGCACAGAAACTGGCACTCAAAAAGCTTTTAGGACCTCAGTGCTACACAACTGGCCAATCCTCGAAAAAACGCAGACTGTGTTTTGAGCAAAGCCACTCCACTCCTCTGAGGCTTAGCAGGAAGCATTTGTGCTGACCCAGGGAGTCCCATTTTTGTAGCCACAGAGGAGAGGAAGAACACATGGACGGGGGACTTGAGCAGCCCCCAGGATGTCCAGAGTTAGGTGGGTTTGACCCATAGGGATTCAGATGGTGACCCGAGTTGGCATGGGGTTTACGTGCACCCAGCTGAGCCTGGAGGCTGGTAGAGGGAGCCAGTGCTGAGCCCTTCCCACCCTGTGCTGTTGTTCCATGAAGTCTCAAAATGCAATACCCTCCAGCCGTTTTTTTCCCTTAACAGAGAGCTGGAGATTCAGTTGAGGCCAGGAATGGGGGGAAGGAGGAGGTTGTGGGGAAGGACCTGCTCCCAAGGAAGAAGGCACAGTTGACAACAGAAACAGGGCCTTGGAAAGAGCCAGAGAGGTGTCAGCCTTGAGAAGTCCAAGGTTCAACCACCGGAACAGAAGCAAGACACACAGAAGAGAGGTGTAGAACAATAATCCACAAAGCACAAAGCCGTGGAGCGATCAGGAATTGCTGAAGAACCTAACAGCGGAGGAGGAACTCTTGGAGCATCTCCCAGGGGCCCCTGGCTGGTGACCACATACGGCCCATGATGTCTGGGTTCTCTGTGTGAGAGCTTGTGGGGCAGCAGACCTCCTAACCCTGGGACTCATGAATGGCTGTTCTAATTAGTACACGAAGGTTACTTGCCATCAATATGAAGAAGCTAAGCACACATTTTTACACTGACCTCCCTTAAGTGTCATTTTAAAAGATTACACCCAGATTAACGCAAGGCTGCTGGTATTGTGTCTAACCACAACTCTCACCTACCCACATGGTATGAACCAAGGTACAGACCAGTCTCATGTTGGCTGGACCTCTGTTTACTCACTTGAAAAAAATTGGGGACACTCTGGATAACCTCTGCCAGAAGATGAGTTTGAATTTGCAGACTCGGCATCCCCTGCACCTGCCAGTCCTCTAATGTCCACGGACAGGTAAAACAAACCTGGGATCTTTCTGCAGTGATTCGAAATCCAGATTCAGTCACAGAGGCCAGAAGGCAGTGCTGATACTTTGTATCACTGCCTTCCATCCACAGCCTCTCCTGAAAAAGAAATCAGGCAGCGGGAAGCCAAATGACTGGGGGTTTTCAGATGGCATGGCAGACCCAGTTCGGTTTTGTAGGGATCGTGTTGGTTTGCCAACTGAGCCCCATACACGGAGGGCAAAGAAAGAGCGAAGAAAAAGGCCACTCCGGGTGGGTAGGTGGCAGGTTTAATAAGCAAAGGAACTTCATTATGAGGCTTGCTTGGGTGGACACAAGACGAGTAGATCTCCAAAGTGACCCCCAAGATCTTCAAGTTTACACAGAAGACTTCACTGCATTCAGGCAGGCGTATGTATCATCTAGTCGGCCTTAACACTTTACTCTCTCCAACGATGTCCCTGAAACAGCTCCCACCTTGGGAATGGTGAGCAGAATGCACAAACCAAGGACAGGAGATGGGGAGGAACCCCTAATTACTGGGATCCAGCCCAGGGGTTAAGTGGAGGCTGCACCCTCTTGATGACCTCCTCCAGCTGACTTAAATTAAAATGCTGAGACGGGAGACCCCAAAAGCTTCGGGAAGAGAATGTTTTTCCCAGGCCCAACAAACCAATGGAAGCACATTCATCTGAAATTTAAGAAGGATGGAAGAAATATAGTCTGAAACTAAATCTAAATACTCCAGAGGATAGAAACTTTAAGAGAAAGAAAAACCCACAAGTATCTTCAACCAAATTGATAGTGTATGTTTGTTTAAGCAGGGATATACCCTTCTGGCTATGCATTGTAGGTACCCTTCTGCATTACTTGGGAATATCCCAAATATTTCAAAATAAAATGTTAAGAGAAAAAGGCCAGTGAAAGAGAGATTATGGGGGAAAGGAAGAAAATAAGGAATAAACAAAGAGCAAGGCTTCTAGGAACATATCACTGGTTAGATGTTCTGAACAACACACAGCTATGTATTCTTACTCAAACAAGAATCCAGATCCTGGAGATGAAAAACGTTGGTCTTCACATCCAAGCCATTCAACAAACTTCAAGTTAAACACAAAGACATCCAAACCTAGATATGTAATAAATTGTCAAAAGCCAGACAAGTTGGCAAGGTCGCAGAATTGAGATCAATATACAAAACTCAGTATCATCTCTATACCATAGCTGTGAACAATCTGAAAATGACAGAATAAAGAATAGTATTCCTTGGTACGTATTACAGACTAAGAATACTTAGGGATGCATTTAACAAAAGTACAAGACTTGCACCCTGAAACTTCAAAATATTGTTGAAAAGAATTAAAGAAGTCCAAAATAAAAGAAACAACATTTCACATTCATGCAGCAGAAGGCTTAACAGCGTTAAGTGGTGACGCTGTCAAACCGAAATATAGATTTGATAGGATGCTTATTGAAATTATAGCTGCCCTTTTTTTTTTTTTTTTTTGGTTGCCGAAATTAAGAAACTGGTTCGAATATTCCTATGGAAATCCAGGGGAAACTGCTGTAAAAGAGTAAAAGTGGATGGAAATTAAGATGGACACATTAGTATTTCAGCAAGGCTTGACTTTAAACTGAATGCTGTTTTCTCTTCCTCATTCTCAAGGCCTCCCCCACCCTTTCTCTTGTTTTTCTCTAGAATCATTTATTCCAGGAGCTCGGTATTGATATTGATATCTTGCTGACCTCAATGTATACTTGGTAACGAGACTGGGAAGGCCAGCGCCAAGGTTAGGAAGCAGACCTCCTTGAAGACCACAAAGGTAGCTGGAGGCATATGCCAGATTCTTATCAAAACTGCCTGGATCGGGGCACCTGGGTGGCTCTGTGGGTTAAAGCCTCTGCCTTCAGCTCAGGTCATGATCCCAGGGTCCTGGGATCGAGCCCCGCATGGGGCTCTCTGCTCGGCGGGGAAGCAGGCTACCCCCCCACTCTCTGCCTGCCTCTCTGCTTACTTATGACCTCTGTCTGTCAAATAAATAAATAAAATCTTAAAAAAAAAAAAAACTGCCTGGATCGTGTCTTTTCCTATAAAACCCCTCAGGCTTTTACCTGGGGCAGGTCTTCAGTTTAGACCTGCCACAGACTCTTTTGCCTGGCAAAGTAATGAAACTATGGTTTCTCTTTATCCCCAAACCCTTCCCTTTAGCTCCGGAGCACAGAAGATGGTTTTCTACAATGCAAGGAACTCAGAATAGCCAAAACAATCTTGAAAAAGAGAATGCAATCAGAATATCCTAATTTCCTGCTGTTACAACTTTCGAATCAAGACAATGTGGTGCTGACATAAGGATAAATATGGAGACCAATGGAGTAGATTTCAGAGTCCAGAAATAAGTCCTTACATTATGGGCAACTGATGCTTGACAAGGTGCCAAGATGATTCAATAGGGGTTATCATGGTCTTTTCAGGAACTGGATATCCACAATTAAAAAGAATGAATTTGAAACCCCATATCACAACCATATATAAAATAATTCAAAATGGATCACAGAAATATAAATGTAACAGTTAAAACTACAAAACGCTTAGATAAAAACATAGGATCTTTGTGACCAGGAGTTACACAATGAATTAACCTATTTCACATGACAGCTGACCACAACTTATCTCCTAGGATTCCACCTATATGAATTCTCAGGACCAGCAAACCTCGAAAGATAGGAAAGTAGATCATTGTTTTCTTGGGCCTGGGGGCAGAGAGGCAGGAATGGGTTGTGACTGCTAATGGGTATGATATTTCTTTTGGGGGTGATTTTGGGTTTTGACTCTTTTTTTTTAATTTTTCTATTAATTTTTTTAATTTTAATTTTTATTTTTTTATAAACATATAATGTAGTTTTATCCCCAGGGGTACAGGTCTGTGAATCACCAGGTTTACAAACTTCACAGCACTCACCATAGCACATACCCTCCCCAATGTCCATAATCCCACCCCCCTCTCCCAACCCCCCTCCCCCCAGCAACTCTCAGTTTGTTTTGTGAGATTAAGAGTCACTTATGGTTTGTCTCCCTCCCTCCCATCTTGTTTCATTTATTCTTTTCCTACCCCCTTAACCCCCAATGTTGCATCTCCACTTCCTCATATCAGGGAGATCATATGATAGTTGTCTTTCTCCAACTGACTTATTTCACTAAGCATGATACCCTCTAGTTCTATCCATGTCATAGGTTTTGACTCTTTTGTTCCAAAATTGGATTATGGTGATAGTTACACAACTCTGAAAATACCAAAAACTATTGAATTCTATACTTTCAAATAGGTGAATTTTATAGTATGTGAATTAGATTTCAATGTAAAAAAAAAAAGAAGAAGAAGAAGAAGAAGAGATTTATGGTACAAGAGTCTTCTCCAGGGGACTGGCAAGCAGGTCACATAGTGGTGGTTCTCTGGGGCTTTTGAGGAGTTCCAACTCAGTGTGCTCCTTCCAGTGGCTATTAGAACTGTTGGTTTTCATAGCTGCTGTGGTTACAAAGGCCCTAGTTTTCAAGGCTCCTGTGACTCTAGGGGGAGGGAGTTGGGACTAGGGCAGGGGACCATGCCATAGAGTTCCATGTTCTTACTAAGAGTCAGTCATTTTTCTTGAATAAACTTTTTTTTTAAAAGATTTTATTTATTTATTTGACAGAGAGAGATCACAAGTAGATGGAGAGGCAGGCAGAGAGAGAGAGAGAGAGGGAAGCAGGCTTCCTGCTGAGCAGAGAGCCCGATGTTGGACTCGATCCCAGGACCCTGAGATCATGACCTGAGCCGAAGGCAGCGGCTTAACCCACTGAGCCACCCAGGCGCCCTTGAATAAACTTTTTTTAGATCCTTTCTAGCCTTCGATTAATTTCCAGAGTTCTGCAAAAGTTCATTTTGAGACAGTTTTTGCCAGTGTTTTTACTGCTTTAATAGAGAGGCAGTTTATTATAAAGGTCCTCACTCCACTGTTCCAGAAGTTCTGGTCCCTCTTCTTCATGCCATTTATCATCATTGAATTTTATACCTTTCTAGGTGGTTTCTTTATGGATGTGTGTCACCCCTAGTGATCATGAAGTCTCATGAGGACAATGTCTACAAATCCACCAATATAACCCCATCGGTTCCCATAGTCTCCTTTCTCCCTGTTACAGGGAAAAGACAATCCTTCTTCCTGGCAAATGTCAGTCCCCATGCAACCCTTCCTGTTCTTTGAGAATCTACCACAGTGTTTCTCCCTCTTCTCACAAGTATCTTCCCGGTTCCTCTCTACTGAACTGTTTCCAACTGCATGAGAACACATTTTGTCCCTGACTTGTTTTTTTGTGGGGTGTGTGTGTGTTTTAATATGCACAGCTTGGACCTCACAGCCTGGTTCCCGCAGATGCCTCCTTCCTCTATTTCCAAGCCAAACTTCTTTAAAGGTTTGGCTATAAGCTCTGGTTCCATTTCCTTACCTTCTACTTAGTATTTAAGCCATTCTTAGGTGTCTTCTTTTTTTTTTTTTCAAGATTTATTTATTTATTTGAAAGAGAAAGAGAGTGACAGCATCCAGGAAGGGCAAAGGGTGAGAAACAGAGTCCACTAAGCGCACAGATCCACGTGGGGCTCCATTTCACGACCCTGAGATCATGACCTGAGGTGAAATCAAGGATCAGACACTCAACCAACTGAACTACCCAGATGCCCCCTTTGCTGTGTTCCATGTCTATTAAGAAGCTAAAACGACTCTGATATTTTAGTTTTATTCTTTCAAAAAGCAATTAATAAGCACACAACATTAGCATCAAACACTGTTGTAGGAACAAGATATAGAAGACATACAAATTCCTTGGACATTTTCTTTACAACTTTCATTTTTATTGGCCTCCCATCCATATTAGGCACAAATGGCCCCTGACTCAAAAGGCATGTGGCAATCCCTTCTTTCCCTGACTTCCAGGATCCCTTTCTCCCGTCTCTCCAGCTACTACTTTTCAGACTCCTCTGCAGGATCCTTCTCATAGGTGTAGGCTTTATGATTGAGGGTTTTTTTTTTTTTTTTTTGAGGTGAAATTCACATCACTTAAAATTTACCATTTAATTCCAATCTTTAAACATGAGATAGCCTCTGGAATTTTCTTTTCTTCTTCCCCTCTACTTTTTTCCATAGAGGACCTCATCTGTTCCTTTCTTTTCAAATGCCTTCTATTTGGGTGACCCCCGCCACTTACACGTGCAGCCTGAAATTCCCCTGAGGTCCAGACACCAACAGCCTCTACACATAGATATTTAACCAGGACTTGAAACGTGCTATTTTCCCCTAAAACTTGTTCCTCCTGCAATATTCCTATGGCACCAACATCCACCCAGCTGCTACACTAGAAAACTTTGTAGATTTTCTGGATGCTTCCCTTTTCCTCACAGTTCACATCAACTTTACAAACCAAATAGCTCTCTGATTCATCCATGTCTTTCCATTTCTACCAAAGACATTCTGAATTCTCACCTTGCAAGATGTTCTCTACTGTTGTTCCCACATCCAGTGGCCTCACCCCCACCAAGTCAACTCTCCACATAGCAAAATGAACTTCAGCCTCCCTGACCAAGTCAGGCCTCCAAGTATAAGCTTTCATAGCTTCCTCAACATCTTTTTTTTTTTTTAGAAGTAAAGCATGTTTTTTAAAGATTTATTTGTTTGAGAGAGAGAGAGAGAAATAGAGAGAAGGTGGGGTAGGGGCAGAGGGTGAGAATATCTAAGGAGACTCCCTGTTGAGTGTGGAGCCTGATGTGGGGTCCAATCCTATGACCAATACGATCATGACTTGAGCCAAGAGTCAGATGTTCAACTGACCAAGACATCTGGGCATCCCTCAACATCTTGATTTTTTTTTTTTTACTATTGAAACTAATTAGTCATGATTAGTTATTTTTTAAGACTTTATTTATTTATTTGACAGAGAGAGCATAAGCAGGGGGAGCAGCAGGCAGAGGAAGAAGCAGGCTCCCTAGTGAGCAGGGACCCTGATGTGGGACTCGATCCCAGAACCCGGAGATCATGACCTGAGCCAAAGGCAGAAGTTTCACTGACTGAGCCACCCAGGCACCCTGTCATGATTAGTTTTAATTCTCCCTTTGCCCAGGAGAATGTAAACTCCATGAGAGCAAAAAGAGTATTGGCCTTTGTCTTCAGTTGTTTGCCCAATGTCTAATAAGATTTCTTAATAAATACTTGCTCAGAATGTTGAGCAAATGTATGTTCTTCCTCAAGCTTATTTTACAATTTAGCAAACAGCACCAATCCAAGCAGTCAGTTATGGGAATAAAAGCCATGAATGTCATCCTTGATACAACTTTCTCTCTCATTCCTTACCCCTAAGCCATCTAGAGGCTTTTATATTTTACCTCAAAAAAAAAAAAAAATTATACCTGGGGCACCTGGGTGGCTCAGTGAGTTAAGCCTCTGCCTTCGGCTCAGGTCATGATCTCAGGGTCCTGGGATCGAGCCCCAAGTCAGGCTCTCTGCTCAGCAGGGAGCCTGCTTCCCTCTCTCTCTCTGCCCACCTCTCTGCCTACTTGTGATCTCTCTGTGTCAAATAAATAAAATCTTTAAAAAAAAATTATACCTGAAGTCTAACTACAGCTGACCATCTTGACATTCATTATCAGACTCTCTCCTGGACTTCCCAAATAGTTAATTAACCCAGTTCTCTTCTTGCCACACTCCACACCACCCTCTGTTCAACAGACAAGTGTATCACTGCCTCCTTCCCATCCATGAATAGTCTCCTGGGAGAGAAGTCACAATCCTCAGAAGACACACAAGGTTCAACCTCACTAGCCTCATCCAGAGTGTTTCTTTTTGTTCCCTTTGCTTTCTCTCAGTACTGTGGATGCGCAGCCATCCCAGGTCTCAGAATCCTCGAGATCCTCCCACATACTGGTGACTCCATCTGAAGGGCTCCCCTCCCGGCACCTTTACCTGATTGTTTCCCGTTCATCCTTCATGTCACAGCTGAAATGCCACACTTCCTTCGGGAGGTCTTTCTCATCTTCCCAGGTCAGACGCTCATAAGACTCCTGACTTATTACTCATCTGACTTCCCAGATCGTCAGACACGCATAAGACCCTGTACTTTCCCTTTTCTACATTTACCACAACTATCTTCAAATAGTTCACTCACTTCTGCATTTATTTTATCCCTTTCTCTTACCCTAAAATGGAATCCCATTTCCACTGAAGCACTATAGTTCATTGGTTAGGAGCACAGGCTCGAGAGCCAGACCTCTGAGTCTGAATACCACTTATGCCACTTACTGGTGAGGTGATCTCCACCAACTTACTCCATTTTCCCATTCTCAGTTTTCTTCTGTGTAAAATGAATTAAAGTGTAATGATATCTTTCTCATAGTGCTGTGTGGATTCAAAGAGCTAATTCATCTAAATCTAATAGGATATGCCTAATATTAATATAGCAAATGCTAGGATTGCCTGGGTAGCTCAGTTGATTAAGTGTCTGCCCTCAGCTCAAGTCATGATCCCAGGGTCCTGGGACTGAGTCCTGCATCAGGCTCCCTGCTCAGCAGGGTGTCCCCTTCTCCCTCTGCGTTCCACTCCCTCTGCTTGTGCGTGCTCTCTCCCTGACAAATAAATAAAATCTTTAAGAAATATATGGCAAATTCTCAAAAATACTAGCAATTATTACTATTACCTGTAGTAACAAGAAATACAGGGGATTTAACTCCAACGTATAGTAGTCACTCATTAAATATGATGACTACTGTGAATAAGAATAGATCTCAAAGACCTGAAGAATGATATCCGTGAGAAATGACAGCAAAAACAGCAACAACAAAAGCAATTAGAAATATGTATCTGTATAAAATCCAAAAAGAAATACATAAAATGACCTATCTGAAAAAAAATTACAAAACATAATGAGGGACATAAAATAAAGGTTTGAATAAATGAAGAAACGGGCCCTGTTGGAGGATTCAGTATTGTATAGATATCAATTAGCAGGAGATAAAATGTATAAAAATCTATAGGCAAAAAACATGAATTGGGTAATGGAATATGATGATAAACATAGATCACTTGCTAAGGGAGATGAGTGCAGAAGTCTTCACAATGGCTAGAAACCCTGAAAAGAGTAAAGAATTCTAACATAACAGGGACAGAACAGCATTTTGGGATAAAAGCAGAGAGAGAGTGGAAATGCAATAGAACCAGAGTTCTAAGCTAGAAAGTTTTTAAAGGTCATTAACTTAGCCAGTGAGAAATAGGGAACCTAAGGACAAGTAGCTTAAACACAAAGGATATTTACTGTTGTGCGTAAGGAGAAATCCTGAAAAAGGAGGTCCCCAGCTAAACACTGTCAAGGCCATAGAAGGCTTCCCTACCACTTTCTTGACATTGTCCACATGGTCTGAGGATGGCTGCAGTCCTTCCAAACATCAAGCTCTTCCAATATCAGGAAAGGTGGGAAGAAAGGGGCATTTTTTTTTTCAAACATTCTTTCTTCTTATGAGAAGGAAACCTTACCCACAAACCCCCCCCCAGTGAATTATCACTTGTGTTCCATTGCTCAGAACTGTTCATGAGCTGTTCTATTTTCTGTTGCTACACAACCAAGCACCCCAAAACATGGTTACATAGAACAAAAATCATTTCCTTTTACTTTCAGATTCTGTGGATCAAGAGCTGTGACAAGGCACAGCTCCATGGCATATGGCACCCCAGCTTGGAAAACCATCGTGGCTGGGGATGCTCTGAAGAGCTAGGGTCTCACTTGGAAGCTTCTGCACTCCCCTGCCTGACACCTGGCCTGGAAAGACTCAAAGTTTGGGCTCAGCTGGGAGTGTTAACCAGCACAACCAAGTGTACCTTCCCTGTGGGACTTGAGCTTCTCCACTGCATAATGGAGGAATTCTAAGAGGGAGATAAGGGGTGAATAAAATGTAACAAGAGAACTGAATGTAGGCTACATGGTCTATGACCTGACCGCAGAAGTCACATAGTGCCACTACCTCCAAATCCTACTTGTTGAAGTGGTCACAACTCCCCAGCTACAAGAGGAGAGAAGAAAAACCCTACCACTTGGTGGGAGACATGTCAAGGAATTTGAACTTACTTTCTATCTAGATCAATCCCTAAATCCTGATAGGTTTGGTTTCACAACAAAGAGCATCTTGAGTCATTGAATCTGCCCCGCACACCACCACCAACTCAAGACCTCAACCTCCTTTTCAAATACCATTACTTGACTCACCAACCTGCCTTCAAACAGGGATTGCCTTCTCTTCCTAAGATAATCACTTTACATTTGGACAGTTGCTTTACCGAATCAGTCGGCATCCCAGGCAAAAGATTTTGTCTTATGTTAGGCCTCTCTGGTCTGAGCTGAGGATGGGAAATGGGAAAATGTAGGAAGGTGAGATAAAATGATGGGCTGATGGATTAGGGTCATCAGATCATTAAAGGGTTTAGACACATTCACGAATTGTGGTTTAGTGGCTTGTAGGGTCCTTTGTCTTTGTCAAAACCACAGGGTCCAGTGACCAGACACATTTTAAATAAATCAGTCTGGATTTTATTCACTTACCATCAGCACCACATTTATGATGCAGCCTCTGAAAAGGCCATCAGTCCCTCCTGGAATCTGCTCAGTGCAAGGAGCTGTCAGATTTCCTAGCAAAGTCTGGATCGGGAGGGGGAGACACACCAGTCGTAAGCTTCACTCCTTCTCAGTTTTCCTTCTAAGTGATTCCTCATGCATTCGAAGATGTAGATGTAAGAGCAGAGTCTTACCTGGCTATCCTGCAGGCGACTCTTATTGCACACATCCTAAGCAGAATTCATTACCTCCATCACTGAAACTTGCTCAGACTTCTCTGTTTTTAATCACAGTCAGAAGCATCGCTTTCTAGCTGGCAGTTAGCCAGAAATTCTGGAGGAGTTCTTAAATTCTCCCTCTCTTCTTACCTGCTGACATTTAGTCTTTCACTCAGTCCTATCCAGACTGCTTCCTCAGTGTTTCTTCTCCATCCCTGTTGTTACTGATGGGCTCATAGAATCACTGTCTTCTTGCAAGCCTCTTGCTACCTCATGCCTGGTCTCCCTCCTCCAGGCCTCCCCCTCCACCCTGCTGCCAGAGGAATCCAAGGTCATGGCTTCCCCTACAGACCTCTGCCAGCCCCCCAACCCCATGCCTACAGGATTAAGTGCCAACTCTTTAACTCTTTCCACAAAACCCTTGATGTATGGTCTGCCCACAATCTATATCACCAGTCTCTTCTCCTGACGCCCCTCCCCACAACTAATGGGCCTTCTTACCATTTAGCAAATATGCCAGATTTCCAATTATTACCTTTAGTTAAGGTGTTTATTATCTCTGCCTGCAAATATGCATTACCTCTACTTTGAATAAGGCTACATGCTTACAGATCTAACTTAAATATCACCAACTTTGCTTTAATTATTGTTATAACTATATTCAAAATTTATTGAGCACGTACTGTTGCCCAACCCGTGCACTAAGCATCATATGTGGATTGTCTCATTTAATATTTATAGCAACACTGTGAATTATGCAGATGAGAGGCTGAGACTTGGTCAGGTTTGCTTGCTCAGGTTTACACAGCTGGAATCCTGAAGCAACTGCTCAGAATCACTGCCAACCCCACTGGAGGCAAATCCAGGCAGCGCTTCCTGCTGATCTTGGCCATGAATGTCTACACCTCTGCTACCACCCCTAGCATGAAGTAAATACACCTGATTCATCTTGTTTAGATACTGATTTAAACAAATAATGGTTCAGAAACACATTTTTTATGGAACAATCTGGAAAATTTGAATACTAATTGTATATTTGATGATACAAAGGAATTACTGTTCACTACTGGTACTGTGGTTATGTTGTTAAAAGTCACTGTCACGGTTTTGGGGTCAAGATGGCGGAGAAGTAGCAGCTGAGACTACTTCGGGTAGTGGGAGATCAGCTAAATAGCTTATCTAAAGATTGCAAACACCTACAAATCCAATGGGAGATTGAAGAGAAGAAGAACAGCAATTCTAGAAACAGAAAATCAACCACTATCTGAAAGGTAGGACTGGCGGAGAAGTGAATCCAAAGCGACGGGAAGATAGACCGCGGGGGGAGGGGCCGGCTCCCGGCGAGCGGCAGAGCAACGGAGCAAAATCAGGACTTTTAAAAGTCTGTTCCGCTGAGGGACATCGCTCCAGAGGCTTAACTGGGGTGAAGCCCAGGCGGGGTCAGCGCGGCCTCAGGTCCCGCAGGGTCGCAGAAGGATCGGGGGTGTCTGAGTGTCGCAGAGCTTACCGGTATTAGAACGGGGAAGCCGGCTACAGAGACAGAGCCGAGGAGTGACTCTCAGCTCGGGGTTGCCTTGAACCGGTCGCAGGCTCGGTCAGCTCGGAGTGCGGCCAGAGGCCAGGGTGACGGGAGTCATTTGGCACTGTTCTCTGAGGGCGCACTGAGGAGTGGGGCCCCGGGCTCTCGGCTCCTCCGGGCCGGAGACCGGGAGTCCGCCATCTTCATTCCCATCCTCTGGAACTCTACGGAAAGCGCTCAGGGAACAAAAGCTCCCGAAAGCAAACCCGAGCGGATTACTCAGCGTGGCCCCGGGTAAGGGCGGTGCAACTCCGCCTGGGGCAAAGACGCTTGAGAATCACTACAACAGGCCCCTCCCCCAGAAGATCAACGGGAAACCCAGCCAGGACCAAGTTCACCTACCGAGGAGTGCAGTTTCAATACCAAGGAGAGCGGCGGAATTCCAGAGAAGAAAGCAAAGCACGGAACTCATGGCTTTCTCCCCAAGATTTTTAGCCTTGCAGTTAATTTAATTTTTATTTCTTTTCTTTTTCAATTTTTTTTTTCTTTCTTTTTCTCTTCTTCTGCTAAATTTTTTTAACTTTTACCGTTTTCTTTTTTAACGTTTTTTAAATAGTTTATCTAATATATATATATTTTTTTCCTCTTTTTATATTTTTTCTTTATCGGCTTTCTTTTTTTTAATAGTTTATTATTTTTTTCTTTCTGAACCCCTTTTTATCCACTTTCTCCCCCCTCACAATTCGGGATCTCTTCTGATTTGGCTAAAGCATATTTTCCTGGGGTTGTTGCCACCCTTTTAGTATTTTACTTGCTCCTTCATAAACTCTTATCTGGACAAAATGACAAGGCGGAAAAATTCACAACAAAAAAAAGAACAAGAGGCAGTACCAAAGGCTAGGGACCTAATCAATACAGACATTGGTAATATGTCAGATATAGAGTTCAGAATGACGATTCTCAAGGTTCTAGCCGGGCTTGAAAAAGGCATGGAAGATATTAAAGCAACCCTCTCGGGAGATATAAAAGCCCTTTCTGGAGAAATAAAAGAACTAAAATCTAACCAAGTTGAAATCAAAAAAGCTATTAATGAGGTGCAATCAAAAATGGAGACTCTCACTGCTAGGATAAATGAGGCAGAAGAAAGAATTAACGATATAGAAGACCAAATGACAGAGAATAAAGAAGCTGAGCAGAAGAAGGACAAACAGCTACTGGACCACGAGGGGAGAATTCGAGAGATAAGTGACACCATAAGACGAAACAACATTAGAATAATTGGGATTCCAGAAGAAGAGGAAACAGAGAGGGGAGCAGAAGGTATATTGGAGAGAATTATTGGAGAGAATTTCCCCAATATGGCAAAGGGAACAAGCATCAAAATCCAGGAGGTTCAGAGAACCCCCCTCAAAATCAATAAGAATAGGTCCACACCCCGTCACCTAATAGTAAAATTGACAAGTCTTAGTGACAAAGAAAAGATCCTGAAAGCAGCCTGGGAAAAGAAGTCTGTAACGTACAATGGTAAAAATATTAGATTGGCAGCAAACTTATCCACAGAGACCTGGCAGGCCAGAAAGAGCTGGCATGATATATTCAGAGTACTAAATGAGAAAAACATGCAGCCAAGAATACTATATCCAGCTAGGCTATCATTGAAAATAGAAGGAGAGATTAAAAGCTTCCAGGACAAACAAAAACTGAAAGAATTTGCAAATACCAAACCAGCTCTACAGGAAATATTGAAAGGGGTCCTCTAAGCAAAGAGAGACCCTAAAAGTAGTAGATCAGAAAGAAACAGAGACAATATACAATAACAGTCACCTTACAGGCAATACAATGGCACTAAATTCATATCTCTCAATACTTACCCTGAATGTTAATGGGCTAAATGCCCCAATCAAAAGACACAGGGTATCAGAATGGATAAAAAAACAAAACCCATCTATATGTTGCGTACAAGAAACTCATCTTAAACCCGAAGACACCTCCAGGTTTAAAGTGAGGGGGTGGAAAAGAATTTACCATGCTAATGGACATCAGAAGAAAGCAGGAGTGGCAATCCTTATATCAGATCAATTAGATTTTAAGCCAAAGACTATAATAAGAGATGAGGAAGGACACTATATCATACTCAAAGGAACTGTCCAACAAGAAGATGTAACAATTTTAAATATCTATGCCCCTAACGTGGGAGCAGCCAACTATATAAACCAATTAATAACAAAATCAAAGAAACACATCGACAAGAATACAATAATAGTAGGGGATTTTAACACTCCCCTCACTGAAATGGACAGATCATCCAAGCAAAAGATCAACAAGGAAATCAAGGCCTTAAATGACACACTGGACCAGATGGACATCACAGATATATTCAGAACATTTCATCCCAAAGCAACAGAATACACATTCTTCTCTAGTGCACATGGAACATTCTCCAGAATAGATCACATTCTTGGTCCTAAATCAAGTCTCAACCGGTATCAAAAGATTGGGATCATTCCCTGCATATTTTCAGACCACAATGCTCTAAAGCTAGAACTCAATAACAAGAGGAAATTTGGAAAGAACCCAAATACATGGAGACTAAACAGCAGCCTTCTAAAGAATGAATGGGTCAACCAGGAAATTAAAGAAGAATTGAAAAAAATTATGGAAAAATGATAATGAAAACACAATGGTTCAGAATCTGTGGGACACAACAAAGGCAGTCCTGAGAGGAAAATATATAGTGGTACAAGCCTTTCTCAAGAAACAAGAAAGGTCTCAGGTACACACCTAACCCTACAACTAAAGGAGCTGGAGAAAGAACAAGAAAGAAAACCTAAACCCAGCAGGAGAAATCATAAAGATCAGAGCAGAAATCAATGAAATAGAAACCAAAAAAACAATAGAACAAATCAACGAAACTAGGAGCTGGTTCTTTGAAAGAATTAATAAGATTGATAAACCCCTGGCCAGACTTATCAAAAAGAAAAGAGAAAGGACCCAAATAAAGAAAATCATGAATGAAAGAGGAGAGATCACAACGAACACCAAAGAAATACAGACAATTATAAGAACATACTATGAGCAACTCTACGCCAACAAATTTGACAATCTGGAAGAAATGGATGCATTCCTAGAGACATATAAACTACCACAACTGAACCAGGAAGAAATAGAAAGCCTGAACAGACCCATAACCAGTAAGGAGATTGAAACAGTCATTAAAAATCTCCAAACAAACAAAAGCCCAGGGCCAGACGGCTTCCCGGGGGAATTCTACCAAACATTTAAAGAAGAACTAATTCCTATTCTCCTGAAACTGTTCCAAAAAATAGCAATAGAAGGAAAACTTCCAAACTCATTTTATGAGGCCAGCATCACCTTGATCCCAAAACCAGACAAGGATCCCAACAAAAAAGAGAACTACAGACCAATATCCTTGATGAACACAGATGCAAAAATTCTCGCCAAAATACTAGCCAATAGGATTCAACAGTACATTAAAAGGATTATTCACCACGACCAAGTGGGATTTATTCCAGGGCTGCAAGGTTGGTTCAACATCCGCAAATCAATCAATGTGATACAACACATTAATAAAAGAAACAACAAGAACCATATGATACTCTCCATAGATGCTGAAAAAGCATTTGACAAAGTACAGCATCCCTTCCTGATCAAAACTCTTCAAAGTGTAGGGATAGACGGCACATACCTCAATATTATCAAAGCCATCTATGAAAAACCCACCGCAAATATCATTCTCAATGGAGAAAAACTGAAAGCTTCTCCGCTAAGGTCAGGAACACGGCAGGGATGTCCATTATCACCACTGCTATTCAACATAGTACTAGAAGTCCTAGCCTCAGCAATCAGACAACAAAAGGAAATTAAAGGCATCCAAATTGGCAAAGAAGATGTCAAACTATCACTCTTCGCAGATGATATGATACTATATGTGGAAAACCCAAAAGACTCCACTCCAAAACTGCTAGAACTTGTACAGGAATTCAGTAAAGTGTCAGGATATAAAATCAATGCACAGAAATCAGTTGCATTTCTCTACACCAACAACAAGACAGAAGAAAGAGAAATTAAGGAGTCCATCCCATTTACAATTGCACCCAAAACTATAAGATACCTAGGAATAAACCTAACCAAAGAGACTAAGAATCTATACTCAGAAAACTATAAAGTACTCATGAAAGAAATTGAGGAAGACACAAAGAAATGGAAAAATGTTCCATGCTCCTGGATTGGAAGAATAAATATTGTGAAAATGTCTATGCTACCTAAAGCAATCTACACATTTAATGCAATTCCTATCAAAGTACCATCCATTTTTTTTCAAAGAAATGGAACATATAATCCTAAAATTCATATGGAACCAGAAAAGACCTCGAATAGCCAAAGGAATATTGAAAAAGAAAGCCAAAGTTGGTGGCATCACAATTCCGGACTTCAAGCTCTATTACAAAGCTGTCATCATCAAGACAGCATGGTACTGGCACAAAAACAGACACATAGATCAATGGAACAGAATAGAGAGCCCAGAAATGGACCCTCAACTCTATGGTCAACTCATCTTCGACAAAGCAGGAAAGAATGTCCAATGGAAAAAAGACAGCCTCTTCAATAAATGGTGTTGGGAAAATTGGACAGCCACATGCAGAAAAATGAAATTGGATCATTTCCTTACACCACACACGAAAATGGACTCAAAATGGATGAAGGATCTCAATGTGAGAAAGGAATCCATCAAAATCCTCGAGGAGAACACAGGCAGCAACCTCTTCGACCTCAGCCGCAGCAACATCTTCCTAGGAACATCACCAAAGGCAAGGGAAGCAAGGGCAAAAATGAACTATTGGGATTTTATCATGATCAAAAGCTTTTGCACAGCAAAGGAAACAGTGAACAAAACCAAAAGACAACTGACAGAATGCGAGAAGATATTTGCAAATGACATATCAGACAGATAAAGGGCTAGTGTCCAAAATCTATAAAGAACTTGGCAAACTCAACACCCAAAGAACAAATAATCCAATCAAGAAATGGGCAGAGGACATGAACAGACATTTCTGCAAAGAAGACATCCAGATGGCCAACAGACACATGAAAAAGTGCTCCATATCACTCGGCATCAGGGAAATACAAATCAAAACCACCATGAGGTATCACCTCACACCAGTCTGAATGGCTAAAATTAACAAGTCAGGAAATGACAGATTCTGGCGAGGATGCGGAGAAAGGGGAACCCTCCTACACTGTTGGTGGGAATGCAAGCTGGTGCAACCACTCTGGAAAACAGCATGGAGGTTCCTCAACATGTTGAAAATAGAACTACCCTATGACCCTGCAATTGCACTGCTGGGTATTTACCCTAAAGATACAAACGTAGTGATCCGAAGGGCACGTGCACCCGAATGTTTATAGCAGCAATGTCTACAATAGCCAAACTATGGAAAGAACCTAGATGTCCATCTACGGACGAATGGATAAAGAAGATGTGGTATATATACACAATGGAATACTATGCAGCCATCACAAGAAATGAAATCTTGCCATTTGCGACGACGTGGATGGAACTAGAGGGTATCATGCTTAGCGAAATAAGTCATTCAGAGAAAGACAACTATCATATGATCTCCCTGATATGAGGGAGAGGAGATGCAACATGGGGGATTGAGGGGCTGGGAGAAGAGTAAATGAAACAAGATGGGATTGGGAGGGAGACAAACCATAAGTGACTCTTAATCTCACAAAACAAACTGAGGGTTGATGGGGGGAGGGGGTTGGGAGAGGGGGTGGGGTTATGGATATTGGGGAGGGTATGTGCTATGGTGAGTGTTGTGAAGTGTGTAAACCTGGCGATTCGCAGACCTGTACCCCTGGAGATAAAAATATATGTTTATAAAGCTGTAAAAAAAAAAAAAAAAAAAGAAAGAAAGGATGAATACCCAAGTTTCGTAGCAACATGGACGGGACTGGAAGAGATTATGCTGAGTGAAATAAGTCAAGCAGAGAGAGTCAATTATCATATGGTTTCACTTATTTGTGGAGCATAACAAATAGCATGGAGGACAAGGGGAGATGGAGAGGAGAAGGGAGTTGAGGGAAATTGGAAGGGGAGGTGAACCATGAGAGACTATGGACTCTGAAAAACGATCTGAGAATTTTGAAGGGGTGGGGGGTGGGAGGTTGGGGGCACCAGGTGGTGGGTATTGTAGAGGGCACGGATTGCATGGAGCACTGGGTGTGGTGCAAAAATAATGAATACTGTTATGCTGAAAAAATAAAAAAATTAAAAAAAGTCACTGTCACATAGAGATATATTAGACTATTTAGAGATGAGATGATATGAAGTTATGGTTGCCTGAAGGGACAGTCTGCAGGGGTAGGTAGATAACACCTTCTGGCATTATCATGATAACTATTTAAAATAGAAGATGTGTACATGGACTTTCATATAATTATTTATTCTACTCTGTGTATGTCTGGAATTCTCTATATTAAAAATAATCTGTAGATATCCTCAAATCCAATGAGCATTTATGTTCATCACCCTGCTTTTCGACCGATAGAAAGTAGAGGACATTTGAGTCTTAGCTTTGAATCTGCAGCAATCCCAGAGTAAACTCAGCTAATGCTTCTTGAGTGATGAGGTAGTAGCTGTGCAGGTCACTTTCAAAGGCACAACACAGAGTTGCCTATCCTCCAGATTCTCCAACTGTGAACCAATGACACCATGGCCACCAGCATTATGCATGGGCCATCTGGAAGACCAGAGGCCAGCTGCTAGGGTTGGAAGTGCTGCTCCTGTCTCAGCTTCCTTGAGTCTAATCTATTTCCACACTGATCTGGTTCCTCTTGAGTTCCTGTTTTATAACCGTTGGAAGCCAATTGGGCTATTGTGTGATACCTGGTACCCTTGGGCCCTGCGGCTTACACTGCTCCAAATGCTCTCCTTGCTTTTGTGACTAAGTCCCCAGTTCCCAGCCAGGTCCAGCTGACCCCACAGTTGGATGAGAAAGGGATTTGGCTTTAACCCTTAAAATGTGATGGCTAGCCTCCTCCCAATAGTTTGGTTTGACCACGGGTCCTGTTCTGGATGGGACTAACTTGAGACTGGACACGTTTTCTTTAGAGTGACACAAATTTGTGAGCAGAAGGCAGAGACCTCATTTCAGAGAAGAATGGACTCACTCAATACTTCTGGCCCCACTCCTGTCTCTCCCTGGAGGTACTTCTGTCGGATGGCCAGAGCCTGCCTATCTGGTGTGTGGACCTTCCAAGATGGAGGCTGCCTGGGGAATGTAAGGCAGCATGAGCATTCCTCTAGCTGTTACAGGTCAGGCTTTTGCTATGTTCAAGTCACGATGCTCCGTGGTCACCAACAGCTGCCCTGGAGAGTGAGGCGAGGCACTCCCTGCTTGGGGAGGAAGGGGAGACAGGGTGGGGCCGTACTGAGCAGAATTGCTGGAGTCAGAGAGTGAGGTATTACTAGAGTCCATCAGTCTCTGGGGTGCCTAACAACAACCCCCAGAACAGAAAGAGACAGCCTCATGGGGAGGAAAGCACAGCAAATCAAGAAGCACTGGAATCTGGTGCACAAGCCCCACAAGCAAGGTGTTTGCAGCGGCTTCCACTGTTTGAGGCACCATCCTCCTGGATGCTGGGTAAAGAACATAGGCTCCAGCTGTATCTGGTCCAAATCTCCCTCTGAGAGAGATGGGTAGCAGCTCAGAATTGCCTCAATAACGGCATGTGCAGGGCAGGGTGTTCTAGAAAGAACGTGATGCAGAGTGGTGAGGTAGAGGCTGTGGGCAGCACCAGGTCCTTTCAGGAATGAAGGATTTATTCTCCCAACTTCTGGGGGCACTACCACCCAATTCCCTCAGCTGTCCTCTTCAGGGAGGGGCTCAGAGGAAGGAAGCCTTCTTTCCCAAGCCATGCCCCCCTCCCAGAGCAGCCCGTATCCAATAATGATGCACACAGCAGTATAAGGGCTCAGCTCTATCTCCCCAAATGGGATCAGCTCTGAAGACTCATCCCACCTTCTGATCTCTTTGTAGAGTCATCTGAGGTTTCCACTGAGACTCTAACACAGATCAACCCACCCATCTAACCAATCCTGCTTCCCTCCCTACTTCCCTTCCCTTCCCTACCCTCTCCTTGTCTCTCTTTGCCTTCTCTTTTCTCCCTTCGCTTCCCTTTCTCCAGGTGCTGATCCCAAAGCACTCCCTAATGAGCCTTCTGAGTTCAGCACTCCCACTCTACATGTCGCCCTGTCCCGTGTGCCAAAGACTGTGAACAGAACAGGTGACACAGAGCGGGTAAGATGCAGTCCTCACCTTTCTAGAAGCTCACTGGGACACACATCTGTATGGGCTCGATTGTTTGGTGCAGAACACAGCATGACGGCTAGGAGTAAAGCTTCAGAGCGAGACAGACTTGGTCTCAAATACCATCTCTGGCATTTACTAGCTGTGTAATTTTGAAAAAGTCATTTAACCTTTCTATGCTTCAATTTCCTCAACTGCAAAATGTCAATAATAACACCAGCTGAACTGGTTGTCATAGGGATTAAATGAGATGTGTGTATAAAAAGAGTTTATTATAGCATTTGGCCGTATAAACAATGCTACACATCCAAAAACTGAAGTACGCTAAGAAGAAAACCATGTAGACAAGGGAGGTTTCCGTCTATCAGAAACGGAAAAGAAAGGCTTCCCAGAGGCAGTGAAGGCTGACAATTTGTGTTTGCAGACACATAGGGGAGAACATGGTGGGGATTCTGGGCTAAAATGCCTGTGGGTAATCCATGACACAGCTTCTCTCAATCTGCTATTAAAACCCAGGATGGTACAGAAAAGCTGCAGAAATATGTAACAAGGGGTTCCAGGCATCAGCCAGTCTAAGAGGAAGCCCCAACACACACACTTCGCAGTGCCAGAATAGCAAGCATCGTCAGAGGGCCAGCCCAGCATACTCTGCCCTCCCTCGGCCTGGAACCCACCCTCGCTCAGCCTGGAAAGGTTCCTGGGAGTGAAAGAGAAAAGAAGACCCATCACTTAGAAAGTGCTCCGCTCCAAGTGACAGGAAACCCCACTGAATGCCTTCAAGCCTAAGGAAATGTGTTCTCATGAGACAGCAGTCCACACATGGGGCCCCGGTCCTTATTCTGTGGGGGCCCTGGCTTTGCCTCCTCCCTGTCTTGGCCTGGCTCTCAAGAGGCCTCGCCGGGGCTATAAGACAGCTTTACCACCTCCACGTGTCACATCCAGACATGACAGAGTCTGGACACAGGAAAGGCACTGTCTCTTCCTTGTACTTCTTTAAGAAAGGAAGGAAGGAAGTCAGTCTTTCCTGGGAGTCCCCCACATCTGGTCAGAACCACTGATAGTAGTAACTTACCGTGTGTGTGTGTGTGTGTGTGTGTGTGTGTAATACATATAGTAAGTTTTCCCCTTACCTTTTCACATCTTCATGTGCTGAGTTAGCCCATTCTTTTTTGATGTCTGTATAGGCCTTCACTGGGGGAATGAAACAAAAACGACTAATATAGACAAATTAAAACCCACCTTCCTGGGGCAGAGGATTGGGTCCATCTTCCCTAAAACACAGACTTCAGACAGAGGGCTAACACACTCACAAAACCAGGCACCAGTGAATCAGGGAAGCCAGTGGCTTAAAAAAAAACAAACAAACAACTAGGTCAGTATACAAAAGCTAGAAAGTTAAGGAGGAAATGTTACATAAGATGTGTAAGTTACCAGTTACCTAAAACCAAACAAAACTCTCTTTGCATGTGTGTGTGTGTGTGTGTGTGTTTCTCTGTGTGTGTGTGTGTCTCCATAGTAAAGGATGGAGAAAAGCCTTGAATGTCAAGCAAAGGAGTTCAGACTTGAAGAATCATAAAATAAGAAGGAGACCACTAAAGCAGAGCTTTCAAAGTTGCTGGGAAAAGTTGTACAGGATAAACTGAGATAATCAGGCTTGAGTCAGGGCAACAGAAGGTTGTGAGGGCACATATGGTTGTAGCGAGGGTCGATGAGACATGACAGGAATGGGTAAGAATTTTCAGAGGAGAGATCTCAAGTGATTTAGTGACTGTGTATATATAACCAGAAAAAACAACTGACATTATTATAATAATAACTAACATTAATTGAAAGTGCTTACTTTATGCCTGATAGCTTTGGAAGCTGACAGATGACAGATAGATAGATACTCATTCAAATCTTTCACTTATTCCTAGGCAATAAGTACCATTTTGGTGCCCATTTTACAAATAAGGAGACTGAGGCACAAAAAAATTAAGCCACTTGCTCAAGGTCATGGTTAAGACATCAAGTTAGGGGATCATGTCCCTTGAGCTGGAGTATTTGCAAATTGAGGGATTTGTCCTTGAAGGGAAGAGGAGAGAAAAGAGTGCAGCCCTCACAGGACACCCTCAGCAAGTGCCTAGGAGTATTGTTTATTCATTTATTCCTTGACATATTTGTTCTTAAATATATATATATATATATATATAAGCTATATATAAATATATAGCTTAAATATTCTTAAACCTATATCTACATTCTGCTTCCCAACAGTCTGTCTTTCTGGGGTGCACGCAATGCGAACTTCAGAGTGAATTTTCAAGTGTGATCCTTTTTAAGCCTCTGCTGTGGTCTAAATCAGTTCCTCCTTCATGTCTCTGTCAGCCCCTCTCCACGGTACAAGTCCTCTGTGTTTCAGGCCTTAAGGCTTGTTTTGCTCCCTGTGAATGGTGAATGCTGTTTCCCTTGGGCTCTCAAAGCCTCTCAGGGGAGCCAGGCTGTTTCTCTCCCAAAGCCACTCAAGGACTTCTTACCAGTATCAAGGTAATGTGGTTAACACACCATCTTGAGTGCATGGACCCAGACTTCTTAGAGCTATAACAGAAACAGCACCTGGCCTCCCACTCCCCACTTCTCATGCCCTACCCTCATCCTCACTCCCACTCCCACTGCTCACTTCCTATGCCCCCCTACTACCTCTCTCTTCCCATCCCTACTCCCCACCTCCCAGGCCCCACCCTCCCTTGCTCTGAGAGGAGTCTTGATAGAGCCAGCCAAGGCACGTTCCATGATAGCCATTTCAACTACTTCCTTACTAATGGTCTTTGCTATATCATACCTTCAAGGCAAGAGCTCACCCTACCAGGGCCTGGGTGCATCTGAAGGAATCCCATAGGCACACAGAGCTGACAAAACCACACACTTATGGACACTACCATTCCAGGGTCCTTGGTACTCCCTGGCTCCCCGGTTCCCTGAGTTGAAATGCAGAGGAGAAGACCAAAGTAAAATTCAGTCGCAAAGTCTTTAAATATAAATGTGACTGCTATTGAAAATGAAGAGCATAACTGAGTTGATTATTAACTTAAGGAGGTTTTTAAGAAACCAAAGGAAATCAAGAAAAAATAATAAACCCAAAAAAGGAAAATATTTTTTCTTACTACTTAGGGGAAGGAGAGAATATAAACAAAGACAAGAGATTATATTTGGGACAAGTAATAAGAGATGTACATTTCAGGAAAATTAAATCAGAACAAAACATATATATAAGTAACCAAAATTACAAATGAGAGATAAGATGCAATTACATAAGAAGGATACTTACAAGTTATATATAAATATTTAAGTCTATGCTAGCAAAGTTGAGAAATACCAACATTTAATGAGTTCCCAGGAAATAAATAAATTACCAAAATAATCCAAGAAAAGTGGATATCCTGAATGGATCATTAACTGTGTAAGAAACTGAGTAAAGAATGAGTCCTAAACAGACTTTGAAGTCATATTTCAAATTTTTTTCCAAATAAATTAATTACCCTGTTATTTAAACTATTCTGTAATTAGACGTGTTAGAAAGCTAGCACAACTAAGATACCAAAATCAGATAAACACAGTTCATCAAAAGAAATCATAGAATAGGTGGTCATCCTAAATTCAAAATTAAGTACTAAGAAAGTCTAGCCGTACAAAGAGAAAGATGGCATGAACAAGTAAAATTTGCTACCTATACAATCTGATACATAAAGTAGAATGTTTTACCAAGATGTTTGCAAATTCCCTGACACTGCTACTATCAAGGGTGGGGTTTGTGTTCCCTTCCTTTGAACCTGGGCACACGGTCCTTTGTGTCAACCTCAACAAGTAGAATGTAGCAGAATGAGGTGTCATGACTTCTTGCTAAGTTTGAAAAGGTGGGGCATATTTGGTGGTTTCTCATGGGACACTCACTATGGAAACTTCCAGGAGAAGTCCAGTGACTCTGGCCCCCAAATGGAGAGACCACACAGAATCAGAGAGGCCCACAGAGGCCCAGATGTTCCAGCCCCTGCAGTCTGAATGTTTCCAGCCCAAGCACTAGACACTGGAGGAAGGAAGCCTTCAGGATGTTGGTTCCAGCCCAGCCTTTGCCTGTCTGACTGCAGACACACGAGTTAGCCCAGGCTGGAACTGCCTCTCTGAGCCTGGTCAACTCCCAGGTTCATAAGGAAAATAAATGGGGGTTATTGCTTGAAGCCAATGCTTTTGAGAATTTCATTACACAGCAATAAACAACTAGGACATATCTAATCATTAAACTTAATCAACTAATATAATAATGCGATAATATTCATATGTGACCCCTGCAATGGCATTTGATAAAATCAAATATCCATTCCTTATTAAAAAACTCTTGGCAAGGGAGGAAAAGAGTGTCCCTGGGGGTGCCTGCGTAGCTCAGTTGGTTAAGCATCTGCCTTTAGCTCAGGTCCTGATTCCAGGATTCTGGGATCAAGTCCCACATTGGGCTCCCTGCTCAGTGGAGAAAATGCTTCCCCGTCTCTCTCAGCCACTCTCCCCGCTTCTGCTCTCTCTCTCTCAAATAAATAATTTTTCTTAAATTTTAAAAAAGAGAGTCCCAGAACACTCGTGCTCTCTCTCTCTCAAATAAACAATAAAAATTTTTTAAAAAGTAAAAAAAAAAAAGAGAGTCCCTGAACACAATCCCAAATCTCTGTCCAAAATATGAACCAACATTGTGCACACTATGAACCACTATAGACATTCAACTCTGAAGCAAGGAAAAGAATATCAAAATTACACAACAGTGTTCTGGACATTCAAACCAATATCCTAATAAGGGAAAAATAAATAGGAGATGTAAATATCAGTAAGGAGAGCAAATTATCAACATCCATAGATTATATGGTATCTACCTTGAAAACATAAAGAAATTAAAATATTATGAAAAAAGGACTGAGTCACAATTATGAACACTTGTGTATGTGTGGGTCTGTCAAAACTTAGTTAAGCAATCCCTCACTGTGTTGTGCTTATCTGAGGACTTCTGCCTTAACAGCAAACAAACTAGGCCAAGATTTGAGATTGTCGCTTGTATGAAACCGCTGAGGGGATAGAAGAACCCAACAAATAAAGGTCCCTAAATTTATGGGTATCCACACTCCCTAGAAAGCAGTAGAAAATTACGGGGGGTGGGGGAAGAAAAGAAATAGCTCAGGCTGATAGTGGGTGTAGCAGAGTACTTAGACCCTGGAGTTAGCCTGCCTGGGTCCAGGTCCTACCTCCCCACTCACTCTCCCTACTGGCCTTAGGCACATTATTTAAATATGAGGCCTCAGTTTCCTCAATAGCAAAGTGAAGGCATTAACCAAGACGCCAAATGCATATGGTTGTGATAAGAAATAAGTTGTTCTCTATACATAAAGTATTCAGAACAGTTCCTGGCAAATAATAAACAATAGCCATTATTAGAATAAATTCTTGGGCTAAGGTCCCCATCGGACTCAAAGAAGTAGGTCATTGTTTTGTCCGAGTAACGAACACTAGTGACTTTAGAATTAAATGAGAAGTAATGGTGCATGTATCCATTAAAATTTAAAATACATATAACCTATGCTTAGGCATCTTTACATTTAAGAAATTATCCTAGAGATATGTATGTATGTTTGCAAAATCTGTAGATACAAAGTTATTTACTATGGCATTGTTTGGAATAATCAAGTCCTACCTAAAATGTCCATTAATAGGGGATTCATTTACTACATTAGACAGCACATGCATAAAATAGAATATGTTACAGCCATTAAAAAGAAGAAGAAAAAAAAAAGAAGAAGAAATATCTTTATTCCTAATACATGGAAGGAACTCTAATTTACATTGATTTTTTTAAAGTTTCAGAATGGCATGCATGGTATCCTATCCTTTGGTAAAAGTTATAAATGTACGTGTGCCTATATATGTGAATTTACATATTATAATTCATATAAAATTCACATACTGTAATTTGCATACATTTATGTGTACATATACAGATATACATATGTAATTGTATTTATTCCCATATATATGCATAGAGATATAATTCAGTTTACATCTACATCCAGCCTCTCTGGAGTATACACTAAAAATAGGCAAATGGTTGCCTCCTGGGAGGTAAGCTGGTTGGCAGAAGTGTGGAAAGGAGTCTTATTTTTTACCATGTATCTTTTTGCTCATTTTGAATTTTGAGCCTATATTATATTAGAATAACTATTCTTAAAGGCATATAAAGGAACTAAAGAAAATCATTAAGTTTAGCCCCATTGGTAAAACCAAAGAAAATATAAAATTACAAAATAACATTTGCCCATACAAAGAGCAAAGTCCTCTTGATTTGTTTTAAGATCAACGGTTTGCTCTCTGTGCTCACAAAGTGGCAGAAAATGAGAACCCTCCTAGGACCCTGGTGGTAGTGCCTCACCACAACATTTGGTAAGGTAATGAATTCACAGTTCTACCTGGTTAACCCACTTGTAGAAACCTCTGCCTAAGGAGTTAACCAAAGTCAGGGGCAAAGATTTATGTGCACATGTACATCTATAAAAATAAATGCACAATATTTGAAATAATGTTTTTGAACTATACATAACAAAATAGATATCATGCTTTGGGGTTTTTAATAACAGTAATACTTCTTCAAATTACTTAAGCTTATGTCTCATGACAAAAGTAATATCTGAACACTTGAAATAAAGGATATTACAGCGGGACCTCATGAGATAACATTAAATAAATAAATAGTATATGAGACTATGTGGTGCCATTCTACTTTCTCATGTATTTTTTACGCAAGTGCATGTCTGTTTGTCTTATTGGCATCAGGAAGTTTCTTTCCTGCCACCTCTATGGTTCTTTTTTTTTTTTTTTTTTAAGATTTTACTTGTTTATTTGACAGAGAAATCACAAGTAGGCAGAGAGGCAGGCAGAGAGGGAGGAAGCAGGCTCCCCACTGAGCAGAGGGCCCAATGCAGGGCTCCATCTCAGGACTCAGAGATCATGACCTGAGCCGAAGGCAGAAGCTGAATCCACTGAACCACCCACGTGTCCCCACCTCTATGGTTCTTGACAATGAACAAAACATAGCAAATCATTTAGATCAAAGAATCTTAAGGTTATTTTATCAATATAGCATCCCAGGAGTAAGCTATGCCCCTTCTAGAATCGGATGCTATGAAAGGGATGCTTAATGAAGGACACCCTGCCCTACTGCACTATCCTGTCCATTGTCTCAACCTGCATGATACCGTCCTTCACAGCACCTTCCTGCTAGTCCAGGGCTGAAAGCCTGGTAACTGCATTTCAGAAATGGCCTTGCCAGCATCCTCGGGGTTCAATTTGGCTGCCCAGAGGCATTCATGTGAGATCTGGAAAACAGAAGGTGGAGCCATTCTTCTGTCCCTCAGTGGCTGTAGACAGGCTCATGGGCATCAGCAGATGGCTGATATGTGGCTGCACCAGCAGCTTGCGGGTCACCCCCTAAAACTGATACACATAGCAGCTACAAGCGATGGAGCTCCCCAGCAGCAAACCCTCTGGGATTCCTGCAGCCTCTGGTCTCCAAGCAAGCTTCTCTATGACTCCTGTTCTCCAGATTTCTTGAAAGCCAGGAGCACCCTCCTTGACCTCTACTCTTGTGCCTGTTCTTCAGAAGGTTCTGGAAACTCCCAGTTCCCTATATTAATTATCTTTCTGATTAAAATACCTAACATGTCTGCTCTATCCCCGAATGACCCCTAGCAAATATAGGACTTCCAAATGCAGATTTCTAGTGTCTCCATCACAATCCACGTCCTGTTTAAAAAAGCACTGGCCAGAATGAAAAATAGCAACACAGCTGTTGATATCCATTAAAATGTTTATCCTCTTGACATTTCCTGATCTAAACTATGGCCAATTAAGAGTTCGGGAATGGTGGCATTCCTAAATCCTACGTGTTCAGCAAAACATGTTAAAATAATGGTCCTTATTCGCGGTGATCTTGCCCCTTCCTGCTCAGAGATATTTGGCAATTTTAGAGACTTTTTTGGTTGCCACAACTGGGCAGAAGGGGTTTTGTTACTGGCGTTTGGTGGGGAAAAGCCAGAGCTGCTGCTGACCATCTACCCTATAGTACACAAGAAGCCCACTCAACAGAAAATCCTCTGACCTGAAGGGTCCCTGATACCAAGGTTGAGAAATGCTGCCTTAAATCTTTTTCAACAGTCTTCGGGGATCATTATATCAAAAGCTCAAGTTACACAAATTTTAGATTCCATGTGATAAAAGAAGAGAAATCTTTGTAATTAATTCCAAAAAAGGGCCACAGTCAGGACCCGTGATACAGATGAGAGAGAAATGCAAATTGTAGAAAGGGATATCCTTCTTCAAAGCTGCTTTTAACCTAAGTAACAAAGGAACCAGAAGAGGGCTAATAAGAGAACAAAGAGAAGAGAAAAGACTCTCAAGTAAGGAAATTAGGCCTTCTCGTTCTTCTGCAAAATAATGAGTGTTTATTTCTGTGTGACCAATTATGGACGCCTTTTCTTTCTTGCTTTATACTTTTTGTATTTTTCCAAATTTTACATAATGATCATACATTACTTCTATGATTGTAAAAAAAAAGAAATCCATAAGCATTATATCTAAAATGGACAGAATGAGAATACAGAACCCTTTCAAAGAAATATTCTAGTTGTATTGCTGCAAGCACTTTACATCATCTCTGAAATCCTCATGGGAATACAGACAAATAGAAAAATTACGCAACTCCCACCAACCTGATTGTTCTGCTTTATACCTACACCCCTTTCCACCAAGTTTTACTAATGAAGTTTCTTGAATTTACCCAAGATGGTCAGGAATGAATTGTAAATTTTCCCTTACCCTGTGTGGGTCAAGAGTCAGTCTGTTGTCCAGGGGATGAAGAGGCCTCCTATAGGAGGAAAAGAGGCAATCCCCTCCTCTGTACCCCACAAGAGGCAGGCCAGGTGATCCAACTTCCTGAGCATGAAATTCTGCTTGCTCGGATTTATATGTGCCCACTAATAGCAACATTTTACTGCGCAGTGGTATTTGTGACCCAAGGCTAGTTTTTAATCTGTGGATTTCAAGGATGCAGCTCATTCCTGAAATTTAAAGAGCCATAAAATATTTATTTTGTTATTTTAAATATATGAATTATTTACATGCCATTGGACTGCACCTAGAACTAGGCCAACTGCCATTCTCTCTCTTCTTTCCAGCAACTTCCTCCCTCCCAGAAATGAGAGGGAGGGAATAACTAAAGCAAGTGCTCCTTAGCCATGAAATGGTCCATAAGATCCCTTATGAGCATCATTCAGCCCCTCCTGACTGCTCACGAGGAGTGACTAACCTATCCCCAGAGGGGCAGGGGGGTTGGTGTATCTACTGCACCACCTTGAGCTTGGAGTAGACCAGCATCCAGGGTGGCTGGACTCTCCAGTTATGGATCCCACTCTCAGTGCATATCTGATAAGAATGAATGAGTAGGTGGTAGGAAAAAACAACTTATTATTTACAATCTCTCCCCTATCTTCTAAGGAAAAGAAATTCTAAAAACCCCTGTGTTTGCTGAGGAAGGATAATGGGTGTGAGGGTGCAAGATTGGAGACACTAGGAGAATGACAGAAAAATTGCTCACTGAACCTATGAAGGGGAATAAAGACGGGGAACGACGAAAGGGAAGAGAGGTGAGCCTGGACTGGCAAGTGAGGAAGAAGTTTTGAGAGCATTTAAAAGAGGGACTTGATGAGGGGAGAGATGGGGACTAAGGACAGTTGTACATCAAATGCTCTTATGTGGTAAGTGATGGAAACCTTATCTCCCATTTCCCCTCAAGATCTTTATTAATATCTAGACTTCCTTCTAATGAGCCGGGCCTTGCATGTTGTAAGTATTCAATAAATATTTGTTGAATTAATAAAAAAAATCAGCAAAAATTTGTTTAATGGAGTCGGATTTTCACTTCGTGGGGTGCACACAAAATGCCGAGTCTTTCCCTTGCAGGCTGTTCCACCGTCTTCATAATCATGGTTTTTAAGGCTGCATAAATTCCAACTTGCTGACATGCTATAATTTACTTATTCATTGTAACTTGATTGTTTCTTCTGTTTTTTTCTAACAGAGGAAATGCTGCAGTGAACATCTTTGGACACAGCTTTTTTGCGCACACATACTGACAAATTGCTTTCTCAAAGGTGCGGGTCCCAGCATATACAGGCTTAGCCATGAGGCAGCTGGGGAATCACAGTTGGAGCCCAGTGGGAAACTCAGACTGGGCAGGTTTGGTTTGGGCCCCAGCTGTAGCCAATGGTCCTCACAGAAGCAGGGTAGACACATGTACTGGTGATTACATAAACTTTTCTGAGGTCACCCCAGGCTGAGCTCAGTGCTATGTCCTGAGAATATAGAACTGCATTCAAGAATCTTAGTCTGGTGTGAGAAGCAACATGTAGTGATTAAAATGGCAAAAATCACCTTAGTGGTTAAAATGTAGTAGGATGAGGACTATGACAGAGGTAAGCTGAGAGTGTTTTTGCCAATACAAGATACCAGTATCTTATCTAACCTGGAATGAAAAGAACAAAGAAAGTCAGAGAAGGCTCCTGGAGGAAGTGATGTCCACAATCTTTCTTAGAGGAGAAACTGAAGAATGGGTTTGAGGAATGGGAAGGGTAGTGATTACCAGGCAAGGAGAAAACCATTCATAAAGGAACAAGCAAGAAAGAGAAAGCACTACAGGGCAAAGAGCATGAAAACAATCATGTGTATATTGGGAACCGGAAACAAGGAATAGGAGTGGCTAAGAAGATAAGCAGAAGATAAGATATAAAGGTTCCTTTTTTAACAGAAGAAAGATTTATTTATTATTTTTTACAGGGGCAGGGGGCAGACGGAGAGTGAGAGAATCTCAAGCAGACTCTCCCCTGAGTGTGGAGCTTGACACAGGACTCAATATTACCATCCTGAGACCATGACCTGAGCCAAAAACCAAGAGTCAAGATGCTTAACCGACCACCCAGGCACCCCAGATATAAAGGTTCTTGAAAACGTCACTGGGAGTTTGGACAGCACACCACAGGCAGTTTGGTCACTGAGACTGACTGATAAGATCACATTTTCCTGTTGGAAAGATGGGTGGAGGGTGAGGAACGGCTAGAGCCAGGGAAGCAGGTACAAGTAACCCAGAGCTACATATTGAGGGATGGCCTCAGTAACAAAAGCATCATAGAAGGTAATGATCTCCAATCACTTCTCAGGGAAGGCACACCCAGGTTCAATAGAACTGCAAAGCTCAGACCCACTCACAAATATTAACTTTATTGACTTCCCTAGAGCAAATATCTTCCTCTCACTTTTCTGATTCAGTTCTAGCATGATTCCTCAGATTTCCAGCTTTATGGACTGCTGGTTCCATTCTCTGATAATACCGTCTGCTGATGGCTCCTCAATGCCACCTTGTTCCTTGGATCACGCTCCAAAATTGCCTACTAATCTCTCCCTGTATCCTGACCCAATTAGCTCAGGAAGCGGTATCTGCTGTACCAGGATATGTGGAGATTGGATCCACCAACCGGTATCTTCATGGCTTATTGGGGCATTAACATTACAGCTCTGTGTATTTGGTCTATGATGAACTATATTGGTCTGTCTTCTCCAGAAACACAGAACTAATAGGAGTTATATATATATATACATACACACACACATTTGTTTATATATATATAGGTGTATATATATATGTATATGTATATATATATGCATACATACACACACACACACACACACACACATATACATACATACATACACACACATGAAGAAATGTACTGTGAGAAAGTGACTCATGCAGTTATGGAGGGTGACAACTCCTGAAATCCACAGCCAGCAAGCTGGAGACCCAGGACAGCTAATGGTCTAAGTTCCAGACCGAGCCCAAGGGCCTGAGAGCCAGGAAGTTGATGGTCTAAATGCCAACCCAAGCCTAAGTCCAAAGGCAAGAGAAAAGCAAAGTCCCAGCATAAAGACAGGCAGAGAAAGAGAGAATTTTTTCTTACTCAGCCATTTACTCTATACAGGCCTTCAGTAGAGTAGATGAGGTCCATTCATTGCAGGGAGAGCAATATGGTTTACTATGTTTACCATTCAAATGCTAATCTCATCCAGCAACATCCTCCCAGACACACCCAGAATCATGTTTAGCCCAACATCTGGGTATCCCACGTCCCAGGCAAGCTGACACATAAAATGAATCGTCACAGAAACTAAGAGGACCTCAGCCAGGATTTGGAGGTCTTCGCTACACCAGTCTCTGGAGGGGTGCCGTTCCATAGGGTAGACGCATGCTTGAATACAGCTAGTCTGAATTGAGAAGGGCTGTAATAGCAAAATACCAGATTGCAAAGACTTAGCACCAAAGAAAAAAGGGTAAGATAGCTCATGAATATTTTATATTGATTACATGTTGAATGCCAATATTTGGATATACTGGGTTAAAGAAAAAATATTATTAAAATTAATCTTACCTATTTCCTGTTACATTTTTAATGGAGCTGCTACAAAACATCAGATCATATATGTGGTTTGCATTCAATTTCCATTGTCCAGTGTTGCTCTGGAGGGCTGGGTAGAAGTATCAGTTAGCAAGGTTTCGTGGTGGCATTAGGGGTCCAGATAAAGAAGTTAAAAATTCCGGGTACGGTTTTAAGCTTAACAAAGCACAGATGGACTAACATGGAAACTGAGGCTTTGGCCACTGAACTAGGTTGAACTTGCATTGTTGGGATCAAGGGCCACCATGGTTCCCTGGGCTGGGGACTCCCCCTGTGTAGGCCACCTCAGCCTTGACCTCATGACTCCAGGTGTCATGGACACTGGCCTAACTCAGGGACCGTCCTGATGAATCTTCCAGGAGGAGGCACTCCACGATGCCATCAGCACCCTGTGGTGGAAGGAAGGGGCTGCTACTTCTGCTTCTGCCTCCTTGCTTCTTCGAGTCATGTAAATTCTATGCAAGAGGCCCGATCACCCTCTCTGAAGCAATTCTTGTCCCCTCTACTCAAATACGTTATAAGTTTGTGTTTTCAACTGAATAAAATCCTAAGGCTTCCTGATTTGAGCCAGAGGCCCCAGTGCCCATCTCTTCAGACAAATAATAAGCCTTCCTTCTCTTCTGTTTGCTTTTCTAGATACGAAGAGGTAACAGAATTAATTCCTTTTACTGAGGAAATTTCAAATCCATTTGTAAATACTGGTTCGGTTCTTAAATGGTGCTTGAGAGGTGATATATCATTAAAGGCTGTTTAGATTTCACTTAAGCGAGAAGCTTCTGAGGCAGGCAAGAGTGATGCTGCTGGAGGTGTGTGTTTACAGATCTTATTAAGGACTCTAAGCACCGAGCAGTACCCACTGGGCCTCAGTTGGCAAACACCCAGAGCATGAAGCAGGAAGCTACACAGGGGAGGCTGGTGGGAGTTGAAGAGCTTCCCAGAAAAGTAGGAAGGAAGGAAGGATGAGCAAATAGCAGGGGAGACTGAAAATGGCCACAGAAAGCCTGGCTCCAGCCTATTTCTGCCACGGTGACCTCAGGGAGAGGTCCCAGCCAGGGCAAGCTGGGGATCCTGAGTCCTACAACAGTAGGACTCAGAGAAGTGAAGTCCCCAGGATATCCCAATGCTGTGCCTTCCTTGTCAAGAAGCCATCACCACAGAAGGGACCTCTTCAATCTCTCCAGGGACCCCATGTCCCCATTGGCCTTTCCCTGGCAGGCCCCCCTTTCCTTGCCATTTCACAGGATGAGGTTTCTTTGGCAAAACACAAGCAGTGAGAGGTGACGATTAGCCTGTCAGCATTTCCAGTTTGGCCCCTCCCTGAGTTTGCTGAGGATTCCGTCTCTTTCTCTCCCCACTCTCTACTCTCCACCAAATGTCCTGCTCTGCCACGTGGGTCCTCAGGCTTCTGTGATAGAATGTGACAGGGAGTGGAGGAGGTCAACAACAAGTGTGTGAGGTGAGCACTGGAAGAGGCTGGAAAGACTGTAATGAGAGCCAAGGGAGCCAAGCGGAGGGCTCTGCCCTGAGAACAGAGCTGGGGTTTCTGTGGCACATTATGCCACACTGCGGCACTTTATTGGTGGGGGAGGGAGGATGGCTGGGCTCTTTGGGGATGGACGTAGGCACACACATCTCCATTTCAGATTAAAAACATCCAACTATGTATGGCCTGAAAGTTCATTTTGTCCAGGAGTGCAGGAAGGCTGCAGTCAAGGTGTAAGGACCTGAGGCAGGCATCAGTCGGGAGGGCTCCTGGAACACCCCCAGAGCCACAGGGACACTGTGGAGACCTCATTAGGGTTGGAAGTAAATTCGGGGGTTGAGATGTGCAGACTGACACATTGTACTTGGAGCCCCAGAGTCCCGTGTGTGACAGACAATGCAACGTGCCCATTCAAAGCCCACGATCCCCTTCTCTCTTACTGCCAGAATCCCTTAGAGTGGCAATGTACCAGCTAGAAAATTCCTTTTTACAATCTCTCTCACAGTTGAGAGCCGGTGCCCGTGTGCCAATGAGACACAAAGGAGTCTGCAGTAGAAATCTGGGTGTCTTATGTCTCCATAGATAGCCCTGCCCCTTTCCCCAAGTCACTTCCCTGCCTGGGATGTAAACAAGAGGCTAGAGAGGAAAAAGCCACTGTTCATCACCAAATGGTGAGTCTGAGAATGAAATCTGTAAGCAGAGAACAGCAGGAGAGAAAGAGGAGGAGCCTGGGATACAGATGCCACCATGCAGACCTGGACTCTGATCCCAGATGGCTAGCTCCATGAAAAATAAATAAATCCTCCTCCTCCTCCTTTAAGCTATTCTTTTTCAGATTTCCTGACAGACACAATGCTAGGTGCATTCACTAAAGAAGAGGGAGTCTAGAACACTCATCTAAATTGCCAGCTCCACAGGCACACAACTTCTTAAGAACTCATTGTCTGGGGACACCTGGGTGGCTCAGTCATTAAGTGTCTCCCTTCAGCCCAGGTCAAGATCTCAGGGTCCTGCGACTGAACCCCACATCGGGCTCCACAGGAAGCCTGCTTCTCCCTCTCGCCTCCCCCTGCTTGCGTTCCCTCTCTCGCTCTCTCTGTCAAATAGATAAATAAAATCTTAAAAAAAAAAAAAAAAGCCTCACTGTTGGGAGTTAGCATCAATAAACCCTGTCCTTGGGGCGCCTGGGTGGCTCAGTGGGTTAAGCCTCTGCCTTCAGCTCAGGTCATGATCTCAGGGTCCTGGGATCGAGCCCCGTATCAGGCTCTCTGCTGAACGGGGAGTCTGCTTCCCCCTCTCTCTCTGCCTGCCTCTCTACTTGTGATCTCTCTCTCTCTCTCTGTCAAATAAATAAAATCTTTGAAAAAAAAATAAAAAAAAAAATAAACCCTGTCCTCTGCCCCCCAAAGCCATGGCCTGGAAATATCAGTCAGGTCTCCATTCCCTGGAGACTTGGCTGTCACCATGTCACTTACTATGGAAGCATTGGTATCAAATTTAAGGAATCAGGGGACGCCTGGGTGACTCATAGTTTATAAAGCCTCTGCCCTTGGCTCTGGTCATGATCCCAGGGTCCTGGGATCGAGCCCCACATTAAGCTCTCTGCTCGGCAGGGAGTCTGCTTCCCCCTCTCTCTCTGCCTGCCTTTCTGCCTACTTGTGATCTCTGTCTATCAAATAAATAAATAAAATCTTTTAAAAAAAAGATTATTGTTTGGAACTACTGGGAGTTAGTCAGTATGAATGAACATACTATCCCTTGCCCCCCAAAGCCATGGTCTGGGAATACAGTCAGGTCTCCATTCCCTGGAGACTTGGCTGTCACCATGTCACTTACTATGGAAGCACTGGCATCAAATTTAAGGAATCAGTGGAAAGTAGTATACCAGAGTTCATAGAAAAGGATTTAGAGTGATGTTTAGACTACAGAATGGGAGAAGATATTTGCAAATGTCTTATCAGATAAATGGCTAGGATCCAAAATCTGTAAATAACTTACCAAACTCAACACCCCAAAAAACAAATATCCAGTCAGGAAATGGGTAGAAGACATGAACAAATATTTCTCCAAAGAAGACATACAAATGGCTAGCAGACATATAAAAAAGTGCTCAACATCACTCAGCATCAGGGAAATACAAATCAAAACCACAATGAGCTACCACCTCACACTGGTCAGAAAGGCTAAAGTCAACAAAGTCAGCAAACAGCATGTGTTGGTGAGGATGTGAAGAAAGGGAACCCTCCAACACTGTTGATAGGAATGCAAGCTGGCTCAGCCACTCTGGAAAACAGTATGGAGGTTCCTCAAAAAGTTGAAAATAGAGCTACCTTTGACCCAGCAATCACACTACTGGGTACTAACCCCAAAGATACAAATGTAGTGATCCGAAGGGACACGTGCACCCGAATGTTTATAGCAGCAATGTCTACAATAGCCAAACTATGGGAAGAACCTAGATGTCCATTGACAGATAAATAGGTAAAGAAGATGTGGTATATATACATAATGGAATATGACACGGACATCAAGAAGTGAAATCTTGCCATTTGCAATGATGTGCATGAACTAGAGGGTATTATGCTAAGCAAAATAAATCAATCAGAGAAAGACAATTATCATATGATCTCACTTACATGTGGAATTTAAGAAACAAAACAGAGGATCATAGGGGAAGAGAGGGAAAAATAAATTAAGGTGAAACAGAGACGGAGACAAACCATAAGAGATTCTCAACTCTAGGAAACCAACTGAGAGTTGCTGGAGGGGTGATGGGTGGAGTAACTGGGTGATGGACATTAAGGAGGGCAGTTGATATACTGAGCACTGGGTGTTACATGCAACTGATGACTCACTGAACTCTACCTCTGAAACTAGTAATACACTGTATGTTAATTAAATTTAATTTTTTTTAAAAGAAAGGTTAAATGGCAAGAACAAGGGTCACTCAGAAGACAACATCTGTAGCACATAGCAGAGGAGTGCATTAAGAATTCCTATAAATCAACATCTGCACAACCCAATAAAAATGTGATTTTTAACTTAAAAAAAAAAAAAAGAGTGATATTTGGAAGGCACCAGAGAAACACCATAAGGATGAAGTGGCCCTGAGACAGAATGCTGCTACCCCCAGGACACTTGATGGGGCCTCGCATCACAGGATGTATTCATGGATTCGCAGCCTTAACTAATGAAAGTTGTATGTGTGGACAGCGCTAGACGCCCATCCGCCAGATCATTATGTGCGCTAGGGAGACAGAACACACAGGTTATAGGAACAGAGATAACTTAATACAAAGAGTTGCTAACCAGATGGAAAGCAGTTAACTAGGCGCTTAGAAGAGTAACAAGAGGCAGCCACAACAGGAAGCAGTTACTTTGGCCAGGACCAGAGGAACAAAGGGAAGAGACTGGAATTATTAAAACTTAGAAAAGTAGAGAAGGAGACCCTTGAGCTGAAACTCAAGACTTTGGAATAGGAGCACCAGCCAGCGACAGGTCTCTGTGGCCATGAAGAGTGACACACGGTGCTGGAAGTCCAGTTCCACGAGAGCTGGAATCCCATCCACAGTTGGGATTCAGCAGCTGCTAGGGAAAGAACTGCCTCTGCTGGGGTGAAAGGGCCTCCTGGGAAAAAGAACATGTTCCCTCCCCCTCCTCCAGCTTGCAGCAGCCTTCCAGTGCCCCCTACTGGAAAAGCCTAGCATAGCAAAGCAGCCGCCTGGCAGGAATGCACCTGCTGGGTCCCAGCGCCAGCATGGCAGAGCACAAAAGGAGGCACTTGGGGGTGACAGACAGTATTTAATAACTTGCACACGGTCCCTGAAGGAGATACTCTACAAACAATGTCTGCCTCCTTCTTTTGAAAGAGGCTGATCAAGAAAGACCAGAAAATAGGTCTTAGAGGCTCCAAAGCATCTAAACACATTGAGGGAAGGGGGAAGGGAGAGAGTTGTAAGCAATCAGAAATCAATAAGCAGCATTAATCTGGATTCCCAGGAACCACCCCCATTTCCCTATTATTGGCAAATCGATTCAGGACAGCGGAAGTAGGAAAAGGAATGGAAGCTTGGCAGGAAGTAGCAGCTCAGGCCGAAGGAGCTCAGCCAGAGCAGGCTGGAGAAGCCAAGAAAGGCCACTGGGGTTTCACACCTCGGAAACAGAGCTCAACCAGTCATGGTTCCAGTGGACGGAGATAAGTTGGTCCTTGGCCAACACTGATTGAAGAGTTGGTGTGTACTGTGCTTCCCAGGCAGAAGAGGGGCCCCCAGCTAAAATCTTGCAGACATGGGCGCTGGCCCCATGGCATGTCCTAGAATTGATTCAGGAGGTGAGTCTGGTCCCACAATTGCTTTGTTTGTGACAAACAGAAGGGTCAAGTGGTTTCAAGTTCTAGGGTCCCTTTAAACTCCTCACAGCAGAGACATTGGTCTGAGAGAGGAATGAGATTAGATGCTTCCTCTCAGTGTTATGGGCTTGTCCATCCCCTGTCCTGAGGTTGGCAATAAGTGTATGAGTATACTCAACCAGGCAGCTAGAGGCTCCCAAAATGCTAACACATATTCAGAGTGAAAGAAGACAGTGTTGGCAGGAGGAGCATATGAATGTGAGCAGAAGGAAGTGGTAAGAGCTCACAGAGTGATTGAACATCTTTTGCAAAGTCCGTTATATTGTTTAAGTGGTGATGAAATAAAAATACTAAGTTTATTAATATAATGCAGCTTTGTCCCAGCCTCAGGCTCATGCTCACTGACTAGCATTTGGGCCTGGCCTGATGCAGTTTCTCCCCCTACCCACCCTCCGGGCTCCCCCACCTTGCCATACCCCTATGAGGGCTTTTGTGTGGGAGAACAGAGAGGAAGAGACAGACATGGAGGATGGGGCCCCTGTAGGGGGCCTATGGCTGGGTTCAGGGCTTTTGAGGACCAAGGCCTGGGAAACAGCTGCACTGAGGGAACAATGTAAGGAGGACGAAAGGGAGAATTTTGGAAGTATTGCCAGAGACCACGCTTTCCCTTTATGGGCCCACAGATGTACAAGAGAAAAAACATAAATTGTTTTGAAATTACTTTTGGCTGTATACGCTGTGTTCTTTTAACCACAACACTGCTTTGGGAATACACCACGGGAGTGGTGGCTCTATAATGTCATAAAACCTATCTAAAAAGCCCCTCAGAGATATAGGAACTGTCAGAGAATTCCCTAAGCCTTTTCTACTTCTAGTCCCAGGCAATTTCTTTGGCCAGGCCAGCTCTGGGCTTGGCCTTCCTACTGCTGCCCTCCTAGACTCAGCTCCTTTCCTCTCCTCTTTTCAATCAGTTCTCTGTCCTTTGGGGTCCCTTCCCCAGCCTGACCATGGGGACAAACAGTGTCCTAGGCTTCCCATGCTATTCCATATTTCCCTATTTCAGGAGTAGACTGGTAGAGTCCCTACAGGCATAGACACTGTTTTCATTCCCTAGGGTAGTCATGATCAACAAATTGCAACACACACATATATACATGCACTTTCCTAGATGTAAGTCTCCCAAGCCAGCCCATGCAGAACAGTAAAGGGCAAGTAGCAATGGCTCAGGTGACACTTTTGTCTCACATGGGTCCATGGCTTCTCCAAGTCCCCTGGCTGGGAGATGAGACCCTGGTGCTCACTGGAACATAATCTCTTCCTCATAAGAAGAAAGTAATCCAGGTCCTCGGGTGAATTCCAGTCCCATCTCCTGGGAGGAAGAAGGTGCCCTTGGGAAAGGTGCCCTTGGAACAACTGTGCCATTAGGAATGGAAGGTTTCTGAGAACCAGGAAGAGCAGAGAAAGTGACAGTACTTGGAAACCAAAACAAACCCAGCCCACCTTTCAAGTAGCAAGCACAGTTAACCTCACCCCCTTCTGTGCCCATTACGCATCTATTCCCTTTCAGCTCTAATGACTTGAGATCCTTCAACATTCTCACTCTACTCAACACACTCTCATTAGAGAAATTCTTTACTTTCCATCTCCCCCACCAGCCTGTGAGCTCCCTGAAGACAGGACCATGTCTTAGCCTTCTCAGAACACCTGTACCTTCCCAGGCCTGGCCTCTGCTAGGTCTTGAGTAAATTTGAGTTGAACTGAACTGACTGTCTAAGTTGGCCACTATGCCGCTCATTCTCAGAACTCTCCATCTCTGGCCTACATCAAACCCTCCTGCAACTGCCTCTTCAAAGGCAGGAACATTCCTTCCAGATGAAAGTCTTCTATTCCACTGTCACGAGCTCTTTTCCTACTCTCGTTATACGAGTTTCCACTTCACTTGTATGGTCCTCTAGGTAGAGGTATTTTCTGGTTTTAAATAAAATAAAAGTCATCCAACACCCAAAAGTCATCCAAAACTATCTTTGTGTGATGGAAAGGACACTCCATGGGGCGTCAGGACACTGGAGTTCCAGTCACTGCTCTGCGGCTGATCTACAGTCAAGACCCAGGTGCTCTCATGAGGGAGAACCAGGACCCAGCTGGGAAAGCTGGGATGGCAGACATATTGTGCCACACACCATAGATCTTTTGTTTGGGGTTTACTTCGCATCATCACAAGCATGACGTGACAAGGCTTGGTTGTCAACATGGCCCCCAAGCAGGCACAGAGCTTGATAAGATGATAAGTTAGGGGACAAGAAGAGGAAGAGAAAGCAGGCTGTATTTGCTCCCTCTCAGGATGAACCCAGGACAGGGAGGCCCTGAAGGAAAATATGGGTGTGAGATGCAGGCTCTGCCCCGCTTGTCCCCATGCTTGTAACTCCACCAGACCCCTCACTGGCCAGACTTCTCTTGCTTGAACTTGTTCACTCCTCACTTCCTCTCAGCCAGTGCTTTTCAAATAAACACTTTCCTATAAAGCTTTCACTTTCGTCTGCTCCATTTACAAATGGCCCTTAAGCCAGAAGAGCCACAGCAATGAAAAGTCCATCTCAGCCCCAAAATCCTACGTGGTGGCTGGGCACTCCTTCAGGAGCCTGGCACATTCCACCACCCTCACACCCTCACCCTCACACTGCCCTGCACTCTCCCCGACTCGTAAACCTCAGAAAACGACGAAGGCGTGCCTAGCTCTGTGCTCCCACCCTCAGAGAAATCACAGAAAGGAAAGCAAGCTGGTGTGAAAACAGCCAGCAACCAGTCAAAGCTCCCTAGCAGGAGTGGAAAGGAGCTGACTTTCAGTAACTCGGCAACCACTCACTCGCCAAGAACGGAGCACATGGTCTACACTATGGGGAGTGTGAAATGATTTCTTTCACACTGCCTTATTGGAACATTCCCCATCGACAGCAATCACTCACCCTTCCAAAGATTCAGGCTAGAAGAAACAACAAAGGATAGAGAAAATGCAGGATTTCATAGGGACATACACATAAACACAGATAGGCACACCCAGAAATTCAAACACAAACACCCCTGTAAGCACACACTCAGTGTATACAAATCCTCAGGCACCGGTTTACAGAGACACTTAGATCCGGAAGCAAACCAGCATTCATCCATTTAGATCTATGTATGCAGCCTCTAACACAAGGATGTTTAGTTCAAGACCCAGGCACACCACATGCCCCAACACTCCTGGGCATGTCAAACCCAGGTCCAGAGCCCAGAGAAACACAGACACTCAGAGAATTAAAAAAAAAAAAAAGGCATAAAGGTATGGACAGCCAGCTTAAACTCCCAACATTCAGGTGCAGAAGCAGCAAAAGGGTTTCTAAGAGGGGAGTGACCTGTCAGATGTATAGTTCAGTGATTACCTCCAGGGATAGTAGGAGGGTGGGCTGTTGGAGATGGGGAGTAGGAAGGGCTTTTATTGTGCTCGCTGGGGATGAGAAATGAGCAGGATTTGAGCTGAGGCCTCAAAGGAATGGATTTCAGAGACATTTTTAGTCTAAGTCCCTGAACTGAAGAAATTCAGTCTACCTAGAAAAGGGGACAAGGAGACTGTCTCTTGGGCTTCTGGCTTGGGCAACAGGCTGTCACTCACTGCGATGGGCAGTACTGGATGGAGAGTGGGAGGACAGCCAGAATGACCCCCATCAGTTAGATAAACAATGAACTAAAAGTATCCTGAGTACTGCTCCCAGGGGCATGGCCTCTGACCAAGATTTGGGGGCCTGTAGCTTACACCCTGAGCCCCAGTGAGTTTTCAGGTCCCTGTCCCTGGCATTCTGTCTGTCAGAAGAAGATAGACACATTGAGTTCACATGACAGGAAAAGCAAGGAGCTGGCCCAGGGACCAGCGGAGCTGGTCTCACATACCTCACACATAGGTATGACTCAGGACTTTCCAGCCTGCAAGGCTTCTGATTGATCGGTTTCCTCCAGATCGCCCAGTCACTGGGGCTGCCATGAATTGGCGACAGTCTAACAGCTTGATCCTCCCTGTCCCTTTGGACCCGGTCCTCTCTGGAGTCACAAAGATACTTTGGGAGATGAAAGTCACCCTGTTCCTCAGCTCTCCCCCAGGGTTTATTCTGCTTTGGGCAAGAAGTTGATGGCTGTCCCCGGGGTCTTACTTTTTGCAATCATTTTTAGCCTTAACAGTGTACTTATTTAAAAGTAAGGGGAGGGGCGCCTGGGTGGTTCAGTCAGTTGGTTAGTGTCTGCTTTGGCTCAGGTCATGATCTCAGGGTCCTAGGACTGAGTCCCATTTCTGGCTCCCTGCTCAAGGGGGAGTCTACTTCTCCCTCTCCACTGTCCCTCACCCCTGCTCTCCCTCCTACTCGTGCTCTCCTGCTGTCTCTCAAATAAATAAATAAAATCTTATAAATAAATAAATAAACAAACAAACACCTGAGCAAGGACCTAACAAATACCTAAATGCCACCTGGCCCCAACAAAGCAACGGAGAACACCCTAGAGCAGGGGAACCACCTCTAGGATGAGCTCTGATGACCAAGACTGAAGGAGAGCCTCCTTGCAAAGGCCCAGCAGCTAAGCTGCCTGCATTTTTGAGCATTAAATCTTCCCTGAGAAGGAAGAGAGGGAAAGCCTCCCCTCAAAGGCCTAATTCCTGGGAACTGGGTGTGACCTTAATAGAAATCAGATCCCAGCAGAGGAAACACCAACGAAGTTCTGAGGGCTTCAGATGCATTCAGCTCTTCCCAGGAGACTTTGGTTTCTGTTCAGCCTCTCCACTCTCACCTGCCCTACCTTTGGGCCCCCTTAGCTGGGAGTCCCTGTTGCTCTTAACACATGGGAATAACAGAGACAAGGGTCCTTAGGATACTAGTCCTGTAGAGGGACAGCAAGTCTCCAGCTCTGCCTCCAGCCCTCCAAACACCAAGCAAGTTCACCCAGACAGACAGCCAAGAGGAAGGGAGAAGGGAGAGCCGATCTGAGGATAGTGCTCTGGGGAGTGAGGGGTCCTCCTGTCCATCCCCCATCCTTCATTCAGTAGACCTCTATTGAATGATGACAGTGTGAAGCATAGGAGACAGAGAGATGCCAGGAAGGGTTGGTGGTCTGCTGGTCCAGGCAGATTTATAAACCAATATAAGAAGACCATGTGGTTAAGTACTAATAACAGTACACACAAGGAACAATGAAACTGCAGAGGACATGGTCAACACCATTGTATCTGTGTATGTTGGGAAGGGGAGCATTATTTAGACTTCATGGAAGCAGAAGGGAGTCTGGGCAGGAAAGGAATGTGCTGGAAAGCAGAGTTTAGGAGGCACATGATAAGGGGTCTGAACACCTGGAGCACTTGGCATCTAATACCCAACCACACTGGGAGTTGCACATCCCCAGCCCTATCAGACAGTATAAAGAGGTCTTTCCATGACCTTTCCAGATTCTTCCCTCATAGGCCAGGCTGAGCCATTGAATCACCTTCCTGGGATAGTTAGATTTGGGATGGAGAGAATCATTCATCTTTAGTGGCTGAGGCTAGAAAATAAAAAGGGAAGCAAGGGGTCAATCCCAGAAAAGGGCACTCATAAGAGGTGTAAGGGCCCCAACCACATTCAGGTCTTGACTCCGGTGGTTCCTGACACCATGGCTACCCTGACCTTCTCCAAGTCTTGGTCATTCAGGAGGTGCCACAGAATCTTTAAATAAAGTCTTGTCTTTGATAAACCAAGCTCCAGCTGGGTTTTCCCATTTGTAACGAAGAGGTCCTCAATGACAGTGGAGAATGGTTAAGATGGAACTTAAGGCAACTGCACTGGGATAAAGGGAAGAGGGAATGTTCTAGAGATGTTTCCAGGGCGGAAATCAAAAGGGTAAGTGGAGGATGAAGAGGTGTAAGTTTCTGAAATGTCATGTAAGTCAAGGAAAAAGATCCTTTTAAGGAAAAAAATCATACTCAATGATACAACCCCCCAAAAGAGGAGGACTGAGAGGTCAAATATTGGAAAGTGGTGATTCGGTGTAGCAATTCAGAAACTCCTAACCAGACAGTAATGGGTTAAGTAGGAAATGTGAGGAGAGGAACTTAAAAGAATGATTATTTACTCAGCTTCAAGTCCACTAAAAACATCAACCAGTACTATTTTCGTCCTATAATTCTGGTGTCCAGTGTTGTCACAATAATTCAACTTGATCAAAGTAAAATTATTCTACTTTTTGATAGCAGTTTTATGTTTCCCACTTTTGTTTTTTAAAATAAGTTATTTTATTTCATTCAAAGAAAAATGGCCTTTTTTCTCATCACCCATAATAACCCTAAGCTAACAAATCATTTCTCAATATATATATTTATTATGTTTTTATTTTTTGAATAGTTAACACATACTCATGACTTCTTAAAAAGCTCATAAAGTAAATGAAAAGTATAAAATAAGATGTGAATCTTTGTGTCTCATTCATTCTCCCATTAGAAGCAGTTACCCCGTGTTCTGCCAATATGTAATAGTGCTGTATGGTGACAGATGGTAGCTACACTAGTGGTGAGTGTAACATAACATAGAAAGTTGTAGAATCACTATGTTGTGTACCTGAAACTAATGCAATATTGTGTGTCAATTAAGAAAATAAATTAATAAAGAAAATCAATAAAGAAAAAAACAATAACTTTACTTATTTTTTTATTTTTTATTGAAGTATAATGTATGTACAGTGTTATATTAGTTTCAGGTGTACAATGTAAAGATTTGACAATTCTGTTTATTACTTGTTGCTCATCACAATAAGTGTGGTCACCATCTGTCACCAGACAATATTATTACAGTCTTACTGACTCTATTTCCTACGTTGTACTTTTCATCTCCATGATTTATTTATTTTGTATCTGAAAGTGTATGCCTCTTAATCTCTTTTATCAGTTTCATCTATTTCCACCCCCAGCACACACACCTGCCCTCTGGCAAACACCAGTTTCTTCTCTGTATTTAAAGGTCATTTTTTGGGGCACCTGGGTGGCTCAGTCGGTTGGGTGGCTGCCTTCAGCTCGGGTCATGGTCCCGGGGTCCTGGGATTGAGCCCCGCATTGGACTCCCTGCTCAGTGGGGAGCCTGCTACCCCCTCCCTCTGCCTGCTTCTCTGCCTACTTGTGATCTCTCTCTCTGTCAAATAAATAAATAAAATCTTTAAAAAATAAAAAAAATTTTAAAAAGGTCATTTTTTGTTTATCTCTTTTGTTTCCTTTGTTCATTTGCTTCATTTCTTAAATTCCACATATGACTAAAATCACTTGGTATTTGCTTTTCTTTGTCTGACTTACTTAATATTATACCCTCTAGGTCCATCCATGTTGTTCCAAATGACAAGATCTCATTCTTTTTAGGGTGAATAATATTCCATTGTACATGCCACAACTTTATCCATTCATCTATCAATAAGCACTTGAGTTGTTTCTGTAATTTGATTATTATAAATGATGCTACAATAAACATAGGGGTGCACATAACTTTTTAAATTCATTTTCTTTGGGTAAATGCCCAGTTGTGGATCCTAAGTATTTCCATTTTCAATTTTTTGAGGAACCTCCATACTGTTTTCCAGTGTCTGTACCAATTTGCATTCTCAACAGTGCATGAACATAGAAAAGACTGAAACCAGACCACTTTCTTATATCACACATGAAAAAACCTCAAAATGGATTAAAGACCTAATGTGGGACTTGAAACCATAAAATTCCTAGACAAAAACATAGGCAGTAATTTCTTTGACATCAGCTATAGAAACATTTTTTCTAGATATATCTCCTCAGACAAGGAAAACAAAAGCAAAAATCAACTATTGGGGCTACAGCAAAATAAAAAACTTCTGCACAGCAAAGGAAATCATCGACAAAACAAAAAGGGAACCTACTGAATGGAAGAAGATATTTGCAAATGATATACCTGATAAGATGTTAATATCCAAACTATATAAAGAACATATACAACTCAATTCCAAAATTATAAATAATCCAATTAAAAAACAGGCAGAGAAGCTGGTACAGCCACTCTGGAAAACAGTATGGAGTTTCCTCAAAAAGTTGGAAATAGAGCAATCACACTCCTGGGTATTTATCCTAAAGATACAAATGCAGTGATCCAAAGGGGCACGTGCTCCCGAATGTTTATAGCAGCAATGTCCACAATAGCCAAACTATGGGAAGAACCTAGATGTCCATCAACAGATAAATAGATAAAGAAGATGTGGTGTATATATATACAACAGAATATTATGCAGCCATCAGAAAAAAAATAAAATCTTGCCATTTGCCATGACTTGGATGGAACTAGAGGGTATTATGCTGAGCAAAATAAGTCAATTAGAGAAAGACAATTATCATATGATCTCTCTGAATTGGGGGGGTGTTGTAAGGGGGTAAGGAAGGAAAAAATGAAACAAGATGGGATCATGGAGGGAGACAAACCACAAGAGACTCTTAATCTCAGGAAACAAACTGAGGGTTGCTGGGGGGTGGGGGTGGAGGGTAGGGAGAGGGTGGTTGGGTTATGGACATTGGGGAGGGTATGTGCTATGGTGAGTGCTATGAAACCTGTAAGCCTGATGATTCACATACCTGTATTGTAACTGTATTGATATCACAGACCCCTATTCCCTGGGGCAAATAATATTATATGTTAATTTTAAAAAATAATAAATTACATTTACAATTTTAAAAAAAAGAGAGAGAGAGTTGCCTGTGTGGCTCAGTGGGTTAAAGCCTCTGCCTTCAGCTCAGGTCATGATCCTAGGGTCCTGGGATCAAACCCCACAAAGGGCTCTCTGCTCAGCGGGGAGCCTGCTTCCCTTCCTCTCTCTCTGCCTGCCTCCCTGCCTACTTGTGATCTCTGTCTCTTTGTCAAATAAATAAAATCTTTAAAAAATAAATAATTAAATAATTAAATAAAAATTTTAAAAAAGAAAAAAATGGGCAGAGGATCTAAATAGACATCTTTCCAAAAAAGACAACCAGATGGCCAACAGACACATGAGAAGGTGCTCCACACTACCCATCATCAGGGAAATGCAAATCAAAACTACAATGAGAGATTACCTTACACTTGTTAGAATGGTTAGAATCAAAAACACAAGAAAACTTTAAAAAATTTTTAATTAAAAAAATATACATAGGTATATGCATTCCCTTTTGACATCTATATACACTGTTCCTTGCCTTGTTATTTTTTTCTATTTCATTATAGCCCTAAGATTGTTCCGTACCTGTGCATGTATATCAGCCTTTCATTTTGAAATGGCTGTATGGTATTTTCTTGGATTGATTTACCATATTTTATTTCATTAGACCCCTATGGGTGAACTTTTAGGTTGTTTCTATTATTTTGCTAATATAATTAGGCATGTAGTTAAGTGTTCTTTCTTTGGGCACATCCATAGGACAAACCCCTATAATGGAAACTGCTAAACCAAAGGGAACGTGCATTTACAATTTTGATAGGTAGGTTCAAACTGCCCTCCCAAGTCTACCAACATTTCCTGAAAGTGACAGTTACATGACACTCTCACCCTGCACAGTGTGTCATGGTATTTTTGCTCTTTGTGAATTGATGTTATAATGTGGGAGGTAAAGGGTTAACCTCAGACCTGGGCTTGGGATAAGGACCTCAGAGTCCTTTTTCTCCAGAAAGTACAAAGTTAAGCAAATGTGGAATGTTGTGTCTGCCTCATCTGCAGTGTGGCACTGCTCTCAGCCAGGGGAAAACATGAACCCTCAGGCTACCATGAGGATAAGGTTATAAAAGAGGGTATCAGTGGGATCCACATGAACCTTGATACTTGCCCACGTAAGAAGTTGCTTGGTCTTCTGAGGAGATGAAGATGTGTGCAGCTATACTGATGAGGGAGCAGCAGGCTAGCTGAGGACAAAGCACAGGCTGACACCCTGCACCCTCCCCAAACCCCCACTCCTGGGTGGGACATATGTGACATTCTTCCAGGAAACTCCCAACTGCCTAATGTTAATGCTTTACCAGAGGGAAAAATAACCTTAAGTTGACAATGCCAAAGCTTCAGGTATCTTGTAGGTCCTCTTTAATACATGAAAGTTCTTTTGAAGACCTCCCTTTTTTCTTACCTCCCCCAACCCCATAGAATATAATCAATTGCTCCTCACAACCCCAGCACAGTTCTTTCTGCCCAAAGTTCTGTCCCTGTGCTTTAATAAAACCACCATTTTGCACCAAAAATATCTCAAGAATTCTTTCTTGGTCGTTGGCTCCAGACCTCACCCCACTGAACCTCATGTATATTCTAAAATCACGTCAATGACTTGTCCCCTGCATCCCTTCAGAATCTAAGTGACATCAGTATTAGTTTAAAACCTGCTGTAATTCATAAAACTATGCAGGGGAACAAACCAATGGTTTAAATTCACACTCATTTTATTATGAGTGCTGAGCATTTCTCTTACAAGTTCAAAGACTATTTTTTATCCATTTTATGAACTACCTATCATGTTCTTTGCCTACTAGGGAGGTAATGTTTATATTCTTGATTTATAAATGCTCTTTATATGTTACAGGATAGATCGCTCTATCATGTGTTGCAAATATTTTTTTCCAGTTTTCATTTGTCTTCTGACCATGTTTATAGTGTTTTTTTACCACGGAGAATCATTTCATTTTATCCTTATACTTCTCCATCTTGTCTCCTAAGACTTGTGGATTTTATGAAGTCCTGTGAAAGGTCTATTTTATTTTAAGCTTATAAAAGTTTTCTTTCATGTTTCCTTCTAATTTTTTTTTTCTTTTCCCCCCTTATTTTTAGTACTCAATATATCAGGAATTTTTATTTTGGTATAAAGAGTTAGGTAAAATCCAACTTTATTTTTTCCAGATTATTCCCGAAGTCAGTGCCTTCCTAATAAAAGCTTTCAGACTCTACCACAAGGCCCTGTTATAAGCGCTTCTTCAGAGTTAGAAATATTAGACTTTCAAAACACTAATGATTTCTCTCAGCAATATAGAGCAGATTATGTCAGTAGAAAGCTAGAGATATCTAATGCTCTATTCTACCTTTTTATTAACTATTTCTAAAAGGCACAATATAAAAGGATTTATAAATTTTCAACAGATATGGAGATTATAATTTAGGTAAACATCTACCAGATGTGCAAAGGATTGTCCACTAGCCAATACAAGATGAAGAAAAGCACCTGTCCATCCACCCCCATGCATACGTCTTCCTCAAAAGGAAGAGGCGCTCTCTGACCAGATGGGAATGCCCAGCTAGGCAGAAAAAGAGCCAATCTCTGGGGTTCCAAGGTGTGTGTGAGTCTACAGGCTTCCTTTCCCCATATGCAGGGCCCACACCCCCCGGAGAGTTCTAGACAGTTTAGTTCAAAGACACTATTTCTCAACCACTTAAACCAGAGGTGTAAGTGGGTTTGGGGTTGAGTCTCTACTCATGATCAAGAGGTCAGCAGTAGGTAAGGGCTGGACTTTGGAGAGCCTGGTGGGTAGGACATGGATGGGTATGCAATTAGGAGGCAGAGATGAGAAATGGGGAGCATGAGCTCTTCAGTTCTGTCTTATAGAAACAAAGCTACATTTTAATTTACCTTTTTTTAAAAGCCCTCTTGAGAGCAAATATCAAAGAAATCAAGCAAGACAGCTCTTAGTTCAACAGATTTACACATCATAAATAATTGCTAAGTGTCAGCAAACTTGGTTGGGGACTGTGTATGCCAGCCATTCCATAGCTTATGATCTGGGATGATGATTCTAATGGCAAGAAAATAAATGTGAAACAGTTGATGTAAATTGATCCACCAGCTAATGAGAAAATAGCAGACCTGGATAGACCTTTTACCTTCTAAGGAAACTGGGGAAACATCACAGTTTATAGGAAGATGCATGGTTTTGGTCAGGGATCTTGGTTGCATTAAATGGAAAGCTATTGTAATCACTTTAACCAAAACAGGAAACATAGATGTAACCAATGGCTTGAGGATAAGGGTTGAAAAGGGGCAGAAACCAGCGAATTCGGAGACCTAAAGAGCAGAAGGCATCTGTTAGACTCTTCTTTCAATGCTACACGAATTGCCTGGCTGATTTAAGTGAAATAAAATTTGCTGGCAGCATCTTTGGAGGCCCCAGAACTGACAGCAAGACTGGAGGATCTGGCTCAGAAAATGGTCAGGATCACAGATAAGGGACATGAAATCTCTGCATTCACAGACACAAGGCTTCTTTCCACAGGGTGAGTCTGAATACGGTGCATCTGCCTCAGAGGCTAAAGCAGGGTGCCCAAGTGTCACACCAGTCCCAAGTTGGGACAACAACCCAAAGCTACCCCTGGTACCATCACTCCCACCCTTGAAAACCGGCCATGGCTGTCACTATTGCAGATAACTCGTGAATTCTCTACTGGTCCAGGTATTAGCATCATTAGCTTCAGAAGCTAGGTAAGCCCATCTTGTTGGCCAAGTCATGTGTCTCGCTCCTGGCTTCTTGCAGGACCTGACACTTCCTGTTTGGCTTTTCTGCTTCCACTGTGGTAGATTGACTAGGCACCCCCACCAGGACAATACACTGGGCAGTGAAGGAAACAGACAAATGACCATGCAGTCAATACCCTAACATGAATGTTCTGGGAAGGACACAATTGCCACTCCTGCTGAACACCAATATTGTCACTCCTGGATACCTCTGCTACTGCCCCTGCCTCTAAAAATCATTTGGAACCAAGTCCTGGCTATCAGAGGAAGGGACAGAGGAAGCATCAAACCCTCAGGCTTCCCAAGAAAAAGACAAGCAATAAATAAAGTTCCATTAGAAAGAGAATATAGGGGCACCTGGGTGGCTCAGAGGGTTAAGCCTCCGCCTTCGGCCCAGGTCAAGATCTCAGGATCCTGGGATTGAGTCCCGCATCGGCTCTATGCTGGGCAGGGACCCTGCTTCCCCCTCTCTCTCTCTCTGCCTGCCTCTCTGCCTACTTGTGATCTGTCTCTCTCTCTGTGTCAAATAAATAAATAAAATCTTAAAAAAAATTCTCTGAAGAGAGATAACAGCTTAAAGTTGTTTTCTAAGAACCAAATGTAATTAATAAAAAAAGAACAACCCGTAAACAGGTGACAGGGATTAAGGAGGCACTTGTGATGAGCACGGGTGATGCATGGAGGTGTTGAATCACTGTATTGTATACCTGAAACCAATAGAGCACCATCTGTTACCCACACTAGAATTAAAATAAAAACTTAAAAAAAAAAAACCCAACACATAAATACATCCCAGTATATCCCAGTGACTTTCAAAATTACAAGAATAAAGAAAAAATTCTATGAACATGAAAAAAGGGAAAAACGGATGGCACACACACACACAAAAAAAAAAAAACAGGATAAAATATGAAGCTAGATTCAGACTTTTCCTTTCAGTCACACCAGATGACTGCCCTATCCTTAGCAAAACACTTCCTTTAAATGTATTGGAGCCGATCTAAATAAAAATCACACTAAGAAATTCAAAACTAAAATATAAATATTAGTAGTGAGCAATGCAATTCCATAAGCATAGCTTTGTATAAATACTCGTTGTAAATAGGTTTAAAAGAACCAAATGGGGTTGCCTGGGTGGCTCACCTCGGTTAAGCATCTGTCTTCCACTCGGGTCATGATCTTAGGGTCCTGGGATTAAGCCCCACATCAGGCTCCCCACATCAGGCTCCCCACTCAGTGGGAACTCTGCTTCTGGCTCTTGCTCTCCCTCTCCCTCCCTTTGCCCTCCCCCCTCGCCTCTCCCCCTGCTCAAGCTCTCACCCTCAAATAAGTAAAATCTTTAAAAAAAAAAAAGAATAAAATAGGGACACCTGGGTGGCTCAGTTGATTAGGTGTCTAACTCTTGGTTTCAGCTCAAGTCATGGTTGTGAGATCAGGCCCAGCATGAAGCCTGTTTGAGATTCGCTCTGCCCTGAGCCTCCCCCTGCTTTGAAGCACTGGCACTCTCTCCATCTCCCCACCCCCAAAAAGAATAAAATGAATGTCAGAAATTATTTGAAAAGAGAAGATAAAAATTAACAAACTACTAATAATAATCTCGATCGAAATGGCTTTTTTTTTAAAGAACATGAAATTTAAGGGAAAGTAAATGTGTGTTTTCCTCATGTTAAAGTTAAGGAAAAATAGATACATTAAATTTTTTTGTTGTTAATTGAAGGAAACTATAATGAGATATATTTAATTAAATGTATTTATTTGTAGAATTTAAACCAAGTTGTGTAACTTATAAATCATTATATTTTTAAATAAAACAGTACATACAGGGGGTGCCTGGGTGGCTCAGTGGGTTAAAGCCTCTGCCTTCAGCTCAGGTCGTGTTCCCAGGGTCCTCAGATCGAGCCCCACATCGGGCTGTCTGCTCAGCGGGGAGCCTGCTTCCTCCTCTCTCTCTCTGCCTGCTTCTCTGCCTACTGTGATCTCTATCTGTCAAATAAATAAATAAAATCTTAAAAAAAAAAAAAACTAGTACATACAGGATTGAAAACAATTGGAAGTAGGAGTGTTAAGATAAAAACCAAACTGAGGGCGCCTGGGTGGCTCAGTGGGTTAAGCCGCTGCCTTAGGCTCAGGTCATGATCTCAGGGTCCTGGGATCGAGTCCCGCATCGGGCTCTCTGCTCAGCAAGAAGCCTGCTTCCCTCTCTCTCTCTCTCTCTCTCTCTCTGCCTGCCTCTCCGTCTACTTGTGATCTCTCTCTGTCAAATAAATAAATAAAAAATCTTTAAAAAAAAAAAAAAAAAAAACCAAACTGAGATGAGCCTCCAAAATTCCCTGAGCAGATAAAGCCAGTGTAGTCGTACCAATAAAGCTGAAGTAAGCTTATTTTTCGAGACTAACTTCACCTGGGCCATTTCTTGCTTTTGGTTCTGGGAATCATAAGCAAAACTTGAACTGCTTCCCAACATTGACAGGAGGTAGCCACTAACCAATTTCCTGTCATTTAAAGAAATTCTATTAGAACCAATCACTATGAAGAATAGTCACTACTTTCTCACCATATAAGCTTCTTCTTTTTTTAAATATTTTATTTATTTGACAGATAGTGATCACAAGTAGGTGTGGGGTGGGGGAGAGCAGGCTCCCTGCTGAGCAGAGAGCCCGATGCATGGCTTGATCCCAGGGCCCTGAGATCTTGACCTGAGCCAAAGGCAGAGGCTCAACCCACTGAGCCACCCAGGCACCCACCATATAAGCTTCTTTATGACAATAAACCCCCTAAGCCTCACTCTGTGTTTTGGTTTAAGTGCTTCCAGTTTGCAAGCTGTCTTTTTGGGGTGTGTAAACAATGCTTTAACTAATTACTGCTTTGATGACTCATTTGTTTTACTTCTGTTATTTCTGAACTTCTGACATTGATGGCATCAGAAGTGGGACCCAAAGAAAATGCTCAATGACTCAGGTGGGTGAGCAAACAGGTGTTGGTACTTATTAAAGGCAAAAATTTAAACAAATGTAAGATAAAAGTTTACACTAAGTTAGTGGATGTTCATTGAAGCTCTAAAACATTTCCAAATGAGATGAACATTAAATGTTAAATAAGTTTATCTACTTTGGCTTTTTAATTTTTTATAGAGCAATAAAAGATATTTGGCTGTATTGAATAAACACGTTTTGTTCCACACTGAAATATTTATTACAAGGAAGAAAATACTCCCAGGAATTTTGAAATATATTTAAAATTGTTAATCTAGGGGTACTTGGGTAACTCAGTTGGTTAAGTGTCTGCCTTAGGCACGGGTCATGATCTCTGGTCCTGGGATCTAGCCCCATATCATGCTCTCTGCTCACCAGGGAGTCTGCTTCTCTCTCTCCCTCCATACTCTCCCTCTCTCTCTCTCTCTCAAATAAATAATTAAGATCTTTAACAGAAGAAGTAAACAAATAAAAATTTAAAAATAATAATAAAATAAAATTGCTAATCTACTACAGGATACTAAATATGATAGACCGTTCATAATTGCCTAATTCCTCATATTCACTGGAAAGCAAAGATTACCAATAGTTAAAATTTATAATTGATATGTAAAAATAAAATTACTAGAAATAATAAAGATAAAAAATGACTGCATATGAAAATCAAGTAAGGAAAATAAAATATGGTGGGGTGTTTTGGTTAAGGAAAAATGGAAGTCGTGAGTTTGGGGGGGTTTTGTTTGCTTGGTGTTTTTCTGGTTTGGTTTGGTTTTCTAGTAAAGGGAAAAGGAAAGTAATTTGACCTAAAGTAAAATGTTTGTTCCAGAATAAGAAAGGAAAAAGGACAAAACCTGAATGGATATAGAAAGTTGTATATAGAAAGTTTGTGGAAAAGGAATCTTGAGAAGGAATTTTATGTGTGGTCAATCTAAGATTGGGATGGATTTATTTTTAAAAGAGAGAATTTTAATGTCAAAAGTATACTGAGGCAGAATTAGAATTTCGCTTTCTCTCTGTTAAAAGGATAAAGTGGTTTTACTGGACTGCTTTTTATTAGGAATTATACATATAATTTCTTTACCTATAAGATAATTTGCCTAAGAAACACAGATTCTGTGTTTTATGAAAATATTTCCTGTGCTTCACATTGTCTCTTTCAAGTCATTGATGACTTCCAAACATAACTGAGACCTGTCTACTAAAAGAGCTAAGTTTTTTACACTATATAGCTTTCTGTATTTGGCTTTGAGACCTTTTAATTGTCACTTTGGTTGAATGAATAACTAAGTCAATTGCGTCATGTTTTACATCTTTAACTATGGCCATTTTTTACAGCTTTTGTCATTCACAATTATTCTTTTAGTATTAATTCTTCTCTAAAAGCATTCAGATCAGTTACAAACAAAAGTGTATCATCCTCAAACAGATTCACAGAAAAGACCGTAACAAGTACTTTTACAATGTAGGTTTCAGGTTTCTTTTTTTTTTTTTTTTAATTTTTTTTTTTAAAGATTTTATTTATTTATTCGACAAAGAGAAATCACAAGTAGGCAGAGAGGCAGGCAGAGAGAGAGGAGGAAGCAGGCTCCCTGCTGAGCAGAAAGCCCGATGCAGGGCTCGAACCCAGGACCTGGGATCATGACCTGAGCCGAAGGCAGCGGCTTAACCCACTGAGCCACCCAGGCGCCCCAGGTTTCAGGTTTCTGGTGACTTAAGACCTTAACATTGAACTGAATAAGAATTTCTAAACTTTTAATGGAAAACTGATTGAATCATAAAGCTGCTAACCCTAGATGAAGCAAAATAAGAATTAAGAACATAATGCTGAATGAAGTGATGAAGATGATTATAATTTTTAATGACTTCATTTCAAAAACATTGCTAGTTCTCTTTGTGATAAGAACAATTCCACAGGCCTATACTGAGCTCCAGGAGGATAAGAAACTCTGAAGGGGAGGAGAAAACAAACACCCACAAACAAACAAACAAACCATTGCTAGTTCTTTAGTGTTTTGTCTCCCAGATTCAGGGTTCCTTTTTCTCCTCTCTCTCTCTCTCTTTTTTTTTTTTTAAGATTTCATTTATTTATTGAAGAGAGAGAGAACACAAGCAGTCAGAGTATCAGGCAGAGAGAGAAGCAGGCTTCCTTCTGAGCAGGGAGTCCAATGTGGGGCTCGATCCCAGGACCCTGGGATCATGACCTGAGCTGAAGGCAGATGCTTAACTGATTGAGCCACCCAGGTGCCCCCTTTTTCTCCTCTATTTGAAGCTATTAATAACATAAAACAATTTTGGAACAAAGTTTTGAAACATTATCTTTGCTCCCAACCTGATCCCTCCAGAATTTGGAAACTCTTACTAAATATTCATGTTTTTCATGACAATGTATGAATTTGCATACGTTCAAAAAGAATCTGTTCTCCTATCAGAACACAATTGGACTGGTCCTGGGCTCAACTTCCTAGCCTCAAAAGGGTTTTGAAAGTTACTCTGAAATTCCTTATAAAAAGTTCCAGCAAAGCAGATTTAAAATAGCCTGTCTGGTCAACCAGTATTCTTGTCACACTTATGTAAATAATCAAGCCAAGTTTATTGAAACTAGACTTAATTTGCAAACAAATTAGTCTTACTGTGGTTACTTTTGATAGAAATGGGGATGATTATAAAGAGAAAAATTGTCTCAATAATACACCTTTGTAGATAGCAGATTTTACTGTTGTTGTCTTTGAGGTTTTGTTTTCTACCCATCAACTGGACTAGATCCTGAATTCTTCCAAGTTTCCTCCAGCACTTGGCTAGAACTCTCCAAACTAACATTTTCCATTTCCTTTCATTCTTCTGACTTGGAATCACTATAAAAATAGAACTGCGACTAAAGCTGGGCAACTTGATAGAACTTTCAGAGAAATCAGCACAACAGCTCATGTGTGGACAATCTCCGTGCCTGTTGCTATGCAGCCGCTCGGAAAGCTCACCAGGGACATTCACACTGCAAAGCAGGAATATCTGTCAGATGGCCACTGACCGCCCTCACTCCGTCTAAAGATGCTTGGAACCCGACGTCCAGAAATCGTCTCGGCTGGCTGCCCTCCAGGCTCGGACACTAAATTTATCATTTGCTTAAACTATTAACCTTTGTTTTTCTTCCGTTTCCATAGAAATGGCTCTTGTTAAATTACCTGATTGCTCACATCATAATGAGACCTCACAAAAGTGAAAATTCACCCACAGCGCGGCCTCCTTAGCTCAAACACCCTCATCTTCATCCTGTCTTAAGTAATTGTGAGGATATGTGTTTGCCAAGAAATCATGTTGGGCCTATAAACTATCCGAGTTATTCAGTTGGTTAAATGTTGGTTCCTAGGGTCTCTGCCCTGGGGAATTTCAAAATCCTTGTCTATTGTTCTCCTTGGGGTCATCATACCAACCCCTCTAGTGTGTCATATGTTCCCAAGGGTTTTAAATGCCCTGCGGGTCAGCTCCTACTCAGGGACCACGTGGTATCCATGAGGATCAGAAAACCAGATAAAATCAGCAATAACCATATAAATGATGAAAAAGTGACTGATGTGGGAAACAAAAGCAGAAGAAAAATTATTAAATTTCCTTACTACCAGAGCCCACTGACAGGTCCTTGAAACAGGAAGAGTGACATTCCTCTAGGGACTCAGCTGCCTCGATGTTGACACTTTGCTAAGGGCAAAAGGCAATCCTAGCCCGACACCCCCCCGCCCCCAATTCTGGATCCTATAAGCCTAATTTAACATATAAATATTCCTTTGGAAACTTCCTTTATCTCTAAACCTCCCCAAGATATGTGTTGGCAATCACCCCCTACCGATATACATCTGAAGGGTCTCATGACTAAGGTTTTATTAGACAGTAATAAATGACCTCTGCTCAACAAAAGCTAGCCCCTCAAGGTCCTGGAAACCTTGCTTCCAAAATTCCTTAGAGACTTAACACTATCCCCAATCTCCTCCCTAGTTTCAAGGGAGTATATTACTGGGCCATTCCTCATGATCCCAGTGCAGCTCTTTCTGCCCCCGAGTCCTGTCCCATGCTTGAATAAAACCACTCTTTTGCACCAAAGGCATCCCAAGAATTTTTTCTTTTTTTGGCCATTGGCTTTGAACCCTAACGTCTTTCCTACATCAGAGACTACACAGCCCTCTGGCCTGAGAACTCAAATAATGGAAACAACAAATATGTGATTCTTCAGCCTGACTACACCAACAGCAGTAACAAGAATAATTCTATACCTGTTGATCATATTCTCAGCCTACTGAGAGAATGACCAAAAGGGGGGAATTATTAAAGGCAAAACCAAACCAGAGACCCAGCCTTGAAAATTCCCTGAGCAGATAAAAACAGTGTGGTCATACAAACAGAACTGAAGTCAGTTTATTTTGCAAGACTAACTTGACCTGGGTCATTATTTGCTTTTGGTTCTGGAAATCATAAGCAAAACTGGATCTGTTCCCCAAGGTTGATGTGAAGTAACCACTGACCAATTCCCTGTCATTTAAGAAAATTCTAAGATTATAAGCAATCACAGTAAATAATGAACAGTCACTGCTTTCTCAGTGTATAAACTTTATAACAATATACCCCTGAACCTCACTTCATGTTTTGGTTTGAGTACTCCTGGTCTGTAAACTGTCTTTTTGCTGTGTGCACAATAAACTTTTACTAGTTACTACTTCCATGATTAACTCACTACTTCCATGATTAACTGGTTTTATGTCTCTAATTTTTGACAGGAGCTTGCATAGGCTTTTGGCAAAACGAAAAACAAGATGAAAAAATGAAATTGAAATTTCAGTTTGACAGTAAGTGTGAGTCGGCTAAATACCATCCTGAAAACAACGACTACCTAATGCCTATCCAAACGAAAGAGCACCTGCGCCCTATTTTCAAAAATCTAAAACAAAGTAACACAGAAAGTGTAAAAGTGAAAGACGCAACAAAGGTAAACCAGACAACAAAAGTAGAGGCACGGCACTCGTATCAGACAATGTAAATTCCAAACCAACGAAAATCGTTAAACTGAACAAAGGATTGTGTTACTTTGGGTGAAGGTACATCTACAATGATATTCTGTTATGAAAGGAAAAATAGCTTATATGCCAGATAATAGAACAATAAGTATAATGAAGTAAAATCCATTGGAAATAAAAGATGTAAAAACAAAACAAAACAAAACAAAAAACACTGTATTACATTATATTAGCTCCTATATGACTTAGAGTCTTTGAAAGGCAAAATAGAAAAGAAACAAATAAGGCTTAAAGTCATGGTTTTCAAACTGGGTCTCAAAAGTGTCTGTGGTGAAGGACCATAAAAAATATTGAAAAGGCAGTTTGGACCATCCATTTTTATCTATCAGCATCCCGCAGACCCTGCATTTGAAAAACATAGCCTGGACAAGGCAATGAGGTTGAATATGCTTCATTGTTTTTCTTTTTTTTTTAAAGTTTCTATGACACTGATTCAAAAGTCAGGTTCTAAATTCAGTGTAGGTCCCTATTTAGTTTTAATGGCTGCTGTGGTCAAAAAGCTATGTACAAAAGCCCACAGAACCACATCAAAGAATCAAACATTGCCTGCACTCTCTGAATCGATTCTGCAAAGGTCTTTTGCTAAAATTCTGTTAGTAAATTTCCATTATCCCAGCTGTCATTCAGTTATTCATACCAAATAATTGGAAGGTGATGTGCTTTGATTTTTTTCAACCAAATAAGCTCAAAAACAACAACATTCTTTGAATGATTTTTCAAGCAAGTTAGATTTTATTTTTAAATGAGGTTTTTGGGTATGCATATGTGAGAAGTATTGTAATGACCCTGTTTTCAGCCAAAAAATCAGATAAGGATGAGACATTCCAGAGACCTGCTTTCAAAATGCTCTTTCCTTAGCACCAGGTTCTGTCAACAACCAGTTTCTCAACTTGTTAAAACATCACCTCAAACTTGAATGGACACATTAAATGGGGTAGTTTCTTCAAAAATCTCTGCTGCATCACCAGAGAGGAAACAAATCATCAAAATTTGGAATGCTTATCTTTCTGCATGCGAAAAGAAATGTATTTCACTTTATCTTTAGGTTGGATGAGACTTTGAAACATTTTACCCTGAGAAACCACCTCTCCTCCATGAGGGACAAATGATACCCACGGTCACGGCCCTTCTCTTCCGGGTTTGTTATAAAGATTCTCCCACTTGTTTTTTAAGCTGTATCAAAAACACTTCTGATTTCAATTTGGTGTATTTCCTTATCTATGATGGAGGCAATAGAAAAATTTCACATGGGATGCAGTCTGTGACTAACCCTCACACCCATTTTATTCCAGTAGAAGCAGCTGCTCCAACTGTAACTACGCTTACTCTGTTTCCTGCTCCTCTCCTCCATAAAACAGTGGGGTTTTAAAAATTGTTATTAAAGAAGTAATGTACTGTTGAAAGACTATCTTCTCTAGCATGCTTAGAAAACGTATTAGAGTGGCTCACCATACATGCACAATGTGCTTTGTGCATTTAATTACTCCAGGATGATCTTGGAGACACTCTCAACTGAGACATCTATACTTTTTTCCAACTAGATTTAGAAAACCTCCCATAGCACATGCACATCCTCTCCCTCTCTCTCTAAAATAAATAAAAGAAAATCTTTTAAAAGAAAAAAAAGAAAACCTCCCATACTGAGCAGTTTGTTCCAAAACTTGGTTCTTCAAATATATAGCAATGGATTTTACCTGTTTTCAAATACTTCTTGTTTGGCTTGGATATCATTATAACTTAAATATGGCTGAAAATATACAGACACTTGTCTTCATGTTCAAAATGCTTTGTTTTCTTTTGTATTTTTTTTAAGATTTATTTATTTATTTATTTGACAGACAGATCACAAGTAGGCAGAGAGGCAGGCAGAGAGAGAGAGAGAAGGAAGCAGGCTCCCCGCTGAGCAGAGATCCCGATGCAGGGCTTGATCCCAGGACCCTGGGATCATGACCTGAGCCAAAGGCAGAGGCTTAACCCACTGAGCCACCCAGGCGCCCTAAATGCTTCGTTTTCAATGCCTTCCTACTGTAAGGGCTTCCCATCACTTACAGATAGCTTTCCCTGCACAGTGTGTATTTAGACTTCTTACAAGATCTGATTACATCATGGTTCCTTCAGCTTCTTGGTGTGACAGAAAAAGACTTACACTGAGTGGGAAAGGGATGTCATTCAGCCATTTTGGAGGTTTTGTGGGGTTTTTTTTCCTATTGTTTACTTGCACTAGGGTCATTTTGCAAGAATCTTTATAGTCCACTTTCCATTTGGAGGGCAGAATTCATTTTGTTAAAACTAGAAAATCTTTAATCTACCTGGCTGGGAACAGGTAAATTGTAATGTATCACAATATGCTAAAAGCTAATAAAAACAGGATGGAGATGCCATCAACCCTCCTATTTGGAAATGTCCACAGATCTTTTAGGAAAATGTACTCACAACACATGACAGGTAACTTTCTGGCATCCTTTATCTAAGGCCCAAGTAAAATTGTGTCACAACAACCACAAAACCCTAATGACACAGCAGTAAACACCTCTTTCACTCAGAAATCTGAATGCAACAGCTGATTTGCACTTTCATACCTCTGAGGTTAGCTGTGGGTCAATGAGGAGATTCTGCTGATCTTGGCTAGGCTTGCTCATGTGTCTCAGGGTTGACTGACAGCTCCTCTAGCGTTGCCCGGCTGGGATTACTGGAAGAGCTTAGATCTTTCCACTTCTCAGCCTTCATCAGGCATGCCCAGATATGTTCTCATGGCAGTGACAGAGGGCAAGAGTGAGGGAACCCAGTTCTGTAAGACTCTGATTATTATGCATGCTTCTATCCCACTGGGCAAAGCAAGTCATATGGCTAAGCTCAGAGTCAGGGTGAAAGAGACCTGCGGTGTGGATGCAGGGAGGGGTGAAGAGTTGATGAGCCTTAGAATCAATTTACTGCAACAGAGTGGTCATGTCAGGAGTACAGTAAATATTAATAAAACTTAATTTGTTAAAATAAAAATAAACAAATGTTTTATTACTTACTTTCTAAAACCCGCACATCCTCTGAAATATGTACAAACCACTTTTGATATTATTGGTACTCAAAGACCTAAATAGTTTAATGATTTAGTAGCTATATTGATTGATCTTTCTCCCTACTGACAATCCTTTTTATTTTTAAGACCACAAATGAGATTTCAATAAATGTTAAAAAGTAAAAATTTATGGGCCAAATACCCTAGCCACAAAAGAAGTCACCAAAAATTAATAGCATTCCTTTTAAAAACAAAAGGAAAGAAAAGTATTGATCATTTTAATATAACTTTTTGAAATAATTATATGGAATCAAAAAGGGAATCAAAAATCTATTATAAACTATTTTCTTAAACAATGCAATGGAGACTATTACTACAAGTACATACACAAGGGATGTGGCCAAATCTATCATTCAAATTTACCACTTCAGAAAAGAAGGGATAAAAGTAAATGTAGTATTTGACTTAAGAATTCAGAATAAGGGACACCTGGGTGGCTCAGTCAGTTAAGCTTCTGCATCAGGCTCAGGTCATGATCCCTTGGGTCCTGGAATCAAGCCCAGCATCCGGCTCCTTGTTCTGCAGGGAGCCTGCTTCTCCCTCTGCCTGCTGCTCCCCCTTCTTGTGCTCTCTCTCTCTTGCTCTTTCTCTGACAAATAAATAAATTCTTTTTTCAAAAAAAGAATTCACAATAAAGGCACATCTAAGAAACACTTCTTAAAAAAATGAGTAATAAAGATCAGTAAATAAAAACAAAAGATAAAATAAAGTATCATAGATAAATAGATATAACGTACATATAATTTATCTTCAAAGATCAACAAAAACCCTTTAGAACCAATAAGAAAGCTCAGTAAGATAGATAATTACAAATAAATATGCATAAGACATTAGGTTTTTTTTTTTAAGCCATTAGGTTTTTATACACCACAGGAAAATACCTAATAATTTAATATGTATTGCACATTCCATATCATAATCATAACAATGTAAAACATTTAATCTTTGATTAACAAAATGTGAAGAAACTTACTGAATATTTTGTAAAAATAAAAGCTATATCACAAACATACATGAAAATTTGAAAACAAAATTATTTTTTAAAGCTTTTTAAAAACTTATTATTATTTTTTTAGGAATCCCTACACCAACATAGGGCTCAAACTCACAACCCTAAGAGCAAGCCAATCAGGTGCTCCAAAGAGCAAAATTATTTTTAGTTTTAATGGAATGCTAACCAAAATTGCTAAGGAGATTTTGAGTATTTCACTAAAATAAATATATTTTATCATAAGAATGAAGAAAGGAAAATATCTACTTTTTTTTTTTTTTTAGTATCTACATTTCTTAAAGAAGAGTACTATGTGTCACCAGCCATATAACTGTGGTACTAATGAAGACCTGAGACATTAATGAGGGGGAAAAAATTGACAAACTCAGAAAATGAGACAAGTATTTTTAAGTACTGCTTACAAAAGAGAGGGATGTGGAACCAGAGAACTAGTACCAGAGTTTCCTTTAATAAATAATACTTGGAAAATTATTTAAACACTTAAAAATAATAAATTAAATTCCTACCTCATACCACACACTAAAATAAATTCCAAACAATCAATAAGCTGAATCTAAGAAATTAAATCACTGAAGAAAATAGAAGTGGAGAGCAATCTGATCTTAGAGTAAGGAAGTTCTCTGTAAACCTAAGAGCAAATGAAGAAACAATAAATGGGAAATCTGACTGATTTTACCACATAGGGGTTATAAATGTGTATACACCTAAAAATGCCACAAACAAAACCTCTAACAAAATAGGAAAGATAAGGGTAACCTACTCCCAGATCAAAATTTTATGCTTCCTATGTAATAGAGTGAGGGAGAGCTCCCATAGGTTAACAATGCTCTAATAGAGAAACAGACAAAGGGACTACATCAATTTATAAGGTAAGAAAATCAATAGAAAATACAGTTAGCCCCCCACTTATCATTGGGGACACATTCCAAGACCCCCAATGTATGCCCAAACTCACAGAGAGTGACAGACTATACAAAACATATTGTGTTTTTCCCTCTACATAGGTACCTGTGATAAAGTTCAATTTATAAATTAGGCACAGTAAGAAATTAGCAACAATAATAATAGAATAGAAAAAAAATTTTTTAAGATTTTATTTATTTATTTGACAGAGATCACAAGTAGACAGAGAGGCAGGCAGAGAGAGAGAGGAGGAAGCAGGCTCCCCGCTGAGCAGAGAGCCCGATGTGGGGATCCATCCCAGGATCCTGAGATCATGACCTGAGCCGAAGGCAGAGACTTTAACCCACTGAGCCACCCAGGTACCCCAGAATAGAACAATTTTAACAATATACTATAATAAAGGTTATGTGAACGTGGTCTTTCTCTGTCTCAAAATATCTTACTGTACTGACTCCTCCTTCCCGTGATGGTGTAAGACGATAAAATGCCTACACGATGAGGGGAAGGAGGTGAATGACGAGGGCCTGGGAGGCAGCCCTAGGTTACTACTGACCTTGTGACCACGTGATTCTTCAGAAGGAGGATTACCTTCCAGACTGTGGTTGACTGCTCATATCTCAAACTGGGTGAAGCCAAACCACAGGGAAGGGGGCTACCGTAGACTCTAGAGAAAATAGTCAACCTCATGTGAAATCAAAGAAACAGATCAAAACAGAAGGATGAGATGACATGGTTCACCCAATAAATTGGCAACATAGTTTTGTTTGCTTTTACTTTGTTTTGTGTTGTTTGGTACCTAGGTTAGCAACGTTCCCCAGAATGGCCATTAATCACTGATGAGAAGGTAAGTGTGTCCATTTAGAACCACAGATCTGGGCCTTTCATCAGGTCCTGCTCTTTCAGAAGGAACTCTGAGGAGATAATTAGAGATGCACGCAGAGGTGTTTGTACAATGATGTTCACTACGGTGATACTTATCATTCAAAATAATTAGCGGCAACCTAGATATCCAACAATAAGGGAGTACAGCAGTAGGAGGCAGGTTGAATCATCTGTGGTACATCTATGTGGTGAAGGAGCTATTAAAATCATAAGTGGAAGATTATTTGATGAGGTAAGACATTCTTCACAATATAGTATTAAATGAACAAAGCTAACCCAGGCATGCAGTGAGATGGCTAATTAGTTTAAGAAAAAGACAGACTTAGAAAATGAAAGAATATGCCATAATTTTAATTCCGATGATAATTTTCTTTTCTGCATTTCTAGTTCTCACAACGAACTTCTATTCAATTTACAAATCAGAGGGAAAATAATAAATCTTCTAAATTTACTCATTCAACATTTTTAAAAGCACAATGTTCTGCAAGGTTAGAGGGCTTAGCAACTCTCCTAAATAACCCATTGCTCCTTCAGAGAGATTGAAGTCATCTGTCTGGAATTCCGAAAGCTGACAACAGCCATTTCAGATCCTCCAGTGTTCTTTCTCTCAGATGTGATAGATGGAGATCATCACAGACAATAATGGCAGAAAAAAAGTATACAGTGAAGTTCAGATGTGCATTTGGAAAAAGAGTATGTAATGAAGAGAGTCAAGTGGCAAAGAAAAAAAAAAACCCACCAAGTTAAAACATTTCTTGATCTCACACTGCCAACAGGTCTATCGTATCAGCGTTAAAAACTCTTTTTAAATCTTTTTTTCCACAGATTTAATGCAGCACAGAGAACAGATAAAGCAGGACAAGCAGCCATCATCGGTCCCCAGAGGTGATGCCCTCCTTCAGTCCGAGAAAGCCACCAGGAGACAGGATCATTCAGTGTGGGGAGCTGCTCTGCCTGTCCAGCTCTGACTGCAGACTCCATCTCCGGGCTGGGGACAGTCCGTTCTCAGAGCAGCAGAGCTCTAGTTATGAGGAAACTGTTTATCAAGAATCCCTAAGGTGTGAGCAGCCCTGAGCCCAAAAAACAGGGAAAGGAAGAGGCTTGGAGAAGGTGAGGCCAGCTGGGTACAGGTGAAGTACAGGACAGATGAAGGGCCTCTGAGCCCCGAATCAGTGTGAGAGGGAAAGGCTGAGGATCATACCTCGGGTGTGTCTGCGGGGAGGGGGAAGGCTTGCACTCCGTATCTCCGTGAGCCTCCTCGGTGGTGGTTCTGAGCAGTTGAGAGATGAGAGAGAGTTGAAGGAAGCATCAGGAGGATTGAAGACATTTACTCAAAGTCACACACCAGGAACCAGTGAGCAGGATCTGAATGCAGATCTGTTCCTCTGCCTCGCTGGGCTGATTTCATCCTCACCCTTGGCGGTGGGGTGCAGTGAGAGGCTGTACAGGTATCCTCCCTTCCAGGGCCAAGCAGTCTTGCGGGATGGCAGTTTCACCTTCTCTGTCTTTTTCCTCTTCCCCCACCTTGCCTCTGTGTTACTGCAAGAGTCTCACATCTCATGGCTTACCTTTCCATGTGCCCCTTGTGTGTATGTCTGCCCTCCTCTCGATTTCTCTCCATAACCTATTCTCTCTCCGGGCTGTGTAACTCCTTCCATGCAGCTAGATCTGCTGACCCCCAGGGTCTAGATCCTGTTCCCCAACCTCTCCTTTTCTGCTCTCCATGTGCCCCAACAAAGTTCCAAGCTGTACAATGTATAGAAGCTCTCGTAATGCAAAACATTTTCAAGGGAAAAATAAGAAGACCTAAACTCTCTCCCAGGAATAAACTACATATATAATTTTACCAAATGACGGAAACTGAAAATGAATACAGCTATAGAAAATAGAGACCAACCAAAACAAGGAGAGCTCCTGAGATCAAATAAATTAGGAAACAGAACATCCTCTCTCTCCTGTTCACGGTGCATAAGAGCCTGAGGCTTGAAATAGTCCTCCCGTTAAAGGGCCATTTTTTTAACCCAAATTTCTTTGAACATAGAAATCTTTTGTTGTTCAGGACACATGTTAACATTTCATAGACCACTAGTTATATGGTAATAAATTATAGAGAGTTTGAGAGAGGCTGATGCATGCTGATGTGCATAATAGTGTAAATCATAGTATGCCAGGAGAGCCTGAGCAGTGCGCCTGCTCCCGCCATGTTCTCCGCTTCTGGTCTGCCTGCCCCCCACCAACACCCACCTCAGAGCTACCCCCATCCATGAAGGGATGAATGGACAGAGGACTAGACTGCAGATACACGGATTCAATCTTCTGTGACAGGACAGACTGACTAATTTCTCTGGGCATCAGACCCCTTACTGGTCAGATGGGCATCGTGATACCAAAGTCTGCAACATACCTGGCATGGCCTGGACTGAAAGAATATCCCCGCCCCCGCCCCCGCCCCCGCCACACACACACACACACACACACACACACACACACACACACGCTGATGGGTCTGTACTGAATTGGTCTCTTTCCTCTATCAAGATCGATACACTCATTGCAGACACTCTTCAAACTGTTTAAAATTGCTTCAAGTTTAGCCTTGCAAGCACTAAGTTCAGCAAGTGGAAGTCTATTTCTTGAGCTATTTCCATTTTCCATTTGTTGGTGACAGATGCATGCAATTACTGGAAGTTCAAGAACAACACTTCCTTCCAAATCACTGCGCACACCAGAGACAGAACACCTTCTCCTCTTGGCTGCTACACAGGGGGAGAGGACCAGGGTTGCTGACGCTCCACCTTGGATGTAAGAGAACAGCTTCCAAGCTCAGTTTTCCTGGAAACCTCCTCCCTTCTTGGGATTTTTCTGTGCTCAATGATTGTGTCCCATGTCACTCTCCAACCATCCTTCTCCCCACCAATTAGTTTTAAAGCTGCACCTCTTGCCTTGTTGGGTTTGTGGCATCATCCCCCTGTCCTGACACCCCTGTCCCATCTCACGACAGGACAGGGCAGCAACCAGCTAGCTTGCAAAGCACAGTAACTCAATTTGCAACCCAGACCAAAAAATCACCCTTTGATCTCAGAGAATATAACACTGTAAGTAATTACCCAGAGAGACTGGAACTTGGAAATACAATTACATTTTCCTTGTTACTTATTAGGACTGGATCAGGCTCTCCTGTGCTCCTCAAGTCCTGGCATTTTCATTCCCGCATAAATAGAGTCACTAAACCACCATGCCATGCTTCTCTTGGTCTGGAATGGGGAAATAGCATCTCCTGACGTAAAAGTGCTGTCTGAAAACTCCCATCAGAAAGAAAAGTTGGACAGGAGGTATCCAGGACCCGGCCTGAATGAGCCCCTGGGACTTCAGGGTCACAATTTGCTACAAAGTAGAATTGTAAGCAGCCACCCCCAGGTCCCCACACAGAGTGCTTGGTCCCTACCTTCTGGCTGGAGTGATGGAGAAGCATGGGCTTGAGAGGGACCTGGAGGAGAATGCCTGCTCCACTGTAAATTGCCTGTGGGGTCTTCCAGCAGCCTGGTTCTAAGCAGGAATGGACTTCAAATGTCCAGACCCCTCTTCTCCTTTATTATTCACAGGTTACCCAACACATTCAGCCACTACCCTGGCAGGAAGTGCCTATAAGATTATTGCCAGGGGGGATGTTGTTGTCAAAGTGTAGCTTAACCTCTGCATGATGCACCAAGACCCCAGAAGGGGTCTGGAACTGCAGAAAGGGTGTCTCCTTATGGGCTGCTGATCCAACCTCCCCTCATAGTCCCTCAAGAGTACCTTCTACCCCACATGGAGTGGCGTGCAGACTGGGCAGAAGGAGGGAAAAGCCAGGGAGAACCAGGTCTGGGTGAGAGATTAGTCACACCCGTGGTTGGGCTTTCGTAGAAATGAGGCTTCCTCTGATAGCATAGGTCCCCTTAGGAACAGCTTGTGAATTATTTCCTTTATGACCCAAACATCATTACAATCCATTCCTTTCTCACCATCCTTATCACCAAGTCTGGAAACTCATCAGTTCTCCTCTGAACTCCTAAGTAATGCCTTAACACCAACCCTCTCCTCCCCAGACCTCCACCCTCAACCACCAAAATGAAGTTTCAAGAATAAGAATCTGGTCATGCCAACACTGTGACCCAGGCCCATCATCTCCCACAGGAACTAATGCAAAAGTCTTCCCCAGGACCACCCACACTGACCCCCCCTTAGGTTTTTCTCTTGCTATATCCCATAGCCACACTCCATACAAGAGCCAAAATGAGGAGCTGGAAGACAGAAATCGAGTTACGTCATTTTCCAGTTTAAACACCATCACACTCAGAAAAGAACTCAGGTCATGTGGATACACCTTCCCTTCCTACTGCTCCTTCCGCTCAGCCCCTCACTCCTCCACTCCTGCCACATTCAGACGACCCACCAAGTTCATTTCAACCTTTGCCCTTGTCACTTCGTCGGGCTGGAATCCATTTCTCTCAAGTGAACAGAGCAACCCAGCTCTTCCCGGACCATAAAGGATCTGCCAGAAACAGAAGTGTTAAGAAAAATCTCTGCTTCTCAAAACCCAGGCACAAACTCCAAATGTTGGATCAGGTGGGGACTTTCCTTCCACAGACGTGACCCAGGGTCACAGAGGGGTGCACAACCTATGGAGCTGGACTCCCCAGGTTCAAATCCTGACTCGCTGCTTATTAGCTGTGTGACCTTTGACAATTTACTAACCTCTCTGAGCCACAGTCTCCCCCTTTGTGGAGTGGAGATACTAATAATAGTATAGCTGTGTCCTCGTAGGTTACTGTAAGAATCAAATGGATTATTAGAAGGAGAGTATTTGAAAAATGGGAATGACAGGAATAGGAGTTACTCCAGCAGCTGGGGAGATGAGACCATATATTCCCATTTGGAACATATTGTAAACAATTGAGAATTCCGAGGGCCCAAGTCCTCCCTTGGCCATCCCTGTCCTACCCATTCCCAACCCCAGCCTTAACCTTATGGGCAAGTAAAATCTTGGATGTTTTCAATGCTTTTGTATAACATTGACTTGGGGGCTAAAGGGCTGTTTCTGATCATTATTCATCTTTTCATTACTGTCATGTATTTTATTGATTTTGCATTGAAATATGTTTCCAACATTTTAAAATGAGACTCTTGCTTCAGTGGATCCCAGATCCTAATATCTGGTGAATTACTAACAATCATGTGGGTTTCTTTTTCTTCTTAATTTTAATTTTAAAAATCAATAAGTAATCTCTGATGCCTTTAAAAGATATTAAATAACACAATGAACTTGGGTTTTATTATGAAGATGTTTTCAACAGTGATTCCACAAAAATTGCAGGATTTGTAAGACCTCAAAGTGTTGGCTTTCTGGAAAACTTCTTGTTAAGATCGAGAATAGAACTGGAGGGCCCATGGAGACCATCCAGGCAATCAAAAATTTTGCAAGAGAATATAGCTGATGGGGTCCGTTATCAAAGGAGCGAGACTGATACAAAGCGAAGGTCAAGCAAAGCTTTATTTCACGCCAGTATCAAGAATCAAAGCAACCGGCCGGGGCCGTCTCTTACGGAGAGAGCGACCCCCCGCCCCATAGCCTCACAGAGGCTTTTATAGAGCAAAGGCCATGTAATTGAGCCTGGCCAATGAGATTGTAACACACAGAGAAAGTTGCATAATCACGTTAGGTCACAAGCAGGTGGCCAATTGAGTTACAATTTACCCTATAGTAGCTGTTGGAACTAGCCTATCACTCTGGTCAGAATTGGCACCCTAGTTTGGCACCCAAAAGACAGGGTTTACATTCTTTGGTGGTTAGGAAGATAGTATGTGTGCTTTACTGATTGGATGTCTCCACTTGGCCTGACTCATCCTTGTATTCTGGGCTCTCCAGAAAAGCTCCATAAAAGCTCTCCAAAAAGCTACTCCATAGCTTTTGAGGTAGCTTTGGAGTAGTCATAACTTTACCCAACATCAATTAGAACACACCGCTGCTTTTAGCCACTAAAATATTTATATCTAGGCCATGTCTGAAGAAGCAGTGAGGCCGCTTTCTAATCACTGGCCACAGAAACCATGGAGGCCACCCGCAGAGCCACGCCCCTGGAAGGCAGGCAGCCCACCCAGGGGGCTGGGGGTGGGGGAGGAAATTCGAGTCTGAGGCTTAGAGGCTCAAGGAACAGGCATCTCACCACAGTTTTGAGGCATCAGGGGACAGAGGACAGAGCCAGCCCTTTTGACTTACTGCCTAGTGCCCTCTCCATATTCCACGGTAAAGGTGGGAACCCAGAAGGGGTGCTGCTCCAGCTGGCCCCCTGGGGCTGACTGAGTCTGGAGTCTGGACTGGAGCTCCACTTGAGCCCAGTGGCCCCTTGAGTTCCTCCCAAATACAGGCTGTCTCTATAGAGTCAGTGAATTCAGGGGCCTCTTTTTCTGCTGCCTTCTGGATTTGAAGATAGGGGGAAATATGATACGCATGCACTCACATTTTGTTTAAATCTGGCTCGGCTGGGTGACTGAGTGACCCTTCCAGTCAGGGCAGGATCATAGGTGGGCTTCTACATCTGTTCCAACTCCACTAACCCCTCTCCCACATGGAACGCAGCCTGAGACCACTCACTGACTTGCGCCTGTCCAGTGTCTTCCCCCTGACAGAATTCTGCCTTCAGCCTATCATTGACTTTCCTCCAGACCAGGCCAAGGCTAGGGAGGGGCATATGTCTTCTGTCCTGGTTCCACCAAGAGAGATGCAGGAGTCATGGCCCCGGCCAGTCTGCAGTAGCTGAGACAACACTGCCATCTTGTGGTCAGGAATTCTGCCTGTCACCAAAGCCGCCCCAAGAGGGCCAAGAAGAGCCTTTCTCAGCCCTACAGTTGGGAGTAAGACAATCCTGGGGGCACCCTGCCTGCAGGAGGCTCACAGACCAGCAGGATACCCAAGTAACCCACAATGTACATACACGGGTGATACAGGCCATAATGGCATCAGATGTGCCACACACAGGGGCTCCAACCCAGTCAGCAAATACTCATTGTGCAACACTCCAGAACCAGGTGGTAATGACAGGCATGCCGACAATTACAACCCAGTGAGCAAAGTGCCAATTAAAGTAGGTATGATAGCTGTGGGAGCTCAGAGAAGGAGGGACAAACAGCCCGAGGAGAAGGTAAGATTTCATAAGTGACACGGGGTCAGAATCTCAAAGAACACTCCGGCATCATCAAGGAAGCGAGGTGAGGAAGGAGCACGTCAGAATTTCTGAGGCTTGCAGAATAGACTCAGTTTAGAGATGGAGCACTGAGTGTGGAGGGGACACGTTCATGGTTACTTGGCGAGAGGCAAGGATGGGGGGCACGGGCAGGAAAAGAGTAGGAGACAAGTCTGAAAAGAGAGAGAGCTTTGAATGCCAGAATTAGATTGCTGGAAATCACACGACAAAGCTGTATTTAAGAAGAAATAAAGCGGGGCACCTGCGTGGCACAGTCGGTTGGGCATCTCTTGGTTTCAGCTCAGGTCGTGTTCTCGGGGTCGTGGGATGGAACCCCACACTGGGCTCCATACTCCACAGAGAGTCTGCTTGGCACTCTCTCTCTCTCCCTCTGCCCTTCCCACCACATTTTCTGTCTCTCTCTAAAATAAATAAATAAATCTTAAAAAAACAACAACAACAAAGAAGAAGAAATAATGCAGCAAAAAATAAAGCATGAACTATACGCTTAGAAAAACAACTGAATAAATATTCACCATAATGTTAGCAGTGGTTATCTCTGGGGCATGTGCTTATTTGTACATTTCTGTCTGTGTGTCTAGCTGTCTGCCTGATCTATTTTAATAAATTTGTACTACCTTTTTAATGAAAGAGATAACAAGGCAAGTTATGGGATCAGGTGTTTCTTATTGTGGTGGTCTCTTCCCCAAGGGGATAGGTCAGGGAGTCGTGTAAAACTCAGGATCAGAGACTCTTCATCTGTCATGCTGGAAGGATCTTGGGAACCTACCCAACCTTGTCCTTCAGACCAGAGAAGAAAGGTCTGTGGAAGGGGCAGCAGCTCACCCAAGCACACACAGCCCTGCCTGGACCTCAGAATTAAGATCACTCCTGCTGCACTCAGGGCCCTACTTTCCCTTTGCCGCTTGCCACTTCCCATAGCTGTCTGGCCAGGAGTTCACCACACACGGCAAGGACCCACAGCTCCATGAAGCCCCCAAGTAGGTAGCAGCCAAGCTCAGGTGATGCTGGCAGGTCTCCCTGTCCCTCTGTCATACTAACATATTGTAGACCTCCTCTTGAGAAAGGAGACAATTGAGTACCAGGACTTTCATATGATTTCATCCAACAGTTCTCACAGTGTGCAGCTGGCAGTTCCCACAGACCCAGTCTGCGAAGCCCAAATTTTTTCCATATGACTACTAAGGTACAGTTTGGGCCCCTGAGTGGCTCAGTCGGTGAAAGTTCTGCCTTCGGCTCAGGTCATGATCCCAGGATCATGGGATCCAGTCCAGTCCCAGTACTGGGACACAGATCGTGTGTCTGACTCCCTGCTCAGCAGGGAGCCTGCTTCTCCCTCTCCCTGTTGCTCCCCCTGCTTGTGTGAGCTCTCTCTCTCTCTCTCTCTCTGTCAAATAAATAAATAAAATCTTTAAAAAATACTTCGGGAGAGGGTGGTGGGGTTATGGACATTGGGCGGTGTGTGTGCTGTGGTGAGTGCTGTGAAGTGTGTAAACCTGGTGATTCACAGACCTGTACCCCTGGGGCTAAAAATACATTATATGTTTATTAAAAAAAAATTTAAAAAGGGGCACCTGGGTGGCTCAGTGGGTTAAGCCACTGCCTTCGGCTCGGGTCATGATCTCAGGGTCCTGGGATCGAGCCCTGCATCGGGCTCTCTGCTCGGCCGGGAGCCTGCTTTCCCCTCTCTCTCTGCCTGCCTCTCTGCCTACTTGTGATCTCTCTCTCTGTCACATAAAAATAAATAAATAAATAAATAAAAATAAAAAAAAAATACTAAGGTACAGTTTGGCTTCTTCATTCTCATTCTTGCATGAGCGTACGAAGGACCTTCCCAAAGGCAATGTGACATGTGATGGCAACATGATTGTCAAATGAATGATGAACAGGAAGGTGCAAACTTGATTCTGTTGATCTCCATGGAATGCCAAGGCAGGCATGAGAACCCAGCGGTCTTCTTTCTGGCTAGGCATTAGAGAATGTTGCAAAGATATAAAACAATGTCACTCTTCTCATTTTTTATTCTAATTTTTTTTAATGAGGAAATATAGTTACTTTAAATGTTATTATGTTTACAGTTTACTGTCTTGTTTTAATAAGCTTACAAATAATATATATAATTTTGCTTTTCCAATTTATCATATCATAAATGTCATTGATGTAACTCACATAAACTAAAAGTCTTTGGAATTGCCGTTAATTTTTATGAGTGTGAAGAGATCCTGAGACCAAAAAATTTGAGAACCTCTATTCTGACCTTCCTACTTATCACTCCCGTCCCTGACACGTTCACCTACCCATTTCCCCCACCTGCAGGGGACGGTCCTCCTCTGTTGGCCCTTTATTCACAGAGGTACAAGGAACAACTTTCCAACCTGTGCTCCCTCCTTCCCTTTCTTTCTCCCTCTCTCACTCTCCCCGTCCCTCTCTCCCCTACAGCTCTTCCTCTCCCTCCTCTCTCCCCTCCTCCAAGCTATGACCTTGGCCCCAGGCAGGGCTGGGCTGACAGACTTCTGGGCACAGAATGTCTTTCTTCCCTCTCTCTTTTCCTGCCCCTGGTGGCAGCCTCTGAGTCTGCATCCTGCAAGCTACCTGTCCCTCCAAGAGCTTCTCAAATGGCACTTCGTCCCAGAAATTGGCTCCCCTAGACTTTTTTTTTTTTTTAAGATTTTATTTATTTGACAGAGAGAGATCACAAGTAGGCAGAGAGGCAGGCAGAGAGAAAGGAGGAAGCAGGCTCCCCATGGAGCAGAGAGCCCAATGCGGGGCTCGATCCCAGGACCCCGGGACCATGACCTGAGCTGAAGGCAGAGGCTTTAACCCACTGAGCCACCCAGGCGCCCCTCCCCTAGACTTCTTGAAAGGGATCCCAGACCGAGGAACCCGACAGAACAAGGTTCACACCGGCCTTTTCATTATTCAGCTGTCATTTTGGGAGCCCCAGTTCCATGTCAGATGCAGAGGACCAAAGAGCATGACATGTTCCCTCCATCTGTTCACAGCTTCTGGGGAAATGAAGAAGGAGCGAATGGTTCTGTTGAGGAAAGCGGGGAAAGGCTTCACGGAAGATGTGACGTTTGACCGGGATCATACAAGATGAGGAGGCGTTTACAGGATGAAGAGGAGCGTCCTTGCAAAGGCACATGAATGTGAAAATGCACCACATGATTAAAGACCTGAATGGATGAATGTGGGTAGATTACAGCATGTGTGCGTGTGTGCGTGAGTTTGGATGTGCGCTATGAGAATGTGCATGAGCGTGTGGTATTGTGTGCAGCTGTGTGAGCCTATGTGTCCATAAGGACATGTGTGTCTGAGTGTGTGCATGCATTTGGACATGGACCACGTATGTCCCTTGAGTCATTAGGTGCCGTAGTGCGTGTGTGTCTGTGTGAGTGTCTGTGTATGCACCTAGTGATGATGAGACAGGAGTGTCTCTTGGGAGAGAGAGGAGGAAGTGGGAGACATATTACACGTTACCTCCTTCAGTCCTCACCCCAACCTTGTACCCTGAGTCTTATTACACCCATTCTACAGAAAGGACAAGTGAACTGCCACAGCACACACCATCCCTATGTGATGAAACTCTCATTCTGGCCACACCTGTAACCAAGGTCAACCACGGAGACCTGAGATTGGGATCTGGAATGTCTGAACAAAGCCCAGCTCTTCCCATACACCCACCTCTCAAGTGGAATCTCACCAAATCCCTGAAAGAGAGAACCTCAGTAGACATGGTTTATTTTCCAGAGTCCCTCTGGTGCATGGCAGGCCAACCCCACACCTGTCACTGATGCAGAAGCTGATACTTTTTACAATGCTTTTCCAATAATTAATTCAGAAAGCCAACAGGAAAAGCTAAACCGTATTTCAGTCTCTTGGAACAGTCTCTTTAACTGGGAATTAAAGAGGAAGGTCAAGGGTTTGAGGAAGTTGGGAAGGACCCTCACATCCTCTCCTGCTCCACGGGGCCTCCGAGAGCTTGGTTTAGCTCCACACAGAAATGTCCAGAAGAGGTCAGGCACTGCGAGGCTTGCTGACTGTCCTGCCTCAGCTGTTAAATCGAGTTCACTAACCTGGTGACTGGAACGGATGTGCCCCTGTGTTGACTCCGGCAAACAAGGAGCACTCCTTCCAGCAGGCATTAGGACGCACTTCCTGTACCAGACCCTGGTGAGGCTCTCATACGTTCTCTCCCTTAAGCTGTGTCTGTTTCTTTATTTTCTCTCTTCCATGTCATATGGAAAAAAACTGTGTCATACAGAACATATTTCAAGTGATTTAATTTTTATATATTTAAATACTATATGGATCTTGTGTTACCTATTGCATACTTTATTCATATAGACACATTATTACAGTCATTTGGATTAGTTACTTGTCACCCCATTTTTCAGATGAGAAAACTGAAACTCAGTGGGCTTGGATAACTTCAAGTACTACAGCTAGTAAGTGACAATCAGAATGCAAATCTACCTCTTCCTGCGACACAGAGTCGGGCCTTTTTCTCTGTACTGGTTCTGTGGATTGGTCTCATTCTCAGTCACAACGAGGGTGCGTGACCTGAGGCTGCCATGTCCCCGCCTCTGGGCAACCTCTGCAGTGCTCCAAGCTGGACTCTGCCACTGAGTGGGGACACGGCCCTTTCTCCACCACCTGAGGGTGGTGACAGCGCCATTGACGTAGTTTCCAAATCCTGGCCTGAAATTGTGAGGCATCCAGAGATAGAATATTATGGAGCCCGTAAGAAGCATATTTAGAGTGTTTTTTATGGCCACAAAAATAAATGCTTCTTATCTAAAACTAATAATAATAACAATAATAATAACAGCAGTAGTAGACAAATATTTATATTCATAGCATGGATCACCAATATTAAAAAAAAATTCAAAGAGGAAAAGCCAGAAAGGAAAGTCACCAAATGCTAACAGTGGTTATTTCTAGATGACAGATTTATGGGCTGCCTATTTCTTTTTTTGACTTTTCTTTGTCTCACAATTTCCCACAATAGACATGCATAGCTTTACAAAGGGGGAAGGAAGGTGGTGGCATATTTAATACCTGACTGTGGCCTGAAAACTGTGACACCCCTTTTCCCAGGCTCTTCAAAGGTCCGGACTGGAGCAGTTCCATGTGGCGAGCCTTCCAGAGGCTCCCAGCAGGCATCCGCGCCTGGGAAAACAAGGCCTTCCATGGGGTTGGGCATCAGGTTTCATTTCCCCAGCCTCCTGTTCTCCCTTCTCGCTTCACCTGAATATCTCCTGGAGAAGGCCTGGAGTGCAGCCTGCACCCAACCCTGCCCTCCCCCGCCAGTGTCCGCATCTTCAGCTCTGCAGTCTCCAGCCCTAACTGCTCCCCGCAAGCCCCTGCCTGGTGACAGCTTCACTGAGAAGCTGAGGGGGCCTCTGAGAACTCCGCTGGTGCTGTGTTGGCATGTGTGCAACCCACTCATAGCACGGTGCCCAGAAGAGCACCTGGGAACCCAGAGTGTAAAAGGGAATGTTGCCTTCCCCCGTCTTGTGTGTGGCTGTCACCCAGGACCACACACGAGGCTTTAGCAACAGCCCTTCCCCCATACACTTCTTCCTTTGACATGCATTTAATCAGGGTTTCCAGGGGCAGGTGGGACCGAGGTGGGACCGAGCAGCCCCTGCCTGGAGGGGTCAATTCCACTGGGGGAGACTCATGATAACACACTGGATTAGCAGAGGGACTGACGCCACTTCCGGCGAGGTGGCCTGGTGGAGGGCAGCCCCGTGTCTGGGAAAGGCTGGCCAGGAACAAGGGTGTCTGGGCTGGATGCCTGATCAATGTGGGGTGATTGGACAGAGAGAGACAAGTCCACATTCTGTGCAAAGGCAACAGCATGAGCAAGGGAACAGACACACAAATGAGAGCATGTGAGGTGTTTGGCAGGCGGTAAAGTGGTTAGAGCTGGACCTCCAGTTCTGCCTGCAGCACCGGGGAGGTAGGAGTCCCTCCTTCTGGCAGAGGGAGCTTCCCGGGTCCTTAAGCAGAGGACCTGGGAGCAGCCTTGTTCTCAGGAGACCGCAGCCACACAGGAGACAGAACTGAAGGTGGGACTTCCATGGGGCCGGAGAGGAGGGGGATGGGGTGGGGGGGGCAGGAGGCAACATTCTGTCTGCTCTGCCGCCTGGAGATCTAGCATGGAGTAAGAGCCACAGAGTTATTGGGATCTGGTCCTGAGATGAGAAATTCCAGCCTTTCCCAGTCCCGGCACTGCTGGGGAAACTGCCCTGAGTGGCCAGAGAGTCCCATGCCTGGACACTTGGCATTGGGAACCAGAGAAGGTTACGCCCACCTCCCTAGAGGCCCTGGTCTGTAACTAGGAACCTGGAAGACCCAGTAGTCTTATTTGCCACCACAAGCTAGAGCATAGACCAAGCTATTCTGCAAGAAATGAGACAAAGCTCTAGTCATCAAAACAGTATGGTACCGACACAAAAATAGATACGTAGATCAATAGAACAGAACAGAAAGCCTAGAAATAAACCCACAATTATATGGTCAATTAATCTTTGACAAAGCAGGAAAGAACACCCAATGAGAAGAAGACAGTCTCTTCAACAAATGGTGGTGGGAAAACTGGACAGTTACATGCAAAAGAATGAAACGGGACCACTTTCTTACACCACACACAAAAATATACTCGGAATGGATTAAAGACATAAATGTGAAACCTGAAACCATAAAAATCCTAGAAAAGACCACAGGCAGTAAGTTCTCTGACATCAGCCATAGCAACTTTTTTCTAGGTAGGTCTCCTGAGGCAAGGGAAATAAAAGCAAAAATAAACTATTGGGATTGCCTCAAAATACAAATCTTCTGCACAGGGAAGGAAACAATCAACAAAATGAAAAGGCCACCTACAGAATGGGAGAAGATATTTGCCAATGAGATACCCAATAAACAGTTAATATCCAAAATATACAAAGAACTTATAAAAGTCAACGCCCAAAAAAACCACAAAGAATCCAATTAAAAAATAGGCAGAAGATCTGAATAGACATTTCTCCAAAGAAGACATCCAGATGGCCAACAGACACATGAAAAGATGTTCAACATCCCTCATCGTCAGGGAAATACAAATCAAATACAATGAGCTATCTCCTCACAGCTGTCAGAATGCCTAAAATCAAAATCACAAAAAATAACAGGTGTTGATGAGTAGGTGGGGAAAAGGGAACCTTCTTGCACTGTGGGTGGGAATGCAAACTGGTATAGCGACTGTGGAAAACAGTATGGAGTTTCCCCAAAGGTTAAAAATAGAACTACCCTGCTTTGTCGAAGATGAGTTGACCATAGAGTTGAGGGTCCATTTCTGGGCTCTCTATTCTGTTCCATTGATCTATGTGTCTGTTTTTGTGCCAGTACCATACTGTCTTGATGATGACAGCTTTGTAATAGAGCTTGAAGTCCGGAATTGGGATGCCACCAACTTTGGCTTTCTTTTTCAATATTCCTTTGGCTATTCGAGGTCTTTTCTGGTTCCATATAAATTTTAGGATTCTTTGTTCCATTTCTTTGAAAAAAATGGATGGTACTTTGATAGGAATTGCATTAAATGTGTAGATTGCTTTAGGTAGCATAGACATTTTCACAATATTTATTCTTCGAATCCATGAACATGGAACATTTTTCCATTTTTTTGTGTCTTCCTCAATTTCTTTCATGAGTACGTTATAGTTTTCTGAGTATAGATTCTTAGTCTCTTTGGTTAGGTTTATTCCTAGGTATCTTATAGTTTTGGGTGCAATTGTAAATGGGATGGACTCTTTAATTTCTCTTTCTTCTGTCTTGTTGTTGGTGTAGAGAAATGCAACTGATTTCTGTGCATTGATTTTATATCCTGACACTTTACTGAATTCCTGTACAAGTTCTAGCAGTTTTGGAGTGGAGTCTTTTGGGTTTTCCACATATAGTATCATATCATCTGCAAAGAGTGATAGTTTGACTTCTTCTTTGCCGATCTGGATGCCTTTAATTTCCTTTTGTTGTCTGATTGCTGAGGCTAGGACTTCTAGTACTATGTTGAATAGCAGTGGTGATAACGGACATCCCTGCCGTGTTCCTGACCTTAGCGGAAAAGCTTTCAGTTTTTCTCCATTGAGAATGATATTTGCGGTGGGTTTTTCATAGATGGCTTTGATAATATTGAGGTATGTGCCGTCTATCCCTACACTTTGAAGAGTTTTGATCAGGAAGGGATGCTGTACTTTGTCAAATGCTTTTTCAGCATCTATGGAGAGTATCATATGGTTCTTGTTCTTTCTTTTATTAATGTGTTGTATCACATTGATTGATTTGCGGATGTTGAACCAACCTTGCAGCCCTGGAATAAATCCCACTTGGTCGTGGTGAATAATCCTTTTAATGTACTGTTGAATCCTATTGGCTAGTATTTTGGCGAGAATTTTTGCATCTGTGTTCATCAAGGATATTGGTCTGTAGTTCTCTTTTTTGTTGGGATCCTTGTCTGGTTTTGGGATCAAGGTGATGCTGGCCTCATAAAATGAGTTTGGAAGTTTTCCTTCTATTTCTATTTTTTGGAACAGTTTCAGGAGAATAGGAATTAGTTCTTCTTTAAATGTTTGGTAGAATTCCCCCGGGAAGCCGTCTGGCCCTGGGCTTTTGTTTGTTTGGAGATTTTTGATGACTGCTTCAATCTCCAAGCAGGAAAGAATGTCCAATGGAAAAAAGACAGCCTCTTCAATAAATGGTGTTGGGAAAATTGGACAGCCACATGCAGAAAAATGAAATTGGATCATTTCTTTACACCACACACGAAAATAGACTCAAAATGGATGAAGGATCTCAATGTGAGAAAGGAATCCATCAAAATCCTCGAGGAGAACACAGGCAGCAACCTCTTCGACCTCAGCCGCAGCAACATCTTCCTAGGAACATCACCAAAGGCAAGGGAAGCAAGGGCAAAAATGAACTTTTGGGATTTTATCAAGATCAAAAGCTTTTGCACAGCAAAGGAAACAGTGAACAAAACCAAAAGACAACTGACAGAATGGGAGAAGATATTTGCAAATGACATATCAGATAAAGGGCTAGTGTCCAAAATCTATAAAGAACTTAGCAAACTCAACACCCAAAGAACAAATAATACAATCAAGAAATGGGCAGAGGACATGAACAGACATTTCTGCAAAGAAGACATCCAGATGGCCAACAGACACATGAAAAAGTGCTCCATATCACTCGGCATCAGGGAAATACAAATCAAAACCACCATGAGATATCACCTCACACCAGTCAGAATGGCTAAAATTAACAAGTCAGGAAATGACAGATGCTGGCGAGGATGCGGAGAAAGGGGAACCCTCCTACACTGTTGGTGGGAATGCAAGCTGGTGCAACCACTCTGGAAAACAGCATGGAGGTTCCTCAACATGTTGAAAATAGAACTACCCTATGACCCTGCAATTGCACTGCTGGGTATTTACCCTAAAGATACAAACGTAGTGATCCGAAGGGGCACGTACACCCGAATGTTTATAGCAGCAATGTCTACAATAGCCAAACTATGGAAAGAACCTAGATGTCCATCTACGGACGAATGGATAAAGAAGATGTGGTATATATACACAATGGAATACTATGCAGCCATCACAAGAAATGAAATCTTGCCATTTGCGACGACGTGGATGGAACTAGAGGGTATCATGCTTAGCGAAATAAGTCAATCGGAGAAAGACAACTATCATATGATCTCCCTGATATGAGGGAGAGGAGATGCAACATGGGGGGTCGAGGGGGTAGGAGAAGAGTAAATGAAACAAGATGGGATTGGGAGGGAGACAAACCATAAGTGACTCTTAATCTCACAAAACAAACTGAGGGTTGATGGGCGGAGGGGGTTGGGAGAGGGGGGTGGGGTTATGGATATTGGGGAGGGTATGTGCTATGGTGAGTGTTGTGAAGTGTGTAAACCTGGCGATTCGCAGACCTGTACCCCTGGGGATAAAAATATATGTTTATAAAGCTGTAAAAAAAAAAAGAAAGAAAAGAAAAAAGAAAGGATGAATACCCAAGTTTTGTAGCATCATGGACGGGACTGGAAGAGATTATGCTGAGTGAAATAAGTCAAGCAGAGAGAGTCAATTATCATATGGTTTCACTTATTTGTGGAGCATAACAAATAGCATGGAGGACAAGGGGAGATGGAGAGGAGAAGGGAGTTGAAGGAAATTGGAAGGGGAGGTGAACCATGAGAGACTATGGACTCTGAAAAACGATCTGAGAATTTTGAAGGGGTGGGGGGTGGGAGGTTGGGGGAACCAGGTGGTGGGTATTGTAGAGGGCACGGATTGCATGGAGCACTGGGTGTGGTGCAAAAATAATGAATATTGTTATGCTGAAAAAATAAAAAAATTTTTAAAAAAATGAATAAGAAAAAAAAAAATAGAACTACCCTATGATCCAGTCATTATGCTACTGAGTATTTAGCCAAAAATACAAAAACACTAATTCAAAGGGATAGATTCACCCCTGTATTTACAGCGGCATTATTTACAATAGCCAAGTTACGGAAGCAGCCCAAGTATCCAGCGATAGATGGATAGATAAAGAAGATACGGTATATAGGGGCACCTGGGTGTCTCAGTTGGTCAAGTGCCTGACTTGACTGTGGCTCAGGTCATGACCTCAGGGTGGTGAGATCAAACCCCATGTTGGGCTCTGCACTGAGTATAGAGCCTGCTTAAGCTTCGCTCTCCCTTCTCCCTCTGCCCTTCATATCCCCACTCACGCTTTCTCTCTCTCTAAAAAGAAAAAAAAGAAAGAAAGAAAGAATATATGGTATATATAAGTAAATATAAATATATAATGTATTATATATAATACAGAAAACATTTATTTACATAAATTTTATATATGTGTTGTGTGTGTGTGTGTGTGTGTGTGTGTATAATGGAATATCATTCAGCCATAAAAAAAGAATGAAATCTTGCCATTTGCAACATGTGGATGGAGCTAGAGAGTATATATTTTTGAACAAAATAAGTCAGTGAGAGAAAAACAAATACCATATGATTTCACTCGTATGTGGCATTTAAGAAACAAAAAAATGAAGGGTATCTAGATGTCTCAGTTTCTCAAGCATCCGATTCTTTCTGTTGGCTCAGGTCATGATCTCAAGAGTCATGGGACCAAGCCCCGAACTGGGCTCTACACTCAGCATGGAGTTTGCTTGTCCCTCTCCCTCTGCTCCTTTTCCCTGTTCTCTTGCTCTCTAATAAATAAATAAATCCAATCTCTGAGAATAAATAAAGAGGTCTATCATCCTCCTGCTCCTCCTGTGTTTTTAAACGTCATCTGGAAGTCATTTATTCCTTCCATTAGAGACATCTGTATTCACACTTTATCTACCAAGTTTAGCAGCTTGATTTTGGGAAGTACTCTTAAAAAAAAAAAAAAAAAAAAAAAAAAGTTCTTGCCCAGATCTTTCACCTGTTCCAGATTTTCAGACTTCAGTACCGCAGCATATTGGTTGGCCCCATTTAAGAGACAAGGAAGAGGGCGCAGCCAAGCTTTAGCCTAACAAAATTTGGCCCTGGAACTTTCTGGAAATGGGTTCCAAACCCAAGAAAAGGTGTAGCCTTTTCCAGACAGATGGAGTTCTTGCCAACTTTGACCCAAATCTCCATCCCAGGAATGCTGGATGAACAGGAAGATGTTCATCTTCCTGTTGAAGGGGGGCCTGGAAGAGGCCCATTTCTTCTCTGCAAAAGCTTGCTGTAGCCCCAAGCCCCTCCATCCTCTGGATTTCTAACCGAAGCATCTCTAGTCGGCCAACACAAAGGCCTACCTCCACTCAGAATCAGACATCAGATTTGCAGCAGATTTTCTCCTTTACACACAAATCAGAGCTCCAGGAAATATTTCAGCATAAATGTACAAATCCTTCTCTAAATAATGCTCCAAACCTTTCTACAGAACCAGCCTCAGAGTGCAGGCAGAAGGAAAGGCCCTGGAAGGATCCACATAGCTGCTGAGACTGCAGGGGTGGAGGAGGCACTGTTGGTTCGAGGAAGGTGGTGGTCTCTTCGATTCCTGGAACTGTTCCCCTCGTGTCCTCTGTCAGTGTGCGCACAGCCTCTCAGGGTGGTTGTGTGCTGCAAACAGGCAGCATCCTTTTCATCTCTTCTGACAAACCACATTCCGCTGCGCCTTCACTGGATGTTTGCTGAGCACTTGGTACGTACCAGGCATCCTCTTCGTTCCAACTTTGATGACATTGATTCCTCTTCAACTCCAGAACAGTCAGACATTGTCAGGACTCCAAGTCTCTTTGCCCTTCAAACCCCTTCAGCGAAGAAAGCCACACCAGAACAGGTACACATGGTGAATATTGGGTCAGGTTTGGGTCCAGAGGAAGCCAAATGGTCAGCTTTGCAGGGTCAAGCCATCACCAGCCAAGAAAGAGACACTGAGAAATGTGGCCAGATCTTGAGTCTGGCTCCAAGAGTGTTGTCTTCTGGAAACCAGTCTTCCTTTCCAGCCCCAGGGTTGTCCCCACAATTATATGTCCCGCTAGAAGCTTCTTCCCCAAGAAGATGTACCAAAGCTCCTTGAACTCTTCAGATGCTAACCTCTCCCTTGCCCCGTGGCAGGTCCCACCCTGCCACCCATGTACCTGAAGGGCAGACCAGGCCCACAAAGGGGGAGGGAGGCCAAGGCACCAAGATCCCTCAGCACCTCCATAGCTTCCTCTCTGTCTTCCAGCCTTCCTCCATGGACACCAGGGAAGCACCAGGGCCTCTCTCTGTCACACTGGCACAGGGGACCCAAGGACAAGCACCACCCATTCCAGGAACACAGGGCCTGAGAGGGGCAGGTGGCCACTGAGAACGAGGCTGTATGTAGCGTGTGGTGTATGTGTGGAGTATGTGTACAGTGTGCAGTATATGTACCTGTGCTAGAGTCTTCTCCGTCTCAGTCCAGTGATTCCACAGTCATCGTGGGAACTGGACTCTTGTAAGACCATTCTACATTCTGAAACTGTGTCTTTGATTTGGGCATTAAAAATGTTATTATTTATGTTAAGTGATAGCAGTAATAGATGATAGGTTTGGGTTTTTTTTTTTTTTTTTAATGCTTACATGTGGCATAATAAAAGGTTGTCAACCTTAGGTTAGTATCTGAAATTCTTTTTGGAAACAGGGCTAACCTGTGAAAGCCAGATCTGGAGGCTCTAGATGTAGGAGATGTATAGCCTTGGATTCCTATAGCCAGGGTGGGGAACCCTAGGTTCACTGCCCAGGGGTTTGCTTGACCTTAGGCAAGCTTATTCGCTTCCAGGGGATGGCTGGGGTAACATTAGTTTTCACATCCTTAAAAAAAAAAAAAAAAAAAGTTGGGTGTTTTGATGCACAAAACTTAATTGGATCTTGATGAAAAAACAAACAAACAAACAAAGGCCAGAAGAGGCATTTGAGGAACAACTGGGGACGTTTGACTATGACCTGGGTTTTAAATGATATCGAGCTATTATTAATTTTCTCAAGTGTGAAAACAGCATAATGGTTATGTGAGAGAAGGTCCTTATTTTTAGGAGATGCATGCTGAAGTATTTAGAGGTGAAGTTTTATGAGGCTTGCAATTTCCTGTGAGATGGTTCAGGGCAGAACAAAAAGGATAGAACAAGAAGCAGATTCAGCAAAATGTGAACAATTGTTGAATCTAGGTGACAGATATATAGGTATCCATTATATTAGTCTCTTAATTTCCCTATCATTTAAATGTTGGTATAATAAAAGGGGGGAAGGCTTTAAAAACATCTTATTTGCTAATTTTTTGGGCAGATTAAGTCAAACAATGTATCAGAGAAAGTCTTTTGTGAGAATGAAGTACAGAAGGGCAAGCCTATGGTGAGTCATACATTCTAAGGATCCATATTCTTGCCCTACCCCAAGATGGGCAATAGAAGAGGGTCTTGGTGAAATCCTGTCCAGGAGATTTTTCACCTTCTAGAATGTTCTCAATTTTCAACTCCACCAATAAGCTTACCATTGTATTTCTGCAACCCCAAGTTATATACATTTTAGGTATCCCTGGGGCTGGGTACCCAGCCAAGAAGTCCTGGAATTAACAAAGGTCTTCTAAAGCAGTTATGAAAGACAGAGTAAGAGGGAGAGATGGAAACAGAGGCAGAGAGACAAAGAGACTAAGACAGAAACAGAAGAAGAAGGAAGAGGAGCAGCAGAAACAGGGGACAGAGAAGAGAAAAGAGGAAGCGGAGAAGGAAGAAGGAAGAAGAAGGAGGAAGAAGAAAGAAAGGAGGAAGAGGCAGAAGAGAAAAGTCCCTGAGCACAACCACAATCACCAGAAGCTTCTGTGAAGGCCAGAAGACCAGGGGCAGATTTTAAAATGCCCACTACCAACTTTGTTTATTTGTTTATTGCTAATCCTTCTTGTTATTGCTCATAAGCCTCAGCATGGGTTTCTACCTTTACAAAGGGCTATACATCCTCTTATAAAGGGCTACACAACCAAGGATGTGTTGTCCTTGACCATTCAGAAGCTGGGCATGTGCCCAGGTCTGAGATCCATATGTCATGGGGATGACAGACTGACTTCCAGATGAATAGGGGAACTATCTTGTGCTTCAAGGAGATCTGAAGGCCCAAGAAGAGGACATGGGATAGCTACTCAGGCATGAAGTGAAGATAATGTATTTATTGCCATCTGATACCCTGGTCTTTCCAGCATGGGAAAGTGTTGGTCTTAAATCTACTTGGCAAAACTGAGTAGGAAACCAAAGTAAAGAAGTAAATAAGTAAAGAAGTCTCAGAGCACCTGTGATACCTGATGTGGTCAGGAGGCCCTTGGAAGGGCTCCCTTCAAGGAGAGGAAAGATGGGCTCCTGCAGTAAGCATGAAAACCAGACTGCCTTGGCCACAGCTTCTGGCATTAGTGCAAGACTCCCTTCTAGACTGGTAATAAGGGGGAGGAGTCAAGATGGCGGAGAAGTAGCAGGCTGAGACTACTTCGGGTAGCGGGAGATCAGCTAAATAGCTTATCTAAAGATTGCAAACACCTACAAATCCAACGGGAGATTGAAGAGAAGAAGAACAGCAATTCCAGAAACAGAAAATCAACCACTTTCTGCAAGGTAGGACTGGCGGAGAAGTGAATCCAAAGCGACGGGAAGATAGACCGCGGGGGGAGGGGCCGGCTCCCGGCGAGCGGCGGAGCAACGGAGCAAAATCAGGACTTTTAAAAGTCTGTTCCGCTGAGGGACATCGCTCCAGAGGCTTAACTGGGGTGAAGCCCAGGCGGGGTCAGCGCGGCCTCAGGTCCCGCAGGGTCGCAGAAGGATCAGGGGTGTCTGAGTGTCGCAGAGCTTACCGGTATTAGAACGGGGAAGCCGGCTGCAGAGACAGAGCCGAGGAGTGACTCTCAGCTCGGGGTTGCCTTGAACTGGTCGCAGGCTCGGTCAGCTCGGAGCGCGGCCGGAGGCCAGGGTGATGGGAGTCACTGGGCACTGTTCTCTGAGGGCACACTGAGGAGTGGGGCCCCAGGCTCTCGGCTCCTCTGGGCCGGAGACGGGGAGGCCGCCATCTTCATTCCCGTCCTCTGGACTCTACGGAAAGCGCTCAGGGAACAAAAGCTCCCGAAAGCAAACCTGAGCAGATTACTCAGCGCGGCCCCGGGTAAGGGCGGTGCAGCTCCGCCTGGGGCAAAGACGCTTGAGAATCACTACAACAGGCCCCTCCCCCAGAAGATCAACGGGAAACCCAGCCAGGACCAAAAGTTCACCTACCCAGGAGTACAGTTTCAATACCAAGGAGAGCGGCGGAATTCCAGAGGAGAAGAAAGCAAAGCACAGAACTCATGGCTTTCTCCCCATGATTTTTTAGCCTTTCAGTTAATTTAATTTATTTTTCTTTTTCAATTTTTTTTTCTTTTTCTCTTCTTCTGCTAAATATTTTTAACTTTTACCGTTTCCTTTTTTAACGTTTTTTAAATAGTTTATCTAATATATATATATTTTTTCCTCTTTTTATATTTTTTCTTTATCGGCTTTCTTTTTTTTAAATAGTTTCTTTTTTTTTTTTCTTTTTGAACCCCTTTTTATCCCCTTTCTCCCCCCTCACAATTCGGGATCTCTTCTGATTTGGCTAAAGCATATTTTCCTGGGGTTGTTGCCACCCTTTTAGTATTTTACTTGCTCCTTCATAAACTCTTATCTGGACAAAATGACAAGGTGGAAAAATTCACAACAAAAAAAAGAACAAGAGGCAGTACCAAAGGCTAGGGACCTAATCAATACAGACATTGGTAATATGTCAGATATAGAGTTCAGAATGATGATTCTCAAGGTTCTAGCCGGGCTTGAAAAAGGCATGGAAGATATTAAAGCAACCCTCTCGGGAGATATAAAAGCCCTTTCTGGAGAAATAAAAGAACTAAAATCTAACCAAGTTGAAATCAAAAAAGCTATTAATGAGGTGCAATCAAAAATGGAGGCTCTCACTGCTAGGATAAATGAGGCAGAAGAAAGAATTAGCGATATAGAAGACCAAATGACAGAGAATAAAGAAGCTGAGCAAAAGAGGGACAAACAGCTACTGGACCACGAGGGGAGAATTCGAGAGATAAGTGACACCATAAGACGAAACAACATTAGAATAATTGGGATTCCAGAAGAAGAGGAAACAGAGAGGGGAGCAGAAGGTATACTGGAGAGAATTATTGGAGAGAATTTCCCCAATATGGCAAAGGGAACAAGCATCAAAATCCAGAAGGTTCAGAGAACCCCCCTCAAAATCAATAAGAATAGGTCCACACCCCATCACCTAATAGTAAAATTTACAAGTCTTAGTGACAAAGAAAAGATCCTGAAGGCAGCCCGGGAAAAGAAGTCTGTAACGTACAATGGTAAAAATATTAGATTGGCAGCAGACTTATCCACAGAGACCTGGCAGGCCAGAAAGAGCTGGCATGATATATTCAGAGTACTAAATGAGAAAAACATGCAGCCAAGAATACTATATCCAGCTAGGCTATCATTGAAAATAGAAGGAGAGATTAAAAGCTTCCAGGACAAACAAAAACTGAAAGAATTTGCAAATACCAAACCAGCTCTACAGGAAATATTGAAAGGGGTCCTCTAAGCAAAGAGAGACCCTAAAAGTAGTAGATCAGAAAGAAACAGAGACAATATACAATAACAGTCACCTTACAGGCAATACAATGGCACTAAATTCATATCTCTCAATACTTACCCTGAATGTTAATGGGCTAAATGCCCCAATCAAAAGACACAGGGTATCAGAATGGATAAAAAAACAAAACCCATCTATATGTTGCGTACAAGAAACTCATCTTAAACCCGAAGACACCTCCAGGTTTAAAGTGAGGGGGTGGAAAAGAATTTACCATGCTAATGGACATCAGAAGAAAGCAGGAGTGGCAATCCTTATATCAGATCAATTAGATTTTAGACTGGTAATAAGTTTCCCATTCTTGATCTAAGACCCAACCTCAGAGCCACCTTAAGTTGGTGCTCAGTGAGAGCGACAAGTAAAAATTCCTACTGAGATGGTGGAAGAGTAAAATATCCTGCTGAGATTCTGGACCCTAGAATCTTCCATAAACTCTGAGAGGGCTTAGCCCATCTCATTTCCTTTACATTCTCAGCTCTTCTAAGATGTGGCCATCAATGCCACTGCCTGCAGATCCCATACCTCCGACCCTAAGCTCCCTACAAATCAGGAATACAGGAGCTGAGGTTGCTGAGTCGAGCTGGCCCTTGTCATTTAGTCCACAATCCTCAGTGCCTGCGTTGGTCCCACTCTTCTGGCCCGGAGTTTAGATGGCAAAGTCAAGTATGCCTCTCCCCACAAAGAAGCCTCTGTCTTCCTTTCCATATTCTTCCATGTCCTCTGCTTCTTCCCAGCTCCCCAAGTCCCTGTCTGAGTCATTCAGGGCCCAGAACAGACTCCATGTTGAGAGGAAACCAAGGGTAGGAGGAATTTTTGGTACGTAGCCACAGGGTATCTCTGTAGCCCCACTTCATAGGGGAACCACCCAGAGGTTGCAGCCATTCCTGTTCATTTCCAGTCAGAGTTCTTTCGTTTCTCTGAAACTCCTTGTTGGGTGATTTGTCTTCATTTGCATGGTAACATCTGTAATTCAGGGATTCGCTCTCCTTTCAAACTGTTCTAATTTGCCATTCTTTTTTTTTTTTTAAGATTTTATTTATTTATTTGAGAGAGAGAGAATATAAGCCTGGGAGAGAGGCAAAGGGAGAGGGAGAAGCAGACTCCCCACCGAGCAGGGTGCCCATGTGAGGCTCAATCCTAGGACCCTGGGATCATGACCTGAGCTGAAAGCAGACACTTAACCAACTGAGCGTCCCAGGCACCCCTAGCTTGCCATTTTTGTATGCACACACTGAATAAGCATGCATTAAGTTGTGACTGTGGCCATGCCTGAACTAGACCTTGAGGTTAGGTACTTCTGCCACAGCAAACCAGGGAGCTCTTACCAAAGATCAGCACTAACTTGTCACTTTCCTACTCAAAATTTCTAGGCAGTTCCCTTTATCTCATGAAGAAGCTCTGTACCTAAGGGAGTCATTTAGAAAGAAACTCACTGGTATTTGCGTCTCCTTTCCCAATCCCCACTTGGGGAAAGAAACCCCAGTCTTGTTTCTGAAACTCTAAGCTTCTTCCTATTCTTGGGACAGTTTAAGAGTTTTGTGTGAAGGTATGAGTGTGTGTGTTTCCACATGAATAAGTGTGTGTATATGTGTGCATACACACACACACACACACACACACACACACACACACACACACATACACACACACACACACAAGCTATAGGTCAATTAAGGAGAATTAGTCTTTCATGTGTCCAGTAAGAGGAGAGGATAAAATGAAAGCTTTCTGAAAAGAGGCAGAAGCCAAAGAATGGAGATACTTCCAGGCAAGATCGCCAGAGGGAAGACAGATCTGAATCCTCTTCCAATTTTTCTGATACCAGATAAGCTTGAGAGTCTTTGATGAAACCATGGAAGAGAGGATGAAGTATCATTTTAATTGCTACTGGGTCTCCTCCCAGCCTGACAGGTGGAGCTTCAGGGCAAATTAATCCTGATTAAGAGAAATAAAGGAATATGTTGCTGCAGACTGATTCCCACTGCAGGTCAAAATCCCTGGATGAATGCTTACAACTGTCCAGGCTCAGATCTATCCTGAGCTTCTAGTCTAATCCACCCCTGCACTGCCTAACTTCCACCATCTACTATGTTTAAAAATACACTGCGCTTTCTCATTTTTGCCTTTCTTTTTTTTTTCTTTTCAGCGTAACAGAATTCATTGTTTTTGCACCACACCCAGTGCTCCATGCAATACGTGCCCTCCTTAATACCAACCACCTGGCTCCCCCAACCTCCCACCCCCTGCCCCTTCAAAACCCTCAGGTTGTTTTTCAGAGTCCATAGTCTCTCATGGTTCATATCCCCTTCCAATTTCCTTCAACTCCCTTCTCCTCTCCATCTCCCCATGTCCTCCATGCTATTTGTTATGCTCCACAAATAAGTGAAACCATATGATAATTGACTCTCTCTGCTTGACTTATTTCACTCAGGATAATCTCTTCCAGTCCTGTCCATGTTGATACAAAAGTTGGGTATTCATCCTTTCTGATGGAGGCATAATACTCCATAGTGTATATGGACCGCATTCCTTTCTAAGTTCATTTCCCCTGCATGTAATGCTCTTTATTCCTTTGCCACCTGTTGAAATCTCATCCAGTTCTTCGAACTCAAGTGGTATCTATTTTATGACACATAACTGGATCCTAAGTCCAGGCAGAAGTGACCTCTCCCTTGTCTACCCTTGCCCTTGTCTCCTCCTATCTACCTTTGCCCATAGCACTGTGAGATTTATCATGGTCTGTCTCATTACAAAAAATTGTACATCTGTCCCCACTTCCCTACCAGACTGAAGAAAACTTCTTCAGGGAAGGATTAATATGAACTTTATTCTATACTATCTTTCAATGTCTAGGACAGTGTCCTGCACAAGACAGAATTGTAGTAAATATTTTTTCAATATATTAATGAACACTTCAGTGAGTAAACAGACAAGTACTTGGGTGGACAGATGGATGGATGGATGGATGGATGGATGGATGGATGGAGTGGTCTTTCAGTACCATAGATAAGAATGGAGTTTAGCTTTACATGGCCCCAAATTAATGTTTGAAAAGACATCCCTATGTAAGTTAAAGACCAGGCCTTGAAATACCTTATGTTTGCAAAGGGGGAAACTAAAAAGAAATTTCTGCTTCTTCAACTGGGGAAGACATGAGTTTGACTTCATTTCTCAGGTTTTACCCAGTTCACATGTGGATAAGCCCCAGAAAGTTGGGTGAGAAAAAAATTGTCTTACTAAAAGACGGACAGATAAGGCATGGGTACACAAACAGCAACTTTGCCAGGTCTCCAGCCATTATTTCTGCACACAGAGCTAAGGGAGTCTAGAACATAAGCCACAAATAAAGTCCATTTGTTGTAGAATATGGTCTTTCTGCACATCCTGCATTGTGATGCTGCCAACTTCAATGAATCTCTAGGAAAAAAAGGTAACAGATGAAAACTGATCATATTTCATTTTGGAAATTTCAGAAAACCCCTCAAGCTAAGCACTTCCAGAGTTTTAGCATTACTGTTTTAATCAAGAGTCATAGCATGATGTGTAATATGGTCCTGTTTCAACTTCAGTGGAGAGAGAGGTGGGGAAAGGGAGGGAAAGACATAATCAAGTCAGAGAGGGGCGGCCAAGGCAAAATGAGAGAAGAGAAGAGAAGAGAAGAGGGGAAGACAGCTTCAAAGCAAGGGAAGAACGTGGAAGGACTCACCTCCCAGACCTGCCTGGCACTCTTAGGGATGAAGGGGCAAGACTAATGGTGCCCTCATCTGATTCTTCTGGAGCAAGGTTAATGTGCTTTGGGTAGTCTCACAAGTAGAAACTATTTCATTCAATCATTTTATTATTTTTATTCAATAATTCAGGTGGCAATCTAGATGGGGAAGGAAATTCACATCTACTGAGTCTGCAATTGTACTGTGCCACTGACTCATTAAACTCTCTGGAATTTATAAAGCAGGTACTAATATTTCTGTGTGTAGTTAAAGAACTGGGGCTTGATGAAGTCAGCTGATTTATCCAAGGTCATCCAGTTAGTAAGTGGCAGTGTCAGAATCCATCTCCATTCTGTCTTACCTCAAACCACCCCACTGACAAACTGATGCCACCTCCACAGCTCATTATATCCTAACCCATAAAGTAGACTTGATGTGCATTAGACAATTCCTTTAAGATTCAAACCTTGCAGATTCTTAAAGTAAAAATAAGGATAGTGTTTGGGAGCTGTTAAAGAATATCATGTTCAGGATATAGGAGATGTGAAAGTCTTGCCCAACTCCAAGGATCCTGAAGACCCAGATAATGGACAATAGAAGACTGGAACCAAAATGTCACTTTCTTATTGGCAGGGACGGTGTCCAGAACCCAGAGAGTAGAGCTCTGATATATCCGGCTCCAATATTTGGCTGAAGGTTGAGCACAAGCCAGCTATTCAATTCTTTCCTATGTCACAAAGCAAAACTTGTTACCTTAGCATTGTCTGGTCATCCTGTGGAGCTATGATCAGGATACTCCAGTGAGAGCGAGTGATTTTATGCAGTGCAATCGGAAAGTGCCAAAGGAGATTTTCCCATTCCATGCATAACCATTAGTGAATGATGACCCTGTCCCCTAGTAAACCAGGCAAAATCAGTATCTTTGCTTCTCCTTCCTCAAAGAAAACCTAAGAAGATTGTGACAGAGAAAAGCTTTGGTACATGGAAAGGTAACTGTGTGTTTCCCCAACCCCACTTTAGTATTCAGCTATGTTAATAGCATAAAAAAGGGACCCAAATATGTATGGTACATGTAAAAATAAGAACGGACTCCAGAGAGGCAACAAGGGTATGGTTTTGTTAAGAACAAGCTGGCAATGTGAAAGAGATAGTGCATCTCTATGGTGGCTGAAGGAGTTTCATCCTGTTTATTCTACCCCTGAGAGATGAATAAGCTCAACTCCCTTTGGTGGAAACAAGGGACAAAAGATAATTGAGGTAGCCAACCTATCACCATCATGAGTAACCCATAATGACTAGAGTCACCAGCAACATGACCTCTACTGCTCCCAGGACAGAGTTTCCTCATGACATGGAGCTGATAGGTAGAACAGGTGCATTCAGAAACACTCAGTGGCCAGTGACCCAACTGGTAGGATAAACCACACTCAGGAAGTGCTCAAGAGTTTTCAGTATCTCAGGTCGAGTACACTGCTTTTCCTTTACCCTCAAATCAACTGGCCCACATACACATAGAATCAACTGGCCCACATACACATAGAATCATTATACACACTCTTGTAGACTCCTCCCAAACTCTCAACCAGAAAATTAAAAACTCAGCCTCTGTTGTGCATTTTTTGGAAAAGTGTTAGAAGGCTATGTTGGTGTCAATGAGACCAGAAATTTTCAGAGAATGGAGAATGGAGATACAGATATCAGGTTCATATGGTTAAGTAAAAATTCAATAATCCTGAATTAGAATTGGAATTAGCAGTCTGAATTCATGATGTCATTTATTTAAAAACAAACACAAATTTCCTACCTATGTTTACTGAAAACATCTAAAAACAACAACTGATCCAATAGCAATGAGCATCCCTAGCACTCAGATGGTGGTCTCCAAATAGCATTTCCCATGAACAGAGTCAGAGTCAGAGTTCCAAGGAGGAATAGCAGATTCTGTATCAGGATATGAACAAGATTAGTCTATTACATGTTGTCCAGCCAGAAAGTAAGGAAGCTATCAGTGACTAGTTGGGTCATATCAACTGGACTCAAGCCAATTTGAATAGGTTCTCTCAGGCAAAGATGAGACAATTTGAGCATGAGTAAGGATAATGGCTTCAACAAAATACGTTTCAATCCATTGAGTTCCATGATGGTGCTCAACAGCATCAACAGCAGTATGGAACTAGGTGTCATGATAATGCTGAACAGAAGGGAAAGCTCTACACTGGTTAACTTTGAAGGATGATATAGAATCACTGTTTTGGAAGTTTATATGTAAAGGAGAAAAATTAAGCTTAATTCTCTTTCCTGTACAAACTTGATTTCTGGGCAATCCAACAGTCAATGAATTGACGTTTTTCATTGTAGATGTTTTCCAGCTTATAAATGGAGGAAACAAGGAAGTTAGAATGACACTATGTTGCAAGCCCTAATGAATTAATGGACCTGGGCTATGATCATCATAGCTGCTAATCATGAAAAAGAAACAACCAGATTCCATGCCTTCCAACAGAAGTCACAACACCACCTAAGGAGGTAGTCTTGCTGTCAGATCTCCCCTGTATCTGGTCAAGCCTCTGCATCTATTTACAAGCAATGCAAGGGAAAAGGAACATAAGGATGCCATCAGCCAAATTGATTGAGGAAAACTCTGAAAAGACACAACAACAACAAAAAGCAATGAATAAAAAAGAGGGGCTTAAAAGATTATAATTAATCTCAAAATAGGGACCTCATTTAGATCCTGATTCAAATAAACTATTTTTTTAAAAAATCACATTTCTTAGGGATGTTTGGGTGGCTCAGTTGGTTAAGTGTTTGCTTCAACTCAGGTCATGATCCCAGGGTGCTGGGGTTGAGTCCCCCATTGGGCTCCTTGCTCAGTGGAGAGCTTGCTTCTCCTTCTACCTGCTGTTCCCCCTGCTTGTGCGCTCTCTCTCTCTCTCTCTCTCTCTGACAAATAAATAAATAAAATCTTAAAAAATAAATAAATAAATAAATAAAATTTTAAAAATCACATTTCTTAAACATTCAGGGAAGTTTAAATGTTAACTTGGATTTTATGTTGAAGGAATTATTATTAACTTATTAGATATAATAATTATATATATTTTTATAAGTCCATATCATTTGTCAGAGATTTGCTTCAAAAGAATCCAGAAATAGAATAAAAAAGGTCTGCCATTGTTGATAATTACAGAAACTAAGTTAAGTGATAGGTGTATAGAGGAGATGAATTTCTCCTCTCTGCTTTTGTGTAGGTATTACATGCTACATAACGGAAAGGTCTTTTTGAATAAAAGAGAAGGTAGTTTCTTTCACTTTTTTGTATCTGCCTCTCTTCATATATTGTTGACCTAGATAGATTTGTCCAATTCCACTGAATCAATACATCTTAAATCTACCCCTTAAAAAAGCATAATACACAAAACATTTCTAAACACAAACATCTGATGAGAGAAATTTCCTATTCATATTGCCTAACCTAAAAATTTCTATGTACTTAAATTTCTTTTTCCGATTGGTGTCTCCTATCACCTCCTTCCCCATATGTGTTGCAGATGTCTTTCCAAAGGTGTGACCATCCTGTACAAGGAGCCAAATGTTGGGTGCAGCCCAACTCTTCTCCTGACTGATATCCATCAATCTAGGAGCACTACAACTGGAAGAGTGGCTATGTCTCAGTAAATAAAAGGGTAGATAATCACTGAGCAGAAGAAGGAGGAGGTGGTAGCATGCAACCTTTGCTGTCATGCCAGCCTGGGTCTTCACTCTGCCTTTCACCAGCTGCATTCCTTAGGCAGATGATTTCAACTCTCTTACCTTTCATAGGCTTTTCATGAGGAATGAGATGATGTATATAAATATTGAGAAGAGGTCCAGACATAGCGAAAGTGTCCATGATAGGCAAGATTCCCTCCCACTGGAAATGGAAGACAGCAAAGACAATGGGAATCCCAGTAGTGATAAAGAAGGGTCAAAGTGAGCCCAGAGACAGAGTTGAAGGTACAGTACAATGGCCAAGATGACAGCAAAGAGAAAGCTACTGAGGTAAATTAGGGACTACAGGAAATCTTAGTGGACACATAGGGTAGGTCACCAGGTCCCAGGAGATGGGGTGGCCCCCCATCTCTGTCCACACACCTATTCACTTCATATCCAGTCACCCCAGCACTGACCCCATGCTGTTGAGCTCCTGGCCAACTCAGCCTCTCCAGTACAACCCATCCTTTGGCCTTCCTCCCTATGCCACTTTCAGACTCCAACTGGCATTCTTTCCTGGCACAACTTTCTTGTGCCTAATAATCTCATTCATGGGGGAAAAATGCTTAGATAAACAAATTCAAAGGCTCCATGGAATCAGCTTTGGAAGATCAAAAGTTATAGATAGCACCATCCACACAGAGCCAGGGTCTTTACCACACACAAGCCAAGACAAACCACCTCCCTTCCACCTATTTCTGCCTCAGGACTTTTTTTTTTTTCCTTTCTTTCTTTTTTTGAAAGAGAGAGATAGTGAGAAAGCATGAATGGGGGGAGAAGGAGAAGCAGGCTCAGTTGAGCAGGGAGCCCAACACGGAACCCGATCCCAGCACCCCAGGATCCTGACCTGAGCTGAAGTCAAAAGCCCCACCCACTGAGGCACCCAGATGCCCCTCTGCCCCAGGACTTTTGCATAAATTCACACACAATTTTCTAGGCAAAAGAGGAAAGTAGAGATGAAACAATGAAGGCTAGATTGATGTCTATTTCTAATTTAGCCTGCAGGGACAAAGTGGCCACAAGTAAAAGCCAACAGCTGTTTTCACAAGCACTGCGAGGTTCCAGACATGGGCTGGGCTGCCCGGGCCCCAGTGAAAAGGTGGCACTGAATGTGGGCTTCGTTTTATCCTGGCCCAGGACCCACTTAGATTCAGGAAGTGTGAAGCATATGCAACACTGAGCTCCAATTGGAAAGTACTGGGAGGCAGGAGGCAGAGCAAAAATGAGGCTCCAACAAAGGGCAGGGAGGGTCACCGTGGTGAAGGACCTCTCTAAAGGGATAACCGAGAATGACCCCAAAAGGATATCAGAACAGAAGAAAATGAGCAGATGGGTTGAGATCACATCTGACACTCCCCAGGGATTCTAAGATCTCTAAGCACAATTAGGAGACTGAGATCCTGCCTTTGCTATGGGAGGAATCAGCCACCAGCATTTGGGTTATTAATGTTGAAGCTATCTTATTGTGATTGCTTGCTGACGGTCCTGGGAGCCATTCATATCATACACACATATGGCGTGAGCACCTCCTCAAGGAGATTCAAAGATAAGAGGCGCCATCTTAGGCACTGAGCTGTGGCTCCAAGGACACAGCTGCTTCCATGAAGGACAGAGTTCCTATTTGGCCAGAGAAACCAGCTATAACCACACATAACAGCCCATAGTCTAAAGCCGAAGGAATAGCACAGACAACAAGAAATTTTAAATTCAGAAAAACTCAAGGTCAGGGTGTGCTGAGGAATCCAGGAAGACATTTCAGGGGGAAAAAAATGTGTTAGTTCTTCTCTCTGAACATTTATGGAGCACCTCCCAGGAGTGTGTCAGGCATTGCTCCAAGCTCTGGGGACATAGAGAGAAGTCAGAACTGCCCTCGAGAGGCTCAGAGCATTATAAGGAGAACTGACAATGGTCTTGTGACAATCTCTCTGATTCAGGTCCCTAAGGGGGCGGTGGGCACAGGAGAGGACCATTCATGCTACCTAGGTGGGAGTGGGGCACAGAGCCTTCAGAAGGTAACAGCTGTTCCAAGCTGAAAGTAAAGGAGCAGGGACAGTTCAAGCAGGGGATGCTGAAACAACAGGGACCCCAAGCTGTAATGGTCTGTCTGTGGCAGGTCTGCAGGTTTAAGGGGCTTAGCTGGGGAGAAAAGGTGGGAGCGTCCCTGAGTCCCCATAAAGCAGAAAGTATCAGGAATACCACTGGGACTCCTCGATCTGGTGAAAAGTTGCTCCAGGGGGAAGAAGAGGAACATGGAGCATCAGAAATGAAACGGAGGGAAACGGCTGTGCCTTTGTGGGCTCTGGCCAGTCTAGTACCTTCCCCTGGGCTCCCATCTCTTCCTGTTAGGCGGGAACCACCCTTCTTGTCCCCACCCCAGATATAAAGATCCAGTGAATTGTGGTTTGTGTGAGTCCTGGGACGACTTTTAAGTGCCCTCCAGGAGCTAGAGTAGCTCATTGCTGCAAGCTCTCCGAACCGGTCCGATTTGTTCTGGGCAGTCACAAGCGAACAAACATCTCGCTTTATAACCATCCAGTCAGGACTGTATCCAAGAGTGCCCGGCCACTCCTCTCAAGGTGGAAACCAAATTGAACTGATTTATTTTAAGTGAGAGTTACACAAGTCATCACCGAGTATGGATTTAAGCTTTAAGAATTAATGAAAGGAAAAAATTGCGAATGTGCCCAAACCACAATCCAAATGAAGCTTTGTCCTTGACAATCGTAATTTAGGATTGTCATCTGCAGGTCTGATAATGAAAAGGAGACTTTACCCAGCCCCTTCTCCAAATAATAAGAATTGATTTTTGACCAAGGCCAATCTATTGTTCCAGATCATTAACTTCAGAGAATAAATCATTTTCTGATGCAGTAAAACTGGTTTCTGTGGGTTTGGTGTTCCAGGAGGTCGGTAATGCAGAACGGAAAGCCTCTTTCAGCTGCGAGCAGCTCTGGGGAGAACAAAGCAGCCTGCCTGGTCTGATTCTTCAGGCTTCCTTTCAAGTGTTTGAATTCCAGCTAGACCTGGGTGCTTTCTAAACAATCCGGTTCTGGCGCTCTAGTCCTGAGGCCCGAATTTCTGCTTTTCCTTCAGGAATAACTTCTGTCCTGCCCCATACTGCACCAGCTGACCCACAGGGCCCTGGTTACACCAACCTGAACCCAAGAGCCAGGCAGTGGAAGGTGGCCAAGATCCCTCATGCTCAGTCTGAATCACAAATCTGAAATGCCATAAGCAAGCCTCATTATTATCCATAAGAGGTCGGCATGGTAAGACATTCAGGAAAAAAAATACATTCTTCTTCCCTCAGCTGTGAGCAGGTGAGCACACAATGGTATTCTTCTGTTTCTTATTCCAAGTGACAAAGGTGTCTCCCCCACACAGGGAGAGAAAACTAGCACAGATTCAAAGGCTCTTAGTGAGTGACAGACGGAGAAACAGAAGCGCTCAAACAGCCATCCCATTTGCTTCTCACAATCATAATATCAGGAGAATATTGTTCAACCTTTTGTACAGATTGAAAAACTAAGGCTTCACAGGTCTTGGTGACCCCAGACCACACATCTTTAAGGCTTAGCGTCACAGTTAAAATCCAGGCCACTGGAGCCCCAACCTTTGCTCCTTCCACCAGCCCAGGTGGAAACTCCAGGAAGGCACTTCTGTAGCCCATCTGTCTGGAGACTAGGGTTGGAGAGGGGATGCTGTCCCAGGCACAGTGGGGATGACCACAGCAGGCCTCCTGAAGCCACTCCCAAGTGCCAAGTTCTTGTCAGACACGGGGTCACGAGGGTGGGAGCTTTATGAGACAGCACCAGCAGTCAGGGACCCACACACAGTGGGAGGAACACACAGCATGGGAATGACCAGCTGCCCAGAGGGAACATGGCTGAGATGTCCTGCATCAATATTACACCCTCCCTCCCTAGCCCGTCAGTCTCCCATGCAATCCTGGGATTGGCCAAGGTGTCTCCCTGGCTCCCATGGCGTCAATGTTCAGAAAACCTCAAGTCTCAGCTCACCATAATCCCATGAACTTCTCCCTCTCCCATAGAGGTAAATACCAGGTAGCCTTGTATATACAGAGTAAACCATGACACACACACACACATGCACACACTCACACCCCACACGTACTCAGAGTCACACAAGGGTGACAGCTGACACATTTAACTACTCGTAAGACAGGGGACCAACCAATCAGAACAGACAATGTCCATGAAAGTCAGGACCCACCTCCCCAGTACACTCATCAGCGGAACACTGCCCTGGGCCCACGGCTGGTTGCAGCTGGTAAGGACTCTAAGTTTAAGCCAAGCTGATGAGATTCTGTCTCTGAAAATTCAGAATTAGGAGAAAGAGAGTCTGGGCTTTTAATGGAGAAGTAAACTAGAACTGTGGTTGACCAGTATTTTATAACCTATGGGCCAAGAAGCAAATAAAGACCAACTACAAAGGAAAAATAAAGCTGACAGATAAAAGAGGCAGACGGGAGAGGCTCTTCTCATGGGCTTTTAGCTCAGGGACCCCCCCACCCTTCCTAAGACCAGACTTATTTAAAAAAACCAACAATTTCCTTTTGCTTATGTATCAGGGTCAAAAATTATGTCCTACCACTTAGATTTGAAAACAAAATAGCTTTCTTGTTTTTCATCTCTATTCTCATCTTCCTCCTCAAGCCTCCTCCTGCTTCTGAAGCAGCTCTCCCTGGTTCTCCACATCTGCACAGGTATGATTTGGGGGCTGGTTAATACTTACCAGTCAAAGGTGAGTCCATCTCTTTTGAGAGAAAACAGCCATTCTCAGGTTAAATCTTAGGAGCCAGTGTTTAGTCTTGCAGGATAGGTCCTCCCCTTTTCCTAGCCAAAGTCGCCTGGGTTGAAAGCGCCAGTGGCCTTTGGGGTAGGCTTTTCTTAAATATCTCCCCCCCTTTTCATGTAAATAGGTGTGAGTGGCTTTCTATTACTTTTAATAATTCTTAATGAATACAAGACTAGAGAGGAAGCTCCTGCTTGGATCTTTCCAAGGACAGTCCTTGGGGACTCTATCTTCTGAAGGCAGCAGGGATGGGGGAGGGGACGGAGGGGCTCGACCTTTGATTCCATTTGTCCAGTGACTCCTTTTCCTATGTGCAAAGAGGGGATCCCCTGGGCTGGCCCGCTGCATATGCTCCTTCTCAGGAGAGCAGGAGGTTGGCTGGACTCTGACACATGTACTTGTTTCATTTCCTGTGCCCAGTTTATTGCTGAGCAGAGTTCTATCCCAAATGCCAGGTGCAAGATGGAGCTCTCTCCACCTGCCCAGGTGTCCCTGTCCAGTTCTGACCTTGTTCCTTGTGAGTCAAGCCAGACATCACAGTACCCCTTCTCTGCTCCATGGTCACAGATGCCACAGAGATCACAGCCCTGGAAATCTATCTCTGGGCCCTCCAGCCAGGGGACTGGGATCACTGCCCTCAGGGAGTACCAGCTCTTTGGACACTGCTGCTAGAAAGCTCACCCCTTCTGCTTCCCAAGTCTCTCCCCGACTATCAGCTCTAGCTCACTGCCCAATTCTGCCCACTCCACCCCCCCACCCCACCCCATCCCCTGTTCCAGAGCTTTCTGTGGCCATGCCATCCCAGGTCACCAAGGCCTCAGCCAGCCCACATTGCTTAGGATGCAAGCTCCTGATTGCCCTTAGATGCCCATAAATCTCTCCTCAGTAGGAGATCTAGAAGGACACCACCAACAGATTCTTACCTCCCCGCAAAGATTGTTTCTGGCCTCAGCTACCTGTGGCTTGAGGACATAGAAGGCAAGCCTGGAAAACTTCTTTTTTTTTTTTTTTTTTTTATGTTGTCTTCTGCTGTCCACGAGCCATATTGGGGCGGCAGCCCGGCCTCGGTCCCCACGTCCTTTCTTGCCTCGCGCCTCGCAGGCGCCCTTGCAGCAAACCCGGCTTGGACCCGAATTGGTGCGCCAGCGCCGCCACGGCGTGGGGTACCGGGGAGCCAGCCACCCGGACGCACCACTGCCACCACCCCAGCCCCCATTGCGGCCAGCGGGCCCAGCCAAGCCTGGAAACTTCTTATAAACATCCTCTGGTCCATCAGGATCAGCTGCCTACTCCCGGCACTCTGTCTTCCCCAAAGGGGCTCTGCTCTTCCTCAATATGGCTCCACTGTGGCTGGGTTGGTTGAATCCACTTCTGCAAATCCCAAAGGTTGGCCCAGGGGGAGAGGAGAGGAGGGACACTGAGTGACTAGGGTGCCATCGATGGACAGCAGCAGCCATGAACTCTCTGGTTTGGGGATTGCAGAGAAGGGCTGGGAGGATAGAAATACTAGGCTGCAGCACATTTGCTCCCCAGAGGCAAGCAGGATCTCTGGCTGACTTTCCCACAAATGCATCTCCATCTGGGACTGAGTGTCTTTGATTGAGTTTAATATCTGGACTGGAAAATGCATTACCATTTATAAAGTCATCTTTAATAATTTCATACCATAATCTTCAAAATTTAATAAGCCCTCCAGAGATAATTAATAAAAATGTGACCTAACAAAAAGTAAAATGTAATAGTATAACATCTTCAGATATTAAAAGGCTACGTGTCCAATGACCCTTCCCCCCCCCCCCGCCCCCCGCATCTGGGAACCTTGGCTTTTTCTTCATCACTGCCCTGGGGGAGGGAGGTAAGATTTAGACCAGAACAAAGAGGTAAGACAAATTCTTACCTTTGAGCCTCATTCCAAGAGCTGGATGCTTGAAAGGGAATGGTTTTCCTTTGAATTTCAAAGGATATATTTGACTTGGATAATCAGGAACCAGAGCTCTGTGAATGCATCATAAAGTTGAATCAAAAACACAAGAAATAAAGGTGTTGATGAGGGAGTGGAGAAAGGGGAACCCTCGTGCACTGTTGGTGGGAATGCAAACTGGGCAGCCACTCTGGAAAACAGTATGGAGGTTATTCAAAAAATTAAAAATAGAAATATCATATCAGCCAGTAATTCCACTGCTGGGTATTTACCCAAAGAAAATGAAAACACTAATTCAGAAAGATATATGGACCCCTACATTAATTGCAACATTATTTATTTACAATAAGCAAGAAATGGAAACAGCCTAAGTGTCCATCAATAGAATGGAAAAAGATATACATATTCATATATATATGTGTATACACACACACACACACACACACATATAATCTTGCCATTTGCAACAACATGGATGGACCTAGAGAGCATTACGTTAAGTGAAGTAAGAGAGAGAAAGAAAAATAACACATGATTTCACTTATTTATGAACCTCAAGAATAAAACAAACTGGTTTGCCAGAGATTATTGTCAGAAGGCAGAGGAATGGGAGGAAGGGCAAAAAGAGGTGAAGGGGATTAAGAGGTATAAACTTCCAGTTATAAAATAAATAAGTCACAGGGATGTAAAGTACAGCATAGAGAATATAGTCAATAATATTGTAATAACTTTGTATGGTGACAGATGGGAATCCCACTTACGTGGTGAGCATTTCATAATGTATATAAGTGTCAGATTACTATGTTGTACACCTGAAACTAATATGAAGTATACAGCAACTATACTTAAACAATTAAAAACAAATAGAATATATTTTTTTAAAAGAATGAGACATTATTTGTGTTCTTTTGAAGGGATTGAGAGAGCTGAATTATAATGACAGGGAACCTGAAAGCCAAGGGCAGGAGGCTGCTCCACTTTCAGCCTGAAATTCTGGAATATTATCACCTAGATGGGACCCCAGGAGAATAGAGGCTGGTGGCTCATGATGGTCAGTCAACACATTGATCAGGATTCTTGGTTTCAAACGAAGATGCCAATTCTGGCTAAAGATCAGAAAAGACATTGATTAGCAGAGTATCAGAGAACCCACAGAATGGACAGAAGGGATATGTGGCAGGCCAGCCTTAGCTGAGAGGTCAGCTAGGAGCTCTCTGCCTTTGGTTTCTGCCCCTGACGATGCCATGGCTGATTATCTGCAGATGGTCCATGCTGGCTTCACAAAGCTGGCCCACCTTCTTCTGCAGATGAGGCCATCTTTCTTATACTGCCAACTCCCTGAGACTCAGCTATGCCCACCCTCATCCCCAGGCCACTCCTTATTTTATGATAGGACAATGTTCCATTCCCAGTGACCTCTGGCAGGCACATTGTCTCAGAATCCCTAGCCTCTATCTGCATCCCTCTCTGAGGGGTGCAGAAATTGTTATGGATTTTATCCAGGCTCTGTGGGAGCCTACAGAGAGGCTGGGGTGGAAGGGCAAAGGCTAGCTCAGGCCCTTTCTGGCTCCAGAAAATATTTCTCATTTTGGCTACCCAGAATCTAAACATCTGTCCTATTTGGGGGAATCCCAAGACAGAAGAGAGGCAGCTCTACCTCCAAAGCCATGGGGTGGAAGAAAAAGGGGCAAGAAGAAGAAGGTGGGCAACTTTCCCCACCTTCGGGCCCTTAGTGTGCACATGTGGCCTGGGTGCGGCCAATTAGGTGCTACTACCGGTCTTGGTTCTTGAGTGATGCAAGGGTTCAGGGTCAAGTAGCTGGTTTCCATGGTGGCTGAGGTGGGATGAAATCCAGCAACATGGTGGCAGCAATGCCCATGGCCAAGTTGAAAAGGGCTCAGCTGTCATCCTATCATCCACAAAGAGACTGCTCTGTGTGGTGTCTTGTTTCACCCCACCTTCTTGGTATTTGCCTGAGCCCTGACCTGCAGTTTTCCTCCAAAGCCAGGACAACACAGAGACACGCACTGAAAACTTATTTAACCCCAGAGGGGAAGATAAGAGGAAGAGGAGGAGAGGTCAGTTCCCAGTTTGGTTGAATATTTAACCAAATTTACAATATCTTAAACCAGAAGAAACTATATTACCAACACTGAAGTTGGTTGGTTGGTTGGTAGGTGGTGAGAGGAGGCGGTCTTACCTTCAAAGGAAATGAGGGCTCCTGAACATGTTCAGTTCCAACTATAAAATTTAGATTGTTTTATGTCTGGTATAGATAGTGAGGATAAAATTAAGTGTAATGAGCAGTGACCTAGAGAGAAGTCATTACATATCTGGGCAGGGCAGGCATCTGTGAGTAAGTCCAAGGGGAAACAGGAAATCAGACAAGGCTAGGGATCAATCCACAGGCATGGGAACCACCCTGCCCCCACAGGAGCAGAAAACATCCCTTGCCCGCATGTGTAGTGGGAAACACCCTCCCCTGGAAGCTAGAGGAAGCCAGCCCCACCAGCTTATCTCAGCTTGGGGCATAGAACTAGAAAAGTACCTTTTTATTTTCTTGAGATTTCTTGCCGTTTCTAACACCCTTGGATTCTTCCTACTGCCTTACCCAGAAATGCATTCTCTTTCCTGCTCTTGGATAATGGTGCCTTTGGTACTGTGCCCTTGGATGACTCTCCTAAGTTCCATGCACCACACTGTTGCTATACTCATTTGGACCCAGGGGCCAGGCATCTGCCCTGACCTGTGGGCCCAGCCTGCTTAGGGAGGTGGTCAGACAATTAGACACTATCTCAGGAGTGATGGAAGGATCAGACTACAAAGAACAATGACAGGAGCCCCTGTAGAGCCAGGATGGGTGATTTTAGCTCAGAAAGGAGTGTGACACTTGGAAGTGGAGAAAAGAGGACCAAATGGCCTCCCAGGAGCCCTCACCAGATCCCCCACAATTACCAGCAGATAAGAAAAGGGATGGTGGGTCTATGAACCAGACATCTCTTCACTTGGTAAGCATATTTCCTGATGGTTCAGCAGAAGGTGTGGCTCAGGAAGAAGGATAACCAAACTGTCTAGTTAGAACATGGGGTAGAGATGATTTCAGTATGTGAATTCCTATTCTAGGAATTCCAATCTAGGAACTCCTATTCTAGGAAATCCAATTCCTAGATGGAGAGCTACGTGCCTAGGGATAAAGCATGAGAACAGGAGACAGTGCTCTCTCCCCACTCACAACCACACCTGACAGATTCCTCCCCTCCCTCCTGGGCAGTCACCAGTGGCTAAAGGTGATGAGAAAAGTGCAGCAACCCTAAAAGCCCTATAGGAGCCCATCCCTGCCCTTCCACCACAAAGGACCCAAACACACTGTTGATTGACATTCTTCCTGTTGCCTAGGAAATAATGATTAGGGACCCTGCTACCAACATCTTCTATATTCCAAAGAGATGAGATTTAAATCGAGGTTGAGATTGAAGGTATAAATTTGGATTAAATTTTAATACCCAAAAGAGAGCTGAAAGTTACAGATCTGACCAAGATGCTGTTAAGGAGGGGAAAGAGACTCAGCAGTGTATGGCCAATAGAAGTGACTGGGGAAAAATAAAACAGCTCATATTCATACCCCTCTGGGTATATAACCCTCCATGGTATGTAGCCAGCCAGTTACAGGGAAACAGTAACTCAGTCATCTATTCCCTGAGGCTCCAGATGGGCTGGTAGAGAGAATTTGCTCCCATGTCATCATTTCCTTAAGGAACAGAAACCATATACATCTGGCACCTTCCCCCCTGTATCTTCTGTGAATGAGAAGAAGATGGGAGAGGTGGAGAGAGGAAGAGAACTTATATGGTTTGAGCTTGGTGCTTCCTATCATCATCCCTCTTACACAAGAAACCCATTCAACAGATAGCAAAACCAAGCCTCCAAGAGGTGAAGCAATTAGCTCAAATGTTCTTCACTTTACACCCAGGTATGTCTCACACAAAAGTCATACTCTTTGCTCTATGTCACAAATAGAAGAGATTACACTGCCCCGGCCTAAAAACAAACCAGTTTCATCTTTCTCGTTGTTATTTTCCCAATTCATACCACCCTGCATAAGCCCTTCTCTCCCAACTCCACCCCTCCAGAGCCTGGCTTTGTCATCATCAGTGATACATTTCCCAATATTTTCATGGACATTGGAAATCATGACAAATATGCTCAAGCCTGATCCTACTTCCTTGTCCCCACAGAGAAGGTGACCACAAAAGCAGGTCATTTTCATGAGCCACAACTCTGACCTTATTGGACAGTGCCTTACCATTTGAAAACATGCCAGCCAGGAAAAAAAGCAAAGTCTTTTCTATAAAATGCCCCTCTGTTTACACAGATACGGTGCCCCAGATTTGGTCAACCAGCCTAAAGACTGTGTATCCCAGAGGGAATTTTTTCCAGGATTACTAGGTTAGGCTCAAAACAACTCATTTCCTTTCCAAAGTATCTTCTGCCCAGTCTGTACAGGGCTCACCTGACCAAGGAACTGTGTTTCATTCATCTGTCCCCTGGACCAGTCTTTGCTAAGCACAGGGGAGGTGGTAAGCCCAGAAGCTCAGGCTGGGTGAGATTCTTATCAGTGAGCACCACTCTGGGGGCACAGCAGGAGGAGGCCACACTCAAACTCAGGGGTCAGGAAGATCTTGGGGGTGCTGCCATGTCCACTGAAGTTTGCTGAACATGTGTTAGCTCTGAAAGTAGTCTATATGGAGAGCGTCTTGAGGAACAGTGTGGTTGAGGTGTGCACTGGGAGTAGACTTTGTTCAAGTTTAAACTTGGCTTTTTCTGCTTCTGAAAAAGGTGGAGTTATGAACTAGATTTACTTTCCTGTCTGAAACAACCAAAAAAGAAGCAGATAAAATGTATGAAACAATGGCTTTCAAGATGTTGGCTATCTGGCTGTGAAGGACTGTGGTCTCTGAGAAATGGGAAACCAACACACAGTGAGCTTATTGCCTTGAGAGCTTCAAGGGAAAGCCTAGGCAAAGCCCACCAGTCACTCAGAGTTGAGGAGACAGCAGTGAGAGCCAGGGAAGATGACAGAGCCTGGAGTTCACAGGATGGAGGGCCAAGGAGGGCAGAGGTGTAGGGAGAGACCCCCGGAGATGTGTAGATGGCCTACTCAGGTATTCAGCAGACTTCTGATCAATGTGTGTGTGTGTGTGTGTGTGTGTGTGTGTGTGTGTGTGTGTGTATCCGCATGAGTGTAAACTTCCAGAGGCATGGGTGGGAGGCATCCACAGAGATTAGGAGAAGCACCCAACAAGGTCAGAAACAGTGTCCATTCCACAACCCAGGCTGGAAAACCAAAACCATGAAATGTGGTCTCTGACTTCAGTTCTGCTTGTGAAATCCCCAAAAGCTATCAGTCAAGATCCTGCCTCTCATTGCCAAGCATCCCACGGTGCTCCATGGTAGCTGTCACACTTCCACTTTCACTGTCCCCATCTATCTCAGGCCCCCTAGGTGGCCAGTAAATGGATCCCACCCTTCCTGGCTGAGCCTGTAGCGCTTTTGCCACCCCACGGCAGAGCTTGGATTCTCTCATTCCTCATTTCTAACCAGTGCACTCAAAAAAGAAAACATGTCCTAACACACCAGCTTTGGATTTTCTCCTCTTTGGTGAAGGTTGACCAGTAAGATAATTTTTTCTTTTCTTTTTTGAAGACTTTATTTATTTATTTGAGAGAGAAAGAGAGAGAGAGTGAGGGAAGGAGAGGGAGAAAATCTCTAGCGGACTCTCGCCAAGCACAGAGCCTGAAACGGGGCTTGATCCCATAACCCCAAGATCATGACCTGAACCAAAATCAAGAGTCAGACGCTTAACTGACTCTGCCATCTAGGCTCCCCAAGAACTTTTTCTTACAGCACTTTCATTTGGCTCTGTTTTAGATGATTGGACACCTCTATTTAGGAACTTGGCACAGACCTTCTGGAGATTGATTAGGATGTAAAAGATTAATGCTGATTGGCCACACTCAAGATTATCACTCCATATGACCCCTGTGCAGTGTCTGCCCTCCGGAGTGCACCTGAAGGCCACTCTTCTCTATAGTGAACACTGTCCACAAGGCCATCAGGAGAAGGAGAAAAGAGAAGAGGAGGAACAGAGCAAGGAGGTGAAACAACAGCTGATTTTCCAGGCTCTGCCCATCGCAGAGGTGGACTGCCGCAGCACTGCAGCCCACTTGGGTGGTCCTGAAAGACCAGACACAAGGGGATCCTCGCAGCCGCCCAAGCCTCCAGGAACATATCTCTACTGAGTTTGCTTGAAAGGAAACATGAAAAAGCATAAACGTCCAGTTCGCCGAGTCTTCAGAAGGCACCAATCATTTCTACTCACACTGCAGCAGCAGTCCTGGCTCTCCATAAACGGTTTCCCCAACTGAAGGGGGACAGTGCACAGGACAGTGTCAGTGGAGAACAAGCCCCTTGATAATGGCTTTAAACAACTTAAAGAACACAAAACATTAACTGTAGGAAGTCTAACGAGGAAAATGTACACAGGGAGGAGGCAGAAAAATAACATTTATTGAACACTTGCTCTTCAAGCCTTCCATTATCTGTCTAGGTGTACCTAATATACCTTAAATAGCTCCAGCAGATCTCAGTAGTTATTAATAGATAGTTCTGCAGGTGTTGGATGTGTTCGACTACTCTCTGCAGTGCCTTGCATGGCTGATCTTTGGGATGGAACACATTTCCCTCATTGTTCTTCTCTGCTCATTCCAGGTGATAGTTTTAGACCCAGTACTTTCTCATTTGATTGGTCTTAAGGGACTCCTCATTCCTCTCTTCCCTAGGTATTGTCCTCTTTACTCAGTGTGCTCTGCGTATCCTCACGACTCCAGCATTTCATTCAAGTGTCTGGCTTCATTTTACTTCATCTCTAACACCTCATTTTTGTTTCCTCATGGCTTCTCAGAATTCTTCTTTGTGGCAAAAGAAATGCTTCATCTCTTAAAATACTTAAGGCCTTGAATTAGGCAATATATTCTCAAAATACATAATATTATTTGATGAAATAAACTCTCCAAAGCAGGCACTGGTATAAATACTTGTACAACTTCAGTTTTTTTTTTAATCAGAAGAGATTTTTAGGGAGTGATAAATAATGTTTCAATTATTGTTGACATACTCAAACACAGGCTACCTCTACTTCTTATTGCCAACTATGTGTGTAAGTATATATATGTTACTGTGCACAGAGCATAAAATTCACCCTTTCAAAATGCACACTTCAGTGGGTTTTGTATATTCATAGAGTTGTACAGCCATCAGCACTATCTAATATTAGAATATTTTCATCACCCTAAAAAAGAAACCCTGTACCCAATAGCAGTCACTACCCAGTGAACCCTGCTCCAAGCTCTAGTAAACATTAATTGGCTTTTTGTTTCAGTGAATTTGCCTCTTCTGGGCATTTAATATAAATGGAATATACAATATGTGGTCTTTTGTGACTGTCTCGTGTCAATTAGAATAATGTTTTCAAGGTTCATCCATTTGAAGTGTGTATTACTACTTCATTCTTTCTTTATTGTCGATAATATTCCATTGTGTGGATATACAACTTTCGTTTGTCCATTCCTCAACTGATAGTCATTTCAGTGGGTTTTGCTTTTTGGATATTATGAATAATGCTACCATGAACAGTTATGGGCAAGGTTTTGTGTGGGCATATGTTTTCATTCCTCTTGAGTATATACGTAGGAGTGGAATTAGTGGATTGTATGGTAACTCCACGCTTTTAACTTTTTGAGGAACATTCAAACTGCTTTCCAAAGTGACTGCACAATTGTACATCCTTACCAGCAATGTATGAGGGTGATAGCCAGGGGTGTGGCTGGCTTAGTCACACCCCCTCTGTCAGCAGTGTGAGAAGGCGAGTGATAGGCAGGCAAAGGAGTCACCAGGTCACTAATGCTTATAGTGGAGTGAAGTGAAAAAAAAAATGCAAATAATATTAATAAATAATCTCACTGAGCACCTCAGATTTGTGTCTTGACAAATAAACAAAGGATGTTTGTGTTTTAAAAAGGGGTGGTGGTGCACATATTCATTACTGTTGAAAGCAAAGACGTACAGCTGTCATAGCTCCCTGTCTGGTCATACACAGACCCTGGTGAAAACCCCCTCCTAGTCCCCTCTTCTCCAGCCCAAGCAACCCTTCTCTCAGCTCCCATGTGACATGAGAGAAGCAGCCTCTACCTTCCTCTATTTTCTTTCCCGTCTTAGCACTGTGGTAAAATTCTGTACCTTCACTTGGTTTGACCTTTTGAACCTTAAAAGCTTGTTTGGGGAATCATATAGCTGAAATTTAACTATTTCTTGCTGGTGTTCTTCTTTTTTATCTTATTCACCCTGAAGACCCGTGAGTGTCTTGGTAGACCAGAGGTGGGGATCAGGCCATATGTACAAAGAAATGGCAGGGGAAAGCAAGAAGAATAATGTTTCAAATTATTATTACACACACAAGACACATATCTGAAAAACATTCATGTGAGAAAAGTCTTCAATAGACCCATGCATTTTAAGTGTGGTTAGGGGAAGTTCCATCTTGGAGAGGAAAAATAAATATATTAGGTAATTCCCAGTGACTTGTGTCAAGGACATAGCATCTTTGCCTCTGTTCCTTAAATCTGTTCTTTTCCTTCACAGCCAAACTCACAGTCAGCTGGTTCAAGTCCAGTAAGTATCTGATTCAGTAAGAGTTGTATTATTTTTGATATGCCTAATGATTTTAGTCTTTGATTCTACTGTTTTAAACTTATGAAAACTATACTTCTTATCTGTACTTTCATTTTTTTCCCATCTTCCCCTCATTTTTATAAAAGAGGGACAAAATTCTCAAGTACTTGCATAAATGTACACAGCTGTGTAGACTAAGAAGGTGCGCTGAAGCCAAAACTAGACTGCTAGCAGGTGGGTCACAGGTCCCAGCTGGAAGGGTCATTTAACAGCTAATGGGCAAATGTATAAGTTCAATAATGCAAGATTTCTTCCCTTTGGTAAATATTATATTAGAAATGTTTAATTTGGGGTGCCTGGGTGGCTCAGTTGGTTAAGCATCTGCTTTTGGCTCAGGTCATAATCCCAGGGTCTGGAATTGAGTCTCACATCGGGCTCCCTGCTCAGTGGGGAGCCTGCTTCTCCTCCCCACTCATGCTCTCTCTTGCTATTTCTGTCTCTCTCTCTCAAATAAATAAATGAAATCTTTCAAAAAATGTTTAATTTTATAGACTTCCTAGATTATCATTGTAAAAAGTTTAACAATAGAGTTGTGTAAAGGAAAAGTTAATTCTCTAGCTCTCCCACATGCCCCTTCACCTCCAGTGCCATACCTAAAGATAAACAGTTAATTGCTTGGTGTGTTTCTTTCCACACCTCCTTTCTCTACACAAACAAAAATGTCTATAAACATATGTATGCAAATGTTTGGTTGTATTATTTTTAATCTCTATGGATTTATACTATGGGCATTTTATTGCAACCTGTTCTTTTTGTCAATAGTATACAATGGATTCCTTTCTAGATCTATGCACGGAAATATAGTTAACTTCACTTTATGCATAATATTTCACCTTGAGGATTCTTTCAAAATTTATTTAACTATTCCCCACAATGAACCTACAGATTAGTTTCAGATTTTGGGCACCACAATAAATTTTCTTGTACATTTACAGAAAAATAAATGGCCCTAAATTTTCTGTTAAAAAAGGTAGCCAAAATTGGTTTCCCTAAGTCAAAGTATTTGAGTACTATTTATATTACCAGATATCATGTTATTACTTCCCCAAAGTTACAGAAATTCACAGTCCCACCAGCAATATCTAAAAGTATTTATTTCTCACTAGTAAGGTGTGTTGTCAATTGTTTTAACATTTGCCAATTGGATGAAGAATGGCATCTCATTTTCATTTACCTTTACCTGCTTCATTAGTAAGATGAAGCATCTCTTCAAATGTTAATTGGATAATTCTGTGAATTCTATTCACATCCTTTGCCTGTTTTCCTGTTGAGTTACTTGTCTTTTTCTTACTGTATAGTTTTCTATTGCCACCATAACAAATTACCACCAGCGCGATAGCTTATACAACACAAGCTCATTATCCCACAGTTACAGAGGTCAGAAGTGAGAAATGGGTCTCATTGAGCTAAAATCAAGGTGGTGACCCCATTGTGTTCTCATCTGGAGGTTCTAGAAGAGAATCTGTTTCTTTGCCTTTTCCAGTTTCTAGAGGCAACCCACATTTCTAGGCTTCTGGCCCTTTTCTACTTCTTCAATGACACCAGTGACAAATCAAGTCCTTTCCCACACTGCCTTCTCTTTCTCTGAAGCCAGGGATGGTTATTTGCTTTAAAAGATTCACCAGATTCAGCCCATCTGGATGATCCAGGCATATACCTCCAACTCAGGGTCCATAACTCACATCTGCAAAGTTTTTTGCCAGGTAAAGCAACCTATTCACAGGTTCGAGGGATTACAGCATGGGTATCTTTGGGAGCCATGATTCTTCCTACTACATTTAACAATGTATGGAAATACTGTATTTTTTTTAAAGGTGTTAGCCATTGTCAGCATGAATGTTGCACACATGCTTTAACCCCACCCTTTGTTTTTTTATATTATCTATGATTCTACTCTCCTCAGACTTGTAAATAGCTTTCCATTTCATCCACCTTAAAGCTGTGTAATTGTTGTGAGGTAAACAATAGTCTCCTGCAGTTTCCTGATTCAAATGTAGTTTCCTGATTCATCAGTAGCTTGAAGAACAGAATCACAATGTAAGTTAAGTTCACACCCCTGCCAGGTCTCATAAGGGAAAGTCCGGGTAACAATGGTGATGCACCCTGAGAATGGGGTCATTGGGGCAGACTTAGCTATATATGAACATCTGGAATCCCCCAATCCTTTTGAATCCTCCTTTGCCAAAAGAAGTCTCCCCTCTTCCCTCAGTGCCCATGCATATTCTGCCCTGCTTAAAGACCCTTGAACTTACTTGGGATCAAGAGGATTCTAAAAGCAAGAGAAGTCTCATTCTCCTTCAGATCTACTCTCCATCACTCCTTCTTGTCTTGAACACCACTACTAGGACCAGATCCCAGCATAACCCAGGGGTATGAGTCTAAATATGACACAACACGGAGCTCTAATGGTTTCAATCTCATAAATACAAAGGGATAAATTATTCTGCCAGAGACAGCTGGAAGTTGAAATTCCCACATGACAGTTTTGAGCTCCACATGCCATTAAAGCAGCATGAAGTAAGGGGAATCAACTACATGGACTGGGCTGCCTGATCCTGATTATCAAGGGGAAAAGGATTGCTGCTCCCCAATGGGAACAAGAGAAGAATGTCTGAAATGATGAAATGATATATGTAAAGTGCTAAAGGAAATAACTGGCAACTCAGAATTTTGCACCAGAATAAAAATACTTCATATCCTTCAAAATAAAGGCAAAATGCATCTTTTTCAGATAATCAAAAACTAAATAGAGCTGTACTAGATGAAACACTGAAATTCTTCAGGCAGAAGAAAAATAATTCTAGATGGAAGCATAGATTTCCAAAAATGAAGGAAGAGAATTAAACACCTACAGAAAGACAGAGAGATAGATCTCTGTGAGCACTGACTATATAAGACAATAATAATGATGACGTTGTGTGGAGTTTAACAACATACATGCAGAAAAAAACACATGCACTTAAGACACATAAAGAAAATAGTACAGGGATACATGATGGCTTAGTCTGTTGAACATCCAACTTTTGATTTCAGCTAGGGTCATGATCTTTCTTTCCCTCTACCCCTCCCCCTGCCCTGCTTGTGCTCTCTCTCTCTCTCCCTCTCCCTCCCTCCTCCCTCCACCTCTCTCTTTCGAATAAATAAATACTTCTTTAAAAGAAAATAGTACAGGGACGCCTGGGTGGCTCAGTTGGTTAAGCAGCTGCCTTCGGCTCAGGTCATGATCCCAGCGTCCTGGGATCGAGTCCCACATCGGGCTCCTTGTTCTGTGGGGAGCCTGCTTCTCCCTCTGCCTCTGCCTGCCACTCTGTCTGCCTGTGCTCACTCTCTCTCTCTCTCTCTCTCTCTCTCTCTGACAAATAAATAAATAAAATCTTAAAAAAAAATTAAAAAAAAAAAGAAAAGAAAATAGTACAAAAGGCTAAAGGTACATTAAGGTAAAGTACTCTAGCGGGGAGGAGTCAAGATGACGGAGGAGTAGCAGACTGCGATGGCATAAATTCGCAGGAGTTCAGCTAGATAGTTATCAAACCATTCTGAACACATACAAACCCAACAGGGGATCAAGGAGAAGAAGAGCAGCAATTCTAGAAACAGAAAATCAACCACTTTCTGGAAGGTAGAACATGCGGAGAAGTGAATCTGAAGCTACTGGGAAGATAGATCGCGGGGACAGCGGCTGGCTCCTGGCAAGTGGTGGAGCAATGCAACACAAAATCAGAACTTTCAGAAGTCTGCTCCACTGAGGGACATCACTCCAGAGGCTAAGCGGGGGTGGAGCCCTCACAGGGACAGTGTGGTCTCAGGACCCATAGGGTCACAGAAAGACCAGGGGTGTCTGAGTGTGGCCAAGTTGCCAGGAATCAGAGCAGGGAAGCTGACTACAGAGACAGAGCCGAGGAGTGAGCTTTCAGCTTGGGGTTACCTTAAACTGTGATCTGCGGCAGAGTTGGGCCACTGCTCTTTGAGCAGGGACCCCACAAGTGACAGATCCGAGGAGACTCACCTTTCTCTTCTGAGCAGCAAGGCAGGAATCTGCTGGGTTTGGAGACTACAAACAGGGCCACGTGCCAGAGACAAACATGCTCAGTCACAGGCTGGGTGAGCTCAGAGCATGGCCAGAGACCAGGATGATGGGAGTGATTGACCACTTTTCTCTGAGGGCACACTGAGGAGTGGGACCCCAAGCTCTCAGCTCCTCCGGGCCAGAGATTGGGAGGCTGCCATTTCCATTGCCGTCCTTCAGAGCTCTATGGAAAGCATTCAGGGAACAAAAGCTCCTGAGAGCAAACCTGAACAAATTACTTAGCCCAGCCCCTGGCAAGGGCAGTGCAATTCCGCCTTGGGCAAAGACATTTGAGACTCACTACAGTAGGCCCCTCCCCCAGAAGATCAGCAAGAACATCCAGCTAAGACCAAGCTCACTGATCAAGGAGAACAGCAGAATTCCAGAGGAGGGGAAAGCAAAGCATGGAATTCATGGCTTTCTCCCCATGATTCTTTAGTCTTGCAAAATTAATTAAATTTTTTTAATTTTATTTTTTTCTTACTCTAATTTCTTTAATATTTCCTCTTTCTTCTTTTAACATTTTTAACTAGTTTATCTTAACAATACCTTTCTAAAAAAAAAAAACTTTTTAAACTTTCATTATTATAGTCATATTTTATCCTTCATTGTATCTAACTTTCTTTTTTGAATACATATAGGGTTTTTTCTTCTAAAAAATTTTGGGATATAATTTCTTATAATAGATCAAAATATATCCTGTCTAGCACGGGACTTTGTTCTAGTCTCCAGCTTGAGCTAATTCTCTCTTTTTCTTTTTCTTTCTTTTCACAACCAACTTATCAATTCCTTTTTTAGAATTTTTTTTTAAATTTTCATCTTAATAGTCGTATTCCATCCCTTCATCATGTTTACTGTTATTTTTGTATATATATATATAAGTTTTTCTTTCTTTAAAATTTTAGGAGGTGAAAGTCCAAAATATACCTTTCTTCTAAGAGTCCAAAATATACCCAAAATCAAGTGGGTGTATCTGTTCTGTTCACCAGTCCAATATATATTTCGTATATATTTTAATTTTTTAACTAAATATTTTAATTTTTTATTTTTATTTAAATTTATTAAAATTAAGAATTTTATTATTTTTAATTAAAAATTAAATATTTTAATTTTTAAATTTTTTTTAAATTTCTTTTTACCACCTTTCTCCCCCCCCCCCCCCAATTTAGGGTCTCTTCTGATTTGGTTAGTGTACATTTTTCTGGGGTCTTTGCCACCCTTTTAGTATTTTATTATCTTGTTCATATATTCTTATCTGGATAAAATGACAAACTGGAAAAACTCACCACAAAAAGAAGAACAAGAGGCAGTACTGAAGGCTAGGCACCTAATCAATACAAACATTGGTAATATGTCAGATCTAGAATTCAGAATGATGATTCTCAAGGTACTAACTTGCTCAAAAAAGGCATGGAAGATATGAGAGAAATGCTGTCTGGGAAAATAAAAGCCCTTTCTTGAGAAATAAAAGAACTAAAATCTAACCAAGCTGAAATCAAAAAAGCTATTAATGAGTTGCAACCAAAAGTGGAGGCTCTTATTGCTAGGATAAATGAGGCAGAAGAGAGAATTAGTGATGCAGAAGACCAAATGACAGAGAATAAAGAAGCCGAGCAAAAGAGAGACAAACAACTACTGGACCATGAGGGGAGAATTCGAGGGATAAGTGATACCATAAGATGAAACGATATTAGAATAATTGGGATTCCAGAAGAAGAAGAAAGAGAGAGGGGGCAGAAGGTATATTGGAATGAATTATTGTAGAGAATTTCCCTAATATGGCAAAGGGAACAAGCATCAAAATCCAGGAGGCACAGAGAACCCCTCTCAAAATCGATAAATAAGTCCACACCCCATCACCTAATAGTAAAACTTACAAGTCTTAGTGACAAAGAGAAAATCCTGAAAGCAGCTCGGGACAAGAAGTCTGTAACATACAATGGTAAAAATATTAGACTGGCAGCAGACTCATCCACAGAAACCTGACAGCCCAGAAAGAACTGGCATGATATATTCAGAGCACTAAATGAGAAAAACATGCAGCCAAGAATACTATATCCAGCTAGGCTATCATTGAAAATAGAAGGAGAGATAAAAAGCTTCCAGGACAAACAAAATCTAAAAGAATTTGTAAACACCAAACCAGCCCTACAAGAAATATTGGAAGGGGTCTTCTAAGCAAAGAGAGAGCCTAAAAATAGTAGACCAGAAAGGAACAGAAACATTATACAGTAATAGTCACCTTACAGGCAAAACAATGGCATGAAATTCATATCTTTCAATAGTTACCCTGAATATAAATGGGCTAAGTGCCCCAATCAAAAGGCACAGGGTATCAGAATGGATAAAAAAACAAAACCCACCAATATAGTTGTCTGCAAGAAACTCATTTTAGACCCAAAGAAACCTCCAGATTTAAAGTGAAAGGGTGGAAAACAATTTACCATGCTAATGGACATCAAAAGAAAGCTGGGGTGGCAATCCTTATATCAGATAAATTAGGTTTTAAGCCAAAGATTACAATAAGAGATGAGGAAGGACACTATATCATACTCAAAGGGTCTGCTGAACAAGAAGATTTAACAACTTTAAATATTATGCCCCTGTCACGGGAGCAGCCAACTAAATAAACCAATTAATAACAAAATCAAAGAAACACATCAACAATAATACAATAATAGTAGGGGACTTTAACACCCCCTCCCTCACTGAAATGGACAGACCATCCCAGTTAAAGATCGACAAGGAAATAAAGACTTTAAATGACACACTGGACCAGATGGACATCACAGATATATTCAGAACATTCCATCCCAAAGCAACAGAATACACATTCTTTTCTAGTGCACATGGAACATTCTCCAGAATAGATCACATCCTGGGTCACAAATCAGGTCTCAACTGGTACCAAAAGATTGGGATCATTCCCTGTATATTTTCAGACCACAATGCTTTGAAGCTAGAACTCAATCACAAGAGGAAAGTTGGAAAGAACCTAAATACATGGAGGCTAAAGAGTATCCTACTAAAGAATGAACAGATCAGTCAGGAAATTAAAGAAGAATCGAAAAAATTCATGGAAACAAATGATAATGAAAACACAACTCTTCAAAATCTGTGGGACACAGCAAAGGCAGTCCTGAGAGGAAAGTATATAGCAATACAAGCCTTTCTCAAGAAACAAGAAAGGACTCAAATACACAGCCTAAACCTACACCTAAAGGAGCTGGAGAAAGAACAGCAAAGAAAGCCTAAACCCAACAGGAGAAGAGAAATCAGAAAGATCAGAGAGAAATCAATGAAATAGAAACCAAAAAAACAATGGAACAAATCAATGAAACTAGGAGCTGGTTCTTTGAAAGAATTAATAAGATTGATTAACCCCTGGCCAGACTCATCAAAAAGAAAAGAGAAAGGACCCAAATGAGTAAAATCATGAATGAAAGAGGAGACATCACAACCAACACCAAAGAAATACAAACAATTATTAAGAACATATTATGGGCAAAAATATGTCAGCAAATTTGACAATCTGGAAGAAACGGATGCATTCCTAGAGATGTATAAACTACCAAAACTGAACCAGGAAGAAATAGAAAACCTAAACAGACCCATAACCAGTAAGGAGATTGAAGCAGTCATCTAAAATCTCCCAACAAACAAGAGCCCAGGACCAGACGGCTTCCCAGGGGAATTCTACCAAACATTTAAAGAAGAATTAATACCTATTCTTCTGAAACTGTTCCAAAAAATAGAAATGGAAGAAAAACTTCCAAACTCATTTTATGAGGCCACCATTACCTTGATCCCAAAACCAGACAAAGAACCCATCAAAAAGGAGAATTACATACCAATATCCTTGATGAACACAGATGCAAAAATTCTTACCAAAATACTAGCCAATAGGATCCAACAGTACATTAAAAGGATTATTCAACATGACCAAGTAGTATTTATTCCAGGGCTGCAAGGTTGGTTCAACATCCCCAAATCAATCAATGTGATACAATACATTAATAAAAGAAAGAACAAAAACCATATGATACCCTCAATAGATGCTGAAAAAACATTTGACAAGGTACAACATCCCTTCTTGAAAAAAACTCTTCAAAGTGTAGGGATAGAAGGTACATACTTCAATATCATCAAAGTCACCTATGAAAAACCCACAGCAAATATCATTCTCAATGGGGAAAAACTGAAAGCTTTTCCACTAAGGTCAGGAACACAGTAGGGATGTCCACTATCACCACTGCTATTCAACATAGTACTGGAACTCCTAGGCTCAGCAATCAGACAACAAAAAGAAATTAAAAGCATCCAAATCAGCAAAGGAGAAGTCAAACTCTCACTCTTTGCAGATGATATGATACTTTATGTGGAAAACCCAAAAGACTCCACTCCAAAACTGCTAGTACTTGTACAGGAATTCGGTAAAGTGTCAGGATATAAAATCAATGCTCAGAAATCAGTTGCATTTCTATACACCAACAGCAAGACAGAAGAAAGAGAAATTATGGAGTCAATCCCATTTACAATTGCACTCAAAATCATAAGATACCTAGGAATAAACCTAACCAAAGAGGCAAAGAAACTGTACTCAGAAAACTATAAAGTGCTCATGAAAGAAATTGAGGAAGACACAAAAAATGGAAAAACATTCCATGTTCATGGATTAGAAGAACAAATAGTGTGAAAATGTCTATGCTACCTGATACGAGGAATTTGAGAGGCAAAGTGGGGGGTTTAGGGGTAGGGAAGGAAAAAATGAAACAAGACGGGATTGGGAGGGAGACAAACCATAAGAGACTCTTAATCTCACAAAACAAACTGAGGGTTGTTGGGGGGAGGGGAGTAGGGAGAGGAGGGTTGGGTTATGGACATTGGGGAGGGTATGTGCTATGGTAAGTGCTGTGAAGTGTGTAAGCCTGATGATTCATAGACCTGCATTCCTGGGGCTAATGATACATTATATGTTAATAAGAACACTTTTTTTTTAAAAAAGTTAAAGGACTCTAAAGCTCTTGACTAATAAGAATGTGAATCATAATTTCTTAGACTTTCATAAATTAAGGATGCCTACTGGAATGTCTCTATTAACCACTTAAAAAACTGTAAAAGAATATAAAAGTACTAAACCAATAGAAAAAAAGAGATAAATAAAAACTGCAAGAAATAAAGAAAGCAAGAAAGGAAAGGAATATAGAATTGCTGGAATCAATAAGAAAATGCCATTAAGTTAATAGATTCAAATATAAATATATTATAATTACATTAATATAAAGTAGCTAAATCGCCAATTAAATTAGAAAGATTAGCATGTGAATTAAAACCCATCTATTATATGTTTCTTACAAGAGATATACCCAAATAATATGCAAGTATATGAAAGTAAAAGGGAAAAAAATGTAGCATACAAATACTAACTAAAAGAAAACTGGTATAGCTACAGTAATGCCAGAAAAAATAAACTTCAGGGCCAATACATTATATGTGATAACATATAAGGATCAATCATCAGTAACACTGGAAAAAGTCTAAAATTGTATGCATCTAATGGTATGGCATCAAAATACACAATTCAGTAATTGACAAAACTAGAAGGAAAAAAATGAATCCATGATTTTAGTGTGAAATATTTTAACATCTCTCCCCATAACCAAAAGAATAAGTAGACGAAAATTCAGAAATACAGAATATTCAACCTTATTTAAAACATTTTACCTGACATATGAAACACTGTACCACAAAGCAAAATACACCATTATTTTCAAGTGCATGTAGAAAATTTGTCAATATCAACCATGTATCTTTCATAATGCAAGTGTCAACAAATTTTAAGAGATTAAAATCTCAGAGTATATTCCTTGGCTGTAATGAAAGTTGAGTTAGAACTCAGTTGCAAAAAATAAAACTAACTGTAAATTCTCAAATATTTAGGAATCCAGCAGTATACTTCTAAATAGCACATAAGTGAAAGAAAAAGTTACAGTGGAAATTAGAAAATATTTGGAGCTGAATGGCAGTGAGAATATGGCATACCACAATGTTTTGCAATTCAGTGAAAACTGAATAGAAGGAAATGTTTACCATTAAATGTACACATGAGAGATGATAAAATACCAAAACATAAGGATCTAGACATCATCTTAAGAAGTTAAAGAAGGAATAGCAAGTTAAACTCCAAGAATGTGGAAGAAAATAACAGATCAGAAAACAATAAAAAGGAAACTAATGAGGAACAGAGAAAAATCAAGAAAGCTTAAAACAAAGCTTGCTCTTTGAAGGCACTAATAAAATTTATAAATCCCTGAGAAGACTAAACATGATGTCGGGGAAAATTCACAATAAATTGATATCAAGAATCAAAAGGGGGTTATACCTACACATCTGACAGACATTAAAAAGAAAATAAGTGGAAATAATGATAAAAAACCCTTCTGCCAATATATTTTAATATGTAGATGAAAAAGGTATTTTTCATCTACATTTTACATTTTTTCATTTACATTTTCATCTACATTTTACATTTTTAAAGACACAACAAAATGGAAAATTTGAGTTGTACTATGCATTTTTAAAGAAACTAAATCCATAACTAAAAACCTTTCCTCAAAGAAAACTTCAGGCCCTGAGAGCTGCATGGGTAAGTTCTTTTAAACATTTAAAGGAAAAATAATGTCAGTCATACCAAACTCTTCAAGAAAACAACAAATAGGAAACACTCCCCTACTTCTTCTATGAAGCAAGTATAATCTTTGAGTCCAAAATCTGACAAGTCCATTACAAGAAATGAAAATCACAAGTTAATTTCTTATATATACATAGAATCAAAAATTGTACAAATCTAGCAATACATAACAACTAAGGTGTGATTATTCTGGGAATGGAAGAAAATTGGATATTAAAAAGTCAATTAATTTCACTTACCACATCAACAGAATAGGGGAGGGAAAAAAAAACACATAGTTTTTTTTTAAGATTTTATTTATTTATTTGAGCCAGAAAGAGAACATGACCAAAGCGGGGAGGGGCGGATGGAGAGGGAGAAGCAGATTCTTTGCTGAGGGAGGGAGTCCCATTCAGGGCTTGATCTCAGGATCCTGGGATCACAACCTGAGCCTGAGGCAGAAGCTTAACTGACTGAGCCACGCAGGTGCCCCATAATTTAATACATAAATATACGTCATTTGATAAATTTAACACCCACTCAAAATAAAAATGCATGACAAACTAGAGTTAGAGGGGAATCTTTTTAATCTATTATAGGTACAAAAAACCCACAACCAACATTATACTTAGCGAAATCCTAAAAGCTTTCCCTCTGAAGTTGGAAATGAAGCAAGAATACTTGCCGTCACAACTCTATTCAACATTAAAGGAGACATCCTAATAGTGCAATTAAGCAAGAACAATAAATGAGAGGTTGAGGTTTGAAAAGAAAGTTGCAAAAGTCATTACATGCTACTACACAGGCTATGATATATACGATAGAAAATACATGAAAATCTATAGACAAACCATTAAAATTAATATGTAAATTTAGCAAAGACACTGGATACACTATTAATACACAATGCACAGTACATACCCAAAAAATGGTTGTAGCTTTATATTCCAATGAACAAGCAGAATGTGAAATTTTAAAATATTCAAATTACAGTATCCAAAAATACTATAACAGATAAAATATAAAAATAAACCTGAGAATAAATTTGATAAAGAAGTTACAAGAACTCTATGCAGAAAACCAACAAATATTGTGAGAAACTAAAGATGACCTAAGTAAATGGAAAGATACACTGTATACATGGACCAGAAGAAAAATCTTATACAGATGTTAATTTCTCTTCAAATTGGCCTATAGATACAATGCAACTCCTATCAAAATTCCAGCAGGACTTTCCAAATTGGTTTGGAAGTTGTTAAGCTGATTTTTAATTTTAAATGGAAATGCAAATATCCAAGGAAAGTAAGAACCTCTTGAAATAGAACCAGGTAGGATAATAAATATAAAAAAATTAGAAAGCCAAAATAATTAAGGCAGTAATTAAACCAATATAACAGGACGTGGAGGCCAGAAATAGGCCCATACAATATGACTGCTGGTTTATAACAAAGGTAACATTCCATGCCAGAGGGGAAAATGATTTTTTTTTAATCAGTGTGGTGCTGGTTAAATTGGAAAAAAAAAAAAATTGGAAAAAAATCTAATCCTGATCTCTACTTTACATCATGCACTAAAATGAAACACATTTGGATTATACATTTAAATAAAAATGTAAATCAATAAAGCTTCTAGATGATAATATGAGGAAATTTCTTCATTATCTGGGAGTAAAAAAAGATTTCTTAAATAGGACCAAAAAGGCACTAATTTTAAAGGAAGTAATTGCTAAATTCAACCTGATTAAAATTGAGAACTCATTTTCCAAAAGACACTATTAAGAGAATCAAACACAAAAACAAAAGAAAATAAAAAACAGACCATAGAATGAGAGAACTTCTGCAATATACATATATAAGTAATAAAAGACTTTAATCCAGAATATATAAAGATCTACAACAAGTAAATAGGAATAGAGCAATGCAATTGAAAATGTACTTCATTAAAAAGTGCAAATGTCCAATAAACATATGAAAATATCCTCAAATTCATCAGTGATCATGAAATTATACATTAAAATCACATGAAATCTGATGTCACACCCACCAGAATGGCTGAATTAAAAAGATTAGCAATACCAAGCATTGTCAAGTATAGCAAGTGGAACCCTCATATATGTTTAAATAAATTATGGTTTGATAAATCCACACAATGAAATACCCAGTTTTTTAAAAAGCATGAGGTATTGGGGAGGAGCAAGATGGCAGAGGAGTAGGAGACCTAAATATCCTTAGATCCCAGGAGTTTAGCTAGATAGTCATCAAACCATTCTGAACACCTACAAACTCAACAGAAGATAGAAGAGAAGAAGAGCAGCAATCCCTATCAAAATACCATCCATTTTTTTCAAAGAAATGGAACAAATAATCCTAAAATTTATGTGGAACCAGAAAAGACCCTGAATAGCCAGAGGAATGTTGAAAAAGAAAGCCAAAGTTGGTGGCATCGCAATTCCAGACTTCAAGCTCTATTACAAAGCTGTCATCATCAAGACAGTATGCTACTGGCACAAAACCAGGCACATAAATCAATGGAACAGAATAGAGAGCGCAGAAATGGACCCTCAGCTCTGTGGTCAACTAATCTTCGACAAAGCAGGGAAGAATGTCCAATGGAAAAAAGACAGTATCTTCAACAAATGGTGTTGGGAAAATTGAACAGCCACGTGCAAAAGAATGAAACTGGACCTTTTCCTTATATCACACACAGAAATAGACTCAGAATAGATGAAAGACCTCAATGTGAGATAGGAATCCATCAAAATCATTGAGGAGAACAGAGGCAGCAACCCCTTTGATCTCAGCCACAGCAACTTCTTCTTAGAAACAACCCCAGAGGCAAGGGAAACAAGGGCAAAAATGAACTATTGGGACTTCATCAAGATAAAAAGGTTTTGCACAGCTTAGCAAATAGTCAACAAAACCAAAAGACAACTGACAGAATGGGAGAAGATATTTGCATATGGCATATCAGATAATTGGCTAGTATCCAAAATCTATAAAGAACTTATCAAACTCAACATCCAAAGAACAAATAATCCAATCAAGAAATGGGCAGAAGGGGCGCCTGGGTGGCTCAGTGGGTTAAAGCCTCTGCCTTCGGCTCGGGTCATGGTCCCGGAGTCCTGGGATCGAGCCCCACATTGGGCTCTCTGCTCAGCAGGGAGCCTGCTTCCTCCCTTCTCACTCTCTGCCTGCCTCTCTGACTACTTGTGATCTGTCTGTCAAAAAAATAAATAAAATCTTTAAAAAAAAAAAAAAAGAAAGAAATGGGCAGAAGACATGAACAAATATTTCTCCAAAGAAGACATTCAAATGGCCAACAGTAATGTGGAGCATATGAAAAAGTGCTCCACATCACTTGGCATCAGGGAAATACAAATCAAAACCACAGTGAGATACCACGTCACACCAGTCAGAGTGGCTAAAATTAACAAGTCAGGAAATGACAGATGTTGGCGAGGATGCGGAGAAAGGGGAACATTCCTACACTGTTGGTGGGAATGCAAGCTGGTACAGCCACTCAGGAAAACAGCATGGAGGTTCCTCAAAAAGTTGGAAATAGAGCTACCCTACAACTCACCAATTGCACTACTGAGTATTTAGCCTAAAGATACAAACATAGTGATCCGAAGGGGCACGTGCACCCAAATGTATATAGCAGCAATGTCTACAAGAGCCAAATATGGAAAGAACCTAGATGTCCATCAACAGACGAATGGATAAAGAAGATGTAGTATATACACACAATGGAATACTATGCAGCCATAAAAAACTGAGATCTTGCCATTTGTAACAACGTGAATGGAACTAGAGTGTATTACACTAAGCAAAATAAGCAAAATAAGTCAATCAGGGAAAGAGGAATTTGAGAAGCAGGTCAGGGGGTCATGGGTGGCAGCGAGGGAAAAAATGAATCAAGATGGGACAGGGAAGGGAGACAAACTGTAAGAGACTGCTAATCTCAGGAAACAAACTGAGGGTTGCTGTGCGGTGGGAGGGTAGGGATAGGGTGGCTGGGTTATGGACATTGGGGAGGGTATGTGCTATGGTGAGTGCTGTGAATTGTGTAAGACTGATGATTCACAGACCTGTACCCCTAAACATATAATACATTATATGTTAATTTTAAAAAAATGAGTTACTTAAATGCACCTACATAGAAGACCTCCAATTCCTGTTTTTAAATGAGAAGAGGAAAAGGAAGAGCAGTGTATTATCGCATAGGTATTAAAAAGTGAAAGGATACAGGTATGTGTATATATTTACATATATCAATACACTTGTAATGATATAAACTTTTTTGTAAATATACACAAGAAGGTGTTAGTAGCAGTTTCTCTTAAGGAATAGAACTGAGGATAGAGACAGGCTTTTATAATTCATGGTGTTTGAATTTAACATGTGCATGTATTTCTTCATGTGTGTTTGTGTGTGTTCATACTTATATACACCACACACATGTACACAAACACACCACATTCATGAAGACATACTTTGTTTATAATGTCTAACTCTTTTTTTAAAGTTATCATAAACTTTTAAATGTTGGCAGACATTTGTTTTAAAATGACTTGGAGGGGACCTGTGTGGCACAGTCTGTTATGTGTCCAACTCTTGGTTTCGGCTTGAGTCGTGATCTTGTGGTCATGAGATCAAGCCTAGCATTGGGCTCCATGCTCAGCACAGAGTCTGTTTGAATTCTCTCTCCCTCTGCCTCTGTCCCTCCCACTTGTGCTCTGTCTCACTCTAAAATAAATAAATCTTTAAAAAATGACTTGGGGGCGCCTGGGTGGCTCAGTGGGTTAAGCCGCTGCCTTCGGCTCAGGTCATGATCTCAGGGTCCTGGGATCAAGGCCCGCATCGGGCTCTCTGCTCAGCAGGGAGCCTGCTTCCCTCTCTCTCTCTCTCTCTCTCTGCCTGCCTCTCTGTCTACTTGTGATCTCTCTCTGTCAAATAAATAAATAAAATCTTTAAAAAAAATAAAATAAAATAAAATAAAATAAAAAATGACTTGGGTTTTAGAATATCAACCTAATGCCCTAATTCTGGCAATGATTAGAGAATAGCCTGATCTGCCCCAAGGACAGGCTTAGTTCAGGGCAATAAAACATTTCATCCCATTCAGAAGCATAATCCTGCTACAGACAGGTCACCAAGATAATTGCAGAGTGGAGAGTCAAAGCAGAAGTCTAGTCCTATTGAGGGACTAGGGGTTCAGCTTAGTACACTCTAGATGCCTATGATTTGTCCAAATAATTCATACACTGTTCTACTGATAGTTAATAGAAGTGAAGAAATTCCAGATCCATCATTGCCTATCCCATCCCCAACTACTCCCCTTGTTTTGATCTTAACCTTATTCCTGATCCAACCTAATCCTTCCTGGTTTCCTAACTCCGGGTTCACTTTCTTAGCTGTATCTCTGCTTTTACCTAACTTTTATTATTTCAACACTGCCTGGTTTTTTTAGTTTGCCTTTTATTATATCTGAAAACTTTGGTTCCTTCAACTTTTAGCTGACTTGGGTAGGTAAGTACTCTCTACTATTTAAGGCTTAAATCACAGTCCTAATGCCCTTGGCCACCACCAAGCTAAGTCTACATAGCATCTACAAGGGAGTTTTAGTACAAATTATATCTGGGCAAGAACTTACTTTTCCCTAGGCCACAGAATCCCTTACTCTACTCACAAGACAACCTTCAGCAAAGGTGTATCAGAACCTAGGATTTGCAGCCAGTTCATCAGAACTCAGGAATGGTAACTGGGCTAATTCCACCATCTGTGTTAGGGCTGATTTAATGTTAAAACCTGTTTAACTATTAGGGCCTGCTTAGCCAGAGTGACTCCATATTACCTGGGTAGTCATACTGTTGTTTACATCTACGGACTTCATTCCGGGAATAAACGCCCCAGCAATTCTAAACACCCGAGCACATCCCAGCAGTTCCAAACATCCCAGCAGTTCCGGGTATCGATTCTGGGGGTAAACGCCCCAACAATAGAAGCCACGTACCTTGAGGTCTGAGGTTATGCTTTATAAAACCAGCCTGTGAGATTGGGACGGGGTCGCTCTCTTCGGAGGCAGCCCTGGCCGGTCAGTCTGGCTTCTAATGCTTGGCATAGAATAAAACTTTGCATAACTTTCACTTTGTCTCCGTCTCGTTCCTTTGATAATGGATCCCAACAATCTGTACTTTCACTGACTGTATTACTTGTAAAAAACAAACAAACAAAAACCAAAACTATCTAAATGTATATATAAAATAACAGTATTCCTTGAAAATCAAAGAACTTTGTTTTTAAAATACTATTATTATGAATAAGTCAATGTGATATGGCGGCTAGATACAAGATAATTATACAAAGATCAATAGACTGTTCTGTTCTGGGTTTGGTTTTTTTTTTTCTTTTCCCCTGTAGCAGTCAGAATTCTTAAGTGTGCACAACAAATTTGGGTTAGTTTAAACAGAAAAGAAATGTATTAAAAGATATCAAATCTCTTAGAGGGTCAGAGAGTCAGGTTTCACATTTAGTCAGAGGCAAATTACTTCACAGAACTGGAGTGATAGAGTCACCATTACTAGGAAAAACATTACGGCTTGCATCATCAAGCTCAGGGATACGAGGCTCTGTATGTTACAACTAGAAAATGTGCTTCTGCAAACTTTGTGTAGCTCCTTCAAACCATGCCAGAATTCTTCAGTACATCTTTCTATGTCATTAGCTTCTGACTCAGAGTCTGGAGAAGTAAAACTAAGTGGCAAAGCCAGAGTCAAATGCCTGAGTCTCAGCTACAAGGGAGGCAGGGAAATTTCCATATGGGAGATGGTCTCTGCCTCCCACCAAGGTGCATAAAGTGGGAAATTCCTCAAAACAAGAAAATAAGATCAGTGTTCCTGGGTAGCCAGAGAGAATGAGAAATGTCTATTGTAGTCTACTCTTTAATTGTCCAACATCAACATATGGCTTTCTCCCTTAATCTTCCAAATCACAACAATAACAATCCTACCAAAAATAATGAAACCGTTTGCCCCAGAAAAGGGGACTAATGCTCTTCCCTAAAACAGAGACAATACAAAGCCTTATTAGATACTTCACCCAACCTCTTATCTAGGCTTACTGAATAATACCCATTTGTCTTCTAGTTCTGTGATAATCATGTATTGACGTTCTGTAAGTATGGTCTGAATAGTCGAGTTCAACATCATAACATACCCTTCATAAAACTACCAAAAAAGGAAGATGAAGGAAGAATACAATTAGTTGAAATATATCATTATGGGGCACCTGGGTGGCTCAGTGGGTTAAGCCTCTGCCTTCCTCTCAGTTTATGATCTCAGGGTCCTGGGATTGAGTCCTGCTTCGAGCTCTCTGCTTTGTAGGGAGCCTGCTTCCCCGTCTTTCTCTGCCTCCCTCTCTGCCTGCTTGTGATCTCTCTCTGTCAAATAAATAAGTAAAATCTTTAAAAAAAAATAAAATATATCATTTTATCTACTATATTGCAAAGAGAAAGTGCCTGTATTTATACTTCCAAACAATACCATGCTTCCACCTAACATAGTGCAACTAGCACAAATAAGGGTATGTTAACCCTCTCCCCAAAACAGGATGACCCAAAGCCCATAAGTTACTAAATCCATACTTGGATGATATTTATTCATATCATTTAGTCACAATTCCCTTTTGTTCTCCTGGATAAACTAAAACTATATTATAAGATTAACTCTGAATAACACATATAATACAAACTAGTATGGAGAGGAGAGAGGGAAAATTGATCCGTATATAAAAATATGTATACATATCAACATAAAGATGAATATGTATGGACACTGCAATCCTCATTTCTACAACTAGATATGAGGCCATATTTAGTGATTAAAATTTTCTGTTTCCACTATCCACCCTTCACTTTTAGCCAGTCTTTTAGCTCATCATAGCTCTGTCCCCAGGTATTTCCCAACCCAGCCTAACTCAAGCAGTTGGAGAATGCTTGCTGGAAAAGAAGTCATCAGCCTGTAGGGAAAGTAGGTAAGACGTGGAATATCAGCTCTGCCCGCTGCTGGCACCGGCCCACTGCATACTCAGTCCTTCTCAGGGTTCAGCCCCTTCTGTCCAAGGCCTACAAATGCCTGGAAGGACCCACCGGCAGAGGATGAGGTCTGGTGACAACATGTGAATGCACATAAGCTCTATGAAGCAGAAAACAGGTGTGCTTGGTCTGTTCCTAGAACCCAGTTCAGTGTTTGATTCATGAAGGTCAGATGAGGTTTGGTCCAAAACATAGATCTAGGACCTGACAGAGCTAAATGTGAAAACAAGCTCTGACTCTTGTTGGCTTTGTAAATTTGTGCAAACATCTTCATATCTCTGAGCCTCAGTTCTTTGTAAAATGGAAATAAAAACAGCAATTCCTTCCCAGAGTTGTTGCAATGACTAAGGGAGACAATGCACGCAAATACTTAGTATGGTTCTAGGACATAGTGAATATGCAATATACTCTGGTAATATTTATTTTTGCCATAGATGCACACAACAGATTTTTTCCCCCTCAATAAGTGAGCCTACCTTCAGGGAGCCTGGGATACCTAGCTCAGCCTGGTGTGCCAGAGCTGTCCCCAGGTCCCTGCTAATTCTGTTTTGCTTCCAATAGGTGCTCTAGGGCTGAAGAGGGTCCTTCCCCCAAGCCCTGCCTATTGTCTTGGGCTGGGGTCATCTCCTCCAAGCTTTTACCTGTCCCGGTCTGGGCAGTGTCTGGGTCTGGCATCCTCTAAGAATGCCCACAGGAACAGAGAACTCCTATTGACGTAATCATCAATCCTACCACTCCCCAGAGGCTCAGGGTGTTGAACCCTGATCCCATCCTCAGGATTCCCTGTCCATCCCTTGCTGAGAATGAAAGCCTCCTCCCCCTCATTCCCTGTAGACAGATGGCCAGCCTCTCCCAGTTGTTCTCTCTCACTTCATTCTCAGCATACCTGAGGATGAAGCTGTACTGTGGAAGAAAATGGACTAATTCACTGAAAAATCAGTGAATTGCCAAAGCCAATTTGTAAATGAATGAGCTGCCAACTTATTGAGAATTAATTTTTGTTTTATTTCATCATAGGTCTCTTGCAGCATAATGATAGAGCAGTGTGTTCAGGTCAACTAAATATGAAATCCTTCTGTGTTTCACAGTTCAAAGGCAGAGCACTGCTTAAAATGAACAGCATCTAACTGTGAACAGTTGGACTTTCTCTTAAATTCAATTTCTATCTCTTTATTTTTAAGTATCTTTCCCTAACCCTTACTTTGCTTCTGAGTCTTCTTTCCATGTGCCTCTTGCTCTGACAACACAATGTCTGCAGCCAGGCATCTAAAACACAGTTGAGGGTTGGACAGTATTCAGTGAATTGGGTCTGGAAGTTATTTAATGATTCAGCAAATTTATTTTCAGCAAATTAACTTTTGGTGAATTGGCTTTGGCAATTAGCCATTCAATAAATTAGCTTTCATCGAATTGACCTAGCTCCATTGGCAATCTAAGTTCCCAAGTGATATTTCAGAACAAAATGTCAACTGGTAGCAAAGAAAAAGTCACATTTTTCTTTTACTCCAAGAGAACTAGGACTCACTAACTCTTAATCAGTATGTGTGCCAATATGTGAGTACACACACACACACACACACACACACACACATAGGCTCTATTAACAAAGGATGCAGTTGCCACATTGTAGCAACCGATTCTATCTGAACAGATCTGGCAGTTCTCAAGAGAAAGGAGGTAAAGAGGATGGGATGAGGCCACTTAGTATGTTGCTACCCAGAAACAAGGGATTGTGGAAGCCTGGATATACTCAAGAGTCGGTTGTTAAAAAATAGACAAATTACCTGGTTGAGAATCAAGTTCAGTGGCTTCACACTGATGACTGGTCCTGATGATTATAATAACCAGCATATATTGAGGACTTTATAAATACAGACATCCTTCTGGTCCTTCCATCAACTCTGGAAGGAGAGTATTCTTATTACCCCCACAAAAACCAAAGAACAGAGAAGTGAGGTATCTGGCTCAATGTCACACAGCTAATGAGTGGTGGAACCTGCACTTAAATCCAGAGCCCAAGATGCACTGTTTCTCTGCTGGTAATCAAAGCTTGACCTCTGCTCAGATGGGCTCTTGGAAAGATGCTGCCTGGGCCACAGTCCAACAGTGTGGAACAAAGCCATGGCCCAGGAATAGGAATAGGAAATCAGAAGGGAGAGAGAGGAGAGAGAAGAGGAGGCAAGGTAAGGTACTCAGGTCCTGCTCTGTGCTAGGAATTATGGCTAGCACTTTCTTCCCAATAGTCCCATCACTGAAGATCCATCTCAGTTGCATAGAGAAGGAAACTCAAACCCAGAGAATTGTTCAGGGCCCACAGTTGATAGAGCCAGGCTTAGCATGCAAATAGGTATGACTCTAGAGCCTACAGAAATTAGGTTCAAACTTGGGTCTGAGAGATGACAGAAAACAGAAAGACGAGCTGTGTCTGAGCCGGGCAGAACCTGGCGTCATCAGGAAGGACATTTCTTTTCCCAGAGGCAGAATTCCAGGAGAACTCAGACCAGAAAACAATCACTGGACTCTTGCAAGTGTTTCCCAAGGAGTGGCAGGTTGTACTGCTGGAGCCTCCTGGAGGCGGCTGGGCACTGGCATTCCTTTTAAAAACTCCCTCCCAGCTGTCAAATGCAGCCCACCGAACCATTTAATTTGGCAGAGCAAACATTGGTTATCAGTTAGAATGCTTATCAAATGTCAATTAGTACTTTGCAGTAATTGATGTCTAATTAACATGCCGTCGCCTGTTGTTGGATGCCAATTAAATGCCTAAACAGTCCTTTCTATTTTATTGCACCGACAAGACAGTAATTGTACATTTCTCAGTTCAGTAACTTTGGAGTTAATTTTACTGAGAGCCTTTTGGAATATGGAAACCCAGAGATAACTCTTAGGCGGATATTTAATTGATATGCCGCTTTGATATTGCTAAAGTCTACCTTGTGTTCTCTACCTTCCTGAGAAATCAGATTATTCCTTTCTGTAAAGGTCAAACTCCACTGGAGGTGTTGGTGCCACGCTTGGGCGAACACATGTGACAGAAAGGGGCTGGATAGGCTGAGGAGGGAAGGGAGAAAAGCATGGCCTGGCCTCCCTCCCTGCCCAGACGCAATGTCTCTGGGAAGGGGCTCGCTTGCTCACTGCAGGGACTCACAGCCCAACACAGGCTCTGGGGCACCCAGGGGTCTCAGACCCTGCATGAGGACACATCACGGACACTCCTCAGTTCGGTTTGGAGAGACACCCTTGGCTCTCGGCCACCTGCATCCCATGCAAATGTAACAACGTCTGTGTGGAAACTGAGGCATTGCTCACTTCAGGGCACTGCAGCCAAGCGGAGTCCACCCTGCTAAGGGGCATGTCCTGAGATATGAGAGACAAGGGATGATGGGCCAGTTAGGAAGTCGTCGTCCTTCAGCTCCAAACCCACCTTCCTGGCTCAGCGCTGCGAGGCTGAAGCGGGAACTCTGCCCACGACACGCGAGCGTGGACCGCGGCTCCTGTTAGACTCTGCCAGTAGGGGACGCTGCGGAGACGGTGAGGCTTGAGGAGGGAGCCCGGCTTGTTCCTTCCCTTGGCCTCCTGTTCCTGGGAGGGTCACCCCAGCATCCTGTCTTCACCCTAGCAGAGGCAGTTCCTTCCTGGAGCAGGAGCTGAGTCTGCAGGGTTTTCCTCCCATTCTACCCACCCTGCCAGCCAGGGAGAGACTGCGCCCACGCCCAGCACCCCCACCCTCAGCAAGCCAGTTCCAGCTCCAAGACTGGAGTCTGACTTATTCCATTCTCCAGCCCCACGAGTGGGTGTGGCTTCCTCTGGTCTTTTCCTCCAGGACACCCTGGAGTCCTCTGATCCTTTCAGTCGCTCAGTAAACAATTTTGTATCTAGTGAGAATGTTTTATATTCAATGATCTCCACTCAAATGACTCCTGCGGCTTCTGTCTCCTAGTAGGCTCCAGACCCACAGAGAAGGACTGGACCAGAACCAGAAGGTGGCCTTGCAGAGGGCTGTGTGAGAAACACCTGTACCAAAAGGAGAACAAATGAGGGGAGAGGGATGAGGGTGAGGAAGCCCACCTGCTCAGGTGTGGTCAGGGAGGGTGGCCTCTGCCTCTTGTTCTCTGTGTGGGCTTGGACAAGTTGCTTAGCCTCCCTATGCTTCGGTTTACTCATCTGTAAAACAGAGGAGATATCAGTCCCTGCCACCTAAATTTGCTGTCTAATGATATGTTAAGTGAAAGCATTTGGCGGAGGGCCTGGCATGGCAAAGTGCAGTGAGGGCTGCCTATCATCGTGATGATGGTCGCCATGACCCTCATCAGAGGGAGGTTGGAAGGAGTAAGGAAAACAGTGCGCAGAAAGTAAAATAGCTGGCCCATGGCCTCGTGGCCAGCAACTGCCAGCTATCGCATTGAGAAGAAGTGATGAACGCAGCTTGCCTGACCCCGAAGCCCGTGAGTGGGGGAGCATTTGGGGCCGCGTCAGTGCATAGCCCTGGCAAGGGCTCCCAACCCCTCCTGGAACCTGGGAGGTACCCTCTCACTGCCCAGAGGAGCTATCTGTCCTCAGGGCTGAGAGCTGAGTCTGTGGTCCTTCCCACCTCCTCGGACTCCCCTAGTGGCACTTTCCACTTGGAACAGAGTTGCTGGGCAGAGATACCTCCTGATCACCCGCCCTAAATTGCTGAGGCAAGGTGACCACCCCTCTGACCAACCTGGAGGTATATCCAGGCAAATGACAAGTTCTTGGAAAGAGCCACCAAATGGTGGTAGCAGGGGCTCTGCAGACGTGACCACTGCATGGGACCGCAACTCTGCGCTGTGTGGCTGCCAGTCACAGGGAACGCTCGGCAAAGCCTAAGGGATTTGGAGAAGGGAGTAGGAGAGGGTGTGGGTGCTGTCGTGTATGAAATGATACGAGCTTGACGCCTGGCACGTGTAACGTGCAAGCAGTCAGTAACTGATGCTCTCGTTTCCTGGACTTCTGGGCATCACAACCCTCCTGATAAAACCTGCACTCCCTCCCAGGTCCTGCACTTTATGCTCCCCCCACCACCCAACCCTGCCTGTCAAAACACCACCTTTGCCCTGCCTGATCTCAAAATGAAATTAAAACTTCTGGGGTCAGGGTCCAGGTTTTAATAGGTCCAGAAAGCTCTGTCACTGTCACTCTTCGCCTCCACCCCAAATAGTTGGATATTCAGCCATGTCAGGGGACCACTGACATAGGGCTGTGATTTCCAATGCTGGCTGAAACATTAGAATCACCTGGAGAGCTATACAAAAATCCTAGCATCTGGGCCCTACTCACAACTCCTCTGGCAAGGGAGGAGGTGGCCCCACCACCCACAGCCACCGAAGGCCCTGGGGGGGGGCGGTTGTTCAAGAGATCATCCAAAGATGGGCTCTGTGTATTGGCCTCTGGGTTGTGTCTTTCTTCACTGCAGGCTGAGACCCCTTAATCAGCTCAAAACCCTGTAGGTAAATATGTACATATGCAATTATTTTAAAAATAGTTGAACAAGCAAATTTTTAGCCATTTAGAGACTGCCTGCTTTGCATAGCCCACCTTACCCCACAGCTGTCACCTGTTGATAAGATTGGGCTTTACAGCTAGAAGGTGCCAAGCAGCTAAGGTCCTTCAGAGTTCAGACTCCCCACCATGCCGTGCTGCTCAGCACCTCAGCAGGCACATAGCACCCCCCTTTCAGACTACTCTCTCCCCCTTACTCCCTCCCCTCTGAATAGTGACCCTGAGCTGCCACAGCCTCTAGACAGATTCTTGCTGCAATGAGCTTCCTTCCCAGAAATGCAACCATGCCCAAGCTTCACCCAACAAAACTGTGTGTTACTGCATCTCAAGGTCATACCTTTTTCCTTGATTGGCTCCCCCAAGCCCTCACCCCCCCCCCCCATGGGACTGCAGCCTCTCAAATAGAAAGGACAGGTGTGGATCCAGGGACCCACATCCATCTTTTCATGACAGGCCAAGGAAGGGGGGCGACAGACCCAAGATCCCTCTATTGGGAAAGCTGGAGGCAAGGAACAATGCAGCCCAGCCTGATGGGAATTGGAGATACACTCTAGAGACTTCCTTGGGACCTGTAACTTATTTTTGTGCATGGGATGAAGCCAAGATTTAAATGTTCTTGTTTTCCAAATATTTTGCCAGGGGTTGCAACACTATCAGTTAGATAATAATTTTTCTACTGTTTTGAAGTGCCATTTTTATTATGAACTGAATTCTAATATTACTTGAACCTATTTCTGCATTTTAATATTGTCCACTAATATAACCATTTCTCTCCCAGTACCATATTCTTTCAATTATTGTCCCTTTACAATAGGTCTAATATCTGGAAGAAGCTTAATATCTCAAAAATTTTTCATCTCAGGGTTTTATTCACTGGTCTGTGTTCATTATTTTATATGAACATCATTAAATGTTAAAAAATAAAATAAGGGCCCAGTAATAGTTTAGTTGAAGTGGAATCCTATTTATAGACAACTCTGGGAGGACTGCCACCTTTAGAGTGTTGAGTGTTCTGGTCCCTTCATTCACTGACTGATTATGTCATTACTGGGGCTCCTCTGTGCCTGGTGGAATGGAGGTACTGGGGCACTGTGCAAGGTCAGTGATGATCCCTGTCCTCTCAAAGCATATTCTGAATGTTATACTTATTTAAAGAATTATTCTACACATAGGTAAGAGTTGAATTATGGCTGTGAGTGCAAGTGGGTCTTGGCTAATAAAGGACATGATCAGGACTCACGACTCCATTCCCCACTTCTCCTATGGTGACAGCAGGAAGAGAGGGCTGTGCACTCACTGTCCCTGAATAGCACCCAGAATCTGCCCTCCCTTGAGTGTGATCAAATGGAGAGCTCACAGGAGCCTGTTTAATGACCCAGAACCGTAGCAAGATAGGAAGAAACTGGAAATAAAATGTCTAAATCTGAGTCCTAAGGATCATGGCAAATGGGTTCACCTTATGGAGTGGATGGAGATCCTGGCTTGTCCAGACACATTTCTTACTACCTCCCAAAGAAGTTAGGGAATAACTTGCAGACAAAGCAAGACCCAGAGACTCTTCATAGAGTCCAAAACTGTGAATGGTCCCCTAGACTCTGTAGCCTCCCCACCTCCTGGCCTGGCCTCCTAGAACTGTGGCCTCATTTTTCATGGGAGCTGCTCCTGCTTGACCCCTCAGGCTTCTCCTCCCCAAGCTGCTCTTCAACAGAGGCTTTCTTTAAAACACAGCTTTTTACCCTTGGCTCAACTCCCTTCTCAGAGCCTCCACTTCCATCTTCCTGCCCCCACTGACTATTACCTCCTCCCTATTCATTCAGATTCTAGTCCCTAGCATGTGGCTTCCAGGCAGCCCCATCTCCTAAGCAGGCCCTGCACTATTGCAGGCTACCCCACATGCACAGTGAGGCTACTAGCTTCTCTGGGCCCAGGGCTCACCTCCTTCATTCTCCCTGAGAATATTAATAAGAGAAAACCTTACTAAAATGGAATCCAGAGGCTGGAAGGGGGAGCCAATATCATGTCAATTACAGAAAAAACTGTCAATTACAGACTCTAATAGAAGAATCCTAGACTGGGGTGTGGGGGAGACAAGATGGCAAAGAAGTAGGAGGAGGTGCCATTTCAACCTGTCCCCTAAAGTGAACTGATTACCTACCAAAGAACTCTGATCACCCATGAAATCAGCCCATGAATTATACACTTTTGGATCTCTATGGGGGCAGAAGATGCCAGTGGGCAGGAGCATTCCAGGGTGCACCTTGCCTGCACCACGGTCAACACATTCAGCTACACATCCATTCAGCCATCTCTCACCAAAATGACTAGGAGGAGGAATGCCCAACAAAAGAAAAATTCAGAGACTGGGCCTTCTGCACCAGAGCTCTTTGATCTGGACACAGATAGTATGTTGGAAAGGGAATTCAAGCTAACAATTATCCAGGCAATAGCTAGGTTGAAGAAAGCCTTTGATGACAAAATGGAATTGGTTAGGGCAGAACTGAAAGCCACCAGGGATGATGTTCACAATATTCTTAATGAGTTCCAATCTAATCTAAATTCTCTAAAAGCTAGGGTTACTGAGGCAGAAGATAGAATTAGTGATCTGGAGGACAAACAGATAGAGAAAAAGGAGCAGGAGGAAGCCTGGAACAAACAGCTTAGAAGCCACAAAAACAGAATTAGGAAATAAATGAGGCCATGAAACGTTCTAATGTCAGAATTATTGGAATCCCTGAGGGGGAGGAGAAAGAAAGAAGACTAGATGATATAGTTGAACAAATTCTCCATGAAAATTTTCCCAATCTCGTGAATGGAACCAGCATTTGTGTACTAGAGGCAGAAAGGCCTCCCCTCCAAGATCATAGAATCTAGAAAGACCTCGAGACACCTGATAGTGAAAGTGATGAATCATAACTGTAGACAGGAGTTCTTGAAAGCAGCTAGGGCAAAGAAATTCCTTATGTACAGAGGAAAGCCCATCAGAATAACATCAGACCTGTCCACAGAAACCTGGCAAGCCAGAAAGGGCTGGCAAGACGTATTCAGGGCACTAAATGAGAAGAACATGCAGCCAAGAATACTTTATCCAGCAAGACTGACATTCAAAATGGATGGAGAGATAAAGAGCTTCCAAGACCAGCAAGGTTTAAAAGAGTATGCGACCACCAAGCTGACATTGCAGGAAATATTAAGGGGGGTTCTATAAAAGAGAAAAAGTCCTAAGAATATCATTGAACAGAAATATATGGAGACAATCTATAGAAACAAAGACTTCACAGGTAACATGATATCAATAAAAACATATCTCTCAATAATCACTCTCAATATGAATGGCTTAAATGTGCCCATAAAATGACACAGGGTTTCAGATTGGATAAAATGAGAGGCCTATCCATATGTTGTCTACAAGAGACTCATTTTGAACCTAAGGATACATCCAGACTGAAAGTTAAGGGATGGAGAAGTATCTTTCATGCCAATGGGCCTCAAAAGAAGGCTGTGGTAGCGATTCTCATATCAGATAAATTAGATTTCAAACTAAAGACTGTAGTCAGAGATACAGAAGGACACTACATCATTCTTAAAGGGACTATCCACCAAGAAGATATAACTATTGTAAATATTTATGCCCCCAATGTGGGAGCAGCCAAATACATCAGAAAACTGTTAATCAAGATAAAGAGTCATATTGATATGAATACATTAATAGTAGGAGATCTTAACACACCACTCTCAGTAATAGACAGATCATCCAAGCAGAAAATCAATAAAGAAACAAGAGCATTGAATGACACATTGGACCAGATGGACCTCATAGATATATATAGAACATTCCACCCTAAAACAACAGAATACTCATTCTTCTCAAATGCACATGGAACCTTCTCCAGAATAGACCACATACTGGGTCACAAATCAGGGCTCAAACTGTATGCAAAGATTGAGATTATTCCCTGTATATTCTCAGATCACAATGCTTTGAAACTGGAGCTCAACCACAAGGAAAAGTTTGGAAGGAGTTCAAACACCTGGAAGCTAAAGACCACCTTGCTTAAGAATGCTTGGATCAACCAGGAAATCAAAGAAGAACTGAAACATTCATGGGAACCAATGAGAATGAAGACACTTTGGTCCAAAACCTATGGGATACAGCAAAGGCGGTCCTAAGGGGGAAATACATAGCCATCCAAGCCTCCCTCCAAAAAGTGGAAAAATCCAGAATACATCAGCTGTCTCTACACCTTAAAGAACTGGAGAATCAACAACAAATTAAGCCAACTCCACACACAAGAAGGGAAATAATCATGATTACAGCAGAGATCAATGAGGTAGAAACTAGAGATACAGTAGAATGCATCAATGAAACTAGAAGCTGTTTTTTTGAAAGAATCGATAATATTGATAAACCATTGGCCAAACTAATCCAAAAGAAAAGAGAAAAGGCCCAAATTAATGAAATTATGAATGAAAAGGGAGAGATCACAACTAACAGCAAGGAAATAGAAACAATCATCAGACATTATTATCAACAGTTACATGCCAATAAGTTAAGCAACCTAGATGAAATGGATTCATTCCTGGAAAACTATAAACTTCCAAAATTGAACCAGGAGAAATTGACAACCTGAATAGACTGATATCTAGTAATGAGATTGAAGCAGTGATCAAAAACCTCCCAAAAAACAAGAGCCCAGGACCTGACAGATTCCTTGGGGAATTCTACCAAACTTTCAAAGAAGAAATAATACCAATTCTCCTGAAGCTGTTTCAAAAAATTGAAGCAGAAGGAAAACTTCCAGACTCTTTTTATGAAGCCAGCATTACCCTGATCCCCAATTCTCCCTGGATTCTCCTTCACCAAAAAGGAGAATTTCAGACCAATATCCCTGATGAATATGGATGCTAAGATTCTCAACAAGATCCTAGCAAATAGGATCCAACAGCACATTAAAAAGATTATCCACCATGACTAGGTGGGATTCATCCCTCGATTTCAAGGATGGTTCAACATTTGCAAATCAATCAATGTGATAGAACAAATCAATAAGAGAAAAGAGAAGAACCACATGGTCCTCTCAATTGATGCAGAAAAAGCATTTGACAAAATCCAGCATCCGTTCCTGATTAAAATGCTTCAAAGTATAGGGATAGAGGGAACATTCCTGAACTTAGTAAAATCTATCTATGAAAAACCCACAGCAAATATCATCCTCATTGGGGAAAAAGCTCACAGTGTTCCCATTGAGATCAGGAACACGACAAGGATGCCCACTCTCACCACTCTTGTTCAACATAGTATTAGAAGTCCTGGCAACAGCAATCAGACAACAAAGAGAAATAAAAGGTATCCAAACTGACAATGAAGAAGTCAAACTCTCTCTCTTCACAGATGACATGATACTTTATATAGAAAACCCACAAGACTCCACCCCCAAACTACTAGAACTCATACAGCAATTCAGTAATGTGGCAGGATACAAAGTCAATGTACATAAATCAGTTGCTTTCTTATACACTAACAATGAAAACACAGAAAGGGAAATTAGAGAATCGATTCCATTTACTACAGCACCAAGAACCATAAGATACCTGGGAATAAACCTAAGCAAAGAGGTAAAGGATCTGTACTCGAGGAACTACAGAACACTCATGAAAGAAGACACAAGAAAATGGAAGACCATTCCATGCTCATGGATCAGAATAACAAATATTTTCTATACTGCCGGGAGCAATCCATACTTTTAATGCCATTCCGATCAAAATTCCATCAGTATTTTTCAGAGCTGGAGCAAACAATCCTAAAATTTGTATGGAATCAGAAGAGACCCCAAATTACTAAGGAAATGTTGAAAAAGAAAAACAAAACTGGCGGCATCATGTTGCCTGATTTCAAGCTTTACTACAAGGCTGTGATCACCAAGACAGCATGGTACTGGCATAAAAACAGACACATAGACCAGTGGAACATAGTCCAGATATGGACCCTCAACTCTATGGTCAAATAATCTTCAACAAAGCAGGAAAAAAATATACAGTGGAAAAAAGACAGTTTCTTCAATAAATGGTGTTGGGAAAATTGGACAGCTATATGTAGAAGAATGAAACTCGACCATTCTCTTACACCATAAACAAAGATAAACTCGAAATGGATAAAAGACCTCAACGTGAGACAGGAATCCATCAGAATCATAGAGGAGAACATAGGCAGTAACCTCTTTGATATCAGCCACAGCAACTTCTTTCAAGATATGTCTCCAAAGGCAAAGGAATCAAAAGCAAAAATGAATGTTTGGTACTTCATCAAGATCAAAAGCTTCTGCACAGCAAAGGAAACAGTCAACAAAACAAAGAGGCAACCCACGGAATGGGAGAAGATATTTGCAAATGACAGTACAGACAAAAGACTGATATCCAGGATCAAAAAAGATCTTCTAAAACTCAATACACACAAAACAGATAATCATGTCAAAAAATGGGCAGAAGACATGAACAGACACTTCTCCAATGAAGACATACAAATGGCTATCAGACACATGAAAAAATGTTCATCATCACTAGCTATCAGGGAGATTCAAATCAAAATCACATTGAGATACCACCTTACACCAGTTAGAATGGCCAAAATTAACAAGACAGTAAACAATAAGTGTTGTTTACTTGTTAGAGAAAGGGGAACCCTCTTACACTGTTGGTGGGAATGCAAGTTGGTGCAGCCACTTTGGAGAATAGTGTGGAGATTCCTTAAGAAATTAAGAATAGAGCTTCCCTATGACCCTGTAATTGCACTACTGGGTATTTACCCCAAAGATACAGATGTAGTGAAAAGAAGGGCCATCTGTACCCCAATGTTCATAGCAGCAATGGCCATGGTTGCCAAACTGTGGAAAGAACCAAGATGCCCTTCAACGGACAAATGGATAAGGAAGATGTGGTCCATATACACTATGGAGTATTATGCCTCCATCAGAAAGGATGAATACCCAACTTTTGTAGCAACATGGACAGGACTGGAGAGATTATGCTGAGTGAAATAAGTCAAGCAGAGAGAGTCAATTATCATATGGTTTCACTTATTTGTGGAGCATAAGAAATAACATGGAGGACATGGGGAGATGGAGAGGAGAAGGGAGTTGAGGGAAATTGGAAGGGGAGATGAACCATGAGAGACTACGGACTCTGAAAAACAATCTGAGGGTTTTGAAGGGGCGGTGGGTGGGAAGTTGGGTGAGCCTGGTGGTGGGTATTAGGGAGGGCACGTACTGCATGGAGCACTGGGTGTGGTGCATAAACAATGAATTCTGGTACACTGAAAAGAAGTTTAAAAAATTAAAAATTAAAAAAAAAAGAAAAGAATCCTAGACTGGAAAGGACCATCAATTTCAGGTCCCAACAAGGAAAAATGTACCTTGTATCACCTGCAAGAAATCGACCACCCTTGCAATTCAGTCAATGAGAAACCATCATCATCCTGAAGCTGGGCTTTTCTGCAGTTCTCCACTCAAAGCAACCCCTCCCAATTTCCTCCTTCTTCATAAAGTAATATTCTTCTCCTTTGTTCCTTGGACTTGTTTATGATTTTGCCACAGTTTGCATGTCCTAAATTGCAATCTCCTTTTCTTCCCAAATAAATATACTTTTTTTTTTCCTGGCAAAACAGCTATTTTATTTTTAAGGTTAATATCCCTTTCCAGCAGACATCCACCAATGGCTGACCCTGTGTCTGACATTGAGAGAGATCCAGAGATGCCATGATGGGTCAGACAGGGTTGTGTATAACAAAGAAGTTGGCCTCAAAGCACTCCCAGAGTGACAAACAAGCCATTAGGAAAATCAGCAACTCACAGGAGAAAACTGGAGTGACCAACAAATGTAAGAGGGAGGCTCAGACTCATCGGTCATGAGGAAATGCGAATGAAACAAAACAGCACTGCCGTCTAGTAAAAGTGACAAAAATTTAAAGGCTTCACAAAAGTAAATGTTGGCGAGATTTGATGGCTGCATGGAAATGAAATCCTTTAGGATCCTTTAGGGGGTGTGTAAACAGATAGACCACCCTGGTGAGAACTCAGGCGATGTTTATTAAAGCTGAGGGTGCAGACAGCCCCCTTACATATGGGCCAACAATTCCACCGCTCCCGGTGTATCTGCAGGTGACTTCCTATCCGTGAGCCCAGGAGATAGATGAGGACATTCACTGTATCAAATATGCAATGTCAAAATACCAAAGATAAATCCATTCATGGGAAGGAGAAAGGGTAAGTGAGGTTTATTGTTAAAATCTAAAGCACTCCTTTGTTGCTCAAAGGAACAAAACATTTACACAAATCAACACGGATATTCTCAAGAGCGTGACGTTGAACAGAGGCTCCGTCCCATTTCAGGAGCCTGGGAGCAGAGGGAAAGGGAGGGGGGATTGGGATTTCAGTTGTATTTTCTAATTTTTATTTCTTCAAAGAGAAAGATAAAACAAATGTGGCAAGCTGTTGTTATCTATTAAATCTGGGTTGTGAATACATATTTGTTATTTTCTGCAGTTTCCTAATGTTTGAAATGTTTCCTAATAAAACATTTAAAAGAATATTTTATAACACAGTTCTTAAGAAGTCTCTGGACTCCTGGGGACAGGAGATAGGGAGGCAGCTATTAAAACTGATAAATAAAGGGCCAGCACAGAGAGCCAGAGCATAGACAAGACAACTGCCCGGGAGAATTTGAAGGAGGCTTCACAGAAGGAGTGACACTGTTTGGGTCCTGAGGGATACAGAGGAGTTTCCTAGCTTGCGGGGGTCAGGGCGATGGCGGGGCACCTCAGGCAGGTGCAGGTGCAAAGCCCAAGCACGGAAAAGCATGATGCTTAGGGGACCTAGACTGGTCCAAGAAGGCTGGAGATGGGGAAACACTAAGGTCCCGGGGCCTCATCTTATGGGAGTGGGAGCCACAAGCGTATCCAAAGAGGAGTGGAATACTCAGGTTTTGTGTTCCTCAAAGGTTTCTCAGACAACAGTGAGTCAAGAGGGAAAAAGAAAAATAAATAAACAGGCCTATAGCAATGCACACATAAAAAAGGACAAACCTAAGAGCTGTTCGGAAGGGAATCCCCCATCTGTGGGACCCATGCTGGTGCACCTTCCTGAAACATTCCTGTGGGCTCTGGGCCTGACCCTGCTTCACCCAACCTGCCTCCCTGTCATCAAGTCTTGTCAGCGAGTACGAGTCACCAGACTTCTGCCAGTGACTCACGGAGAACCGCCATTTGGGGACCATGTTCAGAGAGAGTCCATGGCCCCAGCCTGGTTGAGCACAGCAAGTATTTTGACTGGCACAGAGGTTGTTCCTGGGGTGAGCACATGGCCTGATCAGTGCCAAAGGTAGGCAATGGCACTTTTAGTGGGTGCTTAGAAAGGGACACTCCTTGATTGTCCAGAGCCTGACAGGATGAGTGCATGGCCATGACGGGGAGCCTGAGACAAGACCCAGCGTGGAAGGGAATGGAGTACAAAGAAGGATAAATGAGAATTAGCCCCCTCTTGGCTTCCTTGTAGGCTCAAATCAAGCCATACCTGAAGCCCTTCTGCTTAAGCCAGCTTGGATCTAGTTTTCTGCCAGCTACTTGAGTCAATCCCTTGGCTTCATCCCTGGCTCAGCTTGGAGTCAGTGTCTCTGTCTTCAATGTCAGGGCCTTGGATGGCCCCCAAGACCATGGCCTGTCTCCTCACTGCCCTGCTGGTGCCCAGGCTGACGACCTCCAGTGTGCAGCTCTCAAGAGATCTGCTTGGGTCATTGCCAGGAAACCCTGACCCTAGGCCTAGATGGCCAAATGTCTGTGGAGAGACCAGAGCAATGGCTTGAAAGACTCCAGGAGAGGGGGGCACAAAGAGGCAAAAACACCATCTTCTCAAAGAAACATGCAAGTCAGTGCCTGCTCACCCTCCTTATTGATATGGAACCTTCCACCATGGCTGTGTTGCAACAGGCGTATTTTACATCACTCCTTTCCAGCAGTGACAGCCACTTCTGCATTCTCTTCTCATCGCCATTAACATAGAAATAGCTCTATAATGACACCAAGCCTTACCGAGCATCACCATCCATTTATCTCATTATAAATGAAACTATCTTGTTATCTGGGTAAACTAGAAACAGAAACGTTCTGTGTCAGATGTTACAGGGCAATTGTCCTATTATTTCATCATACCTAGAGGAGCTGGAGTGGCTTCTAAAATCTGCTCCTGTGTTTTTGAGTGTTAGAAGCCACATATCAAAATAGAAGCTTGGACAACACATGCAATGAATCCTATGGGGCCCCTGCATAAGGGTACATATTCTGATGACAACTCCCAGGTATGCTTTGTCTTTGCACAAAACAATGCCCAGGGAAGACACTGTAGAAGGGCAGGGGGAGACAGAGAAAGGTCCAGAGATAGGCAGAAAGTCCCCCAAGTCTCCCACTGTTCCCAGTTTGGCGGTGAGGTTGGAAGGGGAGCCCGCAGTGATGACCAAAGGCCAGCTGTTCATAGCCCACCTGTCAGACCAGAGAGGACAGTCGTGTCAGTCTGCCTTGCCTCCTGCTTCTCTGAGTCCTGGCAGCAAATATGCATGGGGTGTGGCCTGTCCACCACACCTTGGCCCACTGCTCCTGTGATGACTTTTTCTGGCTGGTGGAGAATTGCCGTTTTGGGGACACCTGCCTGCCCTGGGCCCTCAGGTCCCCAACCACAGTGCTTTATGGCTGTCGGAAAGGAAACCATGTTTCTGGCGTGTGAACTCAAAAGGCAAATTGGAACCTTTAGAACATGTTCCACTTAAATCACAGGAAGACCAGAGTTCATATTACTTGGAAACACTGATCCAACAGAAAGCAGTATCTCCTGTAACTTCAGAATGGAGACAGGAAAATGGCCCCACCTCCACCCACCAGGGGAAAGAAGACAGAATCAGCATCTATCTGTGGGCCTCAGGCACTCCCTGAGCAGAAGGCTACAGGACTGCGAGATGGCTAATAACACTGTTGCAGCAGCAAGTCCCGAGCTGAGCTCATCTACAAAGTCCATGAGGAGGAATTCCCTGCCAGCTAATGCTGGGTAGGAAGGCTGCTCCTCACCTTGGACTGGTGTGGAGGCCATTTACATGAGCCCTGACTCCTCAAACACACACACACACACACACACACCACAGACCACACATCGTATACCCACACCATACATACACTCACACCATACATACACACCCTACACAACTTCCGTATACCCTACATGCACATCACACACACACACACACACACACACACACACACACCGTATGTACATACCACATATACCACATATGCACACACTGCACACATACACACACGATACAGACACACATCACATGCACACACCACATACGCACACCCCACAAAACTCATCTCCTAGGTAGGACAACAGCAATCTGGCTAGCACAATCTTCAAAATATTATTGTCCCCATGATGTCCTGTACATCATGGAATTGGGCTGTAACTCATTCAGGCCTGAGGAGGAAAGGACACCAGCCAGCTTTGCCGCACAACCAGCCCCAACTCTCGGTGTGTATGGCCATCAGAGTCGTTCCTCACACTTATGAATGTGGGCCTCTGAGTACCGCTGGCCAGACTGGGCTCCGCAGGGTAGCTCCACGGCAGGCATGCTCTCCCCAAGGTAGCCTCGGGCCTGTGCAGCTAGGTGTGCTCCTTCTGGGGCCCAGCATCTACTCGGGGGAGCTGGTCTCTGGGCGAGAGGGCAAAACCAATCTTTCAAGCACATTACAAAGCCTGGACTAATCTCGTGCCTGCTAACATGCCACTGGCCACAGTCATAAGGCCAAGGCCAAAGTCGGGGCCAAGGAGTATATTCCGCACAGCATGAGGCCATGGTAAGGGTGGTTATAGGACTGTATTACAGGTTGGTGAAGGGTCAGGGCCAGAACTTCAATCTACCTAGGGTAACTTCTCAGGGATTTTATGGGTGAGATTCCCAATTTCTTCTTTTTTTTCTTTTTTTTTTAAATTTATTTGACAGAGATCACAAGTAGGCAGAGAGGCAGACAGAGAGAGAGGAGGAAGCTGGCTCCCTGCTAAGCAGAGAGCCCGATGTGGGGCTCGATCCCAGGACCCTGGGATCATGACCCAAGCCAAAGGCAGAGGGTTTAACCCACTCATCCACCCAGGAGCCCCGAGATTCTCAGATTCTTAAGCAGTTAGTTGACAACTTTCATAAGCACACAGGAGTTTAAAGCTAGGGATAATGCAGAAAATAAACTCTTTAATTGGGTACTTGTTGGGGGGCTTGGGCTCAAGAACTCAGATGCAGGAAATTTTTTTATCACAATGGGTCATGTCAGGGTTCTGGAGAGCATGGATGGCCCAGGTTGTAAATGGTGTGGGAAACAATAGCGATGCCACAACCAGCCCTGGAACCCTGCACACATACACCCACTCACTCAACCTAAAAGGGGAAGAAGGGGGGCACCTGGGTGGCTCAGTGGGTTAAGCCGCTGCCTTCGGCTCAGGTCATGATCCCAGGTCCTGGGTTCGAGCCCCGCATCGGGCTTTCTGCTCAGCAGGGAGCCTGCTTCCTCCTCTCTCTCTGCCTGCCTCTCTGCTTACTTGTGATTTCTCTCTGTCAAATAAATAAATAAAATCTTTAAAAAAAAAAAAAAGGGGAAGAAGGGATTCACATGCAGCTAGCTGTCTGAGCTGGTGAGTTGTGCATATGCATGGTGGGGGGAGGGGCAGAGAAGAGCCTACAGGAAGGAGGTGCGGACAGGCCTACCTAAACGGGGCTCTGGGTCAGGTGGAGGCAAGGGAAGAGGTGAAGGGATTAATCTGGACCTGCCTCATCCATCCAAGCTGACTGCAGACTGCTCAAGACCGCACCTCCAACTGCCAGCGAAGGACCTCAGCTGGGAGCTCAGACAGAGACCATGCCCCAGGCAATCTCCCCCCCAGAGGGACAGGGAAGGAATCCTAGCTCTGTTGTTGCTACAGACTGAAAGTTTATGTCCTCTGGAAATTTCTTATGTTGAAACCTAAATCCCAATGTGAGGTGGGGCCTTTGGGAAGTGATTACTTTGTGTGGATAGAATCCTTGTGAATGGGAGGCACCTGGATGGCTCAGGCAGTTAAGTGTCTGCCTTCAGCTCAGGTCATAATCTGATCCCAGAGTCCTGGGATCAAGTCCCACTTCTGGCTTTCTGCTCAGTGGGGAGCCTACTTCTCCCTCTGCCTCTGCAGCCTCCAGGGCTGGTGTGACTAGGAGAAGCTGGCTCAGGGCTGCAGGTGGTGAGGTGAGTGCCTTTAATATTCACCAGGGAGAGGAAAGCCTAGGAAGTTTCCAGAGCTCACAGGATTGGAGGAAAATGTCACAGGAACTTCACAGTATGGATGCTGGAGAGTCCACTGTGACAGGCAGGGCTAGAGCCTGGCAACGCGTCTGCCATGTGGGAGAGTGAGGCCAAGGGGAAGGCCAGGGGCAGGCACAGGCACTGGGCACCCATCAGAGAAGGGGGCTCAAGGTGTGTTTCCCCAAGCAGAGCCTGGGAATGAGAACTCAGAGGAGGAGATTCTGGAGGACTCCAGGCATAGAGCATCAGAGAGACGGTGGTGCCAAACTGAGAGCCATTCTCAGGGGAAAGGGAGGCATATGAGGCCCAAACATCTCCTGAGCCTTCCTTTTTGTTCACTCTATTCTTATTACTATCACGGGAATATTGAGGCTCAGAGACAGTAAGTAACTCGCTCGAGGTCATGCAATAGGTTTGCACTGACATCTGTCAGACCCCAAAATTCAAAAGCACATCCCTGCGGCTCTAGTCTAGAATGAGGCTTGTGGGACCTGCAGAGCCTGGGGACTGGGTCCATAGCCCTTGCACGAATGCAAATGCATTCCTCAGGCTCTCAGAGGTTGTTGGGAGGCTACAGGCGGGGGAGGCAGGCAGGGGCCCAGGAGGATGGCTGGTCTCCCAAGGTCCCTGGGCAGCAGGGTGACCAGCTTTCCAGGTTTTCCTGGGACTGGGGGACCTCCCTGGGGGTCAGACTGTCAGTCCTAGAGCTGGGCCAGATCGGGAAAAGATGACCAACCTCTGAGTTGTCAACAGAGGACTGAACTCCTGGACTGCGGTCACACACAGGCCTGGGGCATCCACCTTTCAAGGAGATGGTGACAATCATGCTGGCAGGGAGCCCTGACTTCTAGGGTGACGTCGAAGAGGGGTGACCTCTTGCAGGCCCATCCACAGGAGGCCCAACGAGTTCCCAAAGTAGGACCCTTGGGGCACATACACCAGGCAGAGTGCTTTGCAAATGTCTCTTCAGCACATTAGCTGGCAAAACTTCTAATGCTTTTAAACGAAACAGGTTTTGAAGGTCAGATTCAAGCATTTCGGCCTGCTATCCAAAGTTTTAAATTCTGAGTATCAAATGGTCAGATGTAACAACTGTAACCAGCGACGGGTTCTCTTGGAGACACTCACTTTTTGTAGAATTTCCTGTCTCTGTGTCCCTGGCCTTGTTTTTGCAAGAACCGTTGTCTCTGGAGCCTTGGGGGTCGTGACCCAACGTTTTCCACAGATGCAGTGCTGAGGATTCTGGGGACACCTTGTTACGCACCCCTCTGTATCAGGGCTTGGAACCTGGGCTTCCCCACTCCTTGCAGCCTCAGGTCAGAGGATGGGGTGCCCTGGCTCGCCACTGCACATCCCTCAGGGACCCCATGAAACAGCACCGTCTCAGGGAAGCCGGCTCTGGCTTCCCGATCAAAACAGCAATCCCATGCTCGAGCATTCACTCTCCTGTCTTGCTTTTCTTCCGTAGCGCACAGCACCATTTAAAGGTCTATTGATCTTACTCATTTTCTCTTTTTCCCACCAAAATGCAAGTTTCATGAAGATAGGGATTTGCACCTCCCCCCCACACACTGGGGCATCCCTCACACCTAGAACTGGATCCAACAGAGAACAAACACTTTATAAATATTTACTGAATAAATGAACTCCAGACTTTCATTTATAAGACACAGAAAAATCCTCTGGGAGTTAAGAGACACCTCCCTGACCCTTTGCACATGGAACTCCATGCCCTGTGTCCATGCGCTCTTGGCAGCTCCCTACTGGCTCATGGGAAAAACCATTTCCTAAACCCCCCACTCCCGGCCTGGACCTGCCCTCACGGGCTTTCAAGAAACTCATGTCACCACAACATGACGGAATGTCTAGGCGATGTTAGACAAGCATGCTGAGCTCAGGTAACGAAACCGGAAAAGCTCCTGGCTTCGAGGAGAGCAGGGATTCGACCCTGGGCGGAGTCTCGGTCCTGCAGGGGTACCCCCTACGTTTGGGCAGCTGTGGGTGAGCTCCTTAAGCTGACTGTGCTTCTCCTTCCTCAGCTGTAAACCGGGGACCAGGAGCACCTAAATCTTGGGGTGATGGTGGGATGAAGCCAGGACTTCAGGCATGGAGTACCGATGTGTGGGAACTGTCGGGTGCTGGAACTGTCGTCATAAGGGCCCCAGCCTCTCCTGTGACGGTCTGGAGGCAAGTTCCCAGCATCACTCAGGCCAGGACTGAAGCTCAGAATCCTCTGTGCCAGTTGTCAACTGTGCAGCTAGTCTCTTTGTCTAAATGTGGAGGCTCCCTGGCTCACAGCACAGGCTTGGGGCCTGCTAACTGCAGACAGACAGACTGCCCTCGGGGATGTGGCCAGTAGAGCCAAGACTGCAGAAGGTCCCTGACAGAGCCCCTGCCCAGCTGAGGTTCCCAGCCCTGCCCACCCTGCCATCTGCAGGACAGTCCCCCACAACACCTCCATCCCCCCACCCCAGCAACTTCTGTTCTGGAACAGACCCCCTTGCATCTTCCGTGCCCTTGACAAGGACTAAGCATGCTCTGTTCACTAGTGAAATCTGTCATCTCTCAACAGCCCTGCAAGGAGGGCGTTGTCATTGCAGCTCCTGCATAAGCAGCTAGAACCCAGGGTGCCCTGCAGCTCAGGTGGCGATAGAGGCCAAGGGCAGGCCAGCCAAAACGTACCCGAATGGCATATTGATTATTTTAAATGGAAGCTGCTTGGGAAATACCAAGTGCAAGGACACTCACACCCTCCTCCTCCCCCTGAAAGCAGGAAACAAATCTCCCATACATAAGGTACCCTCCCAGTGCCAAGAAGTAAAAAGATATCCTGATCACCAGATAGGAACTTAAAATCTTCCTTTAAAGATTTTATTCATGTATTTTTATTTAATTTTGGAGAGAGGTATGTGAGTGGAAGGAAGAGGCAGATAGAGAGAGAGAGGGACAATCTTAAGCAGGCGTCAAGATCAGAGCAGAGCATGATGCAGGGCTCTGTCGCACAACCCAGAGATCATGACCTGAGCTGAAATCAAGAGTCAGACGCTTAACCGACTGAGCCACCCAGGTGCCCCAAGTTATTATTTTTTTTTTAAGATTTTATTTTTAAGCAATGTCTACACCCAGTGTGGGGCTCGAACTCACAACCGGAGATCAAGAGTTCATGTCCCATCAACTGAGCCAGCCAGGCACTCCCAGATAAGAACTTTAAAGCCAAGAAAGCTGACATACCTTGTCATTTTCTTCATAATCTACTTGGAATTCCTTACTAGGTAAAGCTCTCAAATGTCAATTTTCTTTATCCTGTCAATTCTTCACAAATTTATTGTTTCTGTCTAGAAAGTATAAAAATTGCCTGCCTTGGTGTTATTTCTTTGGGTCTCAATTTCATTATTAGGCCTCTCTGCGAACATAATAAAACTGTTTTTTTTTTTCCACTCCAGTTAATCTGTTTCACGTAAATTTAATTCTTCATCTCAGTGGAAGATCTTAAAGGGTAAAGAATTACCCCCCCCACACCCACCCCGGCCCCACAACCCAACAGCGAGCAGTCCCCTCTGTGCTGTCCTTGGCATCCTCGAAAACAAAGTCAGAAAAGAACTCAGGTACAGTGGCCTGGCCCCTCAGATGCTCAAGAACATCCGGCCCTCAGACAGGGCTCCGGCGAGCCTAAAAGAAGTCCTCCTCACACCCCTGACCCCCTCTGCCACCCAGCCTTTCTCCCTCCTGTCTCCATCCAGACCTACAATGTCCCTCCGCACAGGGAGCCGTGAGCCCTCTTGTGGCCGTGCCTGGGAACGCAGGTCCTTCGCAAGGGGATTCTCATGGCTCCCTTTCCAGGTTTGAGCCCCAAGAGGAGTTCTCATGCACCTCTGAAATAGTGACTCATATTTAAGAAAGAGTTACCACATGGGACAACACACAGCCTTCTGGTAATTTGGGCGGTACTGCTCCTACCCATATATTACCTAAGAGTTGGTGTGTGACCTGAGATGCACTAGGAGTAAACCAGAAAGTCCAAGGAAGCCCATGCAGACAAGTTGCCTACACATTTTGGCCAGTGTGCCCAGGATACACAGAAGAGCCTGGTGCTGTTTTTGAGATTTTTGTGAAAGAGTCCCAAATCTGTGATCTGTCATGTTCCAACAAGTCCCTAAAGGAATTTTGGGGTTTTTGGTGATTATGCAAACATGGTGCCCTGGGATCTGTTGACATTCAATTGATGTGACTGTGAGAGTTTGTTATTCATATAACTGGGGCAGACAGAGAAAAGCTGCTAAAACTTCTGAGAAACTGACTCTTAATAGTGTAATGTTTAATGCAGAAAAAAATAGAATCACAGCAATGATGAGCTCGTGATTGGAGACTGGTGGTTCCTGCATGGTTGAAAATGAATGCACTTGGGAATTTCATAGTTTATGAAAGTTGTGTGCTAGAATCTCCCCACCTCCAGCCTTTTCAAAATCCAAAGGAAATTTGCAGAGATTTGCTTCTGAAATTATAACTGCTGTAGTAGCAAATCAGAGCCTGCCTCAGTTGGTACAGTGCAAACTCTGGCCCCTAACCTAGACCCTGCAGAGGACTGAGCAATATACACCTGCAGACTGGGAAACCCTTCAGGTACTTTGGACTCCAGAAACACAGACCTGTTTTCTCCTTCCTTCTCTCCCATGGCTGGAAACTCTCCCCTTCCCCAGCACTGTACGTACATATTCAGTGAACCAGATGTCCCAGTGGGCAGAGCAAAGCTGTTTGGGAGTACGGAATGGTTTAGCTAAATTCTCCAAATCTAACCCAGCTTTGGTGTGGCTCCTATCAAGGTCCTGAAAATCCCCTCTGGAACCAGCTTGAGTTTAGAGGACAAGGACAAAACTCCTCCCCTTGATACCACAGGATATTTTTCAGGGTCCTGGGCATTACACCTGACAACCACAGTGCCTTGTCCATCTGGCCTCTGGTAGGAGCCAGAGAGAGATGGGCAAATGGCCTGGACCTGCTCCGTTTCACAGAAATACAATGCCAGACATGTAGGTAATTTTAAACTTTTTAGAGGACACATTTAAAAATTTAGAAAGAAGTGAAATTAATTTTCATATTTTATTTAACCTAATATGAAATAATTTATTTCAAATGTAATGGGTACAAAAATTATTAATGAAATATTTTACCTCTTTAAATATGAAATCTGGTGTGGATTTTAAACTTACAGGACATCTCAGTTCAGTCTGCAGCATTTCAAATGCTCAGCAGCTATCGCACTGGCTCATGGCTACCACACTGGACTATGCGGGTCGGGAGTCCAACTCTGGGAGCCCAGGGCATAACTGAGCAACATCACTGCCATCCCCCAAAGTCTTACCCAGGGGTTCATGTCCTCAGTGCTGCTTTCAAAACATAACTGAGCCTTAAATATTGAGGTGTGGGGGACTGGGGCTGAAAGACCTACTGGATAGAGTTTTCCAAAGCCTTCACAGGACATTTCCATCCTGGGAGCCATCGCCCAGGGGGAGGAAGAAGAGGCTGAGCAGGGCTGCTATTTACAGGTACACCTGTCACCCTGAAATTCTAGGGTGGCTTTTCCAAGTTAATGACTGTCCACATGGAGGGCATTTCTTAGTACTCTTGTTGTTGAATAACTGATGAGGTCCAAGACCAGGCAAACTCTTAGGACTGATCTACTATAATTTTTGGTGGGCAGTGAGTGCAAACTTAAGTTTCCTTCTTTGCCTTAGCTACTAGGAAACTCAGAGTCAGGTCTGTGCTCAATGCAAAGATACTGCCTCAGTAACCCCTCCATTATTATCTAATTATTCTTTCACTTTTATTTTAATCCTTTGGGGATTTTGCAGGGTTTCTAAGTCTTCTCAAACTTTAAGAAACCTTGAAGTCTTGGAAATGGGCAAGGTATGAAATGTGTAAGGAAGTTTCCATATTTTACCACTAGATGGCGGCATTGTGTAATAGACTATATTGGTTTCGGCCCCATCAGGCCTATGGGGCTATTTAATAACTGTGATTTGGGGCCAGGGACTTTTAATACCCCAAGTCTCAGTTTATCATGTGAGAAAGGAAGGGCTATTGTGAAAATGAACTGAGATGAAATACAGCTGGAGAAGTGGGAACAGCCTCGGGATTAGTTGCAAGTGCTCTGAACCAGATGGCCTGCTTTTAAATTCTATTGTGTTATTTAATAACTGTGGAGTTCCAGGTAGGTTATTTAACCTCTCTGAGCTTCAGCTTCCTCTCTGTAAAACAGAGATACTAGTGCCTGCCTCATAAGATTGTTCTGACAATTATATGGCACAGAATTCAGGGTTATTTCCTTTTATCATTATAATTAATACATAAAGCACCCATCAAAATGCTTGGCACAGTGTCTATTTAGACACCAAGGTTTATATTACTGTGCCTGTGAATATCTAAGTTGTTTGAAATGGGGCCTCTACTTGGCCCTATTGTGTGTGAGGCTGTGGGACTGACCCCTGGCCCTGCTGCCCTGGGGTAAGAGATGTGGTGTGGAGGGACACCTTGGGCGAACAGGGCCATTAGGTATCAGGTATCAGAAAGATACCTCAGAGTGGCTCAGATGTGGGGAAGGCTTGTGGAAAATGGGCTGGACAGGTGGAGAGACATCTTGTATTTGGAATCTATCATAGCAAATAAAGAATTTACACTACTGTGAAATTATTTTTGGTAGCCAGACTATGTTTTGTATTTTCCATTTCACTTAGCATCAACACTGAACAAAATGGGTCCTTCATTTATAACAGTCACATTTACAAAATATTTAACTCTATTCTTGCAAACAGAAAGCCCTCAACAAACATTAAGTCTTACTATGTGCTAAGCTTCCTCATTGGGCACCAGCCTGGGGGCCACAGTAGTGGTATTTCCCCAGTGTAGTCTCTACGAGCAGAACTATAGCAACCCCTACATTCCATGCTTCCTTTGAGACTCACTGTATCTTCTGCAGTTTTCAGTAGCAAAGATGACTTTGTTGAATTTATTTTTTTTTGTTTATATTGCAGCAAAAGAAGTTTATTTGGAAAACAAAATTCAAATTATAGAATGGAATATTCTCTCTTTAAAGTGTACCCATCAGACATTGTAATCTACCCCACTGAAGGGAGCTTAACCTTCCTGGAAGCTTCTTGGTTTGTGTGAAAAGTAATCTCCTCTCAATATACCTCTTACTGATAAATATATCAGGCATGAGCTCTATTTTCTGCTTGGGGAGCATATATCTAAAACCATATAGTCTGACATGCTCAGTTTCCCAAATGCCTCTCTACTTTATTTCTAAGATCCCTGGTATTTCAATAAGAGAAAATACAGGATGAATTTTATTACAATTTGGGACCACCATTTGAGGCCTAAGTCAGTACCTGTGGCAATGTGTGTTTGGAGGAAAGAAGGAGGAATAAAATACTTAAAGCCTTCAGTGGGTCTTTCAGAACCAGGAGATCCCAAACTAAGGGGTCCAGAGGCCCTGCATAGTTCATGTGCTTCCTGGCTCCGTGGGCTTATGTGACAGACCTCTGACAAAGAGAACATAGGCTTTACCCTCCTTACACCCCCGAAGGCTGAAGGCTGTCTTGATTCATTGTTGCTGTCCTCCAGGCCACTGGAGACCACAGCAGGAGTTTGGGGCCACAAGGAATCCGTGTATCAAATGCATCCCACATCAGCAGCATCAGCCTCAAGAGGGCCATGCAATCAGACAAGGAGAAGAAGGAAAAGGCATCCACATTGGAAAGGAAAAAGTAAAACTGTCCTTTTTTTGTGGATGACCCTATATGTAGAAAATCCCATAGAACCCACAAAAGTGCTATTAGAACTAATACAGAAGTACAGTAAGTTGTAGGATACCAGATCAAGATACAAAAATCTATTTCTATATATGAATAATGAATAATCCAAAAAGAAATCAAGAATGCAATTCCTTTCACAATAGTATCAAAAAAGAATAAAAAACAGGAATAAATTTAACAAAAGAAGTATAAGACCTAGACACTGGAAATTATAAAACAATGATGAGGGGAGTTTAAAAAAGATTTACAGGACACCTGGGTTGCTCAGTTGGTTAAGCGTCTGCATTCAGCTCAGGTCATGATTCCAAGGTCCTGGAAGAGAGCTCTACATCCTTGGGCTGAGTAGGGAGTCTGCTTCTCCCTCTCCCTCTGCTCCTCCCCTTACTCATGCTCTCTCTTAAATAAACAAAACCTTAGAAAAAAAGATCTAAGTAACTGAAGAGCTATTTCGTGTTCATGGATTAGAAGACTCGGTCATGTTAAAACTATTCTCCCCAGATTGAATAGATTGCATGCAATTCCTATCAAAATTCCAGCATCCTCTTTTGTGGAACTTGACGAAATGATCCTAAAATATATATGGAATTATAAGAGGCCATGAAAGGTCAAAATATTCTTTAAAAATAAATAAATAAAAAGAACAAATTTGGAGAACTTTAACTTCCTAATTTAAAAACTTATAAAGTTACAGTTAGGGTAAAAGCAAGGCCCTTGTAAAAAGACAGACAAATGAATCCATAGACTATAGAAGAGAGTTGACTGTCCAAAAAAAATTATTTGTATTTATGGTTAACTTATTTTCAACTAAGGTGCCAAGACAATCCACTAGGTAAAGGATAGTCTTTTTAACAAATGGAGCTGGGACAATTGGATATCCACACATGAAAAGATAAACATTAAAACTTCAACTTACACCCTACACAAAAAAATTAATGCAAAAGAATCACAGACTTAAATGTAAGAGCTAAAATAATAAAATTTTTAAAAGATGACATAGGGGAAAATCTTCAAGTCCTTAGATTAAATGAAGGTTTCTTAGTTAGATATGATACCAAATGTACAATATAATTTTAAAAGTTGACAATGCTGACCTCTTTAAAATTGAAAACCTTTGGACTTCAAAAAACATTACCCTGAAATGAAGACAAGCAGCAGATTGGGAGAAAATAACTGCAAAATACATATCTGGTAAATGACTTGTACCTAGAATATAAATAGAATTCTCACGCCTCAATAATAAGAAAAGCAAGACTGGGGAGGGAGGAAGGACAAAATATTTAAATAGACATTTTACCAAAGAAGATCTATGAATGGTGAAAAAGCCTATGAAAAGATGCTCAGCATGGCAGTCATTAGGAAACCACAAAGCAAAACCACAACGAGATACCATTTCACACCTGGTGGGGTGGCTATTATAAAAGACAAACAATAGCAAATGTTGTCAGGGTTGTGGAGAAATAAGAACCTTGTACGGTGTTGGTAGGGACATAAAATAGGACAGCAGTTTGGGAAAATAGCTTGGCAGTTTAAATAAAAATCTGTCCTATAGCCCAGCAATTCCACTGTTTAAGGTAGCTCCCAAAGAGAGATGAAAACACATGTCCACACAAAGACTTACACATGACTCTTGTTAGCAACATGATCAACAATAACCCTAAACCGGAAACAATGTCAGTTATCTGTCAACTGCCTAATGTGGTGTTTACATGAAACGGAAAACTATTTAGCAATGAAAAGGAATGAACTGATTCATGCTATAACTTGGAAGAACCTCAACACATTATGCTAAGTGGAAGAAACTACCCCCATGAGACTATATCTTTTCTTATTTCATTTATATAAAAAGTCCAGAAAAAGCAGATTTATAGAGACAGAAAGTACAACAGTGATGCCTAAGACAGGGGGGCCGGGAGTAACATTAATGAGCATATGGGATCTCACCAGGGGGAGGAGGAAATGTTCTAAAACTGATGTATGCTGAGGGTTGCATGACCTGGTAAATTAAAAAAAATAAATAAATAAAAGGCTTTGAATTGTATGCTTGGAATGGGTGAATTATATGATGTGTAAAGTATGCCTCAATAAAGTAGCATGTAAATAAAGAAGTAAAATGAAGCTTTGGGAAAAACAACCTACCTTCTCTACCAGTGAGTAGCAATTCTGGAAGGGGAGGTATGACAGGCAAGGGTAATGATACCTTATTTAAGAGGCTTAATCAACATAAAACACAAAGAACTCAGGGAAGCTGGGGCAAAATCCTCTTGCCTATTGGGAACACTCAGAAGCTGGTATCTGGTAAACAGATCTATGGTAAATAGAAAGTATAGGCAGCAGGAATTTCAAAAGGGGCTAACAAGAGCATTGTGTCTTCTTGTCCAGTCATGCAGAAAGAGGAAGAACAGCTCCTCTCCCCACTCCCCACAGAGCCACCCGCCCCTGGTCTGCACAGCTCACTACTCTGGACACTCTCTTCCCTCAGGCTCTGCAGAGAATCAGAAGTTGTATGCATGTGGCATAAAGGCACGTGTCTTCGAGGTGCTGTACTTGTCACATACCATTTACAAGTGTTGAGTGGCATGAGGACAAAGTGGTTAAGCATGGGGGACTTATTCAGATAAGAGGAAAAATCACCATTTCCTAAGGCAGAGAAACACAATCCTGGGTCTAGTATCTCCATTTGCAGTTAGAAGCTATGGGGGGCTTGGTGAGGAGGTTGGGCCATCCGCTTACAGAAAAGCAAGTGTTGATAATGAGACACAGTTGTCATGGGAAGAATTCTGTTTTTCTGGAATGAGTAGAATTCTGTTTTTCTGAGTGAGTGAGTGCCTACATGCCTGGATTTTTACCAGCTTGCTTGTTAGGGATTCCTTTTCCTGTTCTCCTTCTCATGAGTGTGCAGTTGTGTGTAGTGTTTCTTAGGGGAGGAAGCCATGAGCTGACCCTGCGCTGTTCAGCACTAGGCATCTGGACTCAGGCAAACATTTCCAACTCAGTGAAAACTTAATGTTAAGGAAACCATAAATAAATGGTATAATAAAAGGCTGAGGTCTTCCTCCTTGGCTCAGGACAAGCAGAGATGGATGGACTGTTCTTGAGCTTGACAAGTTTGGACAAGACAGGAGGCAGCAGAGTCATAGCTGAGCCGACCAGATGAATCTTTGGGTCTATAACCAAAGCATGGCCAGGCAAAGCCCTGAGATGTGTGTGTTCTGGTTTCTAGCAACATTAAACCATACTTAAAAACCTATACAATTGTATCACCAGTTACATAGGAAAAGTTACCATGCCACAGCAAATAGCCCCGGTGATGCAGCAGGATCCCGGAAAGACCAACCAACCTAGGCAGATTTTCACTCATGACACTCACTTTTGAGAGGTTGTAAATAAAACTGATGACTAATAAGAAAATACTACATGGAGAAAAGTTGGTGGAGATATAAGATGAATGTTTCCAGGCTGAGTTAGTATATGCTAACTGTGAAACTATTCAAGTTCAGGAGAAATGTATTTTGACCCTGATAGTGGCCCTACCTCCGATGCAAACCCCAGTTACACGAATGCAAACTGGAGTAAAACAAAGATGTAGTAGTACTACACTTGGTGTCAAATAGATCTGCCATTAGCTGTGTCTTCACGTAAGTGACTTAAAATTTGCTGACATGTCATCCTGTAACAGAATATTGTGAACAAAGATGGCTCCCTCCTCCATGGCTATATCCTTGTAACCAGAGACTGCTGGGCCTGGGGATCCTGCAGGGAGATGAAGGAAGCCCAGGACACATCCATTCCTGCTCCAGAGAAGTTCAGAGGAGCACAGGAGACAGGGAACAAGTGACCATAGGCAGGGGACAGGTGCAGGTAGACTTAAACAGATAGGTGAGAAGGAACTGACTCTAATAGATACTGACCAACAGACTGATGGGAGACCAAGGGTCATGCCAGGGCAGTGGGCTCAGAGGTTGGGAAAGGGAGGCTTCCAAAGCTCCTGCCATTTTCTTCAGGCTCTGACTCTCTCTGCATGTAAGGATCATCACTACCTGCCACATCGTTTTTGAGTTCCTTCCTCTTTAGGGTTTTATACATTTTGTTGAGTGGGGTATCATGGTTAATAAAGGTACATTAAAGAAAATGCAACAATTTTGTATGACATTGATTTTAGTAACATTTCCAGCTCCTGTCCAGTAGCCTCAAACACATGTCCTTGCTCCAGATAAGTCTGGTGGGGCACAGGAATAAAATTTAACTGAGGTCAATTTACCATGTTGTGACATACTAGTGATATTTCACATCCCATTATATCATGTTCCTAGAAAACTATCTTTCATTTCAAATGATTTAACTTGCCATTGCTAGTTAAGAAGAGAAACTTTAAAAATAATTAAAATGCCCCACTCCGGTCAAGATGGCGGAGAAGTAGCAGGCTGAGACTACTTCGGGTAGCGGGAGATCAGCTAAATAGCTTATCTAAAGATTGCAAACACCTACAAATCCAACGGAAGATTGAAGAGAAGAAGAACAGCAATTCCAGAAACAGAAAATCAACCACTTTCTGCAAGGTAGGACTGGCGGAGAAGTGAATCCAAAGCGACGGGAAGATAGACCGCGGGGGGAGGGGCCGGCTCCCGGCGAGCGGCGGAGCAACGGAGCAAAATCAGGACTTTTAAAAGTCTGTTCCGCTGAGGGACATCGCTCCAGAGGCTTAACTGGGGTGAAGCCCAGGCAGGGTAAGCTCAGCCTCAGGTCCCGCAGGGTCGCAGAAGGATCGGGGGTGTCTCAGTGTCGCAGAGCTTACCGGTATTAGAACGGGGAAGCCGGCTGCAGAGACAGAGCCGAGGAGTGACTCTCAGCTCGGGGTTGCCTTGAACCGGTCGCAGGCTCGGTCAGCTCGGAGCGCGGCCGGAGGCCAGGGTGACGGGAGTCATTGGGCGCTGTTCTCTGAGGGCGCACTGAGGAGTGGGGCCCCGGGCTCTCGGCTCCTCCGGGCCGGAGACCGGGAGGCCGCCATTTTATTCCCGTCCTCCGGACTCTACGGAAAGCGCTCAGGGAACAAAAGCTCCCGAAAGCGAACCCGAGCGGATGACTCAGCGCGGCCCCGGGTAAGGGCGGTGCAACTCCGCCTGGGGCAAAGACGCTTGAGAATCACTACAACAGGCCCCTCCCCCAGAAGATCTACGGGAAACCCAGCCAGGACCAAGTTCACCTACCAAGGAGAACGGCGGAATTCCAGAGGAGAAGAAAGCAAAGCACGGAACTCATGGCTTTCTCCCCATGATTTTTTAGCCTTGCAGTTAATTTAATTTTTTTTTCTTTTTCAATTTTATTTTCTTTTTCTCTTCTTCTGCTAAATTTTTTTTAACTTTTACCGTTTTCTTTTTTTAACGTTTTTTAAATAGTTTATCTAATATATATATATTTTTTCCTCTTTTTATATTTTTTCTTTATCGGCTTTCTTTTTTTTAATAGTTTTTTTTTTCTTCTTTCTTTCTGAACCCCTTTTTATCCCCTTTGTTCCCCCTCACAATTCAGGATCTCTTCTGATGTGGCTAAAGCATATTTTCCTGGGGTTGTTGCCACCCTTTTAGTATTTTACTTGCTCCTTCATAAACTCTTATCTGGACAAAATGACAAGGCGGAAAAATTCACAACAAAAAAAAGAACAAGAGGCAATACCAAAGGCTAGGGACCTAATCAATACAGACATTGGTAATATGTCAGATATAGAGTTCAGAATGATGATTCTCAAGGTTCTAGCCGGGCTTGAAAAAGGCATGGAAGATATTAAAGCAACCCTCTCGGGAGATATAAAAGCCCTTTCTGGAGAAATAAAAGAACTAAAATCTAACCAAGTTGAAATCAAAAAAGCTATTAATGAGGTGCAATCAAAAATGGAGGCTCTCACTGCTAGGATAAATGAGGCAGAAGAAAGAATTAGCGATATAGAAGACCAAATGACAGAGAATAAAGAAGCTGAGCAAAAGAGGGACAAACAGCTACTGGATCATGAGGGGAGAATTCGAGAGATAAGTGACACCATAAGACAAAACAACATTAGAATAATTGGGATTCCAGAAGAAGAGGAAACAGAGAGGGGAGCAGAAGGTATATTGGAGAGAATTATTGGAGAGAATTTCCCCAATATGGCAAAGGGAACAAGCATCAAAATCCAGAAGGTTCAGAGAACCCCCCTCAAAATCAATAAGAATAGGTCCACACCCCGTCACCTGATAGTAAAATTTACAAGTCTTAGTGACAAAGAAAAGATCCTGAAAGCAGCCCGGGAAAAGAAGTCTGTAACGTACAATGGTAAAAATATTAGATTGGCAGCAGACTTATCCACAGAGACCTGGCAGGCCAGAAAGAGCTGGCATGATATATTCAGAGTACTAAATGAGAAAAACATGCAGCCAAGAATACTATATCCAGCTAGGCTATCATTGAAAATAGACGGAGAGATTAAAAGCTTCCAGGACAAACAAAAACTGAAAGAATTTGCAAACACCAAGCCAGCTCTACAGGAAATATTGAAAGGGGTCCTCTAAGCAAAGAGAGACCCTAAAAGTAGTAGATCAGAAAGAAACAAAGACAATATACAATAACAGTCACCTTACAGGCAATAAAATGGCACTAAATTCATATCTCTCAATACTTACCCTGAATGTGAATGGGCTAAATGCCCCAATCAAAAGACACAGGGTATCAGAATGGATAAAAAAACAAAACCCATCTATATGTTGCCTACAAGAAACTCATCTTAAACCCGAAGACACCTCCAGGTTTAAAGTGAGGGGGTGGAAAAGAATTTACCATGCTAATGGACATCAGAAGAAAGCAGGAGTGGCAATCCTTATATCAGATCAATTAGATTTTAAGCCAAAGATTATAATAAGAGATGAGGAAGGACACTATATCATACTCAAAGGAACTGTCCAACAAGAAGATCTAACAATTTTAAATATCTATGCCCCTAACGTGGGAGCAGCCAACTATATAAACCAATTAATAACAAAATCAAAGAAACACATCGACAATAATACAATCATAGTAGGGGATTTTAACACTCCCCTCACTGAAATGGACAGATCATCCAAGCAAAAGATCAACAAGGAAATCAAGGCCTTAAATGACACACTGGACCAGATGGACATCACAGATCTATTCAGAACATTTCATCCCAAAGCAACAGAATACACATTCTTCTCTAGTGCACATGGAACATTCTCCAGAATAGATCACATTCTTGGTCCTAAATCAAGTCTCAACCGGTATCAAAAGATTGGGATCATTCCCTGCATATTTTCAGACCACAATGCTCTAAAGCTAGAACTCAATAACAAGAGGAAATTTGGAAAGAACCCAAATACATGGAGACTAAACAGCATCCTTCTAAAGAATGAATGGGTCAACCAGGAAATCAAAGAAGAATTGAAAAAATTTATGGAAACAAATGATAATGAAAACACAACAGTTCAGAATCTGTGGGACACAACAAAGGCAGTCCTGAGAGGAAAATATAGCGGTACAAGCCTTTCTCAAGAAACAAGAAAGGTCTCAGGTACACAACCTAACCCTACACCTAAAGGAGCTGGAGAAAGAACAAGAAAGAAACCCTAAACCCAGCAGGAGAAGAGAAATCATAAAGATCAGAGCAGAAATCAATGAAATAGAAACCAAAAAAACAATAGAACAAATCAACGAAACTAGGAGCTGGTTCTTTGAAAGAATTAATAAGATTGATAAACCCCTGGCCAGACTTATCAAAAAGAAAAGAGAGAGGACCCAAATAAATAAAATCATGAATGAAAGAGGAGAGATCACAACGAACACCAAAGAAATACAGACAATTATAAGAACATACTATGAGCAACTCTACGCCAACAAATTTGACAATCTGGAAGAAATGGATGCATTCCTAGAGACATATAAACTACCACAACTGAACCAGGAAGAAATAGAAAGCCTGAACAGACCCATAACCAGTAAGGAGATTGAAACAGTCATCAAAAATCTCCAAACAAACAAAAGCCCAGGGCCAGACGGCTTCCCGGGGGAATTCTACCAAACATTTAAAGAAGAACTAATTCCTATTCTCCTGAAACTGTTCCAAAAAATAGCAATAGAAGGAAAACTTCCAAACTCATTTTATGAGGCCAGCATCACCTTGATCCCAAAACCAGACAAGGATCCCAACAAAAAAGAGAACTACAGACCAATATCCTTGATGAACACAGATGCAAAAATTCTCGCCAAAATACTAGCCAATAGGATTCAACAGTACGTTAAAAGGATTATTCACCACGACCAAGTGGGATTTATTCCAGGGCTGCAAGGCTGGTTCAACATCCGCAAATCAATCAATGTGATACAACACATTAATAAAAGAAAGAACAAGAACCATATGATACTCTCCATAGATGCTGAAAAAGCATTTGACAAAGTACAGCATCCCTTCCTGATCAAAACTCTTCAAAGTGTAGGGATAGACGGCACATACCTCAATATTATCAAAGCCATCTATGAAAAACCCACCGCAAATATCATTCTCAATGGAGAAAAACTGAAAGCTTTTCCGCTAAGGTCAGGAACACGGCAGGGATGTCCATTATCACCACTGCTATTCAACATAGTACTCGAAGTCCTGGCCTCAGCAATCAGACAACAAAAGGAAATTAAAGGCATCCAAATCGGCAAAGAAGAAGTCAAACTATCACTCTTCGCAGATGATATGATACTCTATGTGGAAAACCCAAAAGACTCCACTCCAAAACTGCTAGAACTTGTACAGGAATTCAGTAAAGTGTCAGGATATAAAATCAATGCACAGAAATCAGTTGCACTTCTCTACACCAACAACAAGACAGAAGAAAGAGAAATTAAGGAGTCCATCCCATTTACAATTGCACCCAAAACTATAAGATACCTAGGAATAAACCTAACCAAAGAGACTAAGAATCTATACACAGAAAACTATAAAGTACTCATGAAAGAAATTGAGGAAGACACAAAGAAATGGAAAAATGTTCCATGCTCCTGGATTGGAAGAATAAATATTGTGAAAATGTCTATGCTACCTAAAGCAATCTACACATTTAATGCAATTCCTATCAAAGTACCATCCATTTTTTTCAAAGAAATGGAACAAATAATCCTAAAATTTATATGGAACCAGAAAAGACCTCGAATAGCCAAAGGAATATTGAAAAAGAAAGCCAAAGTTGGTGGCATCACAATTCCGGACTTCAAGCTCTATTACAAAGCTGTCATCATCAAGACAGCATGGTACTGGCACAAAAACAGACACATAGATCAATGGAACAGAATAGAGAGCCCAGAAATGGACCCTCAACTCTATGGTCAACTCATCTTCGACAAAGCAGGAAAGAATGTCCAATGGAACAAAGACAGCCTCTTCAATAAATGGTGTTGGGAAAATTGGACAGCCACATGCAGAAAAATGAAATTGGATCATTTCCTTACACCACACACGAAAATAGACTCAAAATGGACGAAGGATCTCAATGTGAGAAAGGAATCCATCAAAATCCTTGAGGAGAACACAGGCAGCAACCTCTTCGACCTCAGCCGCAGCAACATCTTCCTAGGAACATCACCAAAGGCAAGGGAAGCAAGGGCAAAAATGAACTTTGGGGATTTTATCAAGATCAAAAGCTTTTGCACAGCAAAGGAAACAGTTAAAAAAACCGAAAGACAAGTGACAGAATGGGAGAAGATATTTGCAAATGACATATCAGATAAAGGGCTAGTGTCCAAAATCTATAAAGAACTTAGCAAACTCAACACCCAAAGAACAAATAATCCAATCAAGAAATGGGCAGAGGACATGAACAGACATTTCTGCAAAGAAGACATCCAGATGGCCAACAGACACATGAAAAAGTGCTCCATATCACTCGGCATCAGGGAAATACAAATCAAAACCACCATGAGATATCACCTCACACCAGTCAGAATGGCTAAAATTAACAAGTCAGGAAATGACAGATGCTGGCGAGGATGCGGAGAAAGGGGAACCCTCCTACACTGTTGGTGGGAATGCAAGCTGGTGCAACCACTCTGGAAAACAGCATGGAGGTTCCTCAAAATGTTGAAAATAGAACTACCCTATGACCCTGCAATTGCACTGCTGGGTATTTACCCTAAAGATACAAACGTAGTGATCCGAAGGGGCACGTGCACCCGAATGTTTATAGCAGCAATGTCTACAATAGCCAAACTATGGAAAGAACCTAGATGTCCATCAACAGACGAATGGATAAAGAAGAGGTGGTATATATACACAATGGAATACTATGCAGCCATCAAAAGAAATGAAATCTTGCCATTTGCGACGACGTGGATGGAACTAGAGGGTATCATGCTTAGCGAAATAAGTCAATCGGAGAAAGACAACTATCATATGATCTCCCTGATATGAGGGAGAGGAGATGCAACATGGGGGGTCGAGGGGGTAGGAGAAGAGTAAATGAAACAAGATGGGATTGGGAGGGAGACAAACCATAAGTGACTCTTAATCTCACAAAACAAACTGAGGGTTGATGGGGGGAGGGGGTTAGGAGAGGGGGTGGGGTTATGGATATTGGGGAGGGTATGTGCTATGGTGAGTGTTGTGAAGTGTGTAAACCTGGCGATTCGCAGACCTGTACCCCTGGGGATAAAAATATATGTTTATAAAGCTGCAAAAAAAAAAAAAAAAAAAACTTTCTGGAAAAAAAAAAAAAATGCCCCACTCCATCCCTCACCCTTTCCCAACTTCAGCTCAATTGGTTGGGGGTTTTCAAATTCATGGTCACTTTCTGCAGGCCCTATCCTGACCTTCCAGTTGTCTACTCATGTAACAATGTATCCGTAACCAGACAGAGAGGCATTAGTGTCAGTACCAGAGCAGTTGTGGAGAGAACCAGTTCCCTCTAGGGCGTTGAGGGCTCCCACTGAGGAGATGACTTTCATGTGCTGCGCTAACCCAGTGGAACCAGGGAAGGTTGGACAAGAAGATGGAATGCTGAAGGTTGAGTAAGAGTAGACCAGGCAGCACCAGGAGCTTGGAAGAAGCCTGGCTGTACCAAGGACTCCTATCCTCCTTAATTTTACTAAGTCATAGGCCAAGTCAGGTGGGCTCAGGGAAGGCTGTAGGTCTACTTCCAGGTTCAAAACTTAAATGAGGACTATAGGATTGTGGTGATAGCCATGAGCAAAGTCAAAAATTCCTAAGGGCAAGGTGACCCAACTCTCCCTGTCCATAAAACTTTTTTTTCCTAGGCTCAAAATAGTGTCTGTGTTAGGAGGAGTGGGGGTTTGCAGTAAGGAGGATCAATTTTGAGTGCCTTTGTGCCCAGGTGCTTTACAAATGCTGCCTAGGCAATAGAAACGAACTTGCTATTTAAAACAAACAAAAAACCTCTTTTCTAATTATTAAGAGCACAGTCTCTTAATTTAAAAGAACAGAAAATACATAAGATGAAGATTTAAAAATAAAACCACCCATAAATCTATCACTATCTTTTGTCTAGGTATTTATAAGCACATACATATGGGGACTATACTGCATTCGCAGCTTTATTTTGCTTTTGTCCCAGTTATGGTGTGAATACTTTGAGTAAATGTTACAATGTGAACACTATGAGTAAATATTAAGACATTAAGAGACTATATAATTATTTTTGTAATGAATTTTCATATGTGAGTAATTTAATCACCCCCCTATTAGAAATTTCTCATTTTCCATTCCTTTAAATAGCTCTTAGCATACAAAGGTATATAAGTGGCCTGCCATTTTATTTTGCCTCCCTCTACTAGCAAAGGTCACGTTTTCATATTTTATTACACTTTTGTCTGCGGTTGGTCCATTCTGCAACTTAAGTTATGCTTTTTGCAATATCCACAAATTATTCTAAGACCATGGTCTCCTCTGCTTCTCCCTTAAATTCTTGAGGAGCAGGCAGGAGGTCAGTGTGATCCATTCCTCTGCCCTCAGCCCAAGCTCTCTTTAGAAGGACAGCAATCAGACCAAGGTCTAGGGTTCTCAGGGAGTCCTGAGATGAGCTGCTCAGGTCAGGTGTAAACCCATGCATGCCTGAAGATCTCCTCTAAGCTCTAACCCTGGCTCTTTGAACCTGACTGAGGTAGCAAGGTGCTTGGTGTACATGTGTTTGCATCTCAGCGTTAGTCTGGGACACAACTTAAGAAAAACCATGAACCAACAAACATTCTGTTTTTTCTTTTCAGTGCCGTTCATGAAATTTACTTTTAATGTTACATTACATAAATGTAACATTTCACCTAAAACTTGTCATGAAAATTCCTTAGAACTCAAAAGTACTTTTAATTAATCATGTGCTTAAGGTCTCAAGTTGGTTGAATATATCATTACCTAAAACATGTGATAATGATCTAATTTTTTCCTATAATTTAATAAAAAATTCTAACACAAATGCACATTTGTCAAGGGAGAATGGTTTTGGAGGTAGCCCTCCATCGTTTGGGGATCTGTCTTTTCTGCTGTAATGTGATCTCTTCCGTGGCAGGAACAGTCTCATTTATCCGCTACAAGATCAAATCCAGGGTCTGGCACACAAGCAGCATTTTAACAATATTTACTGGGAGGAATCAAAGAAAAGCTGGTAACTTTCACTTTAACAGATGAACATTTGATATGCACTTTTGCAGAAAACTATAATCACCTAAACTGTTACCAAAGCAGCATTATGCATACTCAAAATGAATGCCTGAGTAAGTTTATGTGTGGATTAGATCAGGTAACAGGTCATGTTCCCAAATCCAGAAAACAGCAATACCGTTTCTATAGCTGGGAAATCAGAGAAAGGCCTGTGAGGAACTGTTTCATTATCTTTTTCTTTTTTTTTTAAAACATGGATGCTAATTTGAGGATTTGGGGGGAGGAATTCGTGAATGAAGAAAAGGCTCTTCCAGATGACCTATATTTCTCGTCACAGATCACATAGCAAAAGATGGCAGGTAACCAAAAAGTATCAACTGGGCCATACTAGATTTTATATGTATATGAGAATGGGACAGAAGGAAAATGAAGCCTGGACGTGAACTGTGTGAACTGATTAAAGAGAGACTTCAGAACGTGAGATCCTATTGGCCAAGGCCTAAAAGGGAAGGTGGTTTAAGAAAGTTGAGAAGTGGGTCACCTGGGTGGCTCAGTGGGTTAAAGCCTCTGCCTTCGGCTCAGGTCATGATCTCAGAGTCCTGGGATGGAGCCCCACATCGGGCTCTCTGCTCAGCAGGGAGCCTGCTTCCTCCTCTCTCACTGCCTGCCTCTCTGCCTACTTGTAATCTCTGTCAAATAAGTAAATAAAATCTTTAAAAAAAAATTTTTTAAATATTAAAAAAAAAAAGAATTAAAAAAAAAAGAAAGTTGAGAAGCTTTAAAATTTGATCCTGACTGATGACATAAGAAGAAAGGGCAGAGAACTTAAGAATATCTGATATGGCTAAAGGAGTTCCTGAGTCAAATCAGATTATCAAAGGGAAATGGAGGCATGTAACCAATAATTAATACAGAAGCAAAGATGCAAATAGTAAAAGGCAGTTAAAGCCCAGAATGAAACGAAATGAGGGGGAAAGGAGTTTTCCTGTTACATTCTAAACAAATGATGAATAGGGCCTTCCTGAATAGGATGGCATGATGTAAACCCCCTGCAGCTCCTCAAGCTCCACAAGGCTGGGACCGTGTGGTCTTGACCTCAGTACACCCAGGAGCTAGCACAGGGACCGACATCCATAAATTACTTAAACCCCATTAATAGAAGGATAAGTCAGATTCAACTTCTACTTGTTTTTCTGTGGGGGAAAAAAAAAAGATTTTCAGAATGGAAAATGTGTAATGAACATGAGAAACAAATGAAATTACTATATTTGATAACAGCCTAAAAGAGAAAAATTTGGAGTTAATCTAAGAAAGTACTTGCTAGTAACTCAGAGGGCCTTAAAACTGATACAGATATCTTAAGAGGTGGTAAATGCCATTATTAAATTTATTAGTAATGAAATTTCCTTCATTCTTTTTCCAGCATTTATAAAACCATTTTGAATTAATAATACCACTGTATCAACTTTTTATCTCATTATATAATGATTACTACATATAGTTAAATTGGAAAATAAATTATAAATGCCCTGTTCCTTTTGTTCCTAAAAACTGCGTAAAATTTCACTAAGCACTCTTGTTGCATCAAACCTTTTTATAAATGTTTATAAAAATAAAAGTAAAATTACAATGTCTTCCTCTTAAATGCAGCATTCTCACTCAAGGTGCTAATATCTTTTTAAGTAAAAATTATCCATTTTCCCAATTATTTTTCTGAGATAAAGCAGGCATTTGATTAAAATGGAAACTGATATATTAGATCACTTACAGAGTCTGTGGAAACACTAAACCACTGTTCACCTCCTACTCAATCAGGGTTTGGAGTGTGATATGTGTAGAAGGGGAGTGTGTAAAATGACACAGTTTGAAAATCAACCAAACAAAGAGCATATTGGATCTTTGTGGAAAAAAATATCCGAGAAAAAGTACACTATGGAAGGCAGTGTTGAGGACAAGAAAACTTTCATAATTATGAACTTTATTTTTATTTACTATGCCAACATTTTCAGGAAAGAGACTTTACATCCAATTTTTATAACTCATTTTACAAGCAAATTCTAATATACAGTATTTACTCTGGTTTTTAAAATCAATGGGGAAAACAATACTGCAGATATTAAAAACTGTGGTGTTTTTGTTTTTAGTTAGTAATGACTTAGAGACTTCAAATTTGTAGGGTCAGTATTATTTTGTTATGGTGACGCTCTAACGAGGAGAAAGTGGGTAGCTTTTCCCCAACGCAGTTATAATATATGATATGTAACTTTAATTAATAGCATAGTTGTAGATTGGCACCCACAATCATCATCATTTATCCAAGTGTATTCTTTCAAATTGCTGCAGCAGAAAAACTGAAGGGAAGTGTGGAAAGAAAATTAGAAAATATAATTCAAGCATCAGAATGAAGAAAAATAGCAAGGCCATCATCCTCAAGGAAAAACATCAGGGATTTGTATTACAGCTTAATTAATTTTCAAATGTGCACATAGGCATGCAAACATAACCACCCAAACTAATGCATAAACATGAAAACTACTGTGTAACAGGAAGAGTAAACGGAAACTATGCTGCAGTCTTACTGAACTTCATTGCAAGCCTAGCTGGTGACTCCAAATTACATCGTCAGTGCCCCAGAGACCAGGAAACCATCATGACAACTCTGCTCAGAAACTGAAAAGTGCACTTCTGTGTCTGTAACAACCATCTATGCTACAGGAAGACCAGAAGTGACAGCTATGGTGGGGGGAATCATGTTCTCTTTGACACACTGAGTAAAATACTTAAGGGTACCATGAAACATTCAAAGAACTTAGTGCTTTAATGAGTAAAGTGACATGCTGAGGATATAATTCTGTGAAAGGCTGTACTTCAAACAGCAACAATTACAGAGAAATTCATTTGAACAAAGAAAGCCACGCCCAAGAGGCATTTTGATATTTCAGGCACAACTCCAAGCAATTAAGCTTATTTAAAGTGCAAGTCTGATACCTTCTCTCATTATTCAGATTTTTACTTGTTAAAATACTTACTAAGTTCCCTAACATCTATATAAATACAATGAACAGTAGTCTATATGCCTGAAAATATTGCACAAATTAAAATGAGACTCCAAAAGAAAAATGCTAGAGGGTCTCAGTTATTAGAAACATTCTAAGTGATATAACTATATAATCCTTTGTTTAATGCCTTAAAATCATCTGCACCTGTACTGATTAACTCCTTAGGCCAAGCTTTCTCTAAAGAATCTGATATACGTCCATCCCATCAACAGCCGAATGTCTAATTCTACATGCTCTATTACTTTTCTCACTCACGAATGTGAAACTTAACCAACCCCCACAAAACTTTTTCTTCAGGATTTATAATTCATATATGCAGCCATCTTCACCGAAATCACAAGAACTCAGAAAAAAAGCGATCTGAGTTTTACATAGAGGAGGATTTGGCACAGAGTTGACTTAGAGAAGCACTAAACAGAGATCAAGCCAAATCTGAGAGTGATCCCTGATTATTCAGGTGAGTTACATCCTCACCTCATTTCTGACTTCATTGCCATGGAGCAGTTTTAAAAGAAATATTCATGCAGTTTTTAAAAGCAAACTGCAGGCAAAACTTGTTTTGTACAAGCATCCTAGATTTTTTTCTCTTAAATATATTATGCTTCATTATTACATTGCTGAGCCAAGACTGTGGCTCAACAAAAGCACAGAGAAGTTGATAAACTGATGGGTTAATATTTCTATAAATTCATCAGGAAGAAAAAATAGAGCAGGAAAAAGACTGGAATAAACAAATTGCAGGAGTCAACATTTTTATATAAAAGCTATTTCCCTCAGACTAGGGAGTCAAAAATAAAGTAAAAGTTTTGAACTTTTCCCTTAAAGGATTACTTGTAAATAATGTTTCACAAGAGTCTACACCAACTTCTAAACAAACCAAAAACCAATTCATCAATGTTTACTTTAGGAAAATATAGTGTGATAACATCCCATTTGCAATATATGAGATCAGTTATCTTTCTCCTTCAAGATGATACACCACATGTACCCACTTACAGCTGCCAGCCATCACTTCCTGTCTCTAGGAACAAAGAAGAGCTTTGCTGATATGTCTGAGTACTTTACACTAACAATATCTGGACTATGTGAAAATCTTTCTGAACTTTAGTGTTTCTCTGACAAAAGTGCTGCTGAATGAGACTCTGGTACTAGATTTGTGTTGCTCACCACTTACCAATCCAAGAATGATTTTCATATCCAGTGAATGGCAGATTCACTTGAATGGTCCTCTGGGAGGTAAGGGAAGACTGCATCAAAATGACAGTAAACAGCTCTTTCAAAATTTCCACTAAAGCACTTGCTGTTGTTTTTCTTAAAAAGGGCAATTTCACCAGTGAACATTTTTAAAATGTAATCCTTAGAATTTGAGTGACTAAGTTTTTGGTCATAATCCCTTATGATACATTTTTGGTCAGCTGATTACAACAAAAGGCTATCTGTCTGAAAAGCATTAATTCTAATTAAAGCAGCAACAGGTGAACAGCCTCAAGATGACATGATTTGGGAGAACAGAGGGCAAATTTACTGAACCATCTGATGAGTGGCCGGCAGCATGATTGGGTTAGAGCATATGGTCCCTTGGCAGTTCCCCAGCTACCTTCCTAGAACATTAGGATCACCTTTAATACCTTTTAATAAAATACAATGTCCCTCTCCAATTCTATTTTTCATCCCAAATCTACTTCTCAAGAAACTGCCATTCAAACACACTAACATAAAAGGGAAACCTGGAAAACTCTTAAAAAAAAAAAAATTTTTTTCAGCTTTCTCAAGATAGTCGTACTTAAGTTTATAATTATTCTCAAAATATTTTAACTGTTTTGCTATAGAAAATAGTTTCAATCCTTCTCTGTGGGGTATTTATAACTCACCAAAGTTTGTGCAAACATTTCAAGTCCATTATTCCAGTCTTCAGATATTAGCAGAAAGTCAATAAATATAAATATCAAAATAAAGACTTAATTTAAAATATAAGCTGTGGAACTTTAAAACAGCTATCATGGATCCAGAAGCCTATAGGATTCGAAACAACTACCAGGAAAACTCTAGCACCAACAACACATGTTACAAAATGAATACACCTTCAGGTATAGGCTTCAAGATATAATCCAAGCTTTCCAAAATCTATGGAGTAACAAAATCAAATACAAATGTTGTGTGTCTGTGTATGTGTGTGCACGCGCGCACGCAAAACAGGATACTAAAGCAACATATAATTGGTTTTTATATCACATGAAACATTTTTAGCCAGCAGAGTTTGGTAAATAAATAAATACTGAGACTAACTGGCTGATCCTAGCAAGGAAAAACAAAACTTACATAGACTTCCCACTAAAAGCCTGATCTCTTTTATTCATCACAAAGCTTTTGCATAGACCTTTTGAATACACAAATCACTGGCCAGAATTTTACTTATAGTCTACCATCTTCAATTATCACCATATCTCTAGTTAAAACAGTAACCATATTCACAGGAGGGACAAGTGAAAAAGGGTGAGGCTCTAAGAACCACATTTAATACAGACCTTAAAAGGACTAAATGAGCAAAGCACATTTCTTGCCTGCTAAGTGGAATATTATGAACTTTCTGATGTGCAGAGAGATGGATAACATTAATTAGAGCCTTCAGTAGGCCTCTGAAATGGGTAAGCAAACTTTTGTGTTTACCTGAGACAAATATGCTCAAATGCCGTGTACTTCAACCAGGATATAAAATGGAAGAGCCAAACTATTAGAAGCTTCCACATTTTAATTTTAAGATTTGCAAGCTTTCAATGGAACCTCCATCATGGTAGCAAACTGCACATAAAGCTATTACAGAACAGATTGTTTTTTAAAAAAACAAATTGGCAGGTGATGGCTACGCACTTAATGTATCTTTGGTTTAGGAAGACGGGAGTATCGATTAGAGGCCAAACAATCCCCAGAATTCAAATTGCCATTCAGATTCTGCATGATTTCTTTTCTTCTTATTAGAGGCCTTGGGATGCTTGTCTTGGCCTGGAAGTTTTGAGGCTCTAGTTGGGAGCTGCTTATTTGTTTTTGTCTAAAAGAGCCAGAAGGGGGGCGGAGCTTAGATGCTTTTGGATTTGGATTACTTGCAAGATTTGTTTGACTAGATGTTGGCTGAAGTTTTGATGAATTCCATGGTGTGGTTACTGACGACTTTTTATAAATGGGATTTCTACTTGGAGATGATTCAGAAACTGGAGGAGGTACCAAAGAATTTGAGATGGATGGCTTAAAAAGCGGTAAGGACTTGGGCTGGGACGTATAGCCCTCCAGTGAAGACTGATTTCTTCCAACTCTCTTAGTCTGGTCTACTGTACTTGACTGGGGAAGTGTCTGAAGGGAAGTAGGTACAAATTGCATGTCACTAATTTGATTATTTGCCGAATGATAAGGCTCTTGAGCATTCGTGGTCATGTTCAAGTTTGCTTCAGAAGATGTACTCTTCGCCCCATCCTCGGCGAATTGTGGGCTTGAAGAAAAAGGCCGGTCTTCCAGATCACAGCTGCTTTCTTGTTGTAAGCCGTGTGTAAAGCTTTCATCCAGATGTGCCACACTCTGCTGTATGCCCTGGACGGTGCACTCACTGTGGGCCTCGATATGCTGCGGCTTTATTAGTTTTCCCTGGGCGTGGTCTGTGGGTCTGGGAAGGCTGCTGGAAGGCTGTAGTACTTGAGGCTATTAAAATTAAAAACAACATTAAGCAACAATTCATTTTACAAATGCCACTCAGAATTTATGTAAGTTCCAATTAGGCTGTGTTGACACTTATGTATTAATATGAGAAGTATGTGGGGTTTTTTAATAGAAAAATAAACTGTAATATTCAAGTGAATTAATGAGACACATAAAAGAGTGATAATGCAAACAAAAAATGATACAGGCAGTAAACACTAAACAAGATTTGAAATCAAACAGGGGAAAAGAAAAATCTTAAAGTACTTATTTATTGTACAAAAAAAAAGATTTCCTGCCTTGATTCATTAAGTATTTAAAACTTTGTATGTAATATAGCTTGACAGAATGATTTCTATAGCACTTTGCTTTAATCTTCAAAAAGCACAAATAAAACCTGTGACCATTCAGAATATTACCCATTTTAAAGACTTTTTATTTTTTAAAGGAAAGCTGTTTAACACTTTAATTTATCACACTTGGCTAGAGAAGTATTAATTTAAAAGTGTCAAGGTGCTGTACTTCTATCAAGAATTAAAAATATAAGCAGATAAACAATGTTTAGATTGATCATATTCTCTGTTGATGTGAAATTCTAATTACTCTAACAAAAACGGGTCAATACACTTAGCTAATACTAAGCTACCTTTAACATTCTCGTTGAAAAGTTTCAGAATAAAATGTCTTCACAGCTTATTTGTTCTGTCTCACTGACATATGAGGGATCAAGTAAGGTTTTGGTAAATGGAAAACAGTTACCCTGTCCAGAATGAACATTCATTTAAGATTTAAAACAATACCCTTTTGAATAACAACTGAGAGTAAAACGAATGTGAAATTACCTGTAACTTGAACTAAAGCTGAGAAGCCTACAGTAACAGAATTCTTTAGGCCAATATGCCTCACACACACTTCTCTGGAGCTCACTGTGAGATTATATTCTACATAAATCAGGAGAAACATGCAACTTCTATTACTCTTGGGCGGTCAGTAAAGAAATATGAAACTTAAAGTTATCTTTCAATGGCCCAGATAGAGTATATGAGGCAGAGCCTACAGGTTATATCCTATTATAAGGGAAGTTGTTATCAATGTATAAACACAATACACATCATTTCCTACTAAATAATGTGGATCGCAAATATAAAAATGTTTGACAAAGGGCTCTGAAACACAGACTTTAAAGGGTCAGCTTTAATTAATAATTTTTTTTTGCTACACTAATGCACAAAAAAATCTACATAGTATCTCTAATTTCTCCAACCAAAGGGGCAAATCTATTTATACTACATCATTCATGTTTTGTCACTTTTTCATCTCCTTGGCCAGTACTAGATGACGGCTGCTGGCGCCAAGAGTCAGGCACATTATGGCAGGGTTAAGATGACTGTGAGCAAAGTTTAATGACTTGTAGAAGGATGGCTGGCCAGGATGATATAGGGCCAACTGGCTATTTTAAAAATCAGTAAAATCAAGATAATGACTATTCAAAATTCATATAGAATATTACATAAACTCTTATTTTAGGATATTAAAACTAATAAGCAAGCTCAGTTTCTGCTTCAAGCTAAATGTCCTAAACTTTAAAGTCCAGTGGGCATTTTCACAATAAATCACCACAGAAATGAATCAACTGTCCTTCGAGAAGGAAGGTACTAAAATCACCAGGTAATGACAATTAGTTGGGATTCCCTAGAAAAAAAAAGTGCCAATCATCATACATTTTAGAAAGATTAGTAAAAATATAGAGCAGGACCATATTAAGCAAACCAAGAATCTACCAAAAGGGGAAAAGGCAACCAAAGAAGGCAAAGGTGCACCAATCAAATGGTTGACTTAATGGAGATTTACTTTCCCTTTTTACCTCTCTTCAAAACCTTCAACAATATCAAAAGATACTCTAATCTTGAGTTAAAAATCATAAAGCAACTTAAGACATTTGAAAATGTAACAATTTAAAAATGACTTTATTGTAATATGCCTATTGCTAGTAAGAAAAAAAGGTATAAGTATCAGCTCAAAGCATATAAATGTATGATTTCCTAATTAAGTAATAAATTTATCATTAAGATAACCAACATCCAGAAAAGGGGTACTGTGAACTGTAGATAAATTATCCATTTGCACTGATTATAGTAGTCCCCTTCCTTATCTGCAAGAATAAGTTCCAAAACCTCCAAGTGGATGCCTGAAACTGCAGAGAGTAATGAATCCTATATATACTATGCTTTTCCCTATACGTACTTACCTACGATAAAGTTTAATTTATAAATTGGGCACAATAAGGGATTAACAAAAACTACTAATAATTAGAGAACAATTATAACGTAACTGTAATAAAAGTTATGTGAATTGTGGTCTCTCTCAAAATATCTTATTGTACTGTGTTCACCCTTCTTGTGATATGAGATGATAAAAGGTAAATGATGTAGGAGTTGTGACATAGCATTAAGACTACTATTGATCTTCTGACGGTATGTCAGAAGGACAATCATCTGCTTCCAGATAGCAGTCAACAGCAAGTAACCGAAACCACACAAATTACAGAAACCAAAACCGTGGATAAGATGGGGGGACTACTGTACTTTGATGACCCAACTGACTACTGCTTATCAGAGAACTAAATGGAAGTACAGCAGGAAGATGTGCTGCATGTATTAAATGCAATAAAGCTCCATATCAAATATTGAAGAAATAGGAAATAATCAGGTTTTTAAAAATAATAAAATTTTGAGTCTTCTGAGAGGAGTTAGGTTGAACAGTTATACAAAGATGCCTATCACTTAAATAAAGTGAATAAATTAATGGTTTCTAAGTGCTTTATAAATAATGCAGATTTTGTAGTTTTAGCAAACATTAATTTTAGTGCTGTGATCTAATTTCCCTATCCCCAAATAAATGTCATAATTTATTATTTATTTGGAAACTAGTTTGGAAATCAATTCCACTACCATAAGAAGAAAGTTTCTCAAAGAAGATGAAGAAATGACTACAGTGAGGACCAAAAAAATGACTTCTCCTAAAGGTGGATGACTGTGTAGAACTGCTTGCCCACTAAAGACTGAATTGTCATTAGTTACCTGCTGGTGACTTAAGAAACACGCTGTCTCTTATCCTCTAGTAAATAAAACAAAGATGCATTCTGATAGCTTGTTGCTTGAGGCACAGTTTCCCCCAAATTCTAAAGCCTCAACTGTATTAACATAAAGTCAAGATACTAATAATTCTTCTTGCCCACATTCATTACTGCTTCTATGCTGTCAGATACCTTTAGAATATATTCTAAATAAATAAGTAAGATCTCATATTCTCAGAGATAATAAGACTAATAGGAAGGAACATCAAAGACCATTCATTTTTTAAAGGTCTACAATATATCATGCATTGTTCTAAGTATAGAAAAATATGGAGCTGAATACAATGCTATTCCTGTGGAACCCAAAGACCTAGTGTGAGGGAGATGGGTAAACAGATGATGACACCATGTCTCAAGCATAACAACATATGAGAACAAAAAGGAAAAATATGCCTGATTGTAGAGGTCATAGAAGGCATACAAGAGTTACAAATAATCTGAACTGAGTTTTAAGATGAGTTAAGAGTTTGCCGAGTAGATAAGAAGGGAGGAAACTTCAGGGTAGAGAGCCAGTACATCTAAGCACAAAGGCAAAAAAAGAATATGCTAAGTTCTAGTAACTTCAAATTGTTAGACTGAATTTGGAAATCACAGTGTTGGTGGGAAAACATAGGCAAGAACCAGCTCATAAAGAAACTCATATCAGGCTAAGTGGTTATGACTTTATGCAACAGATGATGGCAGACACTGATAAATTTTAAACAGAGGAATCATAAGATCCAATGTGTATTTTACAATGTTATTTTAGTGGAATTAGTGAGTAACATACAGGAAGGGTGATTGTAAGGAGCATGCTATAACAGCTAAGATGATAAATTATAAGGGTCTTAATATACTTCATGAAAGCAAAACTAGAAAGGATTGGAAGATTTTTTTAAAGGTGATCAGGTAAGCAGGTTTGGAAGGTTTGGAAGGAATTCAAGATGAGTTACAGGTTTCTTCCTTTGGAGATGGATGATGAGGTACTAATCTGTATCCAAAAAAAGTTGCCCACCAGCTCATTCATTTCATAGCCTCAGCAACCCAAAAGACTCAGAGCTCAAAAGGAATCCTAGCACCTACTTGGGGGGTAGGGCAGACTTTAGGAAACACCCTGTAGTCACAAATAAGTACAGCATTAGCACTCCATCCTTGCTACTTACAGAATGGTTGGTTACTGAAGCTTTAAAATGTGAATGTATCCCCAGATTTGACGAGCGAAGTGCTTCTAGACTCAGTAAGTTCATATCTTACTTTAGTTAGATCCATAAACCTTATCAGCACACCATTCTGAGAATTCTCAGAAACAACGGTTATAGGTATCAAGGTCAAGAGTGCCAGAGGCACTACTGGGTACCTGTGCAAGCAATTGGTAGGATCTTCAATGATAATCTTAAATGTCTATTTTGGGCTGCTTACAAAGATAACCAGAAATATGAGCTCCTTACAGGAATGTACCATGCTTTGTTTTTCTTGTAGTTGGTATTCTTAGTATTTGGCACACAGTAAGGATTAAATATATATTTTCTAGATAAATTAACAAATAAATGAAATTAGTAAGTGGTATATTCCAAAAATTGCTTCTTAGGTAATAAATAATCAAAATGATACTTCCCTCTTAGGTTAGTGATACAGCACTAATAACCAAATAAAAACAAGTTAAAAAAAAAACTGATGAAAAAGAAATCTTATAGCAGAAAAAAAAAGTTTTCTCTAAATAAGTTTGGGGTTAGCATAACGATTAATGTTTAGAAGGGATGCAGGAAGAATTATAATTTAACTAGGACATAGCAACTCTCGTGACCTACTAGCCAAGCTACAAATATTTTTTACCTGGAGATCGACATTTCTGAATGAAATAAGTTAGGAAAACTGTCTTAACAAGCATTCAACTATTTTCCATTTCTTATCCTAAAAATTAATATGATTATACATGTAAAACACGTAGCATAGGATCTGTTAGCATATCAAAAGTGCTCAATAAATGTCACCAATGATTATTAAAAGGTGTGAGAATGATGAATTCAAGCCATGGCCCTTTTATAACTGGGTTTTGGGGAAAAAAAGGGGGGGGCAAGTTCTATAGCAGTATAATAAACTAGTTGCTATAGAATAAGAGCTTTCTAGGCTTCAAATAAGTAATTCAGTACTGTCCGTTATATTGAAGTGTTTTAAATCCATAGCAGGCATATCTGATATGATACAGAAATCAAGGTTCCTCAAGTACCTTCCTGAAGATAAAACAGAGCTAGGACATGAAAGGCACTTCAAAGTATAGAGAGAATTTATATATGGCTATATGGAGGAGCTAGTACAATACAATACTGAATCACTTAGCTTTCAGAATCAGACTGGTCTGGGTTTGAGTTTTGACTCACTTACTACTGGTGAGCTACTGGGTAAATTATCTTACTACTCTGGGATGGAATTTTATAACTTATAAAATGAAGATAATAGCAGTATTTACACTTCACTGAATTGTTGTAAATAATAAATGATAACATGCATACTAAAGGGCTTAGTATAGTGCCTGACACATTATAAATACTTGAGAAATGCTACATTCTGGGCTCTGAGAGAACAGCATTTCCCTTCTTCCAAGGATAAACAGTCAAACATAGTTTGCATGTAAGCTTACATATGTGATCTCTAAATATCCCAAGAGCCTCAGTGGAAAGTACTGTCTTATTTTTGTAGATGAGTAAACTGAGATTAAAAGAAATTAAGAAACATACTGAAATCCACATACTTGAGCAAATAGTAAAGCCAGAATTTGAAGTGACAGAGAATTTAAAATGCAGCACTAAAACTTTATTAATTCCAATGAGTTCACAGACTTTCAGAATATACAGTTTAGGAGGATGATTATTTTAAAAACTTAATGGGCAAATTCAATACCAACATTCAGGTACTAACTTTCCTGGATAATATCCTATGTCTTTCTCAGCTGATCTATCCTACACAAGATAAGTCCCAGACACCAAATTCAAGCCACACTATGCAGCAGTTATTTGGGGGTGAAAAATGTTTCCAAGTGACCTACTGGAGGAGATATACTGAACAAAAGGAAAGGCAAATTAGCATTCATCACTAAGAAAAACTTCACCTTCACTCTTTCCCATCATTTCAAAAATTTCTAGCATTAGCATAAGAAAAAATACTCAAGCAGTTTCTGTAAACATTTTGTTCTAGAATTACCAATGATAAGATGCCAGCTAGAAACGTCAAATCCTGAGAAAAATATGTCTAAGTGTGTAAGGTAGAAAGCAGGAAATGTTCTAAAGCATAATAATGCTACTGCATAGCAGATATAGGGATTACTTAAAATTATTTTCTTGGTACACACAAGTTTATTATTATTATTACTAAATACATTTTAAAGGCTAAAAGGAAGATGGAAATGGAGCCATCTGTAACATGCCTGTATTTTCATGCAGGCTCTGACATGCATCATGCAAATTGGAAAAAAAAAAAAAAACCAAAAAAACAGAAAGTGACTATGAGGAAGGTGGTAGGAAAAAATCTGAAATTGTACTGTACCACGCTTTGTCAGAGAAGTAATGGACTAACTTCTCAACTCCTTGCCAATAGCATAATGGGAGAGCAGAGACAAGAAAAAGACAGGACAATGGTGTCAGAGACCACACACAACACCAAGGAATTGCCATGACTGGGTATCGCAGCCAACAGTATTTGCTTAGCTTTTGTTGTGTTTTTCCAGGCAATATTATTTTATTTAGTATATTTATGTGAAAAGAAAACATTTTAAATAAATTTAAACCTTCCTGCTAAAGAGGTTTGCAAGTTAATATAAATATTCATGACCACAGAACAGTATATGTAAAACTTCTCACACTTAAAAGAAATCATTTAAAGAATCTTACCAAATAAAATATTGGAAGGGTTTTGACAATTTAATATTCATACTCCAAAGATCTAAAAAGGTTTAGCCACATGTAATCCCTTACAAAGCAAGTAGAAATCATTTCTTTAATAATTTCAGAAAGCCTTGCACATTATAAACTAAATACAATATTAGTTTACTTTTATTACTACTGCTGCATTAAAGACCAATTAAAGTATAATCTGATCTTCATGTATGTCTGTCTTAAATACGATGTTCTAAATTAAAAGCGAGGCTCCACATATCACTAAAAAGATGGAAGACATGACTGGATTCCTAGTATAACTAGATACGAAGAATTTTGCTCTGTAGTTCACATGAACCCAATCACTATTTCCAAAGTTTTCTGGAAACCAGGAATGCTCTTTTTCCTCTAGATCTCAGAATGGTATCTCTAGATCTCAGGGAATTTAGAAAAGATAACTGATTGACAAGTAGAAATTATATATAAACAAATTCTGAGACAAGGAGTTCAATGGCTTTTCTAAGTTGATCAGTTAACTTACTTGAAAACTATCAAACTATTAATATTGACTTAAGTAATAAGGATTTATGACCTAGGCACAATCAGTGTGAGATGCTTAATTTTCATGGGTCTTTATCTCTAAAACACAAAACCCATTAGCGTTTAACCTCTGGGACTCAGAATAGCTCAGAAAATAAAACTAAACATCATAAATAGTACTACTCCATTGCTGTGACCAATATGCATGGTATATTTATCCAGAGTACAATTTTGCAGGCATTATGGTACAAGAGATATGGCTAACAATTCCACAATCTACAGAACAGGTTGTTATAAAAGTCTTATGCAGAAAACAGCAATTGCTGTGTTTCTCATAATTACAAAGTGCCCAGTGAAACTGGTTTATGGGACAGCCTCCTGGACCATGAGTTTAATGCACATTTCTAGTCAATTAACCAATGACTAATAGCATTTGAAATTAGCTACAAAAATGGACAGAGTATCATATTCTGTATTATTTGTTCAGTTTTTCAGTTATCCTATTTTCCATTTCACTGAAAATATTTTATTTTTATGAAAAGTCACTCCCAGAGCTAATTTCTCATTAAAGCACTGAAGCTAATGCTACCCTTACATGTAAAATTGATTAAAGTCACATGGTGGAGCCAATCAGACTGAGCCACATTAACGTACACCTTATGAACATGTTTGGCAGTTCAACAGTACATATCAAGTGCTTCTAGAAAGTGCACACAGCCTTTGATTAAGCAACATCCTTCTAGAAATCTACCTAAGAGAGATGGTGATACTGATCTATACACAAGGATAAATGGCATTGCAAGCATGCCTCTATTTAATAGGGAAAAATGGAAACAACATCAATGCCCAACAATAGGAAAAGATTATAGTATAGCCACATAATAATATTATCATGTACCCATTAAAATGATGCTTTCAAGAAATATTACTGTTAACAAAAATGTTCATATGATACCATGTGAAAAAAAGCAAAACCAAAAATTAAGAAAATATGAGAGTATTATGTGTTTCAAGAGAAAGCACTATTTCATTCAACTTTTAACTGAATTTTAAATACACTCACATGTGTGCTGGGCTATTAAGTAAATAGTTTCATTTAATAAATACATACTGGATTGTGAAATAAAATGAATTTTAAGTGTCATTTGCTTGTGAAACATCCTCAGAGGCTTATAAGAGAAGGAGGAGGATATATGACAATGTAAAATTCTGGGTGGAAAAGTTAGTTATTAAAATATAAATTTAGAAATCAGGCAATACTAATGCTACATCAAGAAACTGCTAAGCTATTAAGACAAGCAGATGCACTTATGTTATTTTTGTTGTTTAAAAACAATTTTTGTCTCAAAAATTTAGTCTTTTTAGGCATGACAAGAAATAGGTATTACTTCAAAATATACTTTTTGAAAAGTCAAGGTATTCCTAAAAGTATATGCTCTGGCACGAAGTGCTACTTGAGATTACCATAAGGGCTTTTTACTTGTCAAAAGCAATTATTTTTGTTAAATTTTCCTACTATGAGGTAGGTTATCTATCATTCCTAATTTTATACAGTTGGAAATCAAAAAGACTAAACTAGTATTAGTTAAGTCAATTTGGACAAAAGCTGAATTCAGGACAACAAGAAGACCCCTTCTACATCCAAAGGTAGCTATTTTTAACCCAGAGAAAAATTTAATTTGAAACTGGGAGACAAGCATTATCAAGTTGAGACTAGTAATATACTCAAGAAAAGAAATGGAAGTCAAAATTTCCTAAGAGAAAAATATATAAAGACCAGGATTTTCCTTTTTTTCTCCATTTTTCTGGAGTTATCCTTAAATTCAGGAAGAATATCCTAGGCCAATGCAGCTTTCCTGAATGACCAGAGCTAAACAGTCCCTGTAAACGTTAATTATTTCATTCTCCACATATCCAGAACAGGCTATATCATTAAGCTGGAAGGTCTACTATTCCTATAAATTAAAAACAAAAACAAAACCTTAGCGAAGCTTGCCTGACTTTTGCCTTTAGAAGAAAAGTCAGTTCACTTATGTTGATGTTCAAGATGGCCTCAAAAAAGAACTTATTAATGAAACATTATAATAAAGGAGAACTCTCTTAACTATCTACCATCACTTATAGAATTAACCTCTCCAAAACTCAGCCCTAGGAATCACATACTAACTAAACATGGAAACAAATATTATTTAACTAAATATAGGTTTAGTGTAGAAGGGGGAGCTCTATTCCAAAACACTATGAAAACCACTGGACTCCATACCTTTCTTTTCTATATATTTTTTGAAGATTTTATTTATTTATTTGAGAGGGAGTGTGTGTGCATGAGCACACACAAATGGAGGGAGGTGCAGAGGGAGAAAGAGAAGCAGGCTCCCCACTGAGTAGGGAGCCTGATATGGGACTCAATCCCAATACCTGGGAATTATGACCTGAGCCTAAGGCAGATGCTAAACCAACTGGGCCACCCAGGCGTCCCTTTCCTATATTTTAGAAAAATTCAAAATATTCTGAAAAAAACTAAAATTCTGTATTTTAGATAATTTATACATAATTCTATATTTTATATTCCATAAAATTCTTTATTTTAGAGAAATTTAAAATGTTCTTTAAAATATTAAAATAATGTTAATTTTATTAGTAAACTGCTTTAACTGTTCTCAGGGTAAATCCAAAACAGTGTAGTAGTTTAGAACATATTTTTCCTCTAAAGGAACCTCCCCCACTCAGTAAGAGATAACAAATCATGAACAAGTCATGTACTATCACTTTCCACCAACAGGGTCTTATAAGTCTCAGTGATCAAGTTCCAGGGCCAGTTCTCTTAGCTATATAAGCCGTGAGAATATACGTACTACCTTCTGATGTGGCTAACACATCCAAACTCTAGAGAACCAAAACTTTCTCCTTACTAATTGGAAGATGAGAAGAAAGATTTGATCTATAAAAGCCAAAAAAAAAAAAAGTTCCTGATAGTGTTGCAGACCGTGCTTTATAGTTGGGAAATGAAAAAGGCAGCTCTAACCCAAGAGGAAAGAAGGAAGAAACATTTAAAAATGGAGGGCCAATGACTGAAGGGAGGGACAAGAAAATTCTAAAGCTACACAAATAAAAAACTAGTGAAATGAGCATTTCTGAGATACATGTTTTCAAAATAAATGTAAATTTTTGCTTGCAATATGGAATAATTAACCTTAAACTTCAATTCCATATTATAACTAGCTGAAGGGAAGGAGAATGAGGGAGAAGAATGGTAGGGAAAGAAGACAGGAACTAAAAGGGAGCTACAGTAAATTCAAGGTAGGGATGTTAACCTGAGGTAAATCTGTCAAACCATGCAAATTACTAGCTGTAAGTCTAAAAATATATTATTATGTTACACCTGCCCTTTGAAAGTCAGATTAGTTCACTAGAGTTTTAAAGTAATTTCTTATGTGCTAGGAATACTTAAATAGAGGAGAAAGGAAAGAGAAGTACTTGAAGACAAGAGAAGTAAAAAGGAGGCCTACAAAGGTGGTAGGGGATGGAAAAGGAAGAGGAGGAGGAGGAGGAAGAATCTCTCTTCTCATTGCTTCCACCGAACAAATTAACTTGCTACTAAATAATCTGACATAAAAACCTATACAAACTTTCTGTTCTATTTTCTTTTAAACAAAAAAACAAAAAGGAAGCAGAGGTATAATAGCCAAAAATACACCTCAAACCTTATCTCAAATTTATACTGATACCTCATAATTTTGCCTAATTCAATAAATGAATTTTTATTTGAATAAATCACATTTCTTAACTTTAACTGCTTAAAACTATGGGACCTTTGATATTTCATACAGATAAAGATAATTTATTAAAAAAACGATCTGAATCAAAAATTAGGGTAATTCCACGCAGGAGCCATAAAAGTGACTGACTGACAATATTACCTTTTTTTCACTAGTATTAGCTTTTTTGGGTGACTTTTCAAAAAAGATAAAATATAACCAACTTACCAGGTGTACTCAAGTATATAATGTAAAATGATAAAAACTGTTTTGGAAAGCAGATTCAATGTAAACAAAAAATCTTTTAAGTCAAACAATTACTAAAATCATTAGAAATGTTAGTAAACCATGCATATTCAAGAGCCATTTTCTTCTGTACTGTAAAGCAGCTGATGAATTACAAAAATGTATTAGTTGTTAGAAAAAACCCTTGAAATTAGATTAAAAAGATTTCTTTTAGATGACAGTGAAATGCAATCAAAGCTTCTTGATTAAGAAATATTTAAAGAAATGTGCAATGGTCTAGTAAGCCTGCTCCCTCAAACAGTATGCATCTGTCCATATCATTACAGATAGTGTAAATATTTTTGACATAACTAGATAAAAAATTTTGTTATTCATAGATCTCAAGGTCACAAAAAAAGAAAATACATTAAAGGCAGATGCATGTCAGTAGGTCTAGGGTCACTGGCAATAGGTTTAAACAGCATTAGAATTAAATTAACTTCAGGTAGTTCTCCTAAGGCTCTAAGTAGAAGTCTATTCACATGCAGTCAAAGGAAGGGTTAATTAAGAGAAGAGAACCCAGAGAGTGCTGGTTTAGCACATGCCTACAGGTCACTCTGGACAGGAGATGGGGAGCCGGGGGAGGGACAGGTCATGCAGAAGGGAAATACCATGAATGGGAAGCCAGAGCAGGATAGGAGTGAGAGACACAGACTCACTCTGTCTGCGGTGCGGCGGAACAGTCCGTGGCATCCCCTGGAAGGAGCCCTGCCAAGGAGAGAAGGAGGGAGCAGAATACCCACCCTGTGCAGAGAGAGATGGGGTAGGGAGGTATAATAAAACAGGGAACCGAAAAATAGAGAAACCAAAGTCACACTTTAAAAAAAAATAACAATAGTGTTAATAAGAATACAGATTTCATTTTTTTAAATATAGGTAGTTCAAATGATTAAAAATATATCATAATACAAACCTAGGTATTATTCATATATTTTAAGAAAAAAATTATTTTCCCCTAATATTTATAGTTAAAGCATAAGAAATGAAATACATATTCTTTCTTGTATACATTAATCAACATGTAGCTCTTTTTTAAATAGCAGATTCCAGTCTTTCAAAAATGTGAAAACATTTTAAAAGAGAGATAGATTTTTTAAACAAGTGTTAAACAGAGAAATTACATTAATTATAAATCAGGCAACAAAAAAACTATCATACAAAAAATGTTTATTTCTTTTTAAGTCATAGGTTTTCAGAGGATTAGCAGATAAAAAAAAGAACACTGGCTGAAAATAGCAGAACCAACACAGCATTAAAAAGACTTAGGATGTTTTCAGAGTGAGTACTGTCAAGAATGTGACATACAGGCCACAGGTTAAGCATGCATGCTTTTTAATATGAGTAACTTATGGCTTCTTAGATTTACGTAATAATAGGTTATTAGAATTGGAATACATCTGCAATGGCATTTACTTCCATCTCCTCACTTCCCAGATAAAACTGGGTTAACAAGAAAAAGATTTGTTCGATGTCTCACAAATTAAAAAAAGATTGGGTCTCAGGTCTGTTTCTAGTGTTCTCACCAACAGAAATATATCCACAAATACAACTACTAAAACAGTAACAAAATCATAAAGGAAAATGAGCTGTAAATTATCATCATACCCAGTTCAATGTGCAAAAGAAAGTATGCATAATTTTTCAGACAAATTAATCTGACATAGAAATAACTTATTAGAAAATTACCAATGTAGTTTTTAACTGGTGTTTACAGATTTCATAAACACTCCTCCAAATAAAAATTTTTTCTACTTCTGTATCAATATTTCTCGGCTCGGTTCAGTATAATCGGATACTTGTTTAAATTTAAGAGTAATTATATCTACACTGCTCACTATAAAAAAAAAAACCCAGAATGATCCACTTTCTATGTTAATGAAAGGGAAAAACAGCTCCCAGAAACTATGTGGAATTAATGATTTTTAGAATATCCTATTAAAAAAAAGATCCTATCTTTTGAAATTATCATCTTTTCTCCACTAATTTAGCCATAGGTGTTTGTGAAAATAACTTAGAAAATATTTAAGAGGGTGATAATCCCAACTGTTCTCCAAAGATACTGCCAGATACAATTCTATTTTGTTGTTTCAGAAATATTTTGGTTTAAAAGCTTTACACAAAACAAATCTTCAACCAAAAAAGGGCATGCACTTTTCCTATAAGTTTCACCAGAGCCAAGGTTCTACTCACTGTACTGGGTAAAGACACTTTCAGATGGGGATTTTGTATATAAGCTAAACTAGCAATCAAAGATTCCTTTTCAAAGAAATAAATTCCGGAGGTTTGTGAAACAGTACTGACAGGGAACAAGGGAACTGTGTTTTTCTTTGGATCTTCCATAAGTCCTACAACTTTAAAAAAGTCACTGATCTTCTCTGAGCCTCAGTTTCCTCATTTGTAAGACACAGGATTAGAATGTGCTAGAGAATGAATTGTGTTCCCCACAAATTCCATATGTTGAGACCTATTCACCCAGTGTGATGGTATTTTTGGAGGTAGGGACTTTGGGAGATGAATAGGTCAAGATGGTGGAGCCCTCTGAATGGGATTCATGCCCTTATAAAAGAAACCCCATCTCTTGCCCCATCCACCACAAGAGAACACAAGGAAAAGATGGGCTGTCTATGTAGGCCCTCGCCAGACACTGAATCTTCCAGTTTGCTCTTTGATCTCCTAACCTCCAAAACTGTGGGATAAAGATTCCTATTATTTATAGGTCACCCAGTCTCTATGGTGTTTTATAACAGCTGCCCAAATAGACTAAGACAGAATGGTTCATCTCTAAGAATATTCTCACTTTCAGTTCTTAGAATTCAGTTACTCACATATCTGTCCTTATCCCTACTCCAACCATTGTTGTCCTTTAATTTTATAGCTATTTATATGGCATTTAAAACAATCAACTCTGTATTAAATGGTATCTCATGATAATTCATCAGTTCTTTGAAATAATTTAAGTGAAAGTATCCACTACAATACCTAGAACCTGGCAGGAGTTTTAAAGGATGTTAAATGTCCTACCTTTTTTGCCCAAAGTCCCTAACACATAGCCAACTCTAAATAACTGTTTATGGATTTAAACTGAATTAAATGAAGCTATTATAAAACAAATGAAGTTTTGTGTTTAACTATAGATAAAGCTATAACATCAGGCCTGAATACACATTGCAGGTACCTAAAAATTTTAGAAACAAAAACAATGACACCCATCTTCACTCACCCAAGATCAACAAACCATGACTTCAGGGATGGGTTTGGGCATGAGAGGGAAAGAGAGACAACGCTGAGAAATAAATACATAAATAGTTCTGCCTGCTCCTGCCAAGGGGCACCTGTTTATTACCAGTTGAACAGCTGTCATTTCAATTTTGCCTAGAAAGGCAAAGAAAATTCCTCATTTTACTGACTTCACTTTAAATGTCTCCTTCCACTTCTCCACCCCCATCTACCTAATTCCTATCCAGGCTTCCAAGTCCATTTCAAACCCATTCCCTAAAAGCTTCTCTGGATCCTACCTGAACTGATTATGATCATTCTTGTTTATAAATATCTACATCATACGGTGGGTACTTGTCTCAGGAAATTTTTCTTCTGCTTTTCATTATGCTGATTTGAATGTTTCTCTTATTATTCCATGAAATATCACCACTCTGAGAATAATAGCTTTCTCACTTTTCTTGGTGTCAACTATAAGCGTCAGTAAGTGACTTTCACAGGGTGAAATATACGTTCGATTAAAATTTAATAGAGGCAGTACTTCCAGTTTCAGCACAAGATGGAACAGGTAACACGTCCTCCTTTTCCTTCTACAAAGCATAGGCAAAAACTCTTGACATTATATATAAAACAAGCATAAAAATCTGAAAGGTGAAGCTAAAAAGATAGATCAGCTAGGGACCTTGAAAATCGGAGAACAAACAGTAGAAAATTCCTGGGGTACCTTTTTGCCTAATGTATCCTAGACTAGGTGATGAAGAAGTCAGCACACAGATATGCCAATGGGCACAGACAAAAAAAAAAAAAAACAAAAATAGAAATAGTGTCAAGAAAATCCTGAATTATGCTGAAGAACCAGGAAAGAGGTACCCTAGCAGTTCACAAAACCCATACACAATTACCTGCTAAATGCCAAAGGCCAAAAATTCCAGCCCCAGCCCTATTCCCAACAGAAAAGACTGAGGGAGCCGAGGCTTCCATCCTTCCCTGGCTCTAATATTATCTTATATCATTCTTTATGTGTGTAGAGGAAATATTTAAGACACTTATAAATGGGGGAAAGAGGTGTGCCGGGGTGGCTCAGTCATTAAGTGTCTGCCTTCAGCTCAGGTCATGATCCCAGGGTCCCGGGATCGAGCCCCACGCATCAGGCTCCCTGCTCAGCAGGAAGCCTGCTTCTCCTTCTTCCACTCCTCCTGCCCTTCTTGTATTCCCTCTCTCACTGTCTCTCGCTCTGTCAAATAAATAAATAAAATCATAAATAAATAAATAAATAGGGGAGAGAAAGGGACTTAAAGGGCAGAGAGGTTCTCCACTTGGTAGACTACATAATACCTACAACAACCATAACAGTCCCATACAAACCGACACACTCAAAACACTTATGTATAAACCAAAATGGAATTCTAAGAGGTATAAGTAACATATACAAAGGTGAAAAAAAAAAAAGACAGAAACAAATAAGGAAACAAAACAAAAAATAAAATGGAAGACTTAACATACCAGTAATTACATTAAATATAAAGGATGTATACACACAAATTAGACAGACTGGCAGAATGAGACTGAATAAAAAATCATGACCCAATCACAGGCAGACACAAGAAATTCACATTATATGTAACAATATAGTTGTTTTAAAGTAAAACAGGAAAAAGTTTTATCATGCAAAAAAATCAAAAGAAAGTAAGAGTTGCTGTGTTAATATCAAATAAAGGAGGATTCAGAGCAAATTACCAGGTACAAAAAGTGACCTTATAAAATGATAAAAGGGCAATCTGCCAAAAAAACATAGTGATTCTAAATGTGTATACACCAAACTACAGAACTGTGCAATATATGAAACAAAAACTGATAGATCTGGAAGGAAAACAGAAAAATCCACAATTACAGTTGGAAAGTCTAATGCTCCTCTATTAATAAGTGATACAACTAGACAATATAATCAGCAGTGATACAGAAGGACTCAAGGACACCATCAACAATCAGGATCTATTCAACATGTATAGAATATTCCATCCAGCAAAAACGAAATAGTCTATGCAAGAGTCCATAGAACATTTACCAAAAGAGACCACAGTATAGGCTACAAAACAAATCACAGCAAACTAAGGGAATAAAAATTGCACAGACTGTGTTTTCTGACCACAATGAAATTAAATTAGAAATCAGTAACAGAGGGTCGCCTAGGTGGCTCAGTGGGTTAAGCCTCTGCCTTCCGCTCAGGTCATGATCTCGGGGTCCTGGGGTCGAGTCCCATATCGGGCTCTCTGCTCAGCAAGGAGCCTGCTTCCTCCTCTCTGCCTGCCTGCCTCTCTGCCTACTTGTGATCTCTCTCTGTCAAATAAATAAATAAAATCTTTAAAAAAAAAAAAAAAAAGAAATCAGTAACAGAAAAAATGTAGAAAAATTTCCAAACCCTTGGATACTAAACAACATAATTCATACATCAAATACTTTTCAAGGGAAATTAAACACACACACACACACCCCAAATACAAAAGAAATACATATTGAAAGTTGTAGAACACAGCTACAACAGTAACAGAAAAGAGAAAAAAAAAAAACCCTCAAATCAATAAGCTGAACTGCTACCTTAAGAAACTTGGGAAAAAATACCAAATTAAATCAAAAGTAAGTAGAAAAAAGGAATACAATAAAGAGCAGAAATTACAGAAATTGAACACAGAAAAGGAGAGGTAATCAAGGGGGGAAAGCTGGTTCTTTTGAGAAGTTTGATAAGATTGACAAACCACTACAAATGGTAAGAAGATCAGAGAGATGATTCAAATTACTAAATAATGAATGAAACAGGGTCACAATACAGATCCTCCAACCACTAAATGGGAATACTATGAACAATTTTACAGTCATAAATTTGACAAATAAGAAATGGACAAATTCTTCAAAACCACAAATTATAAAAACTCATCTGAAATTAAAGACATCATCTGAATAGGTCTATAACAATTAAAAAACTCCCCAAAAAAGAAAGTTCCAGGCCTAGATGGTCCACTGGAGAATTCTACCAATGTTTAAAGAATTAACACCAATTCTATACAATCTTCCAGAAAACAGAACTAGAGGAAAGAATACTTCCCCACTCATTTATGAAGCTAGAATTACCCTAACAGAAAATCAACAAATACAGTACAAAACAAAAAACCAGAAATCAACAGACCATTACACCTCATGAATATAAACATAAACAAGTCTTAACAAAACATTATTGATTAGAATTCAGAAATATGTAAAAGAATTATACACCATGATGGGGGGGGTTAGGTCAACAAGAGTGACTCAAAAATGATCAATGCAATCAATAGGCTAAAGTGAAAAAAATTACATGTTCATATATATTAGTAAAGCAAAAAGAACTGAACAAAATGTAACAGACATTCATGATGAAAACTCTCTGCAAACTATGAATAGAAAGGAAATTTCTCAACTTGATAAAAAGCATCTTGGGGCGCCTGGGTGGCTCAGTGGGTTAAGCCGCTGCCTTCGGCTCAGGTCATGATCCCGGAGTCCTGGGATCGAGTCCCGCATCGGGCTCGCTGCTCAGCAGGAAGCCTGCTTCCCTTCCTCTCTCTCTGCCTGCCTCTCTGCCTACTTGTGATCTCTCTCTGTCAAATAAATAAATAAAATCTTTAAAAAAAAAAAAAGCATCTTTCAAATACCTATAGCTAACATTTATTTCATGGTGAAAGACTGAATGTTTTCCCCTTAGATCAGGAATATGGCAAAAATGTTCACTTCCATCATTCTTATTCAACACACTATTGGAAGTCCTAGCCAGTGACATGATGTAAGAAAAGGAAATAAAAGACATATAGATCAAAAAATTGAGAAAACTGTTCCTGTTTGCAAAGGACATGACAGTCCACACAGAAAATCTAGATCTATAGGAAAAACCCAGAACTAGGAAGTAAGTTTGTTAAGTTCATAGGATACAAGATCCATATACAAAAGTCAGTTGTACTTCTAAATACCAGCAATGAGCGTATGAAACTGAAATTTAAAAGACAATACCATTTATAATTACTAAATATGATGAAATAATAAAGAAAGTATATGTAGAACTTGTATTCTGAAAACTAGAAAATGTTGATTTAAGAAATTTTTAAAATGATTTAAATTAATGGAGAGATACACCTTATTCAAGGATTGGAATACTCAACATACTAAAGATGTTAATTCCAAAATGATATTTAGTTATAACACATTTTCTCTCAAAATCCTGGCAAGATTTTTCTTTAGCTAAACACAAGCTAATTCTAAAGTTACACTGAAAACCAAGTAAATTAGAATACATAAGCAATTATGACAAAGAAAAAGTAGGAGGAATCATTCAAATTAAGACTTTTTATAGTTATAGCAATCAAGACAGTGTAGTATTGGTGGAGGGGTAGACACACAGATCAATGGAATAGAAAACCTAGAAGTAGATATATACAAATATATAGTCAACTGACTTTTGACAAAAACGCAAAAGGAATTTAATAGAGAAAGGATAATATTTTAAAAAATGGTGCAAAGTAACTGGATATTTGTAGGAAAAAAATGAACCTTGACCCAAACCTTATATCTTACATAAAAATTCATGGAAAATGGATCACAGAGTTATCTATTTCAACGATTTTTATTTATTTGACAGAGAGAGAGAGAGAGAGAAACAGAGAGAGAGAGAGAACAAGCAGGGGGAGGAGCAGAGGGAGAAAGAAAAGCAGGCTCCCCGGTGAGTAGGAGGCCCAAGAGGGGGCTGGATCCCAGGACCCTGAGATCATGACCTGAGCTGAAGGCAGATGCTTAACCGACTGAGGCACCCAGGTACCTCGTGGATCACAGATTTAAATGTAGAATGTAAAACTATAAACATCTCAGAAGAAAACAAGTTTTCAGTGTCTTGGCCTTGGTTTATAAAGAGTTTAGACATAACATAAAAAGAAATCCACAAAAGAAAAAAAAAATGTTGATAGATTGGACATCAAAATTAAAATCTTTTACTCTTGAATGACTCTATGAAGAAGATGGAAAGACAAACTATCGGGGGGGTGGGAATACCTGCAAACCACATACTTTACTCTTATGTAAGGACTGGGGGAGTATATAAAGAACTCCACATTCAACAGTAAAAAAATTAAAAATCAAGTAAGAAAATGGGAAGACATGAAGATATATTTCAAGGAAAACGGCAAATAAGCACATAAGAAGACATTACTAATATTAGTTATTAGAGAAATAGAAATTAAAACTACACTGATATAGCAATACACACTTACCAGAATGGCTAAAATTAAAAAAATAATAACACTACTAAATGCTGGTAAAGATGCAGAGAAACTGTCACTCATACAATGTTGATGAGAATCTGTTCTGGCATTTGTGATAAATAGCTTGGTAATTTTTTTGAGTACTAAACAGAGAACTGTCATATGCCCCAGAAATCACACTACTGGGCATTTATCCCAGAGAAATGAAAATTTACATCTACACAAAATCCTCTATACAAATACTCACAGCAGCTTTATCTGTAATAGCTAAAAACTAGAAGTGATCAAAATGTCTCTCAATGACCCATATCAATGGAAAAATACTTGGCCATAAAAAGGAACAAATTATTGATAGATACAACTCTTTGGATGAATTTCCAAGGTGTTATTCTGAGTGAAAAAAGTAGTCTCAAAAGCTCATACACTATATAGTATCACTTATATAACATTCTTGAAATGATTTGAGTAATAGGCATGGAAAATCAGATTAGTGGTTGCCATGAGGAATGGTAGAGGAAGAAGGGAATGACTGTGATTATTAAAAGGCAGCACACAAGGCAGAACTTTGTAGTGGTGTAGTAATTCTGCTTCTTAAGTTCAGTGTTGTTGCCAGAATCTACACAGTAATAAAATGGCACAGAACTACACACATACTACAGTCAATTTCCTGGTTTTGATATTGTACTAGACTTATATAAAATGTAATCATTATGGGATATTGGGTGAACCATACAAAGGATTTTTATTACTTTTTATGGATCTATAAGTATTTAAAGTAAAAATTTAAAAATAGAGGAATAAAACCATAATGCATATTAGAATAATACAGAAGAAGATTACTTAAAATGCTGATTATATTGGTAGGGTCATATTTTCTTGGGGAGGGATGGAAAACATGTCTAAGGTATTCTCATCTCTATAAAGTGAAGGTAATTTCCCTGAGTATGAAAAGAAGAAAGATATTTAGTCCTTTCGACAATAAACAACTGAAAGAGCTATAAAATACAAGACTAACAAAACCCGGAGACCAGGCAAGTTCAGAAATACCAGACCTCTGGGCAACACTACGCAGCAGCACTAAAAGCAGGTACTGCCTCCCCATGATTCCCTATCTATTGGGAGTGTTTCTAAAACAAAAGAGAACTTGTGGAGAAGAACTTAACTTTGAAACTTCGAAGACTCAGGATTTATAAGATGTAAGGAAAGAGTGGGAGACCTGATCTTTAGCAAAAAGACAGCAGAAGCAACCCAAGTTCCCAGATGCATGGATCTCTTCCAGCAGTGAGTGCTGGAACAGGCTACACTCCTGAACTGAAGTGTATCGTAAGTGACGGCAGTTTTAAGATGGATCTGAGAGCCAGAAGGTCTAGTCCTCAAATCTGGAAAACATGTCCACCTTTCTCTGGTCCAGAAATAGAGCCTCACTCTCCTATCATCTCAGATTTACCCTAAGAATCAAGCAATGTCTTTGATTTAGTATCCAAAACCCTTAGCACACTGGGATTGAAATACAGAATAAACTAGTCTAAGTTCATTGAATGAATCAAAAAATGAACCTATGGTTTTAAAAGCTGAAGGAATGTACTTTGGTGGAGATCATTAATTCCTGCTACTTAGTTGAGGTTTAGAGCCTAATCCAATGACCGTCACACAGAACTGAATTATGGACAGTCTAAAACGAAATGCTATATAAATGTAAGATACCCCTAAATATCAAAGAATTGGTGACAAACAAAAATCAAAGCTCAGAATGTAAAAATTCTCAATATCTTCTTTATACTGATTCCACTTTTTAATGATACTACTGGGTTAATAAGATATTTTGTTAAAATTAATTCTGTGTTTCTCTTTAATTTGGATTTTAGGGCATTTACATTATACATGCAGCTCACATTATATTTCTACTGGAGCACTAATAGAGAGGGCAGAGAGTGCATAATTCTTTCTTAGTTGATGCCATGAACTCATAAAGTTCCTTAAGCTCTAGCCGAGAAAGTACCTTTTGCTCATCTGCATCTATTTTAAATTTTCTGATGACTTCCAAGATGAAATGGCAGATATGAGATGCTTTCTGCTAGAGAAATGTGGTTTCTCTAAAACACTTTGTTTTATATGAAACAAAGAGAAGTAGGTATGTGTATGAATATATTCCTGGAATCCAAGCGGGAAAATAAAATCTACTTGTAGAAAAACATACCTGGGATATCTGACATAAATAGTTTAACAATATGCACAATATTCTAATTTATACTTTAAATTCATGGGACATAAAAATAACCAAATAAAGGAAAACATGAAAAACAGAAGTGTCTGAAACTCGGGGTTTTAGAGGTAATTTCATTTCTCTCAAGATAAAGCCTACCAGGTCTTCACATAAAACACTGTGAGAACTCTGTGTGGGATCAGACAAGGAACTAATTCTTCCAAGAACACTTGTAGCTCTTCCCTCAAAGAGCTGCTTTTTCTTAATGCTGATGTGAGAACAGATGAGAGTTTTCACCTCAAGTAAGTTTAGAGGATTTTTATCTTAACACCGAAGAGATAAAACTCTTCCTGATTCATGATTAGTTTGCCAATTTCTCCCTCTTCCGGGAGAGTCTAGGAAGCTCCCTGGAATAGTCTTACTTGCTCCAGAAGGGTCTGTAGCACTTGGCAGTACAACACTGAGCTTTCCTAGTAGATGAAGCTCTATCACTAAAAAGATTTCTGCCTTCTATGCACTCAAGTCCCCTCCACACTCTAAATCTACCTCTCCACCTAACTTCACCTAACTTGATTTATCAAGTTGCTTCCTGAAAGCGAACAGGATTATCCATTTCTCATCTGATTGCTATCATTAAATTTCTAAGAGTAAAATCTCTCTACATCCTGCCTACACCCTTGATGTACAAGTCAGTAAATTGAACTCTGGATTACACAAATGAAGTGGATCCCAGTAGTAGAAAACTTTGGTGCTGTCCTTTGTTTTCCAACTACCATGTAGATAAACTTTGCTTCTTCAATGGATACTTTAAACAAAGTTTTAAAAATGCTTTCTATATTTCTGGCGTTTGGTATTAGAGGGTGCCGATTTAGATACCCCTAAAATTTTGACTAGATAAATCACTCAATTGCTAAAATGGTCATATTTAATTTGTTCTTAGGCTTGAAAAACAATTCTATTTTCAGTTAGTGGCTTCAGATGTATCCAAAGAAGTTATAGTACAAATGTTTAAAAATCAGTGTAACAATACACATAATAGGATTCTTGTTATATTGTCATAAATACATGTGGCTGGCATGTGATGTCTCAGTAAAGATGGCTCCTGTCAGCATTTAGCATTTAGGTCATTGAAACACAGACCATATTCAATGGTCCATATCTAAAAATGATCACACATAAAAATTTATTTTCTTTGACACCAAAAATTTAAAAATAATTACATGATCACATTATAATTATTTGTTTAAATACCAATTTATATGTATATTTCACTTAAAAATACTTCTAGTGACATATGCTATATATAAACAACAGTGAATGTAAATAAAGACCTCCACAAAGAAATCCTTAATTCCCTCTGAATATATATGAGTAGTAATATAACACCTCACCAATTGGGATAAAATGAAATGCCAAAGTATAAAATCAGGACATTAATCTCACATAAAAATTAACTAATAATGCTTCCCATTCTCAAATCAGGAAGGCATATAGTGTGAAAGAAAAAGGACTAAGGAGAGAGTCCTCTTAAGACAAATCTTTAGGTTATGATGTTCCTTTCACATAATACTTTATGTTTTAATCTCCCAGGCAAGCAGAAAAAGGGAGGGAGCAGAGTTCTTCAATAGTACATATAGCATGCTGCTAGGAAGTTAACAAACTCCTTCTCCTTGGGAAATTATGAACAGTTGACATGATTTCTGTGATAAAGTTTTCTGATTTTATCTTTTCTATTTCTTTTTTTTTTTAAGATTTTATTTATTTATTTGACAGAGATCACAAGTAGACAGAGAAGCAGGCAGAGAGAGAGGAGGAAGCAGGCTCCCCGCTGAGCAGAGAGCCCGATGCGGGGCTCGATCCCAAGACCCTGGGATCATGACCTGAGCTGAAGGCAGAGGATTTAACCCACTGAGCCACCCAGGTGCCCCTATCTTTTCTATTTCATAAATAGCTATTATAGGAACATACTTGACTATGATATTTTGAACTATATGTATAATCTAGTAAATCTGAGACATGAGAACCTAATTCTAAGCACAAAGAATTGCTGATAATCCTGACCATATTCTAATTGCTGAATTTATATAAGTCACATACATATCTATTAAATAAACTATAAAATGGATTAAATCTTTGATCCACTACTAGAAACTAATTCTAAGAGAACATTTTAAAATACATAGGAGGGGCGCCTGGGTGGCTCAGCGGGTTAAGCCGCTGCCTTCGGCTCAGGTCATGATCCCAGGTCCTGGGTTCGAGCCCCACATCAGGCTTTCTGCTCAGCAGGGAGCCTGCTTCCTCCTCTCTCTCTGCCTGCCTCTCTGCCTACTTGTGATTTCTCTCTGTCAAATAAATAAATAAAATCTTTAAAAAAAAATTTAAAAAAAATACATAGGAAATCATCTTTCCTCACCTCTTTGCTATATAATAAAGTGAGTTCTTAAGATAGGAGAGAAAACTAGTAACAGATCTAATTGTGTATATTCTGAATTTCAACTGGTAGGCAACTTTCCCACTGATACTGATAAGACAGCATTTATTTCTACACTCAATTTTAAGAGTAATCCAGGTGAGCCACCATTATCTGACAGGCCAAGAAGATCCTTTGCGTCCATTTTGCAATCCCTTCTTTGAGATTCAAGGGATAAATAATAAGAGAGTTGATGGTCTGAGTCTAGAAATGTTTTCTTTTTCTTTTCTTTTTATTTTTTAGAAATGTTCTCTTTTTTGATATTTTGGCTTCTCTAGTTCATTTAAGATATTTAAACAAAGGCTCTGTAAAATGTATATATTGCGAAAATTTAGAATTTACTTAATGTGCAAATCTTCACACAGTGATGTTAAATGCTTTGAAACAATACTAGAAATACATTAAAAATATTTAATTCAGTCTAAGATAATGCTACTTATAAGAACATTCTTGTATACAAATAATAATGTCATACTATCTAAATAAACTTTTATAAGTTTATACATTTTAAATGAATCTTCTCACATAATCACCATCTTCCTAGTATTCCTAATCTCACTTCAACTATTTTTGTGTGAATGATCAGATACCTTCCACACTACTGTTGTTCTTTTCCATGTTACCCATTTCACCATTTTATCTGGGTACTCTGTCCCTCAGATGAATATTTCACCAGAAGCAGACTTATCCACTTTCCTCTTTTTTTTTTTTTAAGATTTTATTTATTTATTTGACAGGGAGAGACACAGTGAGAAAGAGAACCCAAGCTGGGGGCAGCAGGAGAGGGAGAAGCAGGCTTCCCGTTGAGCAGGGAGCCTGATGTAGGCCTTGATCCCAGGACCCTGGGATCATGACCTGAGCTGAAGGCAGCCACTTAACAACTGAGCCACCCGGGCACCCTCCACTTTCCTCTTAAGGTAGCATCTTTTCCAACAGCTCGTTCATATCTCTTTTTCCTCTGTCTTTCCCTCCCTAAATCTGAAATCCAGCTCCCTTATTTTCCTTCATTTCTTCTAACAATGTCCATCATTTTTTTTTTCATTTTTCTTTCCATGTCCTAAATGACTGCCAACAAGTATTATGAATGGTACCTCTCTCTTCTCTACCATCCTTCTCTGCCTTTTACTATAACCAGATTACTTCCTTGGATGCCAGAAGTATTCTGAGGACATGCTTACATATGCCTCATAAACCTCTGAAGGAGATCCTCAACTAAGAGTGTCAAGAAGGGCAATTAAATTTCCCAAAATATTCAGGAAATGGTAAAGAACAAGGATTCAGACTATAACTTTCATTCTTCCCAAAGTCTTACTAGCCAGATCAAAAAATGTTACCTACACTCAACCTGGAGATTTTAAAATACAACACGCTTTGATTCCCCAAACTGCTACCTAACAAAATCACTGTGGTCAAAGAAGGATCCCACTGCACCTCCCCATCACCAACATCTTGCTTAACGATGTTGGATTCCTGCTAAAAAACGAACGTGCAGAATCAAGTATAACTTTTTAGAAGAGAAAAGAAAATCTTTATTATAGTAAATGGTTTCTAAAATAAGGTAATTTTATTTCAAATGAATCCTAAGTCCAAAAAAAACATAAAAATCAGAGAATAAACTCAATATTTAACCTCAATAGTTAATAATAATCATTTAACTAAGTAAATAAATATATGTAACTACCTCTTTAAATACAACTCAGTAAAACTACTTTTCCAGATAAAATTTTTAATTCTATTTTTAAATGGACTTTACACAACTTCAACCACTTCCCTAAACATACAACTGTGTTGCAGCCAAAATAATATACTTACTGTTGTCTAAATGTATCTTCCTACCTCATCACCTTTACTTGTACTGTTCCTTTTGTCAAGGATATTTGTTCCATTTCAATCTGCAAAATCTCTTTCAATCCTTTAAGGCTCCTCAGTGCACCTTTGGGTGAAGGAACCTTGTACTAGCAGTCAGAAGCCTATCTTAGCCACTGACAGACTATGAAAATTTTAATATGCCATTTAACCTCCCTGCCTTCTGTTAACTTGGATAGCTATAAACAAAGGTGCTAAGCTAAGTGATTCCTATAGCAGTAGATAACAAGGAAGCCTAAAGTCTGGGTTTCTTAACAGCACTAGGCTGGAAAACTGACCTTCACTTCACCCAAATTATAGTGAAATAACAGAGCAATGTCTTGGGGTTGGTTTTATACCATTTACTTTTGTCTGATTAACAGTTTTCAGAACAGAAAGATGAAGGAATCCAGAGATGGTATAAAAACTCCCATGAGAATGGGAAAATGGAACATCTCACACTTAAATCACCAATCTACTTAGGAATAGTGTCTGAAAATACAAACATCTTTGAGGAAAACTGAAGAAACAGGGAAACCCAAACCTTCATCTAGAAGCAAAGGGCATAGTCTTGTTTTGAAATTTCCTTCAAACTAAGCTTCCACATCCTTTAAAGAAATACTCTATCTTCTCTGTCTACTGGCATCTTTTACTTTCTAGAATTCAACCACAACCTTCACGTTTTTCACCAAGCTCCTTGATTCTTCAGACTAGACTTTCCCAATCCTTTGAACCTAACAGAACTCACTGCACTCTAAGTGTATCACACCACCAGTCCCTTTAATAAACACCTGCTCATGAAAGAAGCAATCCTGAGTGGTCTGTGTATTTTCTTCCCCAATTCTTATTTCTACTTCAAGAGCCTAAAAACTGAGATGGGAGAGACTCACAAACTTTTGTTGAATAAATTATTAGCATCGCACCTTATGTGAGCACACACAAAATGTTACTTATCAGATGAAAATGAAAAAAGCATTTTATAAACTTTAAAGCCTATAGCTAAGTTTTAAAAATTGGGTTGTTGATTATAATAACCATTACGGTCCCTTGTTCGTTTCTGCTACTAGGATTCCACTGCTAAAACAAGGCAAAAGAAGAGTCCAATGTGGCTTATTAGGCATTCTCTTTAAAAAAATGTCTATTAGTTGGCACCCAACAACAGGATTAGGATGACTAGCAGGCCATGCGATGACCCTCTGGCCCAGGCACGTCCTGAACTTAGTTTCAGAACTCAGATTAAATTATGGTCAGTGTATGTTAGCCTAAATATGTTTTGAAAAACAAGAAAACTTGGTTACTTTATACTGTTTAGAAGAAACCATTCCTTAACCATGCCTAAAACATAACCTTTACTATCTATATTTTAATGCATTAATTCTTAACAGCCTCAACATCTGAGTAATTATAATAGAATATATTTGAAAGTTTCAACAACAACAAAAGAATAAGCTACATCACGTATTTCCAAAGAGTCATGCTGTTAAAAAGGGAAGACTACATTTTTTTTTAAATTTCTACTTCTTTCAGGGTATGGAGAAATACCACTCTCATAAATACATGCAATGAGAGGAGACTAAACATTCAAATAAAATGTGCTACAGTGTGCAGAACGGAAAAGCTATTAAATGCACATTCATTTATATAAGACACACAAGAGAAGCTTTAGAAAGCACATAGACACCTAAGAGACAAGAAAAATCAACTTACCTAAAAAAAAAAAATTACAGCCACAGCAGATTCAAAATTATTAAAGTAAAAAGAGTGAAACGAACATCAAAAGAGTAAATGACATGAGAGAGGTTAAGGGCATATGTTACTTACAGGAATTCTTCTCCAGGGTGTTTGAGTATATTTATCAGCATATGTGCATTTTTCCTCTTTAGAATTTTGGTGGCAGTTACACCGAGTTGCCTGAATAAAACCACAAAATTTACACAGGTATAATTCTATATACACATATATACATACAAAAAGAATTAGAGGTTGGGGCACCTGGGTGGCTCAGTGGGTTAAAGCCTCTGCCTTCAGCTCAGGTCATGATCCCAGAGTCCTGGGATGAAGCCCCGCACCAGGCTCTCTGCCCGGCGGGGAGCCTGCTTTCCTTCCTCTCTCTCTGCCTGCCTCTCTGCCTACTTGTGATCTCTGTCTGTCCAACAAATAAATAAAATCTTAAAAAAAAATAATTAGAGGCTCTTTTAAAGGGTAAAAGACCACCGTCACACACAAAAAAAGGCAAACATCCAGGTCTATTCATTAGTCTCCCATCTTATTCAGAGACTGGATTCCAGAGTCAGTCAGTAAAGCTAAAATTCTGAATAGTGAAAATTAACCTTGGGAATCTCTTACATTGTCCATAAATACACTATCTATGATCTTATGTGTATAAATATATACAATACTATGTATATAATATATATATTAATATATATAATATATATATTATAATGTAGAATATATATAACAATATACAGATTATAAGGAATACAATTGCAAAATATAATGTATTTCTCTAAACCATAATGGTACTACAGTCACTACACCATAGTTTCTTAAATTCATTTTTGATGGCACTCTATGGATATTAAACACCACCAGTCCACAGATAAGGCTGTCTATTCACATGTGTGGTGCTTTTAAGCCTTCTTAATGATGTGTTAACCTTATTGAACGAAAGAATTTGAAGGACCACTGAATTTTGACAAGATCCATCTGACCATTCCAGTTCACAAATGAATTCTCTGCATATGATTCCACTCAAAGCATACTCATTTAGACAACACAAAGCAACGTACCTTTTGTGGAAACTTTGGTTTCTCAAATAAATAATGATCAAATTTTTAAAAAGAACGAGAAGACATAATGTGAATTTCTCCCTAGTGTGGAGTATGGTTATATTCCAAGACATATATTGGAATATATATATTATTTATTAAACAACCTCACTGGAGGTAAACTTTCTTGTAGGAAAACCTACATAACAAATTCTTAACTACTGCATCAAATTAAAATTAGGTGTCTTATTTTAAAAAATTTACCAAAATTCAGAATTTTTCTTATTTTTAATCAGATCACTCCATTTTCCATATATAAAATAAGATCTAATTAAAAACAAAAATCTCTGCAGAATAGACATTTTCCATTTCTTATAGTACAGACATATTTCCCATTCCTCAAAAATGGGATAGTGAATGAAACAAAATTCACCATATTAAGTAGGCAACTTAAGAGTCTCATAGGGCACTTGGGTGGCTCAGCTGGTTAAGCATCTGACTCTTGGTTTCAACTCAGGTCATGATCTCAGAGTCCTGAGATGGAGCCTCGCATCTGGCACAGTGCAGAGTCTGCTTGAGATTCTCTCCCTCCCTTTCCCTCCACCCTCCCCGCTGCTCATGCTCTCTTTCTCTCTCAAAAGTAAAATAAAATAAAATATATTTTTTTTAAAGTCTCACAGAATTCACTATAACAGGACATAACTTTTAATATACATGGAAGGTATATAAAGAAAAAATATTTATCTTAGTGCAAGCACATTATGTATTCTATCCTGACCACTGCAGTTCCAGAAGTAATTTCCTTTTTGTAGTCTATCTGCTAACTAACATATGAAGAACACTATTAGGCAAATGTTTGAATTTTTTATAATTTGAAAAACCTAGTTTTTAGTGACACTTCAATAGATGTAAAACAACTACCCAAATCATTCCCTGTCCACATGCTTTTCTTTTTGCTGACAGATTCTATTTGGAGGCTTATATTCTATGTAGTCCCATATTCAGGAAAGTGTATCCTACCTTTTGACCCAATGATATATTTTGATTAGTGTGAACCAATCAGATTAATCCCATTCCACTATGCTTAGGAAGTGATAAAGAATCCAAACCTAGCCAATAAAACATATACAAAGTCTGGATAATTTCTGAGAATGTGCTCTTGATTTTAAAAATAGGCATGCTAGAGGGATGCCTGGGTGGTTCAGTCAGTTAAGCATCCAACTCCTGGTTTTGGCTCAGGTCATGATCTGAGGGTCGTGAGATCCAGCCCCGCATCAAGCCCCATGCTTGAGATTCTCTTTCTCTCCCTCTCCTTACCTTTCTTTCTCTTTGAAATAAATAAATGTCTTAAAAAAAAAAAAAAGGCATACTAGAGAAAACAAGGTCCTTTTCCTACATTTGGGGACTAACAGGAGTATGTGACACAAAGAACTACAGAATACATCTTGTAACCAGCACGGGACAGCCAAAAAGTTTCCAGAAAACCAACCTAGAACTTCACCATTACCGAAATGACCATTTAAGTAACCATGAGATCTACACAATTTTGCTATTTGAGTTTACAAATGTTCTAACTGATTTACTAGATGGGTGATTTGGGGCAAATCATCAATAAGAGTTAATATTAATCATGCACCCATGGCCCAGGTATAGCATTACTCAGTTTTCATACATAGTTTATTAGACTATCATAATCCTACATTGTATTATTTTTATTACACCCACATACAGAAGAGGCTGAGGAGAAATAAAGTAACTTCCCTAAAACAACATGGCTATTTAGTTTCAGGGCAGGATTTGAAACCAGGTATATAATCCACAGTTTTTCAAATCTATGACACAGCTAACCTGCTTAAACTGAGTTCTACTTTTTATGACTCTATAAAGAAAATTCTACACTAATAATTTCACCAGATTATTCTGAGGGTCTAATGAGTAAATGTATCTAAATTAACTTACTACTTAGTATACTTAGGGAAAAATAAAAGAGCATTCTCAGCATTTTAAATAAGATTTAAATAGCTGAGCTTCTATACAATCCAATTAAATACTTGGAGCACTGCAATATGATTTTATATATGAACATTTCACACAAAAAACGAATTTAACACTTTATATTGTCAATTTTCTGAAAGTGTACATGCAAACTCAGGTTAAGATAAAATGCATAGATTGCTAGAACTAGAAAGGGACTTTGAAATCACCTTGAAAATCCTTCACATTTTTTTTCCTTTTTTTCCCTTAAATTCCAGTGTAGTTAACATACAGTAATATAATAATTTGAAATATGCAACATAGTGAACTGCCAAGTCTATCCATTACTGTGTTCATCAAGACAAGCACACTCCTAATCCCCTTAACCTACTTCACTCCCCCACTCCAATCCACCTCCCCTTTGGTAACCATCTGTTAGTTTTTTGTAGTGGAGAGTTTGTTTTTCCCCCATTATTTGCTTGTTTTGATTCTTAAATTCCACACATGAATGAAATCCGATGGCATCTGTCTTATTCTAACTGGCTTATTTCATTTAGCATTATACTCCACCTCTATCCATGTTGTTGCAAATGGCAAGATTTCATTTTTTCTTATGGCTGAATAATATTCCAATACACATACATATATGCATCTTTGTGTGTGTAATGGTACACATATATATTACATATATATGTATACATATCCATCCATACACACACTCTCTCTCACTCATATATATATAAATCGTATCTCTATCCATTCATCTATTGGTGGACACTTGGGTTTCTTCTATAATTTGGCTATTATAAATAATGCTGAGATAAACATAGAGGTGCATATGTCCCCTCAAATTAGTGTTTTTGTATTCTCTGGGTAAATATCCAGTAGTGTGATTACTGAAATAGAGTAATTCTATTTTTAACTTTTTCAGGAAAATCCACATTGTCTTTCACAGTGGTTGCACCAGTTTGCATTCCCAACAATAGTGTACAAGGGTTCCTTTTTCTCCATATTCTTGCCAACACTTGTTGTTTCTTGAGTTTTTTACTTTACCTGTTTTAACAGATGTGAGGTGATATCTCACTGTGGTTTTGATTATCCCTGATAAATGATACTGAGCATCATTTCATGTATCTGTTGGTCATCTGTAGGTGGTCTTTGGAGGAATGCCTGTTCATGTCTTCTGTGCATTTTTAAATCGGATTGTCTTTTTGGTATTGAATTGTGTAAGTTCTTTATATATTTTGGATACTGACCCTTTCTTGGATATGTCATGTGCAAATATCTTCTCCAATTCAGTAGGTTGTCATTTAGTTTTGTTGGTTGTTTCCTTTGCTGTGCAGAAGCTTTTAATTGTGATGTAATCTCAATAGTTTATTGTTGCTTTTGTTTCCCTTGCCTCAGAAGAATGTTGCTATGATCAATGTCAGGGAAATTACTGCCTATCCTCTCTTACAGGATATTTATGGTTTTATATCTCACATTTAGGTCTTTAATCCATTTTTTAAAAGATTTTATTTATTGATTTGAGAGAGAGAGAATGAGAATGAGAATGAGAACGAGAACGAGAATGAGTGGAGGGAAAGGCAGAGAGAAAGGGAAAAGCAGAGCCCTCCTGAGCAGGGAGCCTAACTTGGGGCTCAATCCCAGGACCCTGAGATGACGACCTGAGCTGAAGGCAGATGCTTAGCTGACTGTGCCACCCAGGCACCCTGGTCTTTAAGCCATTTTGAGTTTATTTCCCGGGGCCCCTGGGTGGCTCAGTGAGTTAAAGCCTCTGCCTTTGGCTCAGGTCATGATCTCAGGGTCCTAGGATTGAGCCCCACATCGAGCTCTCTGCTCAGTGGGGACCCCCTTTCTCTCTACCTGCCTCTCTGCCTACTTGGGATCTCTGTCTGTCAAATAAATAAATAAAATCTTAAAAAAAAAAAAAGTCAATTTGAGTTTATTTCCATTCTTGTGTGTGGAGTTGGCTTAATTTGTTGTTGATTCTCCAGTTCTTTAAGGTGTAGAGACAGCTGGTGTATTCTGGATTTTTCAGTTTTTTGGAGGGAGGCTTGGATGGCTATGTGTTCCCCCTTAGGACCGCTGTTGCTGTATCCCATAGGTTTTGGACCAAAGTGTCTTCATTCTCATTGGTTCCCATGAATTGTTTCAGTTCTTCTTTGATTTCCTGGTTGATCCAAGCATTCTTAAGCAAGGTAGTCTTCAGCTTCCAGGTGTTTGAATTCCTTCCAAACTTTTCCTTGTGGTTGAGCTCCAGTTTTAAAGCATTGTGATCTGAGAATATACAGGGAATAATCTCAATCTTTTGGTACAGGTTGAGCCCTGATTTGTGACCCAGTATGTGGTCTATTCTGGAGAAGGTTCCATGTGCACATGAGAAGAATGAGTATTCTGTTGTTTTAGGGTGGAATGTTCTATATATATCTATGAGGTCCATCTGGTCCAATGTGTCATTCAATGCTCTTGTTTCTTTATTGATTTTCTGCTTGATCTGTCTATTACTGAGAGTGGTGTGTTAAGATCTCCTACTACTAATGTATTCATATCAATATCACTCTTTATCTTAACAGTTTTCTGATGTAATTGGCGGCTTCCACATTGGGGGCATAAATATTTATAATTGTTAGATCTTCTTGGTGGACAGTCCCTTTAAGAATGATGTAGTGTCCTTCTGTATCTCTGACTACAGTCTTTAGTTTAAAATCTAATTTATCTGATATGAGAATCGCTACCACAGCCTTCTTTTGAAGCCCACTGCGAGGAAAGATGCTTCTCCATCCCTTCACTTTCAGTCTGGATGTATCCTTAGGTTCTAAATGTATCTCTTGTAGACAACATATGGATGGGTGCTGTCATTTTATCCAATCTGCAACCCTGTGTCGTTTTATGGGCACATTTAGGCCATTCACATTGAGAGTGATTATTGAGAGATATGTTTTTATTGATATCATGTTACCTGTGAAGTCTTTGTTTCTATAGATTGTCTCCATATATTTCTGTTCAATGATATTCTTAGGACTTTTTCTCTTTTATAGAACCCCCCTTAATATTTCCTGCAATGTCAGCTTGGTGGTCGCATACTCTTTTAAACCTTGCTGGTCTTGGAAGCTCTTTATCTCTCCATCCATTTTGAATGTCAGTCTTGCTGGATAAAGTATTCTTGGCTACATGTTCTTTTCATTCAGTGCCCTGAATACGTCTTGCCAGCCCTTTCTAGCTTGCCAGGTTTCTGTGGACAGGTCTGGGGTTATTCTGATGGGCTTTCCTCTGTACATAAGGAATTTCTTTGCCCTAGCTGCTTTCAAGAACTCCTGTCTACAGTTATGATTCATCACTTTCACTATCAGGTGTCTCGAGGTCTTTCTAGATTCTATGATCTTGCGGGGAGATCTTTCTGCCTCTAGTACACAAACGCTGGTTCCATTAGCAAGACTGGGAAAATTTTCGTGGAGAATTTGTTCAACTGTATCTTCTAGTTTTCTTTCTTTCTCCTCCCCCTCAGAGATTCCAATAATTCTGACATTGGAACGTTTCATGGCATCATTTATTTCCCTAATTCTGTTTTCGTGGCTTCTAAGCTGCTTGTTCCAGGCTTCCTCCTGCTCCTTTTTCTCTGTTTGTCCTGCAGATCACTAATTCTATATTCTGCCTCAGTTACCCTAGCTCTTAGAGAATTTAGATTAGATTGGAACTCATTGAGAACATTGTGAACATCATCCCTGGTGGCTTTCAATTCTGCCCTAACCAATTCCATTTTGTCATCCATGGCTTTCTCCAACCTAGCTATTGCCTGAATAATTGTTAGCCTGAATTCCCTTTCTGACATACTGTCTATGTCCACATCCAATGGCTCTGATGCAGAAGGCCCAGTCTCTGAATTTTTCTTCTGTTGAGCATTCCTCCTCCTAGTCATTTTGGTAAGAGATGGCTGAACGGATGTGTAGCTGAATGTATCAACCGTCATGCAGGCAAGGTGCACCCTGGAAGGCTTCTGAGCAATCAAGAGTCCCCACCCAAAAGAAAGAAAAAAGAAAGAGAGAGAGAGAGAGAAGAAAAAAAAGAAAGATAAAATAAAAGGCCCAGCCCAAATGGGCCCCAAGGTAAGATTTATGAAGTATACAAACAAAAACAGACAAACAAAAAGACCAACAAAAATAGATGACAGGTGGGGCGCCTGGGTGGCTCAGTGGGGCGCCTGGGTGGCTCAGTGGGTTAAGCCGCTGCCTTCGGCTCAGGTCATGGTCTCAGGGTCCTGGGATCGAGTCCCACATCGGGCTCTCTGCTCAGTAAGAAGCCTGCTTCCCTCTCTCTCTCTCTCTCTCTGCCTGCCTCTCCGTCTACTTGTGATCTCTCTCTGTCAAATGAATAAAATCTTTAAAAAAAAAAAAAATAGATGACAGGAGAAAAATAAATAAATAAAAACAAAAAAAAGAACCTCATCAAAAAGAACCCCAAGTGTAAGATTTATATACTTCCAGGACAAAAACAAATACACAGAAACACTGGCAGAAGAGAAAGATGGGAGCGTGGTTATAAATTCTCAGTGTGGGTGAGGAAGGTAATTTTGATTCTTCTGGGATGTATCTTGATATCTTTGTTAAAGGACTCAACTTTCCTAAGATAAAGGGGGATTAAAAACTGGTTTACCTATAGGGGTAGAATTGATTGGGGAAAGGGGATTACCTTGAAGCTTATCTCTATACAAATATTAAAAAAAAAAAAGAATAAACTAAAATAAAATTAATTTAAATTTAAAAAATTAAAAAAATAGAAAAGCAAAGAAAAACACTGGTATATGTATCAAAAAGTTCAGGTTAAAAGGTTATTATGGAATTTTATGTACTGGACATCTCATTGTGATGGTAAATTTGTTAAAAAGTTATATATAAAAAAATGAACCAGAATTAAAAATAAAGGTTGTATCTATGAAGTAGTGGTAGTTGTCCTCTTGTCTTCTTTTGTCTTTCTTTTCTTTCTTTCTTTTCTTTTCTTTTTTTTTTTTTTTTTTTTTTGGTTGGCTTTCTGGGGGAGGGGCCTGCTGTGTGGATTTTCAGGGAGTCTTGCTTGAGTTAAGTCCTCCTGCCCCCATCAAGGGGATGGGCTCTGAGGAAACCGGTTTTTCGGGCTTTTGTTCTCTGAAGGTTTTTTTGTTTGTTTTCTCTCCCCTTGACAGCTTTTGATGGTTTTTGGAGGTTTAGAGGAAAGCAAACTGCACCCTGACCTCCCTCTCAGAGAGAAGCCTCAGTCTTTCCCCATCTGGGTGCTCCAGAGCACATAAATTCCCCCTCAGCCACTGGCAGAGCACGTTCCTAGTCAGAGTCTCTGGGGTCACAGGAACTCCCACTTGTAACCAAAACCAAGACAGCCACACCAGAGAGGTCCCAAGCAGCAACAGTACACTGAGATCTTAACGCTGGCCTGGGCAGGGAGTGCTCAGACTCTCTGGCTCCAAGAGAGCGCCAACTGGCACCTGCAGGCACCTCTCTCAGGGAGGGTGTGGGGCCCAACTCAGACTCTAGTAGCACAGCGCGCCCATGGGGAGTGCAAAAGGCTGTGGTTCTGCTGGCTGGTGAGGCTCCCTCACCCTCAGCTGTGCTGCCACCCAGACACTCTCAGGTGCATCTGCCACTCAGGGATCAAGACCTGGCTTCTTCGCTGCACTCTCTCTGGCTCAGCGCCAGCGGTGGCTGTCCTGGGTTGGTGGACTTAAGCCACTGTCCCTGTCCCTAACCACCCGATTCCTACAATTTCCCCCCATGATCCTTTCCTCTGAGTGCTTTCAACCAGACTCCAAGTTAATGCTGGTCCCCAATTGCAGGGTATTCTCGTATTGGGGTATTACTTTCCAATGGGTTGCTTCTGGTGGTTCCCTCCCCCTTTTGTTTATCTTCCGATATCAGTCCAATGTTCCCACTCCGCTTTACCTGCCCACTGGCGTCTTCTGCCCCCGTAGAGATCCAAAAGTGTATAATTCTAATCTCAGGCTGATTTCATGGGTGATCAGAGTTCTTTAGTAGGTAATCAGATCACTTTAGAGTATAGGTTGAAACGGCGCCTCCTCCTACTTCCCCACCAGCTTGTTTCCTCCTACCATTTTGAGTTTATTTTTGTGTATACTGTAAGAAAGTCGTTCAGTTTCCTTCTTTTGCAAGTAGCTGTTCAGTTTTCCCAACACCATTTGATGAAGAGACGATCTTTCCCATCGCATATCCCTGCTTTCTTTGTAGATTAATTGACCATATACTTGTGGGTTTATTTCTGGGCTTTCTATTCTGTTCCACTGACTACGTGTCTATTTTTATGCCAGGGGCATTGTTTTGATGACTTCTGATTACATTGATTTGATTGTTAATATAACCTGACATCTAAAACACCTCCAGTTTTGTTTTTCAAGATTGTTTTGGCTATTTGGGGTCTTTCGTGGCTCCATACCAATGTTAGGATTCCTTCTAGTTCTGTGAAAGTTGCTGTTGGTATTTTGATAGCAACTATTTTAAAACTGCAGATAGCTTTGGGTAGTATATACAATTTAACAATATTTGTTCTTCTAATCCATGAGTATGGGATGTCTTTCGATTTCTTTCTATCATATTCAATTTCTTTCATCAATATTTCATGGTTTTCAAGTACAGGTCTTTCACCTCTTTGGTTACGTTTATTCCTACTTTTTTTTTTAATTATTATTTTTGGTGCAATGGCAAATGGGATTGTTTTATTAATTTCTTTTTGCTACTTCATTATTAGTATGTAGAAATGCAACAGATTTCTGTACGCTAATTCTCTATCCTGCAAATTTACTGAATTCATTTATCAATTCTAGTAGTTTTTTGATGGAGTCTTTGGGTTTTCTTATGGAGTATCTTGTTATTTGCAAACAGTGAATATTTTACTTCTTCCTTATGGATGAATGGCTTTTATTACTTTTTGTTGGATGGATAGATGGATGGATGGCTTTTATTACTTTTTGTTGCCTGATTGCTGTGGCTAGGACTTCCAGTGATATGTTGAATAAAAATGGTGAGAGTGGACATCCTTTCTTGTTCCTGCTCTTGGTGGAAAAGCCCCCAGTTTTTCCCCATTGAGTATGATGTTAACCATGGGTTTCTCATATGTGACCCTTATTATATTGAGGTATGTTCCCTCTAAACCTACTTTGCTGAGGATTTTTATCTTGAATGATGTTGTAATTTATCAAATGCTTTTTATGCCATCTCTTGAAATGATCATACAGTTATCTTTTCTCTTATTGAGGTGATCTATCACATTGAACCACCCTTGCATCTCAGCAATAAATCCCACTTGATCATGGTTAATGTTCATTTTAATGTATTATTAGATTCAGTTTGCTAATATTTTGTTGAGGAATTTTGCAACTGTTTATCAGAGATACTGCCCTAAAGTTCTTTTTGTGATGTCTTTACCTGATTTTGTTTGTTGGTAGTTTTTGATTACTGATTCAATTCCATTCTGGATAACTGCTCTTTTCAAATTTTCTATTTCTTCCTGCTTCAGTTTTGCAAGGTGACATTTCTAGGAATTCATCCATTTCCTCTAGGTTGTCCAATTTGTTGGCATATAATTTTCCAAAATATTCTCTTACAATCATTTGTATTTCTATGCTCTTGGGTATGTTATTTTTTTTTTATTATCATTTCTGATTTTGAGTCCTCATTTTTTTTAATGAGTGTGGACTAGGTGTTTATCAATTTAGAGCCAGCTCCTGATTCCATTGCTCTTTTCTATTGTTTAAGTTTCTGTATTGTTTATTTCTGCTCTAGTCTTTATTATTTCCTTCCTTATGCTTGTTATGGTTTTTTTTTTTTTAAGATTTTATTTATTTATTTGACAGACAGAGATCACAAGCAGGCAGAGAAGCAGGCAGAAAGAGTGGGGGAGCAGGCTCTTCGCTCAGCAGAGAGCCCGATGTGGGGCTCGATCCCAGGACCCTGTGACCATGACTTGAGCCGAAGGCATAGGCTTAACCCACTGAACCACCCAGGCACCCCCTTGTTATGGGTTTTGTCTGTTCTTTTTATAGCTCCTTTGGGTTTAGAGTTAGATTGTTTACTTGAGATGTTTCTTGCTTCTTAAGCTAGCAATTTTCATCTCCATATAATTTTTTCTTTTTTCTTTGATTTCTTGGTTGACCCATTCATTGTTTAATAGTATGTTATTCAATCTCCATGAATCTGTGCTCTTTCCAGATTTTTTTCTTGTGCCTTATTTCTAGTTTCATAGTGCTTACTCAGAAAAGATGTATGGTATGACTTTGATCTTTTTGAATCTGTTCAGATTTATTTTGTGGTCTAATATGTGATATATTTGGGAGGATGTACCATGTGCACTTTAAAAGAATCTCTATTCTGGTATTTTAGGAGGAATGTTCTGTTTTTTTGTTTTTGTTTTTTTTTTTAATTGTGTCCAAATAGCCATCATTAGTTTTTGATGTAGTGTTCCACAATTCATTAGTTGTGTATAACACCCAGTGCTCATCACTACATGTGCCCTCCTTAATACCCATCATGCAGTTATCCTACCCCTTAACCCCTGCCCTTCCATAATGCTGTTTGTTTCCTAGAGTCCAGAGTCTCTCACAGTTTGTCCTTCTCTCTGATTTCTTCCCATTCAGTTTTCCCTCCCTTACGCTCTGGTCCTCTGTGCTATTCTCTATGTTCCACATATGAGCAAAGCCATATAATAATTGTCTTGCTCTGACTGACTTATTTCACTTAGCATAACCCTTCCAGTTACATCCAAATAGATGCAAATTGTGGGTATTCATCTTTTCCATTGGCTGAGTAATATTCCATTGTATATATGAACCACATCTTCTTTATACATTCATCTATTGATCGACACCTCAGCTCCTTCCAGTTTGGCTGTTGTGGACACTGCTGCTATGAACACTAATTGGGGTGCATGTGTCCCTTCTTCTCACTACATCTGAATCTTTGGGGTAAACACCTACTAGCACAATTGCTGGGTCATAAGGTGTTTCTATTTTTAACTTCTTGAGGAAACTCCATACTGTTTTCCAGATTGGCTGTATCAGCTTGCATTCTGACCAACAGTGTAAGAGGATTTCTTGACATCCTCATCACTTGTTGTTTCCGGTCTTGTTAATCTTTGCCGTTCTAACTGGTATAATGTGGTAACTCATTGTGGTTTTGATTTGTATTTCCCTGACAGCTAGTGATGCTGAATGTTTTTTCATGTGTCTGTTAGCTATTTGTATGTCTTCTTTGGAGAAGTGTCTGTTCATATCTTCTACCTGTTTATTGACTGAATTGTTTGTTTTTTGTGTGTTGAGTTTGGAAAGTTCTTTATAGACCCTGGATACCAGTCCTTTATCTGTAATGTCATTTGCAAATATCTTCTCCTATACCTGGTTTGTCTCTTAGTTTTGTTGACTGTTTCCCTTGCTGTGCAAAAGCTTTTTATCTTGATGAAGTCCCAATAGTTCATTTTTCCTTTTCTTTCCCTTGCCTTTAGAGATATGTCTTGAAAGAAGTCAATGTGGCCAAATGTCAAAGAGGTTACTGCCTATGTTCTCCTCTAGGATTTTGACGAATTCCTCTCTCACATTTAGGTCGTTGGTCCATTTTGAGTTTATCTTGTATATGGTGTAAGAGAATGGTCCAGTTTCATTTCATTCTTCTGCATGTGGCTGTCCAATTCTCCCCATCAACATTTGTTGAAAAGACTTTCTTTTCCCCCATTGGGTATTTTTTCCTGCTTTGTCGAAGATTAGTTGACCATAGAGTAGAGGGTCCATTCCTGGGGTCTCTATTCTGTTCCATTGATCTATGTGTCCTACTTTTGTGCCAATACCATGGTATCTTGATCATCACAGTTTTATAACATAGCTTAAGTCAGACATTGTGATGCCTTCAGCTTTGGTTTTCTTTTTCAACAATCCCCTGGGGTTCTCCTATATGTGTTGTGTGGGCCCTGCTGTTGTGTCCTGGTCACTTTTTCTTTTAATCCAGTTATTTGCAGAGGTTCTCTTTGCCTGTTGTGGGCAGTGTTTGGTCCCCAGTTAGGGTGCACAATTTTAACACCTAGGGTTTCCACAGGGCCTGCCATCAATGGGCCTGATGCCAACCCAGCCTTGCAAAATGCCTGGATCAGGAGACAATGTTGCCAAGGTTTGTGCAGGTCTTTTTGGGGAGGGGATCTGCAGTACGGGGACTGAGGCAAATGTGACTTGGAAGGGTGGATCCCCCAAAGCACGAGGGAGTGGGCAAGGCTTAGTGTTACCAAGTTAGGTAGTGAATATCAGTACTTGGCTACTTCACACAGCTGGCCATGTGTTTATGTTGGGGGGTGGAAGAGGCAGATGTTACCTGCAGTCTCCTCTGTTCCTGTAAAAATCCCTCAGCAATCCCTGCTCCTCTAGGACACCCTCCAAAATAAGTAAACTACTCTCCCTTTCATTCCTAATTAATCATATATCAATATAAAGTGACCTCTTTTCATAATTCTTCCCATCTTAGATTTATTTTTTTATTGCAACGCCTGCTTTTTTGATGAGAATAATTTCATTTTGTCTCACCCAACCTTTTATGTTCAACATTATTGTACCATTTTATTTGATCTAAAATTCTTTATATACAAAGAAAATTAATGGATTTTGCATTAAAGCCTCAATGAAACTAAGAGAGGTAAGACTATTTTCATTTACTGTTATTACATTTGATCTAAATTCTGTCACCTTAGTTCTGCTGTTTTTAAGATATCCTTGGTATCTTTCTACTTTCTATGTCTTTTTTAAAAAATTTTATCTTTTGTATAATATACTATTCTAACCTAATTGTTATTTTAAAGCATTTCATAAACATTTTGTAATTTATGTAAGTATATCAAAATATTTTAAAAATAATTTTAGATATCCATTTGTAGAAGATAAAAACTTCAGTACTTCTGACTTCAGGATGTTCCTTATTTCCTTCCTCAAACCTGTATTTTACTTAATGTAAACATTTTCAAGAATTTAATAGTAATTTAAAATTTAAAAACTAAAAATTTTTAATTTCAATAAAATAAAAATGTATAAACTCAAAAAAGTCCAACATTCAAATGATATATAATTACATTAGATAAAATAATGAGCAATAAATTTTCTCCCATTACTGGCTGGGAAGTTCAGCTTATCCAGCCTACCTAAAAATGGTTTTCTTTCTTTTTTTTTTTTTTTAAGTTTTTATTTATTTGAGAGAAGGAGAAAGAAGCATGAACCAAGGGGAAGGGCAGAGGGAGAGGGAGAAGCAGACTCTCTGCTGAGCAGGGAGTCCCCATGTGGGGTTCAATCCCAGGACCCTGAGATCATGACCTGAGACAAACACAGTCACTTAACTGACTGAGCCACGCAGATGCACCCTCAACCTCCCAAAATTCTTGAGTTATTTTTTAAGTCTTCCCCTCAACTATTTGGTATGCATTATTAAGCAATTTTACAAAGATAACTGGATGGCATAGTTTTTAAGATATTAAAGGTCTCAAAATTTACCTTGGTCTATGAATAAAAATTTGTTTAGATATAAAATACGAGGGCATAACCTTTTTCTGAAGTGCACTAGACACAATTCTTGTGCTCTGTAACACATTTTTCCAAAATCTGAAGCTTACTTAATTTCCTAATGCTGTTTTTCTTCTCCCTGAAAACTGGCTAGATTTTTATCTTTAGTTTTGAAATACAAATATGAGGTCTTACTACTTTCTTTATTAATTTTATATTTGGTAGGCCCTCAATTTGCAATATCCATTCATTTGTTTTTCAGATTTTTAAGTTTTCTTCATACTCTCAAAATAACATCTGATCCATCTCTCCTCATTATTTATTCATAAGTTGGATCTATGTGATCTGACCTCCGTGGCTCAATATATTATATCCTTTATATTCTAAGAGATATTCATATTACTAAATACTTTGTTATACCAAAATATGCTTTGACTTCCAACAAATATTTTCCTTGTCTTGTTGTCAATTTTATGCCATTATGTTATTATCCTGGCCTTTTTGATTTTATGAACTAAATTATAATTATGTTCAATACTGCACATATTGATTTTAGATGAGACTAACATTTGAAATGGTAACAATTACAAAGTTTCAAAGATTCGAACATGACTCTGAGGGATCACTCAATATCATCCACGGGGAAGAAGCATCTTCTTGGCATACTGTTCACTCTGACAGTCTTACTGACAGAAACCTAAGCCTAAAATCCAGCTTAATTTCTCTTCTCAAAGAGAAAAAAATGCCCTGTTCTCAACTCAACAGTTCATTTCTTTAAACATATATGAAGAAAGATATTTATTCTTCATCAATAACATGAATGTAAGTCAGAACATCCAAATGAAGGCCACTGAAATGGGACTGATGAAGACTTTCTTTACACTTTGAGTACTTAATATTTAGACTAAGCTTTTTTAATATTTAGACTGAAGTAAATCACATACTTTCAGAATTCTTAGAATATAAATATAACACAAAAGCGCAACTTTGAAAGCCAAAAATAAAGTCAAATTTCAATTCTAGCCAGACTTTTTAAAAAACAAAACAAAACACATATATTGTGCACTTTGAAAAGCCTCTACTTTATGTACTACACTATAATACTTACAAGCTGATGTTCTAATAGTTGGATTTTTTCATCTTTTTTCTTTATTTCCTCTTTAAGTTGTTTTATTTCATTTAATAAATCTTCATTCTGAAATATTTTTAAAAATTAACAAGCATTAAATCAATAATGAATACTGAACAGTGAATGGTTTTTGTTAAGGGGAAATTATGGGGAAAACTCTTCTTAAATATGCCAGGTATTAACCTATACACAAACAAAACAAACAAAAACCCATTTTGGTCTTCTACGAACTCATAGTGTAGGGTTCCTGGCTGGCTCAGTTGGTTAAGCATCTGCCTTTGGCTCAGATCATGATCTTTGGATCCTGGAATGGAGCCCCGAGTTGGGCTTATATGTTAAGTGGGGAGTCTGCTTGTCCCTCTTCCTCTGCCCCTCACCCCATTCATGTTCTCTCTGTTTCTCTCTCAAATAAATAAATAAAGTCTTAAAAAAGAAAGAATTCATGGTGTAATGGAGTCCAACATGTGAAAAATGAACAATAATAACAACACAGCTAACATTCATTAAGTACTTTTCAAATGCTATAAACAAAGTACTTTTAGATATCTAAGCATCTGATCCTGAGTATGACCCTGAGACCCTGAGGTAGATACTATTATCCCCCTTCACAGATAAGGAAACAGGAAAAAAGGCCAATAGTAAAATAAATTACATATAAAACAGTAACTTCAGGTAAATTTAAGGGGATGTATAAGAGTTGCCTATCAAAAACAATGCAGGGCACAACAAAAGAAAACGTAATTAAAGGCAAAGAGTCATTTCACAGCTGGTTCAGAAATCTGCAGAAAGATAAATATGCCTGGCAGGGTAACAGGGAGATTTTTTTTCCATGAGCCACTTTCCTGAGAACCACCTGACCCAGAGACAAAATACCCTGTCAATTTAGTCTATAAGAAATTACTAATAGTATTAAACAGAAACCTACTGTCAAGTAAAGCAGGGATGCAGTTACATTTCCAAGCATAAAGTATCATTACCTTATAGTTAGTCCATTATGTTTACTACTATTGAATTATCCAGAAATATATACTGAGGAAAGAGTACAAGCAAGGAAATAAGGATATATACACGTGAATAATATATCTTTCTAGAGAGAAAAATATGTAAGTAAATATAATATGTTGTTACTGAGCAAAGTATACCATCTCTTGCAGATACACCAGGAACAAACACAAAACAATGCAGTCTCTTTAACAAGAAATCAGAAACAGACATTTTACAAAGGCTTTAACATAACATATAAGTATCACAAAAATGGGGACGAAAAAATTTTTGTAATGTTATGTATACTGAATTTGATAAAACTATTTATTATATATAAAAAATGATTTTCAGTTGAATTTAAAGAGCTTAACTTTTTAAATCATAAATCAAGACCAAAAAAAGAGATAAAGAGATTGCAGATCATGAATACACGTTTAAACTTTTAAGCTATGTGGCAAATAAATCTATTAAGAAACGATAAGTATATTTGATTATATAAAATTTTAAAGCATCTATACAATTAATATTAAAGTAAAAAGCTGGTGAAAACCTATGCAAATATGACAAAGAATTTATACTCAAGTATATTAAGAGCCTGTTCAAACATACAGGATCGTTTTCTAGGCCCCAAATAAGACAGTTCTCACAAATATATAGGTAATTGGTAAAATGTTCTATATGACTTGTTGAAGAAATACAAATTCAAGTATTAAGGTATTATTTTATAGGTATTAAGTTGAAGAGAGAAATATTCAATGTGATTAATAAAACTGCAGGAAAAAAAATGGTTCATTATCAGACATCAAAACTGGCCTTTCTGGACAAACATATGGCTCTACATTGAAGAGTCTTAAAAATTCTTGCACTCTGCTTCAGTTGTCCCACTCCTGGAAGCTATGCCAAAGAAACAATCCTAAGTATGGGAAAACCTACAAGAAGTTATTATCTAAAAGTTTACAAATTTATCAGTGTCCAAAAAGGGGGTAACTGAGATACAAGGGAGCAATCTGATGAAATACTATGTAGCCATCATTCAGTCATTGCTAGGTCCCACCAGTGTTGGTGGAAAGGGACCCGAAAATGAAATTCAAATACAATGTGATAACATATTAACAGCCAACATGTATATAGTTATAATATAATATAATTAACTTTATTACTTTATTACGTAAAGTTATAACTTTATAACTTTATTACGGGCACTGCTCTAAGGATTTTACACATAACGATGGGCAAAAACATATCAGGAAATGGGTAACTCTAGTGAAGTCTTAAAGGATGAGTAAAAAGTTACGAATACACAGAAGTGTTGTCAGGCTCTGGATTTTAAAGTAAGAGATTCTCAGTATCATACAACAATACAGAGATGAAGGCAAGCATAGGATAGAGTATTTGGAGAATTATAAGCAGTGATGTTGTCACACAAAGGCTGTAGTGAAGAGTGGGTACCAATACGGTTAGTAAACTGGGCAGGGGCTAAATCATAGAGGTCTATGAACATCAAGCATGGCCTAAAAAGCCAGGGGAGTGACAGTGCATCTGAGATGTCTTTAACAGCTGTTTAGAGAACAAACTGGACAACAACAAAATTAGACTTAGGGAACTTGTTACTAAGATGTTGTAATACTTCAGATGACAGTAGGAGCCTGACCTATGAGAATGATAATAGGGATAAGAAGGAAGAGCAGGAATCAAAATTAGGAGATTTTGGTGACTGTCTCCATGTGAAAGAACACAAGAGGCAGTCAAAGTAATTTCCTATATTTCTAGCTTAGGTGATACGGTGATTAGTACGGCCACCAAAAGAAATGGGGAATAAAAGAAGAGAAACACATTCAAAGGGGAATACTTGTGAGTTAGTTTTAGATATACTGTTAGGGGGCGCCTGGGTGGCTCAGTGGGTTAAGCTGCTGCCTTCGGCTCAGGTCATGATCCCAGGTCCTGGGTTCAAGCCCCACATCAGGCTGTCTGCTCAGTGGGGAGCCTGCTTCCTCCTCTCTCTCTGCCTGCCTCTCTGACTACTTGTGATTTCTCTCTGTCAAATAAAAAAAAAAAAAATTGTATAGATATACTGTTAGAAGTACCTGTGGGTAACTGGATCACCAAGTATGAAAGGGAAACTATATATGTTATCAACGCATATGCCATATATGAAATAATGACAGTAAAAAGTTCAAAGAGAACTGGACAAAATATATAAATCTCTATTCTAAAGAGAAGGAACCTACAAAGGAAATCGGAAAATGGGAAAATGTTGAGGAGTATAAGAAATTTTAGAGACAGGGGCGCCTGGGTGGCTCAGTGGGTTAAAGCCTCTGCCTTCAGCTCAGGTCATGATCCCAGGTCCTAGGATCAAGCCTCGAAGCGGCTCTCTGCTCAGCGGGGAGCCTGCTGCCCCCCTCACCCCCACCTGCCTCTCTGCCTACTTATTATCTCTCTCTGTCAAATAAATAAATAAAATCTTTAAAAAAAAAGAAATTTTAGAGACAAATGACATAAAAATCAAGGATAAAGCTTTTAAGACAACAGTCACATCAAATGTTTATACATTAAAACAAGTAACTGCTTTCATCTTTCCAAGTTTCCATGTTAACTGGAAAAAGATTTAAGGAGAGTCAAGGAAAGGTTTATTTGGTTTACTAAATCTACGACAAATTTATGATATAGAAATTTATAAACTGATAATGAAGAGAAAGTAAAGAAAGCACACTGATGAGAGATGAGTGAGGAGGAGGTAGTTAGGTCCTTAACAGCAGCAGAAGATAGTAAAAAACCTAACAAAGGGTGGTCTTCCACAGCATGGTGGACATTTTTGTCCTGTAACTGGAACAAAGTGAATGAGAATGATAACAGATACAGGTAAATCAGAAGGCAGGAAGGCAGGTAGCAGATCTTGTTTGATGAATACAAGGCCACCTACAGAAAATGAGAAGAGTGGCTGAGAATGAGGCTTGAAGAGAGTGGTCCATGTTGAGACTAGCTCATCAGGGAAATGGGAGAGGAAGCTGTCCTAAGATAAAAGATATGGCATGTCCAGTGGAGACTTTAGTTTCTAAACTTGCAATGATACAAGTCACCATATTTTTATCATTTGAAACTATACTACTAAACCATCTTGAATGAACAGGGGACATAACTGGGAACATAACTGCAGACCTGCTAATTTAGAATACTATACACACCCACAATAGGATGGAAGCACAGCAATGGGAAGAAATTTGTGCAAGAACAGGTAAGATAACATGTTGAAAAACTAAGCCTAGATAACCAGATGTAACTATTAATCCTACAGTCTCTTTTGATTTCAGTTGTTTTATACATAATCTTGTTTCAAATAAGTCACCCCACATCCTACAAGAAAATTATGCTTCTCTGACCTCTAATAACACCATTGGGCTACTTGACTTGATATGGAAGTGAAATACGCAACATGCATGCAGAATCCACATGTGGTTCTGCCAATGCTCTTTTCCCTCGGGTACAAAAACATATCCCAGGATAGGGGCTTCCCCTTAGGTCCCAGAATGATGAGGAAGCATAGAGTCCCAGCTGATCTATAGTCAGTATGTAACATATTGAAAAATAACAAGTGAGAAATACATTTTTGTCACTATAAGCCACCAATATTTCAAGATTATTTGTTGACTAGCAAACCCTGAAAATAGACTATAAAAGAAAAAAATAATTTTACTTGGAAACATTAAACCAAGAATGCTTTAGTGTGCTTAAGAAATAGGTATTTCAGAAATAAGTGCAAAAGAAAAGAGCTTTTTTTCTTTTTTCTTTAAAGATTTTATTTATTTATTGGAGAGAGAGAGAGATTCAGAGAATGAGCTGGGGGAAGGGCAGTGGGAAAAGCAGACTCTCCACAAAGCAGAGAGCCTGACAGAACTCGATCCCAGGACCCTGGGATCATGACCTGAGCCGAAGGCAGACACTTAACCAACTGAGTCACACAAGTGCCCAGAAAAGAGTTTTTTTCAACTAAAAAGGAAAATTATAAAAAACAAATTTTCAAAAACTAAAATGTATCCATTTTCTATAATTATATTTTTAAACATGGGAAGAGATAAATTAATCTCATTTTCCATATATCTTTTCAATGTTGTGATTACATACGAGGAGTACCTATGAGTCATTTCAATTGATAATTATATTTTAAAAACTGCTATTCATAATTATCAAAAAGAACTTAAAAATTATCAAAAAGAACTCAAAAATAATTTCTTGATTTAAGAAAAAGAATCCTATACCAATAATAGAAAGACAAATAATTATCCAATTGATAAAATATATTCAAATTAAGGTACCACAGTGATATTATTTTAACTTAGTAAGGTAGCAAAAGTTAAAAGCAGACTGAAGTAAAACTCAACATAGCAAAGTTTCAGATTTTAATATATTTATTATTAAATGTTTTGTTACTGCTTTATAATTTTAGTAACAAAATAATTTTGAAAAATTTAGCATGATTCCTAATCATACCTTATATATTTGATCACCATCTTCTGGTTCTGGACTGGACGGCAATGAGAGTTGAATATCATGCAGTGAACCACTTCCATCATGCTGTCAGAAGAGAAGGAAAACATGAGATTAATACATTAACTGAAGACACTCATTTCAACCTGAATTCACCCCAACCAAATGCTAGCATGGCAAAGAACAAACAGGAGATTTCAGAAATCTCCTTTTCATCCCTACACACAGGTAGAAGAAAAGGTAGAAAAGGAAGAAAGAGAGCTAGGGCAAGAATCATTTATGAAAGTAAATAAGATACTACATGAGTGGATGAAGCAAAAAAACCTTTGAAAGTTTTAGAGTGGGAAAAAGAATATGGAAAATTTCCTAGAAAATTTGAAGATTACATCACCTACAAGAAATACAAAATGAAAGTCAGATTAAATATGCTTTAGTTTAGATATAGTTTTTTGAGTATTTCTTTTTTAGTCAGAAATGATACCCAATAAGGCTTGGCCACAAAAGTCATTTGATTAAAAATACTAGACAGGAGTATAGTCATTGCATGACTCGATTTAAATGAAACCTGAGAGTAGGAAAAACTAATTTATAGTGCTAGAAATAAGAACAGGGGTTGAGTCAGGGGAACGGGGTTACTGACTGGGAATGAGCATTAGGGAATCTATTAGTATGCTAGAAATGTTCTGTCTTGACTCTACAGTGGTTATGTGGGTAAGTACATATGAAAAGTTCAAGTAGTACACTTAAGATTGGTATACCTTCAGCACCTTACTGGGATGTATGCTACACTTCAATAGAAGTTGAAAAAATTAAACTACTCATTCTTAAATGGAATAACAAAAACGACAAGAATTAAGGCCTACTCCTTGCTGAACTGGTTAGGAATAACCAACTAAGAAATGGCATGTTAAATAACTCACAGACAACTTTGAGAAAGATGAATCAGTAAAGAATATGCCTGGGATGATGGTGAGGGACAAGCCCCCAACCACGGCAGCACAAGAGTGGGTAGACATCGGGTTTGTTCACATGGTACCTAACTGCCTTGGGATACCCATTGAATCAACAACCTTCAGTACTGCTACCATCACAATCCTCTTCAGACGTATCTGTCCTGAGGATATCTCCTAGACCATAGAAATGTCCTGTATTAAAGAAGAGTGTTAAAGTAGAAGATATAAGCATGTAGGTCATTTTCTTCTTTATTTACTATACTGTACACCACTGAATCAGAATCTCTAGGTATGGCATCTACAAATGTGTATTTAGTAAAGTCAATAGGTAATTATTGACTGACAGCAAAAAATAAGCATTTGTCAAAGCTCTAAGAAATAAATTACATTTTTACTGGTGATGTCATATGGATACTAAGAATTTGACCTGAGAGGAGGCACTATCCTAATGAATAACAAATGTCTTTAGAACACCACATTAAATGTTTAAAATAAAAAAGAAAGAAATTTTACAAGATTCATCTGAGTAAAGCTTCATCTCTGCTATAAATACCTTGACATATAAAAACAGTCCTACATATAACTATATATTTGAGAAAAGAGGAACTGTAAAATCTGACTTATTTTCAGACATCTCAATTATCTTCCTGCCACTGCAAAGCAGGAACCCCAAAGAATAGGACAAAACACAAGTATACACCACTTTTGTCTTGGACATGGTTATAGCTGTGGAAAATAAGTAGCAGAAGAGGAAAAATAAAACATCAGTTTTTAGGGTGCAGGAACAAAAAGGGCATCCCCAGGTAAAGAGAAAATATCAGGGAGACCATAAAGTACTGGCTCAGGAAAGTGACTCTGGAAAGCTGTATGTAACTTTCTAGGTTCACCTCTCAGCAGCACTTGGCTTCAACCTGATCCTAAACAGTATATCAAAGACTTTGAGAAATAAAATCAGACCATTGCCCAGACCCAATCTAGCCTCTGAAAGATGTATACTAAGAATATATCTGACAGGGCGCCTGGATGGTTCAGCGGGTTAAAGCCTCTGCCTTCAGCTCGGTCATGATCCCAGGGTCCTGGGATCAAGCCCCGCACCAGGCTCTCTGCTCAGCAGGGAGCCTGCTTCCCCCTCTCTCTCTGCCTGCTTCTCTGACTACTTGTGATCTCTGTCTGTCAAATAAATAAATAAAATCAAATATATATATTTGATTGTGTGTGTGTGTATGTGTGTATATATATATATATATATATATATATATATATATATATAAATATATAAAAGAACACCTCTGACAAACATGGGAAAAAGGCTTTGAAACAGAACTGATTATAACCATAATCCAAACATAGCTGGCTAGTTAGAAATTATAGCTTGAATCCAACCAGAGTGTTTACCTGCTTTAAAATTAAAACAAAAACCCCAAGAAATCCCACAGTATTCTCCATATCATTTAAACAAAATTAAGTGTCATAACAAAACATGCAAAGATCTAAGGTAAAATCCAAAGCTACTCAATCTACAAACAAGGAAAACCTCAACTTCACACAGGAAAAGACAATCAACAAACACCAATGCCAAAACAAGACAGAAGTTGGAATTAATTGAAAGAGATTTTAAAAGGGCTGTTATAAAAATTCTCCCAAAGTAAGAGAGAACTCTTGAAGGGAATAGGAAGAGAAAGTCTCAGCAAAGATACAGGATATGGGAAATATATAAAGTGGAATTTTAAAACTGAAAAGATTCAATAATCAAATTTTAAAATGCACCAGCAGGACTAAATACCAGAATTTGAGATAACAGACTGAACTTGAAGACAGATCAACAGAAATCATGCAATCTGAGCCAAGGAGAGAAAACACACTGGAAGGAAAAAAAAATAATACTGGGGTGGAAGGTTGGGGGAACCAGGTGGTGGGTATTAGGGAGGGCACGTATTGCATGGAGCACTGGGTGTGGTGCAAAAACAATGAATACTGTTACGCTGAGAAGAAATTTAAAAAAAAAAGAATACAAAAAAAATAATAATACTATGAGTGACTCTATGTACACAAATTTGACAACTTACATGTAATGGAGAAATTACTCAAAAACCACAGACTATCAAAACTCACCCCAAATGAAACAGATAACCTGAAGAGATCTGTGATTATTAATAAATTTAATTCATATTTTAAAACTTCTGTAAAAGAAATACTGAAGGCCAGATGTGTTCCTAGCAAATTCTTCCAAAGTTTAAAGGAATTATATTAGTTCTACATAATCTCTTAGGGAAAATATAAATCAAATTAAGTTAGAAAATTAATCAAATTGAGTTAATGAGCCTTTGGGTGTCTGGAAACGGCAGGTGTTGGCAAGGATGTGGAGAAAGGGGAACCCTCATACATTGCTGGTGGGAATGCAAGTTGGTGTAGCCACTTTGGAAAACAGTATGGAGATTCCTCAAAAAATTAAAAATAGTTACCTTATGACTCTGCAATTGCACTACTGGGTATTTACCCCAAAGATACAGATGTGGTAAAAAGAAGGGCCATATATATCCCAGTGTTCATAGCAGCAATGGCCACAACTGCCAAACTGTGGAAAGGGCCAAGATGCCCTTCAAGAGACGAATGGATAAAGAAGATGTGGTTGGTATATACAACGGAATATTATGTCTCCATCAGAAAGGTTGAATACCCAACTTTTATATCAACATGGATGGGACTGGAGGAGATTATGCTGAGTGAAATAAGTCATGCAGAGAAAGTCAATTATGATATGGTTTCACTTACTTGTGGAGCATAAGGAATAACATGGAGGACATTAGAAGGAAAGGAAAAGTGAATTAGGGGAAATTGGAGTGGGAGATGAAGCATGAGAGACTGTGGACTCTGAGAAACAAACAGGGTTTTGGAAGGAAGTGGGTGGGGGGCATGGGTGAGCCTAGTGGTAGGTATTAAGAAGGACACTATTGCATGGTGCATAAACAGTGAATCTTGGAACACTGAAAAAAATAAAATAAAATTAAGATGTTGAAAAAAATTAAAATTTAAATTAAAAAAAGAATCCAGAAATAGAGCCTCAAATATGTTCAAAGGCATTTTTGACAAAAGTACCAAAGCAATTCAATAAAGGATAGTCTTTTCAACATATGGTACTAGAACATCCATATGCAATAAAATTAATTTCACTCACACCTCACATCATATATAAAAATTCTCAAAACAGTCTGCAGACCTATACATCAAATTAAAACTATAAACATTCTTCAAATAAACAGAAAATTTTTGTAATCTTGGGTTGGGCAAAGATTTCTTAAATATGATGCTACAGAAATGACCATAAAAAATATTGACAAATTCGATTTCAAGAGAACTTTTGCTCTTAAAAAAATGAATAACAGAATAAAAAGAGAAGCTATAAACTGGGAGAAAAAAACAATAATTCAGGTAAAATACTGAGCATAGTGTCTAAATCACAGAGAGCATTTACAGACTGTGAGCTATTTTTTAAACAACAGCGACAGTAAAAATAATGATAACGTGAAGCTCTAGGGTTTTTAACAGACTTCACTAACTCACAATTGTACACAGCTGCCTAAAAAGCAAAGTCCATTTTTTTCAACATTCGTTTCATCATTTACATGCCTGTTTAAGTATTTATCTATAAATACATAATAGCACTGCACATCTATGTGAATGGCTTCTGAAAAATACAACACCAGGCACAATAAAGGATGCAAAACAACTGCAACTTCCATTAATCACTGGTGGGAACACAAACTCAGAGAGCCACTTTGGAAAACAGTTTGGCCATTTCTTAAATTACATATATACTTACCATACAACCGAGAAATCCTATTACCAAGGTACTTACCCAAGAGAAATGAAAACATGTACACCTGAAATCTGTGCATAAATGTTTATAGAAGCTTTATTCACAAATGCCCAAAACTAGAAAGTGACACAAATATCCTTCAACTGGTAAATGGACAAACTATGATACATGCATACAATGGACTCAGCATTAAGCAGGAATAGATTAGTGATATGAGGACAGCATGAATGAATTTAAAAATTAATTATGGTAAATGAAAAAAGCCAGACTCAAAGGACTATACAGGATCCCATTTATAGGACAGTCTTGAAAAGGCAAACTATAATGACATAAAAAAACATCAGTGGTAGAGGGTATCATGCTTAGCGAAATAAGTCAATCGGAGAAAGACAACTATCATATGATCTCCCTGATATGAGGGAGAGGAGATGCAACATGGGGGGTTAAGGGGGTAGCAGAAGAGTAAATGAAACAAGATGGAATTGGGAGGGAGACAAACCATAAGTGACTCTTAATCTCACAAAACAAACTGAGGGTTGATGGGGGGAGGGGAGTTGGGAGGGGGTGGGATTATGGACATTGGGGAGGGTATGTGCTATGGTGAGTGCTGTGAAGTGTGTAAACCTGGTGATTCACAGACCTGTACCCCTGGGGATAAAAATATATGTTTATAAAAGATAAAATTAATAAAAATTAAAAAAAAAAAAAAAGAAAGCAAAAAACATCAGTGGTTACCAGGAGCTAGCAGCAGATGTAAGGATTGACTATAAAAGTTAAAAAAAAAAAAGGGGGGGGGTGGGGAATTTTGGGGATGACTATAATACCTATGCAATTGTACAGATCTGTCAAGCTCACAGACTATACAACAAAAAAGGCTGAATTTTAGTGCATGTAAGTTATACCTCAGAGCTGTACTAGATTGAATAGTGTCCCCCTAAAAATTCATGCCAATCTAAAACTTGGGAATGTGACTTCATCCGGAAATAGGGTTTTTGCAAATGTAATCAAGCTGAGGTCATAATGGATTAGCATCAAGCTTAAATCCAATATGACTGGTGTCTTCATAAGAAGATAGAAATTTGCACACACACACATACAGGTCATGTGAAGGTTATGTGAAGATGGGAGGCAAAGACAGCTGTGACACATCTACAAGGCAAAGAATGCCTATGATTGCCAGCAACCACCAGAAGCCAAAGAAGCAAGGAAGATTCCTCTCCTAGATCCTTTAGAGAGCACATGGCCCTGACAACACTTTGATTTCAGATTTCTAGCCTCCAAAACTGTGAGAGAACAAATTTGTTGTTATATGCCACCCAGCTTGTTGTACTTTATTATGGCAGCCCTAGAAAATTAATAGAAGACCTGATTAAAAAAATTTAAAAGCAAATAAAAGGAGAGTGTAACACCAGATAAATCTCAACAATTACAAGAAAAATAAAATTGACATACCAGTATTACTATTACTTAAGAGGCAAGGTAGAATTAAAGATAAAAAGTATTAATGAGCATAAATGAAGACTTTAGTCATCAAAGAAACACTCCACCAAGGTGATAGGCCAATCACAAACATTTATATACCTAATAAAATAGCCTGAAGATACTAAAACAAAATTTGACAGCATTAAAAGAAGAAATTGAAAAATCTGTAACTATAGCAGGAAATTAACACTACTCTCAGAAACTCACAGATCAAAGATAAAAATTTAATAAGGATGAATAAAAGATAAATAATACAATTAAAACGATTAATAGAATAGATACACTGCTACCTAAGATACACAAAATACAATGTTCTGTTCAAACAAACATAGAATGGTCACAAAAACTGAACATACTCTAAGCCAGGGAATAAATAAATTATGGTCCACAGGACAAAACCAGTCAGATGTCTATTTTTATTTAGTCCATGAGCTAAGAATGGCTTTTACATTTTTAAATGAGTCCATTTTAAATGATTCTATAAATATCAACTAAGAGCTGCAATTTTGCTTCTTGCCCAAAAAAGCTAAAATATTTGGCCTATGTGGCCTACTAAGGAGAAGTTTTCCAACCCTTGCTTTAGGACACAAAAGCAAATATCAACACATTCCAAAAAACTTATATAAATATTCTTTATTATTAATGTACTAAGACTAGAAATCAATAAAAAATGAAAGCCCATACCCAAACCAGTATTTTTGAAAACTGACAAAACATTATTCTAAAATCAAGTGAGTTAATAGGATAGGCCAAGACAACTGAGTTACTAATGTTTAAGTTATTTGCTATGCCTCAAAGAAAAAAAAAAATTTAACAGTCTCGCAGCCTAGATTTAGGCAATCAAAGAGGGAAAAATTTATTTCTATCAGAGTATAAGAGCCTAAAGATCATGAATAAGATTTCCAACTGAATCATTTAATAAAACCATCTCCCCTCCAAATAACTCCAGGACTAACCAATGGTAGTACTTCCTATTAAACCTTGATTCAAATGAAAAGTGCCCAAGCCTAAACTGGGAAAAGCGTCTTTAAGCATTAGAATGAGAAGAAAAACATAAAATGGACAGAAAACCTCTTAAAAAAAAACAAACCACTGAATAATAATCATGCATGCAATGTTCATGCTTCATATTACATATACTAAGAAGCTAACATTTATTGAACAATGCTGGCACTGTTCTAAGCATTTTACATAAACATATTTAACAGATGCAAAAATACATAATAACTACAACACACCACTGCATGAAAAATAAGCATTTCATAGTTAACTGATTGTCCAAGTATGCTGGGCCGCTTTACTAAATGAAGTATCTCAGAAGTTTCTATGGATTCTAGTTAGGAGTTTTGAACTCTAAATACAATTAATCTTATTTAACTCTTATGCCATTCACATTTTATTTAAGATTCAAAAAGATAAACTTTCCTTTATTCTAAGAGCATTAGGAGACTACTGTCAGCAAGTCATCTTTCACTTTTCTCTTTTCACATAGCATCAACGTAAACTTTCATTCTAATATTATGACTCTTCCACATACTAACTTATTGGAAAACCCTATAACAAACTCCATCTTACCCAAGTGGTTCTTCCATGAGTTTGCAAAAACTGGGATCTTCCTATGAGTTCCAGAGCAGCTGCAATGGACATGGATAGTTGAAATGACTAACAAAAAAGTTTGGCAGCGTTGACCAATCTCTGCTGACAAGCATCATCAGTGATGTCAACAAAGCTGCCTTGTTTTTCAGATATGCTACAACACAATCACAAGAGGCATCCTAGGAAAGGGAGTAGAGGAAGAGGAGAGATTGATTTTTTTCATTTTCTTTTTGAAAAGTTTTTTCTTTAAAAACAAAAGTATATGGATGAACAATCACATCACATCACACAGACTTTACAATGTGCATCAAGAATAATTTTTGAGTAATGCTGTAATTCACCTATGGGATTTAACATCTAACCATTCAGGCTATATTTGAGAGGATTTCTAAAATACAAATTTATAAAGACTGATTTTTAATAAGAACTTCAGAGATGAGATGATCCTAACAAATGGTTGGGACAAAGATATTTTTAAAACAGAAAAATATGGCATTTCGACTGACTGGAACATTGTTATATATGAACAGGTCTGTAATATTCTAAGCAAGTATTATTTATAAATTTCCTCTGTTTCAACTTTTATATTGAACATAATCATATATATTTGAGTCAGGATATCCTTTTCTGTAGATTTCTTCTGTCACCCCTGAAAATATCAGTTATAAATTTCTTCTAATTTTTTAATTAAAAAATTAAGCTCTTCAGACCACTTGTTTACTAATAGTATGAACTAAATAACTGCTTCTATACTACTGAATTTGTCCTCAACATTTCCTTTAAAATCCTTTTGTGTCCAATTGTTTTTTAGTAGATACTTCAGTGCATATGTCTGCATTTTCTGTTCTTTTCCACTGCTTTATGTTTGTCTCAGTATTATATCCTGCTCTAAAGAGTTCCCTCCCACCCCCTTTCTCTTTTTGTGTTTCTCTAAGAACACAGAATAAACTCTTTGGTGTTAACAGTTTTGGAGTCCCTTTCATGAATACCACAAAGGTGTTTTGATTTTGACTGAAATGGTATTACATCTATAAAAAAACACTAGAAAAAACTATAAGTTCCAATCATACACTCAGTTTGTATCTTTTGCCCTTTGTAACGTATCATTTTTATAATTGCTTAATCCTTATATGTTCTCCTAGAGTATAAGGTAGCTGACTTGGTTACATTAATATCCATGGAGTAAGTTAATTTTCACATTTAGCCTTCCTATAGAACATAAAATTTTTCTTCAAATCTTTTATACAAAATTTTGGAGGGGCCTTTACAAAATATCGCACCTTTCATCATATTTACTGGTGATTAATGTTTTGTTGATGCAGTGATCGTTCACGTTATTTTCAATTTAAATCTGGGACTTGTCCTGGAGTTTTAAGTATAGCATTGTTTATGTACTAGAACAGGTTTATTTTTGGGAGAGAGAACCATAACTCACAATAAGAAATAATTTATAATCCAACCAAGCATACATATTCACGAATATCTGTTCACGTATGTGTGTGTGTGCATATATCTAAATAAGGATGGATGAGTCGATCGTGGACATACAGATATAGATATCACATTAAAAACAAGTTCCACAAGGCATATTTGTCTTTGCTACATGTGATGCCCTCTGATAGTGCCTATACTAATTAGCAAAAATTCTAGTTATAGTGGCCAAAATATATTTCAAAACCCACTAACCAGTTGTAATGTGTAGTTTTAAGAACAATTCATCACGTGTAAGACAAGAATTGTGTCGTCTTTTTTATCTTCATTATTACAATCTTAGTACTCAACAAGTGCTTAATAAAATATACTAAATGATGGAATAACATTAATTAAATGAATACTAAAGTAAATGGAATTAGCTTTTTGAGCAGCCACATAAAATTTTGAGCAATGTAAGCAATTAAAAACCACTGACCTTCATATTTTTATTGTTATTATCATTGTTAGTAATACCTAACATATATTAATTGCTTTCTATGCATCAGACATTATGCTTAGCACATTATCTCAATTTCCTCATGCATTCTTTACAACAGTCCTGAGATAGGAGCTATTATAATTTCTGTATTTTTTAGAGGGAATTTGTCCAAGGCCACAGAACAAACAAGTAGAAGAACTGGTCTAAATTAAAATTCTAATTTCTTGAAATCACATTCACTCATCAATTTTCATCATTAATATCTAGAAATTCAGCATTATCCCAATTACCCCACAACTAAAAACAACTCAAGTGTCTATCAACAGGTATATGAATAAAAATAAAATTATGATATACACACACACACAGACACACACACATACACAACAAAATGCTATTCAGCAGTAAAAAGGAATGAACTACTGATATTCAGTATATCATATATAACAGATGAATATCAAAACCATTATGCTGAGTGAAAGAACCCAGAAACAAAAAGAATACACACTGAATGATCTCATTTAGATGAATTTCTAGAAAAGACAAAATTTTAGTAACAGAAAGCAGAGCAAAGGCTGCCTGGGACAGGTTTGAGACAGGACTGACTCCAAAGGGACATGAGAGGATTTCAACAGCTATAGAAACATTCTTTATCTTGATTGTGGTGGTGGTGGTTATACAATTATAGACATATTCATTAAAACAAACTGTACAGGTAAAATGGGTACACTTTATTTGAATGTGAATACTACCTTAATGAAGTTGGTAATTTTTTTTTTTTAGCTCGCTTCTTCTTCCTCTTCACTATACTTTCCCCTCCTGAACAAGCCATTAGGTGAGAGAGAACAAGATAAGTCTCTACCCAAAAAAAGCCCAAGTGGAGAACAGGTCCCTGCAGGGACGCAGCTTCACAGCTTACCAGGCATGTCAAAGTCCACAAGACTGAAAAAGGACATTCATAGAGGGAGTAGGGGAACATTTGTGCCTGAGTAGAATAAGAAGGGCACATGCATGCACTAATGGGCAGCCTGGTATGGACTGCCAGAGTCCAGCCTGACTGAGGTAAGCATCCACACATGACATGTCTTGGAGAGGACTACCAGAGCTCAAGCAATATGAGGAGGGCATCTATATAGGAAAAGAACTAGTGTCAGGCGTCAGAAACAATTATGGCAAGAAATGTGTCCATGTGCATGTATCAACTGACATGTGGTATCAAGCCCAAGCAAAGTAAGGAGACATCCATATGGGGAGAGAGGCTGGTGTGGGATGTCAGAATCCAGGGGACTGGTTGACAAGGAGTTAAAGCCCAAGTAGAATAAGGAAGGTGTATACAGAGGATGATAAGAAGCTATGCATGGGGATTCATTAAGATACAGAATTTTAATGGGGTGAGGAGAGGAACTACACAGGAGAGATGGTAACAGCAGTGGCAGGAATTGGTTGCACCCTTGATGACTGATTAAATGAATAAATATATTAAGGAAAACAGAAACCAATTTTCTCACTGTTGGAGGAGAGAATTATAAATACAGAAAAAGAGAAATGCTGTATTTAGACTGGAATTAAACTTATGAGAACAAGCTTTCAATACATAGAGGCAGATACAGAAATACAGTCATAAGTATACATATAAACATTCACAAATACACACATGTATACTCACATACCTTGAGAGGGCTTAAGGGCACTGAAAACCCAATAGCAATAAGCACACTAACCCCCAGATATTGGCTTCTAAATACCATTCCCCACTAGAAGTAACCAGCATTCCTTGAAAAAAATGACTGTTCCCAGATAGGAAGAGGGAAAATACTAAATAAGAATGGGATATCTTGCATTGCCAAAAACGTACTCAAAGAATGATGGGTACAAGAAGTCAAAAGTACACAGAACCCAAAAGAGTTCTCAAATGCCAAATCTTAGACAGTATGAGCATCAAAGTAAATTATAATTCACAGATTATAAATGATGACATAAAATAAGGAACCATGAGTACATGCGTAATTACATAAATAAGTGAATAAAGTGGAAATCTGACAAGGAATAGGTTATTTATATAGTTTCAAAATTCCTCCCTGTAAAATACTAGTTACAAAGGGGGAGAGAGTAATGTTACAGTAGAGAAGGCTAACAGACAATACCTTTATCAAGTGATCTGTGATAATATCACTAACGAGACAAACCAAAGTCATGAGCCACCTGACAATGAGAACAAAGCAGCACTGTTTCTGTGACATTCCTGTTGAAGATATGTAACCTAAATCCAATGATATGGCTACAAAGACAAATCCAAACTAAGGAGCATTCTGCAGAAATAACTGGCCTTTAATATTAAAAAGTGTCAAGGTCATCAAAGGCAAGGGAAAACTGAGGAAGTATTGCAGTTTGAAGAAAACTAGACACATGACAATTAAAAACAGTATGTGATTCTGAACTAGATCTTTTTACTATAAAGGACATTACTAGGACAGATGGCAAGCCCTGAACAGGCTCTGAAGATTACATGGTAATAACACATCAGTGCTGACTCCCCTGATTTTGATGACTGCATTGTGGTTACACAGGAAAAAAATCTTTATTTTTAGAGAATATACACTTAATATTTGGTAATGATGTATTTCAGCAGGCAACTTATTCTCACATGGTTCAGGGGAAAAAAGTTATGAAACTTTAAGTACTGTAAATGTTTTTGTAAGGATGAGAATGTTTTTAAAAGAATTTTCATATTAAAAAATAAAATAAAAAACAAATTTCCTTCATCTCATAAAGGGTATCCACAAAAAAAAAAAAAAAAAAAAAAAGTAGATATCACGTTTAACAGTCAAACATTGAAAACACTCCTGTTAAGGTTCAGGAGCAAGACAGGAACAATTCAATATTAAACTAGAATTTCAAGCCAGTCCATAAGGCAAGGAAAAATACAAACACTGAAAAGGAAAAAGAACTGTCATTAGTGCAGATTAATAAGTACCATCATCATCATCATCATCATCACCTAAAAAATTCCAAATAAATCTATGGATAAATTATTAAATAAGTAATAATTTTTTTAAAGATTTATTTATTTCACAGATCACAAGTAGGCAGAGAGGCAGGCAGAGAGGAGGAAGCAGGCTCCCTGCTGAGCAGAAAGCCCGATGCGGGGCTCAATCCCAGGTCCCTGGGATCATGACCTGAGCTTAAGGCAGAGGCTTTACCCCACGGAGCCACCCAGGTGCCTCTAAATAAGTAATAATTTTATCTAGGCTGCTGGATACAAACTCAACATAACAGAGTCTATTGCAGCACTTCTGTAAACTAGCAACAATCCATTAAAAAATGATAGCATTTAGGGGCACCTGGGTGGCTCAGTGGGTTAAAGCCTCTGCCTTCGGCTCAGGTCATGATCCCAGCATCCTGGGATCGAGTCCCGCATCAGGCTCTCTGCTCAGCAGGGAGCCTGCTTCCTCCTCTTTCTGCCTGCTTCTAAAAAAAAAAAAAATGATAGCATTTAAAACAGCAACAAAAGTCCTAGAAATAAATGTAAGAAGAATTATATAAGCCTTTTAAATAAAAAAGTATAAAACTTTATTGAAAAAAACTCTTAAAACTGAATCAGTGGGGGCCCATGGGTGGCTCAGTCAGCAAGCATTTGCCTTTGGCTCAGGTTATGATCCCAGGGTCCTGGGATCCAGCCCTGCATTGGGCTCCCTGATCAGCGGGGAAGCCTGCTTCTCCCTTTCCTATCCCCAGCTTGTGTTCCCTCTCTCGCTATCAAATAAATAAATCTTAAAAAAAAAAAAAAAACTGAATCAATGGACCTATATTTATCATGGTTTTGGACACTCAGTCTAAATATTGTAAGCTGTGGGGGCGCCTGGGTGGCTTAATCTGCCTTTGGCTCAGGTCATGATCCCAGGATCCTGGGATGGAGCCCCATGTCAGGCTCCTTGCTCAGCAGGGAGCCCACTTCTCCCTCTGACTGTCACTCCACCTGCTTGGGCTCTTGCTTGCTAACTTGGCTCTCTCTGTGTCACATAAATAAGTAAAATCTTTTAAAAATAAACAAATAAAATATTGTAAAATGTTAATTCTTTCTGAAATTGATCTATTAGTTCATTGTTATTCCCATTAAAATCCCAAAAGAATTTTTCACAGGACTCAACAAAATGATTCTAACATTTTATGAAAAAGCAAAAGACTAAGAATAGTTAAGATACTTCAGCAGAAGAGCAAGACTGGGAACCGCGATGATGTATTATCAAGCCTTACTAACAATGTTAGATTGTGTTACTGGACATTGGGATAGTGTCACATATATGGACAGGCACCACATATCTGAGGAAAAAGAGTGGATTCTTAATACTTTCAGCACCAAATCCACCGAATCCATAATTATTCATATAGGAAAAAAATGAAAGTGGATCTCTAGCTCACACTTACACATACTAAAATCAATTCCAAGGTATTTGTAATTTAATTGTGAAGGTCAAAACTGTTAATTTTTTAAAAGAAAGGGAGATTATATCTATAACCTCAGGGAAAGGAGAGATTTCTTAAACAAATATTTCTGAAAGGAGAAAACCCTACACATACACACAAAAAGTCTGTTAAGTTCAACTATATTAGAATTGAGGATATTTGCTGATGAAAAGATACCACAGAATGAAAAAGGAGGCTACAGAAGGGAAGAAGATATCTGTAACACATATAACAAAATACTTACATCTAAAATATACAAAAAAATCTAAAACACAGACATTCAGAAAACATGACCAGGCAACAAACATTCCATAAACATAAGAAGAAGCTCAAATTTCTTATTAGTCAAGGAAATACAGAATAAATCCACAATTAAATATCACTATATTCCTATCACATGACAAAAAAAAGAAATTGGATAATACCAAGTGGTGCACAGGTGTAGAACAATGGAAAACAGCATAAACTACTTATGGGAAGTGAAACTGAACAATTTTGGAAAATAGTATGATATTTCTATGTCCCATGATTCAGAAATTTCACTCCTAATTAATCCAGAAGAACTTTCACACATGTGTACCAGGAAAATGTTCATATTATTTGTCATAGCAGAAAGAAAAACCCAAACTGGAAATAAATAAAGTGTACATCAAGAGTAAAATGGGCAAAGAAATTATTGTTTGCTTATAAAATAAAGAAATGAAAATTTATGAAACAATGTAAATATGAATGAAACTTGAAATGTTGAATAAAAGAAGCAAGTCACAGAGAAACACAGCATAATTTCATCTATATAAACTTCTAAAAATAGTCAAAACTAGTATCCACAGGACTACAAACATAGACAGCTAAAAATTAACAGAAAAACAAGGAAAATGTTAAATTCTGGAAGTACCTACAATCAGGAAGGAGTACATAGGAACTTCTTAATGCGTCATTTCCTTAAAAAAAATTTTTTTTAAAGATTTTTATATTCATTTGAGAGAGACAGAAAGAGTACAAGTCAGGAGTGGGGGGGTGGAGGGAGGGAGAAGCAGACTTCTCTGCTGAGGTGGGAGCCTGCCATGGGGCTCAATCCTAGGACCTAGAGATTGTGACCTGAGCTGAAGGCAGACGCTCAACCATCTGAGCCACCCAAGTACCCCTAATGCCTCATTTCTTACCTTGGTTGTGAGTACAAACCTGTTTCACATTATTTATTTGTATCCTTATGTTGTATATGTGCTTTCCATGTATAGTTCATAAACTGCGCCCCCAAAGATGAAAGAAGTCCAGAGATAAAGAAGCATGAGTTCCCTGGCTTTTCTGTGGTTCTTTGCCATTAAGAGGCATTATTTCAGCAGCTCCTTAACTCTTAGTACACTCACCCAGGATGCTGCTGCTTTAAATACTCCATCCAACACACACACACACTCCCTCACTCATTTACACAGAGAGCAAGAGCCAAGGTAAGAGGACAGACAGGAGCATTAGAAGAGCATTAGAAAAAGTATTGGTTTTATTCTCAACATTGGCGGTGAGAGGAAATAATGAAATAAAACATTTGTATATTACACTTGACAATTCATAAAACACTATTAGACACTTTATTTTTATCCCCTAAACAGGTAGATAGGGTATGAATCAAATATTTTACAATCCCAAAGAAAACGTCACTAAGAGGTATCATCATGCTCTTCTCATGATTCCATCTTAGAGTTTTCATTTCCTACCACAGGGTCAAAACAGATGCTGATTATGATAATATCATAAAGCAAACAGGGAAAATAGTGAAAAGAAATGGGAGGCAAGAAAACGGGTGGCCATAACCACTTTGGAAAACCGTTTTGCATTATACACTAAAGCTATATCTACATACTTTGACTCAGCTACTCCACTCTTATAAACCCAACAAAAACGTATACATATGTTCACCAAAAGACACAGACTAGAATATTACAGCAGCATTATTCATAGTAATCCCAAACTGGAAAACTGCTAAGTGCTTATCAATTGTAGAACAAATAAAATGTGCATTTTCACATTATGTAATACTCTTACCTACAGCAATGTGAATGAATGCAGAAAATGGATGACTTACAAACAAAATCTTGAGCAAAAGAAGCCAGATACAAAAGAGTATATATAATTTCACTTATATAAATTTCAAAAACATGCAAACAAATCTATATTTTCCAAAACTGGTAGTCACCATTAGAAATGAGGGGTAGTGATGCTTCTGTTTGGGGGTTTGGTATAAAGTCTGTTTCTTCCTAGGTGCTGCCTACATGTATATTTTCAGTTTGTGAAAAGAGAGATAGACATATATTAACTATCTCCTTCTCTTCAAGTATATTATGCTTCAAGTGTTTGAAACAGGGTATACGAAATTAAAGTAAGGAGACAAGACATCACTGAACAATCATTTTTTTTATGTCTCCATGTTACAGATCAGGATCAAAATTCTTATTTAACTATCTCTAAGTTAGGCAACACAATATGAGAAGTATTAAGCTAAAAAATTTCATAAGCCCTGAGTTTAAAATGCATTCTACATTAGAATGCAACTGTGTGACCTTGAGAAAAACAAATCTGGGAATCTTAATTCTCTGCCATTAAAATAAGATTACTGCAATCCTCTCTGTCCCACAGTGTCACTGCGATAAAGAAAACAGGATACATGAAAGTACTATTTAAACTGTGAAATAACCTTGAACTTCATATAACAAAAACAAAAAAAATAGATCAAAGGCGAAATAAAATGGCTTATAATTTTAAATTGTATCTGTGTATAATAAGAAGTCTGTTCAAGTGAATGCTTAAATATAGAGGTGCATTAATTAAGTATTCTATAGCTGTGGGTTTGGCTGAGGGGCTGCAGGGTGATGGTAAGGAGTTGGGGCTGCCTTCACATTCTTCTCTCCCTGTTGCCCCCTGTCAATCTCCTAAGAATGCCACTGTGCACAACAGGCCTTGGAGTCATGAAGACTGGGGTGGGGGGAGAGTCCTGGTTTTATCACTAATTAGCTATCTCTCTCTCTTTTTTTTTTTTAAGATTTATTTATTTTAGAGGGAGAGCCCATGAGGTGGGGGGTGGGAAGGAGAGAAGGAGACTCCCCGCTGAGCTTGGAGTCCCATGGAGGTCAATCTCATGACACTGAGATCATGACATGAGCTAAAATCAAGAGTTCAATGCTTAACCAACTGAGTCACCCAGCTGCCCCACTAATTAGCTTTCTGAGCCTCAATGTCTTCAGCTGTGAGATGAAGCAGCTATCACCAGCTTTTCAAGAACTAAAGATAATGTACATTAGGAAACCTAGAAAATTGCCCAGTACACAATATAGACAACTATATAAGTTTTACATACACAACTCTGTAGGACATATGCATGAAAGAGAGCACAATTTTAACTATTTTCAAAGCAATTAAATTTAACAAATTTAGGCTAAAACTTGGATGTCTGCAACAGTCTCTTAAATATTATGATTTAAGTCATTCCCTCTGCTATTCATTTTCCACAAATCCCTTCAAATAACATTTTAAAAATATCAATTTGGCCATGTCACTCACCTGGCTTACTACTACCTAAAAAGTAATGTTCAAACTCCTTTTGTGGCACATTGGCCTTTTAAAATCTGTCCTAAACCTAACTATCACTACTGCCTCTTCTCTAGCATCCTACATTTTAACCATATCCCATTACAAACTGATCTTTGAATAGGACGTGTACTTTTCCAATAACTTTTTTTTCCAAAATAGTAAATACATATTATAGAAAATTAGAAATTAGAAAATGTAGATGAAAAAAAAAATCACATTCTCACCAGCTGGGTATCATCACTATTAACACCTTAGTGCATTTCCTTCTGGAGATACACATATATAAATATATGTAAAAAATATATGACTATAATGCACATATTGTTTTATAAACTAATATCTTTAGTTAACAATCTTTACGTTTCCATTTCAGTAAATTTCTACCTCATCTAAAACACAGGTCATATTCGAATTTCCACCAATTGTCCAAAAATGCCTCCTATAGTTGATCTGTCAACCAATATCCAATTCAGAATCTCACATTACATCTGGTTATCTGTTAAATTTCTTTTAATGTAGAACTTTCACCTCCCCACATCAACTTTTTGGACACTAACAAGCTAAAGAGATATTATTATTTTTCCTACAGAGTTTTCAACCATATGAATTTGTCTGGTTCCTTCCTTTCTTTTTCTTCCATCACCTGTTTATCCTATAAAAGGGAAGCTGTAAGAAACGGCATGAGGAGTTAAAATTAAATGGTTTTGCTAGAATATATCATGCATAATTATGTATATCACATGAGCAGATACTATCTGGATAACTCAACTCATTAGTAATGGGAAAACCATCTCTGGATTAGGATGGTAACAGTTTGATCTCTCCAGTGAACAAGTATGTTTTTCCTCTTGCAACCATTAATAATTTATATGGTGTTACTTTGGCACAGTAAGAACCGACCAGAAACCCACTGTCCAGTCACCTAACAGTTATAGCAACAATTAGTAATCCTGGCATAAAGCAGAGATTTTTTTTTTTTTTTAAGATTTTATTTATTTTTGACAGAGAGAGAGAGCGAGAGAGGCAACACAGCACAGGGGAGCTGGAGAAGGGAGAAGCAGGCTCCCTGCCAAGCAAGGAGCCGAATATGGGGGCTCAATCCCAGGATGCTGGGATCATGACCTGAGCCAAAGGCAGATGCTTAATAACTGAGCCACCCAGGTGCCCCATAAAAGCAGAGATTTCTTTAGGGTTTGTAAAATATTGTTTCTCTACTTTTATCACACTTTCTACATTTATTGGCTGGCATCCTTCAGCAAAATTCAATCCTAATTCATTAAGAATTCAGTTACTGAAATATAGATGCCAGTTTAGTTACTGAAATACAGATCCCACTATAGAGCAATATAAACACTTAATTCTTATTAATAAACATTTTTAATGTAAGAAATTGTATTAAAAGTTACTTCAAAGTGTATCAAGTGAACACTTTTTCTGACTTTCTCTTTATTATCTTACGTACTCATGGGTTTTCCCATAGTCATCATGACAAATGCAGCTCATGCTCTGAAGAACCTGTAACCATGTTCATGCTGATTCCACTCATCTCCCCCAAATCCTAAACTGATAAATTCAACTTACAGTTTCAAATCTCCATAATGCCACAGAATGAACTTCTTCATCTCCAATGCCACAGCAATTTTTCTATTTTGTATACTACATAAAGATACCTCTAGTGTAATATTTGGTTGCATATCTTTTTCATTTTCTGGACTTCTCTTTCACAAGTAAGGATAATATCTTTCACCAGTGTTATTTACAGTTTGATTTGCAGATCACTTCTGGCACAAACTATTCTCTGTCTGCGACATAATAAAAAGCTTGCACCAGACTATAAATCAACTGGTTACTACTAAACAGTTTAGTTTTGGCTCAGTTTTTTTCTTTGATAGCAAAAATTTCTGGAAGAAGGATGAAATGTGTTTATTTCGATTCTGGCAAGAGTTCTTGAACACTTCATGAACTAATAACAAATACTTGTACAAGCTACTTTGAATAGCACTGCCCAATCATCAATTTGCTCTTAACTGCCAGAAACACAAAAGGAATATAAACAACTGTTTGTTGAGAAAGAAGGCAGTATGCAGGAGTAAAGACCATGGGTGTGCCAAAATATCCCTTCTAAGGTAAAGGATAAGTCATTGTACATCTGTATCCTCCTATAATCAAAAAAGATGTATAGTACCTAGTGGGTATCTTTGGATTTTGGAGGCAACATACTCGTAATCTGGGTGTGTTATTCTGGCCCACTTACCACGTGACCCAAATAGCTGCTAGTTTTCAGTAGGTTCAAAAGGTTCTGCAACAACAGGTCCTACCTGCTAAGCCCAGAGGGTTTTACAATGGGTCCAGGCTGCTGTTCAAGCTGCTCTGCTCTGTGGGTCCTATGACCTAGCAGGTCCCATGGTGTGGAAGTATCAGTGACTGTTTGCAGACTAAAAGAGGCCTTTGTACATGAATCTCAGTGAAGGCCCTTACGATTCTGGAGAAAAACCCTGCCATCCTTTGTAGATAACTACTGTCCTTTTGAAATACAGCTTTTGGCCTGCTACTGGGTCTTAGTAGTGACTGAATGCTTAATCTTGGGCCACCAAGTTACCATGCTACCCGAGCTGCTCAGCATGAACGGGGTGTTATCTGACTCACAAAGTCATAAAGTTGCAGGTGTATGAAACATTCCATCATCAAATGGAAATGGTATAAATGTGATTAGGCCTAAACAGGCCCTAAGGATACAAATAAGTTCCATGAAGAAGTGGCTCAAACGCCCATGGTCCCCGCTCCTTCTACACTGCCCTCTATCCAAACTACATGGCCTCATGGGGAGTTCCCTAGAATCAGCTGACAAAGAGAAGACCAGACTCAGGCCTGGTTTACAGTTCTATATGATATGCAGATAACATCTGCAATTGGATAGCTACAACACTACTGCTCCTTTCTGGTACTACCTGGAAGAATAGCAGGGAAGGAAAATCCTTCCAGGGGACAGAACTTCAAGCACTGCATGTGGCTGTTCACTTTACTTAGAAGGAAAAATATCCAGACATGCAACTGTATACCAATACATGGGCCAACGGTCAGGGACTAAGAAGAAACATGACTGAAAAACTGGTGACAAGGAAATCTGGGGAAGAGGTAGGTGGATAGACCTCTGTGAATGCACAAAAAAATATGAAGATATTTGTGTCTCATGTGAATGGTCACCAAAGGGTGACCTCAGCAAAAGAGAATTTAAAAAATTAAGTGGGTAGTCTGATCCATTCCTGGATATCAGTCAGCCTCTCACCCCAGCCACCTCTGTTATCCCCCAACAGGCTCATAAACAAAATGGCAATGATGGCAGAGATGGAGGATGACCTAACAACATGGCCACCCCGGCTACAGTCATTGCTTTGTGCCTAACTTGCCAGCAGGAGAGATCAACACTGAGTCCCCAATGTGGCACCACTCCTTGGATGATCAGCCAGCTACCTGGTGGCAGGTTGAGGATACCAGACCACTTCCATCATGGAAAGGACAATGTTTTGTCCTTACTGGAATAGACACTTATTCTGGATATGGATTTGCTTCTCTGCTCACAATACTTATACCAAAACAACCTCCATGGACTTACAGAATGCCTCCCCAATGTGGGTAAACCTTATCCAACCCACTGAAGGCCTGAACAGAAGAAAAGATGGAGTAAGGGAAAATTCACTCTCTGTCTGACTGTCTTTGAGCAGGAATATTGGTCCTCTGCTGCTTTTGAACTCATACTCATTCTGCAACTTAACTGTTGGCTCTCCTGGTTCCCAGGCCTTCAGACTCAGACTAGAATTATACCATGAGACCTCCTAGGTTTCTAGCTTACCAACCACTGCTCTTGGGATTTCTCAACTTCCATAACTATGTGAGCCAATTCCTTATAATAAATCTCCCTCCCCCGCCGCTTTATCTCTCTATTTCTCTCTTAGTTCTTTTTCTTTGGAGAACCCAAACTAATTCCGAAGGCAATTCATTCAAATTGGTAATAGACACTAAGGGGAAATCAAGAAAATGCAAAGGTGGTTTCTCATTTGTCCTTATCAAGTATGGCCTCTTGATCAGGTCCTAAAGATCAAGAAAATAAAGACAGCAGTGAGAGGCCACTGGATTAAGGAATAACCAGCAACTAAGGCAGGTAAGGCAATTATAAAACTGTCTGACTAAAATCAATTTAACATACATTTACTAAGTAGTAAGTAACAGAAATTTTATATATAAAGTTCTCAGTAGCTCTATAAAATTCTGTTGTTTCCACTAAGAATCAGGCTATAGAAATCATTTTTATGCCATTTATATTTTCATTAATCATTTCTCTTTAGTTTCCTTTTATGAATTTAGTTCAATCTTTTTTTAAGATTTTATTTATTTATTTGAAAGAGAAAGAGAACACAACCAGAGGGGAGGGACAGAGGGAGAGGGAGAAGCAGACTCCCCACTGAGCAAGGAGCCTGACACAGGACCCAATCCCAGGACCCCGGAATCATGACCTGAGCTGAAGGCAGAGACTTAACCAATGAGCCACCCACGTGCCTAATTTAATTCAATCTTAAATAGCCTAACTGTTAAACTGCTAAAAATAATCAAGGAAAAGATTTCTGTCTAAATTTAAGGAACACTGCCTTGAGGTAAACCACTTGGAAGAGAGAACAGCAAAGTAAGAGAACATAAGAAATAATGAGACTACCTCTTTCTTTGTGGACATTCTTGTTTCTGAGCTAGTACTCAGTCAAATCTTGTAGGACTTCATATTTTATTGAAATCAGGGTGACTCCTCCCTATAATAACCAATCTCTTATGAGTAGGCCCAAGCAGATACTGGTTACCAGTGTTTAATTAAATTCTTATGTTTGCAAATGAGTGCAAAACCCCACCTCTCTAATAGCAAATCCAGCAAACAACAAGAATATCCAAAGAATAATCAAATTTTGAGCTGTGACACACTGAAATTTCAAAAGGAGGCATTCATATAGCTAAAGTAATTTAGAAAAATATTTTCCCTATATTTTTAAAAAGAAGAGAACCCCCACCCTTTTCTTGGGAGTATGGGGAAGGGGGAGAGCGAATCTTTTTTTTTTTTTTTAATTTTTTGCCAGAGAGAGTGAGAGCACATAAGTAGGGGGAGCAACAGGCAGAGAAAGAGGCGGACTCCCCATTGAGCAAAGAGCCTGATACGGGACTTAATCCCAAGACCCGAAGGTCATGACCTGCGCCGAAGGCAGATGGCTAACTGACTGAGCCACCCAGGTGTCCCAGGAGAGAGAAAGTTAAGCAGGTTCCACACCTAGTGCAGAACCTGAGGCAGGGATCGATCTCACCACCCTATGATCATGACTTGAGCCAAAATCAAGAGTAGAGATGCTTAACCGACTGAGCCATCCAGGTGCCCCAAAAGAAGAGGACTTCTGATTAGAAATACTTTAATCTTTTCTTTTAGTCCTATACTAAAATGATAGAGAAGAAAATTTTTAAAACATATAAACCATAATAATAAAGAGAATTACAGAAGGGACAGAAATTTTAATAAGTGATTTAGCAGGACTGAAAAAAGACATAACTGCAGTATGTATGGATGGAGAATGTGGACAAAAAGAGAACCAATTTGCCCTACACAACCCCAATAAGGGTCAAAATGCTAGATACAGAAAAAAGTAAGAATATGACCCATCAAGATTAAAGATGATGGGACTTAACTAGAAGTCTACACAAGGCAAGAACAGACTTCCAGTCTTTTACCTCTATTCTAAGCAAAAAAATCAGAGGTTGCTTCTCTGGAGAAAACAGAACCACCTAAGAAGGAAAAAATCCTCCACTCAATAGAAACTGAGGGTCCTTCAATATCCATCTAGTACTATAAAATCAAACCAGCCAATTGACCAGCCCAGCCCACATATAAAAAGTCCGGAATCAACTTTTTTTTTTTTTTAAGATTTTATTTATTTATTTGAGAGAGAGACAGTGAGAGAGAGCATGAGCGAGGAGAAGGTCAGAGGGAGAAGCAGACTCCCCATGGAGCCGGGAGCCCGATGTGGGACTCGATCCTGGAACCCCGGGATCATGACCTGAGCCGAAGACAGTCGTCCAACCAACCGAGCCACCCAGGCGTCCCCAGAATCAACTTTTTAATTCCTCACTCTTAAATATTAATAAACAGCAAATAATCATTAGATATTTGAAGAAGATTCCAAAAGAAAGAAACCAAAATAAACATAAAGGACAAAATGCCTATTTGGAAAGAGACAGATAATACAAGGAACCTAAGAAATCTTAACAAAAACTAGCAGGAACACTCTACTTAATATAGTTACTGATAAAACAAAAATTGAATGATATGAATAAGGAATGGTATATAATAAAGAGTTCCTGGAACCTGAGGATACAATTGTCAAGATAAGTAATTCAACAGAAATGGAGAGCTGAAATATGAAGTTGAGGGAATATATGAGGAAAGATAATTAAAACCAAAGGAAAGTATAAAAGAAAAAGATAAAAGATTGAGAATAAATTCTGAAGCTCTAGTTTGTAAATAGCAAGAATTCCAGAAAGATATAGAGAAAATGAGGTAAAAACAAAAATCATAGAAAAAACTTTTAAAAATTTCACACAATATGTATCTCCAAAGAGTCTACTAAATTACCCATACATTAAACAGGAAACATACAAACAACTACAATACAACTCAAATCCCAGGACATCTCTGTGAAACTACATAATGCCAAAAATAAAAGATTAAAGTGCCAAGTAAAAAAGGATTAATACATCTCTCAGAAAAATAAAAACAGGCAATATGTAAAATGGATCAGAATGCAGACTCTTCTCAGTGGCAATCTGAATCCCAGAAAAGCAACGCATTCAGATTTTTTGGTAAAGATTTTATTTATTTATTTGACAGAGATCACAAGTAGGCAGAGAGGCAGGCAGAGAGAGAGGGGGAAGCAGGCTCCCTGTTGAGCAGAGAGCCCGATGCGGGGCTCGATCCCAGGACCCTGGGATCATGACCTGAGCCAAAGGCAGAGGCTTTTACCAATGAGCCACCCAGGTGCCCCTGCATTCAGATTTCTAATGGAAAAATCATTTCTTCCATTCTTGCCAAATCATTAATATCAAATATTAGAGTAGATAAAAGAAATTTTTATAATGCAGTAACTTAAAAAAATTTATCATCCACTTGCCCTCTCTCAGAAAGTAAATTAAAGATATACTCTAGCAAAATGAGGGAATAAACTAAAAAGATACCCAAGAAATAGTGGACCCAATCCCACAGTATGACAAAAGGAAGACTCTGAATGACAGTTCTAGAGAAATCTTCAGACAGTAATCTGTTCAGAATAAAAAGGTTGATTGAGATGGAGAGAAGAATAGAAATACTGCATTTTCAATAAGTCTCTGAATACTATATGAATTTTTTAAAACTATGTATATGTATCATACTGAACTTCTTAAAATTTAGTAATATTAAATGCGGAAATACTATATGAATTTTTTTTTTCTTCTTTTTTTTTTTTAATTTTTTTATTTTTTTCAGCATAACAGTACTCATTATTTTTGCACCACACCCAGTGCTCCATGCAATCCGTGCCCTCTACAATACCCACCACCTGGTGCCCCCAACCTCCCACCCCACACCCCTTCAAAATTCTCAGATCGTTTTTCAGAGTCCATAGTCTCTCATGGTTCACCTCCCCTTCCAATTTCCCTCAACTCCCTTCTCCTCTCCATCTCCCCTTGTCCTCCATGCTATTTGTTATGCTCCACAAATAAGTGAAACCATATGATAATTGACTCTCTCTGCTTGACTTATTTCACTCAGCATAATCTCTTCCAATCCCGTCCATGTTGCTACAAAACTTGGGGATTCATCCTTTCTTTTTTTTTTTTTTTTTTTTTTTTTTTTTACAGCTTTATAAACATATATTTTTATCCCCAGGGGTACAGGTCTGCGAATCGCCAGGTTTACACACTTCACAACACTCACCATAGCACATACCCTCCCCGATATCCATAACCCCACCCCCTCTCCCAACCCCCTCCCCCCATCAACCCTCAGTTTGTTTTGTGAGATTAAGAGTCACTTATGGTTTGTCTCCCTCCCAATCCCATCTTGTTTCATTACTCTTCTCCTACCCCCTCGACCCCCCATGTTGCATCTCCTCTCCCTCATATCAGGGAGATCATATGATAGTTGTCTTTCTCCGATTGACTTATTTCGCTAAGCATGATACCCTCTAGTTCCATCCACGTCGTCGCAAATGGCAAGATTTCATTTCTTTTGATGGCTGCATAGTATTCCATTGTGTATATATACCACATCTTCTTTATCCATTCGTCTGTAGATGGACATCTAGGTTCTTTCCATAGTTTGGCTATTGTAGACATTGCTGCTATAAACATTCGGGTGCACGTGCCCCTTCGGATCACTACGTTTGTATCTTTAGGGTAAATACCCAGCAGTGCAATTGCTGGGTCATAGGGTAGTTCTATTTTCAACATTTTGAGGAACCTCCATGCTGTTTTCCAGAGTGGTTGCACCAGCTTGCATTCCCACCAACAGTGTAGGAGGGTTCCCCTTTCTCCGCATCCTCGCCAGCATCTGTCATTTCCTGACTTGTTAATTTTAGCCATTCTGACTGGTGTGAGGTGATATCTCATGGTGGTTTTGATTTGTATTTCCCTGATGCCGAGTGATATGGAGCACTTTTTCATGTGTCTGTTGGCCATCTGGATGTCTTCTTTGCAGAAATGTCTGTTCATGTCCTCTGCCCATTTCTTGATTGGATTATTTGTTCTTTGGCTGTTGAGTTTGCTAAGTTCTTTATAGATTTTGGACACTAGCCCTTTATCTGATATGTCATTTGCAAATATCTTCTCCCATTCTGTCAGTTGTCTTTTGGTTTTGTTCACTGTTTCCTTTGCTGTGCAAAAGCTTTTGATCTTGATAAAATCCCAAAAGTTCATTTTTGCCCTTGCTTCCCTTGCCTTTGGTGATGTTCCTAGGAAGATGTTGCTGCGGCTGACGTCGAAGAGGTTGCTGCCTGTGTTCTCCTTGAGGATTTTGATGGATTCCTTTCTCACATTGAGATCCTTCATCCATTTTGAGTCTATTTTCGTGTGTGGTGTAAGGAAATGATCCAATTTCATTTTTCTGCATGTGGCTGTCCAATTTTCCCAACACCATTTATTGAAGAGGCTGTCTTTGTTCCATTGGACATTCTTTCCTGCTTTGTCGAAGATGAGTTGACCATAGAGTTGAGGGTCCATTTCTGGGCTCTCTATTCTGTTCCATTGATCTATGTGTCTGTTTTTGTGCCAGTACCATGCTGTCTTGATGATGACAGCTTTGTAATAGAGCTTGAAGTCCGGAATTGTGATGCCACCAACTTTGGCTTTCTTTTTCAATATTCCTTTGGCTATTCGAGGTCTTTTCTGGTTCCATATAAATTTTAGGATTATTTGTTCCATTTCTTTGAAAAAAATGGATGGTACTTTGATAGGAATTGCATTAAATGTGTAGATTGCTTTAGGTAGCATAGACATTTTCACCATATTTATTCTTCCAATCCAGGAGCATGGAACATTTTTCCATTTCTTTGTGTCTTCCTCAATTTCTTTCATGAGTACTTTATAGTTTTCTGAGTATAGATTCTTAGTCTCTTTGGTTAGGTTTATTCCTAGGTATCTTATAGTTTTGGGTGCAATTGTAAATGGGATGGACTCCTTAATTTCTCTTTCTTCTGTCTTGTTGTTGGTGTAGAGAAATGCAACTGATTTCTGTGCATTGATTTTATATCCTGACACTTTACTGAATTCCTATACAAGTTCTAGCAGTTTTGGAGTGGAGTCTTTTGGGTTTTCCACATAGAGTATCATATCATCTGCAAAGAGTGATAGTTTGACTTCTTCTTTGCCGATTTGGATGCCTTTAATTTCCTTTTGTTGTCTGATTGCTGAGGCTAGGACTTCGAGTACTATGTTGAATAGCAGTGGTGATAATGGACATCCCTGCCGTGTTCCTGACCTTAGCGGAAAAGCTTTCAGTTTTTCTCCATTGAGAATGATATTTGCAGTGGGTTTTTCATAGATGGCTTTGATAATATTGAGGTATGTGCCGTCTATCCCTACACTTTGAAGAGTTTTGATCAGGAAGGGATGCTGTACTTTGTCAAATGCTTTTTCAGCATCTATGGAGAGTATCATATGGTTCTTGTTCTTTCTTTTATTAATGTGTTGTATCACATTGATTGATTTGCGGATGTTGAACCAGCCTTGCAGCCCTGGAATAAATCCCACTTGGTCGTGGTGAATAATCCTTTTAACGTACTGTTGAATCCTATTGGCTAGTATTTTGGCGAGAATTTTTGCATCTGTGTTCATCAAGGATATTGGTCTGTAGTTCTCTTTTTTGTTGGGATCCTTGTCTGGTTTTGGGATCAAGGTGATGCTGGCCTCATAAAATGAGTTTGGAAGTTTTCCTTCTATTGCTATTTTTTGGAACAGTTTCAGGAGAATAGGAATTAGTTCTTCTTTAAATGTTTGGTAGAATTCCCCCGGGAACCCGTCTGGCCCTGGGCTTTTGTTTGTTTGAAGATTTTTGATGACTGTTTCAATCTCCTTACTGGTTATGGGTCTGTTCAGGCTTTCTATTTCTTCCTGGTTCAGTTGTGGTAGTTTATATGTCTCTAGGAATGCATCCATTTCTTCCAGATTGTCAAATTTGTTGGCGTAGAGTTGCTCATAGTATGTTCTTATAATTGTCTGTATTTCTTTGGTGTTCGTTGTGATCTCTCCTCTTTCATTCATGATTTTATTTATTTGGGTCCTCTCTCTTTTCTTTTTGATAAGTCTGGCCAGGGGTTTATCAATCTTATTAATTCTTTCAAAGAACCAGCTCCTAGTTTCGTTGATTTGTTCTATTGTTTTTTTGGTTTCTATTTCATTGATTTCTGCTCTGATCTTTATGATTTCTCTTCTCCTGCTGGGTTTAGGGTTTCTTTCTTGTTCTTTCTCCAGCTCCTTTAGGTGTAGGGTTAGGTTGTGTACCTGAGACCTTTCTTGTTTCTTGAGAAAGGCTTGTACCGCTATATATTTTCCTCTCAGGACTGCCTTTGTTGTGTCCCACAGATTCTGAACTGTTGTGTTTTCATTATCATTTGTTTCCATAATTTTTTTCAATTCTTCTTTGATTTCCTGGTTGACCCATTCATTCTTTAGAAGGATGCTGTTTAGTCTCCATGTATTTGGGTTCTTTCCAAATTTCCTCTTGTTATTGAGTTCTAGCTTTAGAGCATTGTGGTCTGAAAATATGCAGGGAATGATCCCAATCTTTTGATACCGGTTGAGACTTGATTTAGGACCAAGAATGTGATCTATTCTGGAGAACGTTCCATGTGCACTAGAGAAGAATGTGTATTCTGTTGCTTTGGGATGAAATGTTCTGAATATATCTGTGATGTCCATCTGGTCCAGTGTGTCATTTAAGGCCTTGATTTCCTTGTTGATCTTTTGCTTGGATGATCTGTCCATTTCAGTGAGGGGAGTGTTAAAATCCCCTACTATGATTGTATTCTTGTCGATGTGTTTCTTTGATTTTGTTATTAATTGGTTTATATAGTTGGCTGCTCCCACGTTAGGGGCATAGATATTTAAAATTGTTAGATCTTCTTGTTGGACAGTTCCTTTGAGTATGATATAGTGTCCTTCCTCATCTCTTATTATAGTCTTTGGCTTAAAATCTAATTGATCTGATATAAGGATTGCCAGTCCTGCTTTCTTCTGATGTCCATTAGCATGGTAAATTCTTTTCCACCCCCTCACTTTAAACCTGGAGGTGTCTTCGGGTGTAAGATGAGTTTCTTGTAGGCAACATATAGATGGTTTTTGTTTTTTTATCCATTCTGATACCCTGTGTCTTTTGATTGGGGCATTTAGCCCATTAACATTCAGGGTAAGTATTGAGAGATATGAATTTAGTGCCATTGTATTGCCTGTAAGGTGACTGTTATTGTATATTGTCTCTGTTTCTTTCTGATCTACTACTTTGAGGGTCTCTCTTTGCTTAGAGGACCCCTTTCAATATTTCCTGTAGAGCTGGTTTGGTATTTGCAAATTCTTTCAGTTTTTGTTTGTCCTGGAAGCTTTTAATCTCTCCTTCTATTTTCAATGATAGCCTAGCTGGATATAGTATTCTTGGCTGCATGTTTTTCTCATTTAGTACTCTGAATATATCATGCCAGCTCTTTCTGGCCTGCCAGGTCTCTGTGGATAAGTCTGCTGCCAATCTAATATTTTTACCATTGTATGTTACAGACTTCTTTTCCCGGGCTGCCTTCAGGATCTTTTCTTTGTCACTAAGACTTGTCAATTTTACTATTAGGTGACGGGGTGTAGACCTATTCTTATTGATTTTGAGGGGGGTTCTCTGAACCTCCTGGATTTTGATGCTTGTTTCCTTTGCCATATTGGGGAAGTTCTCTCCAATAATTCTCTCCAATATACCTTCTGCTCCCCTGTCTGTTTCCTCTTCTTCTGGAATCCCAATTATTCTAATGTTGTTTCGTCTTATGGTGTCACTTATCTCTCGAATTCTCCCCTCGTGGTCCAGGAGCTGTTTGTCCCTCTTTGCTCAGCTTCTTTATTCTCTGTCATTTGGTCTTCTATATCGCTAATTCTTTCTTCTGCCTCATTTATCCTAGCAGTGAGAGCCTCCATTTTTGATTGCACCTCATTAATAGCTTTTTTGATTTCAACTTGGTTAGATTTTAGTTCTTTTATTTCTCCAGAAAGGGCTTTTATATCTCCCGAGAGGGTTGCTTTAATATCTTCCATGCCTTTTTCAAGCCCGGCTAGAACCTTGAGAATCATCATTCTGAACTCTATATCTGACATATTACCAATGTCTGTATTGATTAGGTCCCTAGCCTTTGGTACTGCCTCTTGTTCTTTTTTTTGTTGTGAATTTTTCCGCCTTGTCATTTTGTCCAGATAAGAGTTTATGAAGGAGCAAGTAAAATACTAAAAGGGTGGCAACAACCCCAGGAAAATATGCTTTAGCCAAATCAGAAGAGATCCTGAATTGTGAGGGGGGAGAAAGGGGATAAAAAGGGGTTCAGAAAGTAAGAAAAAAAAAAACTATTAAAAAAAAGAAAGCCGATAAAGAAATAAATATAAAAAGAGGAAAAAATATATATATATTAGATAAACTATTTAAAAAACGTTAAAAAAAAGAAAATGGTAAAAGTTAAAAAAAATTTAGCAGAAGAAGAGAAAAAGAAAAAAAAAATTGAAAAAGAAAAAAAAATTAAATTAACTGCAAGGCTAAAAAATCATGGGGAGAAAGCCATGAGTTCCGTGCTTTGCTTTCTTCTCCTCTGGAATTCCGCCGTTCTCCTTGGTAGGTGAACTTGGTCCTGGCTGGGTTTCCCGTAGATCTTCTGGGGGAGGGGCCCGTTGTAGTGATTCTCAAGCGTCTTTGCCCCAGGCGGAGTTGCACCGCCCTTACCCCGGGCCGCGCTGAGTCATCCGCTCGGGTTCGCTTTCGGGAGCTTTTGTTCCCTGAGCGCTTTCCATAGAGTCCGGAGGACGGGAATAAAGATGGCGGCCTCCCGGTCTCCGGCCCGGAGGAGCCGAGAGCCCGGGGCCCCACTCCTCAGTGTGCCCTCAGAGAACAGTGCCAAATGACTCCCGTCACCCTAGCCTCCGGCCGCGCTCCGAGCTGACCGAGCCTGCGACCGGTTCAAGGCAACCCTGAGCTGAGAGTCACTCCTCGGCTCTGTCTCTGCAGCTGGCTTCCCCGTTCTAATACCGGTGAGCTCTGCGACACTGAGACACCCCCGATCCTTCTGCGACCCTGCGGGACCTGAGGCCGCGCTTACCCCGCCTGGGCTTCACCCCAGTTAAGCCTCTGGAGCGATGTCCCTCAGCGGAACAGACTTTTAAAAGTCCTGATTTTGCTCCGTTGCTCCGCCGCTCGCCGGGAGCCGGCCCCTCCCCCCGGATCTATCTTCCCGTCGCTTTGGATTCACTTCTCCGCCAGTCCTACCTTGCAGAAAGTGGTTGATTTTCTGTTTCTGGAATTGCTGTTCTTCTTCTCTTCAATCTTCCGTTGGATTTGTAGGTGTTTGCAATCTTTAGATAAGCTATTTAGCTGATCTCCCGCTACCCGAAGTAGTCTCAGCCTGCTACTTCTCCGCCATCTTGACTCCTCCCCCGGAAATACTATATGAATTTTTTAAAACTATGTATATGTATCACACTGAACTTCTTAAAATTTAGTAATATTAAATGTGGAAAAAATAGAGGTAGTTATATGAAATCTTAGACTCATTTAGCTTTTAACTTCTGTTAACATTTTGGGAAATTTCAAAGATGCCCTTAAAAGATTCTGCAATTTCTCTTCTCATAATTTTGTTTTCATTGCATAAACAAAAAGTAAAGTTAACTTGACCAGTGTTTACTATAACATTTCAGAGGTGATAATGACAGAAAAGAGCCATTAAGAGAGTCATAGTTTTTCTTAAAGTGTCTGAAAAAAGTTTTGTTTTTATGGTACTTATCATTGGCTATCAATTCATGTATTGTCTCCTGAATTATACTACTTCTCCTATTATTAGACGTGGCATGGTCAGATTAGCTGGTATTTATCATGCTTCATGTTTCAGAGCAATAAACCCAGACACAAAAGAGGGCATGTGGTATAGTAATACAAGGACTGATAGGGTATCTTGAACATATTTTAGCTATTCCCCTACCACTTCTACCTTCTCTTTCCTTTGACTCTGAAGCTCCTGATGAGAAAATCTCCCCAGACTAATGAGCAGAGAAACACTATAAACCAGAGTCTATCTCCTAGTTACAGTTAAAATTCTAAGCTCTATGTCTGGATATTTCAATCATGAAATCACTTTCCTCCCTTCGGAGAAGTCCCAAGATCTCAGATCTGAAAAAGATCTTCTACTTTCTTGCTCCCAGGCATAGCATGGAAAAGTTTATTTTCAAAAAGCAATCCAACATCCACAAAAATGGAAAAGAGTAATCCAAAGAATACATTATCAAGTACTTACATAACAATTTTCATGACTTTAATAGGATATTTACACTAATTGTCATTATTGTTACTAATACAGGAGCCATATTTCACTTCAACTAGCCTTTACAGAGCATCTGTCTAGAGTTTGGTTTTGATGGACACCAGGAATTCTAACTGGTCCCTGCTCATAAGAAGTATAACATACAACCCTGAGGAAGGTAATACAGAAAATAAGGTCAGCAGAGAAGCTAGATTGTTCGTTCTCAACCATAATTTTAAGCAAAATGTGGCTAGTCTACAAAAAATAAACACAGCTTTAAAACTAACCAAAAGATACCCATGATTCAAAATTATTCTTTAGTATTCTGCTATTCATCTGACCTTGTCTGTAAGTTTGAACCAAAAACAGTACTACCAAATAAGAAGATAGCTTCTAATAGCTCACCCTGTGTCTTTGGACAAGTCTCATCACTGCTACAAGTCTCAATTTTCTCAAAAAAAAAAAAAGGACTGAGGAAGACTAAACTTGAAGGTTTCAAACAGAAGTTAAATTATATGACTATGATTATGTAAGTAAAAACTGCTGTTTATTTCCTACATAGCTGAAATTATAGTAGCAGCCACTGATGACTGAATGCCTGACTATGATACTTCTAATTTTACAACTACTATTTCTAATTCTGTCAACAATTTTATAATGTATGTACTATAAATATAAGGAAATAGGAGAAAAATTGGCTTGCCAAATATCACACAGTTCATAAATGTTGAGGACTGCACTGAAAGCATCACAAAAAAAAAATATTTTTTTCTCCAACACAAGTTTGTTATGTATTATTTATAAGCATTATTTCTACAGAAATTTGAATAGGCATTAGAAACCCAATTAACTTAAAAGAAAGTAAAGTCAATCCATTTTACAGTTCAAAATATCAGAGCTAAAACGTTCATATATACTCACCTGATGCAACAGACGTTTCAGTTTGAGTAACTGAGTTTTTACAGCAGTACAATCTTGGACCATGTGCCGGAGCGTCATCTCATCTAATATCACTGTGTTTTCGGGTACATCTACAAACATCTTCTGAGCCTGGAAAAAGGGGGTCCCTCCATAGCTTTCAAAATGACCCAAAGGAGATTCTCTATAGGGAGAGCCTCTGGAAGGACAGGGGAAGAAGTTGGAGGGAAAAGATACACAATATAATTTCAGAAAGAAATAGGGTAATGAAATTATTGCAGTGATTATTACAAATCATTTATCATTATCACATAGCCTTTGACTTTTGTTTACCTCAGACACTGAATTTGTTTGCACCAAAATTTCCAATCAGTTCTAGTTCTCATTAATATAATTATCTTCTGCACTCCTCCCCCTTTTTGTGCTTTCTACAGATTGGCGAATAAACCTTATTCTTTAGGAAATAGAAGAGAAACAAAAAATTCTAGGGAAAGGCCTTGTCCGAAAAAAATTATACTTATTTTCTTGCCTGAACAGATTGTCCGCTCTTTAGCTTTTGACTTTAATTGGCCTCTTGAACTTCACATCTTTTTTTTAGTCCCATAATTATATTACCTATGTTAATTCCCAGTTTGGTCACATACCGCCAGATTCCATTCTAAGTCCCAGCAAACAGTTAAGACAGATGAACTGTTACTTCTTGTTTTGTTTTTTCATTATTGATAAATCTTCTTTTCCAATAAAGGTTAAACTTGGTTTTATAAAAATCTTATACACACCACATTATTTCCTAATCTTAAACTATATTTCAAAAAAATCTACTCTAAGAAAATTTAAACTTCCCTTTAGTTTCATATAACATACATGCTGAGAAAAGCAGGAAGAAAAATAACCGAGAGCTGATTTGTTTCACGGATGTGAAAACACAATGTTTTAATCAGAAGTCATTAGCTGCATCAATTATAAAATTACTGCATTCACATAATACATAGTTCCAGTTGGTTCTTAAGACATGAAATTTGTATATATGTAAATAGATATATAAATACATATATATGGGGGCGCCTGGGTGGCTCAGTCTTTAAGCAGCTGCCTTCAGCTCAGGTCATCCCAGGGTCTAGAAATCAAGCCCCGCATGGGGCTCCCTGCTCAGCAGGAGGCCTGCTTCTCCCTCTCCCACTCCCCCTGCTTATATTCCCTCTCTTGCTGTCCCTCTGTCAAATAAATAAATAAATGACATTTAAAATATATATATACATGTGTATATATATACATATATAAATATAAAAATTAAAAAACATAAAATATATAAAATAACACACTGAAAGAGTATTCTCTCCAAATAATGGTTCTGTTAACATATCAGGATTAAAGTTAAATTCATGATGCATTAAATTTGCAAAAGCCACAACACATTAATTTTTAACCAGACTGAAAAAGTAGAAACATGGTTTTCACTAAATTTTCTAGTTTTCAAACAAATATTCCCAAATCTCTAAACTCTTAAATATTCAATATAAGCTTGGTTTTCACAAGATTATATTTTTCTGAAACTATTTTTCATATGGGATTTCAGGTCTGATTCTTGTTTTAACCTAATGAAAAAAAAATTTAAGAACTTCTAAATTGCTGATTTATAGTTAAGATCTAATGTGTTTATATAGAATTCTGCTTTATTTTTATGGTTCAAATTATAGCTGAATTATTAAATTTCAAATACTGATCAATTAATATGCTTTAACCATTCATTACTGAATAGATGGATAATCTATACAGGAAGTGATAAAAAATGCACAGTCATAATAAGTTAGCAAAGCAGTAAAACAAAAATATAGAATTATCTGGCATATGAAGAAAAGAGATAAGCAATGTTTTCGGGGGGAAAAAGCTGACATACTTAGGAAGATTTTCTTGGGCAGAAAAGAACCTGGGATGAACTATAAAGTTTGAATTTGACTGGAATGAAAAGTGAAGGCTTTCTGGAAAAAGAAAATAAAAAGCAATGGCACAAAGTGCAAGGCATGTTTTTCAGGGACAGGGACACACTTAAATATGGCTTATGAGGCCAAAGATAGCCTGAATCCAATATATTCTTTAACTTTATCCCTTAACACATCTGCCTCCCTTAAACTGACTTCTTAATCCACAGTCAATTACCTGAGACTGCCTGAAGCACACTACAATCTCCCCCATCTCCAAACCTATGTCAAACTCTCTTGACTCCTGGCCAGGCTACCCACCCTACCCTCCATTGCCACTTGATCTAGAGAATGATAACTCTTCTTCATCTTAAATTAGTTGGCATTTCCTCAGGGAAAGCTTCCTTAATCCCCCAAAGCAGGGTTTGGTACTTCCACGGGTGTCCTTATAGAGCTCTCTAATATGCCCCACCATATTACCTGACATAGTATATTGTGTTCATTGGCAATCTGTGCCAAATTATAAACTCCATGAAGACACAGACTGTATATTCTTTTCCTCTATATCAGAGACCAGTTAGCTTTTTATTTGTTTATTTTTGTCATTGTTGCTTTCACGGAATGATTAAGGATCATGGATTTTAACCACTAGGTTATTTCTTTTCAAGCTTCCATCGCTGAAATTCTAAAGTTCTTTAGCTACTACTTTAAAATTATAATCTGGAAGCAGTTACATTAAAAAGTCCCAGGTAATAATCAAATTAAACTTTACTTGCTATGTTACCAAGTGAATAAAACAAAGAGTGGAGAGGAAAGAGACTGAATGAGACTGGTCTGCAATCTACAATATAAGAAACAGGTACAGAGTAAGGCTTATTTTAGGTTGACTAAAAATTAACTACATGCAAGAAACTAATGAATTAAAAGCATTCAAAAGAAGAGTCACAAGTTTTTATCATTAACAATACAGGGTCAAAGATTTGGTATCTAGAAAACCACAATGGTATAAAAGAGCCACCTCTCACCTAGGAGTAAGTTTTAAATCCTGACTGACAGTAACCAGCTACTAAAAATACTTAATGTCTTTGGGCCATAATTTCTTTAACTCTCAATGTTCTCCAGGGCAAAATAAATAAAGTTCATAAACCTTAGGTTGCATTTCAAACACTTACACCATGAGACCCAAAATGAAATTTACATCTTCTCCTCATACTAAAATGCTACTTCCTCTAAAAGCCCTTCCTGATCCCCTCAACTAAATAAAACTAGCACTTTATGGATCCTTAATTTATTTAGTACAAATTAAAGAAATCTATATAGCTATCACCTCTAATTAGATTATAAGCTCTTTGAAAGCAGGAGCATATCTTACTCATTTTTATATTACCTATACAGATTACCTGAGTTCAAATCTCACCTTTGTCACTTACTAGCTAATAACAGGACAAGTTACTTTATCAATCCTTCATTTTCTTGACCTATAAAATGAGGATAATAACAGTACTTACCTCATTAGGTTGGTTTAAGTCTCAAATGAGGTAATATATGTTAAAATGCTTGGAACAGTACCTGACATATAGTAAATGTTAACTAATTGCTATTGTATTACTGTTGTTAGTATAATTTCCAACTTCTGTATATTGAAAAAATTTTCTAACATAAAAGTCAAAAGAATACTAGAATGCCCTATAACCTTCACCTATATTCCCCAATTGGTAAATTTTAACACGATTTATTTATACTCGGGTATTTGGTGTGACACCATCTGACAATACACTGGAAATAACATAACACCCTTACTAAACTTAGCTGGAAAAAAATAAAGATAACTGAGAAGGTCAAGAGGCAAAAGAAGACAAAAATGTAACAGAAAGCAAATATATACCAGGGGTTATTTTCAGAAAATAAATGGATACCGTCAAAGATAGGAGAGGGAAAAAATAGGACCGAAAGAAAATGAAGATTTTGAGATTCCACATTCTGAGAGGATGATGCAGTTCACACATGTCAATCTGAACCTTTAAAACAGAATGAGTTCCAAGAGTCCCAAGCTTGAAGACATAAAGATTGTAAAGAAAAATAAACATGGGACAATAGTAGAATTATTGGACACAAGAACCCATAATAATTTGACAGACATAAATCTATTTGTATACAGACTTTAACAATCGTGAATTTCTGGTAGAGAACTTAAATAGTGAAAGCAAAAGAAGACTGCATGCTGTCTGGGGGAACACACTGGACTATTAGCAGTGTGTTAGCACAGGCAGACTATAGCTAACCACAGGCCAGGCAGGCTATTGAACATGAAGAAGTGAACCAATATAGGGATGGGTTAAGGCAAAAATGAGTTTAGTAGTTACAGAAGCATGAGAAAGAACTGTCTACCATCACCAATATTGTTCAATATTGTTCTAGAAGTATAGACAATAAAGTCATCCCCCCCCCAAATGGGATCAGAGTAACTGCAAAAAGGAATCTCTAAGAGATAAGCTTTTTTTTTGACCCATTTAAATTGAGTCCATTCAATAGCATCAACAATTCACACACCTAATAATCACATCACTGCATAATCATTATTGCAGTTTTAAAGAAATCTCTCCAAATACGTGGCTGTACCCACATACTTATACCCTTCACTTCTACCCGAGCTTTTTAATTACTAAGATGTGTGATTCTGTGCTACTCTGAAGGCTTGTGATTCACACATTAGAACAGTAAGTGGAAATGTGTGTGTGAGAGACAGGGAGAAAGAGAGTTTTTCTTCTTCATTTATTTCCTTATTTGAGTTGCACTTTGACCTCACAAAACCTTTAGTGTTTCTTTTTTCATCTTTAATAAAAATTGTATATTTAAAATTAGACATGTATTTTTATATTCATGGTTATTATATTTTTTCAATGTTAGATTCAATACACCCTCAATCAAAATCCCACCAAATTATTTTGTGAATATCAACAAAGTGATTCTAAAGTTTATATGAACAGGAAGAAGAGCTAGGATAACCAATACAAAGAAAAAGAAAGAATACTGACACTATCTGATTTCCAGACTTACTACACAAAGTGACAGTAATTAAGACAGTAGTATGGATGAAAAAAAATACAAATCAGTGTAACAAAACAGAGAATCCAAAATATATCCACACATATAGTCAAACGATCTTTGACAAAAGAGCAAAGGCAATTCAAAGAACACTAGATAACAGAAATACCATATGATCTAGTAATTCTGCTATTGACGGGAAAAACAAAAACACTAATTTGAAAAGATACATGCACCCTTACATTTACTGCAGCATATTTATAATAGCCGAGATAATTGCATATTGGGACACAACCCAAGTGTCCACTGATAGATGAATGAATGGATAAAGACGATGTGGTGTGTATATGTGCATGTATGCACACAATGGAATATTACTCAACTATTAAAAAAAAAAGAAAACATCTTGCCATTTGCAACAACATGAACGGACCTACAAGGTATTATGCTAGATGAAATAAGTCAGACAAAGAGAGATAAATACCATGATTTCACTTATATGTGGAACCTAAAAAACAAATGAACAAATAAAGAAACAAAGAAACAGACTCTTAAATACAGAGAACAAACTGATGCGTGCCAGTGGGAATCTAAGAAGGAGGATAAGGGAAATGAATAAAGGGTAGAAATGGGTACAAATTTCCAGTTACAAAATAATTAAGTCACAGAGATGAAAAGTACAGCACAGAGAATATAGTCAATAATATTATAATAATGTTGTTTTGGTGACAGATGGTGACTATATTTATGGTGGGTACTGAGTAATGTATAAAACTGTTGAATCAATATGTTGTATACCTGAAACTAACACTGCATTTTTATTACACTTCAATAAAAGAAAAACAAAGAAAACCTAGGAAAAGGAAAAAAAAAAAAAAAACTGGATAGTCTTTTCAATGATGATACTAAAAAAAACTAGAATCCATACAGAAAAAAATGATCCTTTATATGGTACACAAAAATTAACTCAACATGTATCAAAGACCTAAAGGTAAAATGTAAAACTACAAGGTAGTGAAGAAGAAAGTCCAGGGGACATTGGGTTGAGCAGTAACTTTTTAGATACACACAAAAAGTACCATCCATGAAAGAAAAAAATTTGTAAACCTGAATGCATAAAATCTAAAATATCTGCTCTTTGAAAAAACACCATTAGGAGATTTGGAAAGGAAAGTCATAGACTAGGAGAAAATATTTATAAAATATCTGATAAAGGACTGGTATCTAAAAAGACAAAGAACTCTTAAAATTCAATAAGAAAACAAAGAACAAAATTTAAAAACAAGCAAAAGTTCTAAACAGACATCTCACTAAAGAAGATGTACAAATGGCAAATAAGCATATGAAAAAATGCTCAACATTATATATTCTTAGGGAACTGCAAATTGAAACAATAGCATAGCACTACCCACATATTAAAATGGTTAAAATTCAAAACACACCACCAAAATGCTGGTGAAGATGTGTAACAACAGGGGCTCTCATTCACTGCTGGAGAAAATGCAAAATGTACAGCCAATTTGGCAGTTTTGTACCAAACTAAACATCTTACTATATGATCCAGCAACTGTGCTTCTTGATATTTACCAAAATGAGTTCAAAACTTACACAGATAAAGGTTTAGAGCAGCTTTATCCATAATGGTCAAGTTTTGGAAGCAATCAAGATGTGTTTTAGGAGGTAAATGGACAAATGAACTACAGTACACCCACACGACAGATTATTTAATGATAGAAAGAAATGAGCTATCAAGGCATGAAAAGGCATGGAGGAAACACAAATGCATATTGCTGAGTGAAAGAAGCCAATCTGAGAAGACTACAACTATATGACATTCTGAGAAAGGCAAAGCTATGAAGACAGTAAAAAGATCAGTGGTTGCCCTTAGTACTGGTGGAGGTTAAGGGAGAAGAAAGGGATAATACAAGGACAACATGGGAGTCTAAGGGCAGTGCAATTATTCTGTATGACAGGTAATGGTAAATATATATCATTAGGTATTTGTCAAAGGTTACAGAATGTATACACAAAGAGTGAACCCCAAAGTAAACTATGGATTTTAATTAATAACAGTGTATCAATATTGACTGATCAATTATAACAACTAATGCAAGATGTTAATAATAGTAAAAATTATATAAAAGAAGGTGAGGGAGTATATGAGAACTCTCTGTGCTTTCTGCTAAATATTGCTAAAACTAAAACTGTTCTAAGAAATGAAGTCTATTAGTTTAAAAAAAAAATGACAGAAGTATTTCCACAATGGCAGAATGAAGATCTCCAAAAAGTCCACTCCTCCATAAAAGTACTGATGACACTGGCAAATTTGTCAAAATCAACTTACTCAGTACTGTGGAAATCAACCAAATGCCTGCCATAACCAAGGAACACTTGAAAGAAAGAAAGGAAGGAAGGAAGGAAGAAAGAAAGGAAGGAAGGAAGGAAGGAAGGAAGGAAGGAAGGAAGGAAGGAAGGAAGGAAGGAGAAAAAAGAAAACGCAGCTGAATCTTGGTAAGAACAAGCTCTGTGGATTTTAATTTACTCTGTTGCCATGTCTATCTTCCCAGCTCTGTGGTAGCTTAAAAAATAAGAGCCTTAAAAGCATAATAGCAGTGAAACTCAGCAATCACTAGGAGGAGGGGTGAATGGTAAAGTGGGTTTGGAATTCTTGGAAAAGCACCATTTCCAGAAAATAGTTACTATTTGACCTAACTAGCACCTCCCTAGAAAAGGCCCATTCTTGGTTGTTGTTTTATTTGACCCAATTCCGAGGTTTCTCAGTGGGAACAGACTTATCTCTAGCACATGTGTTGAAAAAAATCAGTGCAATTTTTTAAAACATTACGCTGCCAGAGATGGCGATCAAAACAAGAAGGTGATCAAAAAACTTAAAAGAAAAACCTGAGGAAGGAGATGCCCACAGGAGGCTTTGAAAGGCCCCAACATATTCTTGAACACAGAGAAGGCCATACACCTGTGTGGGGCTGTGTGCATGCCAAGGAAATACCTGGAAAGGCCTTCACCTCTCACCTTTGGCTGACCTAGAGTTTCTGAGCAAGGAAAAAATGAAGGCTAAGGCAGAGCTGCAATACCAAGTTGTTGAAAGTATCCCTAAACACATACACATATAGAGTCCCATGGCAAAGTCGGGGATACTTACTGGTTCAAGGCATTTAAAAAAATTATTGTCCAGTCATTAGCTCAACAAACTCCAAAATTTATTAAATTAAGAGAAACACATCATAAACTATCAAAAGCTAAAGAAAGGGGCACCTGGGTGGCTCAGAGGGTTAGGCCTCTGCTTCAGCTCGGGTCATGGTCTCGGGGTCCTAGGATCGAGGCCACATCGGGCTCTCTGCTTGGCAGGGAGCCTGCTTCCCCCTCTCCGTCTGCCTCTCTGCCTACTTATGATCTCTGTCTGTTAAATAAATAAATAAAATGTTAAAAAAAAAAAAAAAAAGACTTCAAATCTGCCTTTAAAAAAAAATAGCTAAAGAAAAAGTGAGAATCCTGAACAATGCAAGAAAAATATGTCAGAAGACACGCTCAGTAAGATTAACAGCTGATTTTTCATTAAGAATGCATGGGGGTCAAAAATGTTAAATGGAAGATTGTCAACCAAGAATTCTATCTCCAGCATAATTATTCTTCAAAATTAAAGAGAAATTAAAACATTACCATATAAACAAAAAGTGAGAGAATGTGTTGCATTCAGACTTCCTACAAGATAAACTGTAGTTGGAGACTTTATTTTTTATTTTTTTATTTTTTTAAGATTTTATTTATTTATTTGACAGAGAGAAATCACAAGTAGGCAGAGAAGCAGGCAGAGAGAGAGGAGGAAGCAGGCTCCCCGCTGAGCAGAAAGCCCGATGTGGGGCTCGAACCCAGGACCTGGGATCATGACCTGAGCCGAAGGCAGCGGCCTAACCCACTGGGCCACCCAGGCGCCCCTAGTTGGAGACTTTAATACTTCCTTCTCATTAATGAACAGACCTAGGAAAAACGTCAGCAAAACAGAAGGCTTGAATAATACCACAAACTAACAAATCCCAATAGATATCTATAGAATATCTACAGAGATTAAATTAGTAATCAAAAAACTTTCCAAAAAGAAAAGCCCAAGCCCAAATAACTGCAAAGGTGAATTCAATAAGCTCTTCCAAAAACAGAAATGAAAGAAACACTTTCCTATTCAATGTATATGATCATAATACCAAAACCACACAAAGACATCTAAAAAAAAATAAAATTAGAGAGCAATACTTACTATGAATATATACACAAAAATCCTCAACACAGTACTAGTAAACTGAATCTAGCAATACATAAAAGGATTATATACCATGACCAACTAGAATTCATCTAAGAAATGAAAGGTTGGTTCAACATATGTAAATCAATGTCATATACCACATTAAGAGATGCAAAAAAAATGATTATCTCAATAGTCAGAAACAGCATTTGACAAACTCCAACACTCTTTCATGACAAAAACACTCAACAAAATATGAACAGAAGGGAAATTCCTCCATGATAAAGACTACCTATAAAAAAACAGAGCTAACATCATACTTAACAGTGAGAGATTAAATGCTTTACCCCTAACATTAGAAAGGCATAAATGTCTGCTCTCACCACTCCTGTTCAACACTGTATTGGAGGTTCTAGTCATAGGAGGTATGCAGGAGGAAAAAAGTACCCAGGTGGGAAAGAAAAAAGTAAAACTATGTCGATTCTCTGATGACATGATCTTGTATACAGAGAATCCTAAGACACTAAGGAGCCGGGAGGTTAAATGAATCATGTATATGAACACTGGAGACATTCAGGACTGCAGCAAAGCTTATGATGAAGAGGCAAAATGAGCCAAGGTCAAGACTTTTGTGAGCAAGGTGTAGGGACCAATAAGGAGGATCCGATATAGCCAAATGCCCTAAGTCTCAAAGGAAAGAGACTGAAGAATAAATAACTTTGATGAGAAGCAAATAAGGAGTGAAGACAAAGACCCTACCTCTACACAGTAAAGTACTAGAATGACTGGAAAATAAGAATCTTCATATAAAAATACTACTAGGGAATTAGTATATTTAGGAAAGAGTTAGACTTCAGTTGCAATCAGGAGAATGTAGGCAACGAGGTAGAAAAAGTGAGTTTGTTAGGATGTGAGAGAATTCCATATAGCATAATGGAAAGTATAGGGAAAGAAGGAGGTTGTGGAAGAAAGAGGAGTGAAAGCTTATGCCAGATGGAAAGAGAGCATAGTATTATCATAAAAATACAAAGGAAAATGATCAGTGGTTCAGAACTACCAGTCCCCTAAATTATGGATAAGACAGATTCCTATAATTTAAAAAAAAAAAAAAAGGACAATGATGGGAATTAAAGGATAGAAAGGAAAGGGAACTTACACTTAAGAAGTCATAGAATGGGCTGAAAAAATAAAAAAATTAAAAAAAAAAAAAGAAGTCATAGAATGGGAAGAGATACTTTTACACATGTAAGGTCAAAAAGGCCCTGGGATTAGTGCATCCAAACTTTTTAAAATCAAGGCATGGAGAGAAAAGAATAGTTTAAAGGTATACTGGAGAGTAAGGCTTATCTTAAATGGGGTTTCTCCTCTCTGTACCATCCAAATTCATAACTAGCTCTAGGGGATCTAGATATCACAAACCCAGATGGCCACCCCAAAGCCTGAAGGGATCCATAAAATGGTTAACCTATAACTATTCATGACAAACCAGTGTGCCCACTTGTTGGAAGTTCTGCATTGAGTTAAATGAGCAACCCCCAAGAATATGGTGCATTTCTCTCTCCTCCCTAAGAATCACCAGTGTAGATGATCCGAAAATCACTAGTCCCTCAAAATACACCATGTAAAAGGGGACCTGTGGTTTTATGTCTTACGATATGGCTATATATTCTATCTTTTACCACATTTTGTAAAATCATAGTACTGTATTTATATATTAAAGGCAATCATAGTACTGTATTTATATATTAAGGCAATTTATATATTTATAAATTAAAGTCCACTTTACAAAAAACTCATGTAACATTGATTTGTTTATTCCTGTACTTATTTGATCAGATAATCATTCTTCTACACCTTTTAACATCTGGGAATATGGTTTTTGGAAACTGTTCTTTAACTTTTCTGAAAGATGACTAATCAGTCTCAGCTTGATTATTCTCAGGGTCAGAGATTACTACCTCCATCCATGTAATTCATTCCATTTGGGACAGTCTAATTTATAATCCCATTTTAACCGAAATTTGTTACTCTTTATCTTAAACTAGAGAGTTTTGCTGTTAGGGTTAAAGATCACATCTATTCATTCCTTCAAATGACTTAGCAATCCAGCTATGAACTAAATTCTCTAAAAAGCCCATAGTACTGATACATGGCTTTGTACATGTTATTTTTTTCCATCTGAATATTCATCCTTCTTCTATAGAAACCACTCCTCTACAATCTCTACAGTCACACTTACCCGATCAATAGTAACTTCCTTTACAGACCACTACCCTAGACAAAATCCAGATGCTCCATGTCTCTGGAGTCCTATACAAATCACTTCAATTAAGCACCCATCATCATTGTACTGCACTAACACTGTAATATACCTACCTCTCCCACAGAGTCAACATCCAAGAAGTATTTACTACTCAACTTTACATGGGATGGAAGAGGCACATGAATTTCTACATAACCAATAACTGTGATGACTCCAACTGAGCTCATGCATTACATAATTGTTTTTAGCATCCTCAGAACAATGCTCTAAGAAGCCATTACCAATCCACAGCTATCACCTCTCCCACTATCTCCAAATTCATCCCAGCTCTAGAATTTAGCACAGAATTCAACATCTAGGTTCTCAATGAGTATTTGTTAAATGGATGAATAAATCTTATCAGAAGTATAAGCAATGGTTCACATTTTTAGTTAGGCTTCTAAATTTTTATAAGTTGGCCTTAAATTTACCTTCTTATAAACCAACTGTCAAAGATGAGGGAAGCATAATCTTCACTATTTGCAATCATGACTATCTTTATATCATATTCTTGCCTGACAATAACAACTCTCTGATGACCATTCCTTATCAAAAGCCCAGGTATAAAAAACAATAGCCAACAATAGCCAGTCATTACTGGAAAAATATATATTCCATGTATTCTTCTAGATCGTCTACATTTTATCCTTTTATCAAATTATGCCAACAGAAGGATCCTTAGTTAAACCTCATTATTTTGTGACACACTGCAGAACTGACTTTTCTCACTACTTCTTTGCAGCTTGCACTGAAGAACATAAGTAAAAAATGGACTTATGGAATTTATCATTTCTATTTTGGGAAGCTGTCTGAGACCTGTCCACTATATCACAAAGTATTCCCCTTCTAAGAACTCATGCAAAGCAACTTCTCTCAGGTTTCTGTCTCATGAAAGCAAATAAATTCAGGAGAAACACATTCTTTATCTTATGTAAAGTATAAATCTTGTAATGGACCAAAGTTTATTCTTTGTTTTTGCTGCAAGGATTCTTAGAGACAATTTTTTTTTTCTTATTTCAAGAACTATATGGGACCATACATTTCCCTTCCATTGTTTCTTTATCCAATTTTTATTATCTGTATGGTAACTGTGCCCCAAAATGACCTCAAATCCCTAGTGAAATGAGACAAGGAAGGGAAAAGGAAAAAAATTAATAATAACTTCCACCACATTGGGTGGCTACTCTAATCCTTATAATGCTCAAGCACTTTCGTCTCTCATCTTTGAACACAGAGAGAAAAGTATTATCAACTCTGTTTTATAGATGATAACTGAAGTAGAGAGGGTTTAAATAAATTATTTAAGCTCACAAAGCTAATCTGTATCATGCCAGGGTTTAATCCCAGGTTTGACTGACTACAGAGCCATATTATTTTTCTTATCAAATTTAAAACTATGCTATGCTTCAAAAAGGAAAAGAATCCTGGCATTGTACAGTATCTTCTGTTTCTAATAGTACTTGAGAAACTTATCAGTTTTATTATTTAAGCAAAAGAAGACAAATCACTTGGCATTAATTTCATATACTATTTTTTAAATAATTAACAAATTCAACATATAATCATTCCCAAATGAGAACTAGAAAATCACACCAAAATGTAAAGTCTAAATAGCAGACATAAATAAAACATTTTTATTTATGATAAAGCTAATGAAAAATGATTTGGGCCAAAAGTAAAGAATTAGACAAATTATTCCAAATAGTATCATAACATAATTTGAAATATTTCTGGTATATCTAAAAACCAAATTAAAAAATAGCTTTGAGGGGGCATGGAAATATAATAATTCAAAATTAATCAAAAGATCGGAAATGTAATCTATACTAGACTCACCTGCTCAAGTCACTTTTTCCATGGTGATGATAGTGGTCAGGATGGCTGAGGTGGTAATGCTCCTGTCCACTCCACCTCTGGGGTGGCCTTTTCCAAAATCCTTCCTGAGACTGCCGAACATTTCTGTCTGACCGGTCAAAGCGGCTCATATTGTCACACTCCACTAGACAGATTCAAAAGCAAAACACAATAAACATGTACACACTCTGTAAAAGTTAACTACTTATAGCTTGATAATTAAACGCTGCTGAGAATATAAAAATGACATGCTAAAAATACCAGCCATTTATATTAGCTAATCACAAAATCAAAATTTTCAGAAGAAAAGTAACCAGTTTTTTTGGTGAAAACTGAACTTTACAGCATTCAAACTGAAGTAAATTAAAAACTTTCAAATCACAGGCACTTAAGTAACAACAGTCCCAGTGTTTTAAAACAAGCAAATTATCCTTGTTATCAACATTATACATTTTAAACACCAGTAATCAGCTTTTAGTGGTTTTCGTCATTATCACTAGCTGGTTCTGAATTCAGAATGAAAATGATTAGAAAAAGTAGATTTTAAGTCTAGTAGAGAACTCCTTCCCAAAAATAAATGCCACAATTAGCTTTCACTGATTTCAAGAAGCACAAATTAAGTTTTCATCACAAAGAAATTGTATTTTTAAAATTAAGCTCACAGTTTAGAAAGTAAGAAGCTTCAATCTGTCTACAGTAAAGCTTGTTCAAAAAGTCTAAAATGTCACTGAAAACAAAGCCAGTACTTTGCAGCAACAAATAGTACACTCCCTGAAATCCAAATGCCACAAAAACACGAAAAGAATCTCCTTGAAACACCCCAAGCTTCTCTTTCACTTACCCAAACACTTTCTTCCTCACATATCTGAGCACTCACTAAGATAGTTACTTTGTACAAGGGAGACATTGTGTCGCCGGCTGCCTACTCAGACATAGTTGCATACAAGGCACTGACAAACAGGCCTTCCTTCCTGCTCAACTCCCAGCCCTCCCTTTGGGAAGCAAGCCCAGTTTACCCTGTGACTCCATCTTCGCTCAGTGGTTACATAGCTACTGAGTTAGGACTGTTACTAAAAATACAACTAAACACTAACTCAAGCCAGGAACAGAAAAGGTTTCTCTAGTTTGGGAATTATTACATGAGAAAGTTCAAATCCAGAATGCTTTGAATTCCTTGATAAGGAAGCTGTAGAAATCAATGTAATCCCAATTTAATTATTTAAATGATTATTTTCACTTAATCTAAAACTTGAATTTGAAATAAGGAAAGTGTTTCATTATAGTACACCAGATAAAAACAAACTTCCCCACTCCAAAAAAGTAAAGTGCAGATGTTCAATTCTCAAATACACTAACTATAACATATTTCTTCTAAATGCATAATAATTTTATATAACTTTTTAAACTTTGAAATTTTGTTTATAACCATTACAGAAATCAATTTTGGGGGAAAAAACTATACATTTTCTAGTTTAAAAAATTTTAAAGGAAAAATTTTTTAAAGACTTACATTTGAAATTATTTCAGTTTCTTGTCATTTTATTGAGTTAAACTACAATCTATTTTTTATCTATTTTTTTAAAGTTCAATTATAGAAAACCTGTTAGGATAAATAAAGGCATGGTGACCATTATAATGAAAAAAAATAAGGAGCAGAAGATGAAATCAGAAAAGAAAAATTTTTAAATACTCTAAAAAGGCTTAAAACTGATTTTAGTTAATATTTGTATCATACACAGAGACTCAGTTAAGGTCATCAAGTATTTTCACATGGCATTAAAATATTACTTTATCTATATAGCTAGAGATAATCTGTATCTAGTTTCATTTGAATTCATATTTAATTAAGGCAAGTAAAATTCCACTCACTCCCCAAACAAGAAATTCTGTCATAAGAATCTGATATATAATTGGATATCATCAACACAGTGCATGTAGAGTAACAAGAAGCAAATGAACCAGGCAAATAGATCAGGAGATGGGGTTATATACTGTGGAAATTAAAGTGCATAAAATTGATATGCCACTTTTGTTTTTACTAAAGAAATTGTTGATACTACACACAGGCTACATTTTAAAGCACCTTTATTGAAACAAGAACTCAACCACAGGTACAATGGGCACATAAACAGTGGAAACAAACATTTGCCAAGACCACAAAAGACTACTGGTAGACCCTGAGATAGCTGGGCCTAAATTCTCAGAGAAATGACTGCTGTAAAACTCTTTAAAGATTCTGCTTGTAGGCACGCCTGGGTGGCTCAGTTGGTTAAGCAGCTGCCTTCGGCTCAGGTCATAATCCCAGCGTCCTGGGATCGAGTCCCACATCGGGCTCCTTGCTCTGTGGGGAGCCTGCTTCTCCCTCTGCCTCTGCCTGCCACTCTGTCTGCCTGTGCTTGCTCTCTCTCTCTCTCTCTCTGACAAATAAATAAAATCTTTAAAAAAAAAAAACAAAAAGATTCTGCTTGTATAGTTGACCTTTGAGCAATGTGGGTGTTAGAGGTATGGGACCCCCTGTATAGTCAAAAATCTGTGTATCACTTTTGATACACAAAAAATTAACTACTAATAGCCTACTATTGACCAGACGCCTTACCAATAACATAGCCATTTAACACATATTTTGTACAATAATTCTTGTACAAATTTATTTGTATTCTTACAATAAAGTAAGCTAAAGAAAATAAAATGTAAATAAGAAAATCATAAGAAAAAATACATTTATAATACTGCATTATATCAGAAAAAGAAAATGTTATTAAGAAAATCATAAGGAGGGGCGCCTGGGTGGCTCAGTGGGTTAAGCCGCTGCCTTTGGCTCAGGTCATGATCTCAGGGTCCTGGGACTGAGTCCCGCATCGGGCTCTCTGCTCAGCAGGGAGCCTGCTCCCTCCTCTCTCTCCGCCTGCCTCTCTCTCTACTTGTGATCTCTCTCTGTCAAATAAATAAATAAAATCTTTAAAAAAAAAAAAAGAAAAGAAAATCATAAGGAAGGGGCGCCTGGGTGGCTCAGTGGGTTAAGCCTCTGCCTTCGACTCAGGTCATGATCTCGGGGTCCTGGGATTGAGCCCCGCATTGGGCTCTCTGCTCAGCAGGGAGCCTGCTTCCCCGCTCTCTCTCTCTGCCTGGCTCTCTGCCTACTTGTGATCTCTCTCTCTCTGTCAAATAAATAAATAAAATCTTTTTTAAAAAAAGAAAGAAAGAAAGAAAATCATAAGGAAAATAAACACATTTACAGCACTGTCCCTTATTGAAAAAACCCACATACAAATGAACCCACATATTTCAACCTTGTGTTGTTCAAGGGTTAACTATACTCTTATCTGAGACATCCATTAAACATATGTTTATATACCTTAAAATGTTACTAAGAAGGTAACGTGAAGTAACATTAGTGGTGGTTTCTTAGATAAGACTGGGGGTTCTCTGATAGAAAATGGAAAGTAAACAAAATTACAGATGGAGATAAATCAAAACCATTTCCATAGCTAATAATGGAACAGGACAGAGAAGACTAAGAAAGGAAATAAATCCCTCTGAACATGAAATAACATAGGGCATGATGAGGCAAACCAAAACATATACTGGTTTGAAAAATTTTAACCCAATATGTTGATCACAGCTCTCTATACACCAATTTTGCCCTAACTATGCATTTAGGTCTAGAAAATAAAGAAAGGTCCCGTGAAGGAGATTTCCAGGTCTAAAAGTATAAGGCAGCAGATTTTAGTTCTATAACTCTGAGGAGGAGACAGAGATAATATCAGGACCCTAATTCTCTGGAGAGGGAAACAGGATCTACTATATATAGCTAACTGAAAGGTATGATACATGGGATACCTAGATCTACCACTCATCATACTCTTTTCTTCTGATTTGATAAAGGATCAAAAAATGACACAAAAAGTAACCTAGATTATTTCTCTGATTATTTAAAGTCATAGGAAGGTAAATGGATGACACAGATATTATTTCCACCTGTGAATAACAACTGGCTACAAAGAAGGCAGGAAGAAATTACACATTACAAAGCCTAGAAAGTACGTGCTCTGCAGGAGGTTTTACAATCTGATCAGAAAAACTTTGAACTAAAATTTGGTTTGAAAGAAGAAAAGCTCATATTAAAAAAAAAAAATCATGAACCTTGTTATTACTAAACATAATCAACACTTAAAAAGGAAGATAAATTTCCAGAAGAAGATAGAGTAACTGGAAAGTGATCAAGGACAATACTATAGAGCTCATATGTCTATATCTCAATAAAAAGCAAAAATGTTGTATTGGATGGAGCACTGGGTATGGTGCATAAACAATGAATGCTGGAACACTGAAAAGAAATAAAATAAAATAAAATGAAAAAAAATTTTTTAAAGGGCAAAAATATGAACTTAGGAAATATAACACAGAGTAAGTACAATTTAATAGGAACCATAACTTGGTGGTGTGGAATTCAGGAAGTAATCAGAAAGATCTTTCTTTTTTTTAAGATTTCATTTATTTATTTGAGAGAGAGCGCACAAGTGAGCGGGGGCAGGGGGGATTAGGGGGTGGCAGAGGAAGAGGGAGAAGCAGATGGACCTAGGGATCATGACCTAAGTCAAAGGTAGACGCTGAACCGACCATGCCACCCAGGAGCCTCAGAAGACATTTTTTCAACAGAGAAAAGTTTAAAAACACAAGAAGTAGATGAAATAGCACATGTAACAAGGTATATACTATGGAAACATCATAAACCTGAGGATTAAACTATAAATATGCTGAATGCAAGGCTTTAAGCTGTAGGCAATGTGCCCATTAGATGTACTGGAGCAAGAGAAAAAAAGCCATATAATTGTGTGTTTGATACAATCTGAACATTCATTTGAGAGACACTTCAGAATAAAAAAGGAACAAATACCAAATATTCAGTAGTCTGCCAAAAGAAATTCAGAACCAAAACTGCTTCCTTAAGGGATTCCCTGACAAAGGTAAAAGAAAAAATGTAAAAGAATTGAAAAAATTTTGTCTTTTAGATCTTTCCTAATCACAACTGAAACCCAAAGTCCTTTCTCATTTTATTCATCTTCCCTCGTTCTACGATCCTGGATTCTGCTCTGCCCCATCTCTCCCTTGACCTGTTTCCCTACCCTGAAGCTGGCCAGAAACCTCAAAGACTCGCTATCTCTTAAAGTTAAACCTCCTTCAAAAGAGAGAAAACCCCATAAGATTGATTTTTAAGACCTGGTCTCATTCTAAGATGAGAATCATGGCTGCATGTTTTCTAAGATCAAAATAAGATTGGGAGAAATTTGCAAAGGAATTTAGAATAGTTTCAGGAATTGATAATCCAGGATCCCTAATACCCATTAGTTCATATATAAGAGGGAACCCCAGGTGCAAAAGAGGAAATGGAAAAGGCACAGTGTGAAAAATTTGAAGGTGATAGAAGAAACATGATTGATTGTATAGGAGAGGAAGAATTTTTCTTGACCCTTGTAGGGTCAGAAAATTAAACTGACAAGACAGATTAACAGAAGGAAAGCATAAAAATTTATTTAATTAAATTAAAGCATTAAAACATATTTAATATGATATGTGACACGGGAACCTTCACAAGGAAATAAAGACCCAAAGAAACAGACCTGTGTGTTTTTATGCTAGGTTTGATACAAAGTGGAGGAATATGACAGGTTAAGGAATATGAGTAACTATAGTAAACTGAGGGAAACTTAGCAAGCCCTCTTTTTTTAAGAATTCTTTGGAGTCTCTTTGTTTTGGAATTAAGAATGTACCTTTCCTCTGAGTATAGGGAAGGTACCTCTCACATGAGGGTTTTATGACCTATTTCAAGGAAGGAGGGTGAGGTGGGGAGAAGGTCAAAGTGACTTTCTTGTTTCTGTACTTTTCTCAAACTCCTTGAGCTTAAACTAATCAATATGCCAAAGTGCCATATTTTGGGGTAGTATCAACTGAATTTCCATCCATTGCATAGGAAACTAGAAGAGGTTAGAAAAGGGCTTTCAGAGGCTGTCAACAAAGTCTTCTCTATGAATGCAGACTGAGCTCTGATTCAGTTCTGTAAGCAAAGAAAGGTTAAATCCACTGCAGACTTCAAAAGTAGACTAACACCTTTAGAAAGCATACAGGTGCCTCCAAAGGCTACATATTTTAGACTTACATTCTGCTTTCTTCAGTATTCTGTTAGCACAAAACAGTCAATACCTGTTTGCCTACTCTGAGGAAAATTTACGATATATGTGAGATGTTATACCTCATGGGTTCCCTACTACTTTTCACAAGTCCCCAACCAAGACCTCAAAGACTTTAAATTTCCTTATGATTCTAATTTGATCCAACATGAGGATAACTTTTGGCTGTCCTCTAAAGATGAGGCAGGCTTTAATACCAATTCCTATAGCTCAGAAAGGGTTTAAAGTTTCCAAAGAGAAGTTAAAATCTGTCAAAGTAAAATGCATTATCTAGGATGTGATTTATTCCAAGGAAATACATCTCTCAATCATCACTACCAGCCCTTAAAACTTCACATGAAATCTCTTCAATCATCATCTCATTCCCCCCATAACTGTTAATGGCTTATGTTTTCCCTCTGTGTTCTACATTTTCCTATATTTTTCTATATTTTTCCACTTGATCTTCCAGGCCACTAATTTGGATTTCAACAGTAGCTATGCTTTCTGTCATCTACTCAACTACTCTGGTAGAAAATCTTTTATAGCTCCAGAAAGCACTGTGCTGCAACTGTATTTCTTTAAGTGCTTTCATTAATACTTCCTTGGGCCAGTCTAATCCTGGGAGTTCTATTATTTCCCCTATTCTTCTTCCTGGATGTTGGCTGTGATTTTTCTTTCTCAGTTGACTAGAACTCAGCTCTGAGCATCCTAAGTGACAGCAGAACCACGAGAAGGTGCTACAGTCTCAAACCCTGTGGTATTGTTCTCAGCTCTTCACTATCTCCTTTAGTAGAATTATATATTCAGTGTCTTCTGCTACAGAGTTCCTCACCGTGAACAGTCCCACTGGTATTAGGCTTGGCCATATAACTTGCTTTGGCCAACAGAATGTGGGCAGAAGTAACAGTGTGTTCGTTCTAAGTCAAGACTCTAAGTGAAGACCCTACGATATGCATGTCTCTGTCCAGCCTGTTGTCCTTCTCCATTTGCCATGAGACAAACCTGATCCAGGTAATCCTGGTCTCAAAATGAAGAAATAAGGAGTAGACCTGAACTCAGTCCCACAGCCTGAGTGGTCCCAGCTAATCTATACATCCATGAATAAATAAATGTTTATTTTGAAAGCCACTGAGACACTGAGATTGTTACAGAGCACCCTGGCAGTATGGGGCAGGGGGAGTGACAAATGTGAGCTTCTTGTACCCTCAGTAGCACCAGAACAAACATCTGCCCTCTCCAAAATATCCCTGCATTTTTCTAGCATCATGTATAAACTTCACCAGCTTCTTTGGTTCATCTCTCCCTGGGAGGCCTGAGAGACCAGGCAAATGCAGAACTTCTGGAAACACTCCTCTTTCCAGAGAATTCCCATTTCAACCTTTGCCTCAGGGGCTTTTTTAGGCTGGTCTCTAATTCTAGATCAGTCCTTAAGATAGAAAATGCTATAAATATTAAGTCAGCAGGGACAAGAGTACCTAGGCCCCTCTTGCATATGGATTGTCTAAATCCTTACCCCAGCAGTTACTAGGATCCAGAGAGAAAGACAGATTGGGTTTGAGAGTTAAAAAAAAGAAAAAAAAAAGGTGGAATGATTTATTCAGAAAGTCACCATTTTCCCAGAAATAATCTTTTTAAAATTTTCAGAATTGACCTTTTAAAAATATTTATCCTTAGTAACACTTATTTGTCATAAGTAAAACTTAATGAATTTTACCACTATTTCACAAGTCAAATGATACCTCTGTTTCTCTATATGTGTTTCTTCTTAGAATCAAAATGAAACAAAAGGAAGAAAAGTTGGATATGTACACAGGGGCAAAAAGGACAAATCCTACCTACTACGTACTTTATAATATAGATATACAATTTCACTGGATCATACAGACTTATATCTAAGACCAACAAAATCAAGGTTTGAAACATTTAAATAAGTTTGCAAATGAATCTAATTAATATCACTAAGACGGATTCTCAGTCTGAAAGACTTCCATCATTGAGATTAGGACATTTGTAAGTAACAAATATTAAATTGGCCCTAGACAAGCAGCTCAACTATATATGCCTCTGGAGTTTCAATATCATCATCACTTACCATTATCAAGAGGTGCATCCTCAGGCAGATCCACATCAAGCATAAGGTCATCGTCCTCAAGGTCACATGATTCAAGATTATTTAGAATATCCTGTGAATAAAAACAGTAAAAAATGCTATAATCTACCTTAAAAAATGGATGTAATCATTAGTTTTGAAAATATCACTCTATGATAGACTGAATTCACTCAATGTTTATGTTGTAAAAATAAATTTTTAAGATAAAAACTTTTTAATAAAAAAGATTCAATTGGTTTACTTGTTAAACTATTCGTAATATTCTTCTCCTAGTCTTTCTCCCACGAAGAAATTTTTAATTCATTTTTAAAAACTTGCACAATGCTCATTGCAAGATATTGTTCTAAGTACTTTACAAATATTCACTTATTTAACCTTCAAAATAACCCTATGATTTAACTATTACAATTACTAGAAATTAATGTACAGAGAGCCAAAATAGGATGCAAACACAAATGGTCTACCTCCTGAGTCCATGCTTAAACCCATCTCCTTGATAACATGAACAATCAAAGATGGTAAAGAATCTCCCAAAATTTTTTACATTTGGTGTGAGAGGTTGTGTTTTATTATACATAGGGATTGGACCACTCATGTAAAATAACAAAAGTATTTAACTACATAATTATTTCATTTTCTTTCTTGTGTCAAACCCATCTACTCTTACCTTCAGCACCACTACTACCTTGGTTTGGTTTGCCTTAATTTGTTTTTTCTAAAAAAGACAAATGTTTGGGGCACCTGAGTGGCTCAGTCATTAAGCATCTGCCTTTGGCTCAGGTCATGATCCCTGCATATCAGGCTCCCTGCTCTGAGGGAAGCCTGCTTCTCCCTCTCCCAAACCCCCTGCTTGTGGCCCCGCTATCTCTGTGTCTCTCTCTGTCAAAGAAATAAATAAAAACAATCTTTTAAGAAATAAAAAATAAAAGACAAATAGTACTGGACTAGTGTACTAGCGGACTAGTTAAACTGGTATAAGCAGCCACTCTGGGGTTCTATTTGCAATCTTGCCAGCTCTCACCTATCCTGAGAAGAGTAATGTTTTGCTTTCAAAGACTCTTATTCTGAAGTCTAATTAGCAAAATAAAAACTAAGTTTAAAGTCAGGAACTCAGTTTGACTTGTAGCCCACTAGCTGATACTTCTAATCTAAGAACTAATTCAACTACAAGACCTTTCATTAGTATATATAAATAAGAAGATACAGAAATCCATAAATTTTTAAACAATTTAGATATTAGGGACTTGAGAAACTCTTATAGAAGGGGGATGTCTACTTTATTACAGATAATATGAATAAAATTAGAATTTATTTCCTATGTTGGGTATTCCATCCAAACCTTTCCAATTTTGTGTTGTTGGCCTTCCTTCCAGAATGCATTGAGGACTAAAAGCAAATGGAATAATTGTTTCTGAAAAAGCAGAAATGAAGAAACACCTCTGGATAATTATTTAACCTTGACACAAAAAGGGATTATTTCACAGAACCTCTTTCCATCATGAAATACCTGCTGCTTTAATATATGTCTTCCTAAAAGCCCCCCCCCCCCCCCCCGCAAAAAAGGACATGGAAAAAATAACTGGCAAAGGCCATAATAGACAATTCCCAAAATATAAAATAAACACCCAATAAATATGATGTAGGAAAAAAATGCTAACACCAATGGTGACTTAGCAAAATTGAAAAGAATCTAGTACTCATTAATATTGCAGATAGGATTAGATTCATAAACTTTCTGGCAGCCAATTTGTCAAAATTTAACTAAAACCTTTTTAAAAAGACAAGTTCTTCCTTTGTCTTTTTAGCCCTCAGCAATAGACAAATGCAGAAAATGTATGTGTAGGTACTGTTACTGCAGCATTATTTAGAGTGGCAAAAAAGGGGGCAACAGGGTGGCTCAGATGGTTAAGCATCTGCCTTGGGGTCGGGTCACAATCCCAGGGTCCTGGAACAAAGTCCCACGTTGGGCTCCCTGCTCAGCAAGAAGCCTGCTTCTCCCTCTCCCTCTCCCCCTGCTTGTGTTTCCTCTCTCTCTCTCTCATATTTAAAAAAAAAAAAAGGGGGGGGGGGCAAAAAAGTAGAAATGCCCAAGAACAAAAAAAGGCTAAACACAGGGGTGCTTGGGTGGCTCAGTGGGTTAAAGCCTCTGCCTTCTGCTCAGGTCATGATCCCGGAGTCCTGGGATCCAGCCCCACATCTGGCCCTCTGCTCAGCAGGGAGCCTGCTTCCTCCTATCTCTCTGCCTGCCTCTCTGCCTACTTGAGATCTCTGTCAAATAAATAAATAAAATCTTAAAATAATAATAATAATAATAATAATAATAAGCAAGCCACACTCCCGACGCCCCACTCTGTTCTGCTTGCTCAGCCTGCTTGCCCGCCCGCCTGTGCCCACCATGGCCACCATTCAGCAGCTGGTAGAAGATGGTGCTTAGTGGAGAGCAAAGACTTTGACGAATACATGAAGGAAGTAGAAGTGGGAATGGGTCTGTGAAAAGTGGGTGCGATGGCCAAACCAGATTGTATCATCTCTTCTGACGGCAAAAACCTCACCATAAAAACTGAGAGCACTTTGGAAACAACACAGTTTTCATGTAACCTGGGAGAGAAGTCTGAAGAAACTACAGCTGATGGCAGAAAAACTCAGACGGTCTGCAACTTCACAGATAGTGCATTGATACAACATCAGGAGTGGGACGGGAAGGAAAGTACAATCACAAGAAAATTGGAAAATGGGAAATTAGTGGTGGAATGCAACATGAACAATGTCATCTGTACTCGGGTCTGTGAAAAGGTAAAGTAAAAATTCCATCACTACTTCGGACAGGAATTAGCTGTGAGGATGAACAAGCTCAGTTCAATGAGCAAATCTCCATACTGCTTTTTTTTTCCATTACTGTGTTCAGTTATCTTTAGCACAAACATTTTACATGCAACTATTTCAAAGTGCTGATTTAATTAGGATCATCCCTTTAGTTAGTAAATAAATGTGTTTGTGCTAAAAAAAAAAAAATAATGAAAATATATTTATAGACAAGGAAAGATGTCAATTGGGTAAAAAAACAGACGGGTTGTTTCTAATCTTTTGCTCTGACAAATGTTTTGATGAATCTCTGTAAGTCAAAAGTAAATTAAAATAAATGAGTCTAACTGTCTATTAAGTTGACAACATTATGCTCAGAGAGAAACTGTTTCAAGTGAGGAAAATTTTTCAAACTATTTTCAGCAATTATATTATGGATGGTGTTACTGGCATCATTATTCTGGTTGTGCATACATGGGTATAAATGAAAACAGTTATATTAATGTTTGTTGAAAAGTGGATTCTCAAATTAGGAAAAAGAAAAAAAGGATGTAAAAAACAATGAAATTAAATTAAAATCCTGTGTTCCTGAATGTAAGTGCAAAGTACTGGTATGAACACAAAATGTTTTTAACTTTAAATGAAAAAATACATTTTTTCCACTGAAAAGACCTAAATATTAACTTTAAAAAAAATAGGTCTATAAAACAGCATGTACAGAATTATCCATTTTCTGGGGGGAAAAAAAGAAAATATTGTATAATATGCAAAGAAAAAAGTTGAAAGGAAGCCAAAACATAGGTTATGGAGTTTTTCTTTTTGTTTTCGTTAGAGTATTTGCATTTTCTCATTTTCTGCATTAAGCACTGACTTACGTAGTTTTACTTAAAAAATCTTATCTCCTATAAAAACATTTGGCTGTCTGTATACATGTATGTACGTGTGAAACAAAATAATGTTGGGTGCCCCAAGCCAGCTCTGATAAATAGGGATGCAGCAAAGTATCAAAGGCAATAGAGAACGTTGTTTTCAGGGTCCAGAGCAGGCTGTGGCTTGCTGACACACACCTATCAGTAAAAGCACTGCCACACTACCAAAAGGATGTTCAACTTTTTTTTTTTTTTTAAAGATTTTATTTATTTATTTGACAGATAGAGATCACAAGTAGGCAGAGAGGCAGGCAGAGAGAGAGAGAGGAGGAAGCGGGCTCCCTGCAGAGCAGAGAGCCCGATGTGGGGCTCGATCCCAGGACACTGGGATCATGACCTGAGCCAAAGGCAGAGGCTTTAACCCACTGAGCCACCCAGGTGCCCCTATGTTCAACTTTTAATAACTAGCTAAACCCCTCATTTGTTTTGTGTGGTTTTCTGTAGGTTTCATTTTATAATGAAAGTATTAAAAAATTAATCTTACAGAATGAAAATGAGCCTGTTCCAATGAATGTAAAAGTAACAAAATAATTTTATCACTCTGAGAAGGTACTAAGAAAGCGCAGTGGAAAAAGGAAGGGGAACAGTAGCTACAGAAAGGAAGGGAGGGAAGGAAAACCATCCATATTTATGCTCAATACTCACCAATAAATCACTGCATATGATTTATTATCTAGACACGTGGGAAGATGATGTGTAGCATGGGGGCAGGGAAAAGAATTGTATATGTACAATATGACTTTATCTTTAATGCTGAAAAATACATCAGAATGGTTATAAGCCAAAGGATTATTATAATTTTCCATTACATGAGATAATATGGACTTAAGCTCTTTATATTCTTTTTTTATTTTTCTGTAGTAAGCTTTTATAATATCCAAAACTTTTGGATATCATGTTGAAAAAAGTCTACCTTTCTTGGCATCAGCAGAGAAGTTCAAACCACATAAACCTAGCCTGAGTATGGGAACCCATCAACCTGGTACATCCCTTAACCACAATAAAAACCAGATCTACCTGCCTCTCTTAACTTCACTCAAACTATTCCTGTCCACTTTGGGTACTCTCTCTCCCCAGAAAGCATCGTTACTTGAGTAATAAATTGTTTCATACCCTCTTAGTATACAGTATTCACATCTGAACAAATTTGTGGGGAGGGAGTTTGACGCTGTCCCTCCATGTGGCAACTGAAAGACATACCCTCAATAACTCAACACATATAAAAACCAGTATGTGGAAGGCAAAAGATATACCCACGTCTTTGTCAAGAGTGTAGCTAAACTATGATATTGCTGCCTTGGCATCCATTTTGTGTGGCCAAGGTACCTGTAGGGGCCTTGAACTGAAACTACCCCCTCCCATGAGTTCATGCCCCTAGGTAATAATCCCAGCATCAGAAGCAAATGTAAATTCCTGATAGGATTTCCCCAACAGCCCTTGTGAGCTGTAATTACCCTGCCTCCCAGTGCCTTCCCCTTGCGCACCCCTTAAATAAACTCACTTGGGGTTATCAAAACCCTGCTCTTTTTGGTTTGTACTGACCAATCCAGAATTAGTTCGGGAATCCCAAAGCACTCTAGTCATCAACCCTAATAAAGTCACATACCACAGGACTTGTGACTTTCCTTACCTGCACTTTTATGGCCCCTCCAGGCATGCCAAATACTTCCTTCAGAATCTATTAGTAATAAACTTCTCTATTGCAATTTCCCTTGTTCTCTTTTACTGAAGTAGGGTTCACCATCCAATACTCCAGGGCTCTACTTTACAAATGGTAATTGAACAAGGTTGCAACAGCCCTCCAAGGGTACTTGTCTTCCCTCAAACAGTTTCTTTATAGTATGGTAATGGCTCAACTACCATGAAAGCTCGATGGATGGATATCTAAGTCTTGGCATGTCAGAGAAAACCTAAAACAAAATCAAGTCAGAGAAAATCTAAAGAACAAACAAATATGGTTTCTAGAACATGGAAGAGGAAACAGTATGCAAAGAGCAAGGAATCAAAAAGCATAATCTACTCTAAGTCCAAGTAAAAAAAAAATTTATTTTTAAAAGACAAAAAGTAAATACTTAGACTTTGCAGGCCCACAGACAAAATCAGTATACTACATAGGTACTTACAGAATCATTTAAAGTGTAACCACCTAAAATGTAAAAAAACATTTTTCAGGCTGTGAAAAACAAGGTGGTTGGCCAGATGTGGCTGGCTTATATGACAGAGTTTGCTGACCTGCTCAATGCAGATAATTTCAAGTAGTTCGTTAATACTTGTTATGGACTATTTGTATTTTCCCAAAGTTCTTATACTGAAGCCCTAGCCCACAATATGAGTCTATGTGGAGGTAGGGTCTCCAGGGGGTAATTTGTTCTAGTTAGAGTCAGGATAGTGGGAACCCTATGATGGGATTAGTGTCCTTATAAGAGAAAGAAATTGGAGCACACACTCTTTCTCTCCCACCATGTGAGTATATAGTAAGAAGGTGGCTATCTGGAAACAAGGAAAGGGGTCTGTCTTCACCAGGAAATGAATTTGCCAACACGTTGATCTTGGACTTCCAGCCTCCAAAACTGAAATAAATGTCTGCTGTTTAAGCCACTCAGTCTATAGTGTTTTGTTATAGTAGCCCTAGGTGACTAAGACAACACTCAGAGAAGTAGATCTATATCATGAACAACTATTTAGGTCATATTAAGGTGTCTAGACTTTATGTCAATGAAAGAGGTATGACTGATAAGTTTTCACAAGTGGTAAATTGAGATTTACATTAAAGAAATATTCTGGTTGCTGTGTCCAAAATGAATTTAAGTAGGAAAGAAAAAGCAGTTTGTGGCTATTGCAGAATCCATGTGACATGATGGTGGCTTGGCATTAATCAGTGTCAGTGAGAATGAAGGATAAGCAGTTACAAAACATACTGAGGAGTCAGGATCTATAGAACAAAATCTCACTGAGCAGTAAGGAAGGAGCCACAAATAACTCCTTGGTTCCTGGCTTGAGAAACGCATGGATAATTCCTATTAACTGAAATAAAGTATAAAAAAAAAGAAAACCAAAACCGGTAGGAGGTAAAAGAATTAATACCTAATTTTAGAACCTGGTAATTTTGATATGCTTGCTGCATCTTTGGAAGACATGTTCAGCAGAGGACAATATATGTGAGATGGGCAAGAGATTTGAGGTGTGGGACTCAGCACCTCAGAGATGGCATACAAAGCTGAATAAGGAGTTGAAGACTGGATTCTAACATCTGTCTTAAACAATGTTCCCCTATTCATCTTCATAGGAGATCTATGCTTCTCAGAGTTTTATCAGAGATATTACTGAGACCTTTCAGTAAGGAAGCAGGCAAAGAGAGAAAGTAAAAAAAAAAAAGAAAAAATTGATCTATTGTAATTTTTCTGGCCCAGCTTAGAAATCTGTCATCTGCACAGGTAAGAATTATTATAGAAAGGGGAAAAAAAAAAAAAAACATGCAGCGTGGAGACTGGTTAACGTGGGAAAGAGTTTCTGTTCCACGTTTGTTATGCCAGGATCCTCTAACTGGCGAGCCAGGACTTCTTGACAGCCAACATCCACATGTACCTGTTTAAGTTGGGAGACCATCTAATAAGATCATTAGCTGGGAGTATGACGAAAAAAAAACCTTAAATCTATATATTCTGGCTCCCAGTGGTTTCCCACAAGCCTCATTGGAATTAAAACTCTGAATACAGGGGCGCCTGGGTGGCTCAGAGGGTTAAAGCCTCTGCCTTCGGCTCGGGTCATGATCCCGGGGTCCTGGGATCGAGCCCCACGTCGGGCTCTCTGCTCAGCGGGGAGCCTGCTTCCTCCTCTCTCTCTCTGCCTGCTTCTCTGCCTACTTGTGATCTCTGTCAAATAAATAAATAAAATCTTAAAAAAAAAAAAAACTCTGAATACATATTAGCAGAATCATCACAGAATTTCCTTGACCTCTGAGAATACTTTTCCAATCAAATAGAGCAAACTATGAGGTGGTAGGCCAGTTCTTTCTTCCATGAATCCCTCTTTCACTAATAAACTGAAGAAAGCCTTCACGTTTTTGACAAATGAATAGCACTATCTACTGTAATTATCATGCAGTAAAATTAATTTTTTCTTATTGTACAGTTTATGAATTTTAAAATACATATTATTTTGTGTAAGCACCAATACAATTAGGACAAAATAGTCTCTTCACCTGAAAAATCTTCCTTGTACTATCCAGCTATAGTTACACCCACCACCCACTCATATCCCCAATAATGATCCATTCTCCAACTCTACAGCTTCATCTTTTAAGAATGTCATATAAATGGAATCAGAGTTTGCAACCCCTTTAGATTGGCTTCTTACACTCAACAGAATACCTTTAAGATTCACCTAAGTTGAGGCACCTGGGTTTCTCAGTCGGTTAAGTGTCTATTATTTGGCTTAGGTCATAATCCCAGAGTCCTGGGATTGAGTCCTGCACTCAGCTCCTTGCTTGGTGGAGAGCCTACTTCTCCCTCTGCCTCCTGCTCCCCCTGGTTGTACTTCACCTCTCTCTCTCTGTCTCTCTCTCTCTCTGACAAATAAATAAATAAAATCTTAAACAAAAAGATTCACCTAAGTCACTGAATATATCAATAATTCATTACTTTTTATTGCTGAGTGGTATTCCTTTGCATGGATGTACCAGTTTGTGTATCCATGTACTCACTGAAGGACATTTTGGGTTTTTCCAGTTTCTAGCTGTTATAAATAAAAATTTGACAAACATTCATACACAGGTTTTTGTGTGAATATAAACTTTCATGCCCAGGAGTAGTGGGGCTGCTGAGTGACACAGTAAATATGTTTAAATTCTTAAGAAATTTCTAAGCCATTTCTGAGTTGCTGTATGGTTCTGCACTCTAGTTGTCAATGAGACTGGCCTTTCCCATATGCCCCTTTACAGCCTGACTGCAAATTTGAAGAGAACAGATCTTGTTCCCAGTTTAGGACCTCAGTCCCTATTTCCAAAGAGCTCAGTGAAGACCTTATTCCAAAAAATTGTGTTTCTCTGTTCTAACCTGTCTGGGGTTACCTGAGTGACTGACACAAAATGCATGTGTTTGTTTTGCCTAGCTTGGAATTCACACAGCGTAGAAAAGTAACGGGCATTGCTCAAAACCACTGGGAGACAGACAATCCACAATCACCCTGGAACAAAATATTATAGTTGACAAACATAAATGAATAGTGAAGCCACAAAAAAAGCCCACAGTAGGATGCATTCTCAGTAAAGACCTAAGAGGACCCAAAGCTTTCAACTCTAGATGATCTCTAGGCTCAGAAAAAGTAGAAAGTGAAGGTTAAGACAGAGTTGTAAATCATCAGGCTAAGCACTGAAGGAGTACCCAAAAAAAGAGCCAAAATGCAAAAATGAAAGATAACAAGGTTTTTTTAATTTTGACTTTGAGAATTTTTTACTCTCCTGCTTTGAATTCTTCCTTCTTTCTCTGTCACCCTCCCTTCTTTCCCTCCTTCCCTTCTCTCTTACTCTCACTCTCCTTCTCTCCCCCTTTTGTCTCTTTTGTTTGTTTATTTTTGGCATTTAAGGAAATCCCTGCCTAAAACACAGCTAAAGTAACACAAACTTCTCAGACTAAACATGATAAGCAAAAAGACTTTACAAAAATAGTTTTAAAAAACTACTTAAAAAGCAAACACCTATAGCCTACAAGCAAGTAACAAAACAAACCCTAAGGAGAGTGCAGAATATGATTTCCAGTATTGCCACATTAAAATATTCAAAATGTCTATTTTTCAACAAAAACTTAGGGTCATGCAAAGAAAGTATCATCTAGTCACAGAAAAAGAAAAAATAATAACAGAAATGATCCCTGATGAAGCTCAAGCATTGAACTTTGTCTATTGACAGCCTTTAAAACAACTGTCTTTGATATATTCAAAGAACTCAAGAAAACCATAGGCAAAGAATATTTAACCAAGTACAGAAGATGGGTAAAGAAGGAATATAAAAAACAAACGAACAAACAGAAATTCTGCAGTTAAAGTATGACAAATGAAAAATTCACTGAAACTGAGTATACATCCACAATAACTGAAAGCAGGATCTCAAAGAGATATATACACACCCACATTCACTGTAGTATTAGTTATATAAGTCAAGAGGTAGAAACAATCCAAATGTCCATCAAAAGATGAATGGGTAAATGTGGTATATACATATAATGCAATATTATTCTCCTTTAAAAAGAAGGAAAGCTTATGACATGCAACAACACAGATGAACCTTGAGGACACTTTGCTAAGTGATATACGCCAGTCACAAAATGACAATACTTTATGATTCCACATATATGCAGTATCTAGAATAGTCAAACTCATAGACATAGAAAGTAAAATAGTGGTTATCGGGGACTGGGAGGAGAGGGAAAAGGAGAGCTTGTTGTTCATTGAATACAGAGGTTCAATTATGCAAGATAAAAAAGTTCTAAAGATCTGTTCTACAACAATATGAATATAATTAATGCTACTGAACTATACTTTAAAATAGCTGAAATGGTAAATTTTATGTAATTTTTTACTACAATTAAAAATTAAGAAAGAAAGAACAATTAAGAGTTAACGCTTAAGAATTAAGAAATGATATAGTTGTAAGCCCACATTTTTGCATACCTACTTGATGCCAGTATTGTGATAAGCATTTCAAATATATTATCTTGATTTGGTCCTCATGAAAAAAAAAAAAATCACAAGAATTTCAATAGCAGATTTGAACAGAGAGAAGAAAGAATCAACAAATCTGAAGATTTGTCCATTGCAATTATTCAGGCTACATAGAAGAAAGAAAAACAATAAAATAAATAAAATTTATTTTATAAACAAAAGGCCTGACCAGAACCACGATTAGATACCACTTCAAACCAGTCAGAATGGCTAAAATTAACAAGTCAGAAAACAACAGATGTTGGCCAGGATGCAGAGAAACGGGAACCTTCTTATACTTAGGTGGGAATGCAAACTGGTGTAGCCACTCTAGAAAACAGTATGAAGGTTCCTCAAAAACTTAAAAACAGAACTACCCTACAACCCAACAATTGCACTAACAGGTATTTATCCAAAGGATACAAACACAGTGACTTGAAGGAGCACATATGCCCCAATGTTTATAGCAACAATGTCCACAACAGTCAAAATATGTAAAGAGCCCATATTGACAGATGAATGGATAAAGATGATGTGGTAAATATATATATATTATATATATATATATACACATATTATAATATAAATATTATTATATATATATATATTACTCAGCCATCGAAAAGAATGAAGTCTTGCCATTTGCAATGATGGAGATGGAACTAGAGGTTATTATGCTAAGCAAAATATGTCAGAGAAAGAAAAATACTGTATGATTTAACTTATATGTGGAACTTAAGAAACAAAACAGATAAAGGGGAAGAGAAGGAAAAATAAAATGAGATAAAAACAGACAGGGAGGCAAACCATAAGAGACTCTTAACATAGGAAACAAACTGAGGGTTGCTGCAGGAGAGGTAGGTAGAAGGATGCAGTAACTGGGTGATGGGCATTAAGGAGGGTACTTGATGGAATAAGCAATGGGTGTTATATGCAACTGATAATGAATCACTAAATTCCACCCCTGAAATAATACCCTATATGTTAACTTAACTGAATTAAAATAAAAAAAATTTGTTAAAAGCCTGAGAGATTTCTGAAGATACTGTCAAGGCATTCCAACATATGCATGATTAAGAACTTCAGAAGAAGAATGAAAAACAGGCAGAAAGAATATCTGAAAAAATAATAGCCAAAAATTTCTCAAATTTGAAAAAAGACAAGCATTTATACAATGAAGAAACAAACTGAATTACAAGAAGGATAAATGCAGACAGCATACCAATTTGAATTATATTCAAATTGTCAAAAGCCAAAGAAAAGATGTAAAGCACCAAGAGAAAAGCAAGGCACTGTATGCTAGGGATCCAGAGTAAGATGAAAAGCCAAGTTCTCATCACAAAGCATGAAGGCCAGAAGCCAATGGGATGACATGTTTAAATTAAAGTGCTAAAAGAACACTCAACCAAGAATTCTCTATCCAGGAAAACTACCCTTCAAAAATAAAGGAGAAATTAAGAGATTACCAAATAAAAACAAAACCAAAAAACTGAGATTGTAACTAATAAACTTGCCTTATAAAAAATTCTAAGAGGAGTCATTCAGACACAAATACATAAAACAAGAATTATATGTTAATGTGTGCACAATGTATTAAGATGTAATTCATGACAATAACATGAAAAAAAGGAAAAAATTGTATAGAAACAGAGTTTTTGTACACTACTGAAGCTAAGTTTGTATCAATCCAAACTACGTTGTTGTAAATTCAGGATTTTCATTGTAATTCCTAGGTAAACAAAAAAATATTTTAGATATAAACATTTGAAAAATTAGACAAGAATCAAAATGGTATATTGCAAAAAATCAATTAAACTCAAAAAAGCAAGTGAAGAAATAAGAAAAAGTGTAAGACATGCTGAAAAAATAGCAAAATGAGATAATGAAATCATTCCTTATCAAATCATATCCTTATCTGTGACTACTATAAATGGAAATAGGTTAAATATCACAAATGGCAGAGTGGTTTAAAAAAAAAAATCAGGGGCGCCTGGGTGGCTCAGTGGGTTAAGCCGCTGCCTTCGGCTCAGGTCATGATCCCAGGTCCTGGGTCCGAGCCCCACATCGGGCTTTCTGCTCAGCAGGGAGCCTGCTTCCTCCTCTGTCTCTGCCTGCCTCTCTGCTTACTTGTGATTTCTCTCTGTCAAATAAATAAATAAAATCTTTAATTTAAAAAAAAAATCAAACTATATAGTAACCTTAGACTCACATTGCATCCAAAGACACATATAAGTTAAAAGTAAATATGCAAACAGTAACTAGAAGATAGCTGGGTGGTCACACTAGTAGCAGACAAAATACTTTAAGTCAAAAATTATTATAAGAAACAACAAAGGATATTATATATTGATAATAGGTGAACTAACCAAGAAGATATAACAATTATAGACACGTGCATACCAATCAACAGAGCAAAATACATGAAGCAAAGACTGACAAATTTGAAGGAAGAAATAAAGAGAGGTCTACAATAATACCTGGAAATGTTAATACTATGCTTTCAATAATGAACAGATTATCTGGATAGAAGATTGTTATGGAAATAGAGAACTTGAACAATACTATAAACCAATTGGACCTGGAAGGTAAGTATACATATAGGTACAAATACAGATACATGATATTTAAGTATATACAACACATAATATAGATTTATATTTATAAACATTATATTACATAAATATATAATTGCATTATATATTATATTAACATAAATATATGATCACATTTATATTACACATTATGTGTTATATATAAAAATACAAACATATATGTACACATATACACACAAAATAAAAAAATTTACCCCACAAAAGCAGCACACATCTTCCCCTTATGTGCATGGGGCATATTCTCCAAGATATAACATGATATTCACAAAATAATCCTCAACAACAAACTGAAATCACATGAAAATCTTCTTGGTCCAAATGTAATGAAATTACAAATCATAATAGAAAAGACCTAGAAAATTCACATATATGGAAACTGAACAATGCATTTTTTAAGAACTTTGCAATAGTTTTATATTTTTAATAAAAATATGGAATGCTTCACAAATTTACATGTCATCCTTGCCTAGGAGCTATGTTAATCTTCCCCAAATTGTTTCAATTTTAGTATATGTGCTGCTGAAGCTAGAACTGAACAACATATTCTTAATCAACTGATCAAAGAAAAACCACAGGAAAAATCAGAAAATACTTAGAGAAAAATCAGAGCAAAAATACAACATACCAGAACTTACAAAATGGAGCAAAAACCGTACTCAGAGTGAAATTTTTTGCAGCAAATGCCTACCTTAAAAAGAGAAGAAAAATCTAAAACTCAATAATCTAACTACAGCTTATGGAACCAGAAAAATAACAGAAAACTAAACCTCAAAGTTAGCAGAGGAAAAAAAAAAATAGAGATTGTGCAGAAAAAAAAATACAACAGAAAACAGCAAAACAGAGAAAAACTAATGAAACCCAAAGCTGGTGACATATTTATCACAAATATGACAAACCATTAACTATATTGACAAAGAAAAAAAGAAAGACAAAACTATAAAAATAACTAAAATCAGAAGCAAAAATGGGGACATTACTACCAACGTTACTAAAACAAAGAGGATTTTAAGAGAGTATTATGAAAAATCTGAGCAATAGTACACAAATTAGACAATTAAGATGAATGGACAAATCTGTAGATGCATAGAAATTACCAAAATGACTCAAAGAAAAAAATAGAAAATCTGGACAAACTTAAAACAAGAGACACAATCAGTAATCCACAAACTGCCCCCCCCAAAAAAAAACAAAAAAAAAACCTCTACCATATCAGATGGCTTAACCGGTGAATTCCACCAAAAATTTAAAGAATTAACATCATTCCTTTCCAAACTCTTCAAAAAAATACAACACTTCCTAACTCATCCTATGAACCCAAAATTACCCTGATACAAATGCCAAACACTACCAAGAAAATAAAACTACAAACCAGTATCCGTTTGATACGGATATAAAGATATAATATACTAATATATTCAACCAATCAGCATAATAAAAAGATTATACAACTGGGAGTTATCCCAGGAATACAAATTCCACATGTAAAAATCAATGTAATATACTGCATTTATAGAAGGAAAGAAAATAACCACATCACCTTAATTAATACAGAAATAGCATTCAACAAAATTTATCATCTTTTCATAATAAAAATATTCAAAAAAGTAGAAATATAGTGGAACTTTCTCAACATGATAAAGGACCTTTATAAAAAACCGACACCTAACACTCTCTAGAAAAAGACTGAAAGTTTATTTCCCTAAAATCATAAGCAAAACAAGGATGTACACTTTCACCATTGCTATTCAACAATGTACTGGAGGTTCTAGCCAGACAATTAAACAAGAAAATTAAATAAAGAAGTATTTGAATTGGTAAAGAAGTAAACTACTTCTTTTTTCACAGATAACATGATTTTACTTTTTTTTTTTTTTAAGATTTTATTTATTTATTTATTTGACAGACAGAGATCATAAGCAGGCAGAGAGGCAGGCAGAGAGAGAGGGAGGAAGCAGGCTCCCTGCTGAGCAGAGAGCCCGATGCGGGGCTCGATCCCAGGACCCCGAGATCATGACCTGAGCCGAAGGCAGCGGCCTAACCCACTGAGCCACCCAGGCCCCCCGATGATTTTACTTTTTCAATACTGTTTTGATATTTGGGCACCACAGGATGATACATATATTATATATATATGTATCATCCCAAAGAATCCACAAAAGAACTACTAGAGTAATAATAAACTCAGAAAAGTAGAGGGGTTAAAATATAAACACTGAAAAATCAGTTACTTTTTTTCTATACACCAAAAGAATAAAAAAAATTTAAGAAAAACAATTTCATTAACAATGGCATCCAAAAAAAAAAAAAACAAAAAAGTCTAGAATAAATTTAACCAAGGAGATAAAAGACTTATATGCTGAAAAGTACAAAATATTGCTCAAAGAAACTAAAAAAGACCTAGATAAGTGAAAAGACACTTTGTGTTCATAAACTATAAGAATTAATGTTGTTAAAATGTCTACTAATCAAAGTAATCTATATTTTCAATGAAACCTTTCAAAATTTGAATGGCCTTTGATGTAGAGATGAAAAAACTGAATCTAAAATTCAAATGAAAGTGTGAGGCACCTCAAATACCAAGAGCACTGAAAAACTACAACATACTTGGAAGACTCATACTTCTTGGTTTCAAAATTTATCTTTGTGATGAAGTAATCAATTAGCAATAATCGCACCTCGGATAAACCTAATTGGTTATGATACTGCCACTGCACAAAGCTTGTGAAGAAGTAATCAAAAACATGTGATTACATATTACTGCAGTATTCAAAACAGTACACTACTGACAAAATGACAGACATACAGATCCACAGAACAGAACTGAGAGAACCGAAATAAATGTATACATCTCTGGCCAACTGATTTTTGACAAGGGTGCCGGTATCACTCAAGAAAGGAAAGAGTCATCTCAACAAATGGTGCTGAAAGAGGTAAACAGCCACATGCAAAAGAATGAAGTTGGACCATTACTTCAACCATAATAACCTGTACAAAAATTAATTAAATGGATCAACAACCTAAATATAATAACTAAAATCATTAAAATTTCAAAGAAAACATAGAGGTAAATCTTTGTAACTTTGGATTTTGCAATGAATTCTTAAGATATGGCATCAAGAGCATAAGCAATAAAAGAAAATATAAATTGGACTTCAAAATTAAAATTGGATTTCATCAAAATTGTACTTCTTAGGATATTTCAATAGAGCAGAAAGACAACATATAGAATGGAAGAGAATATTTGCAAATCATGTATGTGATAAGTGTCTAGTATCAAGAATATATAAAAACACAAGCAACCAATTTTTTTTAAAAAATGGACAAAGAACTTAAATCGACATTTCTCTGAAAAAAGATAAATAGCCAGCAAGTAAATGAAAAGATGCTCAACATTACTATTCACTTGGGAAATGTAAATCAAAACCATAATAAAATACCACTTAACATCTAGTAGGATGGCTTTAATTAAAAAAATGTTTTAAAGTAAAAAAAGTTAAAGGAAAAAAGCAGAAAACAACTACTATCAAGAATAGAAAAACTATAAGCCTTATATATTGCTGATGGTTTATAAAAATCATTTTGTAATTCAGCTGCTTTAAAAAGTTTGGCAGTTCCTCAAAAAATTAAATGGAATTACGATAAAGTACATGCCCCTCAAAAATTTAAAATAGGTACATAAACAAAAACATGTACATGTATGTTCATATCAGCATACATGCATGTTCATATCAGCATTATTCATAATAGCCAAAGGATAGAAACAACCCATACACTCAATCTTCAATAGCGCCCTTTAAGGTTGTGGGACCAGCGCTGGCTTCCACTGGTACACTCGATCTTCAATACTGCTGCACTAACATCTCTGCTTCAACCTCATCAATGTTCGATATATTCATCCCATTTCTAATAAACATCCAGCCCTGAAAGGACAAGTCCCTAGGCTCTTGCCTTCTTTCCCTCCCTTCTTGTTAATGATTCTTTTTTTTTTTTTAAAGATCCTTAATACCTAAAGGGAAATGGAGACAGCAAACATGACAAAGTGTCTTGAACAGTTGCTTGATTTTACAGCATGGTTACATGGGAAAGACATGTAAAGGGGCCCCCTTAATCAGCAGTTACCATGATCTGGGTATGGGGTATATTCAGTAGATGACTATCCCAATCTCCATAAAGCCAGCCCAGCATGTACAGCACTTAATCCAGGGTCTTCCACTAGGCGTTTTAGGAAAGACAGTCTTTCAGATAAACAAACTTGATAGCAGCTTTCATCTACTCCACCAGGCTACTTGCCCCCGAATAACCCACTGTGTAGAGCCATTTATGACTTTTACATAGTTATATATATTCTCTTCTACTCTACAGCACTCAAAACCAAAGATACTGCCCCTATATTAATCACTCTCACAATCCATTTCAGTAAAAATTCTTCAAGAAGCTGATGATGAACAGATCCACAAAAAGAAACAAGTCCTTGGCACTATAACCAGCGGTTTCAGAAGTTTCTTGGCTTTGCCCTCCCTCCAACTGGACTACATTTCTTGCAACCAGAGGTCATAGCAATACTGTCTGTTGTCCTAGAATATTTTTCCCATTGCAGGTGGCTTCAAGACTACTGGTTGTAGTTCAAACTGACTGAAATCTAAGCTTGGTTCGGCTTCAGAATCAGCTCTACAACTCTACATTACTTTCATTTTAGCTATTACACATAATAATAATCAAGGAATTGTATATTTACATGATTTCTTATATATGTATCCAGTCAGCCATCTCATTGGGAGTTGAATCTATCATCACATCTAAATTCCATTCCACAACTTTTGCCTTTAGTAATGGATTACAGGAGCTGCAGTTTCATATCATGAGTGAATATATAGCCATCTAAGAATAAAAAATTCTACACTTCTTTGCCCTTCATCCTTTCTCTTCTCAAACCACATGTTTCAGTGAGTCAGGGTTGATAAAACAGATTTCACTTTTTATGACACAAACTCCAAGAACTTTTCATGCTGACTATGAAGAGTTAAAACAAACTTCCTAAGTTAAAAAACACAATCTTCCAAAAACTGACCTCAATTCAGACACCACTAGCTAAAACTCAAGGGTTCCCAGGCCCTAAACTTCTGATCAAGTGGCTACAAATCTAGAGGTTCCCAGTACTCCCTCAGGTTCAATAATTCAGTAGAAAAACTCACAGAACTCAGGAAGGCAATATAGTTGAAATTACAGTTATATTACAACAAAACGTGTTATCAATCAAGCCCAGGCAAAAGAAGACACACACAGGGCAAGGTCTGAGATGATCCCAAACAAAAATTCTATATTCTCTGTGGAGCCAAAAGAAGTCACTATATAGTATAGCAATGAGTAACAATATGCATAGAGTATTGTTAACCAGGGATGCTCATCTGTGATTCAGTATCCAAAGTTTTTAACTGGAGTTTCATTACATAGATAGATTGATCAAATTACCGGCCATATGCTGAACTCGATCTCCAGCCCACTTCCTCTGCTCCCTAGAGGTGAGACTAATTTTACATGGCTCAATGCCCCAACCCTATAATCACAGGTGTGGTTTTTCTTGCATTCTTTACCCTCATCCTGAGGTACCTCATTAGCATTAACTATTAAGGCCATCATGAACAAAAGCACTCCTGTCAGTTGAGAAATTCCAAAGATGTAGAGGCTTCCAAGCACAAAGTAGATACAAAAGCCACCTGAATTCTTTGTTATACAACATAAGACTTACTAAAAGACAAAACATCACAATAAGACAGCATGTTATTGGCGGAAGAATAAACTCATAGGGGTACGTGGGTGGCTCAGTCATTAAGTGTCTGCCTTTGGCTCAGGTCGTGATCCCAGAATCCTGGGATAGAGCCCCATGTCAGGCTTCCTGCTCAGTGGAAAGCCTGCTTCTCCCTCTCGCTCTGCTGCTCCCCTTGCTTGTGCCGTCTCTGTCAAATAAATAAATAAAAACTTAAAAAAAAGGAATAAACAGATCAACGGAACAAAACAAGGCTCAGAAGTAGACCCACCCAACTACACTCAACTGACTCAGACAAAGAGGAAGGAGAGAGAGCTCAATGTAGAAAGGACAGTCTTTTCACAGTGCTGCAACTCTTAGACAAAATTATATGCAAAAAAAAAAAAAACCGCAAATGCAAGTATTAAACAGAAATTAACTCAAAATGGATCATAGACTAAAATGTGAAGTACAAGACTATAAAACTTTTTTTTAAAGATTTTATTTATTTATTTGACACAGAGAGAGAGAAGGAGAGAGCATGGCAGGGGGTGGGGGCAGCAGGCAGAGGGAAAGAGAGAAGCAAGCTTCCTGGCTGAGCAGGGAGCCCGATACAGGGCTTGATCCCAGGACCCTGGGATAATGACCTGAGCCAAAGGCAGATGCTTAACCAACTAAGCCATCCAGGCATCCCAAGATTATAAAATTTCTTAAAGTAGAAAATCTACATGACCTTGGGTTTAATAATGATTTGTTAATTATAATACCAATAGCATTATCTTTGAAAGAAAACACTGATAATTTGGAATTTATTTAAAACTTCTGCTCTGTGCACTGGGTATTATATGCAAATAATGAATCGTGGAACACTACATCAAAAACTAATGATGTACTTGTATGATGACTAACATAACAATTTAAAAAAAAGCTTCTGTGGGCACCTGGGTGGCTCAGTGGGTTAAAGCCTCTGCCTTCAGCTCAGGTCATGATCCCAGGGTCCTGGGATTGAGCCCCGCATTGGTTTCTCTGCTCAGCCGGGAGCCTGCTTCCTCCTCCCTCTCTCTTTCTGCCTGCCTCTCTGCCTACTTGTGATCTCTGCCTGTCAAATAAATAAATAAAATCTTAAAAAAAAAAAAAAAGAGTTACAGGTTAGTACTTAAAAAAAAAAGCATCTACTCTGTGAAATACGCTTTTAAAAGAATGAAAAGACAAGGCACAAACTATGAGAAAATACTGTAGGACACTATATCTGATTTAAAAATTTATATGCAAAATATACAGAGAACTCTTAAAACTCAATAATAAGAAAACAAATTAATTAAAAAATGGGCAATAGATCTAAAGTGATACTTCACCAAAGACATACAGATGACAAGCATATGAAAAGATGCTCAACATTATTATTAAGGAATTGCAAATTTAAAAACAATGAGATACCACTGTACACCGAATAAAATGTCTAAAATCCAAAACAATGACAATACCAGCTGCTGATAAGAATGCAGAGCAACTGGAACTCTCACTCACTGTTAGTGGGAATGCAAAATGGTACAATGACTTTGCAAAATAATTTGGCAGTTTATTTTGAACAAGGCTTTTAACATAGCCCTACACATGGGTGAGCAACTGCACTCTTTGATATTTTCCCAGATGATTTAAAGAAACATCTATTCACAGAAATACCTGTATGTGGATATTTATGGCAGCTTTACTGATAATAGCCAAAAACTGGAAGCAACCAAAATTTCCTTTGATAGATGAATGGGTAAACGAACCATGGTACATCCAAAGTAATATTATTTCCCGATTTAAAAAATGAGGTATCAAGCCACAAAAAGACATGGATGAATCTCAAATGCATATTGCTAAATGAAAGAACCCAGTATGAAAAAGCTATATACTGTATGATTTTAATTATATAGCATTCTTTAAAAGGCAAAACTATAGAGATATATCAGTGTTTGCTGGGGGTTCACTGGGGAAACCAATAAATAGATGAAGTATAGGGAACATTTCAGGATGGTGAAACTACTCTTTTTGATACTGTAATGGTGAATACAAAACATTAAGCATTTGTTGAAAATCACTGAACTTTACAGCACAAAGAGTAAATTTAATGAATGCAAATTTGTTTAAAAAGCTTTTAGGAAATCAGGGTCCCTGGAGGGAGTGCAGAATGTGTCAAAAGTCTAAATGTATTTATTACACATGTATGAAACAAACTCACTGAAGAGGATGAGTGGTATACGGTGATGACTTAAGTAACTTCAGAAATGAAAGGAGTCTAAGACTAAAGGCTAAGAAATTCTATAAGCAGTGTACTCTAGTTGATAAAGGTGCTTCCTGTTGAGGTACAATTAATAATTCTGAAATGACTATAAATATATACTGGAATTGAACAATTACATAAATGGATGGCTGATAAAAAGCAGTTTTCTTCCTCTTAGAGTGGGAGACTACAAACAAATAAGGGGAAAAAGCAAAAATGATGCATTTGGTAATGGGTTAGAATTGGACACATTAATATGTGAACTCATGTTTAGCTCAAAATATAAATGGTTACATATAGAAATATTTACAGATATATGTATATACACAGGTTAGTACACACACATATATCTCCTCTTTCAGCTGACAAAATCTAGAACCAAATCCCTGGCTGCCACACACCACTAACACACTTTTCCAATTAGAAACTAAGGCTTTTCGGGGCAGCTGGTGTGACTTAGTTGGTTGAGTGTCCCGACTCTTGATTTCGGCTCAGGTCATGATCTCAGGGTCATGAAATCAAGCCCCACGTTGGGCTCCACGCTCAGCAGAGTCTACTTGAGATTCTCTGCCTCTCTCTCTGCCCCTCCCCCTACTCATGCACACATTCTCTAACTAAAATAAATAAATCTTAAAAAAAAAAAAAAAAACAACTAAGACTCTGGAGAAGGGGGTTGATTCTAAGACTGAGGCAGAAAATACAGAAAATGAGTCTAGAGCATCGTACAATGCCAGAAAAATTTAAAAAAAAAAAAAGGTACCCAAAACCAAAATAACAACAACAACAACAACAAAAATACAATGATAGGGTTATGGATTAGAACCAAAAATATAAAATATGTAAGTCCATACTGATATAAAGAAATGATGGAATAAATAAATGAGGAATAAGACAAATCCCTTTCCACCTTGCAGGAGAAACCCAAATAATTTATACAGAGATACCCTACACTTAATGAGGTGGGTTATAACTAGCTATTCCTTAAGTGTGGGATGCCCAAAGTGGTATTTCCCAAAGAGTACAGTACAGAAAGAGAGAAGAAAAGGAAAACTTTACTGTGGAGAAACCTGAAAAACAACTATCTCAAGCCAGGGTCAACAGCAACAATGATAAGTCATACTGACGGTATGTATCCTTGCTATGATGTGATGAGAATGCACTTTAACTCTGTGGTCTTCTGCCCAAAAACATATTTCCCCAGTCCAATCATAAGGAAAGCATGAAACAAATCCCAGTTGGGAAACATTCTAGAAAATATGACTAGGAGTACTCTTCAAAACTGCCAAGGCCATCGAAATCAAGGAAAGTCCAAGACACCATCACGGCCAAGAAAAGTCTAAGACATGACTACTACTTATAATACAGTATGCTGTATGGAATCCTAGAACAGAAGAAGGGGAAAACTGAGAATATCTAAATAATATGGACTCTAAGTAATAAGATACCAATATTGGTTCATTATTGTGGCAAATATGCTATATTAATGTAATATACTAATAATAGGGGAAACTGGATGTGGGATATATAGGTACACTTTTTAATATCTTTGCAATAATTCTGTGATCTAAAACTCAAAACTGATGAATTACTGAACTTTACATGTGAAACTAATCATGTACTATATGTTGGCTAATTGAATTTAAATAAAAAAATCTAAAACTCCAAAGTTTACTAAAAATTGAACATTTACTAGGATCTTAATATTAAGAAATGACTTAATTTTTTAGAGATACAGAAATGAAATTTAGTTATGTCTGAACAAGAGTCCTTACCTATTAGCAAAACATTGAGAAATAAATAATTTTTAAGGCATAGTGAAATAGCTACATATAAATGTACAACTGTACATTTACATATAAAAACTTTATGGGTGCGTGGGTGGCTCAGTCAGTCAAGCATCTGCCTTCGGCTCAGGTCATAATCTCAGGGTTCTGGGATCCAGGCCTGTGTCAGGCTCCCTGTCCAGCAGGAAGTCAGCTTCTCCCACTCCCTCTGCCTCTTCCCCCCTGCTCATGCTCTCTCTCTCTGTCTCTCTCTCTCTCAAATAAGTAAATAAATATTTTAAATTACATTATTATATCACATAAATCATGATGATATGTAAGACTCACTCAAATTAATCCTATTTGGGAAGAGGAGTGGGTAAATAGGGATATAAATGAAAAAAGGCCATGATTCTGATCATCCTTTAAGCTGAATAACTGGTATAGTGAACCCCCTTGATTCTTCTCTCTAGGTTTGAATAGGTATAAAATTTTCTATAAAAAAGTAACTGCCTGATTTAAAAATTTAACAAAAAGGGCCAGATGATAGACTCTAAGAAATCTCTCAGAAAGACAAAGGACAAAATAATATTAATAATAATAGTAAAAGAAGAATGAACAGAAATAGAAAAATAGGAGAGAATAGAAGCTGATAAGCTCATGTGAGACATAACAACTATTAGAAATTCTAGGAAAAGGGCACAGAAATGATGGGAGGGATAAAATAATAAAAAGAAAAGAAAAGAAAAGAAAAATTTCCAGATTTGAAAAGGATAATGGACCAAACTCCTCATTTTATTTTTTATTTTTTTTTAAGATTTTATTTATGTATTTGACAGAGAGAGAGAGATCACAAGCAGGCAGAGAGGCAGGCAGAGAGAGGAGGAAGCAGGCTCACTGCAGAGCAGAGAGCCCGATGCGGGTCTCGATCCCAGAACCCTGAGATCATGACCTGAGCCAAAGGCAGAGGCTTAACCCACTGAGCCACCCAGGTGCCCCCAAACTCCTCATTTTAGAAGGCTTCAAAAATTTTTGTTTGTGATTATCTGATACCCAAGACATAGTGAGTAAAAATAAATACAGACTAACACTCAGCCCCAGTAACTTCCAATCCAGAGTTCTTCCTTATCTCTCACTCCCATCACAACATTGAAAAATCCCTGCTCACAGAAATTTCAGAAATGTCAGCATTGCTACAAGACTCTACCTGAGTCTTAAAGGCTGAGGCAGTTAGTCTAACCACAAAGAAAACTCAAATAGCCAGATGCGATGACAGTGACCAAGTTTAAATGAGCTTATAAAATATCACTACAATACAAACATTTTACAGAAGAAATTTCCTTAAAATAGAGCTTGTTCCCAGACCAAGAGAACAGAACAAGGCTCTACTGACACGTCTACACAAATCCTTTACAAAGAATACCCTATGACACAAAAATCTTAAAAAAAAAAAAAAAAATTTAAATGACCATTCATCACTGTATTCCCTGTGAATTATATAACTAGAAAGAGAAGACTTCCATCTATAGCTCAATGCTTTATAAATTTCTCTTTTGCTCTCAAGAAACACTCATCTTAGATTTTCTTCCATTCTTCCCAGGAACAAACCTACCTTAATACCCAGGAACACCTTACAAAAATAAACACAGTATATAAGGTCACAAATCTAAGAGCTCCAGAAGAAGAAATGACTACTCACTGTTTCATTTAGGGATCTCCATGCTGAAATTATTATTTCTAACAAAATATTTTAAGAATTCTACTGTAATAAAAAATAGGAATTTCAGAGAAATGAAATAATTTTCCTGATAAAGAGAAAATGCCTGGTATAATCCCTGTGAATATGTTAGGTTACACAGCAAAAGAGGAATTAAGGTTGCAGGTGTAATTATGGCTGCTAGTCAGCTGACCTTAAAATAGGGATTTTATCCTGGATTATCCAGGTGGGCCCACTGTAATCACTCTTTAGAGTGCAAGAGGGAGGCAGAAGAGAGGCAGAGAAGGATGGTCAAAGAGATGTAGTATTGCTGGGTTTAAAGACAGAGGAAATGGAGAGGTGGTCATAATTCGAGGGCAGCTGCTTGAAACTGGAAAAGGGGGGGGGGGATTCTCCCCTAGAGCATCCAAAAAGAATATAGCCCTGCTGACACCTTGATTTTAGCCCACTGAGACCTGTATCTGACTTCTCACCTTTAGAACTATAAGATAATAAACATGGGATGTTTTAAGGTACTAAGTTTGTGGTAATTTGTTAAAACAGCAAAAGAAATCAAATATATTGTTTCTTTAAATTCTATAATAAGACTTATTTCTGTTTCTTCTGTTTTAATTCCAATCCTACTCCTATTGCCTGAAAACTTTACAGTTTAAGTATCTATTCCCTTCTTTCTGGGATACTTCTCAGTGGGTCTAAGAGAAAGGCCAACACAGAAGCAAGAGAGAAAGGCCAGCATATAAGCTGAAAAGGAAGCAGAGAAGAGTCAGTGTGTGACCTTGTGTGGAACTTCTACTGGCAGTAGTCCTGTAACACATTGTAGCCTTCGGCAAAAAATCCAAGTCAAGTTCTGCTTGACTTGACTTGGACTTTTTTTTTTTTTCAGGTTTAAAAATAAAGGTATTTATTTTTTTAAATTAGAGACATCTGCAGTACCCCACTGCAAGTGAGTCGGGTTTCACAAATGTAGTTTGACAAGTTATCAAAGAAAGAAACAAATAGAAAAAGAAACACAAAACAACAAAAACAAATTTCAGAGGGAAAATCAAATCTATAATTGGTACAACATGCTATCTAAAATATCCAATTTTGAAAGGAATAAGAAAGAGTGATCCATATTTTAGGAGAAAAATTGTCCATAGAATTGTCCATAGAATTTGGGAGTTTCCAAATGTTCTCATATGTTGCTTAATAAACAATAGACAAATACTTCAAAACAGCTACTATATTAAAAGAAGGAAAGCACATTTGAAAAAAAAATTAAGGGAAGTATGTAAACAATAGAGATAGATTCCATACAAATTTTAGGATTATTTGCTCCAGCTCTTTGAAAAATACCGGTGGAATTTTGATCAGAATGGCATTAAAAGTATAGATTGCTCTAGGCAGTATAGACATTCTAACAATGTTTATTCTTCCAATGCAAGAGCATGGAATGGTCTTCCATCTTTTTGTGTCTTCTTCAATTTCTTTCATGAGTGTTCTGTAGTTCCTCGAGTACAGATCCTTTACCTCTTTGCTTAGGTTTAATCCCAGGTATCTTATGGTTCTTGGTGCTATAGTAAATGGAATCGATTCTCTAATTTCCCTTTCTGTATTTTCATTGTTAGTGTATAAGAAAGCCACTGATTTCTGTACATTGATTTTGTATCCTGCCACATACTGAATTGCTGTATGAGTTCTAGTAGTTTGGGGGTGGAGTCTTTTGGGTTTTACATATAAAGTATCATGTCATCTGCGAAGAGATAGAGTTTGACTTCTTCATTGCCAATCTGGATACCTTTTATTTCTCTTTGTTGTCTGATTGCTGTTGCTAGGACCTCTAATACTATGTTGAACAAGAGTGGTGAGAGTGGCATCCTTGTCGTGTTCCTGATCTCAACGGGAAGGCTGTGAGCTTTTTCCCATTGAGGATGATATTTGCTGTGGGTCTTTCATAGATAGACTTTATGAAGTTCAGAAATGTTCCCTCTATCCCTATACTTTGAAGTGTTTTAATCAGGAATGGATGCTGGATTTTGTCAAATGCTTTTTCTTCATCAATTGAGAGGACCATGGAGATTTGCAAATGACAGTACAGAGAAAAGGTTGATATTCAGGATCTATAAAGAACTTCTCAAACTCAACACACACGAAACAGATAATCATATAAAAAAAATGGACACTTCTCCAAAGAAGACATACAAATGGCTATCAGACACATTAAAAAATGTTCATCATCACTAACCATCACGGAGATTCAAATTAAAACCACATTGAGATACCACCTTACACCAGTTAGAATGGCCAAAATTAACAAGACAGGAAACAACAAGTGTTGGAGGGGATGTGGAGAAAGGGGAACCCTCTTACACTGTTGGTGGGAATGCAAGTTGGTGCAGCCACTTTGGAGAACAGTGTGGAGATTCCTCAAGAAATTAAAAATAGAGCTTCCCTATGATCCTGCAATTGCACTACTGGGTATTTATGCCAAAGATACAGATGGAGTGAAAAGAAGGGCCATCTGTACCCCAATGTTTATAGCAGCAATGGCCACAGTCGCCAAACTGTGGAAAGAACCAAGATGCCCTTCAACGGACGAATGGATAAGGAAGATGTGGTCCATATACACTATGGAGTATTATGCCTCCATCAGAAAGGATGAATACCCAACTTTTGTAGCAACATGGACGGGACTGGAAGAGATTTTGCTGAGTGAAATAAGTCAAGCAGAGAGAGAGTCAATTATCATATGGTTTCACGTATTTGTGGAGCATAACAAATAACATGGAGAACATAGGGAGTTGGAGAGGAGAAGGGAGTTGAGGGAAATTGGAAGGGGAGATGAACCATGAGAGATTATAGACTCTGAAAAACAATCTAAGGGTTTTGAAGGGGCAGGGGGTGGGAGGTTGGGGGAGCCAGGGGGTGGGTATTAAGGAGGGCACGTATTGCATGGAGCACTGGGTGTGATGCAAAAACAATGAATTCTGTTACGCTGAAAAGAAATTAAAAAAAAAGAGAGATAGAAATTATGAAGAAGACCCAAAGGGAATTTCTCAAGTTGCAAAGTACAGTAACAGTAATTAAAATTTAAAAATTTTACTAAGGCAAAGATGGTGGTATAGTAGGAGGCCCCCTGGTTTGCTTTGTCCCTCAAACATAGCCAGATAACTATTAAATCATAATGAATACTGAAGAAAGCAACCTGAGGATTGATAGAACAACTGCACAACTAAAGGGACAGAAGAGGCCACTTCAAGGAAGATAGGAAGTATGGAGACTTGTTATGGAGGAAAAACAGATTGTGGGTGCTATGGAGGGGAGGGAACCCTGGTTGTGGAGAAAAGTGAGAGAGAGTGAGTGGAGTACACAGGGATGAGCACAAAGAGAAGAGTTCCCCAAAGCCATTGGCTCAGAGAAGGAGAGGGGGTGAATCTCCTATATTTGCAACCAGTGGGTCTCAGAAACTGGAGTTTCAAAGGCCCCAGACTTTGGCTATGATAGAGACCTGGGGACACTGCCCTACTCCTGAGCAGAAGCAGGCAAATGATCCCAGGCAGGCTGCATAAACTGAGGACTACCTAAGGGGCACAGGGAAAGACAGTTCGTACTTTTTGGAGCACATCGGTGAGAGACAAAGGAACCAGTGGGTACCATTTCCCTCTCCTGCCCCTAGGCATAAACCAAACTCAGTAAACAACACAGAACCGATACTGGCTATGTAACCTGCTTACACCAAGTCTGCCCCACTGTGCTCCACTGGTATGGCTTTCCTCAGGCAAGCTGGCTACAAGTGTAATGGACCCCTCCCCCAGAAGACCAGCACAAACCCTGCATGCACCACACCTACGGACCATAAAACTTGCAAAGCTTCAATTCTAGTGGAAAGAGAATCAGGTCTCTTTTATTATTTTTTTTTAAAAGATTTTATTTATTTATTTGACAGAGAGAGATCACAAGTAGATGGAGAGGAAGGCAGAGAGAGAGAGAGAGAGAGAGAAGCAGGCTTCTTGCTGAGCAGAGAGCCCCATGTGGGACTCGATCCCAGGACCCTGAGATCATGACCTGAGCCGAAGGCAGCGGCTTAACCCACTGAGCCACCCAGGCGCCCCTCAGGTCTCTTTTAGTAAGCAGACAAAAACACACCTAGTTAACACTCACTACACTGTGGTCAAGGTCCAAGCACTCCCCACAGAGGCAAGGAAAAATTCTGCAGAATTTCTCCTTGACTTAGACCTTTTAAAAATTTCCTTTAGCCTATACAGGTTTCAGATGAGTATTTTAGCCACATTGATTATAATGGCAGGTAGCAGATTTCAGTTAACATGTATGCTTGTTGAGAGTTTAGCTGAACTATTCCATCATACTGCTGCCTTGGCATACATTTTTGGCCAAGCTGCCTGCAAGGGTCTTAAACTGACACTAATCCCTTGTACAAGCACAAGCCCTAGGTAAGAGTCCACAGTCACAAGCAAATGTAAGTTCCTTGCCTCCCAACACCTTCCCCTTGTGTAGCCCTTAGGAAAAACCCCTGTGAAGCTTCCCAAAACCCTTGCTCTTTATGGTCTGATTGGACAATCCACCTTAGCCCAGGAACTCCAAAGCACTCCACCCACAGACCCTAATAAATGCATGTGCCCCAGTTCCTCCCGCTTTCTGCATGTACCCTGCCTTGACCTTCCTGTGTGGTACCTCAAGGCAAGGGGTATACTTCCTCCAGGGCCGGTGAGTAGTAAATTTCTTTTATCTTTGTTTCTCTTGTGGTCTTTTGGCTCACCATCCAGCACCCTGGGGGCTCTACTTAAAAATGTTGATTTAACCAAATCATAACAATGTTTAATAAATTGAAATGTCAAATGCATTGGTGATTTAGTGTAGTACTCTTGTAGGATGATGGGAAAATGACTGTATTTAATGGCTCCAACTCCTTCAGTAGTCTGAATTTCCTTCTTTGAGATTCAATTTTCTGTCCTTAAAACCAGTCAAGTTACAGTGCATCAGTGACTGCCCATTTTAGCTGAGCATCAGACTTATTGCACATTACGTCAAATGGAGCTTAATATGCTGTTTTCTAAGCCTAAAGTGAATGTTACCCTCTCTTTTTCTTGGCCAATTGGTTAACTTTGTATTCATTCTTTGAAACTCAAATCAGACATCACTTCCTCTTCAAAACCTTACACACACACACACACACAGTTAACCTCCCCTTCTGCATTATTGAGACCACATGCATACTAATCATAGCAGGCATATCACTTATAAAATTACAGTACGATCATTTATTTATAATCTATCTGCCAATCATACTAGACTTTGTATTCATTAAGGACAAAGACAGCCTTATCCATATCAGTATCTTTAGCACTCAACAGTATGTCTGCAACATAGTAGAAGCTCCATACATAATTACTAAATTAAACTTCAGATTGTAATAAGCAAACTACAAGACATACAGTGAAGAAAAGATTGCATTTAAACGGTCACCACAACTAGATTTGATAAATTTAAACTTGTTTTCAAATATAAAATTTACATTAATAGTCAAAAAAGAACCTACAATAATAACTGTATGCAAATGGAAGATTTACTAGTTCAGCAAAAAAATATATACATTAAAAAGTTTCCTCATCTCATTTTGTCCCCTTATCTTAAAAACAAAAACAAAAACTGAGTTGGATTAAAACCTTCTATGTGTTCAAGTTCTGTATTCTATATCACAGCATAGCTGAAAGTATCAGTATCAGTTTGAAATTTTCATTTACCTATATTAAGACGGTCTCAACTTTCTGTAAGCTGTCCCTCCACTATGACATCCATGCTAATGTCACATTTTTAGTTACTTGTACCTTGCTATTATGACACGTGGTACCTTAGAAACTTACTCTGTAAATAGGTTATGTCACAATATGAATGGAAAAATACTGAATAGTATTAAACCGTACCTTTAAGTTTTTCTATTTATCTCAAATTAAGTGGCATGTCATCACAGCACACATTTCCACAAGTATATATTGACCCCTTACTTACTGCCAGGCTAAGAGTGATGAGAGAAATCATGAAACATCAAGTCTATTCCAGTATATTCTACATAATAGGAGATTGAAAGCAACCAGACAGACCAGCATAAGATGACAACAACCCACAAAGAGCCAGTCAAAGGAGTTTAGATTTGACATTACAAGTAATTGGAAAACCAATAGAAAAATAACAAGTCAAACCAACAATTTAGGATGATTTTGGCAGAATGAATAGAACCAACAATATTAGAACTTCTAAAGTCAGGATTAACACTTTTCTCCCCTGCAGTTAACAAATAATTCAATTGTGCCAACTGTACCCACTAAACCTGTTTTCAAAATCACCCACCCCTCTAGATCTCCACTTTGCCACCACTTTAGCCCAAGCCACTACTAACCTTCTTCAGGGACAGTAGCTTCCAGCATCTTGTCTAGCTCCCTTCTAATTCAATTTTCATACAAAGCATTTTTTAAATGAAAATCAAATTATGTCCCTTTCAAGCTTAAAACTCTCCATCAGTTCCCCAATCAGTTTTTAGGACAAAGATCTAAATCCTTTGAGCTCTGTAAGAAGTCTGTACTTAAAACCTCCTCTCTTGCCTCTCCTCCCTTCTGTGTCAGTACTCAAGCTATAGTAAGTAGCCTTCTCATAGTTCCTCAAATATTCCATAATCCCTTCCTGCCTCAAGGCCTTATCATATGCTGTTTACTAAAACAGGTAACATCCTTGCAACTACAAATACCCTTTAAACCCTAGGGCAACTTAGCCTAAATATCATTTCCAAAAAATGCCTTACCTGACACCCACACTAGACCAGGTTTTCCAATAACATACTTTCATACTTTGTAGTTCTCCTCTGTAGAACTTTCCCCACTTATTCAGTGAAGATAGTAACTAAGTTAGCTAAATATTTCAACTACAGCTGCCTCATTAGGACACAAGCACCACTAAAATGAAAGCTATAGCTGCCTAATCAATGTATCCTCAACACCTTGCACATAACAGTCACTTAAATATGTTGAATGGATTGACAGATGACTTCCGCTGAAGGCCAGATAAAGAATGGTGCTAGAAATAACAACAAAAGAGCTTACAAAGATTTATACTGAGTTGAAAAATTAATTTCTGAATCTTTAAATTATCTGTAGTATTCTAATGCAGGGGTCAATGAACTTTTTTAAAAGACCAAATAGTAGGGGCACTTGGGTGGCTTAGTCAAGTAAGCACCTGAATCTTGATTTCAACTCTGGTCATGATCTCAGGGTCCTGGGAACAAGCCCCATATTGGGCTCCACCCCTCCTGGCATGGAGTCTGCTTGTCCTCCCTCCCCCCAATAAATAAATAAATAAAAAATTTTTTTAAAAGACCAAATAGTAAATATTTTAGGCTTGTGGGCAATATGGTCTCTGATACAACTATTCAATCCTTCCATAGCAGCATTAAAGCAGCCACAGACTATATATAAATGAAAAGGCATGGTCATACTACAATAAAACTTTATTTACAAAAACAGGTTGGCAGCCTGCAGCTACAGCTTTGCTGGCCCCTATTAATATATCCCAAAGAAAAAGGAGGCAGAAATTAAAGAAATGTAAAAAATAAAACTGCTATTTCATTATAAATTCATAAAGAAGCTTTTATTGAGATGCAATTCAAACTTTGCCCCAAACTTCGAACTCAAAATGGGTTAACATGTATTAATTAAAAGCACACATGGAGGGGCGCCTGGGTGGCTCAGTGGGTTAAGCCGCTGCCTTCGGCTCAGGTCATGATCCCAGGTCCTGGGTTCGAGCCCCACATCGGGCTTTCTGCTCAGCGGGAAGCCTGCTTCCTCCTCTCTCTCTCTGCCTGCCTCTCTGCCTACTTGTGATTTCTCTCTGTCAAATAAATAAATAAATAATCTTAAAAAATAAAAAAAAATTAAAAAAAAAGCACACATGGAATCTTGCCTTAATGGTCAGAATTAAGTATATCTCCTCTCTTAATCTGGATCATAAGTTTCTGTTGAGGCAGCAACTGTCTCTTTATTCCTATGTATTTCTTAGTAACTAGAGTACAGAGCATACAGTGGAAATTTAAAACACATGCTGAACAAATGAATGATCCATAGATTAGCCTTCCCCTTTTCATTCTTCTAGTCTACTATAGTTTGGTGCAGAGACAAGAGGAGAAGCAATTAATCTGTATGTTTTGATTTTCAAAAAAGGTATTCTCCAGTAAGACTGAAAAGGAACAATTTTACAAAAGGCAGACATTTAATAACATGGAGAAAACAGAATACAACAGTAAACATCACCTTCTTTACCTTAAAGAAGAAACCCAGTATAAATTTAAGGTGCCACATCGTACAGTAGAGACAATAAGCAAACTGCGAGCCAGTGTATTCCAAATTTTAATTCCTCTGTGTCTCTTAAGTGAAAATGTGACTTAACTTTTCTACACTTCAGTATCCTTATCTATAAAATGAATGAGTAAGAGTAAATGACCTCTTTGTCAATTCTATAGTGCCTGATTTTTCTATATATAAAAGACTCTACATAGCACATTGCCAAGTAGATGAATGGAAACAAATGAAAAATCTCATAAAACTGAATAGTGAAGGGTGGGAAAGGGTAATATACAATCTCCACTGAGATAGGTATTACCAATAGACCTAAAATGGAAATTTGGAGTAAATGTATAAATTTCCAAAGTATATATAGGTCCAATGTCCAAGAAAACAAAAGCTGGGAGTTACAAAGTAATGCCATCCTCCTTTAATTTAAAATTATATTTCATAGCAAAGCAAACCTAGCATGCTGAACAGATACATCTCAACAGAAACACAACAGAAATGGACTATGATTAAAATAATCAAAGCAGTGAAAACAGTCCACAGGGTCAAGACAAAAATGAACATATAACAAAAAATGCTTTTACCTCAGTCAGAAGAAATCCAGATCTGTAGCTATTTTAGGCAGCTATTGATGTAAGGCAATCAGTAGAATCAAACAGATACACTTACCATGTGCACTGTTAGTAAACAAAGACATTATACTTTGTAATTAACACTGCTAATTAGTGTTACACTTTATAATACTGGACACTATTTTCTTTCTTTTTTTTTTTTTAAAGATTTTATTTATTCATTTGACAGACAGAGATCACAACTAGGCAGAGAGGCAGGCAGAGAGAGAGGAGGAAGCAGGCTCCCTGCTGAGCAGAGAGCCCGATGCGGGACTCGATCCCAGGACCCCGGGATCATGACCTGAGCCAAAGGCAGAGACTTTAACCCACTGAGCCACCCAGGTGCCCATGGACACTATTTTCAAGTCAGTGTCTATAAATAATTTTTCTTAAAAAATGAATTAAAAATATCTAAATTTTAACAGACCAATGATTCCATCATCCCTTTAGTTGTTTTTCTTAGAAATCAGTCATCTTTGAAGTCCATGCCAATTTATAGAAAATACACACACATACACACAAGCTGCTGTAAGTTATTTCCAGTTATTGGAAGATACCAAATTTAAGAGTAAAAATATTCAAATATATCCAGATAATAAAACCTATGATTAGCTACAGCGATGACAAACCTTTGTGAAGGCCACTTCAATAACTATGTCATCAGTTTAGAATAACTTAAATTGAAAAAAATGAGTGTGGCTAAACTGTGTTTAAAATTTACTATTTTAGGGGCGCCTGGGTGGCTCGGTGGGTTAAGCCGCTGCCTTCAGCTCAGGTCATGATCTCAGGGTCCTAGGATCGAGCCCCGCATCGAGCTCTCTGCTCAGCGGGGAGCCTCCTTCCTCCTTTCTCTCTGCCTGCCTCTCTGCCTGCTTGTGATCTCTCTCTGTCAAATAAATAAATAAAATCTTTTAAAAAAAATTACTATTTTATTTTTAGTACTAGAGCTAAATTTGTCAACCTCAAAAGAATTTCTTTAAACGAATAATCGTATTATTAAAAAAAACTCTACATCTCTAGTTATACTAGCAGAACAATGGTCACCTCAAAGATGTCCATACCTTAATCGCTGGAACCTGTGAATATGTTAGGTTACATGGCAAAGAAGAATTAAGGCTACAAATGAATTAAGATTGCTAATGAGATGGGATGCCTGGGTGGCTTAGTGGGTTAAAACCTCTGCCTTAGGCTCGGGTCATGATCCCAGGGTCCTGGGATCCAGCCCAACATCGGCCTCTCTGCTCAGCAGGAAGCCTGCTTCCTCCTCTCTCTCTCTCTGCCTGCCTTTCTGCCTACTTGTGATGTCTGTCCAATAAATAAATCTTAAAAAAAAAAAAAAAAGATTGCTAATGAGGAGACCACAAAATAGGGCAGTATACTGGATTATCTAGCTGGCTAGAAAGCCAAAGAAAAAGAGGTTCTCCTCTAGAACTTTCAAAAGGAAAGCCTTACCCACACATTCTTTTTTTTTAAGTCTAGTGAGGGCCTGGGTCCTAAAACAGTAAGGTAAGTTTGTGTTGTTTTAAGCTATAAAGATTTTTGGTCATTTGTCACAGCAATAAGAAAAATTAATATACCTATAGATTTATAATTGTGTATTTAATTAAAGTCTGAATCTGATTACAAAAACAATAAAAATCAGAATGCCTAGCATCCTTAATGAGATTTTCTAATAACAATTACGTAGTTTTATTGCCACAAACACACAACAAAGGTAGTGTTACATTGCTATGTTTTTTCCAAATAAATACTATTTTTTCTCTTTCAAGTCGTTTTGCAATAGATGCCTCTTAAATCTTTATGGTTGAGCCAATCCCAGGTTCTCATAAATCCTTCCAACATAAGACACTGTACACTTTCCTCATTAATCATAATTAATTTCACTGACCATTATGATAAGCTAATTCACATTTCCTAAAAATCACATCAAACTTTGAATTTAACCAGTGTTTGAAAAATGAAACGTTTTAGCTGTCTGGACACTTCTAGATCCAAGTTTCCATTTTAACCACATGAAATATAAATCACATAAATACATAAATCACATAAAATGTAGATTCTATAAAATTTACTACATATAGAAGCATTTTTCATGATTTTTATGAATTTTTTATCATTTGCTTTGACAATAAAACAGATATATGTACAAGTCTGGGAATGTTTATACTGTACCTATATTATTAAGATTAAGATGTCCAAGAGCATATTCATAAATATTCTTTCAAATTGGCAGGTAGGATTGTGGGTGGAGGAGTGAGGCATGAGGAGTCAGAAACTGAGCAAGCTAAGGAAGACTTACATACAGAGGGGCAGTGAACATAGGAAATTAGAACTCAAATAATATGATAAGAACTTCCATGCCCAGGTTGGTCTAGTTTTTCAGGGCTTGAGCACATCGGGGTAATGATGAGGGTGAAGAGGGAGCATCTGAGGCAGGAGGTTGGCCTGGTACAAGATATGAGAATTTAAGTAGAATATATGTGGGGGATGGCCTGATATGGTAAGTCAGAGCCCAAACAGGATAGAGACATTATCCATGCATGCTGGTAACCCACTGTAGGGATTTCAGAGCCCAAATAGGATGAGAAAGACATAAATGGTAAAGAGGAAGTGGTGGAAAAGAACAGATATTAGTTAAATAGAGGGAGATATATCAAGATATATCAAGAAAGGACAACAGAAGCAAGGTTTATCACCATCAGAGAAGGGAGGTTACAAATACAAGAAGGAGAAAACTAGAATGAATCCTGTGGCATTGGATTGGAATTGGAGGTAATAGTATGAACCCATTGTTTTCAATATATATAGATAAAATAGAAACAAGTATTGATGTAAATGTATATGTATAAATAAACACACACACACACACACACACAATTATATTCCCTAGTTCAGTCCACTGACGATGCCTGGGAGCAGCAACTTTTCAACAACAGTGTGTTCACCTAGCCTCCAGAATTTGGCGCAAAAGTAGCATTTTCCATTAAAAAGAACCAGGGCTCTTGGAGGAATGGCTTTCTTTCCCTTCAATACATGTATGTATTTGTGAACAGTAAGTACTATTGTTTATATGTATTTTTACAACTTATATAAGTGATACATAATGTTCCGCAACTTTTTTTTCTTATTTTTTTTTTAAGATTTTATTTACTTGAAAGACAGAGATCACAAGTAGGCAGAGAGGCAGGCAGAGAGAGGGGGAAGCAGGCTCTCCAATGAGCAGAGAGCCCAATGCGGGGCTCGATATCAGGACCCTGAGATCATGATCTGAGCCGAAGGCAGTGGCTTAACCCACTGAGCCATCCACTTAACCCACTGAGCCCTAGTTTTATATTTTTGTGGTACATGTATACTACAAGTGTAAGTTCATTCCTTCTTACTGCTGTCTAATATATATAATATACTGTATATCATCACTTAAATGTTATTTTTTTGTTTCCCCACGAATGGACATTTGAATTATTATTATTCCAACAATAATAATGATGATGATGGTGAGATAGTGCAGCAATGAACATTCTTACTCACGTCTCTGATCATATATGTTAGGGTTTCTTTAGGGTATAAACCAAGAATAACACTACTGGATCAGAGCATATTGGATCTTCAACTTTACTAGATGCTGCCAAATATCTTCCAGAAAATGATTTAGCAATTTATTCTTCTCAGTAGTGAAGAAAGATTTCTATTGTTCATCATATTCACCCCACTTGCTATTATCTGACTAAAATTTCAGCCAGTCTAATGAGTGTGAAATTGTATGTCTCAGTACACATTAGCAATTTATTATTTTAATATCTTCTATCTGTTGTATTGTTTTGCCTTCTCCTTATTGATAAGGAAAGTTTATTATGTGGTCTGACTTTAATTCTTGTTAAATGTGTCACAAATAAACTCTTAGTGGCTTTTAACCGTGTTTATTATTATCTGTGTTTAGTTTTAAATGTTAATTAATTAATTTTTTAAAGATTTTATTTAACTCTTAGAGAGAGAGCATGAGCAGGGAAAGGGGCAGAGGTAGAGGGAGAGGAAGAAGCAGGCTCCCCACTGAGCAAGGAGCCCGATGTGGGACTCGATCCCAAGACCCTGGGATCATGACCTTTGCTGAAGGCAGTGCTTAACTGACTAAGCCACCCAAATGCCCTTGATTAATTAAACTTAGTAATTTTTTTCTTTATGTTTTTTAGTGTGTGTTTGTATTTAAGACATCCTTTCCTATCCTAGGACCATACAGGTATTTTGCATATTAAGAGCAGTATAGGGGCACCTGGGTGGCTCAGTGGGTTAAAGCCTCTGCCTTCGGCTCAGGTCATGATCCCAGGGTCTTGGGATCGAGCCCCACATCGGGCTCTCTGCTCAGCAGGAAGCCTGCTTCCTCCTCTCTGCCTGCCTGCCTCTCTGGCTACTTGTGGTCTCTGTCTGTCAAATAAACAAATAAAATCTTTAAAAAAAAAAAAAAAAAAAGAGCAGTATAGTACAGTGAGTAAGAGCCAGAGCTCTGGAGCAAGCTAAATTAAAAATCCCATTCTGTCATGTACTAGCTGTGTATCTTTGGATTCTCTATATTTATTTCTTTTCTTGTAAGATGGAGATAATTATAGTACCTACCTCTGGAACTGGTATTAGGAAGGACATACCTTAATAGTATAACAACCATGTGATACCGGTACTAAGTGTTTTGTGTATCATTTCTGACTATCTCATGGGGTTGCTATAAACATTAAATAAGGCCGTACATATAAGATACTTAATGCCAAGACTATACAAGAGCTCAGTACACATCACTACAATACCATAAAGATGTTAAAAGATAAGATAATCCAGGGGCACCTGGGTGGCTCAGTTGGTTAGGCATCTGCCTTCGGCTCAGGTTATGATCCCAGGGTCCTGGGATCCAGGCCCACGTTAGACTCCCCGCTCAGCAGAAGGCCTGCTTCTCTCTCTCCTCCCTGCCTGTGCTCTCTATCACTACCTCTGTCTTTCTCTCAAATAAAATATTTTTTAAAAAAATAAAGAAAAGGTAACCCTGAATAACCTTTTTTTTTTTTTTTTTAAAGAGAGAGAGCATGTGTGTGCATGGGGTAGGGGGTGGGGGCAGAGAGAAAGGAAGAGACAGAATCTTAAGCTGACTCCACACCCAGCACAAAGCCCAACACGGGCCTTGATATCATGACCCTGAAATCACAACCTGAGCTGAAATCAAGAGTCAGACACTTAACCAACTAGCCACCCAGGCACCACCTGAACAACTTTCACCAACAAACAATAACTAGATGAAATGGACAAATTCTCAAAAAACAACACACACACAAAAATACCTATGTATCTTAATGGGCATATCTACTTAAAACATTATATCTGTCATTAAAAATCTCTCACAAAGGAAACTCCAGATTCTAAACTTTTCATTTGGTGAATTTTGTAGACATTTAAGAAAAAGGAACATCAATTGTCCAGAAATTCCTTGAAAGGGCAAAAAAACAGGGAATACTTCTCAGCTCATTTATGAAGCCAGCACAACCCTGATACCAAATGTGAAAAGAAGAGAAAAGAGAAAAAAAGAAAAGAAAAGAGAGAACCATCCTACTCATGAACATAAATGCAACAAATCTAAATAAACTATTAGGATATCAAACCCAACAACATTTAGAAGAATAACACATCACAACCAAGTGAATTTATTTCAAGAACAAAAGATGGTTTAACATTTGAAAATCAAGAAATACAATCTACCACACTAACAGACAACATATTAACAGGAAAAATTTTTTTGATGACTTTAATAAATGTAGAGAAAAATTAACATCTACTCACACACACACACACAAAGAATCAAGCAAATGAAACAGAAAGGAACTCACTTAATCTGATGAAAGATATCTATAACCACTCCCACCACACACACAAAGAAATATTAATGGTGGACTATTAAAACTTTGCTGAAATTATCTCACCATTTCAAGTCAACATTACGTTGGAGGTCCTAACACGTCCAATAAGAGAGAGAATAGGGAGATGGAGACTGTGCAAATGGTATGACTTCATAGTATATGTAGAAATTCCAGGCAAATTATTAAAACTAATAAGTGAATAAGGTCACTGGAAAAACAGCTCAAAATATAAAAATCAAATATATTTGTACATATAACAAAAACTAAGAAAATAAAATTTTAATAGTACCATTTGTAACAATGAAATCAATTACTTAAAAATAAAGCATATATGGGGGTGCCTGGGTGGCTCAGTGGGTTAAGCCTCTGCCTTCAGCTCAGGTCATGATCTCAGGGTTCTGGGATTGAGTCCCGCATTGGGCTCTCTGCTCGGCAGGGAGCCTGCTTCCTCCTCTCTCTCTCTCTCTGCTTGCCTCTCTGCCTACTTGTGATCTCTCTCTGTCAAATAAATAAAATCTTTAAAAAAAAATTTAAAAAATTAAAAAATAAAGCATATATGCACAAATTTTTATAGAACGCATTAGCAAGAAATATTTCTGAAGTCCCTAGTAAATGGAAGAATAGGGACACCTGGGTGGCTCAGTGGGTTAAGTCTCTGCCTTCGGCTCAGGTCATGATCTCAGGGTCCTGGGATCGAGCCCCGCACAGGGCTCTCTGCGAAGCAAGGAGCCTGCTTCCCCCTCTCTCTCTGCCTACTTGTGATCTCTCTCTCTCTCTCCCCTCTCTGTCAAATAAGTAAATAAATAAATAATCTTTAAAAAAAAAAGGAAGAATAAACCATATTCATGAATTGAAAGATTCACTATATTAAACATGTCAATTCTTCCCAAACTTATTTACAAAGTTAATGCAATCTCATTCAAAATCCCTGAAGGTTCTTTGTAGAAATTGATGTGTTCATTCTAAAAATTAAAGAGAGGGGTGCCTGGGTGGCTCAGCGGGTTAAGCCGCTGCCTTCGGCTCAGGTCATGATCTCAGGGTCCTGGGATCGAGCCCCGCATCGGGCTCTCTGCTCAGCAGAGAACCTGCTTCCTCCTCTCTCTCTGCCTGCCTCTCTGCCTGCTTGTGATCTCTCTCTGTCAAATAAAAAAAAATTAAATTAAAAAAAAAAATTAAAGAGATTGCAAAAGGTGAGCTAGGGGAAACTTGGAAAAGAAAAAGCTGTTAAGACTTATATTACCAGATGTCAGTACTTAAAGCTACAGAAATACAAACAGCATAGCACTGACACAAGGATAAAAGAGGAGACCAATGAACTAAAAGAGAGTCAAGAAAAATATATTTTTTAAGGATTTTATTTATTTATTTGACAGAGAGATCACAAGTAGGCAGAGAGGCAGGCAGAGAGAGAGGAATGAGGCTCTCCGCAGAACAGAGAGCCCAATGCGGGGCTCGATCCCAGGACCCTGGGATCATGACCTGAGCCAAAGGCAGAGGCTTAACCCACTGAGCCACCCAGGCGCCCCAAGAAATATAGTGATTTATGACAAAGGTAACTCTGCAGCAGAGCAGGGACAAAAACTTTTCAAAAAAAAGAAAACAAAATAACCTTGACTTCTCCTCATAACATGCACAAAAATAATTTCCAGTTGTCTCATAGATCTAAACGTAAAAGGCTAAAAAACAAAGCTCTTAGAAGAAAACATTGAAAAATATCTTCAGGACTTCAGGGTAAACAAAAATTTTGCAGTTCAAAATGGTGCTAACAACAAAGGAAAAAATGTAAACTACACTATACTGAAATTGTTAATTTCAATTCAACAAAAGACACTATTAAGAGATTTTAAAAAGGAACCCATATATATTAATTATATACACATATATAAGTGTGTATGTATATGTATAAAAAAATTACATCCAAAATATATGAAAGAGTTTTTACAAACCAAAAAGAAAAAAATACATACAGTTTAATAAAAGACATGTCACAAAAGAGGATATGCTAAGGGCAAATAAACATATGTGAAAGTGCTCAACAAACAGTTACTAAAAAACACAAGACAAAAATCTCAGTGAAAACTATACCCCCACCAGAATAGCAAAAATGCAAAAAGACATACAGCACCAAAAGGAAGTGGAATTTCTAGAATGCTCATTTTCTACTAGTGGGACTGTAAACTGATACAACAACTTTGGAAAACTAATAGCATCTGAAGCCATATACATAAATACCCAATAATTCAGTGGTGCCTCTCCTTCATATTTTACCAACAGAAATGCGTAAATGTTTACTGAAAAATATGTAACAAAATCTTTCCAACAGTAGCAGTTGCTAGAAACAAGAAACAACCTGAATGTCTATCAATAGCAGGATAAAGTAAGTTGTACTACCTCCACACAAAGAAATATTATAAAATAAGAAACAAACTATAAAAAGTATAAAATGTTGCATCAAAGAAGTCAGACATAAAATAGGCATGTTTATAATTCTACTTATACAAAGTATAGGCAAAACTAATCTATAGTGATATATATCAAAGCAGGTGCACCTCTGGGGGTGGGGTTGAGAGAATGACTGAAAAGCACAGGAAACATTCTGGGATGACAGAAATATTCTTTATCACAATGTGGTGTGACATTATATACAAACACTCAAAATTCTCTGTGCTGCATGACAAATATTTATGCATTTTATTTAATGTGAATTACACCTCAACAAAGCTTAATGAAAGCTCCTTATCTTGAAGCTCTCCCCACCTGGGCTGGAAGGAGCACTGTTGTAGAGAACAACCATGATGGTGGTTGGGGAACTGGAGGTGAGGCGGGTGGGGGGAGTGAGGGGATGGGACGGACATGGGCTTTGGTGAGAGGGATAGGGAGGCCAAGAAAAATAAGAATATGTTAAAGTTCTTTTTGGATTAAGTTTTAAATATTTATTTAAAATATTCTAGGCAAGGGGCGCCTGGGTGGCTCAGTGGGTTGAGCCGCTGCCTTCGGCTCAGGTCATGATCCCAGATCCTGGGTTCAAGCCCCACATCGGGCTTTCTGCTCAGCAGGGAGCCTGCTTCCTCCTCTCTCTCTGCCTGCCTCTCTGCCTACTTGTGATTTCTCTCTGTCAAATAAATAAACAAAATCTTTAAAAAAATAAAATAAAATAAAATATTCTAGGCAAAAAAAAAGGCAATTAAAAATAGTAAGATGGCAGAATGTTGTTCAAGTATATCAATAAATGCAAACAAAAGGATTAAACTCACTGGTTAGAAGACAAAGAGAAATTATAATTTTTAAAAAGTTATAACCTATTTGCTACGTATCAAAAAGTTCATAGTAAAAAGTTGGAACATACAGAAATAAAATTGCTAAAATATACTAATATCTGAAAAAAAGGCCTTAAGAGAAAAAGGGTAATGAGAAATAGAGATCACTAAATTATGACTTAAGTCCAATTTCAGCAAGAAAACAATTCTAAACAGGTACACACTTAACAAAATACCCTCAAAATACAAGAAGCAAAAACTGGTAGAATTTCAGAGAAAAAAAAAAGGTAAATCCTCTATCACAGTAGGAGATCTTAACACTTTTTTCAACATCTGCCATCAATTCTCCATCCTTTCTCAGACTGTTTTGCTCTTATATCAGAAGCTCTGAGATCTTAAGATCTAGGTGCATTCTGAACTCTTTTAAAGGAATCATTAAGTTATAAGGAACAGTGAACTGAAAAATGTCAGGTACTAAGTGGATTATTACTGCCATCTGCTGGACACAATGTTCATTCCCATTTTTTACCACACTTGCTTTAAAAAGTCCTAGTAAGAAAGCACGTAAGGCCCTTAAACTGTAATCGTCTCTAAACTTTTCTCTAATGAGATAGAGATACTCTCCCTAAATTAAATATGTGTCCTCTCTATGTCTGTGCAATTTAAAAATCCTCTGGTAATGATGCTTAGTTTTTCCAAGTCACAGATTTATGAGAGTATAGAAAATTACATTGCCTAAAACCTACTTGGACTTTAGTATATCCACGAAGACTACCAATTTTCCATACAGTTACTGGAAAATCATATTTTATTTTATATACTGAGTAATTACAATGAGTCACTTCAAACATACCAACTACACTTTACTCATACAGCATATTAGCTACATTACTGCAATGTCTCTTAAAATATGCACATAATAATGTATGGTAGGTCTCCTAGTGCTCACCCACATGTGGTTTCCTTGCCTTCCAGGTACACAGGAAAATTACACTTCTTGCCCAGTTACTACTAATCTTAAATTAGAGTCAATAGGTTGTGAGTAAAAATACAAGGTACCACCTGCAGGCTCCAGCAAGTAATTGCACACGTTAAGAGCTGGCAGCATTCTTCCTCTACAACAGTGACCTTTTGATGGGGCCTCAAAAGGTAATGGTGAAGCCACCTTCTTTTGGTGATGGTGAAGATAGTGAGAGGAAAGCAGCTTAGAACACCGAAGTTGCCCCATAGAGTCTTCCAGACCCACAACAGACTTTGGAAGAGTAAAAAATAAGCTTTTATTGTGTTAAGCCACTGAGTTGGCACTTAAACGTTAACTTCAGCATAGCTTAGCCCTGGATTTCTCAAAAGTGGCACTATTGACATCTTTGGCTAGATAATCCTTTGCTGTCGATACTACTGTAGCGCATTAAGAAGCATCCCTGGCATCTTCCCACTATTTGTCATTGCACCCCTCAATATGACAACCAGAACTGCATCCAGACATTGCCTTCCTCCCCAAATTTGAGAACCACTAGCCTACCTTAACCTGAATAAAGTATATCTATCCATATATGTGTGTACATAATGTATGAGAGTGTATTTAACTCATGTCATGTGACACAAATATATGGTTTATTATGTATTAAGATCAGATGTTTTATAGGCTCTTAACAGATACAAATTTCTTTCTTAAACTAGGAGAGCTATTTATAAACTTAAATCCAAGCAGTATTGCAAGTCTTTTCATAGTAAGGTAAACAAAATGTTTCAAAAGTATATATAAATTCATACGTACTATGCTGTTCATTTCTGAGGACTCATAACTCCCAACTGGATGGACATTTCCAATGGGCTCCAAACCCTCTTCATCCCACATGTATGTTCCATCAGAGCTATCAGATGGAGAGAGCTCAAATGAAGAACCAGCTCTGTAATCAGTATCTGGTGAAATCAAGTTGCTCCCAGAAGTATGTTTTGTACATTCACTCCTGTCTTCAATTGTTTTTTTTTTTTTTAAGAAGAAAAAGGGGAAAAAAAGTTATTAATTCATAGAAATATATTTCTCAGCTTCTAAAAGTATATACTCTAATAACTTAATATAGCAAAATAACTGGTAAAAAAGTATTAGTAATTATAGCATTTTCTAAATCCTAAACAATAAAAAAGATCAAGAAATAAAATCTTAAATAACCTACTGAAATGTTTCCCAGTACATATAAAGAAAGTTCACTGAGCCATCTTTCACTTCTGCAACATTTCTAGAATTATAAATAAAGCTTCACATTCTTTTAGTATTTCCTAAGATATTTACTTTTACACACTGGCCATGAAATTCCTTTCTCTGTGTATATCATTTAACCTTGCAGTTGCCACCTTATAAGAGAAACACTTGTTCTGGCATTCAACTTCTAACTAGAAGACCCTCAGTCAAGGGTTTATGCATATCTCTAGGCATGGCCTACACTCTTGACCAGAGCACATGCCTATACCCAATCCCTTCAGTTTGCTCTGTTTTCAGGCTCTTTGGGCACAAAGAGATATTTTCTCCAGAATTTTAGTACCAGGATGACCAAGTATAAGAGGAAATATTTAAGAGGTACTAATCTCACTTTCCTCAGTTAAAAAAATAAAGTTCCTCTAAGTTTGCTAAACAAGAAATCTAAGCTCTACTTTAAAAAAGTGAAAAATTTCTAGGATAAAAACACTCATTAGATTGGACATAACCTATATTATTATTAGCTCATTTACCTTTTGGCACAGCTTCACTCTAAACACATAGCATCTATTACCATAAAGGAAGAGACAGTTTAAAATGGCATGCCACTGTTTAGGGAAGAGGGGGAAAAGAAAAAAATCTGAAGCAATAGGAATAGGCCTGTACATGAAAGTCACAGAAGAACAAAGGTAAGATATATTAGGGAAGAGTATTTTTATCGTTGTTTTAAATAGTGAAAAATAAGTCTGAGAGCAAAAGTCACAGGAAGCTAAAAGTTGCCCCACCTCAATTTTATTTAGATCCATCCCGCCACAAAACTTGACAGCATCTTGGAATTAATCAGAAGGTAATCACAAGTGTAAGTTCAATTATATTATCTATGAAAAAGCAAACTTAAGAATATTAATATTTACCAGAGACACTTATATCTATCCACTCGTCAGTTTTAGTTTTTTCATTTTCCTTGGGAGAATCAAATATATCCTTTGGTGGTACATTTTCATGCTTTTCTTCTTTGAGAGAAATTTCCTCTGGAGTTATTCTAGTTCTGTTGGAGTCTTCTATATCTATAAAATCATCGCTAAAGTCTTCACTTAAATCATTCTTATCAGAAGATGACAAAGATGACAAGGAAATATCATCCACATCATCACTCAGGTATCTAATTTTAGCATTATGCTTCATGGTCTGGTCATTTTCTGTTCTATAACTATCATTTTCAATTAGTTCTTGGTCCTTATTAGTAGCTCCATCCTTAGCCATAAGCTCAGCATCTTCTTCTACACATGGATCAGCAGGTGAATTTTTATTACCATCAACTGTGATAGTGCCAGAAAATGGAGGTCGACTAGATTTCAGTAGAGAGGGATGAACCATCCTATAACCCAAAGTGGAAGTTACACCTGGGCCATTTGGTAAAGCCAACTTCTTTCCACCAGCAGCATAAGGCCTATTAAATCCATACCCTAGGTGATCATTCCCATTGAGTACTTCTGACTGCCGGGAATTTCTTGCTAGCATACTTGACCTCAGAGGCACTCTAATGGGTAGCTGTTGGTTCTGATAAGGCTTTGTAAGATCTGCAGCTCTATTGAAGGAATGTGATCTGGTTATAGATGAAGGTGGAAGGAATGAATTCTGAATGGAATGTGAAAAACTTTGTGACCTTACCATTTTTTCACAAGTAAGAGATTTAATATTGTCTAGGGATTGTGCTAAGCCTTCTCCAGAACTGCTTCTTGTGGCACAGGAGTTTGCTCTAGGCCTTTGTATGCTACCAGCTGAATGGTTTCCATACAATCCATTCAACTGTGATTTTGGAGCACTGACTGAAGAATATGAAGTCCTTCCTAATAATGTGCCTTTGGTGAATTTACCCAAACTAGATGGTCCAGACAAAGACTTTTGGTTTAACTCCTCCGTAGATGACACAAACATAGTAGATGGCTTTGCTAACTTTGATGTGAGTAAAGAAATACTTTTCAAGCCACCCTTTATCCCATTTTTATCAAAAATTCCTTGAGTAGGTGCATGTTTTTCAGGATCAATTACTTTATCGTGTGAAGTTTGAGTACTGTTACGGTCTTCAACACTTTGCGCACTGAGTTGGTATTTAGTTGCTGCTCTCCAATTAAATGAATGGGATGATGGGCAATCAGAGCCATTATTTTTTATATAACTTTTGACGTTGCTACTCTTGGAAGTTCCCAATAAATTAACAGGTGTCCCATTTGACATTGGCTGCAGTGTACTCCTCACAGATTTTGTTCCATACTTTGGTAGTTTGGAACCCAAAAATGTCTTGATTTGTGTTTTTTCTTCCATGAGCTATAAGATGCATTTGTTCTTAAAATCTGACAGAATCTGAGGAGACAAAAAAGTAGATTAAACGTTTCTAAATAAGCAGAATTACATGGGTTATTATATAATAAAAATATACACTCATAGACAATGACATGCACCAAAACCTACTTATGATTCCTACAAAATTCTTAATAAATATTGAGTGCAGGAATTAAATTAATAATTTTTTTTATTTTTTTTTATTTTTTTTTTTTAAAGATTTTATTTATTTATTTGTCATAGAGAGAGAAGCGAGAGTGAGCACAGGCAGACAGAGTGGCAGGCAGAGGCAGAGGGAGAAGCAGGCTCCCCGCCAAGCAAGGAGCCCGATGTGGGACTCGATCCCAGGACACTGGGATCATGACCTGAGCCGAAGGCAGCTGCTCAACCAACTGAGCCACCCAGGTGTCCCAAATTAATAATTTTTTTTAAAGATTTTGTTTATTTATTTATTTGACAGACAGAGATCACAAGTAGGCAGAGAGGCAGGCAGAGAGAGAGAGGAGGAAGCAGGCTCCCCTGCTGAGCAGAGAGCCTGATACGGGGCTCGATCCCAGGACCCTGGGATCATGACCTGAGCCGAAGGCAGAGGCTTTAACCCACTGAGCCACCCAGGCGCCCCTAAATTAATAAATTAATGTTAGGAGAAAGTAAAGAACATTTTTATAAATACTTTTTTAAACTTGGGCTATGCATAATGATAGCAAATTCCAGAATTAATAAAACCAGACTGTCAATTCTGACTGAATTTTGAAAAAAAGAAATACTTCTATAGAAAACACATCTTCCAATTTCCAATCCATGTTATTTTTTTCACTTTGGACAATATTATCTCCTTTAAAATAAGAAAATGTTATTTGTTATTTTTTAAAGTATATGTGATCTTATAAAAACTGGAATACATTTTAAAAATTCATTACTAAGGGCGCCTGGGTGGCTCAGTTGGTTAAGCGACTGCCTTCAGCTCAGGTCATGATCCCAGAATCCTGGGATCGAGTCCCATATCAGGCTCCCTGCTCCTTGGAGAGTCTGCTTCTCCCTCTGACTTTCTCCCCTCTCATGCTCTCTCTCACTGTCTCTCTCTCAAGTAAATAAATAAAATCTTTTTTTTTTTAAATTCATTACTAAAATCACAGTAGGATATAGGAAAAAAATAAAATAGCACCAAAAAATTTTTCCTGACATTAACAGTAGAGATATCAGGTATCATTTTAAGCAACTATCTCAAACAAATTTCCAACTGGTAATATAAATAGATACTACAGTAGGTGTCATGGTGAAAAGTATTATGGTTTTCATAAAGTTGGTTAGTCCACTAATCTCAACCTCCCAAATTTATTTTAAAGGTAACACAAAACAACAAACACAAAAAGGTTCAATGAACAGACAAGAACATAAAACTGAAACACCTACTGTCCTTTATTTAACTGTTTGATAAGGTATGACATATTCACGGTCACATGATGAGATCACAAAGATGAGACAGAAATATTAAAATGCTTATCCTAATATTAACAGAAATACAATATGCTATATGCTTACTGCTCACTATATGCTCATTGTGATTATATAAAAATTCTACAAAAGCATACACAAGTACAAAATGTGAATAAAAGAAAAATACATGCCCTAGGGTCACTGATGGTTTTTTAACATTATGTATCTTAAAACATATTTTGTCAATTATTTTTTTTAGTAAAAACAAAAACAAAACAAAACCTGATTCAAAGCCATACCTATACTTTAAAAATTGAGAGTTTCTGAAGTATATGTGTTATTAATTAAGTCAAAAGTAAATATTTAGGAAATCATACAGACATTCAAGTAAAGTTGCTGAAGTAAAGCAGAATTACAGAACTTCCTATCCCCAATAACTAATAAAAAAGAAAGAATATATATACGTGTGTGTATGTATATAATTTTTAGCCAAAAACTCACCAGCTTCAAACAAAAATTGTTTAAACTAAGCACCTCTAGGGCATCTGGGTGGCTCAGTGGGTTAAAGCCTCTGCCTTCAGCTCAGGTCATGATCCCAGGGTCCTGGGAACGAGCCCCACCTCGGGTCTCTGCTCTGCAGGGAGCCTGCTTCCTCCTCTCTCTCTCTCTGCCTGCCTCTCTGCCTACTTGTGATCTCTGTCTGTCAAATGGATAAATAAAATCTTTAAAAAAAAAAAAAAAACTAAGCACCTCTATACTTTAAAAAGTAGTGGACAGAGAAAGATTCTGTACAACGAGGTCTGGCTCCTAGCATGATGACACTGACTGAAAGCAGTAATGGGGGAAATAGGTGAGTTGATAAAACTCCAAAGTTTTAATAAACATCCTCTAGTTTGGATAGAAATACCTGGCTTGGAATGCTATAGGAAAGTCCAGGAAAACAACTTTGGCACAGAAGCTCTGAAATCCCAACTGAGGCACAGTGGGACCAAAACCTATCAACTACCAAGGCACTGTTCTGACTTGAGGGGAGGGTCTGAAGTCCCTCAAATTATACTACACAGGATGGAGTGAGGCCAGGATTCATTTAACAAAACTTAAGGAGACAGGAAAGCCGGGAGCAACAGAAGAGTTCTTCCCACACCGCCTTATATCCTTCAACCACAAAGAAGCAGACAGAGCTGCATACAACTGCTCAAAAAGTGTACTGAAGGTGTGCAGTAAAAGAAAGAGACAAAATCACAGCTAAGGTGAAAAAGGCATCAATGGGAATTCACCCAGGTTCTATCACGGCAAGTACAAGTCTTGGTTTAGCTATTCAAGTCTCTACCTAGAAAGATAAAAAGAAATGGCCACACAACTGTATAAACAAGGGAGTAGAAGGAAGGAAAGAAAAAATTATGAGTATGGCAAGCAGAACAAAGGAACACAACAAGAATTCAAAGATAAAAAACAAAACAGGTAAGTTTAAATCAGCTAAGGAAATCAATTAGGAAGTAAAGAACCCAAGATGGAAAATCAAACTAACTGGCAAGGAGAAAAGTCCTAAAATAACCTGAGTACTGAGGAGAAAAATACCCTGGAGGGTATTAATAAATTAGATTATAAAGTCTTTTAAAGCCACTCTGTTCTGATTAGCTTACAGAGATAAATATGCATTTATATAAATTGATTATCAAAATTCCCAGAAAATAAGAAAATTGATCTTCTAATATTTATTTTTTAAATGTTCAGTTAATCTTGTTTTTTAAAGATTTTATTTATTTATTGGACAGAGAGATCACAAGTAGGCAGAGAGGCAGGCAGAGAGAGAGGAGGAAGCAGGCTCCCTGCTGAGCAGAAAGCCCCATGCAGGGCTCCATCCCAGGACCCTGAGATCATGACCTGAGCTGAAGGCAAAGCCTTAACCCACTGAGCCACCCAAGCGCCCCGATCTTCTAATATTTTAAATGTGTTATACTTTTAAAAATTATTCTTACAGAAACTAACTCAGAAAGGTTTTAAGAACCAAGTTCACTTAATTAAGGTTAAGTTTCTGGCAAACAAAACTAGTTTAATGAAACAAATCCATCTTCTGATTTTTTTTATCAGCGTTAAATACAGCATAAGCATATTATTTTTATTCCAGGAGAGTAACCTTACTGAAACATATATATGCTTAGTGATCAAATAAGTCATTCTTACTCATACAACAATGTTTAAGATCATAAAAATGTGTTTAAACTGAGTGATTATTTTGGGATGCCTGGGTGGCTGAGTGGGTTAAACATAAGCCTTTGGCTCAGGTCAGGAGCCCCTCATCCCAGTGGGCTTCCTGCTCAGCAGGGAGCCTGCTTCTCCCTCTGCCTGCCTGCCGTTCCCCCTGCTTGTGCTCTCTCTCTGGCAAATAAATAAATAAAATCTTAAAAAATAAAATAAAATAAATAAACTGAATGATTATTCTGACAAGCTTTTTATTTCAACAGTAATTACATTTTATGGTGTCAGCTTACACATAATTTTCAAGAAGTTTAAAGGTAACTTAAAAGTTGGGCTAATATTAAATTGAATTAACTAATGAATAATCATTGACTTACTAGATCATTTATATGTAAGATAGAATGCTCATTGATTACAAAGCATAATTTCAATGCTCACTGATTACAAAGCATAATTTCAAGTTTCAAGCTTTCACTTCTTGCTATTACAAAAGCTTCTTGTTATTCTAAAGAAAGACTATAAATCTGGGACATGTAAACACACTATGAACACACTATTTTTGCTACTTTGAGAAACTGTACACTGGATACCACTTTTGTAAAGGTAGTATGACAGATAGAAATCACATAAAGACATGAGTGCACATATATATTTGAACACAACAAGCTGTTAATAGTGGTTACCGTTAGGGAAGGGAGAATTAGGTGAAGGGAAGACTTCTTTTTAACTTTAAATCTTTACTATTTAAATATTTTAAACATGCCCATATTTTTGCAATTTAAAAAGTTTTAACTGACAAACTGTTTAAAAATAAAAACCATTTATTTCATATGAAAACAAGACTCTTTCTTTTAAAGATTTATTTATTTATTTAGGTAATCTCTACATCAATGTGGTGTTCAAACTCACAACCCCAAGATCAAGAGTCGCATGCTCTTCTAACAGAGCCAGCTAGGCACCCCTCTATATGAAAACAAGTTCAAATCTAACCAAAGACAATTATTCGAAACTAAGTTCCGTTTTATATAAAATATACTTAGGGGCACCTGGGTGGCTCAGTGGGTTAAGCCTCTGCCTTCGGCTCAGGTCATGATCCCAGGGTCCTGGGATCGAGCCCCGCATTGGGCTCTCTGCTCAGCAGGGAGCCTGCTTCCTCCTCTCTCTCTGCCTGCCTCTCTGCCTACTTGTGATCTCTGTCTGTCAAATAAATAAATGAAATCTTTTAAAAAATAAATAAATAAATAAATAAAATATACTTAAAAGGCATAAAAATAGAATATGTCTGAGTAAACAACAAAACATTTTTTATTCAATAGATAGAATGTCTTCATAAATTACCATTTCAATTTCTCCAGATCTAAACCTCAATTTAATGTTATAATTATCAATTTTATCTTTAAAAATCTATTCTAAATTATTTCCATTCCATAACTCTAATTCTTATCCTCATCGTCTCTTTCTGTATTTCTACAGAGGCTTCCTACATTATGAAGACTCCCATCTCACTTTTATTCAAACTGTCAACAGTTAAAACTCTTATAGCACAGATCTGATCATATCCTTCTACTGATTAAAAACTATGCATGGCCCAGGAACAACAAATAAAACAACAAATAAAATAAATAAAACAACAAATAAAATAAAACCCCAAATCCACTACAGAGATTAAACTTCTCTATTTGGTTCTACACTCTTTGCAGTACTATGCATTCAAGCCAAGATATATTGTTGGTCATTCCCCAAAATCTATTCTGTATTTTCTATCTTCTGTGCCTTTACTCTTGTAAAGACCACCTTAAAGGCCCCATCCTCAAAGTTCAAAATCTCTACACCCACAAACCTTTCCAGTTAAAACTGATTTCTCATCTTTCTCTATTCCCTGCACATCAATAATACAGCTGAGTCTGTCTTATATTGTGGGCATGTCTATTTGACCCGTTAGAAAGTACACCTGTTAAGAGTATAAGCTAAGTGTTATATACTTTGTGGCCTGCCACAGGACCACAAATTTGAAAGATTCTCAACTTTTAAGTTAATTCATAATCTCTTAGTGCAAGTTAATTTAATAAATACTAAATCAAGACGGAAAAACAACTTTGTTTTGTGGGTCTGTGATTAACTGGTAGCAGCTTCCTCCAGGATTATGTTGAACAAGATCCTGAAGTGAAATCTAGACTCTAAGATAAATTATCATGATAAAAAAAAAATTATCATGATCAAATAGCAATATATGCCATGCCCAGAAAAAGGGACAGGGGCAGTATCCATGCGAGATTACTGCCATCCCATTTTTTTATAATAGTCTTTACCACAAAACATACTTCCACAACTACAAACACTTTCAGGATAGCCATAAGGAAAATGATAACGATATTAGATATAAGGGTCATTTTGCAAATCACTAAATAACACACATTAAAAATTCTGTCCTCTGGTGAGTCAGTCTATGAGTCAGAGAGGCTTTAACATTTCCCTGCCTATCACAAGTAGTCTAAGGACAGAACATTCTTTCACTTCTCTATTTCTTTATTTTACTGTCTAAAATGAGAATAATGTATATTACCTCCCAAGAATATCTTAAGTATTAATAACTTAGAGGTATAAGATAAGCCCACAAGAGACACACTACTATTACAAAGTGTGTTTGGGGTGCCACCACTCAGAACAAAAACAAGAAAAATTTATTAGACCCTGAATGCACTATTTCCTTTCAAGAGTACTTATTGATTTCTATATGCACAAATGATTGTAATAAACAAAACCAATCATCTTGGGTTGTGGTCTTAAAGTAATCTGATGGCTCAACTTTAAAGCTTGAATATCTGCTTATATTATAAATCACTTCATTAGTTGACTGACTACCTATTATCTTTAAATATTCATGAAACTTTCTCTTATATTTGCTTACATAACTACGAAATGAAATAAAACAGACATTGTGAGTCCACCTCATTTTAGTAGCTTATGCTACCTCTGATGAACTTTCCCTGATATGCAGCCTGTTAAGTGATTAAAGAATGCAGTCATAACAATTTGAAAAAGTACATGCTGGCTACAAAATCTAATGATATCATCTTCTCTGAAACATTTCAATATTGTCGGTGAGCTTTAATTTAATGCTGAACGAAGAATTATACCTGGCACAGGGCTTGGAAATGTCTGAGATTTTCTGATTTAATTTCTGTAAAATGATTTTTGAAATATAGCACATTTATAGTATTGGTATTTCACATTTGAAAGAATTTTCAAAATTATATATAAATTCCTTTTTTAAAAACGAGTAAATCAGGGGCAACTGGGTGGCTCAGTTGGTTAGGCTTCCAACACTTGATTTTGGCTCAGGTCATGATCTCTGTCCTGGGATCCAGCCCCATATTGGGCTCTGTGCTTAGTGGGGAGTCTGCTAGAGACTCTTATTCTCCCTCTCCAACTTCCCCTCCCCCCATAAGCAAATAAATAAATAAATAAATCCAGGAAATCAAGGTTTTGGGAGGATTTTTTATTTTTGCTTATATGTTTTATGCTTTTAAAAGGAATCCATAGTAGGATGGGAAGAGAAAAGTAAAAGCAAACTTTACTGAGCATTTACATGATAGGTATCATGCTTACCAATCCCTCCTTGTTTAATCTTCATAGCATTGTGGATGTCCTCCCATATTAAATCGATAAACCGAGATTTGGAAAGAGTAAAATACTTGTCCAAAAATTCATAAACTACTGAAAAGGATTCAGGCTCAAATCTACCTGATTCCAGGATCCATGCAGACTGCCTTTCTGACAAAGGAATGAAATATTCTTTTTTTTTTTTTTTTTTTAAGATTTATTTATTTGTGTGAGGCAGAGAAAGAGAAAAAAAGAGCACGTGCAAGCGCAGGACAGGGTAAGAGGCAGAGGGAGAGAATCTCCCTCTGAGGAGATGAGCCCGACATGGGGTTCAGCAGATCCCAGAATCCGGAGACCAGACCCTAGCTGAAATCAAGAGACTGAAGCTTAACTGACAGAGCCAACCAGGCACCTCAGGAATGAAATAGTCTGAGAGGCTTATTGAGAAGTACAAGAGTGAAGGAAGGAATTGGATAATTAAGGTTAGGGAAGCATAAAGACTGCAAAGAACCTAGGTATAATTAAATGAGAAGTTTTGAGAGCAATAGTAGAAGCTTTCACCTTTTCAAACTCCTTTCACATCCATTACCTTATCATCTGAGGAACCACCCACTCACATTCTTTTTTTAGTTTTTCGAACAGCTTTTTGGGAGGTATGAACTACCTGAATTTGGGGGATTTACACAGGCATAAATTCACTACCGAGACCCAGAGCAATTAACTGAACAGCAATGCTGATGACTGCATACCCCTAACTAGTCACTTCTTAATATGTGCTTTCACATTCAGATAAATATATCTTAATTTAAAAATTTTTCAACCTTGTGTTACTCAACCTATTCCCCCAACTCCCCTTCTGCCCTGTTTCTCCTAGCTTTCATCTGTGGCATAAACCGATTCGAAGGCTTGATTACAATAATCAAATGAACAAAAATGACACCTTCAGCCAAAAGTAAAGGTTTAAAACAGTACTTCATTCCTTGCAGATTGCTTGTGGTTTTAAAAAGACCACACCAAGCTCAATACAAAGCCCCATTATTGTATCAAGCTGAATTGTTGTCCTCCAGCTACAGCTTGTTAGGCAGATGGGGATCAAAGCAACTTGTAAAAGTGAGGCTTTAAATTAATTTGTGGCTTAGGAACATTAAATAATGTTACTGAATGTAGATTCAAGGCATATTATTTTCTTAAGTTGTAATTTAAGGAACAGGAGAATACTAGCAGATAAAGAGGAACCAGAAGTTCCCCTGGCCAAACCACAAAAATTCTTTCCAAATTTTACCATTTAGTTCCAATAAACTTAAATAACTGTGTGGGGCATGCAAATGACACTAAGGTGCTGGGCTAAGTAAAGATGATAGGTGCCAAGCTGCTTGAATAATGACCAAGCCTAACACCTGAGTAGTTGCACTGCCTTTTAAAGATCTGTTATTTATTTATTTGACAGACAGAGGTCACAAGTAGGCAGAGAGGCAGGCAGAGAGAGAGGAGGATGCAGGCTCCCTGCTGAGCAGAGAGCCTAATGCAGGGCTCCAACCCAGGACCCTGGGATCATGACCTGAGCCAATGCAGGGCTGGATCCCAGGACCCTGAGATCATGACTTGAGCTGAAGGCAGAGGCTTTAACCCACTGAGCCACCAGGCGTGCCGTTGCACTGCCTTTTAAAATAGTATACAGGCATACTGGGTGGCTCAGTGGGTTAAGCCGCTGCCTTCGGCTCAGGTCATGATCTCAGGGTCCTGGGATCGAGTCCCGCATCGGGCTCTCTGCTCAGCAGGGAGCCTGCTTCCCTCTCTCTCTCTCTCTCTCTCTCTCTCTCTGCCTGCCTCTCCGTCTACTTGTGATCTCTCTCTGTCAAATAAATAAATAAAATCTTTAAAATAGTATACAGGCATAACAATTAACCATAGACATTTTATAAAACACCGAGTATTTTTTTTTTTAAGATTTTTTATTTATTTGGCAGAGAGAGATCACAAGCAAGCAGAGAGGCAGACAGAGAGAGAGAGGGAAGGAAGCAGGCTCCCCGCCGAGCAGAGAGCCCAATGTGGGGCTCGATCCCAGAACCCTGGGATCATGATCTGAGCCGAAGGCAGAGGCTTTAACCCACTGAGCCACCCAGGCGCCCCAACACCGAGTATTTTTTAAAAATCACAGCATGCAATCCTTTAGCTTTTTGATATATTTAGGACTTGCTCAAGCAAAATTCCTAAATTAAATAAGCATTGAGAATGGGGTTATAGAGAATCAAGTGTCAGGCAGAAGGGTGACAGGGCTAGCATTAACACAGATGGATCATCGCTAGGCTGTAAGTTCAAGGATGGCACAGACTGTGTTTGATACACCAGTATACATTACCGACCCTAAGCTTATTCAGTATATGGCAGACACACAATAAATACCCCCAAAATGAAACATTTTGTTAAGATTTAGATGTACTGAAGGGCACCTGGGTGGCTCAGTCATTAAGTGCTGCCTCTGGTCATGATCTGGGAGTCCTGGGATCCAGCCCCACATAAGGCTTCCTGTGGAGCAGGATTCTCCCACTCCCACTCCCCTTGCTTGTGCTCCCTCTCTCACTGTGTCTCTCTCTGTCAAATAAATAAATAAAATATTTAAAAAAAAAGAGATTTAGATGTGCTGAAAGAATGATATCATAGAAAAATAAATGTTAGTAGTAATTTTGATTTAATAGACTACAACATCATAATTTACAAAAAGAGCTAACTATTGGTTACATGCTGCAATACAGATGGATTTAGCAAGATCCTTTAAGCAAATGAACCTAGTTATTTAAGAGTACATATAGTGTGTGATTCCATTTATAGAAAGATCAGAATGTCACTTCCACTTAGGATGTAGAAAGCCGCAAGGACTATCACTACTACCTAACAACCTGGCTGTTACCTAATAATCTTCAAAATCCTAACTTTTCTTGAGCCCATCAGAGAGCCAACATCAAAAGACAACCAAATGAGCCAAATTCCAAAGGGGGCCAAGAACCTCCAAGAAGAGACAAGACATTTTTTTATGTTGTATTTCCTTTTCATTATTAATACATAACGTATTATTTGCCCCAGAGGTACAGGTCTGTGAATCATCAGTCTACACATTTCACAGCACTCACCATACCACATACCCTCCCCAATGTCCATAATCCAGCCACCCTATCCCTATCCCTCTACCCCCCAGCAACCCTCAGTTTGTTTCATGAGATTAAGAGTTTCTTATGGCTGAAACAAGACATTTTTTAACAGTTTCACTTTTGGCAGAGCATAAAAGAAAGAAGTGACCATCATAAGGAGTAATAAGCTCACATTTTCATGGATGCTTAAAAGCCAAATGTGGAGTAAAATGTCGGCTTGGAATAGCAAGCTCTTTCCAAGGGCCTCATCCTACTATCCAAGGAAAATACACCAGAGAGCCTACTCTGAATTGCACAAGCATACAGGAGATAAGGGGCTAAGCTGCAACAAGGACAAAGCCCCACTAGCTTCTATGTATCCTTCTATTTTATGCAGCAAAGCCTTAAACTGCTGGGGAAGGGGCACCAAACCCTTTGGTCCCTGAGACACAGGGAAAAATCCACTGCACCTGGGGAAATATAATGGAACATAAAAACTGTACAGTTGATCCATTTATATAAAGGGAAGACCAAGAACAGACTAATTATGATGATAAGGATTAGGACAGAGCAATGGTTCATCAATGTTGGTGTGTATCAGAATCACCTGGGAGGGCTTATTAAAACAAGATTGCTGCCCCTCTCAGAGTTTCCAAGTCAGTATGCCCAAAACAGGTTCTTAAAACATGTATTTCTAACAAGTTCCTAGGTGATATGAAGTTACCAATCTGAGATTAACATGCTGGAATAGAGATTACCTCTATGAGAAAGGGTTGACTGAGGTGTTGGTAACAGTGAACACTATGTAAAAATTCACTAAGAGGTACATCATTTAAGATTTATGCACTTTATTGCATGTAAGTTATAACTCAATTTTTAAAAAAGCTTCTCTAAAGAATTAGAAGTCTTTACACTAGTATTTCCTGTATTTCAAGGCAATCAAATAATTGATAAAAGTTTCCTTACAGAAGAATCATAATAAATGCAGAAAAAATGATGGAATCACAAAATAAGACAATCAGATATACTTGTTGTTGGTTAGCAAGCAATCCCTAATGAATTAGTATATTCAGGTAGCAATCACTAATGACTATTAAATCCATTACGTGAAAAGAACCTTGTTCTGAATCAATCTTAATGTCCTATTGTAAGACAAGAGGACCATCTATGAAATATTCTTGCCAAAACAAACTCAACTTGAATCTATTCAAGCCTCTAGATCTACCAGTTTACAGGAACAAGGAACAGAAAAACATGCTAAACAACATTAGGGCACCATCAGCCAAATCTAGAATATGAAAATGCTATAAGAGGAAGGATTAAGTCTCCTTCCTCAGCAAATAAATAGGAAGAAAATGTTGTAAGTTTAAGAGATACATTAACCAAATGCAATGTGTGGACTTTGCATGGATCCTAATTTAGTCAACCCCCAGTAATAAACAATTGTTTTTGAGACAATTCAGGAAAATTGAGCACAAAATGGGTATTGGATTGTATTATGGATTTTATTTTTTTTGTTGCTGGGAATGTTAAGAGTATAATGCTCATACCTTTAAAAAAAAGTGTTATACATGAAACACTACTGACAACAGCTAAAAGCTGAGTGATAAGACACTGGAGGGGCAGGGAAAGAAGTCTGTTTGATACTTTATATATAATTTTTCCTTTAAAAAAGGAAACCTCGGGGCTCAGTTGCTTAAGCAACCGACTCTAGGTTTTGGCTCATGTCATGATCTCAGGGTCCTGAGATTTAGCCCCAGGTCCAGCTCCACACTCAGCAGACTTTTTTTTTTTTTTTAAGATTTTATTTATTTATTTGACAGAGATCACAAGTAGGCAGAGGCAGGCAGAGAGAGCCGGGGGAGGGGGGGAGCAGGCTCCCTGCTGAGAGCAAGGAGAGCTCCTCTTTTGAGGAGCAAACTTCACAAAGTCAATCAGGGTCCTGGGACCAGGAGGAAAGAATAAATGCTGAAGGTTCACAGATCTTACATACAAAGGCTCCTCCACTCATTTTCAACTCATAAGCTTTTGTACATGTGAATGAAGCTAAGTGAACACAAGATTCATATGAAGCTATGAATCTTTTCCCCTCAATAAATCTGTTTCTACATGCCCATCAGCATGAGCATATGACCAGGAATATGATACTATCTGAAGACAGATTTTTCTTGCATAAGCCAACTACCTGAACTATTGCTTAGGCAAAGATGCAGAAAAGAACTAGGTTGATCTTCGGTCACCATCTGACTTATCAAGAACAACTATGACATTACAAGATTTTTAACCTCCATGATAACTAGAACCTAACCTCAAACAAGATGTCCTTTGTTGTTACATGTGTCTTCTGAATCACGAGAGGTAGAGGAAATCAAAATAAACAACTGAAGGGGCGCCTGGGTGGCTCAGTGGGTTAAGCCTTTGCCTTCGGCTCAGGTCATGATCTCGGGGTCCTGGGATCGAGCCCCACATCGGTCTCTCTGCTCAGCGGGGAGCCTGCTTCCTCCACACTCTCTCTCTGCCTGCCTCTCTGCCTGCTTGTGATCTCTCTGTCAAATAAATAAATAAAATTTAAAAAATAAATAAATAAATAAACAACTGAAAATACATGTGTGTTCTCTATGAAGTCTAAATGGCCAAACTACAGCCAGCAGGTAAGGAAAGAAATCTGGCCTGAAATTAAAAGGAAAAGAACCCACAGCTAAAAATATGCATTAAAGGGGCGCCTGGGTGGCTCAGTGGGTTAAGCCGCTGCCTTCGGCTCAGGTCATGATCTCAGGGTCCTGGGATCGAGTCCCGCATCGGGCTCTCTGCTCGGCAGGGAGCCTGCTTCCCTCTCTCTCTCTCTCTCTCTACCTGCCTCTCTGTCTACTTGTGATCTCTCTCTGTCAAATAGATAAATAAAATCTTTAAAAAAATATATATATATGCATTAAATTACACTCCCTTCTCCAAAACAAAACTATTACTGTATGCTTTCTAGAGCACTATTACAATTTTACAATATTATCTTTACAATATTACAATATTATCTTTAATACCATTTATTTGTTGAGCTAATTATTTACTGACCATGCATTATAACCCAATCACTGGACAAGGTCCCAGGGAAATGTTTGTGACTAAAACAGACATAAACCTTGCATTCACATAGGAAAGACTGAACATGCATGTGAAGACTAATGTCTTCTACTACATGCATAAAAATATAATTAGTGTTATTAAAGATGGTATCAGAACATACAATGGGAACTAACTCCAATAGGAGGATAAGGGGAGGATCAGGGAATTTGCAAGGTTTCTACGGTAAGTTTAAGTCATCATCAGGCCAGAACAATTCCACTAGTTGCTTATAAAGGCTCATGGTTGATTTGTTGAGTTTTGGGACCCACAGCTCCCACAACATAGCAAGATCTCCCACTAACATATGTTTAAACACAGAGTTTCTTCTGCCTGGAATGCACAACCCCTCACCCTTCACACATTCTTCATAGCATCAAGCAACCTTTGCAGGGCCCAGTCCAGCAAGTTAAAGTTCTGGGCTTCTGTCAACAAATCAAGATGCTCCTCAGACCACTTTAAAAGGTTTATGTTCCCTCCACTGGAGGCCAAGCTCTCTGAGAAAGTGGACTATGGCTTTCACTCATCTGTTTCTTCTTTCTAGCCCTAGGACATAGCCTGGCACAAAAGAGGTGTTTTATAATGAACAGCACATCCCTTAATGGTGTCTTGCTGAGAATTGGTAGTTTTACTTCAAATCCACAATATTAACACTTTTGTATAAAAAGTATAAGACAGGGGCGCCTGGGTGGCTCAGTGGGTTAAGCTGCTGCCTTCGGCTCAGGTCATGATCTCAGTGTCCTGGGATCGAGCCCCGCATTGGGCTCTCTGCTCAGCAGGGAGCCTGCTTCCTCCTCTCTCTCTGCCTGCCTCTATGCCTGCTTGTGATCTCTCTCTGTCAAATAAATAAATAAAATCTTAAAAAAAAAAAAAAGTATAAGACAGCTTGACAGAAAATAAGCAGTATATTTCAACTAATATCTGAAGTCCTAAAGAACTGGCTTATAGCTTCTGTTTATCAGCTCCTCTTTTCCTAGGCAAAAAAGGTACCCAAATTCATGATACTGGTTTTTTTCTCACCCCTCCACAAACCATATTGGGTTATGAAGCCCAGTTAACAAACCAATCTTTTTCCTGATAGTGTCTTTCTGGCTTAATAATTAATTCCTATTTGGAATCTCAATCCCTACTCATATCCACGATGCCTCTTTAGTCTTTTTAAAGAAGACACCTACAATTTTTGGTATAAGACATCATTTTAAAAAACTAAGTAACAAAAGAAATTGCACATAACAATTTTTGGTATAAGACATCATTTAAAAAAACTAAGTAACAAAGAAATTGGACATGACACAGTCTCAGTCTGATTGTACTTTTTACCTAGTGTGACTAGGATTGACTCCTAGTGTGACTTAGTTATAAAGTATTTTATTTTTTTTATTTTATTCTTAAAGACTTATTTGAGAGAGAGCACACCCATGAGTAAGAGGGGCAGAGGGAAAAGGAGAGAGAATCCAAAGCAGACTCTGTGCTGAGCCTTACGTGGGGCTTGATCTCACAACCCTGAGATCATGACCTGAATTGAAATCAAGAGTTGGATGCTTAACCAACGGTGCCACCCAGGTACCCGTAGTTACAAAGTATTTTAGATAATTACCCTGCAACTTTTAACAGCAACTAGGACACCCACACTTTAACAGTTCTAAAAAGTAAAAATCCTCAACCTAGTTAATAGCATTTAATTAATCCCTAGAGCATTTACTCTGAGAATCTTCTTGATTTGGCAAATACCAAAGTAATTAAAGTTAGGTGTAATGTTTCCATCTAAAAATTGATCAAGATATATGGATAAAACATAAGGACCATTAAATATAAGAACAATTTTACTGTGATTAAGACCAACACAATTCAACTTCCTCCTCTTCAGGGAAACCCTGCTTAAGCCACTGCATACCTACACCTCTGATTACTACCCTTTTTTATTAAGCAGCTATGAGATAAGATCCTAAAAAATAGAAAAGGTAAGATAAAGTCCCTGCTAGGAGAAGCTTAAGATCTAGTAAAGGAATTCCTATCTAAGGAAAGAATATCTCATTATGGTAATAACTTATCTTCATTCAGTCATCAAACATTTATTGAAGCCTATTACAAATCAGGCTCTATGTTTGAGGGTGCAAATACAAGACACTCCATACAGAGAAAAAGATATATAGACAAGAAAGGGGCAATGAAGCTCTGTAATGGTTATAGAGGAGTGTACAGAATAGTACATGGCAGTACACATACAAAACACACACACAAAAAAAAAACTCCTTAATTGGGAGAAGAGAATATCATAAAAAGCTTCATAGAGGAGGCAATGTTTAAGTTGTCTCAATTAATTAATAGCAAATAATAATAAAGACACTGAATGTGAAAAGTAATACAGCCTAGGAGCTAAACAAAAGTACAAAACCAGCATGGCACGTTCAAGAAAAAGTCATTAACTATTATTAAACAAGTACAGAACAGGATTCAAAGAATGCAGCAGGAAAAGAGAATATTGGAGAGAAAACAAGCCCACAGAAAGCCTTCTGTGCCATACTAAAAAGGGTGGACTTTACTACAGGAGTTAGGAAGTTGAGGGGTTTAAGTCAGAAAAATAGTGATCTGACCTCAATTTTGAAATGTCTGAAATTTAGAAATGATTTTAGTATGGAGGATGGAGTAGAAGAAGAAAGGGATATAGGTCAGATTATAACATAAGATGGCAAGGATTATAACAAAAAGGTTAGAGAAAAGGTACAAACACAAAAGATATTAACTATTGAATCTTAAGAATTTTATCACAATAGTGGGCACAAAAGGAGAGTACAATATTTAACTGGAATAATTGGATGAGTAATTGAGTAAGCGATTAAATGTAGAAGATGAAAGAGAAAATAGGGTTCAAAATTTCAGGCTGTCTGATCTGACAGAGAGTAATACCTTTAACTGAGGGCAAACATTGTATCTGGAAAAAGAGATGATGAACTTAGCATGTCAACCTGACTTTGTGGTACCTATAGAGGGTACAGGTAGGGATGTTTACTAGTCATGTAAAGAAGTCCAAAATGCAAGGACAACATTTCAATGGAGATGATGATTTTGGACTTGTCAGCACAGAGATAATCATCAAATGTTCCACCAAAAACAGTTGAGGCCACCTAGGGAGATGTAGAACAAGGAGAAAAGGGCTAAGGGCACTGTCCAGAGGATCACCAACATTTAAGGAATGAACAGAAGAAAAAAAGAGAGAGAGAGAGAGAGAGAGAAGGCTAAGAATGTATAACCCAAAAAGAAAGAAAAGAACTGGAAGAGAATTTTTAAATGAGAGTGACAGTAGTGTCAAATTGCACAGATAAGAAAGAAAATCTGAAACCTAAAAAGAATGATTTGACTTAGTAGTTTACAGATTTGGTCACTTTTGCCAGAGCAGTTTCACAATGCAAGATGAGGAACAGACAAATGACTACAATGAGTAAAAGAGTAAAAAAAGATAAAGGAATGAAGTCAGGAAACATCACCCATTCTTTCAAAGACAAAAAAGAAAAAGGCAATTGTTTTTGGTGTTTTGTTTTGTTTTTTTTCCTAATTTTGTGGTCTCTTTTCTGTTTCTAAGACACAGGGAAAGAGTTAAAAGAGAAAGTTAAAAATTTTTTTTTAAAAATGGCGGGGCCAACAGCTAGAGCAAACGCACATAGGATACAAGATCTAGGTAGACATTGGTCCCATTATAAGACTTGGAATGTTAGACAAGAAGACAAGGCAGATGTTCTGATTTATAGGTGAGCTGCAAAGAAGGTGGCAGCTTAACAGGCGCACTGTCCAGGGCTCTAGGCCCAAGAACACCGAACACTGCAACTACAGAAGCCACAGTGATTGTAGGTCCCATGAGCTCACCTTAGTAAGGACTGGTGGAACCTGTAGGGTATGGAAATTGTACTTGCAGCTGAATGGTAGCAGATAAAGTAGGGACCAGGCCTTACTAAATGTTATGAGCACACAGGAAAACTGCCCAATACAAATAATTTCAAAAATGTAAGTATAATGAAATCCCTACAACATATAATCAGTAGTTTAATTAAAAGATTCATTTTTCAAATTCTCAGCATCTAGCACAGTGTCTGACATAAAAGACAACAGTAGATACAAATGGATGATGTTCTAGGGCTAGCTCGGGCCAAAATCCCAAGAGACTGGAAAATCTGTAGAAGGCAGGCACTGCAGTATCCCCATGACTTGAACAAGAAACTCTTCTTTTTATGGGGCCAGGAGAGTGGAAAGACCTAACTGTTCGTGCTGAAGACATGAAAGGACAATGTGGGCTGCCTGGGTGGCTCAGTGGGTTAAGCCTCTGCCTTCAGCTCAGGTCATGATCTCAGGGTCCTGGGATCGAGTCCCGAATCCGGCTCTCTGTGAGGCAGGGAGCCTGATTCCTCCTCTCTCTCTCTCTCTCTGCTTGCCTCTCTGCCTACTTGTGATCTCTCTCTGTCAAATAAATAAAATCTTTAAGAGAAAAAAAAAAGGACAATGTTATTGTGAGGGGCCTTAATGATAACAACTAATTTTTATCAAGAATGGTATGTGCAAAAAAAAAAAATGGTATTTGCATCAGCAAAGGAAACAGTCAACAAAACAACGAGCCAACCCATGGAATGGGAGAAGATACTCGGAAACAACACTACAGAAAAAGGGCTGATATCCAAGATCTATAAAGAACTACTCAGGGCACCTGGGTGGCTCAGTGGGTTAAAGCCTCTGCTTTCAGCTCAGGTCATGGTCTCAGGGTCCTGGGATAGAGCCCTGCATCCGGCTCTCTGCTCAGCAGGGAGCCTGCTTCCCCCTCTCTCTCTGCCTACTTGTGCTCTCTGTCAAATAAATAAATAAAATCCTTAAAAAAAAAAAAAAGAACTCCTCAAACTCAACACCCAAAAAGCAGATAATCATGTCAAAAAATGGGCAGAAGACATGAACAGACACTTCTCCAAAGAAGACATACAAATGGCTAACAGACACAAGAAAAAATGTTCACCACCATTAGCCATCAGGGAGATTCAAACCAAAACCATATTGAGATACCACCTCACACCAGTTAGAATGGCCAAAATTAACAAGACAGGAAACAACAAGTGTTGGAGGGGATGTGGAGAAAGGGGAACCCTCTTACACTGTTGGTGGGAATGCAAGTTGGTGCAGCCACTTTGGAGAACAGTGTGGAGACTCCTTAAGAAATTAAAAATAGAGCTTCCCTATGACCCTGCCATTGCACTACTGGGTATTTACCCCAAAGATACAGATGTAGTAAAAGAAGGGCCATCTATACCTCAATGTTCATAGCAGCAATAGCTACAATTGTCAAACTGTGGAAAGAGCTAAAACGCCCTTCAACAGATGAATGGATAAAGAAGATATGGTCCATATATACAATGGAATATTACGCCTCCATCAGAAAGGATGAATACCCAACTTTTGCATCAACATGGATGGGACTGGAGGAGATTATGCTGAGTGAAATAAGTCAAGCAGAGAAAGTAAATTATCATATGGTTTCACTTACTTGTGGAGCGTATGGAATAACATGGAGGACATTAGAAGAAGGAAAGGAAAAGTGAGTTGGGGGAAATTGGAGAGGGAGATGAAGCATGAGAGACTGTGGACTCTGAGAAACAAACTGAGGATTTGGAAGGGAGGGGGGTGGGGGAGAATGGGTGAGCCTAGTGGTGCGTATTAAGGAGGGTGCACGTATTGCATGGAGCACTGGGTGTGGTGCATAAACAATGAATCTTGGAACACTGAAAAAATAAAATTTAAAAAAAAATGGTATGTGCATGGTACTATCATATCTTAACCTCATGACAACATATTAGAAGTATATTTATTCTCTTTTCAAAGATGAAGAAACTGAGGTTTGTAGACATCACATAACTTGTCCAATTTCATATGAATATTACAGGACCAAGACCACTAAACTCAGGTCAGTGCCACTCAGTATGGAATATAGTGGTAGTAGTAGTGGTAGGAGCAAGAGGAAAGCAGTAGCAAAGTGAGGCAATGTTCTAAGGATTTGACATATATTAACCTATATAATCTCTACAACTACTTTAAGAAGTAAATATGATCTCTATTTCACAAACAAGGAAACTAAACTAAACTAAACAGAGAAGGGTTAAGGAAACTAAACTAAACAGAGAAGGGTTAAGTAGCTTTCCCAAGGTAAAACAGATAGTAGTAATGGGGCTAGGATTCAAATTTAACCATTTTATTATTCAGCCCCCCCATTCTTTTCTTAACCTAACACTCAATATACCTGTGTTTTCCAAACTGCTGATCATGACATAAATTTATTAGTTTATGACAAGAAAGTTTTGTTGTAAATGAAAAGACTAAAATAAGATGGACCCCCTCCTCATTTCTTTCCCAGTACCTTCACTAGTGCTGGATGAGGTGGCTGAGATCCTGGAGTTGGCAAACTGCAGGAAAAGCATTAAGTAATGGATGTGTTTAGTTCTGTAATGGGTGGGGAAGGAAACAAATTTAACAGTGGAGAAGAATTCAAGAACTTATTCATGGAGTACAAATCAGAAAATTTCTCTCTTCTTTTATAAGTTTCATAGGATAAATGTTTAAGGGTTATTCAAAGTAACTGTAAAGTAACTGTAAAGAAACAAAAAATAACTTTTTTTTTAAAGAAATCAACACTTCAGGGAAACTTCTAGAAGAATATGAGGAAAAGGTTGGGGAGTTAAGAACAGAAAGCTGAAGATGCTCACTTTAATAAGAGGAGAAAAAAACAGCCACTGAACACAAGTATGCAAAATTAAAAGAAAGGAGAAAAAAAAGAACCAGTTATCAGGGCCTTTAAATAACTGAAAACAAACAAACAATATACAAATTGCCATTTTTTTCAAGAATAACATAGTAGGAAAGGAATTCATTTTTTTAAAGATTTTATTTATTTATTTGACAGAGAAAAAGAGATCACAAGTAGGCAGAGAGGCAGACAGAGAGAGAGGGGGAAGCAGGCTTGAGCAGGGAGCCCGACGTGGGTCTCCATCCCAGGACCCTGAGATCATGACCCGAGCTGAAGGCAGAGGCTTAACCCACTGAGCCACCCAGGCACCCCAAGAAATTCATTTTTTAACAGTGAATTGTAACATGGGTAGGACTGGTATCTTAAAACAATACTTTGGGGTGCCTCAGTGCTGCATCAGTTAGAAAAACAGTAAGTTTCTTTTAAGGTTTTTTTTTTTTTTTTTTTTTTAATAATCTCTATACCCAACATGGGGCTTGAACTCACGGCTCTGAGATCAAGAGTCATATGCTCTTCCAAATGAGCCAGCCAGGCACCCCATGTATCTTAAAATAACTCTTTATGCGAACATAACTAAAGCTAAGAAAATGAAATATGAAATATAAATCAGAAGAATACTGCAAACAAAAAAGAAATTAAAGTCTCTATCTTCTAAAGAAGATACTTCTCACCATAAAGAAATTAGAGATGGCTAAGAAATCAGCAGAGGAAAATGCAAAGCAATGCTCTAAATAGGAAGATGACCCCAAAGAATACAAAAACACTAAACCAAAAGGATATATACACCCCTATATTTATTGCAGCAATATTTACAACAGCCAAATTATGGAAACAACCCAAGTGTCATCAATAGATGAATGGATAAAGAAGATATGGTGTGTGTACACAACATACCACACACGCACACATACAAGAATATTATTCAACCATAAAAAAGAATAAAATCTTGCCATTTGCCACAACTTGGAAGGAGTTAGAGAGTACAGTGCTAAGCAAAAGAAGCCAGTCAGAGAAAGACAAATACCATATGATTTCACTCATATGTGGTATTTAAGAAAATAAATGAAAAAAGGAAAAAAAGAGAGAGACAAACGAAAAGCAGATTTTTAATTATAGAGAACAAACTGATGGTTACTAGAAGGGAGATGGGAGGAGGAGGAATGGGTGAAATAGGTGATTAAGAGCACACTCATCTTGATGAGTGCTGAGTAATACAAAGAATTGTTGAATCATTATATCATACACCTGAAACAAATGTAACACTATATGTTAACTATACTGGTATTAAAAATAATTAAAAATAATAATAAATACGGCACCTGGGTGTCTCAGTGGGTTAAAGCCCCTGCCTTCGGCTCAGGTCGTGATCCCAGAAACCTGGGATCAAATCCCACATCGGGCTCTCTGCTCAGCAGGGAGCCTGCTTTCCCCTCTCTCTCTCTCTGCCTGCTTCTCTGCCTACTTGTGATCTCTGTCTGTCAAATAAATAAATAAAATCTTTAAAAAATAATAATAATAAATAAACAGGAAGATGACAAAAGAGCACTAGAAGCAGAGGTGGCTGATCCAGATGATGCAAAGAGAAGTTTTGAAAAGTAATTTGAGGAGTGCCTGGGTGGCTCAGTGGGTTAAACATCTGCCTTCAGCTCAGGTCATGATCTCAGGGTTGTGGGATCAAGCCCAGCACTGGGTTCTCTGCTCAGCAGGGAGCCTGCTTCCCCCTCTCTCTCTCTGCCTGCTGCTCTGCCTACTTGTGATCTCTCTCTCCCTGTCAAATAAATAAAATCTTAAAAAAAGAAAAGAAAAGCAGTTTGAGAAAAATCTTACGCAAAAGGAAAGATACTGAACTGGAAACTAGTCAGCTCCATTATTTTCAAAGAAGGAAATAAAGAAAATAGTAGCTATAAAATAACAACTGCAAAATTTTCAATGAGACAGGACAGATGAAGAAGACTTAATATTTTTGTAAAGAGGAAACAGGTGAAGTTCAGAGAACTCTAAAACTTCTCATTAAAGAAGAAAACAGATGGCAAAAAGATGCTAAGAGTATACACATACATGTAAGTATTCATTGTATGAAAGAGAAAAACATCAAAGAGAAACTCTGATTGATGTAACTGAGAAATCAAAATCAAAACTGTCTGAAGGTAAAAAAGCATTATCTTATTTGGGGTGAATTACAAAATAATACCAGAATGAGCCACCGTGAGGAAAAACACCAGCAAAGGAAAACAGAAGTTCTGGATTGCCTCAAAATTTTTTGATCTGAATTCCATAATCAGGCTGTAAATAAAAGATTAAAGTAGATTAAGGATTGTAAAATGGTGACAGTTTCATGTGGAGTGATTCCATTTGTGTGTGGTACTGGTCTCTGAAAAAAACAGACTCTCAGCACACATGCTGGGCTCAATCCCAGGACCTGGAGATCATGACCTAAACTGAAGGTACACACACTTAACCAAGTGAGCCACCTAGGTGCCCCTGGTACTAGTCTTATTGTCAGATCAAAAAACCAAGGCATATCACATTCAGTGGATTCAGAGTAAGAAACTTGCCTGCAATGTTTCTTAAAACCTGAAACAGTACAATAAATTATTTTATGTAAAAATTTTTGCTTTTCTAAGTGTCTCATATAAGGAAAACCAATACAGAACCTAAGATGTTTATAGCTTCAGCAGTTTCTATAATATTCAAATGAATTTCCAAAATTAATCTTGCCACATTTCACAGTCATTTTATGTTTTGGAAATTAGATTTATTGTAGTAGTAACCTAAAGTAGACTTTTCCTATTTAGTAATAAATCAATATCCTTGCTACACATACAACAAGAGTAGAACAGAATAAAAAATATCAGAAGGCATCATGGATACATACCATTTTTTTTACACGTGCAGCATGTAATATGTTCTGAACATTGTAGAATTAAAATACACAAGGATAAAACATTTTTATATAATGTCTAAGAAATTTTTTTCTGCATAGATATTCCTTAAAATGTAAAGATCTTATCAACAAGCTTCTGCATATACAGAAATCTTCATTGGCTACCACTCATCCAGAGGACTGCTCCCTTCCTTCTTCCTCTTTCCACAGTGACTGTCCCATAACCAGCTGATCTAAGAGGACACTGCCACCTTATGGCCAATGCAAAGAAATGTCTGTCTTTACACCTCTTCCTCATTCTACTTTCAAGATTGAATCCCTTTTGCCTTAAAAGGATTGTGAAGACAAGTCACCATTTTGTCTGTCTCCACTCTCATGAGTAATCCTATCCCATACAATTTCCTATTTTAGCACTATCTACAGAACTTCCTGTGATAATGGAAATGTTCTATATCTGCCTTATCCAATACTGTAGACACTAGCCATATGAGGCTATCAAGCACTTAAGAATGTGGCTTGGGTAACTAAGGAACTGAATTTTTACTTTTATTTAATTTTAACTCATTTAAATTTAAATAGCACTATGTACACAGCTAGTGGCTACTATAATGGAAAGCAAAATCTTATACACAAACATAAAAACAAAGTATTTTTCTTTCTCTCCTTCTGTCTTTTCAAATTCTTGCCTAGTTATTATTTCAGAGGATAAAAACATTTTATTTATTTTCATTCCAGTTATGAACCACAAAATGTGCCTGTGGGAGATATAGCTTGAAAAGTAGATAAACCACACCTGTCAGAATGGCTAAAATCAACAACACAAGTAACAGGTGTTGATGAGGATGTGGAGAAAAAGAAATACCCATACTGTAGGTAGGAATGCAAACTGGAGCAGTCACTGTGGAAAACAGTATGGAGGTTTCTCAAAAAGTTTAAAATAGAACTACCTTATAATCCAACAATCACACTACAGGGTATTTACCTTAAGAATACAAGAACACTAATTCAAAGGGATACATGCACCCCTATGTTTATAGCAGCATTATTTATTATAGCCAAGATATGAAAGCAGCCCAAGTGTCCATCAACAGATGAATGGATAAAGATGTAGCATATACAGGAGTCTGTGTGGCTAGGTAGGTTGAATGTCCAACTCTTGGTTTCAGTGCAGGTCATGGTCTCAGGGTCCTGGGATCGAGCCCCATGTCAGGCTCTATGCTAAGCATGGAGTCTGCTTGTCCCTCTCCCTCCCCCCAACTTGCACTCACTCTCTCTAAAATAAATTAATAAAAATCTTAAAAATTTTTTAAAAAGATGTAACAATACATACAATGGAGTATTATTCAGCCTTAAAAAAAAAATCTTGTCATTTGCACTGACATGGATGGAGCTAGAGTATAATGCTAAGTGAAATAACTCAATCAGAAAAGACAAATACCATATTATTTCCAGTCATATACAGAATTTAAGAAACAATACAAATAAGCAAAGGGGAAAAAAACAAGACAGAGAGACAAGAGAGAGAAATCAAGAAGCAAACTCTAAATTACAGAAAACAAACTGAGTGGGGGGATGGGTTAAATAGGTGATGGGGATTAAGGAGGGCACCAGTCCTGATGAGCGATGAATGATGTATGGCATTGCTGAATCATACATTGTACACCTGAAACTAATATCACACTGTATGTTAACTAACTGGAATTAAAACAAAAACTTAAAATAATGAATAAATAAATAAATCTGTTTTGTCCAGCATACTTATTTATCATTAGAAGGAAGGTTGGCTGTAATGTCCTAGCTCACCAGAACCAGAAATGGAGTCTCCTCTTACACCTTTTAGGAAACTGAAAACTTTCCACACACAAACTTATTACTCTCTCCATACGAAAAATATAAAATGGACACACAAAAAATAGATAAAACAGATAAAAACAACTTCTTAACAAGAAAAATATTTTGAAGTGGAATTAGATATAATAAATAAAAGTGATATTAACCTCTACCTTTGAAAACGCAACTCTACAGTGTACTTTAATATCAGAATTTTAGAACTAGGAAATTATAGCTCATACAGGAAACTGAGTCCAGAAAAGTTAAGAGAATTGACATTCAGAGTTGTGACTCTGTGACCACAGACCCCGCCTTCCTGACCCAGGATGGGCCCAGCAATTCTTTCAGAATCCACTCAACGACCACTTAACAACAAATTACTAGATACAAAGAACAATAAGAAACCCTGCTCCCATTCTTTCCAAGTGTCCACCTATCTCCTTAATGCTCCTCTAATAAAACTTGATTTCCTTCACATATCAATTAAAAGAATAATTTCAATTTTATTTTCTACATTTAATTACTAATAACCAATGGTATCATTTTCTATTATTTTTGGTTGACAAATATAAAATAATGCCTTTATGAGAAAAAAGCTTTCCAAGTTTGGACATTATTAAATAATTCAATTCTAAAGATATTTTTCTGCAAAAACAAGGTATGGGTTTATTTTTAAGTTTGCTCTTAAATATGCTAGCTTTAGCATATTAAGTAAGTGTTTTCTCAGAAATAACTCTCTAAACTCTAGTTATAATTACTACTTAATTATTAGCTTTGATTAAAAATAATATTAAAATATTAACCTATTTCAGGACAATAGGAATTACAGTATTGGTACAGAATACTCAAATAATATACTAACAGTACCTTCAACAAATAATTCAGACAGCAAAAAAAATGCCACAAACAATTCCTTGGTCATTCATGTATCTCAGGTCTCTAACACAATTTGATACATCACCATGAAAAATTCAAATGTTTTTTAATCTGAAGGAAACAAATTTTGCTTCTCAGTTTAGCAATTTTAGCTGATGAGTTCAAAGGGGTTAAGTGTGATAAAGGCACAAAACAAGCAATCTTAGACTACACTAAAAGAAACACAATATCTAAATCAGAAGAGTTAATGCAGACTTTTGAAGGCTCACTTTACCTCTAGCTGGAAGGACAGTAATAGTTCTTAGCATCACATTTTCCCCTTATTAAACTAACTATAAACTAGTCAGTTGGCCACAATAGGTAGATACAACTTAACATTTTACTTTTTAAATTACTTTAAAGTATTTCCCACATTACATAGTTACATTTATTATTTCAATAGCTATAATATATTACATTGAGATAATATGCTTAAATCTTTTAGCCACAAATTACTAGACCAAAGATTAAGAACATCTTTATTCTTCAATATACCACTTTTGGAGTCACCCTGACAAAATGGATATATACAGAAGAGGTAAGGGTAAAGAACCATGTTACATAATGTAAATCATTTACAAATGTTTTAGCCTAACCAACAAAATATATGATTGTTACTATCAAATAGTTTAACATATCAGAGAGGGACAGAACTAGATGGATAAAAAATAACAGAAAGGCAGTTTTCAGCTCAAAGTAAAGAAAACCTTTTAAACTATCAGAATTACTCAACAAGGTAATACACTACCACATAAAACACTAAGTTGTGGGTTGCCTGTGTGGCTCAGTTGGTTAAGCGACTGTCTTCAGCTCAGGTCATGATCCTGGAGTCCCTGGATTGAGTCCCACATCGCATGGGCTCCCTACTCAGCAGGGAGTCTGCTTATTCCTCTGACCCTCCCCCATCTCATGCTCTCTCTCTCTCTCAAATAATAAATAAAATCTTTTTAAAAACAACAACAACTGGGACGCCTGGGTGCTCAGTTGGTTAAGCAGCTGCCTTCGGCTAGGGTCATGATCCCAGCGTCCTGGGATCGAGTCCCACATCGGGCTCCTTGCTCATCGGGGAGCCTGCTTCTCCCTCTGCCTCTGCCTGCCATTCTGTCTGCCTGTGCTTGCTCTCTCTCCCTCTCTCTCTCTGACAAATAAATAAATAAAATTAAAAAAAAAAAAAAAACCAACAACAACACTAAGTTGTGCATCTGAAAACATTCGAAAACAAGCTGAATAATCACTTCCCAGAGAAAGTGCAGACTCTTACAATGGATGAGCAGTAGGACCAGATAACTTCTCATGTTTCCTTTCACTAAGCATATTCAAATATTTAATCTCCTGCCATGATTCCAGCAATGTGCTAGGTGCTAAGTATACAAAAGTTGACAAAAGAGACATGGCTTCTATGGTTTTTGCAGTTACAGTCTAGTGTAGGAGACAGAGAAAAAGAGAAAGAAGAAAAAAAAAAAAACAATGGGCAAAAGAGTAGGTTCAAATCATAAATCCTGTTGAAGGAAAACAACAAAATGCTATAGGAGAAAAACAGAAGAATGGACATCAAGGAAGGCATCTCAGTGGAAAAAGACTGAAGTTACAACCTAAAGAAAGATGAGCTAGCTAGACTTTAGTGCTCTGGCCCAATGGAAAGCCATTGAAGGTTATGAGGAGAGTGACATGATCTGATTTTCATTTCTAAAAAATCATTCTGGTTGCTTTGTGACAAGTGAATTGGAAGGGAGAAAACACAGAAGCAGGGAAATTAGTGAAGAAGCTTGGTAGGAAGGAGCCCAGATGAGAAATGATGATGGACTCTGGGCACGCTGAAGTTGGAGGGAGAAGAGTAGAAGAGTTGAAGATGCAGGCAGGGGTAAACAGGAGCTATAGCACTTGGTGATAGATTAAATGCAAGGGATGAGGAAAAAAGGAAAGAGAAATCAAGGATGACTCTCAGACTTCTGGCCTGAACAACTAATCAAATAGTGCTGCCATTTTCTGAAATGGAAAGAATGGGAGAGAGACAGATTTGGATTAAAAGGGGAAGCCAACTTAAAGTTTCTATGATTTTCTTTGGACTTTCTATCAAAAAAATCTCATTCTTCATTTTCTGCTCTTTAAAAGCCAGTCTGTGTGAGGGGAGAAATGCTATAAAGGAGACCCCATCAGTGAAAATTAAAAAAAAAAAAATTGGAATACAAATGGTAGATTATTGTTTTAGTGTTAAATTAATAAGTCTATAACTGCATGGTAGTTAATTCTTTTAATCCTTATTCTTAGGAAATACATGTAGATGTATTTAGGGGTAAACTGTCATAATATGCGCAACTTACTCTCAAATGCTTGGGGGGGTATGCATGCATTTATGTACAAAAGACCATATATATGTATACAGACATATATGCACATCCATATGTACATATAGGTATATGGAAGAGAAGAAATGATAAACAGCATAACATTTTGACAATCAATGAATTTGTATTAAGACTATTTGAGGGGCGCCTGGGTGGCTCAGTGGGTTAAGCCTCTGCCTTTGGCTCAGGTCGTGGTCTCAGGGTCCTGGGATCGAGTGGCACATCCGCTCTCTGCTCAGCAGGAAGCCTGCTTCCTCCTATCTCTCTGCCTGCCTCTCTGCCTACTTGTGATCTCTCTCTCTCTGTCAAATAAATAAATAAAATCTTTTAAAAAAAAAGGACTATTTGAATATTCTTTCTACTATTTTCATTCTTGCAATTTTCCTCTCGGTATGAAATTATTTCCAAATTTTAAAAAATATTAAGCAGTTGGTACTACACTTACCTTATTCATGATAACTAATTCTAATTCTTTTCAATCTATCTCATATGTATTTCCCCTCAACCAATCATCCTGTCTTTTCCATTATCAAGAGTAGTGTCTCCATCAGGGAGACAAGAGGCATACATAATAGCCCCACAAAGAGAGCATAACAAGAAGTGAGCTATAACAGGCTTCTTGCAATTTATAATTTCCCATGACATACAATATCTATACCTCTGCTCTCTGGGATGTACTAAGTCCTATGGCCTGATCTTTACCAGGATGCTAGATGACAGTTCTTAGGTTTTATATTTTTGCCTCTCATGTAATAGATAGCAATAAAGCTCACTAAAGAATCAGCATGTTCATATGACACCTGCCTGGATTAAGTGCTTCTCCTGTATGCTCCCATATATCTCTGGGTATAGCAATTGTCACCTTATTTTATTTTTAAAATCATTATCTACATGTGTTCTACTTTCTCTACCAGACAGGGAGCTCCTTGAGAACAAGGACCATAATATATTTGGGTTTTTTCAATTCCTAAATACTATCATAATATGTAGAAAAAACATTCAATGAAAACTAAGGAGAGGTGCCTGGGTGGCTCAGTGGGTTAAGCCTCTGCCTTCATCTCAGGTTCCTGGGATCAAGCCCAGCATCGGGCTCTCTGCTCAGCAGGGAGCCTGCTTCCCATCTCTGCCTGCCTCTCTGCCTACTTGTGATCTCTCTCTCTCTCTTTCTGTCAAATAAATAAATAAAATCTTTAAAAAAAAAACACAAAGGAGTGAAGAAATGAAAGTTACTGAAAAATCTAAATTTGGTCAGTCAATGGAAGGAACACTTCAATGACAAGGAAACACATGTCATAATATTCTAGGCAGAACTCTGTTGTTTATTATCAAAGAGTCTTTAAGTAAAATTATGTGAGGTAAGAATATTCAACTTAAACATATTAAAAACTAATCATTTTACAGTAAAAGGCAGCATTTTTTACATGCTACAATTAATCTTGCCAAAGAATATATGATTAAATGAAAATATGCAGAATATCAAATGCTTAAAATAGACTTCTGAACTTGTAAAATTAACAAAACTTAGTTAAGTCCTTAGTAGGGCCTGACCTTCTTTTAACACTTAGAAAGGGCAGAACCCAGAGATTCAAATCCAAACATAATTCAAATCTCCTTCCAGTCCCTCAGACGTTAGCTCTTCCTCTGTTTCAAGCCTAGTACTGTTTTTAGATCTATTTGTGGCTTGCATTATGTCTCTCCTGCACTCATGAGAGCTTCCTGATACTTGGCACATCATCCTTGTGTGCTGCCCAATGTTACTGTTCTGGACTCATCTTGAGTTGCCCAAATCCTCCAGCCCCATCTAGAGAATAGGAGGCAGCGGAGCTCAGCCATTAGATCCCTGGCAATGGTGAGTGAGTGCCTCTAACCATCCTCTCTTCTGCCTTTTCCTATTAATGAAAGAAAGAATATAGTGTCTCCTACCCAGCTGGGTACTCTGTCTACATCCTTGCTACTTTTCTAGATCCCTTTAGATTTTCCTAACTCATAGAATATAATGCACATGTCAATTTTCTTTTGGGGTGAGGGGTGGACAGAAGGAGAGGGAGAGAGAGAATCCTAAGCAAGATCCACACCCAGCCCAGAGCCCAAAGCAGGGCTCGACCTCACAACCCTGAGACCATGGCTGAAATCAAGAGTTACATATTTAACTAAGTGAACCACCCAGGTGTCCCATACATGTCAATTTTTAATAATTCTCAAATTCATCCTGTCTCCTCCAACACCACTTAATCTAGACTCTTATCATCTCTAGCCAGCTTCCCAGCATGTTTCCTTAATTCCCTACCTTCAGCTTCTTCCCCTTAATCCACCCTTTATGCTTTTCCCAGACTTAACATTTAAAATTATCAACCTGATCATGTCACTCTTCAACTTAAAATCCTTCAATGGCTCTCAAAAAAAAAAAAAAAAAAGTGCCTTAAATGGTACTAACAACAGCAGCTGGTACCTACTGAGCACTTGTGTACCAGGTACCTACATTACCTCATATAAATCTCACAACAATCCTACAACACAGGTATCTTTATTATTCTGATTTTGCAGATTTAAGGAAATTGAAACATGGAGAAATGACATAATCTGTCCACAGACACACAGATAATAAGCAAGTACAGCTAAGATTACAAAGGCCTTCCAAATATGGCTATGGTATTCTTTTGCAGCTGTTCTCTCCTACCACTACCCAACAAACCCTGCCTTCCACTCATGCCAAACCACCCAAGGATTCATTCCCATACCATGATCTTTCAGAACTCCTTCCCAGAGTACACAATACTCCCCTGGCTCAAAATGCCACTCTGATCTACCTTGAGAACTCTCTCTGAAGGCTTTATCCTTTCTTTCCACTATAGAGGAACTCCTAGGCAGAACAGTATAAGCCAAAATGATACACACACCCCAACTTCAAAATGCTACAATACAGAATGCTCGAATAGATTTTCCAAGGTAACTTCCAAGTGAGAAGCTAGTGCCAGCCTCATAGACCTGAAATCCACTGGAAAATTAATAGAGATCAACAATACAGTAACAACAAAAGCTAATTAAAAATACACTTAATAGCTTGACAAAATATCTGCAATATATAAAATTCCATTTTTTGAAATTTATGCTAACTCATTCAGAATATAAGGGACTCAAGCACATTATCTAAAATTTATATTAAAAAAAAGGAAAAAAGAATATAAAGGACTCAAGTTTTAAAGTACCTTCTTTTGCAAATGTGACTTTTTAAAATGTTACAAGCAAGACAAATTCTATCTAAAATCTATTAGCAAAGCAAGAAAAAATTAAAAAAAAACAACTAAAGAGCTCTTTTTTGACTATATCTGAATTCAGAAAATAATGATTGAATACTAATGAACTTGTGCTTATGAAATATATTAGAAGACAAAGAGGTAGTGAGTATGGTACCACATCTGTAGCATCAGCACATTAGCCCAGTATCTTCCAGGAACATGCAAGAATGATATCAGGAGTCCCTCCTGGGTATTAACTGATGGTTAAACAATATCTCTTCAAAGTACTACTCAAATATATTAGCTTATAATTCCCCACACTAAAGCTCTCAGTTTTGTCTTTTCGCAGTCTCAACATCCTTCTGTAATTAACTGCTCTTTAACTGGCATTTGGATACAAAGCACCAAGTGTTACTTTCAAACTTAAAAATCTCTTTTCTAGTTCATTAAGAAAAGGTCCTATAAGATCATTTCTGGCACTTGTTCCAGCCAGGCTTCTGTCTCCCTATATTTTTCATTGCTTTTTCCCCTTAACCCTTAGAAAAAATATTCTTAATCCTTACATAAATTTCTTGTACAAAGCATAAATAATTTCTTAACAATACCATTTTATAGAGCTATTAGGAAATTGACCTTTAATGAATACACAAAGATTAATCCATGGTGAGGTGCTACTCTAAGGTAGCAGGCTCAAAATTATTTTGCTTCTGGCATTCCTCCAGAATATAATCAAGATGAACTTCTTATACAATAACTAAAATCAGGCAGAAGACTTACTTTAAGGAGACTTTTTACAGTGGTCTGCTCAGGTTAATAGAGCCTGGCCCAGGGTAACAGTAAAGGGAATAGAGAGGGAACATCTCCAACAGCAGGACTTCCCAGCTAATGGAAAATGAGGGATAGGAGATTAGAAGTCAGAATGATTCCCAGGTTTATAATTTGACTAACTGAGGAACTGGAAGCATCATTAACCAAGACAGGAAAATGAGATGAATACATGAATCTGGAGAAAAATACGTGGTTAATTTTTGATGTTTTTAAGTTTCAGGTTTTCTGCTAGACAATCAGGTGGGCATTCTAAGTAGCTCACCTAAGGACTAGAGTGCTCAAGATGAAAACAGGGCTGAAGAAATGAATTCAAAGGAGATAATGAAAAACAGCATGTGTTCCAAGAAAGCATGACAGAATGAAGATAAAGAGGTCAGACTGAAAACATGGGAAACCTGAGCCATTTAGGAATGGGGTTGGTAAAGACAGCTGAGAAAAGAAGAATAGGGAAGAATAGGCGAGAAGGAGAAAGGAGAAACAGGAGTGATGTCATGAAGACAGAGAGGGTGTTACAAACATGGGCATGATCATCTAAAAGGTTCACACTAGATTTAACAACTAGGAACTACACCCAAGTACAGATACAATTTCAGTAAGTAGAAGAACCAAGAGTAACAACACTGTAGGGATGGCAGAATAGCTCAAACAAGGCAAAAAAGGAAAAGTATGAAGCATGTTTGGAATAGAATGTAAAAGAGTTTTGCTGGAATGGAGAGTTCATGTTGCAGAAGAGAAGAAAGGAAGTCTGAGCCAAGGCCTTTGCATTCCAGATTGTATTCTATTTTGGATTTTATTCCACAAGCAGGAAAAAGAAAGACTGGTAGCTTTTTTTTTTCTTTTAAAGACAATGAATCAATCTGATGGCAGCATTCATGATGAATGGGAATGACAAGAGAGTTAAGGTAAGATAAACTATTAAGCAGTCTTAAAATTATCTAGGGCCTGAAAGAGGTTGGTAGCAGCCAAAGTAAGAATTAAAGAGTACATAAAAAAGAGAAATTATCTACTCCCAAGGTGCCCTAGATATTTCACTATTACTATACCAATCACGTACAACAATAACCTGTGGACTGAGACCTTCTCTTATTCAGCCTCTCATCATGAATACTAACAAATCAGAACAAGGGAAGTGGCCAAAAAATGTTTGTTGATTTAGAATTGAACTCAGTAATGAAAAGATACAGAAGTGAGACTTAAAAATACTACACAGAAACTTAAGTAACTTACAAGATGATACTACAGAAAATACTAGTCAAAGTCAAGATCAGGTTCAGACAATGAGTTTAAATGTTTCTGGTAGAGAGGGTGAGTAAGGATAACCAAATATAAATATCAAAGAGAAAAAATCAAAACAGAGGGAAAATATTCAGATATTCAGACAAAAAAAAAGATTTGAGATATATAATGAAATCAACAAATCTCATTAATTGCCCAGAAGAATAAATATTTAATAAAATTTAACTTCCTAATACATTTTGTATGTGACTCTCTTTAAGAATGCTATCTGGCGGGGGGGGGGGGGGGGGGCGCCTGGGTGGCTTAGTGGGTTAAAGCCTCTGCCTTCGGCTCAGGTCAGGATCCCAGGATCCTGGGATCAAGCCCCACATCAGGCTCTCTGCTCAGCGGGGAGCCTGCTTCCTCCTCTCTGTGTCTCTGCCTGCCTCTCTGCCTACTTGTGATCTCTGTCAAATAAATAAATAAAATCTTAAAAAAAAAAAAAAAAGAATGCTATCTGGGGGTAGCTGGGTGGCTCAGTTAGTTAAGTATCATTACCATTACCTTCATCATTACCAAGACCATTACCCTTCAGCTCAGGTCATGATCCCAGGATCCTGGAATCAAGCCCCGCATTGGGCTCCCTGCTCAGCAGAGAGCCTGCTTCTCTCTCTCTCCCTCTGCCTCTCCCCAGATTGTGCTTGCTCTCTCTCTCTCTCTCTCTTGCTTACTCTCTTTCTCAGTAAATAAATCTTTAAAAAAAAAAAAAAAAAGAATTGCTCATTTGTATAATCTTTATAAATTAAACTGATGTAAAAAGTCCAACCAAATGGGTCAATCAAAACTGGGTCAGTGTTGAATAATCATCTGCCTTACTCAATCATTAATTCAACAAAAATGTATTGAGTGACTATAAGTTTGGTGTTGAGGCAAGGGAGACCAGTCATGACAGCAAACAGAGTAAAGTACAGCAAATATTACAACAAAATACCTGCAAATGTTACGGGAATACAGGTAACAAAAAATACAATGGAAGAAGGGTAAAGGAGACATGGTAAAAATATGCCTAGAAGCTTTTCTAGAAGAGGGGACTTATTTGGATTTTTATTTTTACTTTATTTTTATTTTTAAGATTTTATTTATTTATTTGACAGAGAGAGAGATCACAAGCAGGCAGAGAGGCAGGCGGGGCTTGGGGGGGGCAGGTTCCCCACTGAGCAGAGAGCCTGATGTGGGGCTCCATCCCAGGACCCTGAGACCATGACCTGAGCCAAAGGCAGAGGCTTAACTCACTGAGCCACCCAGGCATCCCCTTATCTGGATTTTTAAAAAGATGAACTGATTTAGCAAAGTAGTTAAGGAATTGGATGGTATTCTGGAAAAAAGGGATATTATGTGCAAAAGCATAGAAATGTCAAAGAACATCGGAACATGGAACCATGACAGAAGATAAGGGGCACATCAAGGGAAGGACTTTCTGTACACAGACAGCAAATCGACCATTACCCTGTGATAAGAAACATCAAATATGCATTAGAACCCATAAGGAGCATTCTAAATCCCCTGAAGCAGAGTGCAGGTGTAGGCAGGAGGTGGACAAGAAGCAAAAAAAAAAGGTGTCTGACTTCCACAGACAACAGAAAGCCACAAAAGATTTTTAAGCAACAATAAGACCTTATCAGATCTGTGTTTCAGAAATTCAAAAGTCAGTAGTATGGACAAGTGGCTAAGGAAAGAAAATCTGGAGGGAGACCAATGAAGATTAAAAAGCGATTTCAGTTAATGCTTCAGCACTAAATATTGACAACTACTTACTCAAACATAAATGAACCACAGGAGGAGGCATATAAAGTAATGTAACTGTAATATGGGCTTTCAACATAAGTTTCTGAACACACCTCAAACATCAACTCAATATCAGAAGCAATTACAGAAAAAGCGTGGTCAGGTACATTAGAAAAAAAGGAAAAAGGATGGCCATCAAATCTTTCTCTTAAAAATACTTCACTTACGTTTTTAAAAGTTTTTTTTATTAAATAATTTTTTTTTCCTTTTTTAAAAAGTACTTAACAGTAAAACTACCATATTGGACAAAGATTACCAAAACAGAATTTAGAACTACAGGGAAAACACTGTGCAAAACTGCTGAGAACGATAAACAGGGAGAAGTTACCAGACAAAAATAGGTTAGCAAAAAAACAAAAACAAAAAGCCCAAAAAACAAAAAACCAAAAAACACAATCTTTGTTACTTACATATAAAACTATTTTTAAACTGATAAAAATTTGCCAAATTGGAGGTAGGAGGTGTTCTTTAACACCTCTCCCCTAGCCGCTGTCTTAATATGAAAGAAATAGGTCAATACATAAGGACATATATATATATGTGATAATAACAGGCCCTGCGTTCGCAGATTAGGATTAAATTAATTTCTATTATTTTCAAAGAAATAGCTCCTTAATTTTTTTCTCTCCACTGGATCATTACATCAGCTATAAATATTTTTGTATTTATTCAAATATATTAGAAAAGCACCCATCTTTAAAAAAAAAAAAAATAACAATTCCTTGACTCCACATCCCCTCTAGCTATCGCCCTTTCTCTTATCTTCAATTTATAGCAAACTCCTTGAAAGAATTAGTTGTCTCCAGTTCTTCTCCCACAGTTCTCTCTTAAACCCCCTCCAATAAAGTTTTCATCACCACTAATCCACCAGGAACTTGTTACAGTCACCAATGATTTTCGTATTGCTAAATCTAACCGTCATATCCCTAGTCTAATAACATCTGACACAGCTATTCATTCACTCCCTCCTTCTTAAAACATTTACTTGGCTTCAGGGATACCATTCACTCTTAATTCTCCTCCTTCTTCATGGAGTGCTTCTTACTCTTATTCTCTTAGCTCTAGCTCATTACAGAAACCTAAGGCAAAATCTTTGGGCTTCTTCTCCAGCCACAACTCCTTCCTAGATTATCCTAATCAGTTCCTAGGGTATTAAACACTATGGCTATGTCAGTGACTGGAAATATGTTATCTTCAGCCCAGACCTCTGGCCTGAATCGCAGACTCATGTATACCTCGTTGTCTGGACAATTATCTCCACTTGAATTGCTAACTTAACACATCCAAATTAAGCGCATTATTTCCCACCTGCTTTTCCTGAAGTCTTCCCCAGCTTGGTAAATGGCCACTCCATTCCTCTACCTGTTCAGGACAAAACCAACAAATGGCCACATCCAATCCACCATCAAATGCTGTTGGCTTTGCTTTCCAAATGTATACAAATTTTAAGTGCTTCTCCCAAACCCTGCCAAAAATCACTATGATCTCCCACCTTGAATTGCTGCTGGAGCCTCCTGAACAATCTCATTATACCTAGTCTTGGATATTCTCTACATAACTGTTGAGAGGTCTATTTAAATTTTTTTTAAAGATTTTATTTATTTATTTGATAGACAGAGATCACAAGTAGGCAGAGAGGCAGGCAGAGAGAGGGGAGGAGGCAGGCTTCCCACTGAGCAGAGAGCCCGATGCGATCCCAGGACCCTGGGATCATGACGTGAGCTGAAGGCAGAGGCCTTAACCCACTGAGCCACCCAGGCGCCCCGAGAGGTCTATTTAAAACAAGTCAAAAAGCTTTCAGTGCTTCCCTCTTTCACAGTGAAAGCCAAAGTCCTACTGGCCTACAAGGCCATATATGATCACTCATGTACCCCTCCCCCAGCACCACCTGTGGCCCCCCCACACCTCATCTTCCACTAATTACTCCCCTCAGTGTGCATTTCTACTTGCCACTTCTCCAACAATACAAGCATGCTTCAGCTATAAGATATTCGCACTCACAGACTATGGACTCTGAAAAACGATCTGAGAATTTTGAAGGGGTGGGGGGTGGGAGGTTGGGGGCACCAGGTGGTGGGTATTGTAGAGGGCACGGATTGCATGGAGCACTGGGTGTGGTGCAAAAATAATGAATACTGTTATGCTGAAAAAAAATAAAAAAATTAAAAGTAAAAAAAAAAAAAAAAAAAAAAAAAAAAAGATATTCGCACTCACTTCATCTTCCTCATTCTCTCCCCTAATACCTGCACAAATTAGATCACTATCTCACTTCTTCCTTAGAACTGCTCAAATACCATTCTTCACTGTAGCCTTCTCTAACCATCTTATATAACACAGCAGTATCCCCCTTGCATGCTGCCTTATTCTGCTTTTCCTCCAAGCACTATAATAACCCACATATTATATATACATTTATTTATTTTCTGTATCTTGTCATTAGAATGAAAGTTCCACAGGGGTAAAAAATGTGTTCTCTTCACTGCACTATTACTAACAAGGGCTCAGTGGGTATTTCTTGAATGGATGGATAGCATAAATCTGGAAAATCTAGACTCAGTATTTCCTCTGAAAGCCTGGGTTGAGGGTTTTATACAGCAGAACTTCTCAGGGCCTGGGAAAATGCTAACAGCCAAAAGCAATCATGAAATGAAGAAAATAAATCTGAGGAATTTTTTTTAAATAAAAATAAAAGGAAAAACAAGGGAAAAAAAAAAAAAGGCACCTCTGCTTCCCCACTCCCTGGATATATCTCCTATAACCTGGCCTAGGAACTAGACCAAAACATCACCAGACCCATTCTATACTTAAATAGCTGTTACAAATAGTTCCTGCTTTTCTAAACCATGATTGTCAGAGAAAACTGTAACTGCCAACCCAACACTGGCTGCCAAGACATAATGGTCAGAGAAAGCTCTCAAATTTCCCCAAAGCACTCAGGCTGCAACCAAATATCATTAATATGATGACAACAAAACTCAAAGTACCTCCTGGTGTCTGCCTGAGTTAGCTGTCCCTAGTGTATTCTCTAGGGGCTCTGTCATCAAGATTATGGTCTTGGTATGGGGGCAGGGGTATATTTGAGGAAGCTGAGGGGAAGACAGAGAGAGAAAGGAAGAAGAGAGGGAGGGGGAGAGAAGAAGAGAGGAAAAAGGAGAGAGAGGGAGGAAAGGGAGAGAGAGGGAGGAAAGAAGGGAGAGAGAGAATGGAATGGGAATTAATTCAAAGAAACAGGGCCTAAATTTATTTTTTGTATTTTAAAGAGAGATAGGCCTACTTGTGATCTCCGTCTGTCAAGTAAATAAAAAAAATTTTTTTTAAATAAATAAATAAATTGGGGCGCCTGGGTGGCTCAGTGGGTTAAGCCACTGCCTTCGGCTCAGGTCATGATCTCAGAGTCCTGGGATCGAGCCCCACATCGGGCTCTCTGCTCGGCAGGGAGCCTGCTTCCTCCTCTCTCTCTGCCTGCCTCTCTGCCTACTTGTGATCTCTCTGTCAAATAAATAAATAAAAATCTTAAATAAATAAATAAATAAATAAAATAAACATTTAAAGAGAGGTAGGGAATGGAAAGCATCTACTAAGATATATCACATTACAAAAGGACCAAAACCCTGAGACATCCAGCATTCCTCAGCTAAAAAGCGGTCTTGCATCTCCCATTCCCACACACAAAATTGAAGATATGGGGTAGGGGGCCATGACAAATTGGACAGTTAGGAGCAGTGACTGTGGTGAAGAGTGTGGTAACAATTACAGAAAAGAAGGGAAGAGAAAAGTAATCATTCATTTTTTTTTCTCTTTTCCCCTTACTGTACTTACCAAGTACAGAAACCAGCCAGATGAAAACTGGGAAGAAGGCAGAGAGTGAAGAGTAAGGATGCTCTGAAGCAAATAAAAGCAGAAGAAATCAAACACAAATTCCTTTTCTAAATGGCTCTTTGCAAACCAGTCATATGGGGCACCTGGGTGGCTCCGTGGGTAAAGCATCTGCCTTCAGCTCAGGTCTTGATCCCAGGATCCTGGGACTGATCCCTGCCTAGGGCTCCCTGCTCAGCAGGGGGCCGGCTTCTCCCTCTCCCCCTGCTTGTGTTCCCTCTCTCGCTGTCTCTCTCTCTGTCGAATAAATTAATTAAATATTTTAAAAAGAAAGAAAGAAAACCAGTCATACGAAGTAAGTTACTTGGAACTGACCAAGGAAATTTAAAACAAGCTCCCAAAACTTAGATAACTAAGAGCTGTACAAAGAGAACTGTACAAAGAGAACAGAGATGCTTAATTATTTGGAATGATGGTCCTGGGGCATTTTTAAGATCAACAATCCTCCAAGATGACCCGACTATATTCAAACTGATCAAGATGGAAAAGTAAACAGGTGAAAAACTCCAGCTTTCACGCATCCAGTCTTTAAGAATCCTCTGTCTTCTCAAGGGTTCTAAATTTCAAAAGAATCAGAAGTCTTAAAAGCCAGAGAAGTAACTGGGGGAACACTGAAAAGCAATCAGCTCCGCAGAGAAGAGCTGAAAACTCAGATTACACCTAACATACTCTGATTTGTCAACTCACTTAAAAAGGAAGGAGACTTCTGACTGGTTGCTCTCCAGAGGGTATGTCACATCCCAGCATCAGCACCAGTAGCAAATGTTAGAAGCTTAAAGAAGCAGGAAACCACAGGATACTCTGAGAAAGGTATGGGAGGGAAAAGTAACAAAGACAACTGAGCTGTATATAACTGCAGGTCATCAGCATATCACACTAGATACAACAACTAGAATTGTTTGTAGCCTGAAGTAGCATTCTGTATTTACTTTTGTAAGTACTTCCCTCTCCTTAAAACTTCTCCCCAGTCTGGCACTGATTGTTCTCCCTGCTCCTCCCTGACAGCTGCCACTTTCTAGAGCTCCTCTTCCTACAGGCACTATTTGATTTAGGTGATTTGGTATTTCCCGCCCCCAATTCAGTCTTCTAACATTTTCCTGAACTAGCTCATTCTGTATTAGATCATGCTTTCTACTCTGTCCCTATCCTTGAGAAGCACATAATCCAGTGGGGTAGGTAGATGTGTCACTAGATAAGGTGCAATACATCATAGTCAATGCCACGAAAGAAACATAATGACATGCTGGAAGTACATATTCATCTGTCATTACCCTATTTCATATTTTCCAAATCAACACTCCAGCTTCCCACACTCTTGTAAATCAGTGACTAAGTCCTGTATCTTTCCATAGTATCCCCTGATCTCCAAACCCACTTTGCATTTCAGGCTTCCTTTCTCATATGACCTATTCAACCACTTCCTATCAGAAAAAAGTTCAATATATTTCCACACCACTACATCAGCCAACTCCCTGAAAGACATATCCTATTATCCCCTTGCTTTGAAACATCTAGTATCTTTCCAATGCCTACAAGATAAAGTTCAAATCCTTAGCACAGAAATTAAGATAATACAGTTATCAAACAAAGCCTTTTAAAAGTAGGCAGACTGGGGCACCTGGGTGGCTCAGTGGGTTAAAGCCTCTGCCTTCGGCTCAGGTCATGATCCCAGGGTCCTGGGATCGAGCCCCGCATCGGGCTCTCTGCTCGGTGGGGAGCCTGTTTCCCCCTCTCTCTCTGTCTGTCTCTCTGCCTACTTGTGATCTCTCTCTCTGTGTCAAATAAATAAATAAAATATTTTTAAAAATAAATAAATAAAAATAAAAGTAGGCAGACTGAGTTCCAGTTCCACTGCTTACTAGCTGTGTTATCTTTGGCAGGTCACTTTACCTCTCTAAGTTTCCTCATTTGCAAAGTAAGGATATGAAAACAACCTACTCATGATTGTTCTGGGAATTAAGTATGCAACTTAATGACAAGTACCAGCACAGTATCCAGCATTCACTCGATGTTAACTACTACCCTGGGATATCTCATCTATCTAGAATGTCTCACTCCTCAAAGGAAGCAGATTACCAAAGTTTGACTCTCATATATTTTAGAATGATTAACAATAAGAGTTAAATCAGAAATGACCTTCTGGTTAACCATGAACCAACAAAAACTTCAATTAACCAAAGTATGCTTTCCTAACATTTTTGTTTGTTGAAACTTACTATAATTTATTTAAAAACAAGTACATATTTATTTAAAAAAAACAACTAGATTAGTTTTGTTTTGTTTCCTATCCAAGTTCAGGAAGGAAAAAAGTAGCTGCTTACCAACAGAAACTCAGATATTTTTAAGAATGTGATTCTCTAGCATACAAAATTCACATAAATTAAATTCAAACTCAATTGCATATATAATTTTCTAAAGATATATACATGTAAGAAAACAAACTCTAGAAGCTTAGGAAAATAAAAGTGTATATCAGATAGATAGTGGACTGACATTTATTCTTAGACCTCACAATCAAAAGATGAAATCACAAAAATTTTTGTAAGTCAGTGATTTTAATAATTTAGAAAACTGCCAAACCCACAATAATAACAACAAAACAGATCAGATACATATTTTAAGAGATTCATATATTCATGAAGTTAAGCGCTAATGAAAATTGGTAAAAAGTTTCCAATAAATTCAGGCGCAAGAGACAAACAATTCATACAAAGGAGAAGGTAAAACTAGAAAAATACTGCATTTGCTTTTCAATTGTGGTTAGTGATGTTAGACAGTAGATGCCCTTATACCTATTTTTAAAAAACAAACTTTTTTTTTTTTAAAGATTTAGATTTTATTTACATTTGAAAGAGAGAGATAGTGAGAGAGAACATGGGGCTGGGGGTGGGGGGAGGTGAAGCATGCTCCCACTGAGCAAGGAGCCCAGCATGGGGCTGGATCACAAAACCCCCGCATCATGACCTCAGCCAAAGGCAAACACTTAACTGAGACTCCCAGACACCCCTAAAAACCAAACTTTTAAAAAACAAAAAGCTGTAAAAGTCTGATGAAACTGGTCAACCAACTGCCAGAGGCTGTGTAAATAAATTTAAAAAAAAAAACTTTTAGGGGCGCCTGGGTGGCTCAGTGGGTTAAGCAGCTGCCTTCGGCTCAGGTCATGATCTCAGGTCATGGGATCGAGTCCCGCATCGGGCTCTCTGCTCAGCAAGAAGCCTGCTTCCCTCTCTCTCTCTGCCTGCCTCTCTGTATACTTGTGATCTCTGTCAAATAAATAAATAAAATCTTAAAAAAAAAAAAAAAAACTTTTAGAAAGAAATTCAGCAATATTTTTCAAAAGTTACAAAAACCTTCATACACTTTGACCTTGTAATTCCCCCTCCTGGGTCGTTAGCCTAAAGTAAAGAAGCAAAACAGCACAGCTATATAATGACTGCATTACTTGCAAAACAAGAAACAACTTGGATGTCCAATTATTATAAATAACTCAATTCACTGCAACATTGTATAACTTAAATGTATGAAAATTATAACAAAAAACATTAAATATGAAAACAAATATTAAACATTATATTTATGCTTTGAGTATAGTATAAAATCATATATACATGGTAAGAATTAAATGAGAAGAAAAATTAAACATTTTTTTTTTCTTATTTCTTTCATCATGAAGTTGTTTGTAAAATAAAAAGCCTGTTGGAGTTCATCAGGCCCACTACAATAAATACATATTTTAAAACTGGCTTTTCAGAGGCAAAAACCACAACTGTCCTTTTTTTCCCCCAAAAACCTATCCCAGAGGAGTAATCAGATAGGTTCCTCTCACATACAGACTAGCCATACATGTAATTTTAGCCATGTTACTAACCATCTGTAACCTTATGTTAAAATCTCCTTTTACCATCAAAACGTAAGTGTATGTGGGATCTCCATATGGTGAGCAGAAGCCACTTGTTATGTGGCATCTGGAGAGAGGGCCCCAAGCACTGAGGTTAAAAACTATCTGGCCAATGGAGTAATGATGGTCAGGTTTCTCCTCTATCCCCAAATGAATAATCATGTTTCTCACCACTCAAGGGCTCTAAGCTCGTAAGAGTGGCAGCTAAGCATTCATGGAGGGAGAAAATACAAGCTGATTTGTTCTCCCTCTGAAAATTGGCAGCTTCCTCATTTTCCCAAAAAGCACCATGAAGTAATGAAAAATACACAACCATGAGGTCAGGAGATGTGGGGTACAAGTGACCCTAAGAAACCTCAAACAAGGCACTTATCTTTCGAGCTTTGGTTGTTTAATAGGTAAAATTTTACATCTGAACCAAATAATTTATTAATTCCTTCAAATTCAACATTCTATTTATTGATCCCCTTTACTAATACATGTCTATGACTCTCAAAACCTTCCACTCAGATTGTAGAACAATTACTAAAACTTAGAATTAGGAAACTAGGGGCAAACGAAATACAGATAGTCAAAATTGTATCCGAGGTCTGTCCCTTTCTACCTGCATGACCTCAGGCAAATAACTTTGCCTCAAAATAAAGTCCTAAAATCAATGAAGCAGCAATCCTTACTGGCCCTGCCGTTTTTACTCTTGCATCATAAAATGTATGGGTTTTTTGCTGTCATAACTGAGGTTTCATTCCCAACTAGGAACAATTTTGATTGCGTTCTTAGAAATTTAAAAATACCTTGCACATCCATCTTTTCCATGTTTTCTGATCTGAAAGAGATAGTTAACAAAGTTTGCCTATCTTAAATCTATATTCAGGATTAAGAGCATTCCCAAAAATGTATTCAATAAATAGTTGAGTACCTGTACCACATAACAGTACATGCTAGAGTTGCAAAGGTCCTTCCCTAAAGAAACCTAAAAGTCTTATGGAGAGAGACATATAACCAAATCATCACTAACTGGCAAATGCTAAATGCAGAATATATGATGTGCTACTGAATCATTCAAGACAAGGAAGGGGGATAAGATGTCTGGACCATTTTCAGAGGTGACATTTTCAGTAGGTCTTGAAAAGCAAATTGTTTACTAGGGAGAGAAGAGTTCTCAACAGAAGGAACAGTGTAAAACCACAAAGAGTCATCTTCAGAGAACTCTTAAGTAGTCTTTGTATGGAATGGCAGGCAAGATGGTGGAAATGAAATCAGAAACACAAATTATCAGAAATTGTGAAGGACTTTGACTTTTATCAAACAAAGATAATGTAGAGTCATTGATGGACTCAATTACCTATACTGAGTCATTGATGGAAGCAAAGTCCCCTGTCCAGTACACAAAGGAGTTGAGTCAAAGCAACAAACAAAAAAATGCAGGTCTCAATATGGAAATACAGAATAAGTGGTTGGTTGTTGCTGTTGTTTTAAATGAAAAGTCCCTGCCCTCAGGATGGCTTCTAGCAGTTTCTCACTACGGCATATTAATACCACACTGAAGTAAAAGAGTATGAATTATGGCTAAAGGATTCAAGAAAGTGTGTGTTTTTTAACCTAAAGATTCTCTGAAGTCAATGTTGAGAACACTAAAGAAAATAATGAAATAATACTAAAGAGCTATAATAATCAGAAGAGGTAAACAGTAATAATGTCTGAGAAGACTGACCTCAGGCAAACCGTCCAGGAATGTTTAAATACTTATCTTATATTGACTGCAGATAAGACATGTTTTGTGCAGAAGGGTATCTTAAATTCCTTTTGGTTAAAGAAGAGCTGCCACCACTAAAATCTTTAAACTAGTCTAAAAGATTTTTTTTTAAACTGGCATAATTAATATGTTCCATTACATTTTAATGCTCAGAAAAAAAGGGAGAAAAGGAATGTCTCCTCAAATGGCGACTCCGAAAAGGCTAAAGCTCAATTTTTATCTCACCAGTGGGAGCAAAACATTCACATTACAATTTGGAACCACGAAGAGTCCCTGCATCCGTAACTTCCACACTGCTAAGGCCTAGTCTTGGACCTGAAAGCCTAACTGGCTGGGTAGCCTACAAAGATGAATTTGCAATTATTGAAATTCAAACTCAAGCTTAGCCACCGACGACGACTACCTCAAAGGAATCATTCCTCCTTTTACTTTGATTTAAAAAAAAAAAAAAAAGTAGGAGCATAAAAACCAAATATACGTATAAAAACAGGAGATGTCAAAGGAGAGAGAAGCAGCATCTGAATCTATATGGCAACGGTGTGGTCCACCAAAGTTTGATCTCGGGATATGTTTCAGGGTGTGTCTTTGTTTTGGCCCAATAAATTAAAAAAAAAAAAAAAAAACCGTCATTCAGGGGAACCGGGTACTTTCCCCTGTCCTCACAAGCATCCTGGCTCTGAAATCACAGGGTAACTTGGCCTCGCCCTGATTCCTCCTTTGAGAAAGGCACAGCCCCGCGCCCGAGGCCCCCCGGCGCGCCTGTCACAGCCCGGGAGCGGGGGGCGTCCGGCCTCCAGGCTCCACGTTCGCCCCTCCTCAGGCGGCTCGTGGGGAGCTCGAGATGGTGCGCGGAGGGCGGGAGGCCAGAGAGCGTCACTGTCTCAACCCAGGTGCCTGGGCCCGTGACCTGCCGCGCCCCCCGCCCTGGACTGTCACGGGCTCCCGACCCACCCCAACTCCGGCCCCGACTCCCTCCCGACCCCCACTCTCACCGTGCGGAGGTCACGCTGCCTCCTCCGCCGCGGCCCGACTGCGGGCCGCCCAGTAACCTACGGGCCCAAGGACCGCAGGTGAGGCGAGGCACTGCCCGTCACATCCCCACCGGCCCCGCCGCGGGATCAGCAGCAGTCAGCATCGGGTCCGCGGCCTGAGGGAGCGCCTGACTCCAGAGACACCGCGCCCCCTCCCTCGGCCTGCGCCCGCCCTGGACTCCGCCCTCCAGGGCCAGCACAGCGCGCGCGCGCAGCCCCGCCCCCCCGGGACTCCCGTGCGCAGGCGCAAACCTCACGGGGCCAGGCTCCGCCTTCAGGCCCGCCCCGCCGCCTGATTCCGGCCTCATCCCACCTCTGGCCCCGCCTCCGACCCCCGCGCCGGCCTTTCCCAGGCTCCGCCCCCAGCTCGGAATCCACCTCCCTCTCCACTGACCTTGCCTCTCTGCTCCCTGACTCAGGTGTCTGCTAGGCTGAACCCGTGACTCCGGCCCCGTGGCTGACCTCAGCTTTAGCCAGCACCTTGGACTAACAACATTTGCTGCTAGACCGCGGTCAAATTTGTCAGCTCCTCCTCCTGACCCCGAGAAGTTAATAGCTTGAGCTTCAGAACTGACGTGGGCTCCTCTCCCACCTTTCAGTGGAATGAGCATCTCCAGCATTTGTGTCCATCCCTGTTCCCTGCCCTTCCGTGCTCTGGGGCCATGCCTGAACCACACGCCTAACCTACCACACCAAAACACGGGGTCTTGCTGAGGCTGAGGGGATAGAAGAGGCATCCCCAAGTGCTGAGATCTGCAGCATCTCCATGGCACCATCAATCTGGGTTCCCTTTGCCACGAATTGGTTCCTACTTTCCCCTGAAACTTCCATCACCCACAGGCCTTCTTCCGTTGCTTTCCCTCTCAGTGGCTAGCTCTGCCATGAGTGCTCTTACCCTGGAGGTCTCCAAGGTCTGGCTGAGTGTTAAAGCCTGCAAGCTGCACTTACGTGGCAAATAGACTAGATGCTCACTGAAATCCTTTTGGGCCACACTTAACCAACACCTCGACTGCAACAAATGACGTTTAAGGAGAATTCTACTGTTTATTGATTACTGTTAAAAGTATAGTATACATATTAAGGGGGAAATATCCCTTAAGTATCTTAAAGCTCTATAACTCCTTTTGTCTCTGCTTTTTCTCAGGTCAGGACTGTCCAAAATTTTAATTACCTCTGGGTTTTTTCCTCCAGACTTGGACATTATAATTAGTTTTATACAGTATACATTTTCTTATAATTACAAGTCTACCATTTTTCCTTATTAATTATTGTATTTCATATTTGTTTACGGATCATACTCCATTTTCTTGAGGTATATCCTTTAAATGTTCTTTTTGTTGAAGTCCATTAATAGTAAATTCTGTTAGTTTTTTTAGTACAAAATATTTTATTTCATTTCATTCTTGAATTTAAGATTAAGCTGTGGGTAAAGTTTAGTGTGAGAATATCCTTAAACTTTTGATAATATTCTACTGTATTCTAGCTTTCACTGGTGCTACTGATAATTTTTAATTGATTTCTTATTATTTTGGGATAAACTGTCTATGCACTCTGGATCTTTTAAGATAGCTTTGATTTTAATATTCTGTAGTTTTATTATTATGTGGCTTACAACGGATTTTGTCTTATTTATATTGTGCAGGGTTTCTTGTGCTTCCTGAAACTATAAATTGAAATCTATCATCATTTCTGGGTTAAAAAAAAAAAAAAAAAAAGAGGGAGAGAGAGACAGTGTTTTTTAAAGTCCATCATTTCCTCACTGATTTTTTTTTTTAATTTTTTTAACTGACAGAGAGATAGAGAGCACAAGTAAGCAGAGCGGCAGGCAAAGGGAAAGAGAGAAGCAAGCTCTCTGATGAGCAGGGAACCTGATGTGGGGCTCGATCCCAGGACCCTGGAATCATGACCTGAGCTGAAGGCAGCGGCTCAACCAACTGAGCCACCCAGATGCCCCTCCTCACTGATTTTGATGCAGTTTGATGTTTGGGTCCAAGAGTGAATGGTCAAGAAAGAAGCCTCAAAATGTTTTTGGTGAAAAAATGTGTTTTTTATTAAAGCATGCAACAAGACCCCTGGGCAGAAAAAGTTCCATTATAAGTCTGAGAAATGACTGATTATATAGGGTTTCTTAGCCTGTGGAGGGGAAGGTGATGTTAGGGCTTCAGGAAATTGAATCTACAGGTTCCGGGAGGTCTGGCTATTATTAAGATTGTGTTTTTCTTGTAAATCATTAAGACAGTGACAAACTGATAGAATTTCTTGTCCTGAGTGACTGTGATCTTTATCAGTTGACCATTTGTTTTTCCTTTCTTTGTTCTTGGGCAGTCATGAGTGCCTGAGGAATATCACACATATCCCATTGCCATCTTGGGGGGCGAGGGGGGAGATGGTTATGTGAAGTGTCAGTTTGCCTTTTGTTATCTCCTCATTTCCCCCCACCCCCACCCTGAACAATTTTGACCCTTAAATCTTTAAGATTGTTGAAGGCAGAAACGTCTCATCTTCTGCAGCTTCTTTCCGCTGAACGGGGGCAGAGAGATGTCCCTACCTATGGGTCATCATCAGTCAGGGCATATAGAGGGGAGTTATGAAAGGTGGAGGTAGCTGAGTCCAATGTGGACAGCAAAGAAATATCTCTGTGGGTGGTAAGGACCATCTGTCTATGTGAAATTATTCTAGTGATGAATTCTCAGCACCAAGCAGAGAAACTTTTAAAAAAGCAATATATTAAAATTAAAATGGCTATAAGAATGAGAAGCCCAACAAAGAGACCCTTAATAGTCAACCATAGTCCTTCTCTAAACCAGGAACTTAACCAATCCTTGAAAGAGAGGGAAGGATTTTGTAGAGCCTTAAGTTGGGTATTCATATCTTTTAGTAAACCTGTGACATTTTTGTGATGATCTGGGATGTATACAGAGCACTCTTTTTTAATAATGATACATGTACCTCCTTGTGCTGTGGTTAGGACATCTAGAGCTATTCTACTTTATAGAACAACTTTGTGCATTTGTGTAGTTTCAGTATTAAATAAGAAGATGTTGTCTTATGAATCATTGAGGGGTTTCATGGTGTACTTATTGAGGGCTTAGATATGCCAAATTATACTTTCTAATCCTACAAATGGAACAAAAATGGATACTAAATGGTCATACCATTGGAAAACAGATCATGTTCATCTTTATTTTAAATTGGGAAGATTAAGGGCGCCTGGGAGGCTCAGTCAGTTAAGTGTCTGCCATCAGCTCAGGTTATAGTTCCAGGGTCCTGGGATCAAGGCCCCCATGAGGATCCTTGCTCAGTGGGGAACCTGCATCTGCCACTTCCTCTGTCTGCCACTCTCCTTGCTTGTGCTCTCTCTGTGTCAAATAAATAAATAAAATCTTAAAAAAAAAATGAATTGGGAAGACTAGCTGGGATAATGATGGATTTGATAATGTGCACATGAATCTAGGCAGAACCTAAGGTGTAATGGCCTATCACCCTGGAGGAAGCCAAGGTCATAGGTTAGTTTCACATAACCACTGGGTTCCATCTGGAGCTAGCCATCTGATACCAGGTTGTACGATCTAATCAGTAGCAAACCCCTCAGTAGTCTGGAGTACAATGGTTTGAGAACATGTTTCCAATGATCGCCATCCTAAATGTCAGGTGTTATTTGGGGGTATAAAGATTTTTCCCTCATGATTAACAAGTCAGTCCTATGCATTTTTTTTTAATTTATGGTTTTGGGATTTTTTTAGATTTTTAATTATTTATTTGTCAGAGAGAGAGAAAGAGAGCACAAACAGGGGGAGAGGTAGGCAGTGGGAGAAGCAGGCTCCCCATGGAAGCCCAATGCAGATTCAAGCCCAGGCCCTGGGATCATGACCTGAGCCAAAGGCAGACACTTAACTGACTGAGCCACCCAGGCATCACTGCATTTTTTAAATATTCTCATTCCTGGGCCATGTAAATTTCTTAGTCTGAATAGACTGGCATTAGGGACTTTACTGGAATCAAGACTGGTATGACTTAATATTTATTTTGTGCTGCCTACCTGGCTGCACAGTCTGCCAAGTTGTTTCCTTTAGATTCTAAGGTCATATCTTTTTGATGTCCTCAGAAGTGGATTATGGCTACTTTCTCAGGTAGGTGTACAGCCCCAAGAAGTGTAATTATTTCAGACCCATATTTGATTGGAGAGTTATGAGTTGATCATAATCCCCTTTCCTTCCAAATTGCCCCATGGGCATGTAGCACCAGGAAAGCATAGTTGGAGTCTGTATAAATATTAATTTTTAGACCTTTTGCCAACTGAAGAGCATACGTAAATGCCGTTAATTCAGCCTTTTGAGCAGAAGTGTTTATTGGAGGGGCTTTTGCCTCAGTGGTCTTAGTTAAACCAACTACAGCATATCCAGCTTTTCTTTCTCCCTATTCATGAAGCTACTGCCATCTGCACCTGTGGATTTTAACCAGCTGTCACCTACATTTTCAATAGGGGGAACTTTCAAATCTGGTTTGCTAGAATAAACATGAGAAATAATCTCTGAGCAATCATGTTCTATTCCTAGAAGTATTATGGTCAGGGACAGACATAAGGATAGCTGGGTTAAAGTGTGACAGGTTTTAAATATTATTTTAGGTGTGTCTAAAAACATAGCCTGGGATTTAGTAAGTCAGCCTCTCATCATCCATTGGTGGCCTTTGGTCTCTAGGAACTTTGGAGCTGATGTGGAGTCATCAATGTCAAGGATCATCCCATAATAAGTTTTGAAACTGCTTCTACCAGGAGAGCTTTTGCAGCCACTGCTCAAAGACAAGCTTGCCACTCCTGTGCTACATTATCGAGTGACTATGAAAAATAACCCTCCGGTCTTGTTTCACCTCCTGATTTCTGGGTAAAAACTTCCAAAGCTTATCCTTGTTTTTTTGTTACATATGAAATGAAAGGTTTTTCTAAAATTGGTAAAGTCAAAGCTGGGGCTCATCAAAGCTTAGCTCTAAATGTGTGAAAGTCTGTCTTCTGGGCTTTAGCCCAGAGTAAAGGTTCTTCATCAGGGTCTTTAATTGAATCATACAATAGTCTGGCTAAGAGCCCAAATCCAGGAACCCAAAGCAGCAAAAACCTGCACGCTTAGGACAGTACAGAGTGGTTCTTTCATAACCGGGGGTCCATGATCGAATATAGCTTTTTTTCCTGTCAGTAGCCAGGGTGCAATGGCCTGGTGTGGTTCATATCCCAAATATTGTACTTTCTATTTAAACATGTGTGCCTTTTTAGGGGAGAAATAACACCCTCTGTCTGCCAAGAAATTAAATAAAGTTATAGAATTACTATCAGATGTTTATTTTGTGGGACTACAGATTAAAATGTCTTCCACATATTGAACTGTAGTCCCTTGATAAAGGGAGAGAGCATGGAGGTCTTTATCAAGTGCAGCCCTGAGTCAGCAAGGACTGTCTAAATTCCTGCAGCAAGACTTTCCAAGTTCACTGAGCAGGCTCTGAGCTTGAAAGTGAGGTCCATTCAAAAGCAAGTAGTGCCTGTGTTTCTTCATTTAGAGGAATGCAAAAGAAGGTGTCTTTTTTTTTTAAAGATTTTATTTATTTATTTATTTGGCAGAGAGAGGGAGAGCACACACAAGCAGTGGGAGCAACAGTGAAAAGAAGAGGGAGCAGCAGGCTCCCTACTGAGCAGAGAGTCTGAGACCCTGGGATCATGACCTGAGTTGAAGGCAAGATGCTTAACAGACTGAGCCACCCAGGTGCCCTAAGAAGGTATCTTTTAAATCAAGTACTGTAAACCAGTTGGCATCACCAGGGCCATAAGTGAGACTAGTATATGGATTTGGCACTATTGAACGAGTAGGTACAACTGTTTCATTTATAGTTCTTAAATCTTTTATACCATTTGATATTCCCCATCTGACTATTTTACTGGTAAGACTGGAGTGTTATAAGGAGATTGACAAGGTTTTAAATTACCATGTTTAGTAATTACCAATTACTAAACTTATCAATAAGAGAAATTTATCAATAAGTGATTCCCAGCTTTTGCCTCAGGTTTTAAAGGGTATTGTTCTTTATGAGGTACAGTAGTTGAGTTCTTTGAGGTCATTTTAACTGGTTGAGTTTTAAGAGCCCATCCTGGGACATTGAAATCCCAGACCTGTGGATTTACTTCCTTCCAGATATTAGAACGGATACTGGGGTAAGGTTTTAATTCTGTGGGTGTTAAAGAGAACATGCCATCCATCCTCTTCTTTAGTAGGAGCAAACCTGCTACCTAGTTTATGCATCAAGTCTCATCCAAGTAATGGAGTAGGACAAGATGAAAAGACTAGAAAAACATGAGTGACTAACTGACTTCTAGATTTACAAGTTAAAGGCGTTGTCTGGTGGCACATTTTAGTTTATCGTTCCATGCCAACAATTTTACAGTTAGAAAGACAAGTAGGGCCAGAGTGCTGAATAAGAACAGATTAAGTGGCTCCTATATCAATAAGAACATTGATAAAATTACCTCCCACCTCCAGGATGCACGGCTCAGTCATCTTGATGGCAAAGGGAGACAGACAAGCCTGAGGGTCCCATCATGCCAGATCCTCCGGTTCCCACTCTTGGGTGAGGAAGTGAGTTCGTGTCTTCCTCTTTCTCTGGAGTTGAGCATAGTCTGTCTTCCAATGTCCTTTCTTTCTTACAGACAAGACATCACCCTGATGGAAAGCATTTGTTTGGACATTCTTTGCTCCAGTGTCTGATTTGGCACACTCATAGCATAGGGTCTTACCTGGTCCTTTGTCTGATACTGGCATCATCTTTGGCCCCCAGTTGGTCTGGTGTTGTGAGGAATCTGCAAAAGCAGCAGCCAATATTTGAGCCTGTATTTTATCCTGCAATTTAGCTCCCCAGTCCTTTTCCTGCTATAAGACCATACCTCTATTATTAAGGACTCTAGTAGCTACCTCTAGTAGGGGCTGGGTGGGGGCTTCGAGGACCTAAAGTCATGTTAGTCATTTTTGGCAAATGTCAGGGGCCAACTTACAAAATGCACGTTTAATAGAGGTGTTCCCTCAGATGAGATTGGATCCAGATTTGTATACTTACAGATGGCTTCTACTGAATGACCCTGAAATAGAGCTGGATTCTTATCAGCTCTTTGAGTAACTTCCTGATTTTTATCAAAGTTTACAGGTTTAGAGAATCTTTTTTCATTCCTTCTATTAAACGGGTGATTCTGGTTTTATCTTTCCTTGTCCTGTCTCTTTTCGGTAATTCCTGGGAGGTTCATTATTGGGAACAGCAGTGCCCCCCTACCAGATAGTGATCTCTATCTCCAGCTGCCAGCTCATCAGCAAATTCTTGAGGCCTTGCCCAGATACAATTCTTTTCCTCAGAGGTGCAACAATGAGTTAATATGATGTATAGATCTTGCCAAGTCAAATCAAAAGTAATAGATAATTGTTGAAAGCCTTCCATAGATTGAGAAGGGTTTTTGGAATAGCATTCTAATTGTTGTTTTCTCTGAGTCAGATCTGCCATGGTGAATGGGACATGGACTTTAATTGTGCCCATTTTTCCATTAACAACCTCCCTAAGAAGATGTAGTCCAGATTTAGGTGGAGCTGCCAGATGATAGGGGATTCTGCCCCTGGTTTGTCCAACTGAGCTGAAAGCAGAGGGGTCTTGGGGTTTATAAGGAAAAATAATAGTAACAGAGCCAGTGTCCTCTTTGTTTGGACTGGCTGGTGATTCATTGAGTAGCCCAGGTAGGTTAGGAGGAAGGGGCCTATTTAAACAATCATCCTGCAATATGAACAGAGGGGGCTTATTAACCTGGTTGGCAGTTAAACACATTCTACAAGAGACTCTCAGGTCAGAGTCCTGATTCAGGGACATGAAGCCTGGACATAGAGAACCTCAGTCCATTTGCCCTGGTTTTTTGCAGAAGAGATCTAACTGATAGCCATTAATGGGCCATTTTTCCTTGTCCTTTGAGGAGTACTGAGGCCATGCACTGTTACCTATGATCAGCTTTTTCTTTCTTAAATCTTGCAATTGAATTGATTCCAGGGTGTTAAAAGGCATCCCAAGGGAGAAGTCTCTGAAACTAAAGAAGACCCCATGTTCCTAGAAAAGTTGAGAAAGTCCGTTATCAAAAAAAAAAAAAAGAAAGAAAAAAAAATCCACCCCTGACTCCCAGGCAGCATTCCATGCAGGTTGTGTCAGAGATACCTGGTGTCAAAGGGACTGAAGGCCTCCCTCGAACAAAATTGCTGTGATCACCGCCCTGCCTTATGAGAGGGATGTTGGTGCCCCACCCCACTGACTTCCCCATTGCATTCTAGGCTACAAATAGTGCCAGCGAATAGACCAAAATGCCATGCTGTGCCAGGAAGAACCTGCCATTTTTAACCCAGGGAAAACACACAAAAAAAGTTTTGCAAGTTACCTAATTTTGTAATTTAAGTAGTTAGTAGGTGACACTGATGGAAAACAGTGAAGATAGAAATCCTCTTTGATCTAAGCAACATTTCAACACATGTAGCCCTTACAGCCAACATCCCTAGGAAACATTCCCTGGTTGGGTTTTAGTTCACTTGGGTGCCGGTTTCAGCTGGCTCCAGACAGAGGCCAAAGTTGTGTAGAGCAGAGATGCGAAGGGGACCACATTAGACCAATGAGGAGGAAACCTCACATGGGAGTCTTAAGATTGGCAGCTGTCCTATTGACTTAGGTGGTGTCCTGTGCCTAGAAAAGACAACTTTTAATAAGTACAGAAATGATGAGAGGGCTTCAATTTTCTTGGTCTTATTACCATTCCAGCCATAGTACTAACTTGCAGCCAAAAGGCAGGCTTTTTTCCTCCCTATAGAAGAGGCAAGGGATAGAGAATTGCAGCCTGAGCAATCAATATGAAAGTGTTCCAGTAAGACTGTACTCCTTGAAAAGTCCCTGAAATGAAAGAAAAGGAAGAGAAGAGGAAATATTCACCAAGTTTGCCTCCAGGCTCAGAGTCCAGATGAGAAGACTTGAGCCCCAGAAGGAGCGCCAAAATAATGAGTTTTGCTGTTTGGGTCCAGCAGCGAACAGTCAAGAAAGAATTCTTGAGATGTTTTTGGTGCAAAAAAGTGGTTTTATGGGGCGCTTGGGTGGCCCAGGGGGTTAAAGCCTCTGCCTTTGCCTCAGGTCATGATCCCAGGGTCCTGGGATGGAGTCCCACGTTGGGCTCTCTGCTCAGCAGGGAGCCTGCTTCCCCCCCCCCCCCCTGCCTGCCCCTCTGCCTACTTGTGATCTCTGTCTGTCAAATAAGTAAATAAAATATATATATTTTTTTAAAAGGTGGTTTTATTAAAGCACAGGATTGGACACCTGAAATCTGCATTAGATACCTGGAGGTCTGGTTATTACTAAGATTGTGTTTTTCTTGCAAATCATTAAGACAGTGACAAACTGATAGAATTTCATATCCTGCATGACTATGATCTTTATCAGTTGACCATTTGTTTTTCCTTTCTTTGTTCTTGGGCAGCCATGAGTGCCTGAAGAAAGTCGCACCTGTCCCACTGCCATCTTGCGGGCAGAGAGTATGTGAAATGCTAGTTTACCTTTTGCCCTCAGCTTGCCTTTTGTTATCACATCAATTTGAGATCCTGCCTTTGTTGTCCATTACCTTTACTAATGGAATTGAGTCTATTTCTGGATTTTTAAATTCTGTTTTATCGATCTTTCTGCATATTAATGGACCATTATCAAAATGTTTTAAATATAAAACTGTATAAGGTTAACTCCAAGCCTCTCCATTGCTCTTTTTTTTTTCTTTTCCAGAGGTTTTTCTGGCTAATTTTGCTCCTCTTTCATCAAATTTTATAGTCAACTTATGTGGTTTCAGAAAAACAACAACAATAACATATTTTTATTGGAATTTGTCTGTGTTTATAAATTAGGGAGAATTGAAATCTCTATAATGTTGTATATTCCTATCCAGCAACTTGATGTCTTTCCATTTTTTCACATTCAAATTTGTGATTTCTTAGTTACTTTATAGTTTTCCTTCTTTGGATATTGTGTATTATATTTATGCCTTGGTATTTTATGTACTGTAATAAATGGGCACTTCTTTTCCATTATGTCTTCTGTTTCTTGTTTGCATGGATGAAGGTCTTTGGGTTTTATATGTTAATTTGATTACTTTTTTTGGTACCTTATTAAATTATCTTGTTTGTACTACTTTTCTCATTAATTCTTTGGGGTTTTCCAGGTATGCAGTTTGTTCTCTGTAAATATTCCTGGTTAAGGCCTCTAACTTTATATTATATAATAGAAGACATGATGACATTATTTTGTTCATAACTTTAGCAGAAAAGCTAGTAAGGAGCTAACCTTTGAGCTATGATAGATAGCTATATATAGATATACCTATATATATCTACCATAGCATATATCTACCATAGCACACACACTCCCTCTCTAATTCTCTCTCTCTTTCCATATATATAGAGACACAAATATATATGTATATATATAGTATAAATATATATTACTGAGTATTCTGACTTAAAAAAACACACAAATAGATGTTGAATCCTGTCAAAAGTCTTTACTACATCTGTGGAAATGCTTACATATTAATGGATTTTCTAACATTGCCTTCTTTTTCATTCTTGAAATAAACCCCATTGGATCACAATGCATCTTTTAAATTTGCTGTTAGATTCTATATTAAGTTTTTTGCATTGACATTCTTAAGTGAAAATGGTCTGTGGTTTCCTTTTATTGGAATAAAAATCTTTGGAACTTATTCCAAATAAATTTGAAGTTTATTGGAATAAAAACCTGGCAATCCTTATCAGGTTTGGGATTAATATTGTATGTGCTTCCTAAAATAAAACACTCTAAGATAATTTAAGTAACAATGGAATTATGTGATCGTTAAAGATTATGCAGAATTTCTTTGTGTATTTCTTTTTGTGGCATAATTCTATAGCCTTTACATTTCTTTTACATTAACTGGTTTTTTAGACTTTCTGTCTTTCTATTAAGAGCAATTAATAGGATCTTAATGGGGGCACCTCTGTGGCTCAGTCAGTTAAACATCTGCCTTCAGCTCAGGTCCTGATCCCAGGGTCCTGGGATCAAACCCCACATTGGGCTCCCTGCTCACCGGGAACTTTGCTTCTCCCTCTCTCACTCCCCTGCTTGTGTTTCCTCTCACTGTCTCTCTCTCTGTCAAGTAAATAAATCAAATCTTTAAAAAAAAAAAAAGATCAATTTTGGTAAGTTGTGTTTGCCTAAAAACATACCTATTGAATGTTCTATGTTTTTATATTTATTTGCATAGAGTTATACAAAGTACTTTTTACTTAAAAACTCTGCTTTTATGCTATTTCTCTGCTTTTATGCTATTTCCCTTTATCATTTCTATTTTTGTACATTTGTTCTCTCTCCCTTTTTAAAGATTTTATTTATTTAAGAGAGAGAGAAAGAGAACGAGTGAGGGGAAGGCGCAGAGGGAGAGGGAGAAGCAGACTCCCAGCTGAGCATGGAACCCACTGTGGGACTCAATCCCAGGACCCTGATATCATGACATGAGTGGAAGCCAGCTTCTTAACCCTGAGCCACCCAGGAACTCTGTGTTCTCTCCCTTTCTAAAGCTCAAATTAGCTAATGGTTTCTGTATTTGTGTTTTTCAAATAACCAAATTTTGGATTTATTAGTTCTCTTTTCTGTTTTCCAAATTATTATTTACAAATTAATTCCTTTCTTCTTTCTTTTGACTTAATTTTTTTCTAGCTTGCTATTTTAGATGTTAAATTAATTTACATTTATGTTTTCATTTTAATTGTACCAGGTATTTCAAGCTCTAAGTTTACTTAAAGCTGTGCTTTAGCAGTATCACAAAGATTCTGTGTTTTGTTTTCATTTTATCTTCAAGAAATTCTACTATTTTATTTTTCGTTTTCTCTTTATCCTAGTAGTTGTTTAACAGAGCGTTTTTAACTTACCAGGAAAAGGAAAATTAAAACATTTTTAAGAAATTCTGTCATTAATTTCTTTCTTTTTTTTTTTTTAAGATTTTATTTGTCAGAGAGAGAGGGAGAGAGAGCGAGCACAGGCAGACAGAATGGCAGGCAGAGGCAGAGGGAGAAGCAGGCTCCCCGCCAAGCAAGGAGCCCGATGTGGGACTCGATCCCAGGACGCTGGGATCATGACCTGAGCCGAAGGCAGCTGCTTAATCAACTGAGCCACCCAGGCATCCCCTGTCATTAATTTCTAAAAGTTTTATTACATTACGATCAGAGAATGTTATTTGTATATTTCTATTCTTTGGTATTTCTTGAGATTTTCTTGGTGGCCTGATATTTCCTTGATTTTCATGAATGTGCCACTTTTACTTGCAAAAAATAAAGGTATATTCTCTTTTTATAGGTACGGAATTCAGTATAGTTTTATAGATCTATTAGCTCCTCTTTCCCACTTAACAATGAACAGAAAACCAAAATTGTAAGATGCTGGAGAACAACCTTTAAACATGGAAGACAGACACCCAAAACAAATAGACCTGAAAGGAACCAGAATCTCTGCAGGAAGAAGAAAACTCCCCATCATACACTTCCCTCCCCCCAAAATTATCAATAATATGTGCAGAAATTTAAAAAAATAAAAATAAATAAAAATAAAAAAATAATAATATGTGCAGAGAAGAAAGAATATTGCATCCCTGAAACAAGAATATGTGGTATTAATAAGAAATTCTGAAAACACAATAGAGCCCTTGAAAATGAAAAAGATACAGCAACAATGAAAACAGAACAGAGGGGATTGAAAATAAAGTTACAAATATCTTCCATAAACTGACACAAAAAGAAAAAAAGATTGAGAATAGGAGATAAAATGATTTAATTCGGTCTCCTGAAAGTTGCCCAAAGTTCTCAAATACTAAGAGGAAGCCCCTCATTGCAGATGAATCACTGTGGGCTAAGGGCTTAGTAGGCTCTCCCTTGAGGTTGGGCAGGCAGGGCAAGGGCCCATGTGTAGTTTTCTTTCTCCTCTGTGCAGCCTGACCCGGCTATTTGCTTCTGGGTACAGGACAGCCCTTCCTTGGTCTCATATCCTTCCTGGACACTTCAACAAGGCCCCCTATGGTTCTCTGCCCCTGTTCAAATGAAATCTGACCCTTCCAGTCTACACACCACAGATGAGACCACTCACAGATGGGCCAGGCACTGGAGGACCGCAGGACCCAAAGGCCTTCCTGTCTTCTACCCTCAGCCATTTCTTAGGATGCAGGCTCCAAATCCTTCTAGTATCACTCCTAAAAAACCCTCATTTTGCTTCTTTTCTGTCATAATGTGGCTTTCAGGCAAAGCTTCTCAAAAAGGAGTTCTGTTAGCAACACAAAAGTGTCTGCCAAGTTAAGGAGAGCCTACCAATCCTTAGAAACACAATGGCCATTCTGCTCCTGCAGGGTTGAGAGGAAATGCCTTAATTCTTTCTAGATGAGTCACAGTTCCTGATGATGGGCACAAGACCACTTGCTAAAGCAACAAAGACACTAATTAATGCAGTCTTAAGTTTTATACCCTGGAATAAAATGCAGAATACTCTATGGCTCTTCAAACAAATGCAGTGACTATATGTGTACTCATATGGAAAACCACCAGGAAGTAGGTTTAAGTTAAAAACCAAGTTTCCCTGTGTTGATGGATCAGGTGGCTCAAGGGCTTAAACACCTGGCTCTCGACCCTGGCTCTGCCATTTGACACTTTGCTCTGTGAAGCTTGTCTCTCTCTGTCCTTCAGTGTTCATATCTGTATATGGGGATTAAATGAGGGGGTTATAAAAATAAAATGAGTTGATATCGGTAAGCCCGTAGAACAATGTCTGGCCCATAGGAAAGGCAAAATAACCAGATATTATTATAACATGCTCCAATGTATGTAAAAAAAAATAATGATATAATAGGGTTGTAAATTTATTTAAATTATTACTCAAATATGCAGATGTCTTAGTTTGCTATGACTGTCATAACAAAGTACCACAGACTGGGTAGTTTATACAACAGGAATATGTTTTCTCACAGTTCTGGGGGCTGAAAGTCCAAGATCAAGGTGTCAGCAGGGTTGGTTTCTTCTGAGGTCTCTCTCCTTGGCTTGTATGCAGTCATCTTCTCCCTGGGTCCTTTACATGGTCTTCCTCTGTGTCTGTGTCCTAATTTCCTCTTTTTTATAAATACACACAATCTATTTAATTAGAGCCAACCCCAATGATTTCATGTTAACTTCATCACTACTTGAAATACAAGATCTCCAAATACAGTCACATTCTGAGGTATTGAGGGTGGGCATTTCATTCAACATAGGAATTTTAAGGGGAGACAGTTCTGCCTGAAATAGCAGAGAAATTTAAATTCCTTTGTTTGACTATAACTAAGCTGCCTTCTTTCCTAAGTCCTTACCTATTGTTTTTTGGGGGGGAAAAATTACTAAAATATCAATCTATTTAAAACTTAACATAGCTGATCTTTTAAACAATACCCTTGAAGAAGTCTGATCATTTCTGGGTAAAAGGGCCTAATATTTTCATGGCTTTCTCCATTCTCTGCCTCTCTAAGAGGGTATTTTAGAAGGTATGGTGGGTAGGGGAGGGCTATAGCTTTCAAGACTGCATGGTGGTAGGGGAGAGTTTTGGTCCCCAAATATGGTGTCTCCAGCCTCCTCTGCCCCTGTCTACTCTCCCAGAGAGATGATTGCAGGAGAAGTAACAGGTGATATAGTCTCTTGACTTATACAGGACTTATACAGGACTCAATGACTTAGCCTCACTTTAGCTCCTGCAAACACAAAAGACCCTCTGAAATGCATCCGTGAACCTGGGTAGGTGGTTAAACAATGGCCGGGGTAGGAAAGGATGATGGGTGATTCCAAGGCTCATGTCACTAAGGACATTGTAGAGAGGATTTCTGATAAAAGGGACAAGGATTCTAAATTAGCATGCAGGGTACATAGCAAATATGAGTTACGTCATGAGCAGGCATGCACCTCAATCTGGTGTTGTGGATGGAGCCACTTCAAACAGCTCCTCCAAACAGCTTCTCCAAGCAATATGGATGCTCTAAGTCAGTTGACAGCAGCTGAGCACTTCTGAATGACCCATCTGATTTAGAGCTAAGCAGAATGCAGGTGGCCAGGCATCAGCAACCCAGAAAGGCTTCTCTCAGAAACTATGCCAGTTGACCTGGATCTTTAAGTTGGGTAAATATACTCATGCATCACCAGCCAACAGTGTTGCCAGTGGTAGAAAACCATCTTCTTAGTGACCCATGGACTGCCTTTCTCATTTCATCCCAACTGTCTCCTATGTCAAATTCCCCTCCAGTATCCCTGGTTCTTGGGTTCAGTTATGGAGAGGATATCTATCCCAGACCATTGACCAGTAGCTGGTTCTTCTAACAGACATAAGAGGATGTGTGCCTTTGAGAATCAAGTGAACTGCTCATGATAGAGAGGCAATAAATAGGTCTGTTTCCAACTCTGTGGGTCAGGCAGGTGTTAGGCTAAGGGTCCATGAATACATAGGTATCCAGAGTGTCACCTCAGTAAAAGCGGGCATATTGGAATCCAACCTCCCAAAAGAGCAATTTCAAACTTCTCTGTAACCCTCTGCCCTGCCCCATAAGCACACTATATGCCCTCTGCTTGGCTCACCCACTGACGAGGGTGAGGTTTCAAGCTGGATTTACTATGTAGGTGGGAAAGGCAGGGACTAAGAATGGCTGGTAGCTTTTAAAATCAACATCTACAAATTAACCATTGCCATTACTAACAGCAGAAATTTAAAAATGAACATTAAAATCTATCTCTTGAGAATCCTGAGAGGATGGGAGTTTCTTCTTTAGGATGAAGTCGAGATGAAAAAAAATATGTGAGCGAATTTCAATCTTACAGAGGTTACAACTAGAACAAAATAGATTCCTCCCTCATGGAAAAGTCAGGGTGTACAGTGGTATACCCTGTTGGTATTTACAAGTTGGTAGATGGGTGTGGCTCCATCCAGTCTCTGGAAGTCCCTTTACCATCCCTAGGGTGTGGCCCTCCTCTTCAAGGTCTAAGTCAGCAACTGTGTTCTAGACAGCAGGGCAGAGAAAGGAAGGAAGACAGGGCAAAAGGCATAGTCCAGCAGTCTCTTAAGGTGGGTTCCTGAAGGTGGCCACAGGACACTTCCTCTTGCATTTCCCCAGCCAAACTTTAGTTCGTGATTGCAGCTAGTTATGGGGAGGCTGGTAAATGCGTTCTTTCTTTGCAGTTCTGTGCTCAGATACAAAACCTGCAACTACTGAAGAAAAGGAGGGTGTGTATTAGGGACAGTCTCTGCCACAGATGACTTCAGTGCAGTGTCTGGGCCCTTCTCCCTTCATTTCCCTCCTTTGCATTATCTTGAGCACCAGGACACAAAGCCAGGGGAGATGGAAGACTCTGCTTCCCCCTGAGCCATGGAAATCACTGGGGGGAGGAACAGGAAGGGAAAGCAAGCAGAAAGATTGAGTACTTTTCCATCCTTCCCATCAAGTTGCTCTCCAGTGGTAATATTATACAAGAAGCAGCCACCAGGCAGGTTTTAGAGCATGTAAGAGGAAAGATGAGAGAAGAAAAAATCATAAGCTAGGTTGAGAACAGGGACCATGCCTTCCTGTACAGTTATATTCTTGGTGCCTAGAATATAACCTGTAATGTAGTAAGCATTCAAAACTATTAGTTGAATAGGGGAGGAAAAGGCTAACGTTTTAGGAAGTGAGAGTGCAATAACCTACATGATCAACGGGTAAGAAAATTGAGATATCTTACAGCCCTGGATCCTGAGAAGGATGCTGACTGTTCCTTGTGGAAAGTGACCCCTTGTTTATCTTACACGATAAACACTCTGATAAAGCAGAAAGGATTGCTGATTTGATATTGCTGAGCCTTGCCCTCACTGTATAAATGCTATTTGTCTGCTATGGCTGGGGAGGATTCGTGACTCTGGGCTCCTTGCCAGGCGTCAGCATGTCATTGTTGAAGGTCCACAGACTCCCTTCCAGAAAGAGCCATTTCCCTTCTCAGCTCAGCTGTTTGGGGAGAAATTAAAGTGCTGTGGTTAGAACTGCTTCATTCCTGTCCACCACTGGCAGGAAAGCAGGGAAAATTGCAGGGAAGGTGCCAGCTGCTGAGTGGGGGACCGGGGGCGGGGAGTGGGTGGGGAATATTTGGGGGATGGGAGTACTTCTTACTGGAAGCTGCAATGTGGGGAGCAGAAGGCAGGTTGGGGATGAGGGCCTCAAAATGACCCAAGACATTTTTCCAAAAGTCAAAGAAATGTAATGGCGTTAACAGAAATGAGCAACTCTCTATGTACTGAAATGGAGCTCTCTCCAAGTCATGATGGAAAGAGGGAAAAGCCAGGTGCAGAATAGTATGTATAATATGCTACAATTTGCATAGGGAAAAATAAATATATGTATATACATAAATATTTGTAAATTCAAAGCCCATCTCTCAGAAGATATTCAAGAAAATGTTAACTATAGTTTCTTTCAGTAAAGGGGATTCTGTTACTAAGAGATGTGGAACAAAAGACTTTATTTCACTTTATACCCTTATGTAGTTTATCTGTCTGTCTGTCTTTCTCTCTTTCTTTCTTTCTTTCTTCTTCATTTTTTTTTAAGTAGGCTTCACTCACAACCCCAAGGTCAAGACCCACCTGAGATCAAGAGTTGGACACTTAACTGACTGAGCTACCCAGGGACCACCCCCCAACTTGTGTAGTTTCTCAATGTTATGTCATGTGCAAACAAAACAAGACAAAACAAAACAAAAAACCACTCAAGGGGCACCTGGGTGCCTCAGTCAGTTAGATGTCTGACTCCTGATTTGGCTCAGGTCATGATCTCAGGGTTGTGGGATTGAGCTCCACATCAGGTTCCCTGCTTGGTGGGGAGTCTGATTGAGAGTCTCTCTGTCTCTCTCTCTCTCCCTCTCCCTCTGCTCCTCCCTTAGTTTGGGTGCTTGCTCTCTCTCTCTCTAATAAATAAATCTTTTAAAAAATACCACTCAAGGGGCGCCTGGGTGGCTCAGTGGGTTAAGCCGCTGCCTTCGGCTCAGGTCATGATCTCAGAGTCCTGGGATCGAGCCCCGCATCGGGCTCTCTGCTCAGCAGGGAGCCTGCTTCCTCCTCTCTCTCTGCCTGCCTCTCTGCCTGCTTGTGATCTCTCTGTCAAATAAATAAATAAATAAAAATACCACTCAAAATAGGAAATAAATAAACATTATATAATAATAACACACAACCAAAAAAGAAATTACCAGAATCATTGGTTGAAGCAGGAAAAATTGAGGGAGGAAATGGCAGATAGGACTAGGAGCCAAGGCTATGAAGTGCAGAAAGGCCAGGAGCCAGGACAGTGTGATGGAAGTAAGCCAGAAGGAGAGCAGGAACAGGAGAATATCATCGACAAGGAGCCATTCTCTGGGCTGGGCTTTCACAGTGAAGGGGGTAGGAGAAGACTTCAGTATTTCATCCCCCAGGAAAACCACACCACAATTCACTTAGAAGAGCCCAAAATACTCAACTTTGTAAAATGCACAGAGTTATGTTACCGCCAGCTTTAATGAGAGGACAGGATGAGGGACAAGTCATTTTAGATGGAGCTTTACCATGTATCTACCCAGGTCCCGGCTGCACCCAGTGATCCTGCTAGCAGAGGCTGTCTCAACCTAAATGCTCACAGGGGTGACTGTAGGTTCTGCAGCTGATTTGGACATCCAAGAAAGGAGGGCCAAGCCCAGAATCCCTTAGTTCGTTGGTATCCAGCTGACCTGGGGTGAAAGGCTGAGAGAATCCCAGGAAGTTGGAGGCCATATTTTCTTCATTTCACTGCCCAACCTGACATTTCCCTTGTCCCCTGAGGAAGATAAGAATTTTAGCTTGCCTCCTTTGAAAAGGATGAGGAGGGCTGAGAGAGGGGAGAAAGGAAGCACCAATCTCCATAGATCTAAACTGGGATTATGTCCAAATTCGCGTTATCTATGGCAGGATTTTAATGTGTGTAGAAATTAAGGACAGTGACAATGCTACATGTTGATCCAGTGAAATCCAGCCAAATGACATAAAAAGATAAATTTCTGGCCTCAAATGTTTCATATTGTGAAAGGAAAGGAAAGATTACACAAGGGGTGGGACTAGTATGACGGGGTGCTGCAGAGAGCTTGCAAAGGTGTCTGTAATAAAAACAGCACATGCGACATGGTCCCATTTATGTAAAATTACAGATTTCTATGTGATTGTGAAGTATACCTTTAACATTGTTGATAAACACCAATGAAGCTTTACATTTGAGATGTTAGAAAGAAGTAACAGAGAAGCTAAAAATGAAGACTACCGTAAAGGTAATGAAATTACTCAATCTGAAAAAGGAAAAGAGTAGGATTAATGAATAAAACCAAATCAAGAAACACAAATAGAAGAATATCCAACAAACGTAATAAAGAAAAAGGACAACATAATTTCTACATGCATCAAGGACAATATTTTGAAAACACTGAACAATGTATTTCTGAATATTCTCTAAATCATGTTCCCCAGCAGCTGTAAGGCTCTGGGGAACGTGGCCAAATGGCGGCCATAGGAAGAAGGAGGAATTAACAGTGGAGAAGTGATTTCCAGACAAGAGGGGAAATCAAAGAAAGCCCTTCTGGTTCTGGGGGGAAAGAGATGAGAGAGAGATACATATAATGTCAGGTGTCAGTGTCCTTATGTTCAGCCATCTCCCCATTTGGATTCTAATATTAAAATGGGGGGAGATGATAGGGAAAAATCACCCCTTCCAATAGAAAGCCTAAATCAAAGGGAGCTTGTATTTCTCTTCCTCTTTGGTCCTCTAGAAGGATGTCTCTCACAAGGACTCCCACATCATTTTAGGGCACAGGAGGTGGCATGGAATGCTCATCAGAAGGACAGCTAGAGGAAATACTCCCCCATCCCCTTCCCCTGTTTCTCCTGTGGGTTGCAAGGACTCCAGAAATTCTCTTGAGCTCCCAGGAATGTGTGGGTTAGGCAACTGAGTTGAGAACCACTGAGCCAGGTATAGGACCATCACAGTGAGAGCCAAGTGACCCCAAATTAGGGGCTATAGGGGAGATGTTGTCTAGGGCTCCACAAAGTATGGCCTTTGGACCCACTTCACTAGGTAGTCTATTAGAATTGCAAACTCTCAGCTCTACCCTAGAGCCAGAATCAGAATCTCTGGGTGTGGTGCCCAGGAATCTGTTCTGACAAGCTCTCTAGGGCATTTTTCTGCATGCTGCAATTCAAAAAACACTGGTGAAGATAGCCTGGCCAGGAGGCCGACGGAGAAAGTGTCTAGACTCAGAAGAGTTGGGAGTGGGACGCTCAATTGGCAGAGAGGGGCTCACAAAGATTTCGGGTGTCTGCTGGACCCCATAACCAGATGTGACAAAGTACACAGCTGGTAGACCTGCCCAAGGACTACCCTTCCATGTCCCCAGTGCATGCTGTGCTTCTGTCCATCCAGATCCCCCCTTCAGAAGTAGAAGACTGAATATTGATGGATGACTTCTCTCTAGTAAGAAACATAACCCAGGGGAGAGCTAACCGTTGAAATGGAAGCTCTAGCTTGCCACCAGGTCACCGGGGCCCTGGCTGCTGCTGGTCATCTGAGACAACACCGAGATGATGGGGTCATGTTGAGGCCCCCCTCCTCTCCCACACCCACAGAGTCCCCGGGGCCTCCTCTCCCGACACTGGCCATACAGAGCAGGCACACTTCCATTTTCTAAATAACTTCATAGGTGTAACCGTTTTTATAAAAGTCACCACAAACATGGCTAGGAGCACTAAGAGGATGATGATGACATAGTGAGAAAGCAAAACCCTGCCACCCTTCTGACCACACCCCAGCTCTCCCTGAACAACCACTTTTCATCCCAACATGAGTCTTAGGCATTCTCTCTTACCTTGCTATAGATTTTAGCTCTCTTACGTCACCTTCTCTTCCCTCCACTCTCCCAAAATAGCTCTGTTACTACTTTTGGCTAAATCAATAAACAGAGGCTACCTTATTATGTCTACGTTGACAATGTTCTTTGTAGAGCTAGGGCGTGTGTTATGACTATAGATCCTTTCTTGTATAGCTTTGTGTCATTCTCTCTGAAGTCCTAACGTGCTTTCTTTTCTTTCATTAAATGATAGCACCAAGACAAGTCCTCATGGTTAGAGGGATGGAGTTACCTCTTTTTTTCCCCAGGAGATAGATACACCTCCCTGCGCATATGTCTGTCTACTCTGACCTGGGCCTGTTGCCCTGTTGTCATTCAGAGGCTTTGATTTGTGCAGTGGAGGAAGAAGTTTTGTCTCATAGAAGGTGGCAATTAGCCCTTCTCCCTAGAATCCAAAGAGCACTGAGGAGATGAGCTCCTCAGAGCACAACCTTCCCTGAGGAGAGAAGGCCCTTCAGGGCATGACCCATGTCCTAATCCTACTGTAGGCCTCCTGCTTGTGCCTGCCTCACTGTGGGATGTCTCTTTCTTTACACCTCCACCCACCATTCCAGCAACACACTCCCTGTTTGAAGAATAAGGCCTCATTCCCCATGTCTATCCCTTTATATGGCTCCAGGACCCTTCCCCAAGGTTGGATCTTTCATCCCAAGCTGCCTCCTGGGGAACTCTTATCCCATAACCTACTCCCCTGTGAATCCTGAGCCAGGAGGGGCTTTGGTCTTCAGAGGCCAGTGGTGGAGGTGCAGGCTGCCTGCCATCTGGTCAGCTTTCCTTTGTCGCATTCCTACCAGCATGACCTTGGGCTCTTCTGCTTCCTCAAATGAGAGGCACCCATTAAATCCAGTGCCAACACCCACAGGTCCCATGGATGAATACCAGTGCTAATTGTCAGGGACAGTGCCCAAACCTACAATGAGGAACAAGCTCTTCCCTGACTGGTCTTATAATTAGTAACATACCTCTCTTTCTCCTGGGAGTCAGTACGCTGGATTGTTATGGGATGTCCTGTTTGGTTTATCTCCTTGGGGCTGGCCTGAAAAATAAAGAAGCCATATTATGCTTTGGAGGGGGCTCCCTGGGTATCCCGAGAGGACTGTGAAATGACCCTTCCAACAATGCCTTCATTTCATTCTCAGCCAAGAGTCTTTGGTCCCCCAAGTCCTTCTGAAGAAAAGGGAGATAATGGCCAGTTCTTCCCATTCAGGATGTGTGGTTTGTTTTCAATTTTACATTTATTGGGAAAAAAGAAACTGGAAGGAAAGGCACCCGTGTGTTAGCAGTTGTTATCTCTGGATATGGACATAGAAGTGATTGTTTTTCCTTTTTTTAAATTTTTTCCTGCATTTTCTTACTTTAAAAAAGATAACTACCATGAGATGCTATCTAACAGATGTTTCTGAATATTAAAAAATATCTATCTATCTATCTATCTATCTAGTAGTAGGAGTAAAAGGACCCATCCTGTATTTGAATTGGAAGTAGGTCTATTTGGACACACTGGACCACTGAGGTGTTAGAAGCAGAGGTCACTTTGCAAGAATGGGCACCCCAGGATGGAAGAGATTGGTCACTGTTGAATGCCCTGTGAAACCCAGGTGAAGCCCATCCCAGTGGAGCTGAAGTGCTTGGGGAAGCAGCCAGCAAGTGAGTGGTTCTGAGTGCTTCAGTTTTCCCTGCCTAGGGTAATGTCATTAAAATTCAGTAGGACAACAGGATGCTCTCTTAAAATTTCCTGGTTGGGGAAAAGGAAATTAAAGGCATCCAAATCGGCAAAGAAGAAGTCAAACTATCACTCTTTGCGGATGATATGATACTATATGTGGAAAACCCAAAAGACTCCACTCCAAAACTGCTAGAACTTGTACAGGAATTCAGTAAAGTGACAGGATATAAAATCAATGCACAGAAATCAGTTGCATTTCTCTACACCAACAACAAGACAGAAGAAAGAGAAATTAAGGAGTCCATCCCATTTACAATTGCACCCAAAACTATAAGATACCTGGGAATAAACCTAACCAAGGAGACTAAGAATCTATACACAGAAAACTATAAAGTACTCATGAAAGAAATTGAGGAAGACACAAAGAAATGGAAAAATGTTCCATGCTCCTGGATTGGAAGAATAAATATTGTGAAAATGTCTATGCTACCTAAAGCAATCTACACATTTAATGCAATTCCTATCAAAGTACCATCCATTTTTTTCAAAGAAATGGAACAAATAATCCTAAAATTTATATGGAACCAGAAAAGACTTCGAATAGCCCAAGGAATATTGAAAACGAAAGCCAAAGTTGGTGGCATCACAATTCCGGACTTCAAGCTCTATTACAAAGCTGTCATCATCAAGACAGCATGGTACTGGCACAAAAACAGACACATAGATCAATGGAACAGAATAGAGAGCCCAGAAATAGACCCTCGACTCTATGGTCAACTCATCTTCGACAAAGCAGGAAAGAATGTCCAATGGAAAAAAGACAGCCTCTTCAATAAATGGTGTTGGGAAAATTGGACAGCCACATGCAGAAAAATGAAATTGGATCATTTCCTTACACCACACATGAAAATAGACTCAAAATGGATGAAGGATCTCAATGTGAGAAAGGAATCCATCAAAATCCTTGAGGAGAACACAGGCAACAACCTCTTCGACCTCAGCCTCAGCAACATCTTCCTAGGAACATCGCCAAAAGCAAGGGAAGCAAGGGTAAAAATGAACTATTGGGATTTTATCAAGATCAAAAGCTTTTGCACAGCAAAGGAAACAGTTAACAAAACCAAAAGACAACTGACCGAATGGGAGAAGATATTTGCAAATGACATATCAGATAAAGGGCTAGTGTCCAAAATCTATAAAGAACTTAGCAAACTCAACACCCAAAGAACAAATAATCCAATCAAGAAATGGGCAGAGGACATGAACAGACATTTCTGCAAAGAAGACATCCAGATGGCCAACAGACACATGAAAAAGTGCTCCACATCACTCGGCATCAGGGAAATACAAATCAAAACCACAATGAGATATCACCTCACACCAGTCAGAATGGCTAAAATTAACAAGTCAGGAAATGACAGATGCTGGCGAGGATGTGGAGAAAGGGGAACCCTCCTACACTGTTGGTGGGAATGCAAGCTGGTGCAACCACTCTGGAAAACAGCATGGAGGTTCCTCAAAATGTTGAAAATAGAACTACCCTATGACCCAGCAATTGTACTGCTGGGTATTTACCCTAAAGATACAAACGTAGTGATCCGAAGGGGCACATGCACCCGAATGTTTATAGCAGCAATGTCTACAATAGCCAAACTATGGAAAGAACCTAGATGTCCATCTACAGACGAATGGATAAAGAAGATGTGGTATATATACACAATGGAATACTATGCAGCCATCAAAAGAAATGAAATCTTGCCATTTGCGACGACGTGGATGGAACTAGAGGGTATCATGCTTAGCGAAATAAGTCAATCAGAGAAAGACAACTATCATATGATCTCCCTGATATGAGGGATAGGAGATGCAACATGGGGGGTTAAGGGGGTAGGAGAAGAATAAATGAAACAAGATGGAATTGGGAGGGAGACAAACCATAAGTGACTCTTAATCTCACAAAACAAACTGAGGGTTGATGGGGGGAGGGGGGTTGGGAGGGAGGTGGGATTATGGACACTGGGGAGGGTATGTGCTATGGTGAGTGCTGTGAAGTGTGTAAACCTGGTGATTCACAGACCTGTACCCCTGGGGATAAAAATATATTATATGTTTATAAAAAATAAAATTAATTAAAAAAAAATTTCCTGGTTGGGGGAGGGTAGTGGCATTTTCTATCTCTGAATCCCATTTTTAGAAAAGATAATTCAGAGGAATCCTTCTCACTACAACAATTCTCTTTATAACATAGAAATAAAAATGAGTTAGAAAGTATTATCTTCTTGACCTCAAGTGGACATCTTATATCCAGAGACCCACTGGTCCAGGGACACCTGCCTCCTTCACACTGACTATTGAGCAATGATGTTTGGTGAAAATGATAAGAATACCTATACAGTCATCACAAAGCTATTTGGAAGTAAGAACAAGGACAAATTAGGCCACAGATATAACAATCAGGGATGACTGAAGTGCCAAGTTCCACCATTGGGGTGTTAGAAGCAGAGGTCACTTGGCAAGAATGGGCACCCAAGGATGGCAGAGTCTGGTCACTGTTGAATACCCAGTTTCTAGAGCAGTGCCTGGTACATAATGGGCACCCAAAATATGATTTCAAAATGCATTCGTAAGTGAATGAGAGGGGCTAGGTCTGGCCTCCTCCCTGATGACCAAGTTCCCAGTTGGATCAGGCTCCACCAGCAGGAATTCCTCCCCTCTCATTCACTCACCAATGCATTTTGAAAATATGCTTTGGGTGCCCATTATGCACCAGGCACTGCTCTAGGTACTGGGCATTCAGCAGTGACCAGTGTCTGCCATCCTTGGGTGCCCATTCTTGCAAAGTGACCTCTGCTTCTAACACCCTAGTCATCAGATGTGTCCAAATAGACCTACTTCCAATTCAAACTCAAGATGGGTCCTTTTACCCCTGCTACTTGATTGATAGGTAGACAGAGAGGTAGATTTTTTAAAAATATTTAAAAACATTTGTTAGATAACATCTCTTGGTAGATATCTTTTTTAAAATGAGAAAATGCAGAAAATTATTAAAAAGAAAAACAATCACTTCTATGTCTATATCCAGAGATAACAACTGCTAACACATGGGTGCCTTTCCTTTCAGAAGGGTTCCCATCCATTAGAGCTACCACCTTCCATCCTGTACCACACTTGAGTGTGGATGGGAACACTTCTGAATCCCTTCGGTCCATGTGGGTAACTCAGACAGCTAGCTGCATCCTCATGTGGGGTAGGGCCCAGGAACTGAAGAACAGGACTGTTTAATTACAACAAGCTTCTTTTGTGTATAGATGTCCTTTGTGAGGACATCTACAAGACCCACAGAAACTTCAGCAATATCAAATTGTGGGGAAGTTTAGGATGCCAGCTTAGGTCTCACAGGACTGGAGAGCCTCTCTAGAAAGCAGCTGCGGATCCACAGGGGGGTGGCAAGTGCTCTTCTCTGGGTGAGGGAGTCACTGGGACAGCTGACACATTAAGCAAATAATGCCATCCTTCTTCTGGCAGTTGGTACTCACAGAGGAGTGAGCTCAGCTGTCATCTCAGGGTATAAGAGCCTCTTCCCCCAACCTCTTGACAAAGACTACAAGATTCAGGTAGGGATCCAGCCCCAGACAAGTGTCCCACAGAGAAAGTGAGTTGGAAACCAGGTCAAATAGACAAAGACAAGAGAAGGGGTAGCCAGAGATTCAGTGAGCACCCCACAAGAGGCTCAACTGTGGCACAGCTGGTGGGTGAGGCCATGGTGTCCTCCTGTCCTGGCTGGAAATATTTCAGGATGTGGGTGGGGCTGCCTTTGCAGAGGAATGTCACTGACACTTCCACAGGGAGGGCCTGGGGCATCGAGGCCTTATGCATCTTGTCTTTCCAGCTCTACTACAGCAAATATGGAGACATGCGAAGGAGTGTCTCCCTTTTATTGTCAAAAATTTGCATTTTTTCCTTCAGTGACCTGCATCATGGCACAGTAATGATAGTAATAATACTGCTAATAGCTAAATTGTATTGAATACTTTCCACAGGCTAAGCATGTAACATACATAATTGTATACGATCAACCCTATTATCCCCATTTTACAGATGGGAAAGGCTCAGGCTTATAAAATTAAGTAAATGCCCCTAAATCACACAGCTAGTGGAAACAGTGTGAATGCAGACAATCTGAGTTCACCTTTAACCACCATGTCATTATCTTACCATAGAAGTTTCTTCCCTAAGTCTATTTATTGCTAAACTGACCACATCTCAGGCTTCAAGGGAGGCTCCTGGTCTTAGCTTGTGAAGCCCATTCTATTCTTGGGGGACCTAACCACACACTAGGAAATCCCTAGGTTGGCAGTCTTAAGTCCCTGTATTAGGACACTGCCAGTCCACATCTTCAGGGATGACCTCATTTTCTCTCACTGAGTAGGAATGTAGGTACTTGCTGGCTCTTTCGAGCACCAAGAGGAGCTCCCCTCAAGGCTGAAGAAGTGGGTATGGAAGAAACAGTATCCCCTGGCTTCAATCAGACCACTATAATAATAAGTAATCAAAAGTACTTGTTAGCTAATCCAGATGCTTTTTAGTTCTTAGGTAGGTCAAGGGTCTCCAGTGCTGTCTGTGTTTTGGAAACAGCAGCATCCAGAGTATAAAGAGCTGGAGCTTTGAACTGAAAGAGACCTGGCATTAAATTCCTTCCCCACTGTTGGAGCTGACTCACAGGGGTTCAAGACGGCTAACTTTTCCCAACTGTGCTGAGAGCACGAGCTTAACCATGGCGGGAATATTTATACCACAGAACTAGGTAAATACTAAGACTCAGGGCTTTCTAAATTGTTCTAGAAATAAGGCTTATGAGCACACACCACTGGCCCAGGCTGTCACAACAAGATAATAGGCAACGTCAAGTTCTCTCATTAATGCCTCTGGCTTTTAGTTGGTGGTTTTCTGACGACCTCTATATCACACGTGGGAAGTGGAAATCAACATGACAGGTATGTTTGTTATGTATCGCTGTGTAACAACTTGCTCTGAAATGTATTGGCTTAAAGTAATAGCAGGTCTTACCTCTTGTAGTTTCTTTGAGCCAGAAATTTGGGAGAGACTTGGGTGTGTGGTTCTGGATTGGGGTCTCTTAGAAAAGAGCAGGCAAGATATCATCTGGATTTCCAGTTGCCCGAAGCCACAGCTGGAGGATCTGAGCAAAGTTTATTCACTCCTATGACCAGTGACTTCATGCTGGCTGTTGCAGGAGGCACCAGTTCCTGGTCCCATGGACTTTATCGTCGGATTGCTTGAAGGCTTTTACCCTTTGAAAGCTGGGTTCCTCCTGAAAGAATAATCCAAAAGAGCAAGATAAAAGCTGCAATGTGTTGGATGACTTAGCTTTGAAAGTCAGATTTCAATTCTGCATTTCTACAATATCCCTGTTGGTCACACATCAGCCCTATTCTATGTAGAAGAGGACTATACCAGGGGGTAAATGCTAGAAGGAAGAATTATTTGAAGGTCTTGAAGCCTGCCTACCAAAATTTATATAGAGAAATTGTAATTTGCTCATCCAAGAGGACTGGTAGCAAATCATTTTCTCCTAAATCCCATGGCCACCTGCCTGATATCTGTAGCAAATAGTTGTGTGTGTGTGTGTGTTTTTCCCCTAAGCAATAAAAAAGCGGGGGTGGGGGGATGGTCATTGGATGGGCAAACAAATGACAGTGTCTGCCACGTTATACACTCTCCAGACAAGAAACCCTTCTTGTGTTCACTGGACAATTGGCCTCTACATGTTTCCTCCAAGCTTATTAACCAGAATAAATTGCTCTTGTGTCTTTTATGCTTGGTTTGCACAAGCCAACTTTGTGTGTCTCTGATTGAATAGACAGCCTTTTCATGAGGTGGGGCTGGATCTCCGAGCAGAGAGCAAAAAAAGAAAACGACTGATGTGCAAAAGAGTTTCTTTGCCTCTGAGGAGACAAGGGTAACTGCTTCTACCACGTTTGGCCTGATCGCAGGTACATAAATCTGAAGTTGCTGCTTGCTGGGTTAATATCCAGGTGGAAGGAAAATGTTCTGTGACTGCTCCCTAGGCAGTTGTCTCTGGAAGTATTTGAAACATTTTCAGAACAGTGTACAGTGAAGGCAGGAGAGGTAAAAGCAGTTTTTATAACAAAGTAATAATGATGATTAATATTTGAGTCCTTGATAGTATAATGGCACAAATGAGTTCCAAGTTAAGAAGATACTGTGCCCTTCGGGACGCCTGGGTGGCTCAGTTGGTTAAGCAGCTGCCTTCGGCTCAGGTCATGATCCCAGCGTCCTGGGATCGAGTCCCACATCGGGCTCCTTGCTTGGCGGGGAGCCTGCTTCTCCCTCTGCCTCTGCCTGCCATTCTGTCCGCCTGTGCTCGCTCTCTCTCCCTCTCTCTCTGACAAATAAAAAAAAAAAAGATACTGTGCCCTTCACATCACAGACTACGTTTTTCACTCAAAACTTTAATATGGAGAGCTCAAAACAATTAAGTTCCTTCACCTTGTAAAAAGATTTGGATAAAGCAGGAGCCACAAGGTCCTCTCCATATTCCCTCCAATGCCCAAATTGAAAACTTAAATCCAAATATTCTCAAATAGAAAATACGATGTGTTTTCCTCCTAACAGACCTAGAGCTGGGTCTGAAACAGAAGGCTTTGAAAGTAGCTTTCTTTACGAATTAGATCATTTGTCCCAGCCACCTATAATGAGTGTACTGTGTAGAAAATCACACCAGGCCCAAGATGTGCCAGACTCCATTGAGCCATTTGTGATCGGATCACTAGACAGGCAGATTAAAGAACTGTGTTACACAGCGGTGTCTAGAATTCAGCAAGGCGCAAGGTGAGTCCCTCCTAATTACCATGAAGACCGAAGGGAGGGATAGGGGTTGGATGGCAAGATCATAGGGATGAATGTAACTGGTTATTTTCAAAGGGTCCCAAATGAACATCTCTATCGACCTGAAGTGAAGTTCCCCGTCTCTTCCTAGACACTCTTAAATGTGTTCTTGTCAAAAATCCCTTGTAACAGGGTGTTTTGCAGAGCAAATGTTTTTAATTTTGATAAAGTCAGATTTATCAGATTTCCTTCCTTTCCTTTTGGTGTCTAGTGTAAGAACACTTTGGCTGGTTCTTACAGCCTGTAGTTTTTTTCCCTAAGATTTTTTTCTACAGGTTTTGTAGTTTTACACTTTATATTTATAAGTCCATGGCCCATTTTAAGTTGATTTTTATATGCAACGTGACACTTAGGTCAAGTTTCATTTTTATTTATTTGTTTATGCCTACGGATGTCCAGTTGCACCATTTATGTATGCTTCTGTGCCCTCACCAAAAATCAGGTGAGCGGGGCACCTGGGTGGTTCAGTGGATTAAGTGACCGAGTTTGGCTCAAGTCATGATCCCAGGGTCCTGGGATCGAGTTCTGCATTGGGCTCCCTGCTCAGCAGGGAGGTCTGCTTCTCCCACTCTCTCTACCCCTTCACCTTGCTCGTACTCTTTCTCAAATAAATAAATAAAATCTCTTTTAAAAAAAAATCAGGTGGACATATTGGTATGGGTCTTTTTCTGAGTTCTCTGGTTCTGTTCCGCTGATCTACATGACTGAACTTCTGTCAATACTAAATAGTCTTGATGCCTATAGCTCTATAAGAAGCCTTGAAATTAGATAAATGGATTCCTTCCAGTTTATTCTTCCTTTTCAAAAAATTTAAGGTATTTAAGTTCCTTTGCCTCCATATATAATTTTTAAAACCTATATCTATACAAATTTTTGCTAGGATTTTAGTAAGAATTGCATTATAGGGGTGGCTGGGTGGCTCAGTGGGTTAAGCCCCTGCCTTCGGCTCAGGTCATGATCTCAGGGTCCTGGGATCAAGTCCCGCATCAGGCTCTATGCTCGGCAGGGAACCTGTTTCCCCCTCTCTCTCTGCCTGCCTCTCTGCCTACTTGTGATCTCTCTCTCTCTGTGTCAAATAAATAAATAAAATAATTTTTAAAAATTGCATTATACCTGTATATCAGTTTAGAGAGAATGAACACCTTTACTATGTTGAGTCTTCCAATTCATGAACAAGATGTGTTTCTCCATTTACTTAAGTCTTTTTTTATTTCTTTCATCAGCATTGCACAATTTTCAACATGTAAGTCCTATACATGTTTTGTTAGATTTACACCTAAGTTTTCCATTGTCTTTGAGCAATTGTAAATGGTATTGTATCTTGATTTCACATGTTAGCTGCTAATATATAAAAATAGAATTGGTTTTTGTATCTTTTTCTTTTTCTTTTTCTTTTTTTTTTTTAAGTAGGCTCCACGCCCAGCATGGAGCCCAGCATGGAGCCCAGCATGGGACCTGAAGTCATGACCCTGAGATCAAGATCTGAGCTGAGATCAAGAGCCCGACACTTGCCCAACTAAGCCACCCAGGCACCCCTGCGCATTTTTCTTTTATCCTACAATCTTGCTTGTAGGATATTTGTTAGTTCTAAGAGTATATTTGCACATTTACTGGAATTTTCTGTAGACCATTTATCATCTGCAAATAGAGGCAGATTTATGTCTTCCTTTCCAATCTGTATGCTATTTACTTCCTTCTCTTGCTGTTGTTATGCTGGTTAGAACTTATGGCACTATATTAAGTAAGAGTTATGAAACTAGACATCCTTACTTTGCTCATGGTTTTGGGGATAAAGCATTTATTTTTTTCATCTTTAAGTATGATGTTAGCTCTAATATATATTTTTTTACCCTTAGAGAAAAGTTTATAGCTTTCTCATTTTGTCTTTGGTTTTGGTATTAGGGTAATGATATCTTCTTAAACTGAGAAGTCTTCCCTCCTTTTGTCTACAAGAGATTGCATAGAATTGGTATTAATTTTTCTTTAAACAGTTAATAGAATTCTCTGGGTCTGGAGATGTTGTTTCTGGGAGATTTTAAATTATAAACTCAATTCCTTTAATAGTTGTAGGGCCTATTAAATTATCTGTTTCATATTGGGTGAGTTGTGGTCATTTGTGCTTTTTAATGAAATGATCCATTTCATCTACATTGTGAAATTTATGTATATATAACTGTGTGTGGTATTCCCATATTAATCCTTCTGCTATCTGCAGACTCTGTAACAATATCCTTGTTTCATTCCTGATACTGATAATTTGCATCTTCTTTCTTTTATTCTTATCACTCTTATTAGAGTTTTGTCAATTTTATTGACTTAAAAAAATCTGCTTTATTGATTTTCTATATTACTTTTTTGTTTTCAATTTCATTGATTTTTTTTCTCCTCTTTATTACTTCCTTCCTTCTGCTTGTTTTGGGATTATTTTGCTCTTCTACTTATAGATTCTTGAGGTGAGAGCTTAGATAAGCGAGTTAAGACTTTTCTTCTTTTTTAAAATTGAGATATAATTGACATGTAACATAAAGATTTGATATATGTATATATTGTGAAATGGTCATCACAATAACCCCAATTAATATCAATTACCACACAGAATAACAGATTTTTTTTCCTTGGGTTTAGAATTTTTTAAAATCTCTTCTCTTAGCAAATTTCAAATATACAATAAAATATTGTTAACCATAGTTACAGTGCTATACATTACCTCCCCTGATTTATTTATTTTATAACTGAGAATTTGTACCTTTTTATCACCTTCAGTCATCTTGCCCACCCTCTGTCCCCTGCCTCTGACACACACCAATCTGTTCTCTATATCTGTGAGGTTGTTTCTTTAGAACTTGTTTTTTAAGATTCCACATATAAGTGAGATCATATGGTATTTGTTTTTCTCTATGACTTGTTTCACTTCGTGTAATGCTAAGTTCCACCCATGTTGTAGTAGCAAACAGCAAGATTTCTTTCTTTTTTGTGGTTGAATAATATTCCATTGAATATATACTATATTTCCCTCAACCACTCATCCATCGATGGACACTTAATTTGCTTCCAGGTCTTAGCTGTTGTAAATGATGTTGCAATGAACATAGGGGTGCAGATATGTTTTGGGATTAGTGTTTCTGTTTCTTTTGGGTAAATACTCAGAAGTAGAATTGCTGGATGATACACTTTTTAATTTTTTTGAGGGAACTCCATACTGCTTTCCACCTTTCTTCTTTTCTTTTTTTTCAAGATTTATTTATTTATTTATTTGACAGACAAAGATCACAAGTAGGCAGAGAAGCAGGCAGAGAGAGAGGAGGAAGCAGGCTCCCTGCTGAGCAGAGAGCCCGATGCGGGGCTCGATCCCAAGACCCTGGGATCATGACCTGAGCTGAAGGCAGAGGCTTTAACCCACTGAGCCACCCAGGCGCCCCTACCTTTCTTCTTTTCTAATAAGTGCCTTTAGTGCTACCAGTTTCCCTCTCAGCATTGTTTTAGCTGTGTCTCACAGTTTCATATGTTGTAACTGGGTTAAATGCCCTTTAAAATTTTCCCTTGAGACTTCCTCTCTGACTCATGGATCATTTAGAAGTGTTCTGTTTAGTTTCCCAGTGTTTGGAGGTTTTCCTGTTAGCTTTCTGTTACTGATTTCTAATTTGATTCCATTGTGATCAGAGAACATACTGTTTATGATTTTAATTACTTTAAATTTGTTAAGGCTTATTTTATGGCCCAAGATATGGTCATTCTGGTGTATGTTCTGTGACCCCTTGAAAAGAATATGCATTCTGCTGTGGGTAGGTGGGGTGTTCTAGACATGCTGATCAGGTATGTTCTTTGATGGTGTGTTGAGTTCCTCTCTATCCTGGCTAATGTTCTATTTAGCTTTTCTCTCAATTACTGACAGGGAGGCATTGAAGTTTCCCACTGTAATTGTGTATATTTCTAGCTCTCTGTCAGTTTTATCAGTTTTCGCTTCACATATTTTATAACTCTGCTGTTTGGTGCATACATTTAAGATTGCCATGTCTTCTTGGGGAATTTATACTTTTTCTGCTATGAAATTCTTTTGACTCTGGTAATTTTCTTTGCTCCCAAATATCCTTTATCTGGCATGATCCTGCCACTCCTGAATTCCTTTGACAAAGTTCTCCTCTGTCCCCTCCATTCTGCTGTGGAACTGATCCACTGAACGTTTCATTTCAGTCATTATATTTTTCAGTTCTAATATTTCCATTTAGCTTCCCTTTATATCTTCTGTTTGATTGATGAGGTTTCCCTTTATATCTTCTGTTTGCTTGATGAGTTTTCTAATTATTTTTACTGTTTCAAGCATGTGTGTAATTGCTTGTTGAAACATTTTTATCCTGGCTGCTTTCAAATCTTCCTCTAATAATCCTAACTTCAGTCTCATCTTGGTTGGTGCTCATGCCTGTTGATTATCTTTTTAAATTCAGTTTGAGATCTTCCTGGTTTGTTTTTGTTTTTGTATGATGAGTGATTTTAGCTGAAAGCTGGACATTTTCATTTGTTATGACTCTCTGGACCTTCCTTAAGACTGTTTTATCTGGCTTTCACTGGCAGAGGATGGTGACACCTCCTGGTTATTTATAGGTGGAAGAAGAAGTTCAGGTTTTCTTTCTCTTTCTCTCTCTTTCTTTCTTTTTTAAGATTTTGTTTATTTATTTGAGAAAGAGCGAGAGAAATCACAGAGGGCAAGAGAGAAACAGATTTCCTGCTGAGCAACGGGCCCAACACGGAGCTTGATCCCAGGACCCTGAGATCATAACCTGAGCTGAAAGCAAATGTTTCACTGACTGAGCCACACAGGCACCCCAAGAGTTCAGGTTTTCTATCTGGCCTCTGTGATGTTCAAAGAGAGGAGAAGGCTCTACATTGTTGCTGAGTGGAGGTGGGTGTTTAGGCTCCCACCACGTTCTCCACTGATATTTGGGGGATTGATTTAGTTGAGGAGGAAAGTCCTTGCTGCCTATCTGACCTTCCCTGATGCCATCTTGGCAGGGGTAGTAGGGTTACACCCTCACAAGAGTGGAAGGATAGCCTCCTCACTCAGTTTTTCCTGGTGTGGGTGGGGAAGGAGACCATAATTTTTTCCATGTTGTTTGATGGAAAGGGGGTCAGTCATTGTCTAAAAGTTTTCTGTTTTGCTACACTGTGTCTGCTATAAATCTGGCTAGAATATAATGTAATTACTCTGTGTGGCAATTAGACTTATAACGGCGATCATTTCATAATGTATATAAATGCCAAATCACTATATTGTATACCTGAAACCAATAAAATATTGTATGTCAACTCTACTTCAATTTAAAAAAAGACAGGGAAAGGTAAAAAAAAATAAAAATGACTATGAAAAATAATGTATTGAGATGTAGAAGAGATGTCCACTGAAACGTGGATGGACGAGGGAGGCTTGGATTGTATGAATGTGATGTAAACCCTGTACAGAGGAAAGGAAGACACTAGGAAGGAGTATCAGAGTGTGAAATGGAACCGTACTGCTCTGGAGAGGCATTGCTTCAGGACTTGATTATAAGCCAGCGATACTCAGAGACTTGAGAGTTAGGAAAAGGACTCGTGTCACTTCCTCGAGGACGCCTTCCTGGATCCTCCTGTTAACTTTTAACTTTCCTCTGATCTCCTGTAGTGCTTTCAATTCTCAGACCATAAAAGTAAGACATAGGGTAGGATATAAATTGAGATATAATTCATGCACCATAAAATTCACCCTTTAAAAGCGTATGATTCAGTGGTTTTTAGTGTATTCGCACAGTTGTGCAATCAATACCACGATCTAATTCCAGAACAGTTTCAATATCCTCAGGAGAGCCCTGTATCCATTAGCAGTCACTCTGCATTCCACGTTCCCTCCCTGCCCCGGTCAGGCAACCACTGATCTATTTTCTGTCTCTACGTGTTTGCCAATTCTGGACATTTCCTATAAATGAAGTAGTATATAATGTGGTCTTTGGTGTCTGGCTTTTTCCACTTAGCATAGTATTTTTCAGGTTCATCCTTGTAGCATACATTAGGACTTTGTCCCTTTTTATGGCTGAATCCTATTTCATTATATGAACACACTACTTGATCCGTTCATCAGTTAACATTTGGATTATTTTCACATTTTGGCTATCGTGAATAAAGTTGCCATGAACCTCAATATACAAGATTTTGGGTAGAAATATGTTTTCAGCTCTCTTGGGTATATACCTAAGGGTAAAATTGCTGAGTCACATGATAACTGTAAGTTTAACATTTTTTAAAGGAACTTACAAATTGTTTGCCAAAATGCTGCACCATTTAGCATTCTCATCAGCAATGCATGAGGCTTTCAATGTCTGCACATCTCTGTCAACACTTATTATAGTCAATCTTTTTACCGTAGCCATCCTAGTAGGTGAGAAATGACATTTCACTATGATTTGGTATAATTAACTCATAACTAATGATGTTGAGCATTTTTTTTCCAACTTAACTGACTGAGCCACCCAGACACCCCACAACTCTAGAATTTTTATTCAACTCATTGTATAATTTTTTAAAGATTTAATTTATTTACTTGACAGAAACTCAGCAAGAGAGGGAACACAAGCAGGGGGAGTGAAAGAGGGAGAAGCAGGCTTCCCACCAAGCAGGGAGCCCGAAGCAGGGCTTGATCCCAGGACCCTGGGATCGTAACCTGAGCCAAAGGCAGATGTACTTAATGACTGAGCCACCCGGGTGCCCCAACTTTTTATAATTTTTCTTTACTGATATTACATGGTGAGACATTGATCTCATAGTTTCCTTTGGTTCTCCGAACATGTTTAAAATATCCAATTTAGGGGCTCCTGAGTTGCTCAGTGGGTTAAGCCTCTGTCTTTGGCTCAGGTCATGATCTCAGGGTCCTGGGATCAAGCCCCGAATGGGGCTCTCTCCTCAGCAGGGAGCCTGCTTCCCCCTCTCACTCTGCCTGCCTCTCTGCCTACTTGTGATCTCTCTGTCAAATAAATAAATAAAAATCTTTAAAAAAATAAATAAATAAAATAAAATATCCAATTTAAAGTCTTTGTCTAGTAAGTCCCAATATGTGAGCTTTCTCAACTGGTTTCTGTTGATCACTCACTTTCCTAGGTATGAGGCATACTTTCTTATTTCTTTGCATATCTTATAATTTTCTGTTAAAAATTATATTTAGGAAAAATTCCTTAATAAACACCTCTTAGACTGTTGGAAGATTTTGTTTTGTTTTTTGTTTTTGTTTTTAAAGATTTTATTTATTTATTTATTTGACAGAGAGAGATCACAAGTAGGCAGAGAGGCAGGCAGAGAGAGAGAGGAGGAAGCAGGCTCCCTGCTGAGCAGAGAGCCCGGTGTGGGGCTCAATCCCAAGACCCTGGGATCATGACCTGACCCAAAAGCAGAGGCTTTAACCTACTGGCACCCCTGGAAGATTTTGTTAATGTCCAGGGTTATGATAACATGGATTTTCTAATTTTTTTTTTTTGCCAGTGTTCTCATTGTTTTTGTGAAGATTTTCAGAGACCCTTAATTCCATCATGTCTGCTGACACCTCAGAATTTTGAACTAATCTCTTTTTTTTTATTAAGTTTTTTTAATTTATTTATCTGACAGAGAGATAGAGAACACAAGTTAGCAGAGAGGCAGGCAGAGGGAGAGAGAGAAGCAGGGCCCCCGCTGAGCAGGGAGCCTGATGCAGAGCTCAATTCTAGGACCCTGGGATCGTGACCTGAGCCAAAGGCAGACACTTAACTGACTGAGCCCCCCAGGCACCCCTTGAATTAAACTCTATTATAGCACTTAAAACAAGTGGTATGTATGACCTACTTTATTCCCCTGCTAGGCTATGAACTCCTAGAGGGAAAATATGGTGTCTTACTCACCCTATTTTTCCCTTCCAGAGCAAAGCCAGGTGCTTGGTAAATAGCAGTGTATTGTTGAAGCAATGAGTGATTGAACCCCTAAAGAAAGTAACCATTGAGGGACGCCTGGGTGGCTCAGTTGGTTGGACGACTGCCTTCGGCTCAGGTCATGATCCCGGAGTCCCGGGATCGAGTCCCGCATGGGGCTCCCAGCTCCATGGGGAGTCTGCTTCTCCCTCTGACCTTCTCCTCGCTCATGCTCTCTCTCACTGTCTCTCTCTCAAATAAATAAATAAAATCTTTAAAAAAAAAAAAAGAAAGAAAGTAACCATTGAGAAAAAGTTTATGTTGGTTTGAGATGCTATGGTCTTATTTCTTAATCTTAGAAAATTCTGGGGCGCCTGGGTGGCTCAGTGGGTTAAGCCACTGCCTTCGGCTCAGGTCATGATCTCGGAGTCCTGGGATCGAGTCCCGCATCGGGCTCTCTGCTCAGCAGGGAGCCTGCTTCCTCCTGTCTCTCTGCCTGCCTCTCTGCCTGCTTGTGATCTCTCTCTGTCAAATAAATAAATAAAATCTTAAAAAAAAAAAAAAGAAAATTCTGGAAAAACTATTCTTGCATTTGTATCTAGGAAGTTCTGAGAATTTCTATCCCAACTGTATCATTTTTTAATAGAGCACCCTAAGGCAGTTTTCATAATAATTTAGAACCTCAGTTTTCCATATATGCAATGTGGATAATAATACTTAAGATCATAATATTGTGATCCTAATATGGTTCAGAGGATTAGATGAGATGACACATATAAGGCCTATAACACAATGTAACGCAATGCTGCACATAATTATGAGCCTTTCTTGCCTTTCTTAACTCCAGGACGCTTTAATCATTTCCTGTTTAATTTGACCAAGAGTTTGGCAAATGCACTTGCTAACATCAACCGATGAACAATCCTGTCTTCAACTCTCTCATGCCTGAGTTTCCACAAAGGTCTTCCTTGAAACCCATGCAGGCAAAACAACAAAGGTGTTTCATCCATGGGTTTCATGCATTCACAGAACTATGAACAGAAAACACCTGCTGCCCTGTGGCACTGGCCAGGTATGTTTACAGGGCCTGGGAGGCAGCATTCCTGGAGGTCTGGAGACTTTAAAGCCCGGGAAGATAGGCAACCCCAGGACTTACCTAGAAAAGGAAGCAACCCTATAGACTCCTGAAAATCAAAACACGGGGGTCTTCAGACCTTCCAGGATGATGGTCCTGGGGCAAGAGGATGGGTGACAAGTTGTGCTGGGTTCTCTCTAATTTATTTACACTTCCTAATATAGCTCTTCTTGGGGGAGGGCAGGTTTCTTTTTTTAAACTTTGAAAACAACTGACCTAACTCAAACCCCTTATTAGACAGATGAAAATGTAGACCAGAAAAATTCAATGAGTCACCCAAGATGAGACAGGAAGGGAGCAGCTAAGCTCCAAGCTCAGTGTTGTTCTGACTAGGAGTCCAGGATTTTTTCCATCTTATCTGCTATGACCCTGTTAAGTTGCCTCCCCTGTCTTGAGTCATGTACATATCTCCCCCCAACAAGAATAATTTATCTGACCATAGATACTCGGATCTATAGGGTTTGGAGGCTAGATTTAGAATCAAGATGTTGGGGTTCAAACACAAGATTTTGGTGTCATCAGTTAACTGGTGTGAATCATTGTCTTCATTGGAAAAAATGGGGCTCCAAATCCCCTTCTTACTTCCCTCCTCTGGTTGTTCTAAGTATCACAGAAATAAAAAACATAAAAAAGATTTTTTATTCTAATTTTTTTTTTATCCACATGTTTAGTAAGATGCACCATTTATTCCCTTAGTAGCAGAATACTGATACTCGTGGCTTTATTTGGTTTGGAAAATCACCGGCCCTAACCTTTTAATCAGAATCCTAGGCCACCCCTCTCTTCATGCTAATCTCTGGGCTAGGAGTCAAGGAGAGACTGCATCAGTGGCTTGAAGCTTGTCACTCTGTCCCACACCTACAGGATGCCTTGTGATGTGAGTGACTCCACCCAGGACAAATCCCTTTAGCTCCTGCTCCTGTTTCCAAATGCTCAATAGACTCAGATCCTTGAGTATCAGAGAGACATATGTATCTATTCCCCTCTAAGCCTTTCGGTCTTCCCTATCTTAGCATGACACCTCCAAAAACTTAGGTGTCATCCTCATGTCCTTTCATGCCTTCAAACATAATATCGTTTACAGTAATGGAAGTGGTACATTTCTCCTCAACATCCATGTGGTTCTTCCCCACCATGCAGCCTCTGTGTTATTTGGGTAGGATGGATCATGTCAATACCTTCATCGGTCCAAGCCAACTCAGGTAATCTCATCCCTTATCCATGCTGACTGTGTTTAGTAACCCCCATCAAAGCTAATCATCCACTGGCAATGTAGGTATAGCAGGTAGGGGTATTGAGCTAACTCTCTGACCTGTTTTCCTGGCAATAGACATTTGTTCAAAGTTGGCTCAATGAATCCCGAAATCAAGATTTTTGTTTTACAGTTGTTGAAAATGATGCCTGCTCCTTCTCCATGCAAATAAAACCATTTTGCCACCATGTATCTTGCCCTTGAAGCCCTCTTGCAACCATGTATGGACTCAGCTTAAGGATAAATGACACACAAAGGGTGGGGGACAGATGGAGCAGGACTGAGAATCAGAAAAATAAGGCTAGAGCCCTGATCAAACCTCACCTGAAGCCTATAGCATCATAGTTTTCATTTTTATAAGTCTGTAAATTGTCCTTATTTTCTGAAGAAAGTTAAGATTAAGTTTTGTTTCCTGAAATCAAAATAACCAAAAATGAATGTATTCAAACCACTAGCAAATTGTTATATTTGCTCCCAAAACCATATATCATATCTGTTCACTTCTTAACATTAGCGCCACCATTACTTTCCTCATTTCAAGGTAATAGCCTGGGCTAGCACTACAGTCTCCATTTCATCTTCTTACATGCACTGTTGGCTGCTCCAGGGTAGTTTCCACACAGCAGTCAGAGAGATTAGTTAAAAATGGAAATTGGATCTGGCTACTTTCCTGATTAAAACCTTTCCAAGACTTTAATTTGTTCTTAAAAAACAAACAAAACGAATCCATCTTTTCTATCCTCCACCTCCCACCCATCCTACCTTGCAGCCCTGCTAGATGTAGTCCCTCCATCTCGTCTTGCTTCTCCTTGATTCCATCCGTTCGAGCCACAGGTCTTTATATTCCTTGAGCAGCCCTGCTGTTTTCCATTTGCTATTCCCTCTGCCTAGAATGCTTTCCCCCCTGCCCTCCTCCTGACTGCCTTATTCTCATCCTTTAAGTCTGGGTTCAAATATCGCCTCCTCGGAGGTGTTTTCCTGACCACCCTCCCAGTCCCTTTCTATCTTATCCCTTCTCTCTCCTAGGGTGCCTATCACAATTTGTAATGATCTACTTTATACACTTACTTGTTGTTACTAGAATGCAAGCTGCTCATGAGGACCTTGACTGTCTTATTTAAATAGTGTCCTGATTTATTCTTAGGTTCAATAAACATTCATTCAATGAACACCCAAGAGCAGCTCAGCAAGAAACCTGTGGGAGGTGTTCCCAGAGCGCTACCCAGGGGTGGGCTGAGGGCTGGCATGGGGGGTCCATGGTTCTCCACAGTCAATGACACACCTTTAACATTGGTGAGAGAGACGGAATGAACACCCCAGTCAGTGGCTGGGACTTGAATACCAGGCAGCTGGGATCATGTTGTAGTGCGCTGCTCTGACCAAACACACCACACCTTTCGCGGCCTCCCCTTCACTTGGGAGCTTGTTAGAAATGCAGAACCTCGCCCCGACCTCACACCTACCAAACCAAGAGTCTGCACTTAAGATCCCGGGTGATCCTGTGAATTTTATGGTTGGAGAAGCCAGGCTCGCTCTCCACCACCTCAGAATGCACTGTCTGCACTGATACCTGAAAATCTCTGAGCCGGGAAGCTTCCCCAGGCACTTATGACCTTAAGCAGTATGTTCAACCTTTTTGTGCCTTAGTCTCTCAATTGCTTACAAGACCTGACTCTATTATCTTGTAAATGATATCTTGGTAATAAAACAAAAAACCTTGGGCTGATGATCTCCTGCTGGTCTACGATCTTTGGGATTTGGGGAAATAGTAAGAGAAAGATGAAAGCAAGCTATAGGATGAGATGGAGATAAGTAAAAATAAAGGACTTCTGGAGGAAGATGTGTATGCCTATGTGTGTGTATATATTCATGTGTATATATTATATATGCACATGTGTGTATATATCAATATGCACATGCACATTAATATGCATATGCCTATATATTACATATGCAAAGGTACATACATATGCATGTGTGTATATACTATATATGTCTGTGTGTGCATGGATAATATATGTACGGGTATGTGTATATATTAATATGCATACTTTTGTTGTATATGTATGTACATATATGCATCAGTATATAGATGTTATATGTGCATATAAAACAGCAGAGAATGGCCTCAGAGATGACTCAGTAAGTCTCAGCTAAATCACTCTGTAAAATGGATGTCTGTAACACCCACCCCCCCATCAGTGGTTCTTAATCTTGGTAGCACATTAGGATCCCCTGGGAGCTTTTAAAAGTCTCCAGCTCAGCCAGCTCTTCAGACCAATTACATCATCGTCTCTCTGGGAGGACCCAGACACCAGTAGTCTGTAAAGCTGTGCTGGGCTTCTTGAGCTCTAAGTGCACACAAATTACCTGGTGGGGGGTTGTGAAATAGCACACTAAGATTTGGGAGGTCTGGGGCAGAGACCGAGAGTCTATATTTCTAACAGGCACTTGGGTGAAACCGTTGCTTCCGGTCCAGAGACCACAGTCTGAATCACCAAGCCTCAGATGACGCAAATGTGCAGATGAGTGAGAGAACAGTTTCTAAGGATGTGCAGGGAATTAAATGAGGTAGTAGATTTGATGCATGCTGCATACAGTTGCCTCTCAACCTTCATAATTTTCCTATATACTCCTTTCTTGAGTGACTAATAAGAAAAATCAGGGGATAACAAGGAATGGCTGATAAGGTCCCTGATGGAGGGACTCAAATATCTGTCGACCATCCACCATGTGCTTTACATTTTATGCCAGCCCATGACTCCATTTTGGTGGGCATGGAACAAACTCAGAGATAAGACCCTTGCTCCAACTTGTTCACACACTGAATAAAAGGCAAATCCTGGATTCATGCCTCGGTCTCTCCAATGCCCACACTTAAGTGCTTTCCAAGCAGCCAGGCTGCCTCTTACCTAGAGGAGTGAAGGACTTGCATGTGTTTCCACAGCAGCAGAGGGAGGGGCAGCTGGGCTGAGGGTTCCTTGCAGGGAGATAATGGAGGCATTGTAGGAGCAGCTGGATAGACGGAGGAAAGAACAGGTGTGTGGTGTCTGGGCCAGGGAGCAGCTTACGAGGAGAACAGAAAGTCACCACAACCAAGAGGAGAGGGAATATTTAGGGATTATGATTTTGGCCTTCATCCAAGGCTTTTCCAGCACTCGTGATCTTATGAACATTACCATCACCAAATGCCATTTACTGTACATTCCCGGAGGCTCAGGCTGCTTCTCTGAGCATAGTACTTAGAATGTCCTCCTGACCAAATCCTGTGTGCAGGAAGACTTGGGAGGTTTATATTTGGTAGACTTCCAGTGACTGTTCTGTAGGCAAAGAAAAGGGGGACTCTGTAGGGCCATCTGGGCGTTCTCTGGTCAATGGGCATGCAATTTTGTTCCCTTCAAGGAGAGATGGGGAATCACATCATCTGAGGTAGAAAACAGCTAGACATCAGGCTTCTGTACCAAGAGCAGAAAAGAAAACTTGCCTGAGATTCTGCAGGAATCAAGAATCACCCGTATGGCCTCACTAGGGAACTCCCAGTCTCTTCTGAGAAGCACTTCCAGAGCAGCCGCGGCAGATGAAATTTATCATTGAATTCGCACTGCCACCTTGTGGTAGAAGCTAAGCACTGCGTGGTCCTAACCTGCGAGGTATTTATGCGTATCAAATCTTTGCTTTTTCTCCTCATTTTCTTTTCATTTAGCTTAAATGACAGGACAGAGAATAATGATATTTACTGAGGTAGGGAAAATAATACTGAAGGCAGTTTGATGGGAGGGAGATTGAACTTGTATTGGAGCAAATTGAACCAGGAGTGTCTCTAACAGGAAAAACAACAGAAATCCTATCAATTTCATGGCAAGGAGAAAGGTATAAATAAATGAGGCCTGTTACCTTTCTACTGAATTTGTTTCTCTATGTAAAAAATTTGGAAAAAGCTCCTTACTTTTAAGCAAAAGTATAGACGTAGTTTAAGCTATAATTAATTTATATTCTTTTTTTTTTTTTTTCTAATCAATCAATCCCTCAGTCCCTTCCCTCCCCAGAAAAATTATTACAGTGGGGATTTGGGGAGGGGAGGGATGAGGCCAGGGACTGTACATCCTTATACTTCAGAGATAACTTGCTATTTTGTTTGTGACTTTAATTCAAGTCTGTTTGTCAATAGGCAGAGCCATCTTTCCTAGCAAGAAATGGGGTGGGGTGGGGGATATCATTCTACTGTACTTATATTTCCTTACAAAAATAAACTCTGAAGTAAATGGATCTGAGGGGGTGCCTGTGTGTCTCAGCCGGTTAAGCACCTGCCTTCAGCTCAGGTCATGATCCTGGAGTCCTGGGATGGAGTCCCCAAGTTGGACTCCCTGCTCAGTGGGGAGTCTGCTTCTCCCTCTGCCCCTTCCCCCTTGTGCTTGCTTGCTTTCTCTCAAATAAATAAATAAATAAATAAATAAATAAATAAATAAATCTTTTAAAAAATGGATCTGAGAGGGGTAGGTGATCCTAGAAGACAAATTTTGTGCCTTTTAAATTGAATTTCATATAATTCCAGGTTCTGCAGAAGGGAGACTGGCTGGGTTCTCTGGATGCTGGTGAGCAGGTAGCAACAGTTGGGCACTCACTCCTTCCCTTCTGCTGTCATCTGTTTTGAACAATGAGCTTTGGTGTAACATTGTATTAGTCTGCTATGGCTGCTGTAACCAAAGACCACTGGCTGGGTGGCTTTAACAGCAGACATTTATTGTCTTATAGTTCTGGATGTAGAAGTCCAAGATCAAGGTGCCATCAGGGTTGTATTTGGGGAGAGCTCTCCTCCTGGCTAGCAGACATTCCTCTTCTCACTGTGTCCTCCTTTGCCTGGGGCTTATGCAGCGGGGTGGGGGGAGCACACTCTAATGTCTCCTCTTACAAAGAGATTAGTCCTATTAAACCAGGGCCTCTCCCTTATGACCTAGTTTCATCTTGAACATTTCTGTAAAGACTTTCTCTCCAAATATAGTCACATTGGGGGTTAGGGCTTCAACATATGGATTTTAGGAGGGGATGAAAACAGACTTTTGGTAGCGTCTGAAAGCCTCGTGCCCTTGTCAGAGCCCCGCTCAGACTGAGATGATGAAGAGGAAGGTGAAATGAAGACAGGATGGGCCAGAGAGGTCTCCGGATTCACCCAGGCCTCCCCAGTGACAGGATGGCAGGGCTGAGGCCGCATCACTACGCGTGATAGCATGCACAGGGCTCTCTTCCCCCATAGGTTACATTTTTAATTTACTGGAGACATATAGGTTACCAAGTCAAGCCACAGAAACTTAAAGGAAAATCCAGAGTTGGGGCTGAAATGCTCTGCACATTGAGAGTCAGTGGGGGGCAATTCTACTGAAACACGGGACTAAACCAAGCATACAGAGACGCTCAGAGAGCATGCTTAATTTCCATAGAATGGGGGGAAAGTTTCATTTTGATGTAAGATTTGCAAAGATTCTGAAGGAAACTTCTGGGTAATGTTGATAACGCTGATGACTACGTCTGACTCCACTTGCGTGGACACAGCTGGACCGTAATCTCTACTTTTGAGCCTTCTTAGCCAGATTAGCACAGTTTTTACCCACAAAAGCTAGGAAGAGATAAAGAGGTGTGGACTTTTTCTGGGGTGACTGGAAAGGATCTCAGACCTGTCTCACCCCATCAGACCAGCGTCCGATATAGACACAGCATGTTTGCCACCATGTGGTCCAAGCAGGAGCTTGGGGAGAGCATGACAGCAACAGTGAAGGATGGTGTGGGCTGGGGGACAAGGCTGGCATGTCTCCCAAAGCCAGTTGTGTCTGTGTGGGGGAAGCAGAGCACTGTCCCTACTAGTGGCACTGGAGGCACATACACACATGGAGGAAAGGAACAGGGTGGGTTGGTTGGGGGATAGATTGCTCAACCCATGCCTGGGGAGGCAGGAGAGTTGGGGGGGGGTTGCTCACTGAAATCAATGAACAGAAAGGGGCCAGGAAACAAACACATCAAGGAGACAGACGTAACTGATTTCTTCATGTGTTTTCCCGACTGTGGAAGTTCCCGACGTAGTCTACAGTGAACATGGAGAAAATCAGCAGGCATTTTGAGCACCGTGAATGGGCCTTGGGGGGGCTCTGGCAGAGGAGGGGGAGCCCCAGAAGCTTCCAGGTCTTTGGGGGCTGTGTTCTAACTTTTTTTAGGTGCCGACTCTTCCAGGAAACAGCTCTAATTCCTCTCCCAGCCCGGTGCCTGTCCCAAGGGCTTGCAGGGAGGTGGGCATCAGAAAGGACCCAGCCATCGCTTTTGTCCCTCTGGCCTGGGAGGTGAGTGGCTCCATGGAAGGGCAGGGTGGGTGCTGGTGGGTGGTGGCAAGGAGGGCAGAGGAGAGGCTCTGCACATAGTGTCCACAAGGACTTGAGATCCTGAAAGTGCTTTGGGACATGGGCAGTGAATCTCAAAGGTGAAAAGGTGCCCTACACCCATTCCGTGGGTGAGAGGCGGGGGTGTAAATAGGCTTGGGGCTTCCCGTAGGGCTTCGGTCATTCCCCATGAGGTGCTGCTTCAGCCCCTGCTGTCTCCTGCCAACCCAGTCCAGGGTGGACATGCACGGAGCCCACCTTCTCCCCTCTACACAAGCTTGGGATACAGGGCAGGAGCTATGGGTGTCCTTGACCATGCCTGGCCAACCTGCCCCGCACCTCTTTGATCACAGGTAGGGGCAGAGTCTGTGTGGGGACACTGGCTACTCTCGCTGGGCATCTTCAGCCTTTTCATCTCCCCCCCTTCTCTCTCTGAGTCTGGGTGTCCCTCCCTTCTCTTCTCACTGTGTTCCCTTGTCCCACCTTTCGGGGTTAGTGTCTTTAACGGTGGAGTGAAGGGTGGGTGCTCAGTAAAGACAGTTTAAGGACTCGTGGACTGTGGGGGAAGGGCCAGTATCTCTGGGCTCTGGACACTGTCACCTTTGTGGCCACCCACTCAGCCTGTGTGTGAACCCAGCTCAGGCCCCAGGACTCCCCCTCTCAGTTCCCACTGCAGGGCCTATGACTAGGAATATGACTGGTCACTGGATGAGGCTGAATGGCTTCCTGTCTCTACAACATGCAGCTCAGGGCATGGTCTAGAAAACAGGGCTGTGGGACAGCTGCTTCCCTCTCCATTTCACCTGGTTTTGCAAAATGACTGAGCCAGCCTCTGCAGAGTGCAGACTTCTTATGAGTCATGCTTATGTGACCTGATTTTCCGCATCTGCAAAGCTGAGAGGCAGGTGCTGGCACACAGGGCCCCCGGATGCTGTCCTCGTGACCACCTTATCCTGTTTCTTCCCTGCTCAGCATCTGCGGGTTGAACTTTCATTTTCCCTGCATCCTGGGTGCCTGTGACAGCCAGCTCTCCATCATCAGACCTTCTGCAGAACCCACCACCTCCCCGCTAACCACCTCCATTTCCCTCTGGGACAATGCCCCCCCCATCTGTGCACCTGCCACACATTGCCCCTGAAACGCTGACTCTGCTGGAGGTGCAGATGTCCATCCAGGAATGTGGACCCCACCACTGTCACAAACCCAGATGCCTACAGGCTCTGCAGGGAACATACAAGCTGTCACTGATAGAAGGGGACAAGCCCCGGGCAAAGGGCAGAGCTGCCCTGAGTTCTACAGACTGTCACCATGGAGCCTCCCCCAGACCTTATCTTCAGACATCTGGGCTTTTAAATACATTATCTTGATTTTTTAATGCTGGCAACTAAGCAGCATGCAGCCGGCTGTCATTGGCTGGCGGGTGCCGGTGGCTGTCAGTGAACACTTAATGCACCACGTGATGTTCTGGTCCCTTCTGCACGGTGAAGTCACCATGCTGGTCACCACCCCTCCCAAGCCAGGAAACAGATGCACACACAGGCGCGGTCACTTGCACCAGATCTCAATTTAATAAGTGGTATTGGAACACTGACTGCCTGGGTGGCCCTCCCATAAGAAACCAGGAGCTTTCATGCCTTTCTGTGTAAGACTCGGAACCCTGACAGCTGTTTTAGTGAAGTTCCCTGTGCATGGTGAGTATGCATTATCTTCCTTAAACCTCACAGCAGCCCAGTGGAGACCTTATGTTACGGGTCAGGAAGCTCAGTTCAGAGACTTTCCCAAGGTCTCTCAGCCTCTGTTTGGAGGGCTGTGATGGAAACTCAAGTCTGTCGGGCTCCAAAGTCCCAGGTTCTCCCATGTTGTCTGGGTGCTCTCTGAATCCCCCATGTCTTACGGAGGGCCAGACCCAACAGGGCCATCCCCGGGGGCGTGGGGAGGTGGGCGGTGAATGAGTGTCTGGAGCTTGGCTTCTAAGGTTGCTGGGCAGGATTCTGGGGCAGCCTCCTAGCATGGGGCTCAGTCCAGGGTGTTGGGGTGGGCCTGGGTCCGAGCAGCCCCCCAGAGAACCTCACCGGGCTCGGTCCCGCTCGCTTCTCTGGGGTGAGAGGCACTGCCAAATGCCCTTGTGGACCATCTCGCTGCCCAGGGCATAGTTGATGGCATTAATCGTGGGCACTGTTTTGGCAATGAGGGCAGGCACCTGTTGGGACAGAAAAGTTCAGGGAAGAAGCCTCACAGCCTCAGCACCTCTCCCTGGTCCCACTTGGTGACCCCAGTCCCACCCTCACCCCGCACGCCACAGTCACCAGTTATCTGTCCTGGGCTGGATTCTGCAACTCCCAAGGCCTCCTTGACCAGTTGGCAGATGAGGCATGGAAGCACCCCCCTCCCCCCACCCCCTGCCTGAACAGCAGTCTCAACCTTGGTCCCAGAGTGTGTCTGTCCCTGTCCTCTCATGTGAGACAACGTTAAGCAGCAGCCCTGTGTGGCTCCCAAGAGAAACAAATTCCCAGGGCGGTATGAGCATTCTAAGGAAAAAGGAAAAGACTACCAGGAGGCCAGAAAGCAGGAAAGAGAGATGGTGCAAGACAGAGAGACACAGAGATGGAGAGAGTTCTAACTCTGGGTCCGGGAGGGCTCCGTACCATCTGCAGCTTGGGAGAGATGGAGCTCACATCCACGATCGCTGCAGAGAGATACAGGAGGGCATAGGGGCCCCAGCCGAACAGCAGTGTCCTGGCCGGCAGAGTGGTGTTCACCTGCGGAGAGATGGTCACGGGAGAGAGGCGCTGACTTGCTCTAGCTGGGTGCAGCCCCCCACGGGGAGGGACCGGGTGGGCACTCAGCAGGGCGGGGCAGTGTGACCCAGCTGTGGGAAGGCGCTGAGCTTGCAGAGGAGCTTGGGGCCAGATGGACCTCTCTGGCAGGTAAGCTGTGTGACCCTAAACCTGTCATTTAACCTCACTTGACTTCAGTTGTCTTGTTTGCAAAAATGGTTTGATAATGCTTCACTTACCTGGAGGCAGGGACTAGGGGTTGGATAATGAGCTCCCTTCCTGGTCCACGCTCTTTCTGAGGAACTCTGGGCTCCATGAAGTGTGGCTGGGTGAGCGAGGCTCCCCAGGCTGAGCTGCCTTCACAGCTCAGTCCCAGAACCCGCTCGCCATCAGCCTGCGGCGGCTGCAGCCACTTAGTGGATCTACCTGTCCCCGGTTCAAAGCGGCTTTGCAAGGTGTGAGACAACCCGGGGAGCGAGCCCTGTAGTACAGCCGCTGGCCACAGGGAGGCGTACGACTTGCGATCTATTCTCAGGATGGAAGCTGCGGTTCCGGCTTCCCCCGCACATTCAGATGTTAAAATGCTGCAGCTGGAAATCAGTGCCTATTTTCTCTTTGCGTCTCCCTTTAACGAAGAAGGTGACTTAAGTTGGAAGAGGGCACATTTCTTTCATGAAATAAAAATATGTTCGTTGGGAGACATTTATTCTCTTGAATTGCCCATCCCTCATTCCAAAAGAAAAGAAAAGAAAAGAACAAAGAAAAGAAAAAAGAAAAATGTGCTTCGCAGAGGCCGGAGGAGCACTGAGGCCTCAGCACCTCCGGAGACCGGCCTGCCCTTGACCGAGGTCTCCCTGGCCCATGCGCCGCGACCTCTGCTGATGCTTCGGGAACTGATGGTTTCACGACAGGCCGGGGAGGGGAAAAAAAGCACACCGGTGTGGCAGCCCTGTCTCCTGGCCGATTGAATTTCCAGTAAACGTGGCGACTTTGGGCACCCAGGTAGTGCTTGGGCGGGCAGCGCGGAGGACAGCCCGGAGGCGGTGAGGGGCGGGGGAGCAGGAGCCCAGAGCCACGCGTGATTCCTGTCTCGGCCCAGCTCTGGGCCTCCCGCTTACTCTGAGCAACCTGGATCTCCGGCTAAAATCGATTTGTGCAGTCCTTTTCCAATTCACAAGGAAAAAAAAAATAATGTGGCAGATTAAGTGTCTCAACAAAGATTAAATGTTTCTTTTATGCACTATGACCACTTGGGTCATGGAGTCCCAGGCCTGGGTTTGATGCAGTTCTGTTATTACTAGCTTCCAGGCTTGTAGCTAGTTACTTAACAAGCCGTTATTATAGCCTCAATTTTCTAGCCTGTGGCAAAGTGATAACAAAACCTTCTTTAGAGAGTAGTTGCAAAGATGGAATGTCATCATACACAGAAAAGTAGCATTAGTATCTGATTTTTTTTTCTTTGAAACTTGTGTGCTTGTTATGGCTCATCAGCTAGAGACTGTCGAGGGGACAAAAGAAAATTGTGGAAAGGGACTAATAATGCAGAAATTCAGGAACGGCCAGGAGGGCTTTTTTTTTGAAGGATTGTTTTTCTTGGACAAATATGCTTGCAGGTGTGATTTTATGTTCTGGAAAACAGTCTGTGATTAAACAAAACATCTTGGAGCAATTTAAAAGAAATATTTGAAAAGTATGTCATTTTGTGCCTACCCCCAAGTCCTTGGGAAGAATGAAATGTGACAGCATGAATGGGGTCTGGCAGGGTGCCCTGACTCTCACGGTTCTGAGGTCTGGTAAGTCTGAGCAGTCCTGACCCTTCCTCCCGGATCTTGGCAATGCCCAGCAATGGGGAGGGGACATTCCTGACCCAACAGCCCAAGCTCTGTGAATGTCGAATTTTTTCCTGATCACTGAAAACACAGAAAACCCCTAACAACTGTCTCTCACATCAGTCATGTTCCTTGAGAGGGACAGGAGGATTTCTTCCTCTCTGGCACTGATCCTCACCTGGAGGTGGCCCGTCTTCCTGAGTTTCTGCTCCATGAGCTGATATGATATGACTGTGATGAAGAGAGGCAGGAAGAAGTTGAAAAAGGCCATGGTGAAGAGGAAACTGATGAAGTTTCTGCAGGCAGAGGGGGTAGAGGAGTCAGGGTCATCTCTGGGGATGGGGGGAGGTCAGCTGCCCTTGAAGGAGTATTAGCCTTCGCCCTAGACAGCCACATGTGAGGAACTGTTCTCATCAGACAAAAGCTCTGAGTGCGGTCGCCCCAGGGTCCCACACAGACTCCCCTTAGAGACAGGGAGCCACTAGGTCCTTCTTGAACTTGCCTTTAAGAGCCAGAGGGCTGAGATGAGGGGGAGTCCTCCTTCAACTTCCTGTTGGGCAGTTCAGGTACTCAGGCCTGCTTTCTGTATATGCCCCGAGCATGGAGAATAGGACACTTCAGTTTGGAAAACACATTTACCAAGTGGAAGATAGGTCAATGGACCAAGAGGAAGGATCATTCAAGGAATGATCCTGGCACAGGGACTTGAAAGGGGTCTGGAGATGACAAAGAGACTGGACAGTGTCACTGAAGAAATCACTGAAAGGACCACAGGAGAGTCTGGGGTTCCAGGAATGGTCATGGGAAAGTGGGAGGGCTGATCAGGAACAGGTGGGAGTCCCAGGAAGGTAGACTCCCATTCTGTGAAGGGAAGACTGTGTTACCTTGGTGCTGCCCAGTAGGGAGGGGTAGGAGGGAAGGCTGCCAGAGAACTGGACACTGGCTGGGAGGACACCTGTAGGGAGTGCCCTGGAAGGACAATTGTACCAGACTTGGGGTCTCAAGCAGGTTTCACCTGGAAAGCCTGTCATCAGGGGCAGATAGGTCATGAGTAGACTTGTAAAGCAGATGAATGCAACATGGCTCTAGTAGAAGAAAGAGTGGGGCTGGAGCCTATGCAGCTCCTCCCCAAGATGTCCCCTAAAGGGTCTCTCTAGGCCCTGGTGTCTCCAGAGCCACATGGATGGGGCAGTACTGGACACATGCTCCATGACGGTGGGGGCCATCATGCATCAATCTTGTCTCTCTAGGGCTTGGCCCAGGGGTTGGCTCACAGCAGGTGCTCAGGAAACTCAAGAACTAAACTCTATGCCAAGGAGGTCCCTCCCAATGCAAAGACCTTAACATTCTTTGTACTGAACAAAGGACACAACTCCCTTAAGAAACTTATCAAGTCAGAGCTGAAACAGCCTGGCTGCACTGAAGATGGCAAAGGGGTCATGGGGCTCAGTGACTGCTGACTGTGACTCAGTGACTCACACAGGCCAACAGCTCACTGGGTAATACTCCTTTTGGGGCACAACTTTATATTTGTTATTATTTAATTATTTGCATCACATGCCCATCACTTGTCCGGCTTGCAGAACGGGCTTTCCCTAGTCCCACTGTCCGCTTGCAAGTGGGTATCATGACCAAAGAATTGAGATTATCTGGCACATGTTGACATTTCCCCATGTGGATTTTCAGCTGTGACACTGTTGTTGTAAGAACTCAAAGCAAAGATTCCCAAGGAAGGGAGCCTTGAAGCTGCTCCTCCCACCTCACCTGTCCCCCCGGGAGTAATCCAGGGTGCAACACGTTCCCAGAGGCTCGTAGTCATAGTGGCCCCAGCCCAGGAGGGGCAGTGCTGCCCAGAAGGCAGAAGACAGCCACACGCAGATCACCAAGGAGATGGCCATGTCCCATGCCAGTTGGCTGCCTGCATGGGAGAGAGGAGGAGGAGGAGGGTGGAGAGGAGGTACTTGCTTGGTGGCGTGCCAAAGAATGGACTTCATGGTCACACAGAATGTTCCTAAATCCTGGCTCTGATGCTCCTAGCTTAGTGCCTCGGGCAAGTTGAAAGTTTCTCTGAGCCTCTATTTTCTCCTCCAGGTCTCAAAGGATGGTTATGAAGAATAAAAGAGATAATGGGTGGCGAATGTCTCCTGGGAGACATTCTATACCACCTTCTTTAGAGCACAGAGGAGGGAGCAGCAAAAAAAAAAGGTATGCCTCCCCAAGTCAACTAGGGAAGAAACATGGGCAGTGCAGTTCAGGTAAGGGTCACACGGAGGGAGGCAGAAGTCTGGACTTACCACAGTCCTTGGCTGTGGCTCAGACACAGGCCACTGTCCCGCTTCCAGGATACCTTCTGAGGAACTGGGGTGCCATCTCAGTGCTGATGGCAGGGGCTTGGTCCCAACATCATTTTTTCACGTGACCAGTCCCACTGACCTGACCTTCTCCATGTTCCCTCCTCCCACACCTCTCTCTGTAGCAGCCTCCTCCAGCTCTTCCCTATCCGGTGGTTCCTCCTGGTCCTGGCTTCAGAAAGCTTTTCCCTTGCACCTCATCTGTCTGTGGTTTATTTGTCATGTTCTTTTGTGGACAAGGCCCCAGGGCAGAGGGCAGGTCTCCAAGTGGGGTTTGATCCACAAAGAAGAGCAGATCTATACCTTCCCGCATCTGGACACTGCTTCCCGGACAACAGCCCTGGAGGCAGTTTGCTTGAATGTGTCCTCCTGCTATGGACTCAGTGTTTAAGCCTTGACCAAACTCCTGTGTGGAAGCCCTCCCCCTCCCTGCCCTCCCCATGTGATGGCATTCCAGGAGAGAATCTTTGGGAAGTAATTAGGTCACAAGGGTGGAACTCCCATGATTTGATTAGTGCCCTTATGTGAGAAGATACAAGAGAGATGATCTTGGGGTGCCTGGGTGGCTCAGTTGGTTAAAGCCTCTGTCTTCAGCTCAAGTCATGATCTCAGGGTCCTGGGATCGAGCGGGGAGCTTGCTTCCCCCTCTCTCTCTGCCTGCCTCTCTGCCTACTTGTGATCTCTGTGAAACAAATAAATAAAATCTTTTAAAAAAAGAGATGATCTCTCTTCTCCATGAGGTGACACAGCAGGAAGGCAGCTGTCCGCAAACCTGGAAGATGCCAGAAGCCAGCCATGCTGGAACCCTGATCTCAGACTTCCAGCACCGAGAAACTAGGAGAAATCCATCTCTGTTGTTTCAGCATCCACGTATGGTATTTTGTTATGGCGGCCCAAACTGATGGAGACACCCCTCCCCCTGACTGGGACACAATGATTAATAGTTACCATAACTGATGTATTGCTCTTTTGGCTTTGGAAACAGATGACCACGGTGATATGTCCAGGGTCATCCAGTATGGAGTGGATAAGCTCAGACACCCACCTTCCCCCTCCCCTGCTTTCATATTGTTCCACGGTACCCTCCAGCTTAGGAGAGGCTTTGCTCTAGGCTCCAGAATAGGGATCAACTGCTCTATACTGAGGGAGAGAAGTGTGTTGCTGTCCGAGGAGGTGTGCATTGTGTATGTGCATGTGTGTGAGTGTGTATGTGTGTATATGTGTGCATACAGTGTTCCGAGGGAGACTTGGGGGCCAGACTGGGATAGGAGCAGCAGGAGAGGAGCTCTGAGGTCAGGTGGGGCAAGTGAGACTCACCTGCCTCTAGAAATGATAATCTTATCATTTCTATCAACTTTCTGGCCTGGGGAGAGGTATGTGACTTTGTCGAGGGTGGGGTGGGGTGGGCTGTGTTTGTTGGGGGGATGGCGGGGTGAGAGCAGAACTTCAGATTCCAAAGGGGCCTTGCCCAGGGCTTCAGGCCATGCTGGCCACAGCCACCACAGCAGGCTCCATGCCAAGAAAGCCACAGGTTGGGATGTGGAGCCCAGGAAACAAAAGTAGTGAGTGACGTGGGAGGCATCCCGGCCATGCCCAGTGCCTGCTCTGCCTCTCCTAGCTGGGTGACCTTGGGGAAGGGCTTAACTTCTCTGAGCCCCCACTTCCCAGGCTGCAAGTTGGGGTTTGTGATAAGGGTTAGCAGACTCACAGCTCCCTGAGGTCTGTTCACATATCCCTGGTGGGGAGCAGGATTCTAGACAGCCAATGGGTGAACATGTTTTTAAATTTTAATGTGTACTAAAATTGCAAGGACATTAAAGTTGTGATTTCAGAGACATTGTTTAGGATGAGACTAGAGCAGGTGTTTGTGTTTTTTTAAATGAATAGCTTTTAAGAAAAAAAATCAAGTAAATAACAGAGCAGGTGGTACTGTGACATAGCCAGTTATGAAGGTGGTATTTGACAGTGCAGCTTGGGAGATCTGGGGCTGCGCTGGTCTTCATGAAGCCCTGAGATGGTGGAGGCCCCACGGAAGTGTGAGGTGCAGGGATACACACCCACTACACACACACACACACACACACACACACACACACATAGTCTCTCTGCCCCCCAATGGGGCCCGTCTGCAAGGCCATTTCTGTATCTATGACCTTAGTTGATTTTCAGAATAAAACTGGGAGGTTGCTTATAAAACTCTGCTCTTAGAGGAGACAGAGGTTCAGAGAGGACTCCTGATTTGCCTGATGCTGCATTGACATTCCAGCATGGGCCTGGGGCACCTTTCCTGTCCGCTCTCCCTGCCTCCTTCCTTTCCACATACTTACAGACACTCAGGCCCACCTAGTCTCCCCTGGACTGGGAAACACAGAGCAGACCTTTGTCCTGATCACCCTCACCGCACAGACATCCCTCCCTCTGGGAGCATCAAGACTTACGCATGCAGTAGTGGTGATAGCGCCCCCAGGCGACAGCCGCGGTGCTGCAGATGCTGGCCAGCGCTGTCAGAAAGCCCTGGAAACCGTGAGCCTGGCAGCCATCGGAGCCATAGGGCCAGCTCCTGTGGGAGACACCGGGGCCGGCGACCCCTTCCCTCTGTCCCTGCCCTTCTCCCACACCTGCCCCTCAGGAGCTTGGAGGGCACCCTCCTGAATGTTGGCCCGGGTCCCCAGAAGAGGGCTTCATTGTCTGTTTTTCCTACAGGGAAACAGGGGCCCTAGAGGTCAAGTCCCTGGGCTGATCAAGTGAAGCCCAATGCAAACTTCCTGGGCGCAGTGTCCTTCTCTGCAGCTCAGACCAAAGGGTCTTTCTGTGTGGTCAGAAGCCTTCGGCAAAGGAAATGGGACATTCCGGGAAGAGAGCCCATGCCTTTGTGCTACCGAGAGGAAAAATTTAGGCTCAGAGAAGAAGAGGTACTGAGCCAAGGTTAGACAGCAGATGAAGGCAAGGTCAGAGGGGAGACCCCCAGGGCTCCCCGCTCTCAGCCCCAAGGGCCAAGCAAGTGTAAAAACTTCTACTGCCTCCTCCCGGAACCTGGAAGGGGCAGGAGGAGATCAGGACAGGAAATCCTCACGGATCCCGACCCCACAGACTGGTCAGCCCTGAGCACACACACTCAGGTGGGCTCCAGCCTTCATTTGAGTGCCTGGAACCGGAGCAGGTTTACTTAAGAAAACAATTTGTAAACACCCAACACTGTCTTGAAAGATCTTGGTTTGCACCTAAGGAGGTTTTAGACACTTGTGTTTGTAAAAGCAACTGCATTTTGACATCTGTTGGGCTTCTTGTGTGCCACACATCATTTTCACTTATTTCCACCTAATATCAAGTGAATACTTCCAGCCACCCTATGAGCTGGAGAATAATATTCAACTTACGGCAGAAACCAAGAGATAGCCAGCACTCACATCGAGGCAGCCTGTTTGCGGAGCCTGTGCCCTTCATCCCTATAGTCTGCCAGGTCTGTGGGTGGTTTTGAGCAACTCCTGTGCTCCAGAAATCAGCCGTGGGTCTTCAGGGATAGTGTGGAATTCGGATTTAGCCTTGTACTGCCTGCCCACCTGGTCCCCTACGGTTTTCTATAGGAGGGGAAAATGCCTCTGGCTTGGCTGCCCGGTGCCCAGTGCCCAGCGGTCAGGCCCCAGGGGGTGGGGGGAGCTAGTACCGGCGGAGGCTGGCTGTGGCTGCAACGAGGGCGTTCAGGCTGATCCCAGAGTCTGCCAGAGCCAGGCTCAGCACCAGCAGGTGGGTAGGGGTCCGCAGCTCTGGCATCTTGCAGAAAGAGAGGATGGTGAGACTATTGAGGCAGAGGCCGGTGAGCGCTAGAAAGAAGGGGGTGGCAGGTGTCAGGGCTGGAGAGGCTGACTGGGGTCAGAACCAAGGGTCTGGGGTGGACAGAGCCTCAGCCTCCTGCCCCTTCATGCTCAGCAACCTTGTCGGTGCAGCTCGTCAAAGATATCTGAGAAGCGCTGGCTCTCAGATACCATCGGCCATAAGACGCATATCCTGCCTCCTCCTGACTCAAAACTAAGGAAGAAAGCAATAAGGTGCAGTGTGGTTCATGCGGGAATAGCCTCAGTCACTCACAGCTGCTGACACTTATCTGCACAGGGGACCGAGAACTTTCTTCGGGTCCTCCTGCTCAGTGTTCACCTGGATACTGTCCTCTCCATGTGCAGCTGGGAAACAGGCTTAGAGTGACTAGTTGGCTTGCCCTAAGCACACAGCTGGTGAGTGTGGCAGAGCTGGGACTAAGACTCACATCTGTTTAATTCCAAAATGCCACTCCGAGGGCCATTCAGCAACATTAGGGAGAGCCGGGAGAAGGGTCTGAGTTTTGAGCTGGGGTCTGCCTGAGACAGCAGCCGGTGAGGTGGGCTGGAGGGGGCAACCTTAGGCAGCAGGCAGACCAGACCTGGAGCTCTCACTTGCTGCTCCTTTAGGTCTCTGAACCCTGGCTTCCCCATCGAAAGGGAGGAATGTTTACTGGGAGGACAGGGTGTGGAAGAGCATTCAAGACAAGGGGAACAGCATGTGCAGAGACTTAAAGTGGTAAAGTTTCAAGGTATGACTGAGGACTGAGAGGGTTGCTGGATTGTAGGGTTCCTAGAAGAGAGGAAGAGGGGCAGGGCCCCCAGACAATGGTGTCCAGGGCCTTCGGGACGAGCCTAGTGGCTGCCACTCCCTCCCCAATGCCAGTTCTCCTTGGGGGAGGAAATAGGTTGACAATCTCTCTGGTTCAGATGTGAACAAGGGCTGCATTCCTGATTAACAGTTGTGAACTGACCCAGCACCAGGTCTCCAGGGTCAACTCTGGCCTTGAGGAGCATTTGAGGGATTCTGGGCTAAGATGGGCCCCTCAGGAAGTTAGGCAGCCCCTGGAATGGAAATGCTTAGAGCTGGGGAATGGAGATGACGGGAGCAATGTGGAGATGGAAAGGATGGGAGCAAAAGAGATTAAATCCTGAGTGTCTGTCGAGGCTAGACCTTCGCACCCATGACCCCTCCTAACCTTCAAGATCACCCACGTGGGGTCCAAGAACCTGGCTGACTTGGTTATAGTCATGTGGAGAGCAAGTGACAGAGCTGTCTGTCTCCAGAGCCTGCCAGAGACCTGAGCTTACATGAGATTCTTAGCAGGATTTTCAGGGAGTAGGTTAAACTTTAACTCAGCTGGGGGGACAAGAAAAGGCCTGAGCCTGGTTCTTGCTTATGTTCTGGGCAGACTCTGAGCCCTGCTGCTTTCTCTCAGCTCCCAGCCTGCATTCCACAGGTGCACCCATCAGAAGCACCATGGGTGTAGGTGTAGGGTTTGGGTGTAGGGTTTGGGGACAGAGGAGTAGGGTTTGGGGACCTCTGCTTGTCAGCTCCATAGCTGTGGCCTGAATCTGGGAGCCCACTGGGTCCCCGCTCCACCCAGGCCGTTCCTTGCTCACCTTCTACCAGCAGCACCGTCCCCACAGCCAACACCTCCAGCTCCCCGAAGCCGGTGGGCAGGGACCCAGGTTCTGCCATGCTGGGCCCTGTCCCTGCCGCCCAGCTCCTCTCGGGCTCTCTAAGCCAGGCCCCACCTTTTAAAGGGCCATTCCACGTGCAGGCACATGCAGGTGATTATGCTAGGCCTTGGGCTCCTTCTTGCTGCCCTTGCCCTAAACTGTGCTTTTGGCCCAAGTAGAAGGAACACATTCATCAGTTGGACAGTGCAGCCTTTGTGAAGCTGGAATGGACCCCTTTTTCATTCATTTCAGCCCAATCGGGTAGGATTAAGTTCCCAGAATCCAAATGGTTTGTGGCTGAGAGCCAAATTAGAAAAGAGTTGCATAACCAAGGGAGGGGTGGGGAGCAGAAAGAGGGATTTGAGCGGCAGCTCTCCCTGAGAATTGGTTCTGGGCCAACCCTTCCCCGGCATGTGTGTCCTCACAAATGAAGGGTAAAGGATAATTGGCAAGCCAGTGTTGTCATAGAAAGAATCCCAACAGGGACCAGTGACGGAGTTTGTGGTTCAGAACCTGCCATTAACCAGCTAGGTGCGCTGGGGTGGGACCACCTGGGTCTTCTCAGTTTCCTCCTTTGCAAGGTAAACAAACATGTTTGGGGAGCCTGGGTGGCTCAGTGGGTTAAGGCTCTGCCTTCACCTCAGGTTGTGGTCTCAGGGTCCTGGGATCGAGCACCGCATCAGGCTCTCTGCTCAGCGGGGAGCCTGCTCCCCTCTCTCTCTCTGCCTGACTCTCTGCCTGCTTGTGATCTGTCAAATAAATTTAAAAAATCTTTAAACAAACAAACAAACATGTTTTCCCACGGCCTGCATAAGTCTTGGTGGAAGAATACATCATGCATATGGCCTCTGGGCTGCAGCTCCCAACTCCCCACGAGGCATTTACTCTACACAAGCATAAAAATCTCCCAAGGCATGAGCTTGGCACAGGGGGGTTGCTGTTTTAGCGGCCTCTCAATCTGCTGAGAGCTTTGGCTCTTACAGATGAGAAGTTATGTGTTGGCCAATGGTGAAATTGATATGGGGAAATACTGATCTAGAGTGATTTCACTCATTTTCAGATAAAGAAACCAAGACCCGGAGCTCTATCAACAATATAGCTAATGTTGAGGTCCTGCTAAGAGCCAGACTTTGGGCTAATTGATCTGAGGATGATTCCTACAGCAACTCTATGAATTAGAGACAATCATCCTTTGCATTTCCTGTGAGGAAGCAGGTTCAAAGCAGTTCAGAATTGACCTGAGGTCATGCAGTGATTTGTGAATGAAGCTGAAACAAAGCCCCATCTCCTGTCCCCGGACTCTGGGTCAAGCAGCTCATTCTATCCCACAGATGTTCATTTCCCATGCTTTTCCTGCTGTCAGTCCCCACTTAATCAAGCCCAACCACCCAGCAGGGCTGAGCAGACCACCCATATCCTCCTGGAAAACTTTCTTCGGATAACCCAGTTACCCCCTTTTCCTAATTTCTATCTTGCATTACTGGTTCATACATAAGTCAGGTTTTTTTCATGCCTACAAGATCACAGAAGACTTCAAGGGACAGGGGAAAGCAGGACATGGACAGGAATCAAGGGTTGAGCTCTGTTAGGCCAGAGAGAGAAGGGAAGACATCCCCAGCTGAAGGTGGGAAGGGCAGAGATGTGGGAATAGTAAGGAGTGCTCTTCTTGGTTTTGGGAGGAGGAGAGACAGGTGGGAAGCAGTGAGAAAATCATATTGGCTAGGTTGGAAAAGAGGAAGAGAGGGAAACCAACATTTCCTGGAAGCCAAGATTGTCAAAAATAGACCTGGCACAGAGCTAGGCATTTCATGTGTGCGCTAGGGTCCTAGGTATCTGCTTGGTCATACCTCACTGGTCTAAGCCTGCCTAGGCCTATAGGTTGGAGGAACTGGGGAATCTTCTGGAAAAGCTGAGGGAACCAGGAAGGCCATGCTGGACCAAAGAGCAGAGCTTTGGGGTCACAAGTGAAGAACGAATGAGCAGAGGGTGATGTCTATGATGCGATGAGGTAGTGATGAAGTTCTAGAACCTAGGTGAGGTTCGGTGGGCTGAGGTCCAGAGCTGATGACCAAGGAAAAATTCTTGAGACATCTTTGGTGCAAAATGGTGGTTTATTAAAGCACGGGGACAGGACCTGTGGGCAGGAAGAGCTGCTGCCCCGGGTTGTGAGGGATGGCAGGTTAGGTACCTTGCGGTTGGGGGAAGGTGAGGGGAAAGGAGGTTTCAACAGAGTTTTCATATGCTAAAGAGGGCCTACAAGGTGCCCAGATACTGGAGGACTAGCGGCTTGATCAATGTTGTCTTTTGGTCAGCCATTAACATCAAGATAGTTGGGAGATTCCTGGTGGGATGTCACAATCCTGCTATCAAGCGTCTTTGTTAGTGAGATTTAGGTTCAGAAGAGATTTAACTATACTTACATTTCCTTCTACCGCAGCCTCCTTCAGTTTTGTTTATGGAGGGGAGGGTGACATTAGGGCTTGAGGAACTGAGTTATTTGCCTCTGGAAATTGTGCTGTGGATAAGGTAAGTTCTTTGTAGATCTCTAGGACATTTGTAAACCAAGGGAGACTCCTGTCTTGTAGGATTGTGATTTCTGCAAGTTAACTCTTTGTTTCTCGCTTACGGCAGTCAGGGGTGCCTGAGGAATGTCACACACATTACCGAGGGGAGCGGGTGGAGAGGGGGTGCAAAGTGCCAGCTTTTGCTTTGTCCTCAGCCAGCCTCCTGCTCCCTCATCAGTAAGAGGCAGGCAACAAGTAGCAAAAACTCAAAGTGCTTTCTCTAAGAAGTCCTGAGGTCCTGCTCTGGGACTTTGCTCAGAGTATGATAACCAGAGGAGAGGGATGCTCTCTGCCTTCATGCAGAGACACCTCACACCTTTGGCATTGATGGCGATGCCCACAAAGGCTTGGCTTGGACAGTGTGTTCTGACACTGGATGTCCAGGGGGCATTCAGGGAGCCAGCTGCTCAGCAGAGTGGGAAAGTTCACGACACCATGGGACATGCCTCTGCGGTGTCCCCCAAGATCTCTGAATCTTTCCAATACCTTTAGGAGCAAGTGCTTGTAAGTACTAGTGAAACTGAATACTTACAATTTAGGAGGGGGCTTCTATTCCCACAGGCCTTCAAAATCTGGGAAACATGGGGTGTTGATTATTCACAACCACGCGGGGTAGAGTAATATTACTTCCCTTTTTCAGATGATGAAGAGATTATGTAACTTATCCTAATAAATGGGTAGAGCTGGATTTGAACCCTCACCCTTGAGCTGTCACGGGAAAGAATTTCCAGTGGCCCTTATGAGAAGCCAGGTCTGTCTTCACCTTCTCTAAGCCCAGGTACCCAGGCAGGGTCTTTGTAGCCCACAGCCTGGCTGGCATGGGGTGACCTTGCAGGTGGACAGCCAAGCTGGCCAGTCCAGGAGCCACTTGGCCCTGAGTCACTGCCCACCCGCCCCACCTTGCCACTCCCTGGCCTCTCTGGGCCTGGGGCTGTTGCTACCGAAGAGGATCCCCAACCCTCACCCTCAGGAATGGGTGATTCCAGGAGCTATAAGCCGCTAAGTGCTGTGACCAGGGCTCCCCTCCCTAATCCCCGGTCTGTCCCTGTTTATCCGATGGCTTCAGGAGGGGTGTGGAGGGGGCTGATGAGCCAGTGGGCAGCTGCTGGGCTTCCTGGGCCAAGACGACAGAGCAGTGCAGGGACAGGCCCCTGCCCGGGCTACAGAGGAGCCAGGAGCCATGAGGGTGGCAGTGGGCATGCTCTGGCTCCTGGCCCTCTGGGGGCACCCCCAAGCTCAGGGCTCCTGCCCGTCTCAATGCAGCTGCAGCCTCCACATCCTGGGTGATGGCAGCAAGGCCAGGTATGGCATCAGGTGTGGGGGATGGGTAGCCTCCTCCCCTCGCCCCCCTCCCCGGGTCCCTGTAGCATCTTGGCTGGGTTGGGAGGCCTGGATGCAGGGTCCCCAGAACATGGCTGGGTGAGACCTCCATCTTTGGGCCCTTGAGACCCAGGTGTCCAAGGGGACTGGTCTGTTCTGCATTGTCCTTAGCAAGGCATGGGAAGTACCAAGTCCCTTTACACATGGGAGTGAGGGTGGGGCACCAGTGTACCCACTCCAGGAAATCCTTCCTGAGTTCTCTTCCAGGATCCTGGTGGTGAGGAACCCTCTGCAGGGCAGGGGGATCTCCCCCTTACCTCTTTCTTTTCCTCTCTTTCCTTTCTTCTTCCCATTCCACCATCCTCCCTATAGCTCCCAGCCCCTTTTCTCCTGGGCCTCTTCCATTCTCTTGCCTCGCCTCCTGGGGGTACACAATCACATCCCAGGTATTTCATACCACCCTGTCCATAATGTGACCACCTGCCTTCTCCTGCTTTCTCCACTTTGGGCTCCTCTGGCCTAGCCTCCAGAAGCCTTGGCCTCAACCCATTTCTTTGGTCTTTTGGAAAGGCCAGGAATCCTCATTCCATATAGGCAAGTACCCCTCCATTCTCAGCCTTTTCTTTCACTTCCCTAAGCCCCACCTGAGCCCTGAGAGTACCTCCATCCTCTCCTCCTCCACTTCCATGGGATGTTCCAAAGCCCCTGTGATCTGTGAACCCTTGGTCTTCCACCATGGGCCACTCTCCTTTTTCTCTCTGGTCGTCTTTACACCATCTTTTCTCTGATATCTTCAACTTACCCACTAATGACCATTGCATTTCCCAACTTGCTCAGGGATTTTAGCTCCTGGCACAGGGTCTTTCCTAACATCTTTTCAACATCCTGGAATTGTATTCTCCTTTTCTTCCTTGTTTTAGGTGGCTGCTGGGAGCCACTGAGGTTTCTGATCAGAGCAGCAGGTTATCAGTGTGACACTTACAATGATCCTGGCAATGCATGTTGGGTTGATTGGGTGTGAGGGGATGGAGTGAATGGAGAGGCATTCCCATGAAAGGATATCCATGTGGTCTGAAGAACAAGAAAAGCTCCATTCTTGACTCATGTCTCTGATGTTCCAACCCATATGGATCATTCGATATAAGGATCCTCTCCCCAAGGAAAGCCAGAGCAGAGCCCTGAGCAGACCAGGAGATAGCCCACAGTGCAGGACAGTGTGACCAGGGTGAGGAAGAGCCTCCCCTGCCCACCGAACCGCAAAGAAAGCACAGGGCTCGACGTCACACAGCATCGGTGACAGACCTGGTCATAGAACCCAGGGCTTTAGGTCCATCTCCAGATCTCTTCTCATCTGATGATGCTGTCATGGGCAGGGATGAGGGGAGAGCACCCCCAGATTAACTTTAGGATTGAAAATAAAATTCCAAGGTCACTTTCCAGGGCCCTCAATGTCAGCCAGTGGCCATCCCTCCTCTGAAGCCGGAGCTCATCAGTTCTACCTGCCTGACAGTCCCATGACTGACATGCACGAGCCCACCTGCCTATTTTGTCCTAGGAGGGCAATGATGCCGTGAGAGGCTCTAGGGACCCTGAGGTCCTCAGTGGCCACAGGCACGGATAGCACAGTCAGGGGGAGGCTCCTCTTGTGTTCCAGATGTCTTCTTCAGCTTTCCTCCAACCAGTGCCTGTCAGAGGGGTCAGTCTTTATACCTGAGCTGCCCATCCTCCATGCTCCCACATCATGAACATGGTGTGTGCACTCTTGGTACTCTTGGCTACTGCACTTTCCTAGGGGGGGCCCGGTCTGGGCACCTGGACAGAGGGTGTCACCATGTTCTTTAGGCCCAGTTTGCCCCATTAGATGTGCTACTGGCCTGTGCTGGCTTCTTAATGATTTCTTTGATTCTTCCCTTGATGACATGTTTTCATGTTTTCCTACCTTTCAAGACATGTTATCCCACCACCACCTTCCTCCCACCTACAACAAGACCTTCTTCCTTGCAGCATCCAAACCTCCATTATCATTGAAAATACCACAGCCTCCAGTGTTCTTTCTTCCTTAGCTGGATTATAGGCTATATGGGGACAGGGACAGAGCATCAGTGAGTTGGCTATTCTCGTGAATCTCTACAGCACCCATCACTCAGGAGGGGGACCATGTATAGCTCAGGAATGTGAGTGGGTGGGAGTCACTGTGCCTTTTGTGGACACCACTGACCAAAAAAAGCCAACCAAGTCTAACCAGCAGACTTTGAGTATTCAAACTGAGCTGATGGATGCTGGCAGAGGGTGCTACCCTGGGAAGGCCAAAACGAACAATGTGTTGTGACATTATTACAGTAAGAGAACCAACTCGCCTAGCAAAGCAAACCATGACTCCTGTCCCCACCTTCTCCCCTGTGAGCCAAGAAGCCCTCTGGATGGAACAGGCTGGACAAGGGCTGAGTCCCTCAAGGAGTTTTATCTCCTTGAGAATCTTCCCCTCTTTACCTTATGTGACTGCGCTGCTCTCCAGGATAGCATGCAACACAGCCTTGAACGGCAGGCTCTTGGAGGGCAAGCCCTGCTTCCTTTTCTCTCTCTAGCCTCTGCTTTAGTGTTAAATTTAATAGAACAAGGTTTAGGATGTCGCTCTCTAAGCAGACGGATTGTTGCAAGGAGCTTGCAGTGCTGGGATGCCAAACTTTGTGATAGCGTCAATAAATAGCGTGGCACTATTCGAGGAAAGATTGTGGGTTCGAGGAAAGATATGCAGAGTGGGTACACAATGTGACCTCATTTGATCCCTGAAACCACCCTGAGAGGCGGAGTCTGTTACTGGAAACTGAAGAAATAGAAGTTATACAATGGACTCAAGGACACATAGCCCCAGGCAGATAGCCCAGATATGAATCCACCTGCTGAGCCCTAAAGTCCCAGCTCTTAGAGGCCTTCATCATCTTGTGGTCCCTGAGTCAGGGCAGTCCTGAAGGACCCGGTGTATGGCTTCCATTTCTGACGCCCACTGAGATAAATTATATATACATATAAAATGTTATAATATTATATATAATATATAATCTATATTTGTATATATTTAATATATTTATATATATAATTTATATTTATGTATATTTAATGAAGATAAGCCAAAGTGGTCACCAAAACTGAGATATAATTTAACAAAGGAACACTTTTAATACCTACGTCCCATGCTGAAGTGCACAAAATGATCTCGGGTTTACGAATACTATTCATTCTTAGTGCCGGCAGGCGGTGTGAGCTGTAATGAGAGAGGGCAGTTGAAGCTTGAGGTCCTTCAGGCCAGTGACGAGACCAAGGGGCGCTGTGCGAGGGTCTGAAAGCAGGAAGCACCCCCCACCCCGCCCCGCGGAGGGAAATCAGGAGGCTGCTTGTTTTCCGGACCACGTCCAAGGCCCACGGCAGCTCGGAGCCTGGGTTCGGTGGTCCGGAGTTCGGAGCAGACCAGAAGACACCTCGTGAAAGGAGGTCCCGGAGGCAGTGGGAGAGGGTGTCGAACCCCACAGGATCCTCACTCAAATGTCCCCCATTTCTGTGACCAGGACGGTGGTGTGCAGCGACCCCGACATGACCCTGCCCCCCGCGTCGCTCCCTCCCGACACCTCCAGACTGCGCCTGGAGCGGACGGCCATTCGCAGAGTGCCTGGGGAGGTCTTCAAGCCGCTGGGCCGCCTTGAGCAGCTGTGGCTGCCCTACAACGCCCTCAGCGAGCTCAACGCCCTGATGCTGCGGGGCCTGCGCCGCCTGCGGGAGCTGCGCCTGCCCGGGAACCGCCTGGCCGCCTTCCCCTGGGCGGCGCTCAAGGACGCCCCCCAGCTGCGGCTGCTGGACCTGCAAGCCAACCGGCTCGCCGCCGTGCCGCCCGAGGCCGCGCGCTTCCTGGGGAACCTCACCTTCCTCGACCTCTCCAACAACCAGCTGTTGAGGCTCCCGCAGGAGCTGCTGGCCACCTGGGCTCACCCGCAGACCGGGCCGGTCCTTCCCGGGCACCGCACCAGGCTGGTGCTAGGTAAGAGGCGGCATTCTTCTCTTGGAGCCACCTTGTGCGTGGGGCTTGGGTGGGGGGCGGGTGGGAGGGAGGTGGTGTCTTAGCCAAATTATTAAGCCTCTTTGAGTCTCTGTTCCTTACCTGAAAAACAGAAATCACGCCTGCCTTGTGGGTTCGAGGAAAGATTGGGTAAGAGGCACACACTGGCCTTTCCACTGGCCGCTTTGGAGCTCAAGCTGCTATCAGTGGAAAGCCCAGCGTTGCCTCTTCCTAGCTGTGTGTCCCTGGGGAAATTGCTTAGCTTCTCTGTGCCCTGGTTCCCCTCTGTAAAGAGAGAATGATAATAATATCTCTCTCAAAAGGTTGTGTTGCAAGTAAAAAGACAGTCCTTAGCATATGGTAGGTACATGTGGCAGGCACAGTAATGTCCCACCCAGCTCTCTGTCAAAGTAGGACTGGCTGCCCCCACTTTTCCAGGGGCTGTCAACAGCAGCCTTCAGCTGTCAGCGCTGTCCGGGACAGCCTTCACAGCAGAATAGCCTTGACGAAGGCCATGCACCCTTTCTGGACACAGCCTCCATCCCAAGACCTGTCAGGTGGGAGTCTTAGGGCCCAGCCACTTGGCATAACTAAGATGGGCTATTTGAGCTCCGGAACCCCCAGGGGTTCGCCAGACCCCCATTCATCTCAGCTCCATGTCTCCCTCCTGCTCTCTTCCTTCCTCTCCTCCTTAATGACCATGCTGTGTGCTAATCTTCATCTCGGGGTCTGCTTCCCGGAAACCCAACCTCTGACGATCTTCAAGGCTCATGACCACCTCCATCCCCTTGAGAGTCTCCTTGGAGCACTGAGTATGCATAGATGGCAGGAAGGTGGTGCTGGCTCTTTGCTAACTGGTCAGTCCTTACAGGCCATCTAGCATTAGTGTGGCCCTGAAGCTTTCCTAATTTCTTGCCCTCTCATAGAACTTGACCCTTGCCGCATCCCAGGGTAGATAGCACAAGTACAAGGCCCTTTGTTTTATAGAACAAACACAACCTAGGGATTAGTAGTAAGCAGTGGTTTGGGCCTAAGGCTCTTGTCAGATAGACTGGTTCTCTTTCCTCTGTCCTGTGAGGGGATGGGAACCTTGATGGCATTGTGGCAGAGGGTGGGTGGTAGGGAGTGGATGAGTAGTAGGAGAGACACCTTTTAGCAGGATGTGCCTGGGGCAGGCCTTGGCTCTATAGGGTTCAGCATCAGGGGCTAGGGAAAGCTTAGAATGGCTTGGGGCAGCTTCTGCCCTAAGGCCCAGGAGAGTCTCAGGAGGAGGGAATATTTAGAAGCCCTACTGACTAAAAGCAGGGTAGGGAACAGCAAACCCCATTCCAGCTCCACCCACCGGGCAGACTCTCTTACCTGATAAAGAATAGTATAGGAGAGTACTTACATGGAAAAAATTGTTTATTTGAAAATAAAATTTAACTAAGTGCCCTTTAAATGATATATTCATATATATTGTATATGTTTTACAGAAAAAGCTAAAGACTCTTTTGTTCCTTCTTCGAATTCTAATTCCTACTTCCCCTTCTAACATGTAGCCACTGTTATATTTGCATGCTCCCTATCTTTTAGAATGCATTTACATGCATATATATATATATATATATATACATGCACATAGAAATTCTTTGTGTGTTTTACGTAAAATTTCATACTGTACAGACCATATTGTATATATCAACCAGCACTAACTTTTTCACTCAACAGTATGTCTTGGAGATCTAGTTACTACAAATGGATCCATTTCGTTTTTTGTAAACTGCATAATTTTCCATAGTAGACTTACACACAGTTAATTTAGCCATTCTCCCTTTAATGGACCTTTAGATTCTTTCCATTATTTTACTAAAACCTATGATGACACAGAGAACATTCTTGACAATGCCTCCTTGTGCATGCAAATGTTTCTCTAGGATAGGCACTGAAAAGGGGAATCCTAGGTCATGGAGTGCGCACATTAGACATTTTGAGATCAGTCTGATAGTCTCCAAGTGGCTGGGCCATTTCTCCCCCACGCCCACCAGTAATGCGTGAGACCACCCATGCAGATGTTCCCACTCTGAAAGTTTATTGCCCATCAATGTGGGGTCTTGATTCTAGGTGCTGGGATGCAGCAGAAAAGAAGATAGATGAAAATCTCTTCCCTCATGAGGCTAATAATGAAAATGGTTGGAACATTTAACTTTTGCCAGTCTGAGGGGTAAACATTTCCCTGTCATTTAACTTTCCTGTTTGGATTAATTCTTTGGGGACTCTCTTACAACAGGTGAAAGCCAGCTAGCTCACCACCACAGTGGGGCAGGGACAATTCTCGGGGTGCATTTAACCAGTGACACAGGGTAGCAGCTACCAAATGGATGGGGTGAGGAGGGGTGGGGGAAGAAACTGGTATCCTCCCAGCAAGTGTTCAGAAGGACCTCAGAGTCGTGGATGTACAAGCAGATGCAGTCAAATGCTCTGCCCCTGAGCTATACCCCCTGTACAAGCAGATGAATGTAATCCCCCCACCCCCTGATGTTTCTGCTTCCAACCGTATCACATATATGTATGTAAAAAAATCATATGCCATTGATTCTCAGACATACTATCAAATTTTGTAACAATCTTTGGAAAATAAAAAGATACCACATTAAATGCATTCATTTCATATTTTAAAAATGCAAACATATAAAAAGAAACTGTGACTTAAAAGTGAGGACACATAATACCCCTCTATCTGTAGAAGGTTCTTGGGCAGGCTGGGTACAGAGATGTACTTTCATCTTTATAAAGAAGTTCAATTTTAAATTAAAGAATTCTGCGGATATGACATAGGATTTGATTTCCTGGACTCCTCACTCCTCCACTTTTTTTTTTTTTAAAGATTTTATTTATTTATTTGACAGAGAGAGAGATCACAAGTAGACGGAGAGGCAGGCAGAGAGAGAGAGAGAGAGGGAAGCAGGCTTCTTGCTGTCACTCCTCCACTTTTGAGCTGTGCCAAAGGGGTCATGGCTCAGGACAGTCACCTTCATTGCTAGCGTGATGCTGAAAGTGCCATGTAAGCCGGGAGGACAGAGGTCAAGGGTCAGGGGTCATGAAAAAACTTGGGGAAATTTTGAATTTGAGAATTTTGAGAAATGGATTTGGGCACTTGGCAGGTGTTGCTGAAATACTCAGTGCCTGACCAGTAGCCTGAAAGGCTCAGTCCAAGGATGGCAGAAGGAATTGCCAATTTTTTCAGCATGATACATGACTTACCCAAAAGCTTACTATGATTTACCTTTGTTTATGCTTGTAGCAGCTCTGAAAGGGAAGTACTGCTGCCATTAAGATTAAGAACCAGCCTTGGGGCGCCTGGGTGGCTCAGTGGGTTAAAGCCTCTGCCTTCAGCTCAGGTCATGATCTCAGGGTTCTGGGATCGAGCCCCGCATCGGGCTCTCTGCTCAGCGGGGAGCCTGCTTCCCTTCCTCTCTCTCTCTCTGCCTGCCTCTCTGCCTACTTGTGATCTCTGTCAAATAAATAAATAAAATCTTTAAAAAAAAAAAAAGATTAAGAATCAGCCTTAAGGTTCCACAGCTAGAGAGGCAAGGAGCTGGACCTGGAGGCCAGTTCTGCTGACTCTGAGCTCAGGACATGCCTTGTCCTCCCTGAGGGGGAAGAGAAGCTGGGTGTGGGGATCTGAATATCGCAGCCTCACCACTTGCCTCCCTTCTCACCCCTGCAGGGCTGCAGGACAACCCCTGGGCCTGCGACTGCCGCCTCTATGACCTGGCCCTTTTCCTGGAAGGCTGGGCCCCACATCTGGCTTTCATAGAGGCCAGGCTGAAGTGCGCCAGCCCACGCAGCCTGGCTGGAGTGGCCTTCAGCCAGCTGGAACTGAGGAAGTGCCAGAGTCCGGGGCTCCGTCCAGGGGCGGCCAGCGTCAGGTCCCCGCTGGGCAGTGCGGTATTGCTACGTTGTGGGGCCACCGGCGTCCCTGGGCCAGAGATGAGCTGGAGGAGAGCCAACGGGCGCCCACTCAAAGGCACAGGTGTGTGGGCTACAGAGACTGTGCAGGCTCAGTTGGGGGAGGTCAGGGGACAGTGGCTCTCAACCTGTCCTACGTGTTCCAGGAGACATTTGATCCAGGGCCATAGAATCTGGGCCCACCTGGGAGGAACAAGACTCTGCCTAAATGGTGGAAGATACTCTCAGTATATTTAATATTTAGAGTAAGTGTCCAGCTGTAATTGTTAAGCCAGTATCATGAGAAGTAATTAACCACATGAGTTACCATCTCTTGAGCACCTCACGTGTTAAGTCTGCTATGCACACATGTCACTGAATTTTAAAGAACAACCTGATTATCCTTCTTGTTTTGTACGTATGCAGACCCTGAGAGGCTGAGCACTTGGCTTACAGAGCACAGCCTGTGTTCTTTCTGCTGTGTAGACAGAGATGGTTCATCTCTGGCCTGGGGTGGTGGGGTTTGCAGGAGTCATGGCCCACCTATGGGCAGAAAGGCGGTCAAGGAGCAATCATTTTTTAGCGCCTGACCAGAAAACCTTATGTCTCTTTCACTTTCTTCGGCGTCTCCTTCAGTTAGGTTGGCAAGTGTTTCTCTAAGACTGTGAGTTTGAAATCAGTTTACAAGCAAAACTGGATCGAGATCTCCATTATGTAAAACAGAGCTGGAAATGCTGGTGTTGGGGTGGCAAGTGGGTCTGGACAGGGTCGCCAAGCACTTTCAGCTGGGCCTCTGTCTCATGTTCACCTGACCTACCTTACCCCCCGAAGGGCTGCCTCCTGCCCCAAGGAGTCCATTCTATAGGACTCCAGAGCCCTGGAGAATATTGCTTGAATACTGCAGATTTGGGAAGGCAAATCATCTTTAGACTTGGCCTGAGCCAGGTCTCCCCACTCTGAACCCCAGTGATCTTGATCCCCTTGGCTAGTCTAAGGAAAGTTGAACGACTTCCAGTGTCTTCTCGGAATGACAAGGTCTGCTGTGTATACAAGAGTATGCACAGTCCGGGGACTATGAACTTGGCCCTGGCGAGAAGCTGGGGGCTGATGAGCCCATTCATTTCCCCCCTCTTATGCTTCTTTCCCCACAGTGCACCAGGAAGTCTCCAGCGATGGCACAAGCTGGACACTGCTGGGCCTGCCTGCTGTGTCCCTCCTCGACTCTGGAGACTACATCTGCCAGGCCAAGAACTTTCTGGGAGTCTCTGAGACTGTCATCTCCCTATCCATCACGGAGCCTCAGGCTTCCACAGAACGGAGTGGGAGCCTAGGGGCACTGTGGACAAGGACAGGTGAGGGGGCGGGAGCTGCTGCATACAACAAGATGGTGGCCAGGCATGTCCCTGACATCCCTGGACCTGCTGTTCTGGCCACTGGGTCCCCTGTGCCCAACACAAAGGAGGAGCTGACCCTCCAGCACTTCCAGGTGGGGACTCCAGGAGAGCGCTCGAATGAGCAGGCAGGACGCCAGGAGGCCCGAATGGTGAGGTCTCTCAAGGTGGTGGGAGACACTTACCAGAGCGTGACCTTGGTGTGGAAGGCCCCCCAGGCTGGGAACACAACCACCTTCAGTGTCCTGTATGCAGTCTTCGGGCAGCACAACATGTGGCGGGTGGTGGTGCCACCTGGGAAGACCAGCGTCACCATCCGTGGGCTGACGCCCAAGACGAAGTACATAGCGTGTGTCTGTGTGCGGGACCTGATGCCCCAGAAGGAGCAGTGTGTCATCTTCTCCACGGATGGGGTGGTGGATGCCGAGGCCACTCAGCGGCTCATCAACGTGGTGGTGATCAGTGTGGCCGTTGTCATCGCCCTGCCCCTCACCCTGCTCGTGTGCTGCGGAGCTGTGCAGCGGCGCTGCCGCAAGTGCCACACGGGGGGCTCTGCTGAGGCCACGGGGGCCTATGTCAACCTGGAGAGGCTGGGCTACAGCGAGGACGGCTCCGAGCTGTCCCAGCACAGCCTCAGTGAGGCCGACAGGCTCCTCTCCGCCCGGTCCAGCCTGGACTCTCAGGTCCTGGGCTCCAGGGGGGGCAGGCGGATCAATGAGTACTTTTGCTGAAGGGGGGGCACTCCCCTCCAGATGCCCACACACCTGCTCCAGCCCATTCTCCCTCGGCCCCTCCCACCTGCTTACCTGACAACTGGGTCCACACTCATCCACTCTTTCCCTGCTCGGGTACCCACTTCCTCAGACCTTTACCCACAGCGACAACCGGTAACACTTATTAAGCACTTCTGGTATGCCAGGAAATGTTCTAAGTGCTTTATATACATTAACTTAATCCATTCTCATCACAGCCCTTTGCAGCAGGCGCTATCTGTTCCCCCCATTTTCCTGGAGAAGAAACTAGGGGATTAACCAACTTGCCTGTATCAGTCAGGTTTTTTTTTTTTCTGTGTAACAAATAAAAGCAAAACCTCGGTGGTACATGGCAATAAGCGCTTATTTTCACGCAATGACAGGTCTGCGGGTTGACCCAGGTGGTTCTGCCCCATGAGTTCTCTTTGTGGCCCCAGATGGAAAGAAAGTCAGTGGCTGCCTGGGGCAGGCGGCTTTCCTGGAGGGGTGGGATGATATCAGAAACATGAGCAGAAATAGGTGACGTCTCCTGAGTTCTCAACTTTAGAACTGGCATGCTGCCCTTTCCGCCCATATCCTACCTGCCAAAGCAAGTCCCAGGGCCAAAGCCAACTTTCAAAGAGCAGCCAAGGACCGTTCTTGCAGCGATGTGATGGTGGGGCAGGAAATGGCTTGCTGAGCAGTGACCTGATCTGCTGCATTGCACACAAGGCTCACAGCGAGCCAATGACAGCTCCGGAATCTGGACCAGGAATTGGTTCCAGAGCGGACAGTCCTTACCACTCCCCTCACTGGCATCTTGATTACATTTATGCTAACTCACATACTGGGGTCCAGCCTCGGCAGGTCCAGGTGTCCCCGAAGGAGGAGTGGTGCTGGCAAGATGAAAGGGAGAGACACACAGTGAGTTCTGGTCAGTAGTCAGGCATCTCCATCTTTTTTTTTTTTTTTTTTAAGATTTTATTTATTTATTTGACAGAGAGAGATCACAAGCAGATAGAAAGGCAGGCAGAGAGAGAGAGAGGGAAGCAGGCTCCCTGCTGAGCAGAGAGCCCGATGTGGGACTCGATCCCAGGACCCTGAGATCATGACCTGAGCCGAAGGCAGCAGCTTAACCCACTGAGCCACCCAGGCGCCCGGCATTTATTCTGATTATTGAGCTTCTTATATACACAGTTTAATTGGGGTAGGGGGTTACAAGCACTTATCAGATAATTTCCTCTTTGTTCACCTCATGTTATTTTAGTTAAGCCATAATGGTACAGACTGGCACCAGGGATGGGGGACAGGGTCTTGCTTCTTGAGTAATCATGTCCCTCAGAAAGCCGTGGGAGGTAGCACAAATATGTGCTTTTTGGTAACTTATTCTTGGGCCTGCAGGAAAGCAAGATGTAGGTTAATGAAAAACAAGAAGCTATAGGGATGAACTAGATAATAAAGAACTGTAGGAAAACAAGAGATAGGTTCATGGAAAATGAGAAGTTTTCTGTAGAAACTAAGGATATAGGAGGGAAGTAGGAACAAGAAGGTGTTACCTTTGCAGGAGGTAGGGTGTATTTTAATGGCTCAGTTTGTGAAAGCTTTGGACAAACATCAACTTAGGTAGGAAACCGTCTATTGCGGTCCACATTTAAAGTTCTCCATTGTCCTAGGTACAGAATAATTTATCTCCTTGGAGTTGCTCCGGCCCATAAGCCTGAGAGATGTTTCCGGCAGATTAGCAAGGGGTCTTTATTTGAGAGAGATACGGGTATCAGAGGAAAAGGCAAGAGACTAACAGACCTTGCTTAACTGCAGGGCTATCCTGCCCTCTGCAGTCACCTGCGGGGGCGATCCCGCCCCAGCAGGGCTAGGCCAGCATTAGTTCAAACCTTAACCTAGTGGGGCAATGCCCTCGACCAGGCCTCGTGGCCCCCAACACTCACGGACACGCACACACACAGTCTCTTTATGCATTAGCCACAATCATTCAGTACCACCCATGCAGGGATGCATGCTGTGTCCTCACTGTCTACACTTAGGGATTCTAACACTTTTGTCTCTGGGTGCCATTCTTCCTAGATCATCATTTGATTTTCAGTAATTTCTAAAGGTTTAGATGATGCCGAAGAGACTCCTGCTCATTTACTCTCCGGCTGGAGGAATGTGAGTCTGAGGGAGCATTCACGGTGGGTGGCATGGAGCATTCAACATACAGCTCACCTCGGTCCCCATGCAGCAACCTTTGTTATTGGACTAAACTTCCCTGGGTGCCTGAGGGTGTCTCAGGGCCTTCCCAGTTATTCAGGAAGCCATTTCAAAGTGGAATTCCTGTTCAATTTGTTTAAAACTGGGGAACCGCTGAGAGGTTGTCTCTGCACACAAGTGAGGGTGAATGTTCCCAGCAAAAGGGTCGATATTGTGTCTTGTCTGCAGGACTGAGATCTAACACCAGGGTGTTTGGTGCCAAGGCCTTTAGCTAACAACTGAGGAAATTTGGGGATAGCAAGAGGTTCAAGGAAACTATTTTGCTGGTATCAACTAAGAGACTCCGTATTGTGTTGAACCATTCCCAAATATGAAACACTGTGATGTAGTGATTTCTTTCCTTTCTTGAAGATTTTATTTATTTATGAAAAATAGAGAAGAGTGAGGAGGAGAATGAGAGTGAGTGGGGGGGGAGGGAGCGGTGGGGAACAGAGGGAGAGGGACAAGCAGACTCCATGCTGAGTGCAGGGCTTAATCCCAGGACCTTGGGATCATGACCTGAGCTGAAACCAAGAATCAGACACTCAACCAACTGAGCCACCCAGGTGTCCCAGTGCAGTGATTTCTAAAGTTTCTGTACTCCCTCTCATATTTACAAAAGACCTTGCAACATATGACCTTACAACATATTTTCCTATTCTCTTTCATTTGATCTTTACATCAACCCATTATGGAGGCAAAGCTACTTGATTTTACGGATGAAACAACAAGTCCAATTAGTTGAATAATTCATAGAGGGTAGCAATCAGTTTTTCTTGGAGGGTCTAAGCCTTTGATAACTTTCTGCCAGGTTAAGGGTCTTTATTCAGTGGTGATCTCTGCAATGCAATCTACAGCAAGTTCAGTATGGAAATGTTTTTTTTTTTTTCAAGTCACTGAAAACCTTAAGAACCGTAAGACCACCAGTATACATGCACATGGTATTTCCATATATGGATATTTTCTGGCCATCATCTGGAGGATACATCTGAACATAATTTAAGGGCCATAGCCATTGGTGAGAGAAATTATTTACTTGGAAGATGACAAGACCGCTGTCTACATCATGGGTCAATAAACTTATTCTGTAAAGAAAATCAGATAGTAAATAGTGTAGGCTCTGTCACTCCTACTCAGCTCCTCTGATGGAATGTGAAAGCAGCCATAGACAATATGTAAGTTAATGGGCATGGATGTATTCCAATAAAATGTTATTCACAAAAACAGGTGGCAGGCTGGATTTGGCTCCCAGGCTGTAGTTTTCCAAACCCTGATTGAAATTTATCAAGGTATTTCTGCTGTCGAGACCCAAGACTCAATTCTGATTGTTAGATACATGAGATTGAGAGGCTTTCCTCAAATTAGCACAAATGCAACAGATGAAAGCAGCCACCTATTGAAATAGGAAATTTCCTCTAAATGATTGATAGAGCCAATCAAGATTGAGAAATTATTGGCCTAAAGACAAGTAACATCCAATTCGTTTTATTAAATTTTGTTTGATGAATATTCAGGAATTGAAAGCAAGAATTTGTTAGTGTTTATCCAATATTATGTGGATGTGTGTGTGTGTAAGAGAGAGACAGAGACAGAAAATTCAAACTTTTCCATGATTCATTAGACCTACTTGGGTGGGTCTGGGTGGAATGACCCCCAAGATGCTTTCAATTCCCCTTGTTGTTATATCTCTTGAGTTTAGGGACAACACTTAGTTATTTGAGGTAAATGACATAATCCAGCTTTAATTGTCCCAATCTCTTGCCTTAGTTGACAACACAGCTACACATCTGTGCCCACATGCCAAATAAGAAAATCAGAAGATGAGGGAGGTCAAGAGAGAAGGAGCAGTGCAGAAGTGGCCTGCGTAATTCCAGAGATGACATACCAGTGGTTGTTACTCTCAGGCTTTCAGCAAACCAATGGAATGTTAGGTTCAGCTGGATTCACTGGAAGAGGGTAGCCTGGGATGAACATAGAAGAAATTGTGGGGGATGGAGATATCTTTAGTTCCTTATATTTGGAGGTGAGAAAATAATTCACTAGTGGGTTGTGATGCAGTGAATTAAATCAAATTTTCACAAAAAGAAAGCTTGATAAAATCTTGACCAATCTGGTGCAAACCTCTGGAGTGAGATCAGAGAGCCCCCTCACCATTAGACCAAACTCTCTGGGCCCTCGGGACCTCTTCACCCTCAGTTGCTGCATATGGGTTGCTTTGGGAAGGGCATGATCTCATGCAAGCAATCTTTGCAGCTGAGCATGAACCCATTCCTTGAAGGGGGTCTAGGCCACACATCTCTATGTCTAGCACAAGCTTTGCACCCACTGCACTTTCTTTGTTTTGATTTTTACCTTAAGAGGACTTCAGAGATCTAGCCATATTGTAGAGCTAGACAAGAAACTTGAACAAATATATCTGGCTTGGATGGAAAGCCTGGAATGTAATCAGCTTAGTTGGTGACCCATTTTCCTCATCACTGGTTAACTACTAAGAGGATTTTCTTCCTTGAGGCCTTTTGTACAGTATAATGTATATCCTGAGTCTTAGGGGAGCTCATGGAATGTCAATATTTACCAGGAAGTACCTTGTAGTCTCTTGTAGACAGCATATGGGTGGGTCATCCTTTTTTAAAATATTTTTTTATTCATTTAAGAGAGAGAACAAGGAGGGGGAGCAGCAGTTAGAGGAAGAGGGAGAATCAGTCTCACTGCTGAGAAGAGAGCTTGATGTAGGGCTTGATCCTAGGACCATGGAATCAGCTGCTCTTCAAAAGTCTGTTGGTGTAGGAAGGGAATTAACATAATTACTGTATGTTAGATACTTTATTTTACATAACCTCAAAGTTTCCTAGAAACACAGTAAAGCATTTATTAATTTCCTCACTTTGCAGAGGAGAAACTGAGACTCCTGGAGGTTAAGTGACCTTCCAAAGATCTCAAGACAAGGAAGCATCAACTAGAGAGAAGACTCCATGGCGTAGGGTCTAAAAAGCTTTGCCCACCAGTGGATTCCTTGCACCTAGAAAGTGTGTGGAGAGGGCCAATAAATAGTTGTTGAATAATTAAGAAGTGGAAGAGCAAGTGCCCCAAATCACATATATCTCACCTTAAAACATAAGTCTCATGTTTATCATGTGAAATACACAGCATTCAGGGAAAGTTGTGAGATCCAGGATAACACACACATTTCCTTAATCAGAAAATGCAGTCTTGTGGTTTAACCTCTGCACTGTGATGCTTCTCTGACTCTGCTCATCCATGTGGCAGAGACAGCTGTCTTAATGCAGTATACGAATGAATCCATCACATGAGGTTTGGGGAGAAAACCAGGGACGACAGTGGTCCCATCCTTGTCACCCACCATCTGCATTCGCTTCTAGAGAGTGGTTGAAAATTTGAGCTTTCAGGAGCCAATTGTGATAAATGAAGTATTAGATGGATTCTGGCTTGATAACCAGAACCACAGTGCTCAGGAGAGTATTACCTGCTTGTTTCTGAGATCATTTTGTAAGAAACTGAGGGAAGGCAGTATCAGTGCTGAATAGGACAATTGGTTTAGAGTTTGCTTCGCAGACTGAAGAACCAGACAAAGGGTGAATTCTGTGATCTTAGTTAAGGGGCACAGCTTCCTCTTCATGGATTCTTATTGAGCTTGGGATCTGGGCCATAACAGACCTATGAGCATCCAGGGGCTTTGCCACTGCTGTGCTGACCTACATCACCATGGATTACCAATAATAGGATCTGCCACTCGGAAGCTTGGGCTATACTTATTCAAAACTTGCAAGGTGATTTCTTACAGAAGAATATGGCTTCAGTTTCCCATTATTTCCTGCTAGTTCTGGTCTTTCTGGATTCACATGCAGCTCAGCCACCCTGTCTGCCAGGATGTACCTGCTCAGAGGACAGTTTTGGCAGGTGGGCTATGCTGACAAGATGCCAGGAGGTTGTAGGGGGTGGGCTTTCTTTAGAGATGAAGTGGAGTGGGAACAGACCTAGATTTGGCAGGAAATCAGCCAAATCTCTAGTTGGTGCTGAACTTTGGAGAACTGTGCACTTTTACCAAAATGGGTCTCTTTTATTTCAAGTGAATAACACCTACTTTTTTCTTTAAATTCATATACCTAATGCTAGAATAAACCTGATATCACTTGCCTGATGTTCTTCTTTCTTAAAGATATATGTACTTATTTTAGAGAGAGACAGAGAGTGAGAGAATGTGCATGAGTTGGGGGAGGGGAAGAGGGGGAGAGAGAAAGAGAGGTAAAGTAGACTCCCCGCTGAGCTGGGAGCTCAATTCAGGGCTTGATCTCAGGACCCTGAGATCATGACCTGCATGTAACCAAGAGTCAGTCGCTTAACTGACTGAGCCACCCAGGAGACCCCCCCCCCAATATTCACCTTTTGTGGTTTCTTGTACAGGGCTCTGCAGTGCATATCTATCTCTTTAGGAAAGATCCCAAGGAGCCATCCTGAACAGTTAAAGTTGTTGAGAATTGAAAATTCACCCTTATTTGAACTGCCTCGAGGGTCCTTCATCAACATGAGCATATTGGAATACCTTTGGCTTAATTTTAACAACATCTCTGTGATACACCCAGGAGCCCTAGAGCACCTGTCAGAACTGAAAGAGCTGAGACTGGAGGGGAACAAACTCCGTTCAGTACCATGGACAGCATTTCAAGCCACACCTCTCCTGAGGGTCTTGAATCTCAAACACAACAGGATTGATGTGCTCCCTGAGCTAGCCCTTCAGTTCTTGATCAACCTGACCTACCTTGACCTATCCTCCAATAGGCTTACAGTTGTATCTAAGAGTGTCTTCTTGAACTGGCTAGTCTATCAGAAACACCCGCAGCCTGGCTGTGGAGCCAAGGTTCTCTCCAGCATGGTGCTAGCACTGCACAACAACCCCTGGGTATGTGACTGTCGCTTGAGGGGACTTGTCCAGTTTGTAAAGTCCATCAGCATCCCGGTCATCCTGGTGAATTCCTACCTGATGTGCCAAAGCCCTCTCTCCAAGGCAGGGCAACTTTTTCATGAAACTGAGCTCAGTGCTTGCATGAAGCCACAGGTCTCAACCCCCAGTGCCAGTGTCACCATCCAGATGGGACAGAATGTGACCCTGAGATGCCAGGCATGGGCCAGCCCTTCACCAACCATTGCGTGGACTTACCCCCTGAGCATGTGGAGGGAATTCAATGGTAAGCCACAGACACCCTCTCAATGTATCTGGGGGAATAGTGAGGTCTTACAGCAACCGAGGCCTCAGTAGGGATGTTCTATACTGGATCAATCGCAAAGTAAGGGTGCTGGTAAGATTGGGGTGGGCCTGAATTATACCCACCACAACAGAAAGTTTCCAAGACAGTGTTCCACTACTGGCATGATTTCAAATGGTTGCATGCAGATCTCTATGGGATATATATATATATATAGACTTGACATATTGTATAAATATTATAAAATTATATATGAACAAATATGTTCTTTGAGAGTCTTCTAGATGCAAAATACTATGCTGTGTATTTTTAAATCATAGAATTTCTGACTAGGACTGATTCTAGAGATTATCTATTAATTATTTCCTAAAATTTCTGGAGCAGAATCATCTGGGGTACTTGTTAGAAATAAGATTCCCAGGCCCTGCCCTGGAGATTCAGATTCCTTGTGTCTAGGGAAGGGTCTGAGGTTAATGTATATTGACTAGGGTTCCTCTTCCCCACTCCTCCTTTTCCAAGTAATTCTTACCATTGGGCAAGGTTGGGAATTCCTACATACTGGTTGAATTTTATACTTCCCACCACTGTGTTGTTCAGATCTTGTTGGTTTGAAGTTGTAATACTGGGACCCTGGGTAAGGAAATGACCCCCATGGGCCCCAACATAGGGATTCAAGCCTGCCTCTTGTGTCCTGAAACTCTATGCTCTCTTTTCATAACTCAGCTGCGATCACCTTATTGCTACCCTACAGGGTTGGGACACAGCACAAGGCCAAGGATGGCCTCTCTGATGACATCTTAATGCTGTCTAGACAACAACTAGAAATATATGAGTAAAACTTGAGAAATACAGTTAGTTACCCATATATTTGTTAAGCATAGTGACAAACTGCTGGAAGATTAAAAAATACCTAACAAAATGAACTGTTGACTTTTTCCTATCATTTTAATCACATCTTATTGGGTTAAGATTAAATACCAGTGGAGAAATGTAGGATTTATTTTGTAGCATCTTGAAGAACAGTGAGATGCACGCACATGTCTTTTTTAGTGTTCTGTAGTCAGTTTCTTTGGTACCATGTTATATGTATCCTCTCAGTAATAACACAGCTCACACTGAGCACTTACTATCAGACTTACTATCAAACTTACTATCATTTTACCAATGAGGAAATTGAGGCCAAAAGTATCTAAGCAACTGGTCCAAGACCATACACTTTTAAGGGATAGAATCTAGGCATTTGGATCCAGACTCTAAGCCTCTCCATATCTGGGAAGTAAAAAGGCAATTCTTTTAAATATTTTTTTAAGATTTATTTATTTATTTTGGAAATAGAGAGAGCACAAGTGGTGGGGAGAGATAGAGGGAGATGGAGAGAGAGGGAGAAAAGCAGACTCCCTGATGAGCATGGAGCCCAACACAGGACTCGATCTCATGACCCTGAGATCATGGCTTGAGTTGAAACTAAGAGTTGGATGCTTAATTGACAGAGCCACCCAGGTGCCCCCAAAAGACAATTTTTGAAGTGCACAATACCACATCGTTATAAGAGATCTCCCCAAAACCATGCTGTTAGCTCAGCAACACTTCTGGTGGTTTGCTGCTGGGAACAGCTAGTGAGGTTGGAAGTGTGGTCTTTATAGGCGGAAGAACGAGGTTCCTGATCAGTCACTGCCTCTGAACATCTCTCCCTGTGGGCAAGTTGCTTATTCACTCCTATCCTCAGCTTCTTATGTGTGAAACTGGGGTACTTACCTTACAAGGGGGCTGAGAGGCAAATACGCAGCACCAAACATTGCTTAATAAATGGTCACCTCCAGCTTAAAAAGAAATAACTGGCATTGCTGAACTGTCCAGCTTTTTGTCAGAGATGTGTCTATCGAGCTGCTTTGCTCTCTCTTTCCCAGTGTTGACTTCGTCTACTGCAGAAGACACTGCTCTGTCGGAACTGGTCATACCTGCTGCCCATCTGGTAGACAGAGGCAATTACACCTGTGTGGCCTCCAACTTCCTGGGTAGGAGCACTCTTGTCATCTCCCTCCACGTCCAGCCCACCCAGGCCCTGCCTCCTTATTTCCCTTCACAGGACAATGCCTATGTTGACCTGAGGGTCATCAAGCAGACAGTGCATGGGATTTTGCTGGAGTGGTTGGCAGTGGCAGATGCCCCCGAGGAGAAATGGTTCACCCTCTACCTTACATCAGATGAAACGCTCAGGAAGGAAGTGGTGCACCTTGGCCCCGGAATCAACACGTACGCTGTGGAGGACCTCCTTCCTGGCACGAAATATGAGGCATGCCTCAGCCTGGAGGGCCAGCCCGCACGCTGGGGCCGGTGTGTGGTCTTCGTGACGGGCAGAGACCACCACGAGCTGGAGGGCCGGGAGAGCCTGCTGCATGTCGCAGTGGTCCTGTGTGCTGTGCTGCTTGTGGTGCCCGTGGGTGCCTACGTCTGGGCAGCCCAGGCTCCCTGCAGCTGTGGGGAATGGAAGCTGCACTGCTGTCCTCAGCGCAGGAAGGCCCCCAGGTGCCCACGTGCGGCGCCACAGCAGTGGGACTCCTCCTGCAGAGAACCCATAGCAGTCTGTGAGGATGGCCTGGGCCCCAGAGATGCTGAAGGGCATGAGGAGAAAGACAGAGAGGAAGACTGGGGCTGAACAGCTCAGGCTGGGCATGGCAGTCATGGGGGGTGGGCATTGTGGCAGGGAACGTGGGGCATTAGTCCCCAAACCCAACCTCTGTGGCAACTCAGCTTGCCTTGACCCACTTATTCAACACTATTTATTCAGCACTTACTCTGTTCCAGGCACTGAACTTGACACAATGATCAGGAAGACACAATTCTTCATGGAAGGGATGCTGGTCCAATTAATTATCTTACTATGCATGATGGCTAGAAGTCAACACATATTACTCTTTCCATAGATAGAGCCCTGTAACAATTACATAGGACATGCCGCATGTGCTATCCTGTTGGAGAAAGGTAGAATTCCACCCCTTTCTAGAGGTGAACGAGCCGAAGCCCAGCAAGTTACGGTGGCTTGTGTAACATCACCCATCTAACCAGCTGGCTGGGGCACCGCTTGAGAGGGGCTCTCATTCCATTGTTTCCCCTAAATGTCTGCTCTGCCACATTCTTGTGTCTCCTTCAGAAAGTATTCTTCTTCCTCTTACCGCAAACTCCCAATGAGATCACATAAATTTGAGGCTCCAAAAAGCTCCCCTATGGGGCAATGAGAATCTGATGGGTGATGTGACTCTCTGTTTGTGGGTGTCTGTGTCCCCATGAGCAGTCCTTGGGGCTCTGGAGAGCCTGGAGCCATTAGGACGGAGGAACAGGAGACTGGTTGCAACCCAGGGCTCATGCTCCAGGGATTCTTAGAAAGTAGAGTTGAGGGGCACCTGGGTGGCTCAGTGGGTTAGGGCCTCTGCCTTTGGCTCGGGTCATGATCCCAGGGTCCTGGGATCGAGCCCCACATCAGGCTCTCTGCTTAGTGGGGAGCCTGCTTCCCCCTCTCTCTCTGTCTGCCTCTCTGATTACTTGTGATCTCTCTCTGTCAAATAAATAAACAAAATCTAAAAAAAAAAGAAGAAAGAAAGAAAAAGTAGAGTTGAAAGGGCCATACCCAGAAGGAACAGAATCTATATAGAATCAAATGACCCTATAATCATTACAAATGGGAAGGGGGGCTACAGAACCCTGATTGCCATCCAGTCTTATGCGATTCTGAGCTTCAGGCTTATTTTTCCAGCTCCATGTCCCTAGCGTCTCAGCTCTGAGGACAAGAGTTTATTACACGAATGAGGGTATAATCTCCATTCCCTTCCCCTATTAAATGTTTCAAGTTCTCCTATTAAACCCCTGAGAGGTAATTGTCTCCTCCTATCTGGGTGCACATGTAGTGTACCCGTGAACCCCAGAGAACCTCATTGTCCCTCCAGGCATCCCTGCTGGTTGGTGATCTTTCTCAGGATTTAAACCCACATCTGCCTTTCTGCAGCTTCTCATGGGCCACAGGAAAATCCCCTGAAAACTGTTGATTATAAGCTGGTCTCCCTGTGACATTCCAAGAAATATTTTCTCCCTCCTTCCTGCCCTCTTCACCCATTCCTAGTCATCCTTCCAGGCCCATTTCGTGTATCATGGTCTCCTAGGCTTAAAAAAAAAACATAGCTACAGAAACATGATCACACCTAAGAACATATATTTTAAAGTCATATGTAGATATGTATAGTTATATGTATATAAACAACACATACATGCATGGAATGTGGTAGAGAATTTGTTCATGAGTAATTTCCCATGATACTGTTTGAAGAAACATGGTCAGAGCAAAGCAAGAGCTTGCACTTCTAGTGGCCTCTGTGTCTTTCCCTCCATAGAATCAGAGTCTGTCTACGGGTCATGCAGGGTACAGCAATTCTGAAGTGACCTGGGACTACCGGGAAGGCAAGAGTGGATGTTCTGGCTCCACTTCCAGCAAAGAAAGCTTCATGGTGGGTGTGGGGCAGAAGGGACAGGATAGGGGGAAGGGCCATGGAGGACACGTGTAACATAGCAGGGGCAGCATCCAGGTGCTTCTACAGACATGGAAATTCAGGGAGAGGATTCAAGGTCTGGAGAAGATTCCTACTTATTTCAAGACCCTTGGATTGCCCTTAAAAAAAAATGCCCTTAAAAAAAAAAAAATCTAGGGTAGAGACGCACATTCTCCGGCTCGATTAGGCAATGTGATGACAGCAGGGTTAAGAACATAGGCTCTGGGTTCCTGGGTGGCTCAGTGGGCTAAGCCTCTGCCTTTGGCTCAGGTCATGATCTCAGGGTTCTGGGATTGAGCCCCACATTGGGCTCTCTGCTCAGCAGGGATCCTGCTTCCCCCCTCTCTCTCTGCCTCCCTCTCTGCCTACTGGTGATCTCTCTCTCTGTCAAATAAATAAACAAAATCTCTTAAAAAAAAAAGAAAGAAAGAAAGAAAGAAAGAAAGAAAGAAAGAAAAAGAAAGAAAGAAATGAAGGAAGAAAGAAAAGAAGGAAGAAAGAAAGGAAGGAAGGAAAGAAAAAGAACATAGGCTCTGGGACCCAGGAACCCAGGAACTCCATTTCCTGGGCTTAAGTTCTAGCTTTGCTTCCTACTGACTTTGTGACTCTGGGCAAATTACTCTGTTGTTCTGTGCCTCAACTTCCTCATTCAAAAAAATGAGGATAATAATACTACCTGCTCGTAGGGTTTTCCTGACGATTAATGAGTTTTCACATGTAAAACTCTCAGAACAATGCCTGGCACATAGTAAGCCCTCAATAAATGTCATCACAATAAACGTTATCACCATTAAGAGTATCTCAATCTGTTGAATGGATAAAGAAGATGTGGTATATATATACAATGGAATACTATGCACCCATCAAAAGAAATGACATCTTGCCATTTGCAACGACGTGGATGGAACTAGAGGGTATTATGCTTAGTAAAATAAGTCAATTGGAGAAGGACAACTGTCATATGATCTCCCTGATACAAGGAAGTGGAGATGCAATGTGGGGGGTTTGGGGGGTAGGAAAAGAATTAAATGAAACAAGATGGGATCGGGAGGGAGACAAACCATAAGAAACTCTTAATGTCACAAAACAAACTGAGGGTTGCTGGGGGGAGGGGGGAAGGGAGAGGGTGGTGGGGTTATGGACATTGGGGAGGGTATGTGCTATGGTGAGTGCTGTGAAGTGTGTAAACCTGGTGATTCACAGACCTGTACCCCTGGGGCTAATAATACATTATAAGTTTATAAAAAAATAAAAAAAATTAAAAAAAAAAGAGTATCTCAATCTGTGTTTTCCTTGACTGTGAGTCAATATATAGATTAGGCCATTTGGAACATCAGATCTTACTAAGACTACGTGTTTGTGTATGTATAGATATATGTGTGATAATGTGGTAACTATGCCAATACCCTTACATTCTGTTTAATTAATGTTTAAAAGCTGCTGTAATTTCAGGGGTGCCTGGGTGGCTCAGTCACTTGATTTTGGCTCAGGTCGTGATCTCAGAGTCATGAGACCCAAACCCGCATCGGGCTCTGTGTTCAACAGGAAATCTGCTTGTCTCCTTCTCCCTCTGCTCTGCCCTTTCCCCTACCCCACATAAATAAATAAATCTTATTTTTAAGAAAAGATGCTATAGTTTCAGATTCAGTTGTCATGCTCTTGGGAATCTTATCTCTTAAGACCTTAGACCAAATGATTTTAAGGTGAGCTCCTTTGGTTCAGGAGACATTTGTAAGCAGTGCTACTTGCTTTTGGAATGAAGCCTTTGCTGGCCCCATGCATCTGCTACTGTCAACCTGAGGGAATGATTTTGTCCTTTTTCTTTTTTCTTCCTTTCTTCTGGCTTGTTGGAGCCTGTAGACTTAACACCTGGAAGAGGGTCTGGCACAGTACGCTCAGAACATGTGTTATTAAAAAAATGACTGAGTATGTTATTTATTAATAAATAAATGACTGAACCTCATTCAGTTAAAAACATGCATTTGCACAATTTCCTAATGTCACATCCCAACATCACCAGTCTGCTGCAAAATAAAGTCGCTTACTTTATGGATCAATTTATGGTGGGTTTACACCACCACCACTTCATCCTGCAAACTACACCAAACCTCACGACACCACCCCCTACCCCACCCACATTATTTCTGTGACTCTTCTAAGGGACCCTCCCTGTGTCCACATGGACTGTGGCAGCCTCAGTCCTCACATGGCATCCTCCCCATTCTCCCTGTCCTTCCCCCTGTGGCCAGGGCCCTCGAGGACCGTCAGAGGGCATCACTGCCTGCCAACAGATGACCACACCCATGCTAGATGGGCTGAGCCTGGCTTCTCTCGAAGCCACCAGTCCTCAGAGTAGCAGTGTTGCAGAAGACCTCAGAGAAGCAGGAGGCTCCAGCTCTGCCCAGGTTTTGCCACGTTTTGCTTGTTGGCCTCTGAGGGCAGCTGCTCCATACCGAGTCCCACAGGTTTTCTTAGGGAAAGTCTCCTCAGTTCTTAACTCCTGCAGGATGCAGGCTTCAGGGCTGCACAGGGCCAGAGCTGTGGCCTCTGCCCTGCTCTCCTCCACCTCCCTCCGAGGCCCCTCTCCTCTCCTCATACAGAGGAGAGGCTCCCAGGCCTCTCAGTGGGTGGCAACATCCTGGAGGTCAGCACAAGCAGAAGTCCTCGCCTCCAGGATATGGCGCTCCAGCCTGCAGACATCCTCAAATGTCCTCTCATCCACCTAAGAATAGCAACTGTCTCCTGAGCTTATATCAGCAGATACAGAGCTGCTGCTAGGATCTTTACATAGAATAGCTCTCATCACCTTCATGGCAATGATTTTTTTTTTTTTTTTTTTTTAACACCACGTATTAATGTGGGAAGTGAGGCCCAGGGAGACTTAGTCTCTTGCACAAAGTCACATGAAAGCAGCAGAACCAGGATTCAGACCCAGGGCTGTCAGACTGGAAAGTACCATGTTATTTCATACAATCAGAAAGTCTGACCTCAACCTTTGGGAGAAACACACAATGCCCAGCAGGTTTCTTGGAGACACATCTGGAAACACATCAGTTAATTATCCATCCATTTTTTAGACCCCAGAAATGGAAGAGCACCCCTAAGTTGAAACCCTGTCTCCCAGCTCTTTAGCTAGAGGCTTAAAATTATGCCAGCTTAGAGGCCAGGCCCATCCCAGCATGGTTGGGCAGGCAGCCCCTGGACCCTCACCATTCCTTCATGCAGTAGAACTTGGCCCAGCCTCACTCCCACTGGATGGGAGTCACTTGCAGTATCTCCACATTTGCTGGAACCCTAGGTTTTGCTGTACCTCTTATTCTTTCTCAGTAGGCTCTTGCCAGCAAGTGGATACTTTCCCCATATTTCTCAGTGCAGGAGGTTGCCCCACAGGCCCAGTTTCTCAGATCACCTCTACCCTGGTTCAAGTTCTGGATTTGTCTCAGAGCTCACACCCCTCCCAGGGCCTGGATGCTGGCCTGAGCCTCTATCCCAGAGGCTCTCATGACCACTGTCCCAGAGACTGCACGGCTGCCCAGGCTGTTGTGTCCATGTCAGGTCTCCCAATCCCTGCCTTCAATGGGCTGGGATGGGGGTTAATTAGCTCTAGCTCCAGAGTCTGTTCCCTCCCAAACAACCCTGTTGGGGCTTGTCCTGCTCAGGAGAAAAGCCCAGTCCAGGCCCCTGAGGGGCACGACTGGATAGACAAGCCCTGCAAATATTACCACTAGAGGCATATGCGTGGCCCTTTGGACAAAGGTTTGCAGCCTCCTCTGGAGTCAGATCTGGGGGCTGGGGGATGGATCCACCTGCCGAAGGAGCCAGGAGGCAGGCCGAGCCTGGCTGTCCAGGAGACTGATCCTGTGAGTCAGCTAACACACACGCAAGGAGGGAGCAGGAGGTCATCTTGGCCCTTGCTTAACAGATTTTATTGACCATTTACAAAAGAGGTTGATTGCATGCAAATTGGAAGGATGTCGCATTTCCCGTGCGGGACAAACTTGGTCCAGCGCAGTCCCCTCCTGAAATACACGCTGCAAAATGCCTCTTTGTTCAGTCTGGGATCCCAGCTTGTTAGATTTCACTTCTTAATACACTCTGGGGTGGGAACTGCAGAAACCCCAGCCAGGACCTTACACATCGGCATATCTGAGTAACACCTTGAAACACACACTTAGAGATCGAGAAAAGTGCATGTGCATATAATCGGTTTAAATAAAATCACCGACGATACTCCAGAGCAGTTATTAGTGAGGGGGGTAAGATGCAAAGAACCATTCTACTTCCCTCTCCCTGCACATGGCCAGACTCCTCATAAAGCAGGGTTCCTTGAAGTTGGGCAGAACTTCCTCGCACTAAGCATAGAGGCCTGTGTGTCTTCTCTCCTGCGGTAGGTTGTCACAAACTGACGAGGTGTGCTCAGTCAGGGGAAAACATCGAGAACCCAGGACCCTCCAACCAGGTCTCTGCTACCAACCTGCTGTGTGGCCTCTAGCAATCACTCCTCCCTTGGAAACCCATTTGTCTTCTTGGCAAAACGGAGGCTTGGGCTTCATGTGCTGCTTGGATTTGGTCCTTTCTGACGGTGGCTGGCCAGGGCAGGGCAGCATGGGGGATGTGGTGGGGGAGAATGGAACTGGGGGAGCCTCAGTCAAGGCCAGTGACATCATCCAGCTCTGGCCACCATGGATCAGGGGCTGCACTCAAACCCAGCACAGGCCTTCCTGGCGGTGCTTGGCAGAACAGCTTGAAAGGCTCCTAATACTTTCTGGAAGAGTTTACCCCAGAGAATTCGCCTGCAGAAAAATACTCTGCATTTGTGGTGCTTTGCACTTGGCTAAAGCCCTTGTTATCACATTTTCTTCAATCTTCACCTTGGCCCTGCTCGTGAGGTAGTGAGGACTGATTTACTTCATTTTACAGATGAGGAAGTGAATGTTCAGGGAATTTAAACGGCACTCCCAAGATTACACGATGTGAGAAGGATAAAAACAGATCTCTCTAAAATTCAGCCCTGCCCTGTCTCTTTCAGGACTCGTGATGGAGCAGCGCCTTAGGGAGGGGCTCGAGGCTCTTCTGGGTGTCTCTAGGACCACTGCAGGGCTCCAGCTTGGACATTTCTGGGCCCATCTGGAACAGCCCTGGCTGGGGTCATCTCACACCTCTGTCCTCTGGTCCTGTGTCGGTACAGCAGGGGCCCACAGACTCTGCCCAGACACCAACCCCCATCTTTCCAATAGCTCTGAGGATAAGCCCCATAGTCGGTGTGAGTTTTCAGTGCATCGTGGCCCTGCCCTGATGCACTCACTCTCCTACAGCCTGCAGGGGTCACTGACCACAACCTTAGCCAGGGCTGACTCCTTTTCCTGCTCCTGCTCTTAGCTGGAGGCTTCAGGATCCAGGTCCCCCTTGGCCTTGCTACATGTAGCCAGGGCCCTGGTCCTCAACTGAAGATGCTGAGGGTCCAGGAGGACTTGAGGGACTCTGTGAGGTCAGAGGTTGGTGAGCAGAAGACACCCAGAGCTGGCTCTTTGTGGATTCCCAGCCTCTGTGGAATGGGGAGCATCAGAGCTGTGCCAACAATCTGGGTGATGAGGAAGTATTTGCCAGTTGCATCCCATAAACAGAGAAATCCCTCATCCAAGGCATATCCAGAGCCATGGATATGGGGCTTACATCATGGTCCAAAACAGAGGTGACCCTAAGGTGCGGATGGCAGGGAGCATGGTCCAAGTGTAGCACAACTGGGCTGGGGAAATGAAGGTCCACAGGACACATGCTAGAAGTAAGCCTTATTACCTACATTCTTCTTCTCAAACTTCTGCCTGAGCTCGGAGACCAGAGCTGATTGGACAGGGCTTCCCACCTTGGGTTTTGGTGACCATTGGGGTTGCTGAGGGGTGAGTGAGCCAGAGACTGTAGGCACAGTCCAGGGGGCCACACCCATCTTGGACGCCATTGTGGGTGGTGGAGGGGGAGCTGGGGCTTTGGGGGGCAGTGTGCTTCCTAGGCTGTTGTTGTTGCAGTTCTCATTGGAAGGATCCTCTTTGAGCACAAACTTGGCAGCAGCCTTGGTCCTTTTGAACTTGAGCCATTCGATGCGCATAGCCCGGGGCGCAGGGCTGGGCCGCTTACGGAGCACGCGCCGCACAGGAAGGACCTTGTTGGACTTCTTATTGCGCCAGAAGGTGGCAGTGGAGATGAGGACGGTTACGGCCACGATGATGGCCATGATGCCAGCCAGGACACCCACAGCCTTCATGGGGTTGTCTTTGGTCTGCATCAGGAAGGCGGCCATGGGGCTTCGGGACAGCATCTGGAAGAGAGAGCCATCCCGTTGCCTTCTGTGACTCCTGCCCGGTCCCTGGAGGACAGAGCAGGACTCATGAGCTCCCTGAAGCCTGATGGTTTAAAAAAACATCTTTCTGGGGTCAGGCATCCCTGGAGAATCTGATGAGCACCATGGGCTTTGGTCCAGAAAAAATGCACACAGAGAAAATGTGATGCGTACAGCCCCCCAGAAAAACACACAGCAAGAGAGCATAATGCAAACAACCTTTTTCAGATTAAGAACTCCCACATTAGCTGGACTCTCTTCTTGAGAGATTAGGGGATTGCTTACCTTTGGTTTTGGAGGGCCTCTTCTGTCCAAGTGAATCAGGACCCCTCTTAAGTGATGATTTTCTGCCAGATACTGAGCTGAGAACTATGTACCATGATTTTACTTCTGCCTTTTAACACCCATGCAAAAGAGCCATCACTATTCCCAGTTTATAGGAAAGGAAGAAGAGGCCGGGCAAAGCCCCAAATCACACTGTTAAAAGGTGTTGAAACTAGGATTTCTACTTGATTCCAAAGCCTGTGTATCTGATGGCAGAAGCGGCCTTTGCTAGCATTGAATGTCTTTTGGAGGAAGGCTGGAGATGGTCTTTGTTCCTCTGATGACACCACAGCAAGGCCTGAGCCGGCCCTCTGACCCTCTCCCCGGCGCAGACTTGGTACCCACCTCGGTGTCTGTGATGTCAATCTTGAGTAAGGCTGTGGTGCTGAAGGATGGGGAGCCACGGTCCTTGGCCTGCACCTCTAGGGACCATGTGAAGTCCCCGCCAGGTGTAATGTTGTGCAGGGCATCGAGGGAGCGGATGGAGCTCTTGAGCCGGATCTCCCCCGTGTGCACATCGATGTCGAACACATTGGCTGGCTCGACGTGTGTGATGGAATAGTCCACCAGATTGTTGGGCTCTTCTGCGTCCTGGTCCGTGGCCTGTGTGTGAGTGGGGGGGTAGGGTCGGACAGAGCTGGGCTTCGAGGACAACACTTATGTACCCTGGCTAAACCAATAAATCATATGTGGCTTGCTGGGTTGAAGGGAAATCATCCTAGCCCTACCTGGAGTAGACTGGAGTTGGGAGAAGTACTGAATGAGCCAGGGTCTGTGCCAGGCCCCCTACGTGTATTACCCCATTCCATCCTCAGAACAAGTCTGGGTGGTAGGTATTGTTAAAAAAAAATAAATTTGGATGATAAGTGACTGTCTAAGGATGGATATAGAGAAGGAGGGGAGATGGGATTCAAAGTCAAGTCCCTTGGGGCGCCTGGGTGGCTCAGTGGGTTAGAGCCTCTGCCTTCGGCTCAGGTCATGATCCCGGGATCCTGGGATCGAGCCCCGCATCGGGCTCTCTGCTTGGCAGGGAGTCTGCTTCCTCCTCTCTCTCTGCCTGCCTCTCTGCCTACTTGTGATCTCTGTCTATCAAATAAATAAATAAAATCTTAAAAAAAAAAAGTCAAATCCCTTGAGTTTCAGAGTTCATGCTTCTTCCACGTTAGCAAGACAGTGTTGCTCAGCACTGCTCTGAAAACAGGCAGACCAACTGCGTGAACAAAAGCAACCCAAACACCTAAGCTACCCAAGCCTCAATTGCTTCTTTTGTAAAGTGGCAATAATAGTTTCTCTCTTAGAGGTTATTTCCGGGTTGAGTTGGGGGTGGGATGTATAATGAACCTTAAAATCCTCTGCTCATATTGGGAAGCCACTAGTTTTATTTTAAAATAAATTCTTCTGCTATGGTGCCTCTTGGAGCAGCTAGAACAGGCTTTTAGGGAAGCTTCGTTGCCTTCAAAGCTCACCTCAATTTTCACCGGGGTCCCCAGCACCATTGTCTTCTCCTGGACACTCTTTCCAAACTGCGGGTAGTGATCATTGACATCCAGGAGAGTGACAAAGACCTCGGCCAGGCTGTATTTGCCCTCCATGTCCTCTGCCTTCACATAGAAGTTGTACCTGGCTGTGGCCTCAGCATCCAGGCTGGCCCAGGGCTGGGTGTAGATGATCCCAGTGGACGGGTGGATCAGGAAGCTGCCAGGCATAGGGAGCTCAGGCTTGGGTGTGCACAAGCACAGGTGCATGCATACAGGCACAAGTGTGCGTGCACACACACACACACATACGCACACCTGCAGGAGTGACCTACCTCTAATGCGTTATGCAGCTTCTCCAAAGTAGCTCACCTGGTCCTTTCCCCAACCCTGCAGGCTGATGGAGGCAGGCCCACCCATTTACTCACCCACCTCTTAACCTTGAACTTACCCAGACTCAGACTCACAGCCCTTCCCTTTCCACCCAGAGCCTACCCCTCCCTAGCTCCAGGCCACGACAGTGACCCTTCTTCTCTTAGATCCCTGAACCTCTGCTTCAGGGTCTCTACTGCTTTCCTTTCCCCCACTGGGCTTGTATTCATTTCTCCAACCCGGTCTAGGTCCCTCCTGCTTTCCACCCAGATCCCCTCTGCCCCCTGCCTCCCAAATCCCTTGCCCAAGGCTCTTTCCAGAATTCTGGATCTACTTACGGGTCTGCCCCGGACCCATAGATGGAGTATTTGACTTCGCCCCACGGACCTGTGTCTGGATCTACAGCCTGGAAGAGAGAAAGCTCTTAGTGGTCCGTGTCCTTTGTTGGGGCATGTTGGCAGTTCATGTGTCTGAGGGCTGCTTTCCCTGGCAACACAAGGGGATTTGGGGTTGACCCAACTGGGCAGAAACTGATCTGAAGGCCTGCTCCAGAGCCCTAGCTTTCTACCCAGGAAGGCTCAACTGTTGGAAGAACCAAAAGGTTTAGATCTAGAAGGCATATATCCCTCCTTTGTAAAAGAGAAAGGAAAAGGAGATGGGTCCTATGCCCTGGCTTCGGGGGTTTTGCCTATGTCCTCTTTAGAGTCCTGAGAGGTATTGTTATCCCCATTGTACAGAAGAAGAAACTGAGCCTCGGAGAGGTCAGGTAGCTTGTCCAAGGACACAGTTAATGCGTTTGGGCTTTGTGGTTCAAACTGGAGCCCAGGTCTCTCTGATTTCATCAAGCCTCCTTCAGTAGGGGCTCCTAACCACAGCTCCAGTCCCTGGGCTAGTCCTCAACCCACTGTGACAGCCACCACGTTGGAGCCTCCTGGAGAATTCTCAGGGATTCTGGCAATGTAGTAGTGGGAGGTGAACTTGGGGACATTGTCATTGGTGTCCAGGAGCTGGATCACAACATCTGCTGTGGAGCTGAACTTCTCTGGAGTGTTCACTTCAATGGCCAGTAGCTGAGGAAGGAAAGAAAATAAGGACTTATCTGGGCAGTGGCCACCGGGCAGAAAGCCTTCCCACGTCTTGTCCCAGCAGGGTCAGGCGCACACTTGCCCTGTACCGCTGCAGTCTCCACCACCAGCCTGTGACGCCTGCCGCCACCTGCAGGAGGCACCTCTAAGGCCCACTGTCTTGAAAGGCCTGCATATAGTTGTACTTGGGCCAATTTCTTTTGTCCCATTGATTTGCTTACTCCTTTTCAGTTTCAATTTCAAAAATTATTTTGTTATATAATATAATTTAATATTTGTTAGGGAAGTTCTTCCCTCATATTCTTTCTTTCTGTTTTCCTGACTATTCTTATAAGTTTATTTCTCCAGATAAAAATCAGTGTAATGTCAATCCCCCTGCCCGTCCCCAAAGGAAATTCCACATAAGACTTAATTGAAATGATATTGGATTCTTTATTCACTTGATGAGACTTTGCATTTTTTTTTTTAAAGATTTTATTTATTTATCCGACAGAGAGATCACAAGCAGGCAGAGAGGCAGGCAGAGAGAGGGAGGAAGCAGGCTCCCCGCCGAGCAGAGAGCCCGATGCGGGGCTCGATCCCAGGACCCTGAGATCATGACCTGAGCCAAAGGCAGCGGCTTAAACCACTGAGCCACCCAGGTGCCCCAGAGACTTTGCATTTTTTTTAAAACAAAGTACGCCTTTATACTTCTTGCTTTCTTTATATCCCTTTGTTAAATTCCTGTGCTTTTGTGTTATTTAGATGCTGTATATTTCTTATTATCCTAATAACTAGGAATTTTATCTTTTAGTTGTTATTATAAAAGAGGATCTTTTATTCCATTATTCTCTTTGCTATTTTTCTTATGTAGGAATACTCAAATTTTGTGTATTAAGTTTGTAATCAATCATGTTAGCAACTTTGCTGTGTTTGTTTTCCCAGCATTTCTTAGATTTGTCTAAGCAAACAAAAACACCACCTACAAACAATGATAATTTTGTCCTTTCCTTTCTGACATTCATACTTCTTATTTCCTTTCTTTACTCAGGAATAACATTACTCCAGGAATAGTGTTAAATAACAGTGGTGAGAGCAGGCCCCCACAATTTGTTTCTGACTTCATAGGAAGCTTTTAGATTCCCACTTCTAAGCATGACACTTGCTATAGTGGCATATGTAGGTATAATTATAAATAATTGTAACAGTTTAAATAATATTAGTGAAGTATGTTTTTACTTTTTATTACTATATAGTATTTATGTTTATATCTAATATTCATTATTTACATATGTTCATAATTTTAAAAAATCAGATACAAAGAGTATTTTTTTAAACTTCTACTTAGGTTTTTTTTTTTTTAACAGAATCAATGATAGATGTCAAACACCTATGAGAAATACGTTTATCTTGATAATCAAATAGTTTTTCGGTCTCAATCTATTAACATGGCACCTTGAATGCCAGTGCTTTCCTGGGACGATGATAATTTAGGAACAGGGGCTTAGTGAGGCTGTGTGAGCAGTGGGAGCAGGCTCTTTTTACCCTCCCCTTCCTCCCACTCCGCCCCCATTCCTGCTCCCCCAGTCAGCAGGAGGGGCAGAGGAACTGAGAGGAAAAAAGGAGGGCCAGAAGGGGCAGGAGGTGACATGGCCCCCTCAGGAATGAATCCAGGACCTGCTATGAGCTCCTAGGACCCCCCCCCCCCCCATTCAGAGCAGTGCAAAGCATCACCTACCTTAAAGGTTAGCACTTTGAACTTTTCAAAGTCAATGGCGGCTGAGTTCTCCACAATGATGGTGACTTGGGCTTCATTCAGGACTGTCAGTGGGACCACTCGGAAGATGCCCCCAGGTCCCACCAGCCGCAGGTTGAATTTGGCATTGGCTCCCTGGACCACAGAGATTGGAGGGAGGCAACGGGGAAGATGAGTGAGAATAGAAACTCATTAGATGGTCATGCTAAGCGAGGAGCCTTCCTTATGCCCTTAACCCTGGCAGGTGAGTATTATTACTTCTTTCTGTCAGCCAGGCCACGGAGAATCAGAAAGACTTAGCAGGCTATGGAGACTAAGTCAGGTAACAAACGCTCACAGCCCAGCCCTCTGCCGGGCAGAGGAGGTGATGGGAAGTGGTCACAAAAACTCCCCGGAGATCTAATACAGAGGGACTTCTGTTTGGCTGGCTATACTTTTTAACTGATTGTGAATGTCCTTAGGCTAAGCAGAGAGTCTGTGGTTAGCTACTCTCCCCCATCTCTCTCTTGGTTATACCTTCTTGTTTCATTCATTTTGTGACCTGCCAGGCCCTTGGGACATAAGCAGTGAAGGCTGGTGAGCTCTCAGCTCGAGTCCCTTGGAAGACAAAGCGGAGGGCAGGACCACACACCTGGTCTGAGTCGTTGACAGTGATCTTGAGGCCCCGCAGGATCTCCCCCTGAGGGGGGTGCTCGTACATGGACAGCTCAAATTTGTTCTGGGGTCCACTCTCACCATAGAACGTAGGCGGATGGTTGTTGAGGTCCACGATCCTGATGGTGACTGGGACCATGGCCTGGGCGGCTGGGATCCCGGCAGAGCTGACCTCAGTCACCTGGGGTGGGGGCAGGTGGCTATTGCTGTGTAGCAGGAGACTCCAAGATGGCCCCATGGGTCCCCGCCTCCACATGTTCATCCTCTTGTATAATCCCCTCTCTTTAAGTGTGGCCTGCCCTAGCAACTGACTTCGGATAGCACATGGCAATGGTGATGGCATATACTTAGTGATTAGACCATGAATATTGTAACTTCTGTTTTCTAGCAGACAGTCTCTCTTGCTGGCTCTGATGAGACGAGGAGCTATGCTGGAGAGGCACATGTCTCAAGGAGCTAATGGTGATCTCTAGCCCACAGGACACTAGGAACTAAATTCTGCCCATAATCATGTGAGCCTGGAAGCTGATCCTTCCACAGTCAAGAGAACCCAGTCCTGGCTGACAATCTGATGGAAGCTACATGAGAGAGCTCGCATCTGTGGACCCGGCTAACCTGGAATCCTGGCCCACAGAAACTGCGAGATACAAATGTGAGCTGTTTTAAGACCCTAAGTTTGCGGAAACGTTACAACAGCCACAGGCAACGATACGGTGCTAGTACTGATCCCATTTCTCAGATGAGGCACAGAGGGGTGAAGTAGTCACCTGGGGTCACACAGCTAGTGAATGGCAGAGCTAGAACAGGAAGAACTCAGGTGTGTCTGATTCCTTAACCAGCGCTCTCTCCATCTCCTCACACTGGCCCTTCTTTGCATCCAGAGACATATGGGATCAAATCCCAGCTCTGCCACATTCTGTCCTGGTGTCCATTTGGCCAAAGGGAGGCTGTAGGGAGGGGAGGTGCGGCGACACAGCAACAGATAACTAACATGGCGGCAAGCCAGGGCTGAGAATCCACAGGCTCCATGTGAACCACTCCCTGTGACAGATACTATCAAGGACCTCCCTGCCCTTGTTCTTTAAGCATGCTCTGTCTTACCTATCCTGAAACTCTGCTCCTGGGAACCACTCTGTCACACCCTAGCTGCTATCCTGGATCCCTTCTCAGAAGCCTACACCTCCATTTCCTAATTCCTCCTCCACTCTCAGCCCATCCCCAACAGAGATCCTTCACACCAATTTCCATGCTGCATGCAGCACTGTCACCTCCTTTGCCTTCCTGAGTGTCCTCTGCCAATGTGACTCTGCTCTCGGCAGGCTCCTCTCTACCTCTCCGATCGCTCCTGAGTTTCCCTCACCTGCCTCCCCACCCCCCACAATCCTCACTCAGCCTCCAGTGCCCCCACAGCTGCATTCTCAGCCAGTGCTCCTCTGTCCCCACGGCCACTCTCTGGGCAATCCCATTCCCCAAAACCATCCTTCCATAGCTGCCTGTATGCTGACACTGTCTCCCCAGATTCCGAACCTGTATATCCAAGTTGTGTGTCCAACCTGAATGTTCCTGAGACAGAGAAGCTTTCCATGCCTATCCTCCCTAACCGGCCTCCTCTCCTGTGCTCCTGATGGCATGGCACCACTCCAGACGCCCCATCCCTGACCCTTCCCTTACCCCTCATAGCCACATTCTGTGGAGTCGGCCTCCTTCGTATTTTGCAATTTATCTATTTCTGCTATTCCACCTCCCTCCATCCCCAAGGGCCTTCTTAACTAATGGCTTTGCCTCCCTGCCTCTCATCCAGTTTCCTCCAAACTCAAGGTGGGACCATTGTTCTCAAATCTTAGGCTGGAACTGGTGCCAGAGTCACTTGAGAGATTAGAACATGGAGAGTCCTGGGTTTCTTCCAGACACACAAACTTCCTGTTGCCAGGACTAGGTCCTGGAAATCCTTGTTTGCCAAACTCTGAATCTGAACCCCGCCATCCCCCAGCCCCTCCACCCCTGGTCTAAAGCAGACAGATGAGCTTTTTAACAAGACTCTAATCATGCTCAAAACCCTTCAATATCTTTTTACTCCTCTTGGGGAGAACCAGCTACATAATTTGCAGACCCAGTGAAAAATGAAAATATTTTCTAACAAAAATTTTCTTAAAAATTGTTTTAAAATCTTGTTAAAAAATTATTAAGGATTTCAAGACAGCAAGAGCAGATCATTACGCCCAGCATGGGACCCTTCTGACGGTGATCCCTGTGTAATTACATAGACCACACGCCCACAATGCTGGCCCTGTTCCAGGATAAAAACTGTATCTCATATTCAGGGCTTTCACTCCTCTGGCCCCAGCCTGGATCCAACTGTTTCTCTGTCTACATGTTGCCCATGAACTCTAGTTCTAGTCATGGCTCTAGCTCACGACTCCTTACTGCTTCCCTAGTCCGTCATGTGCTCTCACCTCCAGCCTTGCCTCATGTGGCTCTCCTAGCCCACGGTGCCTCCAGCCCACCCTCACCCCCACCAGTGATGTCCCTCACCGATCTCCACCTGCTGCGTCCTCCCCATGTTCAAGACCTTGCTGCTTCAATCCTACCTCCTTGTGAATTCACGTCTCCCCTTGCCAGGGGCTTTGTGTGTCTGCTGCAACATTCACCCAGGCTATGTGATGTAGGCGCTTTTTGGAGCAGCAGCTAGCTCCTTCCCTGGGTGGAAGGTGGGGTGCTGGAGGTGGACTGGGTCTCATCAACTTTGGAATCTCCCAGGGCCGAAGGGTAGGAGGAAGGGCCAAGCAAGAGGGACGGTACCTGTACGTGCAGCTCATACACCTCTCTCCTGAGCTGGGCAGGGCTCTGCATGACTGAGATGACTCCAGACGTCTCATTAATTTCAAAGGCTCCATCACTCCCTGTCAAGGGGGAAAGACGTGCCCTGCAGTTCCACACATGGCCATGGGAGGCGCAGGGGAGCCAGGCCAGGCAGGCTGCCGCGTGCTCCTCAGGTGTTTGTTCCCTCATTGAGGTCTGTATAAAATGTAATTCTATCAGCTGGATCTTGCCAATGAGGAAACTGAGTTTCAGAAGGGCTAAGTCATTTGTCTAAGATTTCACAGCACGTGTAGAGCTGGGACTTAAACTCACTTCTGAGTCTGGCTTTCAGGTTTCATAGAACTGGCTTCTCTTACTGCCGCGTGTATGCATATGTGTGTGCCGCACATGCGTGTGTGTGACGGCAACAGAAAAGGAGAAACAGACACAGAGATAAGGAGACAAGGAGGGAGAGAGAGAGGAGAGAAAGGAAAGGAGGGAAGAAAGAGGCCAGAGGCTGCAAGAGAAGAACAGAGGACGGAGAGGAGAGGAGAGATGGGGATGGTAGGTGCTGGGTAATTGTGGGAAGGCTGCAGAGGTGGAGGGCAGGGACGGGGAGCAATGGGGTGGGGGTGGGGTCTGGGAGGGGGGTGTCTGTGTGCCTGAGGAAAGGAGCCCGAAAGTGATGGGGGCACATTCACGCATACGTGAGCTGTTGGAGGGAGAGTGTGCACCAGGCATATCCCAGGGATAGGGTCAGGGAGGGGAAGGGTCTGAGTGAGAGCACAGAGACATGTGCACATCTGTGATCAGACACCAAGCGTGACTCTCCCACTGAGGGGCCTGGGCCTGTGGGGACTGGCTACTGAGGGCCACAAAACCCACCCACCCGGGGCACCATGACCTGCTCAGTTGCTGCTCAGTTATGCAAAGAAGAGTCTTGGAGACAGAAGACTTAGGTTCAAATCAAATGGGAATGTGGGATGCCCCTTTAGCTTCTCTGAGCCTCAGTTTTCTTGTCCATATATAAGGCTAACGGTAGGAAATGTCCTATCATTGTTGCATTTAATTCTCTTAATTCAACTATATGCTCTAGGCCAGAAATGTAAAAAAATGAGAGGGGTAACTGGGTTGCTTGGTCAGTTAAGCATCTGCCTCTTGGTTTTGGCTCAGGTTGTGATCTCAGGGTCATAGGATCAAGGCCCATGTCAGGCTCTGTGCTGGGAGTAGAGCCTGCTTAGGATTCTCTCTCCCTCTGCCCCTTTCCCTTCTAAAAAAAAAAAAGAAAAAAAAAAAGAATGAGGGGAAAAAAAAAACAGTAATTTTAAAAAGTGTAAGAAATGTGGTCACTCCCTCTTGTTAATCAGCATGTGCCCAGGGTGAAGGGACATGAGTTGGAGCCACCCACATTGTTTTCGATGCCCTCCCCCTATGCTTCTCTCCCTGTTGCTGGACATGGTGACAAACAGGAGCACATGCCCAAGAGACTTGTCACCTCCTGGAGGGATCCAGACCCCCCACCCAATACATCTTGTACTTCTGACTTTACAAATGAGGAAACTGGGACCCAGAGAGATCTGGGCAGGTCACTCTGGTCACCCAGGAAGTAGGAGCTGTAGTCCAGAGACGGGCCTGTCCTCAAAGTTGCCCAGACTTACCATTCAAGAGGTTGTAGACAATTTGGTTGGGTTTGCCTCGATCTCCATCCATGGCAACCACCATCAGTACCTCTGAGCCCTTTAGGGGAACAGAAGCAGCTGCCTGAGGCCAACCGGTATGGCTGGGGCTCTCCTCTCCCCCCATATACTTGCCCCTGTCAGAGGGGAGGTCCTCCTGCCACCCAAGAAAAGGGCCAGGCCTCTGTGGGGCCCCACACCAGTTCTACAGGGAGATCGGAGCACCCACTGGCTCCCAGGGCTGGAAGGACAGCCTGAGCCCTGCTTCTCCTCACCACATAGGTTAGCACATGGCCACCCAGCGACACTCAGGCCCCCCAAGTAGGCCTCTTCCAAACAACCCTCCTTTCCTACACATTCAGCTCTGGCCTCTACTATCCAGCTCTCAGGCCTCACCCTTGCTGCCTCATCCACCTTTTGCCTTTGGAGGTAGATAGAGGGAGAGTCAGAGACAGGTGAGAGAGGGGCTGGCCACAGTAGGGTCCGATGAAAAGTCCACGTACTAGGATGTTTTGCTGGGGCCCCGGTTGGGGTGCTATTCAAAGGGTTTGGTCAGGGATGGCACAACTAACAAGCCTGCTCCACCTCAGCCTGCTGCCCCCTTCTAAGCCCTCTGCTCAGGCCCTTCTCCTCTGCCTGTCCACACTCATGGCTGCCTCTTGACTGTCCCCATGCTGCCTGCTCTCCCTCAGCAATGCTTTCCACCCTTAGCTCCTGGCAGGACAGCTGGCCTCCCTCGGCCCTGCCTTTGGGCCCCACCAGAGGAGCCCTCCATTTCTCCCTCACTCTGTGCTCATCTTTACCACTCAGCTGCCAGCTTCTGGACAAGTGGTACCTTAGCTTGGGCCCAGCATGTGAGTGGTCCTCAGAAAGTGCTTTCATTATCTCCTCAAGTCTACAATCATCAGACCAGCAAAAGGAAAAGTGACAACGCGGTTCGGTTCTAGAGTCTTTGGGAAGTTTGGTTCCAGCCTGGTCTCTGCCTCCAGGGAGCTCTCAGTCTGTCTGTGGTGGGGACATGTAAATACATGGATGTAACCCAAGGTGGGATGGGAAGAGTGTGGGAGCAGAGAAGAGAGCTCCCATCTCAGCCGAAGATGTCAAGGAAAACAGTGCCTGGGGTGACCTGAGAAGGGCAAGGAGCCTCAGGCCCGGGGTCACATTTTAGGCAGAGGCTAAAGGCAGAGCAGGGAGATTGGCTGGGTGCTTGGAGGCTGAGGACTCAGGGGTAGAGGGGAGGCCAGCCCTTAGATGCCAGGGTTGGGGGCAGGACATTCCCTGAGAGGCCTGAAGACAAGCATAGTCACCAAAACATCAGGGGCAAAGACTGCACTGAGGGGTCAGAAGCTGAGGCTGGCCTTGAAACTGGGCCTTTAGGACAACCACTGGTCTGAGCGACCCCAGGCTATAGGGCTTGGAGCTAGGGAGGCATAAAGGAATCTCACCCCCCTTGCCAGCACATGGTGTAGAAAAGGCCCCACCCAAACCAAGGCAATGGTCCACCAGCCAGCCCCTCTTCTCAGCCCTTTTGAGGGGTAGAACATCGGCAGCTGGATTAGAGTAAGTTTGAATGAGGGAAGAAATGCCTGTCACAGTCTTGGCACCCATCAGACGCTCCACACACCAGCACCTGCTTCCTCTCCCTTCCACTCCCACTGGCAAAAGGACATGCACCTGGGCTGAGCCTGGGCCCGTCCAGAGCCAGCCATGTGAGCCAAGCCACAGGGGATCCCGGGGCAGTGCTGTCTGGAGGGGACACTGGGCTGAGAGGCCAGCCACCCACCGGAAGGGTGTCCTCATACACATAGCCGTAGTAGGGTGTGCCCACGAAGACAGGGGGCATGTCCTGCACGTCCTCCACATTGACTGTGACTGTAGTGGTGGTGGAGAATACCACGTTGGCCCCTCGCAGCTTCCCTCCGCCATCCTGCGAGAGAACCAGAGAGTGAAAAGAAGTTGGGCCCTGGATGGCCCCCGGTGGCATCTAGCTTCTGCCACTTCCTGGCCTCAAGACCAGCTTTCCTCTCTGATTCCTGTCTGCTCCTGCGTCACCCGCCTGGAGATCAGTTCCTCCTCGCAGAGGTTACTGAAATGAGCTGATGCATGGAGGTCTTTAGTCAGCGCCTGGTAGGCCCTAGGCACTCAAGTGTTCTTTGGGAAAAAGAGTGAGTTCATTCTCCTGGGAAATTATGTTGGACAAATGGCAGAGGAGGAGGGGTCAAGGCCAAACTCCCCTTCCTGCCAGGAGCCAAGCCTCCAACTCCTGAGAACCTACTAAGAGCATGACAGGGGCCCATATGATGTAGGTGTGTGCCCAGGAAACCCAGCCCTTGAGGAGCTTTGGGCAGCTGCTACGGGCTGCAGAGGGATGGCCTGCAGCCATACGTGACCAGCAAGAGCCTTCCTGTTCCTGGAAGAGACATTGTTGAGCCCAGAGGGACAGCTGGGCGTTCCCCCCCTCAGGGGACAGAGCGCCACCTTGGCAGAGTACCCGCTGACTTGCGGCTCCTGCTTCCTGCCCTTTAGAAATCTGAGGAACTGCTTAGCCTCAGGGGTGGGCAGATAAGAAACCCGAGGTGCAGAGAGGGTCACTGATCACCCAGAGAGGGTGAGGTGAGCAAGCCCAGGCAGAGAGAGGGAAGCGCCTAGAGACCAGGCTGTGGGGGGATGGGAGGGGGCCCGGGTCTCTAAGCCATGGCCACCTGGTCCTCAGGAGGGGAACCTGGCCTGTCACGGGATGTACACCATCTTCCAGAACAGAATATATCCTCTCCAGCCCCCACACTCCAGCCTCCCTGGAGACTATGTCCATGTCCAGGCAGGGTCCACATCAACAGAAGTTCTGAGCAGCCGCACCCCCCCACCCCTGCTGCCATCATAACTTCAGCCCTCCAAAACGCCCCCACTCCCTTGCAGAACCAAACTCTGTTCCAGTCCCCGGGGCCGCTTCCCTTGATAAAGGCTGAAGAAAGGCCAGAGGCTCCCAGTGCCTCCCTCTCTGTTACCTTGGCAACCACGGTGACAAAATGGGCCCGGGCCTTCTCGTAGTCCAGGGTGGCCCCAGCCCGGAGGCGCAGCACGCCGCTGTGGTGGTCCAGGGCGAATTTGGTGGCGTGCACATTCTGTAAGAATGAGGGGCACGCTAGTCCTCGGAGGGGGCCCCAGGCTGGCCCAGGAATGGCTGCTTTGCTTCTGACGGGGTCTTCACTGTCCTCTGTCACAGGAACGCTGGCCTTGCTGGCCCCGAAGGTCCCCCTCCCATCCCTCAACGTGCTCCCGGCAGGGCCCTAGCCTTCTCGCTGCCCAGCTTCCAGCTCAGCTCTGGCCTGGACTTTCCAGCAGGTAGACATGGCAGCAGAGTGCTCTAACCTAGAGAGTGTCAGGGCTCAGAAGCCACAGTGGTGGAGACAAGCTTCAGGATCATGAACCTCAACAAGGAAGGGCCTAGGGGCCAGTCACAGGCAGCCTGGGGGATGGTGGAGGATGGGTGGGGACAGGAGGTGATCCTCAAGCTGGAAAAAGGCTACTGTGTGTCACGAGCTGTTATCGGAGCTGCACGTGTATTTAATCCCCACAAAAACCTGTGAGGATGGGTTTGTGCCTTTTGGGTTCTGCACATGAGGAGGGAGAGCTGGGAGAGCTAGATGAGGGGGTGAAGGCCCCCCCAGGAAGGGGCGGCATCTTTCCGGTACAGGTGGAGCCCAGGAGATTTCTCCAGGAGCCTTGTTGTCAGCCACCAGGCTGTCCCGCCTTGACAGTTGTGAGAGCCAGGGACTAACCCTGGGGGGAGCTGAGGAGCGGCCCCAGGAACAGCAGCTGTGAGAGGTGTGGCTGGTTCCTGCGGAGCCCAGGGAGGAGGACAGGGAGGAGGACGAGGTGCGGGAAGGGGTCTCTGCCTTTGACAGGGTTGGGGGAATGGAAAGGGGTAGGGCGGGGGTGTCATCACTCTGTTCCTCCTGACAGATCCCCTTTTCGCCCTTTTTCCTCTCCTCAGTTCTAGGCCAGGCAGGTTTTTTTTTTTTTTTCCACCCTGTGTGGGTGTAATGTGCCCAGACCTCTCCTGGGGAGGGGGTTGGGGGTAGAGAGCTGAGGGTCCTGGAGATCCAGGGAGAGGGCGGCAGGGAATGCAGACGGAGCCAGGATGGGCCGGTCAGGGGAAGACGGCCTCCACCCACTCTCCTCTCATCTCCCCACCAGCCCAGCCCAGCCCCGGGAAGCTGATGTGATATCTCTGACAATCTTTGGGAAGAGTGGAGGTGCTGACTCAGAGCCTTAGCGATGGAGGTGGTGGCGGCCATCCAGGTGTCCCTTCTAGCCCAGGCCTCTGGTAATGACAGTGTGCCCCTCCTTACCTGCAAGAAGTAGGTGACACTCCCTCCAGAGCCTGTGTCCTTGTCCACCGCATGCACCTTCATGATACTGCTCCCAGTAGGTAAGTCCTGAGGGGTCACAGCCATGGAGGTAGGGGAGGGGTCAGTCCCAGGGCAGTGACAGAATGCTCAGGGGACTGGGGGGAAAGGGAGCCATAGAAAGATGGAGTCAGGGAGTGAAGCGCTGAATAGAGGTGAAGAGGGGAGGATTACCTAGGGAACCCCGCTGGGGAAGAGGCAGCTAAAGTCAGAGTAGGTCAGTGGGTGCAGGGATGAAGGAAGGGGAAAGAAAGGCCCGAACAGGCATCCTCTCAAAATAAGACTCCAGTTAGACAAAGCATTTAAACATGAAGTACGGAAATGGTTAATAGACACATTCCACATTACCAGGGATCGCGTACATACCATTTAGAGCCCAAATGAAGTATCTTCCTCCTACTGAATTAGCAAACATTGTTGGGGAGGGATGGGGAGACACACCTGAGGGGAGAGAGCCAGCGCGTGCCGCTCTGGTAACTCACGCTTTCAACCTCGGCACTTCACATCTTGGACCATTTCTTAAGGAAATGATTCTAATCAGCTATATGGAAGTTTTATGTTGATGTTTAATGTGCAGAATTTGATGTTTCTTATGACAGCAAAAATCTAAAGCATCTTAAACATCCAGATGTAAAGGACTCATCCAGTCAATGATGGACTATGCACTAAGTGGAAACGATTAAGACGACAGTTACCTAAACTTCACAATTACTGAGGAAATGCTTATGTTGTGAAATTAAGTGAAAAATAGCATACAGAAAGCATATGTTTAGTATTGTCACAGTTATGTAAATAAAACAAACAAAATAAATCCAGTAATCCCAAAATGACTAGAGAGAACAACACCAAAATTTGACAATATTGTCTCAGGCTGGAGAAGTTTGTTTTTTTCTACTTTTCTATATATTTCAAGTTTCCACAATAAACATATATTATAACAGAAAATGGGAAATGGACATTCCTGTGGATAAAAACGAATGTGTGAGGGGATGACAACAGAGGTGAGGGGAGGACATGAAGTGGGGTTCTCTGGAGGGTGGAGGGCAGTTAGGATGAAGAGGTATTCATCACTCTGGGGCTGATCCCCTGGGGGCAGGTCACAGGGCAGCCCAGAGGGAAGGCTGGGCTGAGTCTGGGGATGGAGCGCATCGGCTCTGCCTAGAGGCCTCTTGCTCACCTCAGGAACCTGGACAACGTAGGGCTCCTGGATGAAACTGGGGGCCTCATCATTGGCATCGGTCACCAGGATCGTGACTTTTTCTTTCACCTGAGAAGGGGCAAAGGAAACAGGAGTTGGGGCAGTGAGACTTTCTGGGTAATAAAGGGACAGTGGCCTCTAATAGCCCAGGTGTATGTCTCTGCCTGGTGTCTCTCCTTCTTCATCCCCTCCCTCCCTCTCTTCCTTCCTTCCTTCCTTTCTTCTTTTCTTCATTCATGCCACAAATACTACGAAGCAACCACTAGGTGTGAACACTGCCCTCCATCCCAGAGACAGAAGACACAGTCTGATGGTGCGTGTTTTGCAGAATGGGATGGCAGGGCAAGATCCCCGTATATAAGAAAGGTGGTGATCTCACGCAGAGTGCTAACAGGGGCATGCCAGGCACTGTGGGCAGCCCCCTGTGCTATCTGACTCTGGGGGCACAATGGCCCAGGTAAATGCTCCCCTTGGCTTTGTGGGCACATGGTTTAAGAGGCTGTCCCCAGAGGCCCCGAGAAGAGGCATCTAGTCCAGCCAGTGGTGGGGACAGCAGGGAGGCTTCACAGAGGAGTGAGATTTAAGCTCCTCAGCAGGTGAGAGGGAAAGAGGTGGAAAGGTATGCCTGGAAGAAGGAACAGCATATGCAAAGGCAAGAGGAGTGGCATGTATGATGACTTCAGAGAACATAAGCAGATTTGGGGCTAGATGTTCTGGAGGGTGAACGTGAGAGGGAAGGTGGGCGAGGTAGATCGTGCTGGATGGGGAGGCTCTGAGGGCCAGACTGGGGCTTGGACCACATCCTGAGGGCAGTGGGGACCTGCTGTGAGTGCTTCTGCAGCCAAGCTGTGGCCAGGCCTAAAGTTTTATGGTGATGGCTCTGGCTGAACTTCAGAGATGGACTGGGGTCAGGTAGCCTGGAAGCTGGGGAACCCCTGCGATCACCCCGGCACGCACTGATGAGGGCCGGATGGGAGTGCTGTCTGTGGGGGAGGAGGTGAAAGAGCAGCTACGTCTGGGGCCCCAGGCATTCATCTTGGGTGGCTGGGGGGGAGCTGGTTGGAGGAGGCAGATGGGAACACATCCCCACTGGCCTCCCCTGGTGCAGCTCTGTCCTGTGGGCATGTTGGAGGGCCTCAGCTCAGATTTACCAGAGAGCCCCTAGGAGGGAGGAGAAGCTGTGGGCAAGCCTAGGGAGCAGGTGCCGCCAGGAGGCTGGCTCAGGGGCACACTTACCAGATTCACGCCATCGGAAATGCTGATGATGGCTTCAATCTCATCCTCCCTCTGTAAAGTATAAGGCTCCAGTGAGTGTCTGGGAGTCTGATGTACCTGGGGACCCTGAGGCGGGGGAAGACTCTCCCTGCCCCCACTGAGCCCACCAGAGCAGACCTGAGCATGTCAAGGGAGCCCTGGTGCAAGGCAGGGTGACCAAAATCTGCCTCTGGCCATGTTTGAGTTTCGGGTCTTGGCACATCAGGGGTTCTCATAAACCCACAGTAGTACTGAGGCACCGAGAGAGAATGTTCCCCTGCTAGAATGAGGACAGACGCTAACCCAGCATGCTGGACATCCCAGTGAGCTGGACTTTTCCCTTTTTTCTTCTTTCCCCTCTCTTCCTCCCCATCCTCCCCATCTCTCCCACACCTCCTGTGTTCCATGGTCCAGGTCTGCAGTGTCTCAAGCACTCCCTAGCCCATGGTGGGACCCCAGCAAGGAAGGGTTTGAGGTCAGCAGGCCCCCAGGGGTGCTGGGGAGGGGTGCATGATGATACTTCCCTCTCATGGTCCCTACAGCAGCCTCTGAGACCCAACTTTCTTTTCTCGACCCTGGCCTGCAGCAGGGTAAGTCGGCTGTCAGACCAGAGCTGGCAGTAAGCCCACGGTGTAGGTCCAGTTATGGGGTCCACGAGGCCCAACATCCTGGTGTGGGGCTCAAAAAAGAAATGTAGCCCAGGCCCCAGCACCCGTAGGTTCAGAAAGGTGCAGAGGGATAGAGGGGGTGGAGGTTTACCAAACTCAGACCCGCTCTCTAAACCACTCTTTCCCAGGCTGCCTCAGTCAGTAGAACATGCAACTCTTGATCCTGGGGTTATGAGTTCGGGTCCCCTGTTGGGCATAGAGGTTACATATTTAAAAAAAAAAAAAAAAAGTATTCTTTCCAGTCCTGATCTGCTGTCAGTTTTCTGTGGCTTACAGGACCTCTCCAGGGACGACCTCCAGGGAAACTTCCAGCCCACAGAGGTTTGTCTGCACACCTGAGAGTTAGTACGTCTCACACCTCTCCATACCTCTCTGTCCAGCTCTTCAACCAAGGTGATGTTTCCAAAATTGGGATCAACAGAAAAGACACTTCTAGCACTGGGGTCAAAGCTGATGTGGTAGGAGACAGGGTCTCCCTCGGGATCTGTCCCATTTAGAGTATAAACATGAGAACCTGGAAGGAGACACAGAAGGGGAGACTAGAATCTGGGACCCAAATTTCCTAAAAGTGGCATCTATTCGGACGAAGGATTCGGCTGTTTCTAAGGCAGGTATTCAATCCAGTGCTAAAGGTCCTGAGCCGAAGCGAGCCCTGGCTACTGGCTCACCCTCACGGGCTGCTTCCTACCCCCCACCCTTATTCTTTACAACTGTCGGGGAGATGTTAGTGTCAGTCCCTGTATGGACTGTAAGCCATAATACAGATGACAGAGGAGCTTCAGGGCTGCTGTGCCTAACCCCAGGGCTTCTTCCAGTCCCAGGAGCCAAGACTGGGGTTCCCTGGTATGGGGGATGGGAGAAAAGGGAGGAGCCATTAAGATAGGAGGGGTGACCCAGGGTTCAGCGTTATGCCTCCACGTCTGAATTAGTTCTTTGGGGATTTCTAAGTAGGTGCATTTCTTTTTTTTTTTTTTTTTTTAAAGATTCCATTCATTTATTTGACAGACAGAGATCACAAGCAGGCAGAGAGACAGTCAGAGAGAGGAGGAAGCAGGCTCCCTGCTGAGCAGAGAGCCCGATGTGGGGCTCGATCCCAGGACCCTGGGATCATGACCTGAGCTGAAGGCAGAGGCTTTAACCCACTGAGCCACCCAGGTGCCCCAGTAGATGCATTTCTTACACTGCTATCCTTCTGCTCAGTGTTCCCAAACCAGACAGAGGGAGAGGGAAGAAGGGAGAACCTCTTCTTTCCCCCTTCCCCCTTTCTCATGCAGATCCCAGTAAGTTGGACTTTCTTAGGTCTGTTTAAAGCCTAAAGATTCTAAGCTCCGAAACTCCAGGAGGTAAGTATATTTGCTCAAGGTCACAACAGTGAGTAAGGGGCGGTGCTGTGGCCAAGCTTCGGGGTTCTCATCAAGCTGCCAACTTCTGTCTGCTGTCTAGGGTGGCCCTGTCTCGGCCCTGCAGCCGCATCTGGGTCTCCAGGACTGGCCTGGCTTAGGTCTCCATGACAGCCGTGACCTCCTTTCCTGCAACTGCCCTGGGGAACTCAGAGCACAAACAGGGCGCCCCAGAGGGCCCACAGCCTGGCACTGGGTGTCTCCATAGGCTCAGAGGAGTCACGGGTTCAGTCCTTGTGTCCAGGGGAATGAGGGCCACCCTCCGAGAAACCAATAGAGGGCGGGTGCCAGGGGTACTCACCTACAGGGGTGTCCTCCGGAAGGCTGAACAAGGCCATGTTTCCGTTGGTGCTGCCCACCCCGTTGTCGAAGAAGTGCGGGGCAAAATTGGCCTGGGCTAGGGAGAGAACAGGCAGGAGAACAGACACAGGGAGGGACAGCTTCACACCTGCGTGGTCCCAGTCTGGCCAGGTTGGGAGTCCCCTCCCCAACCCCCCCCCCCCCCCCCCCCCCCCGCACACAGTCAGACTGGGCTGGGAGCTGCGAAGGGGTCCTTCCACCACCACCTCCTGCAGGCTCAGACTCGGCTCAGGCTTGTCAGGGATGCGCACCATCTGGGGCACTTAGAACCCAGGCAATGGCCAATCTCAACCCACCAATGGACAGACCTGGAATCCCGCGCCCAGAGAGGGACAGTGCCCTGGCCAAGGTCACACTGGGAGCTGGGGCACCCTCCTCTGCCCCAGCAGCTTTCAAAGCAATCACCAAACCTCCCTTCTGAAGAAGACAAGGGCAGTAGATGATCCTGGCTCCAAACCCGGGTGTCTCCAGGGTAGCCACCGAGCCCGGCAGGTGGAAGGATCGCCCCACCCCGCCGCGTCCCGTCTCCCCGCCCGAGTCCCACGGTGGAAATGAGCGGCCAGGGCTCTCCCTCGGCGCCCCCTCGGGCAGTGCCCGCACCCGCGCTTAGCCCCGACTCCGCGCTTGGGGCCCCGCGGCCACTCACCCAGGCAGAGGCGCAGCAGCCCCAGGGCCAGGGCGGCCCCCGGGCTGCGCCTCATGTCTCCGCGGGCGGACAGAGTCGTTCGCCGCAGCCGGGCCGGGCGCAGGAGCGCGGAGCATGCCCCGGGCAGCGCGGAGTGCAGAGCCGAGAGTGGGGGCGGCGGCGGCGGGAGGGGCGCGGGGCGGGGGCGCTGGGTGGCGCGAGGGCGCTAAGCGGATGACACCGCTCGGATCTGCGCAGCTGGAGCGCTCCCGCCGGCTGTCAAAAGAGACCAATTGGTGAGCTCGGAGGTGAGGGGACCCGCTCCCAGCAGCGGGCGGGGCCGGGAGGGGTGGTGGCGAACTCCTCTCCCTACCACGCCCCCTTCGCCCAGGTCTGGAGCGCAGGCGCCGAGGGGTCCCCAGCTCCGCAGCGGGGAGGAGCGGGGAAGAAGGGGGGACGGGGGCGGTGTCTTCCCCTAGATGGCCCTGAGCAGGACACTGGAAAATCGGCGCTTCTTGGGGCTCCGCTGGAGGTTTCCCTTTTTATGAACTTCCACTGTGACTTTGAGGGAGTTTGGCACTCTGAGCCTGATCATTCCGGGCTGTAAAAGGGCGGTAGGCAGGAAACAGATCAGCCTGAGACTGGAGGGGTCCCTCCCGGGAGGAAGAATGCACAGAAGCGGGTGGATTGGCCGGGCGGGAGTGGCGGGTGCCTTCCAGGGCAAACAGGTTCCAGGGATAGTGCCTCTGGCTTGGAGTGGGGGGCTGAGATCAAAAGACAAAGAGGAGGGTTAGGAGAGGAGCAAATGGGGAGGGGTATCAGGCCCACCTCACTGGGATCCCTACTCTTTCCTGTCCTAACCTCCAGGCGCTGGATCGCTAATGTGGTCACTAGTGAGGGTCCACATATGTGGTGGGCAGCAGGGAGGGTGTTCAAGTCACCGCTAAAGTGGGAGGTGAAAGTTACCAGGTAGCACACTGGCCTCACTCCCTATCCCCAGGGTCCAGTGGGTGCCTATGGAGAAGTAGCAGACCCACTCAAGCCTCGTAAGGAAGGATGAATGGCTTGAAGGCAGAATCAAGCCCCTCCCTGGTACCCACTTGCCAACAGAGCCGGCCAGCACAGGTATGGACTGCCCCGAGAGCGGTGAGCTCGCCATCCCTGAGGGCATTTAGTCAAAGCAAGGTGCTGCTATGGGGGCCCCCGGACACTGAAAAGAAGGAGAAGCAGGTAAGCTCAGGAACCTTCCTGGTTGGTGGTAGCTTTTCCCTGGGCTGGGCACTCATTCTCTCACTCTGATATTGGAGTTTGGTTGAAGAAGCGGCCTGGTCTCTTCTACTCAGAGGAGGCACAGGGAGGTCACTTTAGGCCCAAACCTGGCCACTTCCCAGGATGGTCTTGGAAGGGTGTGTCCGCAGACAGAGGAAACACCTTTGGGTGCTTCCTGGAGAGGCCTCCACTGCTGGGGTCTTGGTATTCCTCCCCAGGGCCCTTCATCAGAGTAGAACATCACCCATCCCCCTGGGCCAACCCTCCTTGATCTACTGTTGGCAAGAGTTAGGGATTCAGAACAAGGAGATGAATCAGTAATCCCACAGTGTTGGGCAATTTTCAGGCCCAGTTAACCAGAACCCTTCTTGAATCTCCATGGGTTTGGCCCTTTGGCTGGAAAATGCATTTTTTTAAAATAATTTTTTAAAATGCACTGTATTTTATTTATTTGAGAGAGAGCATGCATGTATAAGTGAGCTGGGGGAGAGAAAGAGAGAGGGAGAGGAGCAAACTCCCCACTGAGCATGGAGCTACTACGTGAGATCATGACCAGAGCTTAAACCAAGAGTCAGATGCTTAACCAACAGAGCCACCCACATGACCCTGGAAAATGCACTTTAAATTGCACAGACATTTCTGCATCTTTTGGTCACAAAATACTGGGACAAGGCCAAGGCAAGCTTTCACAAGTCTGCATAGAGATGAGGAGATTGGGACTTTCTGTCAGTGACTCAGTGGGCTGGAGGCAGAGCAAGTGTGTCCTGGGGCCAACATCTTGCCCGTGTGCTGAGCAAAGCAGCTTTCCCTGTGGCCTGTCTGCCTCCTTCCTCATCACTTGTTTCTGGTGCCTTGACTTCTCTGGCCTCAGTTCACTCAGTCAGCAGACTTGCACTAGAGAGGGATAGCAAAGGCACATTCCCACATGCTGTGTGTGTGTGTGTGTGTGGTCACCCATATTATTTCCTGTAATCAGTATGACCTCTTCTTTTTTTTCTTTCCAATGGAATTTAAATTTTATTTTATTTTTTTTTAAGATTTTATTTATTTATTTGACAGAGAGAGATCACAAGTAGATGGAGAGGCAGGCAGAGAGAGAGAGAGAGAGAGGGAAGCAGGCTCCCTGCTGAGCAGAGAGCCCGATGCGGGACTCGATTCCAGGACCCTGAGATCATGACCTGAGCCGAAGGCAGCGGCTTAACCCACTGAGCCACCCAGGCGCCCCTAAATTTTATTTTTTTTTATAAACATATATTTTTATCCCCAGGGGTACAGGTCTGCGAATCGCCAGGTTTACACACAGTATGACCTCTTCTGATGTGATTGTCCCTGCTTTGGAAAGGAAGAAGTAAAGCACAGAGAGGGTAAGTCACTTGCCCAGTTTCACACCGCCGGTGAGGGACAGAGCCTAGAGTCACATCCAGTTTGGGCTGGCTCCAAAAGTAGTTGAAACTTTCCATGATAGAGGGAGATGACCATGAAGCTACTGAAGCTTCAGCTCTGGGGCCCCCGGTTCACACATCTCTTCCATAGTCTACCTCTACTTGTGGTTTACATCTATTTTTTTTCCTTAAAGAGGCCACCTCCCCTTTCAATTGTATAGGCTCAGATCTGGGAGAAGGACTAGCTGTCCTGGTTTGCCTGGGACTGAGGGGGTTTCCAGGGATGTGGGACATTCAGTGCTCAAACTAGGAAGGTCTGGGGTAAACCAGCACAAGCTGGTCTCTGCAGATCGATCCCTGTCCACAGAACATTTGAGAACCTGGGAGAACAGCAGTAATTCATGGAGGTTCTCATCATGGACCCTGGTCTTGACCTTTAGTGCGGAGGAGTGAGAGGCTCTGTGGAGGACTCAGTGTGTCATAGCTGGGAAGGGCTCGCCTGCTGTGAGACACACGGCTTGGCTCTCATCTGCCGATCCTGGGCAGCCTTGGACACGTTACCTTGTCCTCCATGTGTCTATTACCCCGGCAGGGTGCTGAGCTCCCTCTCTACAGGGCCTCCTAGCTAAGGCATCAAATCAATTTCACCTCTTGGTCCTGTCCTGACAGCATTTCCTCAGGCAGATTTACAATAGCTGGTCCAGCTGTCAGTAAGTGGGAATTCAAGTGTTAGCTGCCAGCCTGGGCATGCGAGTGTGTGCTTCCTCTAGCTGCCAACACACTAACCCAGGCTCTTACAGCTTCTTTGCCCCCATATGACCTACCTGAATGTGCTAACCCATGGAGCCTTGCTCCCTTGTGCCCACACTAGGACAGATGCCCAACTTGTCCCAGCCCAGGTGAGGTCCTGACAACTGTCCTCTGTGGTTGTGGATCAGGGTGTACCCACCTGGCAGGAAGATGGGAATCTTTTGCCATAGCAGTGGGCTCTGGGGTTAGTAGCTGAGAGCCCTGGGAGCCCGGGACACCATCTACTCAGAAATGTGGCCTTCCCTGTCCCCTTGCTCTGTCCAGGCCAGGTGTAGGGTGGTTGTCTCCGTTTTCTCTAGCATGTAGATGGGATTCTTCCCCTATCTGTCTAAGGCGCTGCCTGCCCCCCTAACTCAGGTACTAGGCAGGAGTCTAGGGCTGCCGCCTGTTCCCCAGTCCCCATCTCGTTGGTACTAGTACCCACTGGTTTGGACTCCTGGGTTGTAATGCTGGCTCTTGGTCACTGACACTCACACACATGGGCAGAAGCTCCATCCTGATGTCACCTGTCTTCACGACACATTACTCTCCTCTGCCATCCAGCCTGCCTCCTGGTTAAGTCTAGGTAGGGACACAGCAGAGAATGTCTTCTCCTCCAGAAGAGTTTTTCCCTCTGGCATCTTCTGCCCCCAAGAGGAATTGGTCCCTACTTGGGACATTGACAGGGTCTTTAAAAAAACTTTAGTGCTGTAATCTGTCTGCCTTGTTATCTCCCACGGAGTGCTGTGAACCATTTAGAGCAGAGACGGTGTCACACGTAGGTTTCTTCTGTATCTGCACAGGGTTTGTCACATAGTAGGTCCTCAGTGGGTAGTTGTTGACCAGCTGAAGGAGTGACTGAATAATGAATGCATGACAAGGTCCCCGATGACATCATAACTCTTGCTTCTTGATTCTAGTCAGTAGCTAATCGTCTGCATGCAATTGACATGCTCCTTCCCCCTCCATCCATCCTTAAGTGGGTAGACTGTGGTAGGCATGAGCATCCACTGAATGCCTGCTGAGCCAGGCAGGAGGCTAGGGTGTAAAGAGGCTGAGGGACAGGCAGCAGAGAGTGCTGGAGACTGCCACACAGGGATACGAGCTCACACCCACAGTGTCTCTGAATACTGCGTTGACGGGGCCCCTGGGTGACTCAGCTGCTTGAGTGTCTGCCCTCGGCTCAGGTCACGATCCCAGAGCCCTGTGTCTGGCTGCTTGCTCAACAGGGAACCTGCTTCTTCCTCTCCTTCTGTCACTCCCTCTGCTGCTCCCCCTGCTTTGTGCTCTCTTATTCTTGCTCTCTGTCAAATAAATTAACAAATAAATAAAATCTTTAAAAATAATAATAAACACTGAATTGAACAAGTGACATGGCTGCCTTTTGATGTTTAGAAGAACCTATTTTTCTGTTCTGCTTTCCCACCTTCTGGTTCACACTTTGCAACTCCTCAGGGGCAGTGCGGTTTGACAGATTAAACAACAGATGAGCCGAAGATCTTTTCCAGAGGCAGAGCTGTTGATAACAAGTCTGCCAGTTGCCTCTGGACCTGTCTACATGGTACAAAGCTGCTAGTCAACAGGCAAGGTCCAGCCACTGCTTGGGACAGCAGACTAGAAGCCTGGACACATTCCCACCCTAGAAGTTTTATGATGCTGTGGAGTCAGTCAGGGAAGTCACGTGGGGGGGTCCCTCGTGACCATTAGCCAGTCTGGGTGTGGCCTCTGCCGTGCTCCAGAAGGTGGTCTGCCTTGCACAGTTTGCCCCCAAATCAGCTCGGAGCCGAGTCAGCAGAGCGGGTGAGCATGGAGGGCTGTGAAGGGCATGCAGCGAGCCAGGGAAGAGATCGGTCCAGGAGGACCCTATCCTGAATGGCGGTGGGGACGGGGCCGAGAGCTGTATCTGTCTAGTTTGGTGGAAGCAGGTCTGCAACCACCATTCGGCTTTTCTATTTCAGAGCCAGGCACTTCTTATTTTAGTCTCCCCAGCAGCCCTGTGTGACAGGGGGTCAGCCTCATTTTACAGGTGGGGAATCTGGGGCTCCAAGAGGACACCTGACCTCCCTGATGTCACCCAGTCGGCACCTGACAGGACCCTCATTTGAACCCACATCTGTGAAGCCTGTGCTCTGTCACCTATGTCATGTGTCCTCCGCAGCCAGGGGGTTGCCATGGGGACTCTGCCATGGTGACACTAGTGCCAGCAGCCACTCTGTCTAGGTTCTTCAGGGAGTCAATTAAGGGCAAAATAAGAATTCGAGTTTTATAAATCTGAGTCATTTCTGGATGTTTGGAGTACTCATGGGATCCCCAGTAGTCTTTTTTTTTTTTTTTTTTTTAAGATTTTATTTATTTATCTGACAGGTAGATCACAAGTAGTTAGAGCAGCAGGCAGAGAGAGGGGGAAGCAGACTCTCCACCGAGCAGAGAACCCGATGCGGGGCTCGATCCCAGGACCCTGAGATCACAACCCGAGCTGAAGGCAGAGGCCCAACCCACTGAGCCACCCAGGCACCCCAGGATCCCCAGTAGTCTTAAATAACCTTATTCATCAGACATTCCCCGTAGACTCGATCTACCCTTCGAGGGTGACGTTCTTCATGGTGCAACTTCTGGAGGTGACATCCCACAGGGGAGAGAGTGGGAAGGAAAGGTTTTGGCCTCTGGCCAGCCTCCAGGTCTGCATGGGAATCTCTGCTTGGGAGAGGGTCTTACACTTTCCCTCACTTCCCAGAGGAAGAAGAGATGGGGAGTTGGAGGGCGGCAGGCAGGAGCAGGGCCCTCAGCTCCCTTTTGTGCCTCCCACTTTTGGCCTGGGCTGCTCTGAGGGGCTGGTGTCCCTGAAGGTCCTTGCCCATCCTACCTGGGGCTGGTCTCAGGTAGGATGGGCAAGGGGGCTCAGAGCTGCAGGTGCTGCATTCCTGCCCCACAGACACCCTCCTCCTTTCCCCAGTGGCTGGTTGTGTCCTCTTTTTATTTGTGTACACTAAGAAACTGGTCTTTTCCTGCCGACAAGGACGCCGAGGCTCCTGGGGCTTGTACTTTCTTGAGCATAAGGCTAGACTTCGCTCAGTGGTGGACACACAGCCTCTGAATTGTTCTTCCTGGCTGACTCTCAAGCACACATGTCTAGTTAGGTCTTATCTGTGTCTTGCACGGTGGGGGGTGGGGGTGGTGGTGATGGAGAAGAGAGGGACAAGGGGACAAGGACCGGGGACAAGGATGTGGAATAGTCAGCTGTCCCCCTGCTGGTAGCTGCGTGGTGCCCCTTGTCAAAGGAGTTCCTGGTGAGGGTCTGTCCCAGCACGGGAATGTGCACCATGGGCCTGTGTCCACAGCCCACCCAGCTACCAAGTCTGTAAGGCCACTCCGCTGGTACTCAGAACCCTTTAATTCCTCTCCTCTGTGCCTTGCCGATGGCCCTGCCTTGGTTCTAGCTCATTCCATCTCCTCCTAATGGCCCTTCCTCTCTGCATTCCCTCCTGCTTGCAAATACCTCAGGCTCTTCATCGTCCTTAGGATAAACTTCCAGCATCTAATGACAGTCTGGACACCCCAGATGGAATTCTCTGCTTTCCCTTTGTCCCCTGATCCTGCTGTCCAGTTGCTGGGAATTCTCCTCACTCAAGTCTTCTGCCTGACCTTGATTGCTCCCTTCTTCACCCTCCGCCCCACACAGGCACACGTACACACACACGCACACACACACACACACACACGCACACATCTACACATGCTTGTACTTAGGCACACACATCCCTTCTCCAGCTGGAACTCTCTTCTAACTCAACTCAAGCGTCAGGTCATCTTTTCCCATCCGTCTCTGGGCACGTCCCTCAGTTTCTGCCCCAGTGCTCACACCACAGTGCCTCTCAGCCCGCAAGGACCACATTGGTTCATGTCTGAGCCTCAGAACCTAGCGCTGTCTGACCATTGCCTACTACGGGGATGGGTGAGTGAGTGAATGAACCAGCCCATGGATGCAGCCTCCGAAATGGAAGTGAAAGATTTGGCCGACGGCAAGGTAAGGGTTCTGGCTGGCCCTGGGACTGCTGTCCCCAGAGCCCCGTGCCAGAGAACCTCTGCCCACCAGCCTTGCTCCTGGTGGGCCTGGCACTCACAGACTTGGCTATGGGGGAGGCGTGGGGAGGGGTTTCTCACCTTGCCAGGAGAATCAGATAAGAAGGAAGCTTTACAGAGAGATAAGCCTTTTAGACCTGGGCCATCTGTTCCATCTGAGTCACAGCTCCAGAGCCCGGGCTCACTGTGGGCAGAAGCTCAGCCCCGGGGGAGGGCAGGGAAGGCAGGGACTTCCTGAAGCTAGTCCGTCTGTGTGCCAGCCCCTTTGTGGGCCCTTTACATCCATTTGTATGTGGGAGCCTCCTGTCAGCCCTCCGAATGGGTCCTGGGCTCCGCAGTTTACAGAAAAAGGAACTGACTTGCCCGGGTCACACAGAAAATCCTGAACAGGACTGGGATTTGAGTCCTGTTGTGTCAGACCAAGACCTTTGCCATTGTTAGTAGTGCCACTACCCCTTCGCAGAGTTAGATTTTGCTGTGATGAAGGGGTGGCCTGCAGGAGAGGCTTCGGGGCACGGGTCTCCTCTAGCAGAAAGCTGTGGCCCAGGCCCCATTGTTGACTTTCTCAAACTGGGATGTGCCATGGGTTTTATGCATTTATTTATTATTTGTGAGCTTTCCAGCGGACTCACATCAGGAAGTTAGGAAGGGTTTCCTCCAGGGGCCATCGGGTGTGGGACGGATAGAGGCTATGTGTATCTCAGGACGATGGAGCCTCTGCAGACTTGGCCTCTGCTCTTGCGGGCCTGTTACCCTGCACCCTAGCAGGCTCTAAAGTGTCTGGATCTGCAGCTGCCCCACGTCACAGTGGAATCTTGACCATCCGCACTGGAGGGGCCAGGTGGGGACTCAGACCAGGTGGGCTGGACCTGAATAGCTCTTAAAGTTGGTGGCACAACTGGGACTGGCCTCTGGGAATTCCAGAACTTTCTCAGGGCCCTTCCTGCCCAAGGTGAATCCCTCCAACCTCCCAGCTCACTGCTATGAAGGTTGAAAAGGGTAGTGAAACCCACTGATGCCGGTGACTGAAGGTTCTTCCCTGGAGGGTTTTTTTTTCTCTCTGAACTTTACATCCCTGAAGCCAGCATGAACCCAGAGAAGCTAACTTACTTGTTCAAGGTCCCACAGCAAGACAGGCATTCCAGAGTTTTGACCTTAGTATTCATGTTGTGGTTTTCAGAAAATTCTGGTTCAGGTTTTTCTAAAAGGCATTATGAGTACAGTCCAACACAGCAGGCAAGAAATGTTGTGTCTTTAAGAGAAGAGGTTCGTGGTTCATGGGCAGAAACTTCCATGGGCCAAAGCTCTTGACATCGTTGCCATCAGCCCCAGCTTCAAAAGGAGCATCCTGGGAGAACCCGAGACTTCTGGATGTCTCGGGCACTGGGCATGAGGGTCTCAGCCGCATGCAGCCTTGTCTGGAGAGCATTACACTTGTGGAAGAGCCCCAGGTACCACCCAAAGCCGGGACTCTGGCTTGAAGTTACACAGTCTGCAGATCCTCACACGGCGCCCTGGGAAGGTGATGGTGCAGACAAGACAACAGCCAGAGAGGCAGGCAGAATTGGGGTGGAGAAAGGAGACAACACAAGTAAGGTTCATTTCTAGGCACAAAGAGTTTTTAAAAATCAAGGCAAGAAGCTTATCTCCTTCCCGGAGGCCCCGAAGGGATCTTTCATGGCCAATATGACTGGTTCAGTTTATTTTAGTAGCATCAGCAAGAAATCTGATTTACCGGCAGAAGATGGAGGGAAGGCGGCTTATGAGCTAAACTGGCTCCGTCAAGAGCACAGTCCACCGAAGCTGACGGGTCTGGGAGGCGTGGTTCTGATGGCTGCGGTAGGAGGGAGCACCTACATGTCCTCGCAGGCCCTCGGACCCCTCGGGCTCTCTCCTCCCAGAGAGCATGTTGCAGACAACGTGTTGTCTCAAAGCTGTGTTTGCGTCTTGACAGACCCGTTCCACTTATGGGAGGAGTAATGCACAAGAAAAAGCCCCGCGGGCATCAAACTGTTGTTTATAGTTTGGTTTTGAATACCAGAAAAAAATTTCTGAAAACAAGCTGAATATTGTGTAGTGGAGAAAAAGTATGTTCGTAGTGGTATCTTACAATGGCACATGGCTAGCGGTGATAAAACCCTGTGATTATGAAGACTAGGTAGCAACAGGAAGAAAAATGCTCATGATGTAATGTTCATTTTAACATGAAAAAAATGAGATACAATAAAAATGAAACATGGTTGCATTAAGATAAAAACAAAAGAAACGAATGAGCAGAGTTACTGTGATGGGATTATTCTTTTTTTTTTCTCCTTCCGTTTCCAGATTGTTACTATGTGCAAAGTGGTGTGAGAGTTGAAAACAGAATCTGGAACCAGAGGGTTTGGTTTCAAAGCCCTAGCTTTACCACCTACTTACTAGCTGGGTGACCGTCAACCAAGGACTCAACCTCTCTATGCTTTGGCCCCTCATCTGTAAAAGTGGGGACAGTAATAACATCTAACTCTTAAAATTATTGTGAGTTAGCAGATGTAAATGCTATACAATAATTGCTATATAGCTACTGACTATAAAAAATAAATTTAATTATCATAATTTATTCATGGCCTCATATCTTAACCATAAATCTGTGCTAGTATTGGTGTGGTTTTCTTTGTATTTTTTTTCCTTATTTGAAAGTGCTTTCATCTTCCAAATGTGATTGTCACAGTATTATACAGTGTGAAATTATCTTTTCTATTAATATCATGTTGCGAGGATTTTTCACCAGCATTTCTGATGGAGGACCATGATTCCTAAACCCTGTTTCCACCCCCTGTCCACCTCCTCCAGATCCCCAAGACTCTCTTCTCTGGTTCCTACAATAAATACAGTGGTTGACTTATTGCAAATATAGTTGCAATTCTCCACCCTGTTTTGACAATGTGATTTTGTATCTTCTCCACCAAGATATGGAATCTATTTCTCTGCTCCTTCAAGCTGGGCTGCCCTGGTGACTTGCTTTGACCAAATGAATGTAGCAGAGATAAAGCTGGGCCAGTTTTGAGGCTTCAAGAAGCCTGGGGTGCCCTCATTCACATAGGTGGAACCCTGCAGCTTCTGTGAACAAGTTGGAGCTAGCCTGTTGGAGGACAAGAGACCATGTGGAACAGGGTCCGGGTGCCCGACTGAGACCATCCCACATTTGCAGATCACCAACCCCCAAACATGTAAGAGGGCCCAGCCAACATCACCATAGCTGAAGAACTGCTCAGCTGACCTGTAGATTCGTGGAAAATACGAAATACATGTTGCTTTGGGCCACTGAAGTTGGGAATTTTTTTAAAAGATTTTATTTATTTAAGAGAGAGATAGGGAGAGAGAGCATAAGCAGGGGGTGGGGGCAGAGGGAGAGGGAGAAGCAGGCTCCTCACTGAGCAGGGAACCCGATGCAGTACTCGATCTCAAGACCCTGAGATCATGACCTAGCTTGCCCCGGGAGTGTTTTGTTATGTAGCTATGGCTCATAAGTATAATCCCAAGGAAGCAGGCTACTGCTATGAGAGCTTCTGATAGACTGACCCACTGGACAGGATAGACAGGGCACCCTCTTCACCTCCTCCCTTCCAGGGTCCATGGTACTGGCCCTGTGTCCACCCAGGTATCACCCAAAGTCACCAAAACCCTCAAGTCATCACACTCGTGGTCCTCAGTGGGTAATCTTTGTCTCTGCAGTTTGGGCCCCTTCCCAAAGATAAGGACAACCCCATAGTAGGGGAGAATTTCTCTGGGCCCATCCCACCCTGTCTCCTTACTGTGGGTCAAGTAATTTTGCTTGTCTTCAAAACAGGGAAGGTGGAATGGAACTCTTGGGTCCCAGGCAGTCTGTGGGAGGGGCAGGTACATGCTCATGCTCCAGGGGTCTTCCAGAAAGACTTCCTAGCCTTCCCCCCAGAGCTTTCTCATCAACAGCCTCAGGACACCTGGATGGAAAGTGACCTGATAGAGGCCCCAGGTGGGGCCTAAACAGCTGTCATTCTGCACCACCTCACCTTGATGTCCCTCAAACTCCAACAGAGTTCACAAACTGAACACTCCATTAAAAAAAAAAAAAAATGCTGCCATGATATGCTGCCATACAGATTTATACACAACTTTTCAAATAATTTGAAAGAGCTTTTTTTTCTTTTTTAGCAAACTGGTAAATGCAGTAAATTTAGCAAATTGGCCATTCATTCAGCCCATCGATTTTGGGTGTTGGTTTTGTGGAACTGACCCATAGTCCTGTGCCTGCCACTTTCAGTAATGCCCACAGGCCTAGCACTGCACTTGCATATGAAGCAAGGCCCTGGAAAGATGTTTGAAGAGTGGTGTGTATCGTAGCTGGTGGTGTCAGCTCAGGGACATCCTCTAGGCACACTCAGTTATTTTCTCCTCAGACAGACAGGTGTACAGACACTCATATGTCAGGGAACAGGAGTAGAGAGGCCAAATTCCCCGAGCTTGGCTCCCCCAGTCCCTCTGCTGTTGACTGGGCAGCATTGTGTAAGCCCCAGGGTCGGGCCTGGAAAATGGCGGGTGGAACCACCTTAGGCTTTGGTTTTCAGTGTGGAAATCGCTGGCCGCCTTCTTCAGGTGCCCTGGCAAGGCTCCGACTTCCTCCACAGCAACAGACACCTGCCTTTATAGTCACGACCTCACTGACTCCTTTCCCAAGTCTGGCATGGTAGATTCTAGTATCATACCCTTTCACAGGTGAGGAGACTGAGGCTTAGCAGAGCTGGGTGACATGCTCAAGAGCACGCAGCTAGCAGGTGGTGGAGCTGGGATTCCAGCCCAGAAGGTGCTCTGCTTTGGGGCAATCTGAGGTCTTGGGCATGGGCATGTCTTCTGGAGATCACTGCAGGAAAGCTGCTCTCTATGGAGGAGGCAATTTGTTGCAGTGGAAAGAGGTGGATAGACACGGGTTCCTGGCTCTGCCTCAGATTCTTTCTGAGTGTCAGTTTCCCAATCTGTAAAAGGGGGACAATGATTCCCTGGGGGTGGTTCTGAGGATTTAAATGAGATTATATAATAGGGACCTTTATGCTCTTTATGTTCGAAGTTGTTTGCAAGTTTCTGCAATTGAATTAAAAAATATATTTTTAATTAAAAATTAAATTAAAAATAAATAATTTTATATATGTGTGTGTGTGTGTGTGTATATATATATATATATATATATGTATGTATACATATATATATATATATATGTGTGTGTGTGTATATATATATATATATACAGAGAGAGAGAGAGAAATCCAGAGTCAACATGGAAGTTATGCACCTAGATTATTCTAAAGTGTTGAATCACTAACAAAACAGCTGCCCTTGTACTGTGCACAAGGAGTTAACCTGGCTTTTTCTCCTAGGAACTGTGTGTTTGTGTGTGTGCACGTTTGCATATCCGTGTGTGTGCGCGCGTGTGCGTGTGTGCACATCCTTAACTTCTTTTTACAGCCTGTGAGTACATCCTGGGGAGGGGTTTGGGGATGAGCTCACTCAGCAGGGAAGGACTCTACCTCTCTCTTCCCTAGGGTTTTGCCTTATTTATTTCGTGGAAACACTCCTCCTCCTCCTCTTCCTCCTCCTTCTCTTCCTCCACAACCACCACCGCCACCACCACCACCACCACCACCACCACCACCACCACCACCGGCTGGGGCCTCAGCAGGGAGCGGAGCCACAGTCTGTCAGTCAGTGACTTACTCTCACCTCTCCTGGGCGGGTGCTTCACACTTGGGTCCAGTGTGTGAGTACTGGTTATTTTTATCCCGCCCCAAATTCATGTGATCCCAGTTTGGAAGGAGGGGCTGTCAGCTTCTCCAGAGAATTGGCCTGATACTAAGCTATCCTGTCTCCCTCCCTTCTTCTCCTTCACACCCAAGCTCCCCTGGCACAGGACTCTCAGTAGTTGGCTGGGGGTGGGTTGGAGGCTCTGACTCCAGTCATGGGCTCCCTGGGCCATGGCCCCAGGAGAGCCAGCAGGAATGGGGCCTGCTCAGACCCCTGGGAGGGACTTTAGGCTACAGAGAGTAGGGGGCAGGAGCCCTGGATTAGTGTCAGGTCTGTGGCTCAAGGCTCTGCTGCTTTCCCCTGTGCACTCTGCCTGCCCCGGGCCATGGGGCCCTTCTACTGAAGGCCAGTGGAAGTCTAGTGGTGCTAACTGCACGCTGGGACCAGGCAACCACCATGCATGCACCAGCAGGCACCCAGCCTAGGCCAGTGCTGGAAACTGGGGGTCTGCAGGCCCCCTTGGGCTTGTCTCCTTCAGCATCCAGTGCCTCCCTGCCAGGCCTTGTGGGAGAGGGCAGTCTTGTTCCTCAAGACCTCACCCTGGCATGGAACCCAGCTCTGCACTTCCAGCCTGTACCCCGGGACTCTCTGAACCTGTGAATCCCATTCCCCTACTGATCACCTTTCTTCATGTGCCAACTCATGAGGTCAGCCTTGCCTTGGGTGGTAGCTTCTGTGGACACCCCCTGACTCACCAGCCTCTCTTCTGTCTTCCATGGCCCCTTCTTGCCTACCTCAGGCCCCCATGCCTGCTGCTTCCTCTGCCTGAACACTCCCCTCCACATTCCTCCTTCTGACTCCTTGCCTTTCTTCAGGTCTCAAATGTGGCCTCTTCTGATGTCATCCACCCAGGGTAGGGGTTGTTCCTGGTATCATTTCAAATTGCATTCTGTTCTTTCTCTTGACAGAAGGTATTTGGTTCAAAATGATTACTTCTTTGACTTTTATTGGTGGGGAGGGTATGGTTCTCTGCATTAGACAGGAAGTTCCATGAGGCCAGGGTCACATCTGCTGTGGCCACTCCATGTCAGGCACAGCTGGGGGCTGACCCACATGTACCACCTGTCCCATGGCCTCCCCAGAAGCTCTTCTTAACCATCTGGACAGGGCGCGGTGCTTACCTTTCCGGGTCGTCAGGGCAGGGTTAGGAACTCGGGAACAGCACAGTCTGCGTTTCCAGGGCCTGCTGAGATGACTAGAATTTTTTCTCCCTGAGGGTGGACACAGAGGGGCAGAGACCCTTCCTTAGGGGACACCATGGGATTGGGATCTGTGAAGGAATGACTTGAATATGCCTCCACTCCCAAGGTACAGGGGTCAGGAGTATTTATTCAAGGAAAATCAGGATGGGCCAGGGTATGGGAGGACCGAGGGGGGAAGGGTAGGTCTGGGGGTGATTATTTATTTATTTTTTTCCAGAAAGAACAAAATCCGTGTGGGCAGCTACCATCTTCCTCACGTTCCTGTCCAAAAAACAACACCATCGCTCAAAGTGTCTATGCCCATTAACTCAGTATTCTCCCTTTGGCCATCTAGCCTAAGAAAATAATCTTAAATACAAGACATGTTTGATATTATAGATATGCTTTTTACCGCATGCGTAAAACAGTGCAACGTTGTGAACCATCTAAATGTCAAAGCATGAAATTCATCATAACACATTCACTGGATGGCATGTTATACCTCCAAATATTACTTAAATAACACATGTTGGAGCCTATGCCAGCGATGCTCCTAAATGGACCAGAGACTTTATGGGGAAAGGTATTTATCTTCAACGAGCTGTCATTGAGGTAACAGTGGCAGCCTCTCACATGGCCCCAAATCCGAGGTCTGGTAGACTGCATTGCTTTGGACTGTGCTGACGAGCAATTCTAATCACTGTTTCCCATATTACATATGCAGCAACGTTCATGGCAAAAACTTTAGAAAACCAATACTTCTTATGATCCTAAAGCTCAGAGACGATGGCTGTTGATATTCTGGTGTAAATGCTTCCAGAATAATTTCAATCATAAGTATCTTTGGTGATTATAATAATACAGTGATAACAAAAGAGATACAGCATTGAACATATAGAGATATATCAATTTCAAGAAAGAAAATGCTTGCCTGCAATATTAAAAAGAAATAAAAGGTTGAACATGGTATTCTTGAGTCATGAAGGTATGGGTGTGTTTTGCCCCATCTCTATACATGTCTGTATCCCCAACTCCAATAAATGTTAAAATAACCATAATTGCTAATAATAATAATAATGATAATCATAGTAATAGGCACGATCTAGTGGAGGCAAGAGAGAGGCAAGAGAAAAAGCTCAAAATAGTTACTTGAAACAAGAAAGGCAGGAGACTAAAATATGCATTTCCACAGAGGTGCGAGGAATATCTCCCCTACATGCTAACACACAAAACATGTCCCCTCACCCCACCCCATGCATCCGGTCTGCTGAGTCTGCTGCACGTGGTTGCTGTGCATGAGATCTGGCGATGTTCGGACTCAGCCAGTCCACTCTTCCAACTTCCTGTCCTGAAAGCATGATATGTGTACAGCAGAGTGGCTCCAGCATTTCTAGCTAGGTAGGATTCAGGTGCAAGAATCAGTCTTGCCGGGAAGTTGTGTGCTTGCAGTAATCACATCACTTTCTATATAGCTTGTGTGTGTGTGTGTGTGTGTTAGGGGAGCTGGGGTTATGGGTGTAGATCGGGTGGTGCTGCCACTGTGGATAGAGGTGCCACAGATTTCGGAGGGTGAGCCTGTCTTTCCGGGCCCAGGCCTGCCTCCTGGGGGCCTTGCCCTCGGGTGTTACCTGATTCCAACCTCCCCAGGCCCTGCCTTCTGCTCAGGAGCCGGCGCCCCAGGAGAGGGCCCTACCTTCTGTGGAGAAGATGGAGAAGCAGAGGAGCAAGATGCAGAGCAGCCTGGAGACAACTAGAAGCCTCATGGCGGGGTGGCCAGAACCTCACGTCCCGGGGAGAGAGCTGTGCTGCAGAGGTCCTCCTGGGGCCGCCTCAGACTTTTATAGGGTGACACAGTAAGGTGTTTCCCAATGGGCAGGGCACCACAGGCAGCACTGGAATTCTCATAAAGGGTAGAGTCAGCCGCTCCCAAGAGGAAAAAAACCAGCTTTTCAAGAATGTGAGAGTATTTAGTGAACTGTAACACGCAGAGCTATAAATGCCCAGCCCTGGGAGCTCCCAACACCGGCCTCAGTGGTCAGAGTGGGAAACTCCCACCAGGGAAGGGCCACTTTCCAGTGTTGAACGTTAACTTTTACTGTCAGTAATTATCCCATCAAACACATATCTTCCTGATCATTCCTAAGATGAGGCTGGGAGGGCCATAAAACCCTTTGCGAAGCCTCAGGGAAGAGTGTCAAGATATCTGTGAAATGTAGGGAGCAGAGAGCCTGGAATCAGATGAACTGAGTTTGAGTTCTTTGCCATCTAACAGCACTGTGACCTTGCGCTTGCCATGAAATGCCTCTGAGTCTGCTTCCCATTGGTGAGATGGACACAAGCCTGAATGAGCACACGTGTGTGAGGGGCCATGTGTGACACGGTGAAGAGCCATGAAGGAGGTGGGGCTGCAGCTGGACCTTGATAGATATTTAGGATGAAATGAAAAGGCGATGGGACGCCTGGGTGGCTCAGCTGGTTAAGCGGCTGCCTTCGGCTCAGGTCATGATCCCAGCGTCCTGGGATCGAGTCCCACATCGGGCTCCTTGCTCAGCGGGGGGCCTGCTTCTCCCTCTGCCTCTGCCTACCACTCTGTCTGCCTGTGTTCATGCTCTCTCTCTCTCTAACAAATAAATAAATAAAATCTTTAAAAAAAAAAAAAAGAAAAAAGAAAAGGCGCTTCGGGTACAGGGTCAGCCTGAGCAAATGTACGGAGGAAGGAAACATCTTACAAGGGCAGGTATAAGGAAGAGTCCGCCATCAACACCTGCTAACTGGACATATTCTGTGGGCTAAGATGTGCACAGGGGATGCTGAAGGCTCTGCGCCTGGCCTCAGGGAGTCTCTGTTGGTGGAGACAGCCGTGCAGATACACAGAATTGTGTTTGCCCTTGTGGTAATGTCCTAATGTCCTTCTAACCAGCTCTCTGGTTTCCAGCTTCCAAGGGCACATGGGAAGAAGCCAGTATCCGGTTCCATTCCCAGGGATCTTGCTGGTTCCTGGCAACCAATGCACACATTCCCTGCTGTCAGAGACTGGCCAGTGGGGAGCTTCACTGGCCCTCCTCTCTGGCTAGAGATTAGAGATATGATTTAAACCCCATGCTCAGAGAGCTTGGTGAGCAAATTGGTAGCTGGGGATGTTTTTGAAAGTCAACTCTTACGCATTTGCAGAAACTGTAAAAGTAATCCACACAAAGCAACTGGCTGGGCCACTGGGCTTAAGGACCATATATCTTATCATGGGAGTCACCTGTCCAGCCCCTGCCTGATTCCCTGTCCAGGCTGTGTTCTGAGCAGGTAGTGGCCGTGGCAGAGGGTGTGGTCGGGAAGACGCCCCAGAGCCGACCAGGGACAACTCCGGAGCTGGAGCCTAGGAGAGACTTCCAAGCAGCCTGTGTTGGAAAGAGGCTGGAAAGGGTTGGAAAGTGGGATGGATCCTGAGGCTGCACTTGCCAGCCAGCACCCTGTTCTCACTTAGATTGAACATTACAGACCCATAAGCTCCACACAGTTTCCTAAAGACGTTGTTTCCTGACATTAGAATCTCATCCATGGTCCGCATCAAGGACGAGCACCACTATTTTATTTATTTTGATGTGAGGTCATTTGGGGGGGCCCCACTGAGTTCTCTGCACAACCACACACCTTTGGGCTGCCATTCCCCCATTATCTGTGGTTGTAACAGGTACTTTTTGCTTTTGGCAGACTATCATCAGAGGAGAAAAGAGCAACTTCCTGCCGAAGGGGGCAGGGATTAGGCCAGACCTTAAAACTAACTCCAGTTGCTGAGCAGTGGTGCAGAAACTAGACTCTCAGGCTAGTAAAGGGGGAGATGTGTCTGGACCCAGTGGACTTGGGTAATTTTCCCAGGCCCCTCAGCCCTGCAGTGTGGAGCCAGAAACAGATGTTAGGTTCTCAACACGGGTTTTTTCTCACCACAGATCACAGATCAGGGCCAGAACTGGCTATCTCCAGGGTTCTTCTGTTCCTTATCCACTCACACGTACAATTCACAGATTTGCAGGTGTTCCGGGAACCGATAGGCTTAAACAGAAGAATAGATTCAGATGTCAGAATTCCACCATGCTTCGTAAATACTTCTGAGAACTTACTGAAGCAAGCTAGGCCCGCACGAATTTAAATAACCACAGGGTATAGAGTTTCGGTTCCACCCAGGTCCCCCACAGGCCCCCCCACCCCCTTACCCAGAGACACTGTTCACAAATTCTCACCTGCTTTTTTTTAACATTTCAAAGATAGCTATCAACTTATTACTTTAAAAAAGGAAGAAACACCTTGGGCTCTTTAGAATATTTGAAATCTCATGTTGAGTTGAGGGAGGTGAAAATGAGAAGCGTTTTAACAGGAACACCTACCTGTTAGTTTTTAAGCTTATGCCGTTTGGGTACAAAAATAATATTTGAGTCTTTGAATTATTTCTAAAGATGATTTTGAACACTTGGAAGCCTTCCTGAGAAAACTCAGAAACACACCTAATGCGAAGGGGAATTTACAAGGAAGGAAGTATTTTCAAGTCAAACTTGTGATTTCTATAGTCAATTAGGAAAATGCCTGAAGCGTCCCCACCCTTTACAGGTAGAGCATTTTTGGCCGGAGTCCCCACACTTTACTCTTCACCTGTGTGACGCTTTCTTCCAAAGATGTTTTATGAACCTGCAGTTGATCAGAAATGACTCTCCTGCCTTTATTTGCTTAGCAAACTGCAGACCAGTTTTTATAGTAGGAGGGGCCAGACACTGGAGCGATCCTTCAACTGTCTTATTTAACAACCCCCGCACCCCCCACCAAGCTCAAGGATACAGATCTTGTATTTCCAGCTTGCAACAGGGGAAAATGAGGTTTTCTTTCATCTCACAAAAAGACTTGTGGTAACTTCTTATCTGGAACCAGGTCTGCCTGACTCCAAAGCTGAGTTTCTTTTCGAACATTGACTCTATGAGAGCTCACAAGTAGTTGAAAATGTTCATCTTACACGCCACCCCCAAACTGTACAATAAACCAATAGCTTCCTCCATGTTTTACAGTTGATCCGAACTTCCTCATAAGCCTCCAGCTCCCTGGGTCTTCCCTGCCTCCTGCTCCTGGAATAAGATGGTAAATCCAGGATCTGTCCCTTTTACTCCTGCCGTCACTGGTTTCCTGGGTTCTCACAGATGCCGTGCACCCTCCCTCTGTCCCCTCCCTTGTGCTGTGGACTGTTTACCTCTAGCCATGGCTGTGGGCTACCCTGCCTCACCGTGGTGCATGCCAGTAGGCCCGGGGCTCCTCCATGGATATCATGCTGGAAGGTCACCTTTTCCACACCACCAAGGCACCTGGGGACACTAGTAGGCACTGTCTTTTTTTTTTTTTTTTTTTTTTATCCTGCAGCCACTTATGTTGGTAGTGGAGTACTTCTGAAGCCACTGACAGGAATACTCCCTTGGCTGCTTTCCTGTCTCTGTCTCTTGTCTCTGCAGCTCCTGACCCTTTGTCCCCATCACCTCACCCTCACTCTGTGGTTTCAGCCTGCAATGGAGGGACCAAGGACCCCTGTCTGCAGTTTCTGTCTTCCTCCCTCCCCTACCCCCTAGAGTCACAGGGTCCAGGCTCTAACCAGAGCTTTGCCACATTTTAGCTTGTGTGACCCTGGCCAAATGGCTCAGCCTCTTTTTCAGTAAGAGAGTAGCTGAAGCTCGAGAGAAACATCTTTCTGAGAGGGTAACGCTGAAGTGTCGTGCTATATGAAAACAACTGTTAGACTAGCTGGTCCACTGCCAGGAGAGGGGGGCAGAGTTTCCTTCCCTTTGTCAACAGCATCCTATCTCTAAAACATACCTTCCACTTGTGTTCAAGGATGTACGATGCTTCTTTAATGCAGAACAATGGTTGTCTTTTGTTGCATTTCATAGCAGATTTTTTAAAAAGCACACTGAAATTCAGGTCTAAATGACTTAAGAGCAGGCCCATTTATAAACGTGAAGCTGGACGAAGAGGGTAAGGGCCAGGAGAGCAATTGCCAGAGACTTGGGCAGCGAGGGCGCGAGGAATGCCAAAGTCGGTCACTTTTGCCAGCACTTGCAGCTGGGAAGCTGCAGGTAGAGTTGGACGGGTCCTGTTTGCCAGCTTCTGCTCTGTGCTTCGCAGGTTTAGCAGCAGGCTTCCCAGAAGAGAGGTGTCTCCTTCCCAGATTCTCACCCCCACACCCAGCACCACCAGGTCAGCGTGGACGAGCAAGGTGCCGCTGGAGCGCTGCGTCCTGGGGGCAACTTCAGGCCCGTTGTCGCAGACACAGCATGGGCAGAGCTAAGGGGACCTTGAAGGCTCTGGGTCTGGTTCGTCTGAGCAGAGATGTGTCAAAGGCCACAGAGGAGAGAGATGTTCTGCATTCTGGGTCTTTCCACTAAGTTCCTAAAACCTGAAAAACTCCTTTAAAGTGTTCCAACGTTCTTTCCATTAAAAAAAAAAAAATTGCTGGGGCGCCTGGGTGGCTCAGCGGGTTAAGCCGCTGCCTTCGGCTCAGGTCATGATCTCAGGGTCCTGGGATCGAGCCCCGCATCGGGCTCTCTGCTCAGCGGAGAACCTGCTTCCTCCTCCCTCTCTGCCTGCTTGTGATCTCTCTCTGTCAAATAAATAAATAAAAAATCTTAAAAAAAAAATATATTGCTTAGGGGCAGCTGTAATATGTTGACGAAGATACAGAACACCCCAGTTTTCTACCAAATACCCATTTTTTTCTGCTGCTCAGAACTAACAGTGAAAATCTTGGCATAGTTTCCAACTTCTTTGTAGATGACTCCTCTACTGAAATGCAGTAGTGAGTGATCTCCCTCGTTTCTGAAGCACCCAGTACAGTCAGGGAGACCATCTGTGAGCACACACAGTCACAAACGCATTTGGTTTGCAAGCAGAGAAGGCTGAGGTCTCAGCAAAGCCACGGAGGATTCCTCCCGATGCTGCACACAGGGGCTCCCCAAGCATGCCCCCTTCTCACAGAGGTGAGGAGCCCCCTCCAGCCCTCAGCCCTGTGCTGGGGTGTGTGGACACCTACATTCCTGTGGGCACTCACACAACTGCCCCCTTTCTCCGAACTCGCGGAGCAATTAGCCTGGATGTGTTTTTGTAGTTTTTAGAAAATGACTTCACAATTACCTTGGGTCATTATTTGCTATTTCTCATATTTTAACTACATGGTACCTAATAGAGGGCTCAATAAGCATTTGTTGACGTGATTGCTTAGTAACAGTGACTTGTGTGCTGCCTGGGTGGCTCAGTGGGTTAAACCTCTGCCTTTGGCTCAGGTCATGATTTCGGGGTCCTGGGATGGAGCCCCGTGTTGGGCTCTCTCCTCAGCGGGGAGCCTGCTTCCCTCTCTCTCTGCCTGCTTGTGATCTCTGTCAAATGGAGAAATAAAATCTTAAAAAAAAAAAAAAGTGACTTGTATTTGGGCCCTAAGTTCCCCCACATGCAGTTAAGGGCTTCCGCCTGCAGCATCCACGGCCCAAAGGCCAGCAGGGCTCGCAACCTTCGATCACCGTCAATCCCTCCCGGCTGCCACACACTGCCTCTGTCCATCAGATGCTGTTTTATAGACTTTCAAGCCCGGCTATGATGTCGGGGAAGAAAGTTCCTCATTCATCCTTGTTTCTCCCCACAGTTGGTGCTGAGTTAATTCCTCCTGAGTAGCAAACTGAACAAACCTGTAAAATCCCTTACTCGCTTTATGAACAGTCAGATCACATCAAACCACCAATGCTTTCCCTCTCAACTTCTACTGATTCTCCTGTTTGGAATCATTCTGCATTGCTGGGAAATCAGTCCCTTTAACCTCCATGGCGCACATAACTGGGTGGGGCTAGGTTTGTACTGTCTTGTAGAGGATTCCCCTATGAATCATCAGTAAAAGTTCCTACAATTAGGGCGCCTGGGTGGCTCAGTCCGTTGGGCATCTGCCTTTGGATCAGGACATGATCCCAGGGACCTGGATTGAGTCCCACATACAGTTGCCTGCTCTGTGGGAAATCTGCTTCTCCCTCTGCCCTGCTTTCCACTCGGTTCTCTCCATCTCTCTCTCTCAAATAAATAAAAATCTTTTAAAATAAAAAGTTCCTACAATTATGAAAAGATAATCCTTCAGATATCTGTTCTTACAGGACAATTATTAGAAAGGAATATGCCAACCACTGAAAAATAACATTTTAAATCCTAAAACTTCACTGATTTTAAGGTAATTTAGTTTTGCAAAAAAACACACAAACAAAAAATAACACCTAGTTTTAGTATCTGAAGAATGGTAATCATGAAGTTAAACACACATTAAACACCCATAAAATTAAACACACATTTCAGAAATGAAGTGTGAAAAATACAGCATCTTGGAATTGAGGTAACATGACTAATGAGCAAGTAAGTTAAGAAATATAACACCCTTCCTGTGAAATCATCATATGAGCCTTGTTCCACCAAGCTCTGTGATGCTATGTAAAACCACTCTGGGGCATATATGTGAATAGTCCAGGTGGACAGGTAATCAGGCAACTTTTACAAAGTGCTCATGGAAAGCAGGTCTTCCAAAAGTTGTTCCTCAAATTATGCACTCATCTTTGAGTGTGAATGTCAATGTGGTCTTGCTACAAAGTATCAATTCTCTATTTCTAGATCCAGGGAGGTTGCCATACCCTCCCCCCACCCAATCTATGAGACTCTGGCCCCGTAGGAGGATAGCAAGCTATGAGCGAGGCAGAATGAAATGCTAAGTTCAGAGAGGATGAGATTGTGCAGCACCTGCCCTCATGCTAACTGGCCAGAAGAGCCCATATAATCCCTCCTCCCCCATCAGACCTCTAATTAATTTCACTTTGCTTCTGGCACAATATGCTCCTTTTGTAGTTTCCAAGAGTCAGTACTGGGGGAATTTTCTCCAGCTTCCTGAACAGCTTCTTTACAAAAGGCCACGTCTTCAAGGTCATAGCTTCATCTTTTCCTGAAAAATGGCTTCCATTCTGACTGCTAGCTAAATTGAGTACATTTAGGGAGCACTCCATCTTACTCATTACACTGACCTTAAAAAAACCCTTTGATTTGTAGCAAGAGTGACCTCAGCAATTGAGAAAAGGAGTTTCTGGTACTATATATAAGAAGTAGGATCTGGGGAAGTGAAACATGATTACCACTTATTCTTAAGATACTAAAGTCAATCGCCCCCCGCCCCAAAGATTTTATTTTGAGACAGAGAGAGTACAGAAGTGGGGTGAGGGGCAGAGGGAGAAGCAGACTTTTCACTGAGCAGGGAGCCAGATTCGGGGCTTGATCCTGGGACTCCAGGATCATCACTTAAGCCAAAGGCAGACACTTCACCAACCGAGCCACCCAGGTGCCCCTTTTGATAAACATTAAAATTCTAATGCTCTAAGTATTTTTAGCAAAGTCTCAATCTATTTAATTTGTACAGTGCTTTTGATCCTCAAATAGGATTTCAGCTCTGTGGTATCGGTCAAACTTTCCAAGCATAACTGGCTAAGACATTCAACTCTACCACTTCTTCCCAGCCCTAAGACCTTGTGCAAATACTGAACTTGTGGGCTTCAGCTTAGTCCTTGGCAAGATGGGATTAAGAACCTAGTTCAAAGTAATGTTATGATTTATAGAAGATTTAGCACACATTATGCAAATAACTGAATCATTAGCAATTAATAGGGTATCTGGACTCTCCTACCATACTGGAAGGACAAAAATCTCAGGTGTCATTCAGTTTCAAGAACTTGAACATGGATATACACACCCTCTATGTAGACGAACAATTTTAAGGGAAATTTTAAAGTGCTTTAAACACTTTAAAGTGCATAGAACACATGTATGTTGTGAGCAGAAATCAGGCTTCAAGGGACTGGTATTTCTTGCCAATCTTCTTCCCTGCTTTCTGACCCTTCCTCCATCACATTCTGGCTGTGAGAAAACACCCTCACTGCCTTTATGATGTGCTGTAACTCTTGCTTAGTCTTGGAAGACATCCTCCTGGCACACTCTGGAAACTCAATGCTGTGCTCTTAGGACACTTGCCCTAATGAACCCTGGTTGTCTCCCCTGGGTTTCGGTGGCATGGTGCCTGCCACACTCATTTTCTGACTGCATGTTCACAAGAGCATTCTAGGCAAACCAAAAGGGCCTTTATTTTTTGTGTGATTATTTTTAAACACCCATCTCAGTTACTCTGTAAAGCTTCAGGTGATGCTTCAGAAAATGAGAAGTAGGTTTTTGTTTTTTGCCTAAAGCCTATTAATGTGTAGGTCTTCACTCTTCCCTGTGAGTGATGTGAAGAAAAACCCTCAGCAGCATGTTAACAGAGCCTAGGAACCAGGGATTTTTTTCATTACCACTTTATATGTTATAATATTTTATTTTGTAGTATTCACATTTTATATAATTCACTTTATATATTGAAGTCTTGTCTTAGCAAAGTCAGAAAAAGTGATGTAAAAATATACCAAGTCATTAAATTAACCACCTTGTTTTTCTAAATAAGCTTTTGCCTAATACCTATTGTTGAAATTCTATCATTCTGTTTCGTGTGATACCATCCAAACATAGGGATATAAATTTTGGGTTCTAAAATGACTGAAGACAAAAGGACCTTCAAGATCACATTGACCCTGTAGTGACTAAAGTAGAGAAGGGAAAAAATAGAAGTTTGGAGCTTGGATTTTTCTTAAGACAGCTCTCCCCACCGCCCAGCCCCCCACAAACCAGCAATAGCAGCTAAAACTTACATAGTGCTAAATGTCCACACGTCACCCCAATCCTATGATGCTGGTTCTGTTACCATCTCCATTTTATAGATAAGAAAATGGGCACAGAGAGGTGAAGTAATTTGCCCAAGGTCACCTAAGAAATAGGTGGAAAAGGTGGGCTCAAATAAAGGTAGTCTGGCGGTAAGTACCATGGTCATAATCACACTATATTCTCTGTACTAGGTCAGGAAGAGAAAACAAATGAAACAAATCCTCTATTCAAACAGTGTGCACATGGTTCAGCTGGAAAAATTATAGACCAATCACCATCTGGATGAAACCTTTATTATTTCAGAAAGAAGCAGACTATGTAATTTGAGGTGGTAAGAGTAATTACTTCTGGATTACTGTAATAAATATTTGTCAAAAATACCAGTCATTTCGATAATCATACATACTTAGTTCATTCATTAAGAACTTCCAAAAATAACTCTTCTGTATCAAAACACAAATGTCACAAGAGAGTCAAGTAATAGTCTATGGAGGTGAAGGAAAAGTCTGCTGTGGGAAACTCTAACAAAGCATTTTGCCTATTACAGTTTTGACTGACACAGTTCATGAAGAAAGACTAGCTATGTCCTCCTTCTTTTTTTTTTTAAGTGCTTAGTCTGAGAGGAACAGAAGAAACCAAGTCCTGGGAGCTGGGAGAAAAACTGCTTTCATAATCTTATGTGTGAGCCACAAACAGGCTTTTCTGATGCCTAAAGTGAGATGGGAAACGCAAGCATGTATTCTATTAATAATATCTCAATAATATTTCAATAAATATGCACAAAAATTCAGCAATTAGGAACACAGTGTTTGTATATTTGAAAATGCAAGAGTTTTCATGCTTTGAATGCTTTATCCTGAGAAGAATTTTAAGGATATTTTGTTCTATAAGGTTCAAAAATAAAACTTACACATACATAACACGTATCAGGAATTCTCCACACAATTAACATCCTGGACTGTCCTAGCAATGTCCAACAATGAGAAGCCAAACAAAATTATACGTATGTTGTAAAGACAGCACTGAGAAAGAAAGGAACATCAGGAGAATGAATCACCTGTATTTTTGTTTTATGCTCAATGCTTTTGAAAAGTTCAACAGATCAATGTAAAAACAACTATGATTTGTTTTTAAATAGCCAAACCCCTCTCAGTAGCTCGGCACCAATTACACAAGTGCTACGTATTCAAAGAATGACTGCAGGTGACTCTTTGCTTCTCTCTGGTCCCTTTACCAAACCTCTACATCACCTATGAGATTACTTGTAATATTTCTGCATTTCAAAAGATATGCAGCAAAACAGAGTTGTCTAGTTTTCAGTCAAATTAATTTTAAAATAGAACAGTTAAATTCTCACAACACAAACTTTAGTTTTCACATTCATTGAAACATTTAAGAATTACTCAAACATGAGCACTAGAAATGTGTGTGCTTATTTGGAAGAGAAATGAATTTATTCTGCAGAAGAAAAAGGAGGCCGGAAGCATCACATCACCGGAACAACTGAAACATGTTGACAAGTCTTATCTTCTAAACTTCAGTGAAAGCTGCTTCTACGAACTATTTAATGAATACCTGTCCCTATTAAACAAGCAAGATATCTGATGTATAAAGAAGTCAGAAGCTGAGGCATGTCATTTCTTTCTGTTGCTTCCAGTTGCTAGAATACTGGCAACTCGCATAAATATATTTAATGTATCCATGTAGATTCCCAGCATCCTGGAAAAGCAAATTATGGCCAGTTATAGAGGATGTAATTCTAATAACAATGATAAAAAGTATTTCTTAATCTAGACGAGCTATTTCTTAATACTGATGGAAATTAAAAAAGAAAAGATGTCAACTAAGGAAACCGTGGACTAAAGTCAAGGTTTTCTGGCAGATTAATCTTTGAAATGTTAAAAGGCAATTTAGAAAATTGTTATTCTATCCTCTGACATGTTCTTATGAGTGTAGTATCTTGTAAAAAAAAATCCCCTGGGTGATAGACAATGAAATAATCAAGCCAAAACCAAAGAAACACCTTCACAAAAATGTGTTAGACAGAAGTCTGGCATTTTTAAATATAATATATCTCCTCAAGGCAACCCCTCTTCCCACCGCCAACCAAAGAAAAGTGTTACAATCTGTGTTAAAACAGCATTTAAAAAAAAAAAAAAACACATTACACTGAATTTCAGTTTCAAGGAAAAAAAAATTACTTCAAAAAATGTGACAGACAACATGAAACTCAAGAAAGCTAAAACAACCTATTTTGGTGACGAGTCCAAGAAAAGGGAAAAGCATTATTATGTAATAGCTGCACCATAAAGCTGATCAACAAAAACAGGTAAATACTGCCTTAACTGAATACCTAAATATTACTTAGTCACGATCTAATCAAATGTTCTGTGGATACTTAGCTTACTAATGAGATAAAAAGCAGACCAAACAGCAACAGAAATAAATATGATACAATTTGACAAACCTACTGCTGTGGGTTGAATTCAAAAGATACACTGACATCCTAATCCCTCTACCTGTAAAGGTGACCTTATTTGGAAATAGGATGTCTGCAAATGTAATCAAGATGTGAGTTAAGATGAGGCGGGGCGCCTGGGTGGCTCAGTGGGTTAAAGCCTCTGCCTTCAGCTCAGGTCATGATCTCAGGGTCTTGGGATCGAGCCCCACATTGGAGAGCCTGCTTCCTCTTCTCTCTCTCTTCCTGCCACTCTGCCTACTTATGATCTCTGTCAAATAAATAAATAAAATCTTTAAAAAAAAAAAAAAGATGAAGTTAATACGGGACGCCTGGGTGGCTCAGTGGGTTAAGCCCCTGCCTTCGGCTCAGGTCATGATCTCAGGCTCCTGGGATCGAGCCCCGTATCAGGCTCTCTGCTCAGCAGGGAGCTTGCTTCCCCCTCTCTCTCTGCCTGCCTCTCTGCCTATGTGTGATTTCCGCCTATCAAATAAATTAATAAAATCTTAAAAAAAAAAAAATGAGGTTAATACTGCAGTAGGGTGGGCCTCAATCCCAAATGACTGGAGACAGACACACAGGAAGAGTGCTGTGAAGACCGAAGCAGAGACTGGGGTAATGTGTCTACAGGCCAAGGAATACCCAGGGCTGCTGGCCAAAACAAACAGCTAGAAGAGAGGCATGAACAGAGTCTCTCAGAGACCTCAGAAGGTATCAATCCTGGTCACACCTTGATTTCAGACTTCTCGACTCCAGAACTGCCAGAGTGTCAAGCTCCCTTGTTTTACCACTCAGTCTATAGTCTGTTACAGTAACCCTGGGAAACTAAAATAGCCAGAAAATAAAATAGACCATAACACCACAAACGTACTATGTAACAAAGGAAAGACGTTAAAGACTACTTACGAATTGATGGGATCATATTTTTGAATTCCATATGCTGGTATTATTTCTGCACGCTTGATTACTTTCTGTGTATCATACAGAAGAAACATACTGAAGAGAGCTAATCCACCATAAATTGCCACTGAGTACAAAGTGGCACCAGCTACAGTGGTAGGTGGAAGAAACATAGATCCTGGAAGGGGGGGAAAAAACTAGCCTCATTTCTGTAATTCATCTATGATGAATGTTACTTAAGACAAAAACAAGCAAACTTCTTTTGATGTACTGCACAGATAAGAAAAGGATTGACTATATAATTTCATGCATATTCAATTCCAAATCCATTACACTCATTCCTGCAGCAGGTCACTTGCTCACATTACAGAAAGGCTCTTGATCAAGAGTAATTTTCATGTTCTTCAGACCATGTATTTTGGTAAAACAAAAAATAATAGTTTACCATGATGCCAAACAGGAAAATACACTCTAATCAGTGTTTCCCTTTTAAACTTTTAAAAGTGACTCTTAATAAACTCCCTCCATTAGGATAACTGAGTACCAACAATGATTTTAGGATACCAAGAGTCTCAAAACACAGCTGCTTACCCAGTGAGGATACGAAGACGAGACCCAGGCCCACTCCCAGGGGTGCTCCCATGTTCAGAAACTTCTCACTGGGTGCGCACATGGCCACAGTGGAGAGGCCTCCCACAATGCCTGCTGTATACCACGCAGCTCTGATGAGAAGAGGCCCCCCTAATATCGTCAGTGGAGCCACCACTGCACCCATTATACCTGGAGAAACAGCAAGCAGTTTTTACTAAATGACAACCAAAAAAAAAAAAGCCACTTCTAAGTGAATATCGTACATCTCACTGTTAAACAATAGGACTACGAAGTCTCTCCCTTATTTAGGTCATACCCCTGAATCCCATTACCCAAACTTGCAGCTATCCAAATTCGAAATCACAACAATAACACTATTCTTTTTTTTTTTTTTTCCCTTAAGGATTTTATTTATTTGAGAGAGAGAGAAGGAAAGAGAGAATGAGAGAGAGAGAGAGCACAAGAGAGAGGTCAGTGGGAGAAACAGACTCCCTGTCGAGCAGGGAGACCGATGTGGGACTCAATCCCAGGACTCCAGGATCATGACCTGAGCTGAAGGCAGTCGCCCAACCAACCAAGGCACCCAGGTGCCCCAATATCACTATTCTTAAACTGTCTCAACTCAGAGTACAAACACTAATCTAGATTTTTAAGTAACTTTATCAAATTCTTCGTACGTCATTACCTGGATGTGAGCCTACCATTATTCTATGCAAAAACGATCATATGTATGAGAATTGAGATTAAAAGCCTTGATAGGAATAACTGAAGGTCTTGGCTCCTGCCAAGAGGGAACAAGGTAAAGTGAGAGAATGTTATAGGATGCTAATCCTAAAACGCAGGAACTTCAAGGACAGGCCCTGCTGTTTCCTTGTGGAATAGGGACTATCATCTCAGCTTCTGAATAGTAATTTTAGTTGTCAGATATTTACAAACAAGCTCAGAAAAATTACAGCAAAAGGTATCAATAATTAGCAAACAGAACTCCTTAATTAAAAAAAATTAATCTTAGACAAGGCATTATTTCAGTGGTAAGTAGAGCAAGTTATCCGTCCTCTTAAACATTAAATGTCCATAGTTTAACTCATGGAATAGGCACAGCTATTGCCATATATAATGTCAACGCCAGTATCTCTTTTGTGAGAGTAACATTTCTAGATCAAGTAGGAAGATATAACTCATGATAATGAATAATTAAAAATATATTTTGCTGTAAGAAAGACACTGAATAAACATTCCTCTAGGAATCTTTACATTTCTATTAGGAATCCCAACAGTTTTACAACAGACAGCAAAATTTTTAGCAAAAAAATGTTTTTTTTTTTTTAAAGATTTTATTTATTTGACAGAGAGAGGGAGAGAGATCACAAGTAGGCAGAGAGGCAGGCAGAGAGAGAGGAGGAAGCAGGCTCCCTGCTGAGCAGAGAGCCCCATGTGGGGCTCGATCCCAGGACTCCGAGATCATGACCTGAGCCGAAAGCAGCGGCCTAACCCACTGAGCCACCCAGGCTCCCCAAGCTAACAGAATACATTTTAAATGTTCTCACCACAAAAAAGTAATAGTAAATGTGGAATGGAGTGCTAGCTAATGCTATGGTGGTAATCATTTTGCAATATATAAATGTATTAAATCAACCAGTTACACATCTTAAAATTTATATGGTGTTATGTGTCAATTATATCCTAATAAAGCCAGGAGGAAAAACACAATTAGAATAGTTTTTCCAACGATCATTTCAGTAATTCCTACATAGTATCACTTAATCCTGAGTAAGACCACAGCTGTGTTAACAAAATGCTAAACATCTGGGTGAAAAATGAAAATGGAATGCACTGGAAGTTAATACTCATCAAAAGCCAACTCTGATGTCCCTTTAATACTGTGAGGGACTGCCCTTGGGTCATCCAAACTCCCTGCAAGTCTCATCTTAATCATACCAGTGAAAGAAAGAGTAGAGGAGAGAGGACTGGACTTGGAAGAAGTAAGTGTGTCAGTTTTGACTGTGGCACCTGCCAGTGTGACCTCACATAGCCTCTATTTCCTCATCTATGAAATGGAAATGCGAATGCCTGTCTGCATGGCTTAAGATACAGATGAAATGTAAAGTAAAAACTGGCATTCATGCTATACAGGGAAAGGTCATCATAGCAGGCCTAAGGTCATCTTTAAGAAGACTTGCTTGCAGGGCTGGTCCTTGGCTACTTAAGAACTTGGCCCATGAAGCATTCTGTACCTGGCAAGGTTAGACTACTTGTGGAAACAATGTGAGTCATGCTGAAAGCCTGCTTTCCTTCTGGAAATCTATATCTTGGTAGTTACTAGGAAGGTACTTCTATGATTAGCCCTTAATAAAAACCCTTAGCCTTCAGGCATCAAGTCTCTAATGGGCTTCCATCTCACTGTACTTTTCACTTCCTTGCTAAGTCCCCTCAAAGGAAGCAGGGAGCACTAGAAGCCTGTGGATGAATTTCTCCAGACTCTACCTGTATTTTTTCCCCTTGCAGATGCTATCATGTGTCCTTTTATTGTAATAAACTTTAGCTCTGAGTACAAGTATATGCTTCTTCTTAAAAAAAACAACAAAAAAAAAAAACCCTAGGGCGCCTGGGTGGCTCAGTGGGTTAAGCCGCTGCCTTCGGCTCAGGTCATGATCTCAGGGTCCTGGGATCGAGGCCCGCATCGGGCTCTCTGCTCGGCAGGGAGCCTGCTTCCCTCTCTCTCTCTCTCTCTGCCTGCCTCTCTGTCTACTTGTGATCTCTCTCTGTCAAATAAATAAATAAAATCTTTAAAAAAAAAAAAAAAACCCTAAATAAATGAATGGGTGGTCTTGGGGGCCCCCCTCCAACACATAAAATACTTTGAGCCTAGTAATTTATAGCACATTAAAGGAGTTTTCTAAGCAACCCAGATAGCCCTTATTCTAAACTCAAACTATAGAGCTATTTTAATTTAATTCAATAAGCCACTAAGTATTTAATACTTATCAGAGATAAAAACACTGAACTTGTCCTCTCAAGGAAAACAGTGTCTAAAATGGGAAATAGGTGCAGAACTCCATTCTCTGGGTAAGATACTAATGCTAAACTCAGATGGTGAGGATTTTGGTGTTTTAATGCAAGAATACATATACCTAAGAGAAAAAAGTTTTGTACACTACTATGATATATAGTTGTTCTAAAGCAAAATAATCCTTAAATATTTACAGATAGCACTCAGATATTACATTTCATAGAAGTACATGTATCTTGAGTAATTTTTTTTCTTAAAAGCAGGTTATTGGTACTAGAAGACAATGGACCACCTCCCTCTATCACAAGGATTTTATCTGGTAAAGCTCCCTGGAGAGTACCTACAGTTGAATAACCTCAGACCTAACAGAAGAGACTTGCAAAACTGAGGTTGTCAAGTCATGCTGTCTCATATTTACCAAAACAAAGACAGCACGGGAAGAATGTAAATGACACAGTTCACGCCAGAAATTTTTCATACTGGATGCCAAATACCTAATTTCCATTTACTGACCCAGGTTAGAAACATTTCAGTGTTTCCCTGGAAGTTTCAGGAAAATGCTTATAAAATTTGTCTAAATATATTTAAGTGAATAAACGAATAAAAAGCAGAAACAGATCCATAAAGACAGAGAGCAAACTGATGGTTGCCTGAGGGGAGGTGACAGGGTACGCAAAATGGGTGAAAGGGAGTGGGAGATACAAGCTTCCAGTTAGGCAATGAAGTCACAGGAGCAAAAGGCACAGTGCAGGGAACACAATCAGTGATACTGCAATAGTGCTGTGTGGTGACAGATGGTAGCTACTTGTGGGGAGTATAGCAAAACATATAGAGAAACTGAATCACTATGTTGTATACCTGCAGCTACTGTAACATTACGTCAGCTATACTCAAGTAAAAAAAAAAAACTGGAAAAAACCAAAATATGTCTCGTTTTGTGGTACAGAACATGTATCTAAGTACTTTTGTTTCTGGGTCTAGCTGCCTCTCTGTTCAACCCACAGACAGACTCTCCTGGGATACCTGAGAAGGAAAACACTATCTAAAGTATCTGTGTCTCCACAATTAAGGGAGGTGTCACAACATACACCTACAAAAGGATATTAAAACTGTCCTACAATACCAAAGGTGGGTAGCCTTTGCCCTGTCCGTAGTAACTTTGTGCTAAACCTATCTAAATAATGACTGAGCTAACCATATCAGACACAAACGTGCATTTCCAAAGATCTTTTTTACTGGGTTCTTTCTTCCAATGCTCCACTGCAAAATCCTCTACTCCTATTCTTTCATGTTTCTTACCTCCTCCTTTTCTTCTCCACCCTCATTTAAAAATTCTTCTAAAAATACATAAGAACAATTCTCAGGTAATGTGTACCAGGTTTGAAACCCTCCCAGAAGCAGACAAAATACATAAAGGAAATCTCTGCATATATACTAGACTGCCACAGGAGGCCAAATGTAATACTGGAAATGCCCATGGTCTAAGCAGCAGAATCATTAACTTTTCAGAGAAGATGTCTGGCAATGAACCACCACTACTAAGTATAAAAGAACTATTAAGTGTTTTCTAAACACAAGGTTTTATTAAATTATACACAAGTCATTTACAATTGTGAAGAGCCACCAAAAAAAAAAAAAAAAAAAAAAAAAAGTAATGAAGGTTTTTAAGTAAAAATTTAAAATTAGAACATACCAGAATGTAGTAACCAAGCAAGATGCTTTGGGCCTGGGCTCTGGTCATATGGTATTGATTGTACCATCATTCCAGCTCCAATCATGGCTGCAAAGGTTGCACCAATCGTCTAAAAGACACATTATTACTGAGAAAAATCAATCCTTATACAACAACCAAGTAGAAGCCTACAAGTTCCAAGTTCAGCTAGTCCCTCCAAAACACCCCACTTAAAGGATAGTGAACGGATCCTAGCAGGAGGCAAGAGTGCCCCCTACTGTCACACAGTTTTGCAGACACCTTCAAGTGAGTTGAGCTTTGACTTATTCCATCTTTATAAAATTTTATTTTTGCTAGACAGAGAGATCTAACAAAACCTCTTTAAGGATCCCAAAATAGAGGTGCCTGGGTGGCTCAGTTGGTTAAGCATCTGACTCTTGGTTTTGGCTCAGGTCATGATCTCAGGGTCATGAGATGGAGCCCCATGTCTGGCTCTGAGCTCAGCATGGAGTCAGCTTTGGATTCTCTCTGCCCCAGCTACCCCACTACTCCCAGCCACCCCCCCCCCCCGCCCCCGCCCCGCCGCCTCCTCAGGCACACATGCTCCATCACACTTATTCTCTCAATAAGTAAATATTGAGAGTGCCTGAGTGGCTCAGCTGGTTAAGCATCTGGCTTCAGCTCAGGTCATGATTTCACGTCCTGGGATTGAGTCCCACATCTTGCTCTCTGCTCAGCAGTGAGTCTGCTTGTCCCTTTGTCCCCCACCCCCAACACTCATTCTCTCTCAAATAAAATCTTTAAATAAATAAATCTTAAAAAATAAGAATTCCAAAATAATTTTTATTTTTGTATAGCACAGACAGCATTTTAAAAAATTAATCATGATACACCAATTAGAACATATACATAATAGTACATTGTCTTGAACTTGATCATATGCTAAATAAAAACCTAAAAAACTGAAGCACATGGAAAATAGAGGAGAGAGTTAAGATTCTACTTATCTATCCTCTTAGTTTTCTGGCTGACTTAGTCTTCCATCCCTTTTCTTTGCCTTAGATTGCCATATTAGTTTTAACACTTAAATATTCCTTGTGCATATAAAAAAGAAATGCACATAATAGAAAAATATGATACTGAACCTTTAAGAAACATGAAGCAGGAACTGCACACCTGCAGCTCTTGGATAAAATGGCAGATATTTTGTAGCCCAACTATTCCAAGATCAATTTATTTCCTCTGCATTACCTGTCTGACCCATGGCATGAGAATGTTCAACCACTGACTGATGTAAAGTACAGCTGCTTTTTCTCCCATTAATATAAATAAGCACACTGGGTTCTACTTAATCATTTTTTAATGGAGAAATAATTACTAAAAACAACTTCATACATTTCTTCATACTTCATTCAAATGTAAGGCATTTTCAGGATATTTACCACAATTATATTTTTTTCTTTAAGGTCCTTCATGTTCATGACCCAATTACATTTTTTGCTTTTTACCTTTCCATACTCTACACACTCCAGCAAACACAAGATGCAAACACGCCCCCTTCTCATTCCTCTTTAATTCTATTCATTTTGCCTAAGAAATCCTCTTTTCTATCTGGCTGACTTATCCAAGGGTTACCTTCTCACATGGGAAGTTTTTCTGGGAGGGACACTTACTGCCACAAGCCTCTTCTCTGTTCCAAAATCACTAGGTACTAACTTTGACCTTATTTGTATGTCCGTCACCCCTCAAAAGCTTCATCTTCATCTCTGTAGCAGCTGCCTGGCTTTCCAAACTATTTTATTTAAGTAGCCCTAAGAGCAGATGAGAGTCATCTTCTGCCCACAGAAAGCTGAGAATATGGCCCAAGCACAAAACTTCTTTGAAGTCTTACTTCAGGGGCTGAACTCTTCTGTATATTTTAATTTTTCTCTTGCAGACATGGTATTTTGTTAAACAGCCCTGTTTTACATTATCTACCTGATAAAAACTTACATTCCTGGTGAGAATGCACCATGCTTATTCTGTGCCCTCATGAACTGGGTTAGGAGATTCATAACACCCATCCGAATTATACCGAGTGTCCAAATGGCCATGCTATCCTAAATGGTTCTCCTTTGGAAAGTGCAGTGGAAATATTATGGTTTTGGAAGATGGATGGAAGTTAGTTAGATCTGGTTAGCGATGGGAAATCTGTATGATACAAACTCTCCCATCCCCCATTCCCTTCTAGTCTCAAATTCATAGTTCACATTCTTACAATTCTTCATTTTACAGATTTTACAAAGCCGTGGTTGGTATACTTGCTTCTCGTGTCTTCCATTTGAGTTCTTAAATAAAAAAATTTTTTTGCTGTTTCAGTATTTGCCATGGCCTCTGACTACTTGGGTACTCTCCTCAGTGTGGCAATTGAACATTGTCTTCCTAATTGTGTCTTCTTCACACTCTAGACCTCAAATACTCCAACTTCACTCTTGACACTGTTGTGAAGCCAGTTTTACCTCAAAGTCTTTTTTTTTTTTTAAGGTTTTATTTATGTGAGAGAGAGTGAGCAAGTGAGACAGCGAGCAAGCAAGAAGCAGACTTCCCACTGAGCAGGGAAGTCAATGCGGGGCTGAATCCCAGGACCCTCAGATCATGTGTGAAGCCAGTTTTAATGACTACCCCTTCTCCTCTGCTCAAGCTGTTCTGCAAACCTTGACCACCTTTGTCCTCTCCTGCAATAAAAAATGCCAGCCTCCAACAGTTCTGATGCAACAATGTCTCTTGCATAGAACGTCACTACTAGTCTAAGACAAAAACAGTCTTTCAACTTGTTTTACATTTTCTAATTCCTATTGCGCATCCTTTACCACTTACTCAAGCTCATTTCTTCAACCAGACAATAGAAAAATAGCTATCACCTTTGAATTTTTTTTTATCCAGCAAAATAACAAAAGCTCAAGAAACACAGAATCTAAAACCTTACACAGGGTCAAGAGAGTTCAGAGTGTTAGCAACAAATATTTTCCACTAATGATTTTGCATTTATTGCCGGCCTCCCCCACCTCCCATTAACTAAACTCTATAAAACACAGGCTGTTTGATCTCTGCTCCCAGGTGAGTTGGATATTCCTTGTAAAGTTTGATTTTCAACCCCTCTGCCACTATTTGAATATAATACTCAACAAAGAATAATCTGTGATTTACCTCAGAATATAATTTCTACTTTGTCTCAGTTGCCTTATTAATTCACAGATCTGAACAACTGTTCAATATAGTAAGGGATTCCCTTCCATTTAATACCCCCCCCCAATATTTTGGTCTAATCATTTGATATTTAGTGAAAAAGGAAAACAAATCTGACTTACCACCCAAGAGCCTCTCATCATGAAGTTCATGAGAACAGGAGTTCTGCTCACTGCCAGGGCGGACAAAGCTGTTAAACCAATACTTCCTGCTAAATACATATAGGTAGAATGAATTCTATCCTTCACATACTGAGGCCAAATTCTGTAAGAAACACAACATGGTTAATTTACAGAAATATGGATATAAATTTTGGTTAAATCATTCACAGCTGGGAAACTTTGGGAAATACCAATTTATTCCTCTAGTCTTATTTATTATGGAAATGACGGATATATTGGAGTTATAAAATTAAATGATACAAAACATAAGCGCTTGGCACATATACAAAGCAACACATTTTCTCCTTGCTTAAACACATATAACCTTAGTAAAAGACTTAAGTTTGAACAGATGCTAAGAGATTTATTTATGCAAGTGTACGTCTATAGTTAGAAGTTTAGATATAAAACATTCCAAAAGTGGCAAAAGAGAAGGATGAAAACAAAACTGGAGCCTTGAAGATAGGAAATGTTTGGGAACGATTTACTTACACAGCTTTTTCAATAGCTCCAATCTCATTAGACATTCCCAAGCCATAGTAGCACAATGCTCCAAGACCAACAGCAGCCCCTCCAGCAATAAACCATCTTCCCATCTGATCAACTGGAGAACACAGGGGGAAATGCACATTAATACAGTCATGTCTTGACTAAATTAAAAATGCTAATGGTAAGCCCTTTCTAATAGTTGTATGGGGAAAAATCTATATACCATAGTCCTTTGTAACAGCCATAATTAGAACATATAGGGATATAAGTGGCTTCAAAATTAGGGGACCAGTAAAAAAGGGCACTGCTAAAACATAGGTGTAATAAGACAAAAAGGATCAGAATTGATTAGCCTCTAATTTCACTCTGAAGAAATTTAAGGAGGCAGTGTATCTATAGACATGGGGATACTTCTCTAATACATACTATTTCATTCATAAGAATCTGGGTTATGTCCTCATGCTCTTAGAAAGAAAAAGATGAGAAAGAAATGTTAGTAGTTATACCAGTGTATAAAATGCCATTAACTGTCAAATAAATAAAATCTTAAAAAAAATAAAATAAAAAAGTGCCATTAACAAAGATGATGCTTGATGTAGACGAAGGAAAGGAGGAACGAAGGATGCAATCAGTGTTTATGCAGCACAATCAGGGAGAGGGTGCCCTGAAGAGTAGGTGAAATAAACAGCTGGCCGACTCTTACCTGGCTGCACCTCACTCCTTTTAGTTCGAATCTGTTCACTCGGAGTATTACTAAGCTATAGCTTTAGGATTCATGTAATTTACTTTTTAGGGCAAACTTATTAATCAGGAAGAACTGTCCAGACGGATACAGATTACAGCTCTTTCCCATTATAATATATTGACACTTTGTAAGGTCGTTAGCCAGCAAGTGTTCTATGAATAGATTTGGGTAGATTAACAATCTAAACTTGCAAAGCTGAAATTCAAACAAACTTCATTAAGGTATTGTCTTCCAGGGAGGCCATATATGAACAACCAATTATGAGGACTCTTATTGAAGAGCTAGGCTTTTATTAATATCCGTTTTAGTGATTTTTCTCTTGACCTAAAACATACATAATTACATGCTTGAATTAAGAGTTCATGCAACTTCAACTGAACTTCCTTAACAGATTATATCTTTTATATCATGGCATATTAACTATTAATCCTTTTTTTTTTTTAATGGTAAAAGTAAAATTTTCTCTAGAAGAAATATGATTGGGAATCAATGAAACCAGTGTGAAGTATCAACCTTTTCTGGTTCATGAGTTCCTGAAGAATGACTGCCTTTCTTCCCAGAAAACAGTCACATACATAAGTTTGCACACATTTTTACAAGGCTGTTTATGCATTTCTTAAAACATTTTCACATACTCTAGTTTAAAAACTGAAGACTACTGCCTACTTTTAAATATTTTTTCCACTGATGGTTCCATTGCTGCCTCCTTAAGTTCTTGACCAGTTTTCCCGCGCCGGATCCCAACTCTTGTCTTGGTGGCATATTGCTGATATACATGAAAACAAAGACAATTGACACATAAAGCAAAACAGAATGTTATTAATAGAAGATAATTATATCTCATCACACTAGAAAACTCTATATAACTTGGTACTTTCTATGTATATAGTTTCATTATAAAGGTCTGTTTGCCAATCTAAAAAATTAAATGCAGACTCTACCTACCTGTGGTCTATCTTTGAAGTGATTCACTTAAATCCTTAGTTTACAACTTAACTTCTTAAAGTTTCAATAATAATTATTTCATAAACTACAGATTTATATCTCCAGAATCATATTTTAAACGCTAGCTTTTAAAAAACATTCATGCATTAAGTATTGGCTACCTTTTTTTTTTCACCTGGGAAATGGGCTCAAGAAAATTACCTTTCCTTAACATAAAGTCAAAGGGACGGATAATTATTACCTTTTTTTTTTAAATCTCTTTTTCAACAGCAGAACAGTTAATTCAAGAGGAAAACAGTTGTCTCTTTTAGCTTATATATATTTCCTTATCTACCTCACATTTCAAAATTTATTCTTCTAATCTGAATTCTGGAGAAATCTATTAGAAAAGAAAAAAAAGAAAAGAAAAAGAAAATCTCTAACCTGATGGATTTTACCACTCTTTAATCAAGAGCTGAAATGACATTATTAATAAGGTACTGACGAAATGTTAATATTCCTGCGTTCTTAAGCTTTTGACTATAGGCTCCAAGCTCTCCTTGTTGTACCATACAGCTCTCAATCTCACACAATCACTGTAAATTCTCAGAATGAAACTCTAAGAGCTGTAGGTAAAGAGAAAGTTATAGTAGCTCTTTCTGTCTTATGTGATAAGGAAAAACACAATTACACAAAACTAATGGGGGGTAAAAGCTGATATGGGACATTATCAGGGCTAAGTGTTTAGCCGTTTAGTAAATCACTAACGGTAGAACCAGGGGGCTTCATACAGTTTAAAAAAAAAAAAAAAAAAAAAAGGAAAGAGTCCCGGTGCACAAAGAGATGGACATAATATTAAGATATCAGATTATCTTTACCCGGCTGGGTGTTAAGAGCCATTGATTCTTCGTGATGGAATTCTTCACAATAGGCGAGGCCTTAGTGAAAGCTGGCTGGAAGACCCTGGAAGGGAGTGTCCGGAGACACACAAATCTTGCGGCCAGCATGGTGGTGCACCAGGTTTACCAAGCAGATCTGAAATGCTAGTTCGAGACACAAACAAAAAAAAAACCCATTAACCAACTAAGGGAATGGCACAGAAAAGATGCAGAGACACAGAAGGGCCGGTCAATGATGTTTTAGTAGAAAAATGGGAGTAGGGACCTTTTAAAATTTAATGATGAACTGTCGGCTTATTCCTTGTTATTTCACAATTGGGTTCCCACAGAACCCAATTTGGGATGATCCCCAAAACAGAACTAAATCCCAGCTTGAACAGTATGGTGTATGACTTGTCTGTGCAGATGTTAGTATCTTAATACGACTGCAGTGTGTGTGATGGCTTTTATAACTGTGGTTTTAAGCATTCAATGGGAAAATTTAAAACAAGACTGTATAACTTTTGAGCAGAAGAAAAATGTCATCCAAGGAAGAGATTAATAACTCTTCAAGGTCATGCTGCACTGTAAGGTTTCACAACATCAACAGTAATCAAACATTTAAATTTCTGCTAAACATGCCAAATATTACTTCCCTTAAAAATGTGATAAAAATACTCAAGGTACTGAAACCACCTGGGATGCATCTTAAAATGTAGATGCTGGGTCTTAACTCTGGTCCTAATGATTTAACCTCTAGGAACGGGACCCACGAATGTTTTACCTAGCATTCCCCAAAGCTAAGAATCTTTGCTAAAAGATACCTAACCCAGCGTACTTCCAGCTCTGCCACTGAACCTATACTGGGTGTACAACACTGAGAAAGTACCGAGACCTTCCACAGCTTTCACGCCATTACGTCATCTCCGCCTGTGGCGGTTTACCTCCTTCAGTAGTTAACACACTGACTCGGAACGAGGCCTCGTTGAGTGGCCTGCATGTCGCGCAACAGAACTAAATGGAAATCTGCCCAAAGTGGCCTCGTGAGTGTCTGCCCTCCGGGATTCTGGTGCGTTACCTATAAAATGGATGAAGTATGACCGAGCCCAGACGCCTGGTCCCCAGAGAAAGTTCACCCAGCTCTCCAGACTCGGCTGAGAACTCGGCAGCAAGCCTCCAGTCTCCCCAAGTCAACGCATAACCCAACAACACCCTCGCCTGTAACACCCCCACTCCCGCACCCCCTAGCTGAAAGGGCGGCGGCTGTGCGGCCCAGCCGCTGGGTGATTCAGCACCTCTGCTCGAGGGAGAAGACGGCAGCGGGGACGAGTCCCTGCCCGCCAGCCCAGGCCCCGCCGCCGCCGCCGCCCCCTTTCACCCGGTCACCCGCAGAACGATGACCCTAACGAGCCTCCAAGCCGTGGCACCGCCAGGCTGTGACGCAGCCAGCAGCGACACCGCCTACAGCCCATCTCAGATGTACCCAACGGCCCCACGAAGCCGATCGTCAGGGCAGCGAACCTCCGGTGCTAGCAGGCCCGGAGTAGCCATACCTCAGTTCCCGGTCACCTCAACCGCACAATTACCCTTCCGGGCCGGCGACACGCAAACGCGCACACCTCTCTGGACCTCCGCCCGCTCCTTACTGCCTCTGCGCGCGCAGTTTCCCCTACTCACTGAGTGACGCAACATCCGGAGAATCGCCAAACACTAGGGTCACCCAATCATGAGCAGATCTCTGACGGGAAAAGCTGGTACGGTAGGCGGGTGGGGTTCCGGGCCAGAGGGAAACATCATAGTCGGAGTCCATTTTGGGTGTGGGCAGCGAAGGCATTTCAGCCATGTTTGCTATGGGTAGCGGAGCTAGTCTTCTTTTTTATCTCAACAGTTTCACTAGCGGCAGTTAACAAAAACGTAAAAATTGAAAAAGAATATTAAATGTGTGAGAACTAAAAATTTTTCCGTTGCCCCTTTACTTTCCTCATGTTTTTTTTTTCTCCTTCTCAAGAATGTTTTTGCGAGATGGATAGTGTGCCAAACGTGGTAGTTTCAGAGTGGAGCCAGTCCGTTTCTTGGGTCTGACGCCTAAGGCTGGCTCATGAAATCTAGGAAAGGGTCTAAATCACACAAGGTCACCGGCCGGATTTTAGCAGGGTTTCCTCCCCGTTGCTCTGATCTTCCACGAAGCATTTTCAGGCTTTGGTGTGTACTTGTATTACAAGCATGATACAAGTCTCTGCTTCTTACTTTGTCCTGAGGACTGTGAAGATGTTTTCATTACACATAATTTATAAAGTGAAAAGCCATGTCTCGGCTGTTTTGTTTTTCTTTCACTATCTTTTATCCATTACACAAATATTTGCTGAGTCTCACTTTGTACCAAACACTGAACTAGGGATGTATACAAATGAATAAAACACAACCAATACTGTTGTTTGGACAAAACAAAGTCCTCGCTCTTACTGTGTTGACTTTCTGGTGGAGACAAAAAATAGACAAAACGTTTGGTGGTGATAAGTACCATGGAGAAAAATAAAGCCGCATAAAGCCTTAGAGGGATGCTATTTTAGATAAGATGATTAACAACATGTAAAATTCATGAGCCTTATCTCCTCAGTTATTGTTAATTGTGATTTATGATAATCCTCTAACCATGTAAATCTTGACAAACATAAAGGTTTACATTTTATGTGGGTAATAAAACAGTTTGGCAGCTCACAATTTTTATTTCTTTACTTTGAAAATGGCAGGAAAACACTGTAGAGAAGCTGTCACTTAAGATAGTGAACAGGTCAAGCAAGATCAATTTAATCTTTAGATCTTCATCCAATTTGATTAGCTAGCAAATGGATTCTTTGTTTAGCTACCTTAGTTTTTTTTTTTTTTCCTTCTCCCTACAGCTTCTGTTATCAGCAAAGAGAAGGGATTCACAACACAGTACCTGAATAAACAATATGCCTTTTAAAGTGATTTGTAGGATTCTTTATTTTATTTTATTTTATTTTATTTTATTTTATTTTATTTTATTTATTTGAGAGAGAGAAAGAAAAGAGAGCCAGCACAAGCAGGGGTAGGGGCAGAGGGAGAGGGAGAAGCAGGATCCCTGCTGAACAGGGACCCTGACCTGCTCCTTTCCAGCATGCGGGATCATGACCTGAGCAGAAGGCAGATGCTTAACCAACTGAGCCACCCAGGCGATTTATAAGATTCTTGTTAATTAAAGCTTATTCTCCTTATAAAGAAAAATACATTTATGATTGCATTATTTTCTTTTCTCAAGTATGGGGTTTGTATTGTTTCCACAGATGTCAGATATTTTGAAAAAGGAGTGTTACCTGGTCACATCATTGGGAAAATATACTCAGTGTGGGGTGGGGAGAGATTTCATTGACTGGGAACTAATTAGGAATTTATTGCAATTGTTGAAGCAAAAGGTGTTGAGGGCTGGAATTAAGAGCATAGAGGGACAGAGAGGGGGTTTATGACAGAGATATATGACTAAGGAGGAATTTACAGGATTTAATGACTGATTGAATATAGCTGATAAGGATGAAGGAGGCACCCAGGGTAATCCATGTATTCTGAATTGAGTGAAATTGGGTGGATAATTATACCATTAATTTAGAGATAGGATAGAGAAAGAGATACAGATGTGGGGTAAGTAGGTAAGTAAAAGTTGGTATTGAGACAGGGAATTTGAAGGACTCCATGAAAATCTATGTTTTTGCTTCTTTTCCTGCTTCTATTCTTGCGAAGACCTGCACTCCCACCCCACTTTACATATGCCTCGTAATATCCTCCTTGTAAGGGACAAGGAGTTAATGATTTCTTTAGAATAGATAACATCTAAGGAAGGACAAGGTGACAATAGCTGGACAGAGCAATTATATGGATATTCCAGACCACAGTGTTAGACATCTAGAAGCCAAGGCCCCCTGGCTCCAAGAAATAACACCTGGGCCCCCATTTTGTTCTAACCAGTTCCTGGATGCCTGAGGGGACATGTATACCAGACCACCCTCCTCAGTTAAAACCTCCAGACCCTGAACAAAGAAAGACCAGACTCATGGTCCTTTCCTTCCTGAGTCTCCCAGACACTCCCTCTCTATCTGCTTGCTCTGTATCTTCCATAAGCTCTACTCTCACTTCCTGCTGGCTCCCAATTAATTTCCATCCTACAGGAAGCCAAGGACCCTCTTGGCTGGTCCTGCAGGACCCCCTCTAGATCCCTGGACCCTGCCTGCGAGCATCATTATGAAGTGTTAAACTCTAAGTTCTCAGCTTCTAAGGCCTTGGAACATAGGACAGAAACCAGAAAAAGACGTGAGTCATGAATCCTAATGCTGTATATCCACCACTATTTTTACTGAAGCCTGCTGACTGGTTCCTTATCCTCCACCTGCTGACTAAATGAAAACTGCTGGGTTGTAGAGGAGAAAAATCAGATTCAAGGACTGAAGAAAAAAGAATTTCTTTCTTTTTGGTTAAAAAGATTCAAGAGGACTGTGGAGATGTTTTCCCCCTGCCCCACTAAACTTTTCGATCAGGAGACGTGGGGTAGGTGAAAGAGAGTTGGAAGGGGAGTCTGTGACGGTTTTACCACTGCCCTCCCCAATGTGCTCTCTGTGTCTCCGTACAAAGGAAAGGTGCTTCTCCCTGAAAGGTTGGTAATGCTTGTGAACATGGGGGGCCAACTGGTAGCTGCTTTTCATATGGTGTTTGTTAAGTGGCAGAAAAAAAGCAGGTGGGAAGGAGTCAAAATCTTCCCTCCTTGCTTTTTCTTCGATTTAAAATTTGCCAGGTCAGATTCCTAGAATTCTTGAGACCTGGATAAACCCAAGAATGTAGCTGTGAGTATGGGCTAGCTTGTTTGCACCCTTTAAGACACTGTTCATTAGTGAGGCAGTCCCTTTCCAGAAATACGCTCAGATGGGCACCAGCAGATCATGGTGGGTGCTACACAACAGAGCCAGCATCTCCCTGTCTGAGTCAGAGATCCAACTGTGCCAACCTCAACCAAAGAGAAATGAAGCCATAGCTAAGAAGGAACTGCTCCCTCTGGGCTCTGCTGGAAGGATTACCTGGAAGCAGGTACATTGACCAGAAAATAGAGTGGAGGAATAGAAAGCAGTCCACACCTGTTTCTTCTTCTTGTTTAATGTAAAGTTTCTCAGCCATAAGGGGCCCAGGAAAGGAGAAAAGTCTTTGAACTGGAAGGTGACTGGTAGTGAGATGTCCTAAATCTGACTAATAAATTATCAGACTGTCCTGAGCCTACCAGAATGGAATAGACTAAGCTATGTGCTTTAGGCTGACTGGTGGCTCAAAAGCAACACTGATTCCAGATTAAGGAAGAATGTAGTTCATTTTCATACTCATTTTACTGGCAGTTTTTCAGTGTATACCCCTCACTGAGATGCAACCAAATACTGCATATGGATCAAAAGAGCAAGTTCATTAATGGGATAGTATCTGTGAAGGGGCAGAACATTGGGGGAATCTTGAGAATAATCTCACACTTTCTGCTCAGGTTTCAAAGAGGACACTAAAACTCATAAATGATGTTAGCTTAAGTAAACGCAGCAAGGTAATGGTAGATCTGGGTCTAGAAAAAGCATTCTCAACGGGGGTTAAAAACTGGTTCTTGGGAAAAATACATTATATGTTTATAAAAAAACAAAAAAAAAGAAAAAAAAAGAAAAAAGAAAAACTAATAAAACTGTTTTCTAGTAAAAAAAAAAAAAACAAAAAAAAAACAACCCAACGGGTTCTTGGGGCATCTGGGTGGCTCAGTGGGTTGAGCCTCTGCCTCCAGCTCAGGTCATGGTCTTGGGGTCCTGGGATCGAGCCCCACATCGGGCTCCCTGCTTGGCAGGGAGACGGCTTACCCCCCCACCCCGCCTGCCTCTCTGCCTACCTGTGATATCTCCCTCGCTCTCTCTCGCTCTGTCAAATAAATAAATAAAATCTTAAAAAAAAAAAACTGGTTCTTGAGAAATGAAAAAAATCTTCATATATATATATATATACATATATAACACAAATAAAACATACAATATATAGTTTATAAATATATATATAGTATAATAGATACATAACACACAGTACATAGGTAAGTATATCTATGGCATTAAAATTTCTTGGGGGAGGGAAATTAGGAGAAAAATGTCTAAAAATGCTTCTTAGAGAAGCAATAACGATATAATGGTTGAAAAATACTGGTCTAGAATCTAGGACTTCTGTGACTATGGTGGTCCTCTCTGATGGCAGGCCTGCTCAGCAGAAAAGTTTTTGGTATTTCCCTCTATGATTCTAACAGTGAGATGTTGTTTTAGGTAATTTTATGGTTTCTTGACTCAAAATTCCATCATTCTGTCCTTCGTTTCTAACTGCTTTAGGACATCTCCATCTAACATGTCTCAAGCCAACTTATAGCCAGAATTATGAAGTGGATTAGACATGTTTTATTCCTGGGAAACCTCACAGAATCCAAGGGTAGGAAGTACAGCTCTGTGTGGCAATGACTCAAGTCAAACACTGAAAAGTCACAAAACATGAAAACTGGAGGTTCCCATACCCCACCCCCAGGCTTGATTAATTTGTAGAGTGACTTATAGAATTCAGGAAAACAGCTTACTATATTACTAACTTACTATGAAAAGGATACAACTTAGGAACAGCAAGACGGAAGAGATACTTAAGCAAGGTATGTAAAAAGGGGCATGGAGCTTCCATGCTTTCTCTGGGTGTTACCACCTTTTCAGCACCTCCACCTGTTCACCAGCTGGGAAGCTCCCTAAATTGTTCTTTAAAATTAAATATTTATGGAGATTTCATTACTTAAGCATGGTTGACTAAATCATTGGCCACTGATGATCGATTCAACCTCCAGCTCCTCTACCTCGCTGGAGGACCAGGGTAGGAGGGTTAGGCTGAAAATTTCCACCTTTTAATCACACAGTTGGTTTTCCTGGCAACCAGTCCCCATGAGGTAGTTATTTAAAGACTTTCCAAAAAAACAAAAACAAAAACAAAAAAAACCCAAAACCCCACCTTATTAACATGAACACAGGTGTGGTTGGAAGGGGCTTGTGATGAAAAACAGAAAACACTGCTTTCACTTTTATTATTCTTATCACTTAGGAAATTCTAAGGTTTTTAGGAACTGTGTGCCAGTAATCATGGCCACTTAAATATATAGTTATTGTAAATCACAATTTATAACAATCCTAACAAAAAGGGAGGATATCAAGAAATCTATATGGTGATAAGTCTTAATTTTGCTTGAAGTGGTAAATATTAAATTCGAGTCAATTGTGAAAGTTTGGTATGTATATATTGTAAGTCCCAGAGCAACCACACCAAAACAAAAAAGAAAACAAAACCAAAGCAACAAAAGCAAATTATACAAGGTTATATAGCCAAAGAGTCAAGGAATAAATTAAAATGGAATGCTAAAATATAGTCAAATATTCCAAAAGAATGCAGGGAAGGGAGAAAAAAGGAACAAAAAAAGAGGGGACAAACATATCAATATTAACTTATCAATACAACAAATACAACTATATCAATATTAACTGGGATGTAAATGATCTAGATACCCTAATTAAAGACACAGATTTTCAAATTGGATTTTTTTTTTAAAGATTTTATTTATTTATTTGACAGACAGAAATCACAAGTAGGCAGAGAGGCCGGCAGAGAGAGAGAGAGGGAGAAGCAGGCTTCCCGCTGAGCAGAGAGCCCGATGCGGGGCTTGATCCCAGGACCCCGGGACCATGACCCGAGCCGAAGGCAGAGGCTTTAACCCACTGAGCCACCCAGGCGCCCCTCAAATTGGATTTTAAAGAAAGAAGACCCAAGTACATGCCATCTGGAAGGAACCTGCTTTAAATAAAATAATGTAGATTAAACATAAAATGATGGGAAGACAAATACCTTGCAAACACTAAGAAAAGAAAGGTGAAGCAACTATTTTAATTTTAGACAGAGTAAACTTCAGAATAAAGAAAATTACCAGGGATAAAGAGGGATATTACATACTGACAAAAGGCTAAACTCATCAAAAAGGCATAGCAATCTTGAATGTGTGTGTCCCTCCCACAAAACAGAGATTTCAAAAAAACCATGAAGAAAAAAGGATGTGACTGAAAGATGAAATAGACAAATCCCCAATTATGCTTGGAAACATCGATACTGCTCTTTCAATAAATGCTAGAATACACAGACAGAAAATCAGATAAGTTATGGGAGACCTGAACAACACTAAAAACAATTTAATCTAATTGATACTTACAGAAGACTCCACCCAAGAATAACAACATACACATTCTTCTCCAGTACACATGATAGATTCATCAAGATATAGACCATGTTCTGGGCCACTAAACAAACCATAAAGAAGTTAAATGAGTTAAAATCAAATAAAGTGTATTTTATGACCATAATGGAACTCAGTGAGGAACCAATAACAGAAAGTTATATAGAAAATATTCAAATATTTGAAAATTAAACAATATATCTCTAAGTCACCCATGAATCAAAGAATTCTCAAAGGAATATAGAAAATATTTTTTAATTGAATTAAAATAAAAATGGAACATAGAACATTCGTGTGATGCAGCTAAAACAATGCTTCACAGAGATGGACTGATCACCTTAACACATGAAGACAAATTTTGTCTGCCAATCTTTATTGATGGGAATAGAAAAGGAAATATTTCCTACACTAACTGTTATGTACCAGCTGCTAGGGTGTTTGGTGGTTGCTACAGTTAAGATACTATATTTGGTGGAGCTAAGACAGCATAATACTAAGAGAAATAGGTCAGTCAGAGAAAGACAAATACCATATAATTTCACTCACATGTGAAATTTAAGAAACAAAACAAATGAGTAAAGAAAAAAGAGAAATAGAGAGAGAGAGAGAGAGAAATCAGGAAAAAGACTCTTAAATATAGAGGAAAAACTAATGGTTACCAGAGGGGAGATCAGTGGGAGAACTGGTGAGATAGAAGGTGGGGATTGAGGGGTGCACTTGTAATGAGCACCCGTGATGTATGGAATTCTTGAATCACTACATCATACACTTGAAACTAATGTAGCACTGTATGTTAGCTATACTGGGAGTTAAAAAAGATACTCTATTTGGAACTTCAGGCACACTTGACATCACCACCTGATTAAATTTATGATAATTAAGAGTCATTTCCAAGATGTAGAAGACTTTCACACCAGCTATTTTGGCAGGTTAAATGCAGATATGAAGAAATTACCACCCTTGGATCTTACAGATCTTTGGGAATGACATTATTCCTGCATTTCTTTGGGAATGCGAATTGCTTTTTTTTTACTATTTTGGTGAGGAGTATTCCAGGGGCTTCCACTTGACCCTTCCTTCCATAATTTGTGTGAGGAGGAAAGCAATGTGTAGATTCTTCCAGTTATAAGTAATCTCTTCACTGTATGATTCAGTTCTTGGGAAATAACTACAGGGTGTGTCTATAGACCTGTTGGACTTACTATAAGACAGACTTAGGCTAAGATTCTACATAGCACCTGACCTCCATAAGTCCTCATGCTTAACAGTGGATCACAACAATGTTGTGATTCTTCAGGGATTAGTGACATTTCGGAGGCATTATTAGATACTGCAGAATGGCTGGGTATTTTTGCTTCTCTAGTAAATGGTCATAGATCTTTCCAAAAAAGACTTGGAAGGAGAGTCATAGTCCATGCTTATGGCTGTATTTCAAGATGCTTCTTCAGAGGGACTTAGTCTCCCATTCAAACAAAGATTTCTGAGTCTGTTTACTGGTTTTGGTCCAGGAACTAGGCAAGAAGCACTGAATCTCCACTAAGGCAACTTCAATCTGTTGTCCACTTATCAGACCAAGACATTTTCTGTCTATATATTATGAAACAACACTTCATTAGGCTACTTATTTATTTCATTTCCAGGGACTGAATGGTCCATTTTGTTAGTCACATTTGTCCACACGGCACTACTCTGAGTACTACTCTGTCTTTGGGGTTTTTTATAGCAATTATTACCATTGTTACCTAATTGCTAAGGATCAAAATCTGGCCTCTAGCGCACTGGGATCTCATCATTCCCATTGAAATCAGGGAGCACAATTCTGTGTTGACATCACAAAATTGTCATCTCTAACCTGCAGAGGACATCCACCACGGAAATTCTGAGGATGTTGGGTATCCTCTTACCAAAGTACTTTCTGTGAGTAGGACTAAGTGGTGGTTCAGCAGTTGCACATAATGGATATACTCCAATGTTCTTCTTTCCCCTAGTCTTCAGATTCCTTTATAGCAGTGCTTCTCAAAGTGTAGTCCCGGGTCCCAGTGCTGGCAGCAGTGGCATACTCCCTAGGGTTGTTAGAAATGCAAATTCAAGGACACCCTCAATGTACTGGATCAGAATTTTTGGGTATGAGGTCCAGGAAACTATTTAAGCACATCTCCATGGGATATTGATGCATGTAAAAATGTAAGAAAATCACTGTTCTACAGCATGCCACAGAAATTTTGGCTCAAACTCATAGACTATAGGCTGTTGTTGTGTCTAAGCTTCAGTCTTAGTCTACCAACTAGAAAACTATAAAGGCACTTTCATAAACTTACACTAACACATTTAAAGCCCAAATTCTGCGGGCGCCTGGTTGGCTCAGTCAGTGGAGCATACAACTCTTGATCTCAGGGTTGTAAGTTCAAGCCCCATGTTGGGTGTAGAGATTACTTAATAAAACCTTTTTTTAAAAAATCCCAAATTCCAGCAAGTGTATCTATATTCAAAACTCAAAACACATATTTAATTTTCCTTAATATAATACCCTTGGGATCCACGTCCATATATGCTAACTGGACTCCTGATGATACTAGTTGGTGAAATCCAATCACTCCTTGTGGTATATGATATGTCTCTCCAGGAGCAGAAGTTATACTGCTCTGTCAGGACTATGCTGAAATCTAACTTTTATTTTAGGTCCAGAGCCAATGAGGGGCAGCACGAGTGATGAGATTCTGCAAATCTAGTGAGTCAAGTGCTTCAGGAGTAGTTGTTGAATCGTACTATTTTTTAAAAAAATTATTCTTATTAACACATAATGTATTATTTGCCCCAGGAGGATAGGTCTGTGAATCATCAGGCTTACACATTTCACAGCACTCACCATAGCACATACTCTCCCCAATGTCCATAATCCCATCACCCTACCCTACCCCCCACTCCCCAGCAAGCCTCAGTTTGTTTTGTGAGATAAGAGTCTCTTAATGTTTGTCTCCCTCCCGATCCCATCTTGTTTCATTTTTTCCTTCCCTACCCCTCACAATACCCCACCTTGTCTCTCAAATTCCTCATATCAGAGAGATCATATGATAATTGTCTTTCTCTGATTGACTTATTTCACTCAGCATAATACCCGCTAGTTCCATCCACCTCATTGCAAATGGAAAGATTTCATTTCTTTTGATGGCTGCATAGTATTCCATTGTATGTATATACCACATCTTCTTTATCCATTCATCTGTTGATGGACATCTAGGTTTTTTCCATAGTTTGGCTATCGTGGACATTGCTGCTATAAACATTCGGGTGCATGTGCACTTTTGGATCACTACATTTTTATGGTAAATACCCAGTAGTGCAATTGCTGGGTTGTAGTGTAGCTCTATTTTCAACTTTTTGAGGAAACTCCATGCTGTGTTCCAGAGTGGCTGCAGTAGCTTGCATTCCCACCAACAGTGTAGGAGGGTTCCCCTTCCTCCACATGCTTGCCAACATCTGTCATTTCCTGACTTGTTAATTTTAGCCATTCTGACTGGTGTGAGGTGGTATCTCATTGTGGTTTTGATTTGTATATCCCTGATGGCGAGTGATGTTGAGCACTTTTTCATGTGTCTGTTGGCCATCTTGATGTCTTCTTTGCAGAAATGTCTGTTCATGTCCTCTGCCCATTTCTTGATTGGGTTATTTGTTCTTTGGCTGTTGAGTTTGCTAAGTTCTTTATAGATTTTTGGACACTAGCCCATTATCTGATATGTCATTTGTAAATATCTTCTCCCATTCTGTCAGTTGTCTTTCAGTTTTGTTGACTGTTTCCTTTGCTGTGCAAAAGCTTTTGATCTTGATGAAGTCCTAATAGTTCATTTTTGCCTTTGCTTCCCTTGCCTTTGGCGATGTTTTTAGGAAGAAGTTGCTATGGCTGAGGTCAAAGAGGTTGCTGCCTGTGTTCTCAAAGATTTTGATGGATTTCTGTCTCACATTGAGATCTTTCATCTATTTTGAGTCTATTTTTGTGTGTGGGGTAAGGAAATGGTCCAGTTTCATTTTCTGCATGTGACTGTCCAATTTTCCCAACACCATTTGTTGAAGAGACTGTCTTTTTTCCATTGGACATTCTTTCCTGCTTTGTCGAAGATTAGTTGAGCATAGAGTTGAGGGCATATTTCTGGGCTCTCTATTCTGTTCCATGGATCTATGTGTCTGTTTTTGTGCCAGTACCATACTGTTTTGATGAGTATAGCTTTGTAATAGAGCTTGAAGTCTGGAATTGTGATGCCACGAACTTTGGCTTTCTTTTTCAACATTCCTTTGGCTATTCAGGTCTTTTCTGGTTCCATATAAATTTTAGGATCATTTTTTCCATTTCTTTAAAAAAATGGATGGTATTTTGATAGGGATTACATTAAATGTGTAGATTGCTTTAGGTACCATAGACATTTTCACAGTATTTGTTCTTCCAACCCATGAGCATGGAACATTGTTCTCATTTCTTTGTGTCTTCCTCAATTTCTTTCATGAGTACTTTATAGCTTTCAGAGTACAGATTCTTTGTCTCTTTGGTTAGGTTTATTCCTAGGCATCTTATGTTTTGGGTGTAATTGTAAGTGGGATCAACTCCTTAATTTTTCTTTCTTCTGTCTTGCTGTTGGTGTATAGAAATGCAACTGATTTCTGTACATTGATTTTGTATACCGACACTTTACTGAATTCCTCTATGAGTTCTAGCAGTTTTGGAGTGGAGTCTTACGGGTTTTCCACATAAAGTATCATATCATCTGCAAAGAGTGAGAGTTTGACTTCTTTGCCTATTCTGATGCCTTTTATTTTTTTCTGTTGTCTGATTCCTGAGGCTAGGACTTCTAGTACTAGGTTGAGTAGCAATGGTGATAGTGGACATTCCTGCTGTGTTCTTGACGTTAGGGGAAAAGCTCTCCATTTTTCCCCATTGAGAGTGATATTCACCCTGGGTTTTTCATAGATGGCTTTGATGATATTGAGGTATGTACCCTCTATCCCTACACTGTGAAGACTTTTTTTTTATTTATTAATTTTATTTTTTATAAACATATAATATATTTTTATCCTCAGGGGTACAGGTCTGTGAATCACCAGGTTTACACACTTCACAGCACTCACCATAGCACATACCCTCCCCAGTGTCCATAATCCCACCCCCCTCCCAACCCCCCCCCCCCCCATCAACCCTCAGTTTGTTTTGTGAGATTAAGAGTCACTTATGGTTTGTCTCCCTCCCAATTCCATCTTGTTTCATTTACTCTTCTCCTACCCCCTTAACCCCCCATGTTGCATCTCCTATCCCTCATATCAGGGAGATCATATGATAGTTGTCTTTCTCCGATTGACTTATTTCGCTAAGCATGATACCCTCTAGTTCCATCCACGTCGTCGCAAATGGCAAGATTTCATTTCTTTTGATGGCTGCATAGTATTTCATTGTGTATATATACCACATCTTCTTTATCCATTCGTCTGTTGATGGACATCTAGGTTCTTTCCATAGTTTGGCTATTGTAGACATTGCTGCTATAAACATTTGGGTGCACGTGCCCCTTCGGATCACTACATTTGTATCTTTAGGGTAAATACCCAGCAGTGCAATTGCTGGGTCATAGGGTAGTTCTATTTTCAACATTTTGAGGAACCTCCAGGCTGTTTTCCAGAGTGGTTGCACCAGCTTGCATTCCCACCAACAGTGTAGGAGGGTTCCCCTTTCTCCGCATCCTCGCCAGCATCTGTCATTTCCTGACTTGTTAATTTTAGCCATTCTGACTGGTGTGAGGTGATATCTCATGGTGGTTTTGATTTGTATTTCCTTGATGCCGAGTGATATGGAGCACTTTTTCATGTGTCTGTTGGCCATCTGGATGTCTTCTTTGCAGAAATGTCTGTTCATGTCCTCTGCCCATTTCTTGATTGGATTATTTGTTCTTTGGGTGTTGAGTTTGCTAAGTTCTTTATAGATTTTGGACACTAGCCCTTTATCTGATATGTCATTTGCAAATATCTTCTCCCATTCTGCCAGTTATCTTTTGGTTTTGTTCACTGTTTCCTTTGCTGTGCAAAAGCTTTTGATCTTGATAAAATCCCAAAAGTTCATTTTTGCCCTTGCTTCCCTTGCCTTTGGCGATGTTCCTAGGAAGATGTTGCTGCGGCTGAGGTCGAAGAGGTTGCTGCCTGTGTTCTCCTCGAGGATTTTGATGGATTCCTTTCTCATATTGAGATCCTTCATCCATTTTGAGTCTATTTTCGTGTGTGGTGTAAGGAAATGATCCAATTTCATTTTTCTGCATGTGGCTGTCCAATTTTCCCAACACCATTTATTGAAGAGGTTGTCTTTTTTCCATTGGACATTCTTTCCTGCTTTGTCGAAGATGAGTTGACCATAGAGTCGAGGGTCCATTTCTGGGCTCTCTATTCTGTTCCATTGATCTATGTGTCTGTTTTTGTGCCAGTACCATGCTGTCTTGATGATGACAGCTTTGTAATAGAGCTTGAAGTCCGGAATTGTGATGCCACCAACTTTGGCTTTCTTTTTCAATATTCCTTTGGCTATTCGAGGTCTTTTCTGGTTCCATATAAATTTTAGGATTATTTGTTCCATTTCTTTGAAAAAAATAGATGGTACTTTGATAGGAATTGCTTTAAATGTGTAGATTGCTTTAGGTAGCATAGACATTTTCACAATATTTATTCTTCCAATCCAGGAGCATGGAACATTTTTCCATTTCTTTGTGTCTTCCTCAATTTCTTTCATGAGTACTTTATAGTTTTCTGTGTATAGATTCTTAGTCTCTTTGGTTAGGTTTATTCCTAGGTATCTTATAGTTTGGGGTGCAATTGTAAATGGGATGGACTCCTTAATTTCTCTTTCTTCTGTCTTGTTGTTGGTGTAGAGAAATGCAACTGATTTCTGTGCATTGATTTTATATCCTGACACTTTACTGAATTCCTGTACAAGTTCTAGCAGTTTTGGAGTGGAGTCTTTTGGGTTTTCCACATATAGTATCATATCATCTGCGAAGAGTGATAGTTTGACTTCTTCTTTGCCGATTTGGATGCCTTTAATTTCCTTTTGTTGTCTGATTGCTGAGGCTAGGACTTCTAGTACTATGTTGAATAGCAGTGGTGATAACGGACATCCCTGCCGTGTTCCTGACCTTAGCGGAAAAGCTTTCAGTTTTTCTCCATTGAGAATGATATTTGCGGTGGGTTTTCATAGATGGCTTTGATAATATTGAGGTATGTGCCGTCTATCCCTACACTTTGAAGAGTTTTGATCAGGAAGGGATGCTGTACTTTGTCAAATGCTTTTTCAGCATCTATTGAGAGTATCATATGGTTTTTGTTCTTTCTTTTATTAATGTATTGTATCACATTGATTGATTTGCAGATGTTGAAATAACCTTGCAGTGCAGGAATAAATCCCACTTGGTCGTGGTAAATAATCCTTTTAATGTACTGTTGGATCCTATTGGCTAGTATTTTCGTGAGAATTTTTTTAAAAAGATTTTATTTATTTATTTGACAGAGAGAGAGAGAGAGAGAGAGATCACAAGTAGGCAGAGAGGCAGGCAGAGAGAGGGGGGAGGCAGTCTCCCTGGTGAGCAGAGAGCCCAATGTGGGGCTCAATCCCAGGACCCTGAGATCATGACCTGAGCTGAAGGCAGAGGCTTTAACCCACTGAGCCACCCAGCACCCCAGCTTTCTTGTTTCTTGAGAAAGTCTTGTATCACTATATACTTTCCTCTCAAGACTGCCTTTGCTGCATCCCAAAGATTTTGAACAGTTGTATTTTCATTTTCATTTGTTTCCATGATTTTTTTCAATTCTTCTTTAATTTCCTGGTTGACCCATTCATTCTTTAGTAGGATGTTCTTTAGTTCTTTCCAAATTTCCTCTTGTGATTGAGTTCTAGCTTCAGAGCATTGTGGTCTGAAAATATGGAGGGAATGATCCCAGTCTTTTGGTACTAGTTGAGTCCTGATTTGTGACTCAGGTTGTGATCTATTCTGGAGAATGTTCAATGTGCCCTAGAGAAGAATGTGTATTCTGTTGTTTTAGGATAGAATGTTCTGAATATATTTGTGGTGTCCATCTGATCCAGTATGTCATTTGAAGCCTTTATTTCCTTGTTGATATTTTGCTTAGATGATCTGTCCATTTCAGTGAGGGGGTTGTTAAAGTCCCCAAGTATTGTTGTATTATTGTCAATTTATTTATTTGATTTTGTTATTAATGGCTTATATAATTGGCTGCTCCCATGTTAGGTGCATAGATATTTAAAATTGTTAGATCTTCTTGTTGGACAGGCCCTTTAAATACGATATACTGTCCTCCCTCATCTTTAATTATAGTTTTTGGCTTGAAATCTAATTTATCTGATATAAGGATTGCCACCCCAGCTTTCTTTTGATGTCCATTAGCATGGTAAATTATTTTCCACCCTCTCAATTTAAGTCTGGAGGTGTCTTTGAGTCTAAAATGAGTTTCTTGTAGACAGCATACTGATGGATCTTGTTTTTTTTAATCCATTATGATACCCTGTATCTGTTGACTGGGGCATTTAGCTCATTTACATTCAGGGTAATTATTGAAACATATGAATTTAGTGCCATTGTATTACCTTTAAGGTGACTGTTACTGTATATTGCCTCTGTTCCTTTCTGCTCTATTACCCTTAGGTTCTCTCTTTGCTTAGAGGACCCCTTTCAATATTTCCTGTAGGGCTGGTTTGGTGTTTGCAAATTCTTTTAATTTTTGTTTGTCCTGGAAGCTTTTTATCTCTCCTATTTTCAGTGACAGCCTAGCTGGATACAGTATTCTTAGTTACATATTTTTCTTGTTTAGTGCTCTGAATATATCATGCAAGTCTTTTCTGGCCTGCCAGGTCTCTGTAGATAAGTCTGTTGCCAATCTAATATTTCTACCATTGTATGTTACAGACCTCTTGCCCCGAGTTGCTTTCAGGATTTTCTCTTTGTCACTAAGACTTGTAAGTTTTACTATTAGATGACAGGGTGTGGACCTATTTTTATTGACTTTGAGGGATGTTCTCTGTGCCTCCTGGATTTTGATGCTTGTTCCCTTTGCCATATTGGGGAACTTTTCTACTATAATTCTACTATAATTTGCTCCAATATATTCCTGCCCCCCCCATCTCCTCTTCTTCTGGGATCCCAATTATTCTAATATTGTTTTGTTTTATGGTATCACTTGTCTCTTGAATTCTCCCCTCATGGTCCAGTAGTTTTTTTGTCTCTCTTGCTCAGCTTGTTTATTCTCCATCATTTAGTCTTCTATATCACTAATTCTCTCTTCTGCCTCATTTATCCTAGCAGTAAGAGCCTCCATTTTTTTTTAAAGATTTTATTTATTTATTTGACAGAGAGAAATCACAAGTAAGCAGAGAGGCAGGCAGAGAGAGAGGAGGAAGCAGGCTCCCTGCTGAGCAGTAAGCCCGATGTGGGGCTCAAACCCAGGACCTGGGATCATGACCTGAGCCGAAGGCAGCGGCTTAACCCACTGAGCCACCCAGGCGCCCTGAGCCTCCATTTTTTATCACACCTCATTAATAGCTTTTTTGATTTCAACTTGGTTAGATTTTAGTTCTTTTATTTCTCCAGAAAGGGATTTAATTTCTCCAGGAAGGGATTCTCTAATATCTTTCATGCCTTTTTCAAGCCCAGCTAGCACCTTGATAATCATCATTCTGAACTCTAGTTCTGACATATTACCAGTTCCATGTTGATTAGGTCCCTAGCCATCAGTGCTGCCCCTTGTTCTTTTTTTTTTTTTTTTTGTGGTGAGTTTTTCAGCCTTTTCATTTTATCCAGATAAGAATATATGAATGAGAGAATAAAATACTAAAAGGGCAGCAAAGACCCCAGAAAAATGTACACTAAAAGGGCGGCAAAGACCCCAGAAAAATATACACTAACCATATCAGAAGAGACCCAAAACCGGGGGGACAAGAAAGGTTGGGAGGGGGGAAATAAATAAATATATATATATATATATATATATATATATAGGCAGGTATATATACACACACACACATATATATTTATTATATATATATATAATATATTATGTATATATATATATATATATATATACACACACAAAAAAAAATAAGGGTAAACAGGATGAAGGGTTGGAATATGACTGTAAAGGTGAAAATTTAAAAAGATTCTAAAAAAGGAATAAGTTGTTTGGAGAAAGAAAGAAAGAAGAATGTAATCAGGCTGGAGACTAGAACAAAGCCATGTGCTGGATTTAGGGTATATTTTGATCTTTTAGAAGAAATTATATCCCAAAGTTAAAAAAAAACCTTATATGTATACAAAGAATAAGGTTAAATACAATGAAGGGATAAAATATGACTATGACAATGAAAATTTAAAAAGATTTAAAAAAAGTATTTATAAGATAAGATAGTTTAAAGACATTAAAATAAAAAGAGGAAAAGTTAAAGAAAATAGAATAAGAAGAAAATAAAATTTAAAAAAATTTACCTTTGAAAGACTAAAGGATCATAGGGGAAAAAGCCATGAATTCTACGTGTTGCTTTCCCCTAGCTCTGCTGATCTTTCTAGCAGTTTTCATTGATCAGTGAACTTAGTTTTGGCTGGATGTTCTTGCTGATCTTCTGTGGGAGGGGCCAGTTGCAGAGATTCCCAAATGTCCTTGCCCGAGGTGGAATTACATGGCCTTTGCCAGGGGTCAGGCTAAGTAATCTGCTCAGTTTTGCTCTCTGGAGCTTTCTGTAGAGCTTTGGAGGATGGGAATGAAAATGGCGGCCTCCAAATCCCTGGCCCAGAGAAGCCAAGAGCCTGGGGCCCCACTCCTCCATGTGCCCTCAGAGAAAAGCAATCAACCTCTCCTGTGACTGAGCATTTCTATCTCTGGTGCACAGCCTCATTTGGAGTCTCCAAACCCAGCCCATTCCTGTGGCATGGTCCCATGCCACTCCTCCTGGAGGAGTTAGGAGGGGCGTCTCTCTGGATCTGCCATTTGTGGGGCCCCTACCTGTACAGCAGTGGCCCAACTGTGCCTTGGATCATGGTTGAAGGTAATCCCAAGCTGAGCTCACTACTTGGCTCTGTCTCTGCAGCCAGCTTCCCTGCTCCAATACCTGAGAGCTCTGCCACACTCAGGCATGCCTAGTCTTTCTGTGGCCCTACAGGTCCTGAGACCACTCTGTCCCCATGAGGGCTCCACTCCCTGCTTAGCCTCTGGAGCAATGTCCCTCAGTGCAACAGACTTCTAAAAGTTCTGATTTTGTGTTCCATTGCTCCACTGCTTGCCAGGAGCTGGCCCCTCCCCACGTCTATCTTCCTGTCACTTCAGATTCACTTCTTCCATGTCCTACCTTCCAGAAAGTAGTTGATTTTCTGTTTCTAGAATTGCTGCTTTTCTTCTCTTCTGTCTCCTGTTGAGTTTGTAGGTGTTTGGAATGGTTTGATAACTATCTAGCTAAACTCCTGGGACCTAATATTTTCCAGTCTCCTACTCCTCTGTCATCTTGCCCCCCCCCGCCTTTTTTTTCAAATGGTTTGCAAAGTCTACTTTCCTTAGATGAGGGCCAGGTGTGTGTGTGTGTGTGTGTGGCTACTGCTGCCAGTAAAATAGATTAAGGGGTATGCCAGTAAAAAAAATTAAAGGGTAATTAGGGGTTCAAAATTCTCAGGCTTGTTAGTATCTGCCCCAATGTTGCCACACCATTCTCTCTACACCAATGTCTTTACCTTAGTGTGAGGGACTTGGAAGATTTTCCCAGGTAACTCACGCTGCAATTTCATAATCCTTCCAATCAGGCCCTGAATTTGATCCTCAACTGAATTTGTTCTGTGGTTATAGGAGAGAAGAGATTCCTTTCATAGTTGTATTTTGGTTTTACACCCATACTTGAGTTTGGATTTCAAAGTTTCAGTGTCCTCTTCTCTGTGTAAGATAGTCAGAAATAGCCAGCTGGCCCCACAGTCTTTATCATGACCTCACTTACCTTAACAAACAAGTGTCACATTTTTTTCTTAGCAACTAAATGCCATACCTATCTCTCAACTCCTGTCCCTGGACTCATACCTGATCCCTTGCTACTATGAGTAATGATTTCAGTGACTGTGAGGCCATCTTATGTTTGGAAAAGAGGTTATGTGTGCTTTCATCAGATTTCAGAATTATTTTTTGTCATGTAGGTGATGTGTTAGTCTGTTTGGTGAGCTATTTCAGAATTATGTTTTGAGAGTGTCTCCTGGGTACTACTTACTGTATTAGCATCCAGTAGGAAACAGATGGCACATTAAGGAGACAATGGAAGAGAGTCTAATTAAGTCACTTTCCGCAAATGCATATACTGGGATAACACATGGGGATAGTAAAGCACCCTGGAATTAGCAGTAGTGGGAAGCTGTTATCACCCTGAGCCTGGAAGGGTAAGAGAGAGGAGATGGTCATAGTGGACCATGGCAAGAATTGCAGGTATAATAATACATTGTAGGTTAATAAAAAAATAAAATAAAGTGGACCATTTGGGGAAAAAAAAGAATTGCAGGTATAGGTGAAGGATCATCAAACAGGAGTTGTGACTACCATTAAACTCATGGCATGGCAGGGTGGGAGCCAGGGGATAAACACTCTAATTTCCCACCCTCTGATCAGTGGTTGGTGCCTCCCAATAATGGAAACTGACTCTAAGCTAGAAGGACCTGGGACAATACAGTCCCTGGAGGTTAGTTTTTCAGGGCCCACGGTGGTGTTGAGAAATGTGAAGAATGGGTCTTGACTTTCTCATTCATTATAGGCCAACTTTTGTCTCCCCAGAATCATAGGTTGAAGCTCTAACCCCTGACTGGGACTGTATTTGGAGATAGAGCCTTTTAGGAGGTAAGTTAAATGAGGTTATAAGTGTGTGGCATTAATCTGATAGGACTGATGTCCTCATAAGAAGAGGAGTATAGGGGCACCTGGGTGGCTCAGTGGGTTAAGCCTCTGCCTTCAGCTCAGGTCATGATCTCAGTATCCTGGGATCGAGCCCCACATCGGGCTCTCTTCTCGGCAGGGAGCCTTCTTCCTCCTCTCTCTCTGCCTGCTTCTCTGCCTGATTGTGATCTCTCTCTCTCTCTATCAAATAAATAAATAAAATCTTAAAAAAAAAAAGGAGAGGCATATACACTCTAACTCTCATCTGATAGTGCAGTGGGAAGGCAGCTCTGAGCCAGGAAGAGAGGTCTCACCTGACACCAACCTTGCTGGTCCCATGTCCTGGACTTCTAGCCTCCAGAACTCTGGGAAAGTAAATTGCTATTGTTCACACTACCCAGTCTGTGGTAGTTTATAATGACAGCCCAAACAGACTAACACATCACCTACATGACAAAAATTGTAACATGTGTCTCATGGGGTTCCCATTAGGATTAAGTGAGGTAACATTTGTAAAGTTTCTGAGCTGAGTGGATGCACGATAATTATTATTTTCATTATTGGTGTTAAGAGTTAAATACTGAGAGTCTCACTTTATGTTTTTTAGATACCACTCTGTTTTTTTTTTTTTTTTTTTAGCTTCAATTATCCTTCTTGAGGGGAACCAAATAGGTCTTCATACATTATATATAAAATGTGGTTTACGATACCTTTTTACATTCTATTTATAATTTGCTTTTTAAAATGTCTTAGTCCCCTCCCTCTACCACTGTAGCACATTGGATTAGTGTCTCATTTTAGCAGTTTCTAATGTCTTCTTTACTAGTTGATAACAGATGGTTCTGAGCTCATTACTCTATAAATATAGATTATAGGTATATATTTTTTCTGAGTGAATTACTTTGTATTAGTCTCTGATGAAGCTCACCTGCCACGTTTCAAAATGTTCTTGTCAAACAGCAGAGCCAAAACTATTTTCATTTTTATCTTCTGTGTTTTACATTTTGCCTTGCTTGTCTTTTTAGTACATAAATGCTTATGGGCAGAAAGCACTCATTTTATATGTCAGTTTCAAGCATCAAACACACTGATAGTTTTGAAAAAAGTAATGAAAATCCTTTCAGGTAAAAAAAAAATAAAATTTTAGGATTTATTTAGATTTACTGAAACAGTGGTGTGCTTGTAATAAAACACTGCCATCCAAATATTTCAGTGCTGGGTTCCATGATCAGAAACCCCCAAGTGTGGTGTCCACACAGGTCTTTTAAAAAAGGATAATGGTGGAAAAATGGTTTGTTAGTTATTACAATTATACTATTTTATCAATAATATAGGAAGTAGGTCACAAGAGTAGTTTAATAATAGCCACAGCTTATTGAATTCACTATGAGCAGACATTACTAGTTGCCGGCTCTTTTGTACTTATCATGTTGTGTTCTCTTATAAGATGGTCTCAGAGGTTTGACCCTGCCCTTTACCTTGTTATCCCACCACTAGCAGCATTAAATCACTTGACTGGATTTAACCAGGGGTCAGGGCTTTTCCAGGTGAATGTGTAGGAGGTAAAAATAGCCAATGAAATGTTTTCAAAGGAGGGATTATAATGATGGGCCATAGGATGTAGGCTGGGTCAGGGTAGATGTGAGAAATATGAGAGAAACTAAGAAACTGGTATGGTTAATGGCTTGGATGTTTTGAATTTGAATACTTGTTAGAGCTGGTGATTTCAATGAAATGGGGTTGTGGTAAAAATGTCTGAATATTCTGAAATTCAGATTTTGGAGGAAGTGTGGTTGGTAACATCAAGGTCATAAATATGAGCATGGATTAGGTGACAGAGGTAAGGCAAAAGATGATTAAAGTGACAGAGAGCTGAGAGGTCGAAGTATTGGATGAATCTTCCAATGGACGCAGATGCCCCAATTATGGTGCTAGGACAAGAGGTAGAAGGGGAAGTGGTGTGGTAGGAACAGTAATCGCTCCCTAAACTGTTCCTGTTCTAATCTCTGGAACTGTGAACACATTACCATACATGGCAAAAGGGACTTTGCATATATGAGTAAGTTAAAGATCTTCAGATGTGGAGTTTATCCTGGATTAGAGGCAGAGGGCCAATTTAATCACAAATGTTCTTACAAGTGTGAGGCAATAGGGTCAGAGTCCGAGAAGGAGATGTGATGATGTAGGCAGGGGTTGCAGTGATGTGGGGGTGATGGGCAAGGATTGTGGGAAGCTTCTAGAAGCTAGGAAAAAGGCATGGAAATAGATTTTCCTCTCCAGAAAGTAGTGCCTCTAGAAGGAACCTAGCCCTGATGAAATTATTTTAGACTCCAGAACTGTAAGATAAGACATTTCTGATGTTTTAAGATAATGAGTTTGTGGTAATTTGTTATTTAGTAATAGGAAGCTAAAACAGCAGGTATTAGAGTCCTCAGTGAATTAGGGAGAGTGATGGTAGTGGCTAGGAGGTAGGATAGTAAATGAGAACTAAGGAGGGTGATGCCTGATGCAGACATTTAAATATTGCTGGGCTTTCAGAAGGAGGAAGAAATTTTATAGGCAATGCAGCATGAATTCCAGGGTCATGATGGAAGGTTTGGGTACGGTAGGAAATAGGATCAGATTTAGGTGCGCCCTTATCATTGTAGTGATATATTGATGGAGAACCTGGGGAGTTTGGGGTTCTGATGGCACCTGGATAAACAAGGAAGAGAAGTGACAGTCTTTAGGGTCTCTTACCTCCAGATACTTTCAATTATTCATTCAACACCTATGAAGTGGCTCTAACATGGTCATGTGTGGTTGGATGGACTATGGGCAAGTGAGTATACCCTCCTGGGGAATCCTGGGGAATCCTGGGGATTGTCCTCTCAAATGCCAGGGATTTGAATTGCTCCAAAAGCTTTCTTTCTTTGTTCTGAGGTAAAGTAGTATGATAGGTTTGGAAGGTTGAAGGGAGAATGAAAACAAAAAGATGTGGATGGGAGTGTCTTTGAATAAGAAGCTTGGGAATTCCACTTTCTCTGGTGGCTTGATGGGCAGGAGAAAAGACCAGCCATGTAGAATGGAAGAAGAACCAGACAGGCATCAGACTTCTTATCCACAACACTGGATGTTGGGAGCCTGTGGAGAGTGCCTTCAGAACTCTGAAGGAATAGGACTGAGGACCTAGAATTTCATATCAAGGAAGAAAACAAATCAAGTGTGAGTCAAGGCAGGAGTTTGCTGTGGGAGGGATTCCTTGCTTTTCTCTGCTTTGAATTGTAGGGGACTGGCTCTGTAGGCTGGATTTCTCAGGATCTTTTATTGGCTTCTGATTGGGTTCAGGCAGTGAGAGTGCAGAAAGAATGCAGAAACCAGGGTAGAATTCCTCCTGCCCCTATGCCTCTAGTGGAATCTGACCTTTGCTGTGTCTTTTCTGTGGCTCTGGTTACTCTTGGGATCTCCTATACCACCTCTTGCTTTGTCCCTCCAGTTTAAGGATGATTGTGAATGTCTACTGTCTGTAATATGTGGGTTGCCTTTTCCCTCGTTTGGTTTCTCAGTTTTTCCCATATGCGACCAATTTTCTTCATTGAATTCCTTCTGTTTAAATGCTTATAATGGTTTCACTTTTCCTGTTGGGAATCTGAGTAATATGTAATAAGACATTTTTGGAGTTCATGGAGTCAGAAAGCTTATGAACAGCATAATCCTGATATAGACAGGTATAGACCCAGAAGGGGTTCCTGCAGGACAAGCCAAGAGTGTTCTTGACTTTGCATAGGATAGAAATCAAATATGAATAAGAAGGAAGTAAGAACAAAGTTTACTGATGGTACAGGGAGAGTGCAGATACAGACAGAACATCCAGGAAAGTAAAAAAGAGAAAGTCTTATCTTTGCTTGGGGCCTTAGGTTTTTTTTTTTTTTTTTTTTTAGATTTTATTTATTTGTCAGAGAGAGAGGAGAGCGAGCGAGCACAGGCAGACAGAATGGCAGGCAGAGGCAGAGGGAGAAGCAGGCTCCCCGCCAAGCAAGGAGCCCGATGTGGGACTCGATCCCAGGACGCTGGGATCATGACCCGAGCCAAAGGCAGCTGCTTAACCAACTGAGCCACCCAGGTGTCCCGGGGCCTTAGGTTTTTGATAAGGATTGTGGTCTGATGTATGTGTCTTCTCAGGCATTTAGGAACTGGTCAGAACAAGGACAAGGGTCCAGGTGTCTTCTGTGACCAATCTTCCTTCCTGCCTTCCTTCCTTCCTTTCATTTTTCAGATTTTATTTGTTTATTTGAGAGAGAGAGACAGACAGACAGACAGACAGAGATAACAAGAGACCATGAGCAGGGAGGAGAGGGAGAAGCAGGCTCCCTGCTAAGCAGAGAGCCTGACACTGGCCTCAATCCCAGGACACTGAGATCATGACCTGAGCCGAAGGCAGATGGTTAACCAACTGAACCACCCAGGCATCCCTAACTAATTTATTTCTTAAAGTAAGGGGGTCTTGGCATCAAGATGTCTAGCACTGGTGGTCTGGAATACACACAAGATGCCTTCCCCTGGTCACCATTGCCTGGTCATTTCCTAGATATTATCTATTGTGCTGGATAAGAGCTATGCCACAGGCCTGGAGACAAACATTTCAGCTTGAAACAGAAGTATGGAAGGCTCCAAAAAAGGCAGTTTAAAACTCATTCACCCAAACAAAATCACAATAAGATCACAAGCTGTTGTGTTCCAAATTTGAAGAAAAATATGATATGCAATGATTTTAAACACAATTAACAGAATATAAGAGAACCTATTTCACCTTGATGCAAGGATCATTCTCCTCTCCATGGCCCAAGCGTTGTGACATTAGGTTTGTAAAAAAAGAAAATGTAAACCTAGCATTATACTTGGCCTTGCAGTAAAAAATTATTTAGAGTCATGTTAATGTAAATGCTGTTTATTGGTTTTTTAGCTCTTGAAGTCAACCTAAATACAAAGAATAAAAGACTTGATTGTGGTTGCAGCAGAGAATATAAATGTTAACAGCCTTGTACTGTAAAAGGAAAAGTGCAGTTGCAGAAGGTCAAGGGAGGCCAGTTGAAGGGATGAATAAGGCATTAATAAGGCATTACTATTCTCATTTTGCAAAGGAAAGAATGAACTATCTCAAGCTGATAGAATAAGCAGAGGACTACTTTATTATTTAAAATGATTAAGGTAACTAATAGTAGATGTAAAAGCAATACTGTAATTTTCAAACATTAAGCGAAAAGGAATAGCATACCAAATTCCATAGATTTTGCCTCCTATGTTAAATCTAGAAAAAGGCTGCTTGAGGGGGTGAGAGCTAGGGAGCAGGGATGGTGAGTTAGGCTGTTTCTTTCCAGCCTAAGCTCTTTTATTTTATTATTTCTTTAAATGAAAAAAAATTTTAAAAAATTTTTATTTATTTATTTATTCATTTGAGAGAGAGAGATTATGAGCAGGGAGGAGCGGCGGTAGGAGAGGAAGCAGCAGACTCCCCAAGGAGCAGGGAAACTGACTTGGGGCTGGATCCCGGGACCTTGGGAACATGACCGAGTCGAAGGCAGATGCTTAACCAGCTGAGCCCCCCAAGTGCCCCTCTTTTATTTTTTAATTTGTTATCATGAGGTTTTACAGCACATTGGAATGAAGCAGAATAAAATGTGAACAGTGTTTGTCTCTGGGAAGTAAAATTATATTCCCCGCCCCCTCTTCTTTTGCTCCATCTTTCGAGTTCTCTGTAATGAGCATTTATTTCCTTTTTCATGAAAGCATTTACTTCCTTAAAACAAAACAAAACAAAACTAAACACAGGAACTTCTCCATTTTTCTTCATGTCGGGGAGAATTGAGTCCAAACTCCTTCAAGCAAGAGTAATAGTAATTAGAACTCCTTATGGTAGTGATGGGGGTGGTGATGAACATGGTTCCAACCTTCTCAGCTATGGGATCTCTATCAAGTTAGGCAGCATCATTGTATTTCAGTTTCTTACCTGTAAAACCAAGATATTAAATATGGTACTGACCTGTTCATGACCGTTCCGAGGATGTCATGAGTTCATCTGTAGGAAGCTTGTGAACTGGTACATGGCACAGTACCATGGCACAGACACTATGAAAGTCTTTGCTATTCAGGCTCCGGGGTAGCCTTCTAAATATGTCTCTCTCTGCTTTCTTTCTTAAACAAATTGTATCTTCTCACTTTTCTCTTCTGTCTCACTTTTCCCTTCTGTCTCACTTTTCCCTTCTGTCCCACTTAAACTTTCTTCAAAGTCCAGCTCACATACACTTCCCGGGCAGGTTTCTCTGATCTTGCAGGTAGAAGTACTTCCTCTAGGTACTCAGTTTGTATCTGAGCCATAAGAGTCTTACCATACTTAATACTTTCTATGCTGTATTCCATTATTTATATACATATGTGTGTGTTATTCCAATTAGGTTGAGGACAACGTGAGTATTTTATTTTCAAGTACTTGGGAGAAAGCAGAGGTCCCCAAAATATTTTTAAATAAGTCAGAAAAGAAAAGGACAAGCAGTGTGGTATATTAATTATAATAAAAAGCTCAGTACTCTTTCCCTCTCAGGAGAATTGTTACCCTTTTCTCACTTGCGTTTTTCTCTTATAATAGGCTGGGATAAGACTTAGAAGCAGCCTTGATAATACACTACGTTTTACATTTCCAATAAATCTTTAGTAGCTCAGTGTGGAGGATCATTAGAGAAGTGCTCTTTGTTTACCGAACAAAGACCACAGTTTTTCACTAAAATGCTGACTCATTCCTTTGTGATGTTTGATCCAGTTCAATTGTTGCAGAAACAGCCTCGGGGCTGTCGGGACAGTTCTTCATTGTTGTTCCTATAGGTGGCGCTAGCTGCGTGTGTTAAAACCACACATTGGGCTCCAAATTAACCTTGCTTAGACATCATTGAATGTCCATTTGCTTTTCATTCTTTCTCTCAGGCATTTTGCTACTTTGTATTTATTTGCTCGTGGAGAATTTCCCTTAGCAATGTTCTGGAGATACTCCTCTTTAAAACCAGGTCCAGTACTCTGGGATCATTGGCAACATCTTCGGATAATTTAGGTTTTAAAGAAAATATTAATAATTAAAAAAAAAAAAACCTTAACATTGTTTATAGATACTGAATCTATCGTGCCGTAGCATTAATTTAAACAATTCAATTACTAATCATACCTGGTTAAATGCAGAATGGTAATTATTAATCTCAATGAAAGTAGTCCTAGCATTTCATATTTTGTAATATTTCATGCCTAACCTCCCTGTATTTTTATTATACCTCTAAGTAGAAATGCTGACATTTCTCCTTTCAATATTCTTTTTGTATTATGAATGTGAGCATTGGATATTATTATGCTTAAGGCAATATTTTATGTTTGAAAAATAATCTACAGCAAGTGTTTAAAGGTGAGCATCTCCTGTTTGGCTCAGGAGTCCAAGGCTTCAAGAAACCCAGCAGTGAGCTTAATGAGATTGAGTAAATCCAAGTCAGTGTTCTCTGCTTTTTTAAAAAATGCATTTCCTGGGTTCTTGACACAGACATACCCACACACCACACCCACACAGGCTCAAACATACACTGTCTCTATGTAAGAAGAGAGAGAAATCACAATGGATTCTTGGGGAGAAGTATAGCTATGACATGGCACTGAGTGTAAGAGAAGGCAGAGATGTCTTTATGAGTGTGTGACTTGTGCGGTCACTTAAGGACCTCCACTTAGAAGTATCCAGTGCTTGGTTTAATGCTCCGCTTTTGCTTTTGTAAAAAATGTTCAAAAGTTATTAAGAATTTCATTTTGCATTGGACCTGGCAAATCATGGATGCTGTCCTCTCTTTAAAAGTCATTGCGGGGCTAGAATACAGAAATTTGTAATAGATGCCATACCCTATGTGACTATCTTGAAGGCTTTGAGATTTCATGAAATGGAGGCTCAGTAAGACATTCCCTGACAATGGTCCCAGCACAGGGTCATTGTCAACGGACCACGGAGGACACTTCTTTGTTAGAGCCTCAGCAGATGCCACACGAAAACTCTGCCGCCAGCGTTCACTCACCCAGATTTCAAAACACACACTCAGCATCCTCATGTTGAGAACTTTTTGGTTAAGGATTTTTGACACGTGTCCAGAAATTCTCATATCACCTCACATTGCATTCATTTCTCCAATGGATATATCAAAGATTTTTTTTTCCCCTGGTAGGTGGAGCACATTTCCTTGCCATTCCTGCTAAGACAAAAACAGATAGAACTAAGTAATTTATATATTTAGCCGAGTGAAATGGCAACAAATCTACAATTCATTAGCAAATAGGGTGGTTTTGAAACTTGGAGCTGAAGCTCATAACTATATTGCTGGCACCCTTTCACAGGAAGAGAGGACTTGATCAGCTGTTCACATGGCTGTGCTCATCAGCAGAAAATAAATGAGTCTGTATTTAATACAATTTCTTCTTGGGTAAAAACCAGAGCATGCCATGGTTTTGGCTCCTGCACTGCATTCTAGATACCTCTCTGGGCATGGGTTATAGGGCTTGGGGGCTTACCTAGTAGAGCTAAGTATATTACATAATCATATTTATTTAAAAAGAGAAACTTCTTTGTTCCAGCCTTTATAATAAATATCTAAACAGGGACATATGGAGACAACACCCATATCACCACGGACTTGGGAGCACAGTTGCTGAGAACACGATCTAATATTTAGCATGTTGGGGTTCCTGAGCCTTGTACTTAAGAGAAACCAGAATAATATTTAGATCCAAATCCTCCTTATGTAGAAGCATTGATGTTCATTATTCATTCATACATTTATCTCTATTTACTGTTTTATTTTTAGTCCTTGCTTTAGAAATGAATAGACATTTCTAGCTTGCAGGTTTACACTGGGCAAAGACTCTAATGTCAAGGCCCTGAGAGTTGGATCTAAAGAGATCCTAACATTCTGCAGTGTGACCTTCCCAGGAAAAAGAAGGAATTTGTTCAAAGCGATCAGTTTGTTAGTATCCAGTTGAAATATGTAACATCCTTTGAGGCTAATTTCAAGGAAAGAAGTCACTATATATTTCAGAACTGTCAAGTTCCCTATAGCAGATGGGAGCCAAACACTTTGCACATTTGCTACAAAATCTGAATTATTAAGATAGTGGGGAATGTAACATTTGCTTCCTATTGCCTGGTTGTGGGTACTCATGAGCCTGTGCCTCTGAGTGGTAGGGGTGGGCTTTTGGTTCAGAAGTCCTAATGACACTGTTTGTGAGGAATCAGACTTCTGAATAAATTTACCCTAAAGCAATTCTTTATCTTACCATTTCTGCTCAAGAAATCATGGTACTCAATTATATATATTTTTTAGCCGTTGAGGTTAGTAAAGGCAACTTGGAACAACCATTTGTTTCACCGAATTTCAGATGTAAGTTAACAAATATCTCTAAAATAAAACTAGGGTTAATATTTTCTTCCTTATTTAGAGTTCCCTTAATGTAAAGCATAATGCTGTTCTTACAGTAAAACAATTCATTTGTAATTTTTACAGTCTCATTTAAAAGATGATTAAAATAATAAAGGAAGGTCGTGTATAAATATTTGGAAGGTAATTGTCAAATAAAATCCGTATTTCTATAGAAATACATGCTAAAAGCTCATTCTTCTGTTCAGCAAAGGCACTTCGTGTGGTACCCAGATCCCTGTTTGATCTCCTTTGTTCCTTCTTTAGTGCTCTGTAACAATATCCTAGATCCAGGAGGAACATTTCATCATTTGGTTTAATCTTTTTCCTGGCAAGGATGCTACCTAGAGCTGGAGCTTCCAATCACTGACCAACTTTACCTGAAAGACCTAAGAAAGTAAATGCTTGACAGAATAAAAAGTAATTAAAACTAAGTGACCATAATCCCAGTGGTCAGAGATAAGGACTGTTAATACAATGGTTATATAAGTCTAGAACCTTTTCTATAAATGTAGATTAGTCACAGTTGGTCTATCCATCTACCTCTTTCATTGATTTATCTTTATGTTCCCCTAATATGTATGTTCCCCTAATCTCATTTTTCTACTTTCAGAACAGTTGCTGTTCTCATGTACTCTGCTGACCTCTCCATCAAATAAGGGATTTGTTGATGGTGGAGGGGAGTCCCCAAATCTTCCCCTCACACCGTCTCCATTATCTCTGGTGTTTTTGCCCATGAATGTAAGCCTGTTTGGGAATTGTCAGCTCCTTGCATCCAGATATACAAATCTATGTCAGGGCTTTGGGAGACAGAAAAGTAGCTCTTACTTCAAAAGGTTAGAATCCTCACACATGGGACTCTCAAGGAAAAGGTTGTTTACTTGATTGTGAGCAAATTCTGGAAGAGTCCATCATGAGCTTTGTGTGTATTTGCTGTGATTCTTTCTGGCCAGGCGGTGTGGCGTCTGGTCCTGCCTGTGAATTGCAGAGTGCTCCATGGTGCTCTCCAGCACCTTATGAAGACAAGCTTTTGACAGGATTCCGGTCTTTTCTGTCCTGCTATGATTGCTTGCCTGCCTCTGTGGCTTTAGTTGCTCTTTTCCTCACTTGAGTAAGAAATTTCCCCTTCTGCAACATCAACTTGCTAGTCTTAAAAAAATTAAAAAAAAGTAAATACAGGTTGGTGGTCACTCTTTATCTCCTCAACCAAGGAGAGATTGGAAACCCAGAATTAATTAATTTCTTTCTTTCTCTCAAGATCTATTTATTTAGGGGGGCCTGGGTAGCTCAGTCAGTTAAATGACTGACTGACTCTTGGTTTCAGCTCAGGTCATCATCTCAGGGTCATGTGATTGAGCCAGAGGTGGGCTCTGTGCTCAACAGGGAGTCTGCTTATACTCTCTCTGTCCCTCTCCCTCCGTCCCTCCTGGTTGCTCTCTCTCTCTCTCTCTCAAATAAATAAAGATTAAATAAGTGGTACACTTTATTATTAATAAAAGTTAGTTCATTTATGAGAGAGAGAGAGAACACATGCACATGGGTGGGGGGATGGGTAGAGGGAGAGAATCTCAAGCAGACTCCCTGCTAAGTGTGGAGCCTGCCTGGGATCAATCACAAGACCCTGCGATTATGACTTGAGCCAAAACCAAGAGTCAGTTGCTTAATGGACTAAGACACCCAGGTGCCCCAAAGGTGTTTTTATTTATTTATATATGTATTTACTTATTCCTTCCTTCCTTCCTTCATTTATTTATACTATTATTATTTTTAAAATAAGCTCCTTGCTCAGTGTGGGATTTGAACTCATGACCCTGAGATCATGACTTGTGCTGAAGTCAAGAATCGGATGCATAACCCATTGAGCCACCCAGGTGCCCTTTGAAACCCAAAATTTCATTTAGTGTCTTCATTTCTTTTATTTCAGAGCACTTCAGTTTCCTCAAGCTCATATGCCTGTATTCTCTGCCCTTTCTACTAAGGTGTCAACTTTGATAGATTTCTAGAAAGGATTTCAGGACCCTAAATTGGATAGGACCCCAAAAGTTAATACACACTTATATACAGAAACTAACCAATCTTAATCAACCTCAAATGAGCAGGGATAACACTTGTCTATAAAGGAAGAGCTATTTTAACTGTTTGCCAAAGCCTAGATCTACGAGCCATTTTATTTGCCATCTTTACAGACACTGTGCTATTAAAGTCATTCACCTACTGGGAATATTTTCCAAAAAATTTATTCCCCCATGGGAAATTATGAAAAATTTAGAATGGCACATTATAACTACTGAATATTAATGCAACCTTTCCTAACTACTAATAAAAGAATGAAATCCCTGTTTGTGAATATATTAAAAAGTTAGGCCAGGCTGTTTTATATGCACCAGTAACTTTTTCCCAGTGACATTCATTTTCACTTTAGGATTTAGACAGGATTGTAATGGGACTGATAAAAGCAGAACTATGCACTTTGTAAATGTGCATAAGTGTGCCCATTTCTGGCTTCATGAGAATTGACTGCAGTGTTTGCATTTGAACTGAATGAGTTCAAAGTCCTTAGTTTCATATGTGACATACACCATTATAGGGTATTTGTCCCCACCAAAGGGTTCAATTAAGCTGATGGAAAAATTAAGTTGACTATCTTGACTTAGCTGTGACATGTCATATGTCATAACTTGGGTGTCCCAGTGAGCAGACTGGAATTATATTGATTCAATAAAGACAGTGGTTTAGGAATCAGGGAATCCAAAATTTAACCCTATGTCCATTAATGACAAAATTAGACAATTATCTGTGGGCTTTATGTGTGTCGAGTGAGTATATGAGTGTGTGTGTGTGTGTGTGTGTGTGTGTTAGGCTTATAAAAAGTGGTACAAGGTAAGAAGTATAGTACAATTGAAGCCTTGAGTGTGTTATGAGCAGTAATGGGAGACAGACATGACAAGTAGGTCAGACCATGAGGGATGTTAAATGTCATGCTAAAGAAATGGAGTTTATTTTATAAGTACTTGCAAAGCACTCTGTTTTTTTTTTTTTTTTGTTTTTTTTTTACTTTATAATTAGGAAGAATTTTAGACTTACATAAGAGTTGCAAAAATAGTATAAAGTCCAATTGTTACTCACCAAGCTCCCTTTAATGTCAATTAAACATTTATACATTGTATATGTATACATATAATATACATATAATAATATATGTATACATTATACATATTATACATATGTATAATGTCAATTATACATTTATCACAACCAAGAAATTTACATTGGTACAATACAAATGATTATAGACTTTATTCAGGTGTTTATCACTTTTCCCACGACATTAAAAAAAAAATTCTCTTCCAAAATCCCATCCAAGATACTACATTGCATACGTTTTGTTGTTATGTCTCTAGTATTTTCTAATCTGTGACAGTTTTTCAGCCTTTCTTTGTCTTCCCTGACCTTACGTGTTTCAAAATCACAGGTCAGTTATTTTGTAGAATGTTTCTCGATTTTGGTTTCTCTGAAATTTCCTCATGATTAGATTGAGGTGATGGTTTCTTTGGCAAGAATACTACAGAAGTGATTTGCCCTTCTTAGTGCAGGATATCAGGTGGTATTTGATGTAGATGTGCTTATTATTGGTGATGCTAACCTCTTTCACATGGCTAAGGTTATGCACCTGGAAGTTATTTTCCCTTTGTGATTATTAAATATTTCAGAGGGATGCTCTTTGTCACCATACAAATGTCTAACTTCTTAATTGTTTGCCCATTAATCTTAGCATTTACTCATGGACCTTGCCTGGATCTACTACGACTGTGGTGTTCAAATGGTGATTTTCTAGTCCCATCGTTTCTTCTACATAGAGTAATTGGAGTTCGTCTGTAAGGAAGAGTCGCTGAATTATTTTGAGTAATGACAAGATTACCATGCTTTTAATATATGGACGAGAGAATGAAAGAAGCAAGACCGGAGGCAGAGAGACTAGTTAGGGAACTTGAAATAATTTAGGAGAGATGACAAGGGACCAAACTTAAGCAAGGACAATGCAGGTAAGCAATTAATATGAGGCATATCTAAGAGGTAGAATCAAGAGAACATGGTGAATTTTTAGATGTGAACCAGCAAGGAAGGCATCAAGCATTGTGTCAGGTTTTTGTCTTGGAGATCAGGAATATTGTAGGAATAAATGGTTTTGGAAGAAGAGAGCCAAGACAAAATCAGCAATGGACATGAAGAGTTGAGGCTCCCCGTGGGGAACACCCATGGACAATTGTTTTAGAAGTTAGTCATACGAAAGGCTGGAGCTTAGAAGAGAGGGCTGTAATAGAAGCACAGATCTTGAAGTCCTCAGTAGGTAGGTGCATGTTTGCAATCATGAAAATGCATGAAGTTTGTCCAGGAAAAGTATGTGAAAACAGAGAAGTCATAACAGGCTAAGGAACACCAACATAAAGGCAGAAAGAAGAAAAGGAACTCACACCAAAAGAATGAAAATATGCACCTGGAACAGTAGGAGGAAAACCAACATGGTGGGGGAATGCAGGTAGAGGAAGTTCTCATGGAGGAGGGAATGTTCACTGGCACGCAAGTTACAGAAGACTCAAGACAAAGGCTGAAACAGTATGGCGACTAAGAGTTCATGTGTAACCTTAATCAGAATCATTTCAGCATGGTGGTGAGGGTAGACCCTACAGATTCCTGTGGGAAGTGAAGAAGGAGAGACTCTGTATAGATCACCCTTTCAGTGGGTTTGAAGGAGCCTGGAAAGAGATAGGATGGTAACAGGGGAGGGGGCACCAATTTAGATTATTAATAGACATGCTCCCCTTTTCACACTCACGGACTATGGTTTCAAGTTTTTTTTTTTTTTTTTTTTTTTTGTACATTAGCACGAGCAAGCCCCCTTTTTTCTCCAGGTGATTTATATTAAAACACACACACACACACACACACACACACACACACACACACACACACACACACTGTTATCTGGTAGTATACAAGATAATTCATCATTCCATTGTCAAAGAATGTGCTTTACCTGGCTGGCACAGAATCACCTAAAAACATTTCATTATTATATCTCAGTTCAGCTCGTTTGAATTGAGTATTTGGCCAAGGTCTCAATGTGCTCAGTGGACAGGTCAATTTGCTTTGCTTGGCCAGGTTCCTAAGTGCCCCCAATCCCCAGTCTTACAAATGCTTCATCATCAGCTGAATGGAGAGCAAGGTGAAAGGAGATAGAATAGTTCAGCTCAAATTTATCCCCACGAGGGGAAAAACAATTCAAAACACATGCCCTACTCACAGAGGAGCAGGAGCATTATCTTTGTATAACATTAATTCAACATAGAGGTCAAATTTTCCTCAGTAAACTAAATTACTTTCTATATTCTATCTGGAAAGAAAAATATTTGCTTCTAGAATATCCTTTGAATATTTGAAATTAAGCCTGGAATGAGTCATTTGAGCTAAAAGTACAAGATATTCGGGAAGCTGAGTTTGGCCTTGTAACTATTTATTTACATTTTATAAAGAACCTTTTTTTTAAATAGATAGCTTCACTTTTTTAAAAAACAATTTTATTTATATATTTGAGAGAGAGAGAGAGAGAGCAAGCACAGGTGGGAAGGAAAAGGAGAAGCATTGCAGGGAGCTGGATGTGGGACTCCATCCCAGGATCCTGGGGTCAAAACCGGAGCTGAAGGCAGAGGCTTAACGGACTGAGTCACTCAGCCACCCCATTTTATAAAGAACTTCTTTTCATTTTAAAAATGATGTAATAATACTCTAGAATGTTAAAAAACAGAAAAGAGAACCATTACTAATCTCATTAACACAGTTACTATCCTTTTCGAGTATTTTCTTATTTCTTTATATATGCCTCCGTATTTTTTATATAATTGCAATCACACAGAATATATAGTTTTATCCCTGGATTTTTCACTTAACTCATAAGCATTACTCTGAGTTGCTATGTACTCTTTCTCATTATTCTTTTTAATGACTGCATAATATTCCGCGGAGTGATTGTACTGTAAGTTGATTAAGTATTCCTCTACTGTTGGACTTTTAGTTTCTAATTTATCACTTTAAAAAATAAGGCTGTATTAAAAAATATTGGGTGCCATGGCCTTACCCTTATATTTTATGTTATATTCTTATGATTTATTTTCAGAAGTGAGATTACTAAGCCAGAGGGATGAATACTTAAACTCTCCATATTTACTTTTGTACTGCTTTTTGAAAGAGCTTACAGATTATCATGTGACCAACTGAGGTTTGTCATGTGGGTGGGAGATCCACAGGCCAGAGCAGGGTCAGGTGGGATAGGTCTCCCCATGGGAAACGAGGTGGAAAGGCAACACAAATTCTGTCTAGGGATTTGCTGGTAGTAAATGTTAGTGAAGCTGAAATTCTTCTGTGAAGCTCAGACTGGAGGTAGAATTCTAAATAAGAGAAACAAAAGGAAATAGGAAGTAACAAAAAAGGTCAAAAGTCTGATAGATAACTTGAAGGACTGAAAAAACAGTGGGGTGGGAAAAGCCAAAAGGGGCATAAAGTACAAGGCAAATTGAGACCTTAGGTTTGAAGCCTGTGTTGATTATAGGCTATATATGTGCAGAAGCAATGCATTTCGAGTGCTTCAGACATGTACAATGACACTGCATTTGGCAACAAGGAAAACTTACTTAGTTTTCACTGTCTGTCGGAGACTGCCTTAAGTTTTTCATGGGTTCCCTCATTCAGTCTTCATTACAACAGGTGAATCTTCATTAACAGGTGCTATCATTCCTCCCATTTTAGGCAAGGATGCCAAAACTTCGAGAGGAGCCAAGGAGGGGCTTTCCTAGGATGACACATGACAGCCATGTCAGGGGATCAGATGTCTGTGCTTTGCACCTCTATGCTCTCTAGTCCACTGGCTTCTAACCTTGTGAACATAGTGTGAGTACAAATACACCTCATTCTTCATTTAATTTATATTTCTAGTTTCTTTTTTTTTAATATTTTATTTATTTATTTGACAGAGAGACAGTGAGAGTGGGAACACAAGCAGGGGGAGTAGGAGAGGCAGGCTTCCTGCTGAGAAGGGAGCCCAATATGAGACTCAAACCCAGGACCCCTGGATCATGACCTGAGCTGAAGGCAGGCACTTAATGACTGAGCCACCCAGGCGCCCTATATTTCTAGTTTCTAATCATGTTTAATATCTGAATCAGATGTTTAATATAAGAACTGGGAGTTGAACAACAGGATCATTTACATATTTAAAAAATGTGCCCATAGTCAAGGAGGTAAACATATTCCAAATGAGTACTGAGTCAGCACAAAACTAGCTGAAGCCATTCCATTTTTAAATTCAAGAATGTTTGCCCAACACTAAAGCTCTTTAGATGTGGCTATTATTTATTGTAAATATTCCCTCTTTAGAAATAAAAGTGATGGCTTATTATTCCAGTGTGCTGGCCGCATTGTGCATGGAATCAGATCTCTTCACACTTAACTGTTATAGGTAAGAACAAAATTATCTGTGGAGTTGAATGAACTAGGGGTCAAATCAGGCCCTTCTATGGGGTCTTGGCTGTGGATGTCTTGGGTAGAAACATCATACCCAAGCACCTGAGTTTTTATGTTCTTAGTCCTATTTCCTAACAAAAGTTCCGAGGAAGGTGCTTCAGTGGCATAGATAATCTTGGGTTTGGAAATGCCAGAAGAATTTATTTTCTTTCTATCCCAAACTTTCCTTTATGATAGACTTCCTTTCCTATTGTGTTTAGATTAACATTGGAAGGACTTCTGGTTCACCTTCTACATGTGAAGAGCTCTTCACATGTAGAAGAGCTTGGAAGCTGTCACTCCTATCTTTACAAACAAGAGCCCAACAAAGTGACAGCCAATGACTTTTCTTGGACTTATTATGGAAAGGAGGATGCAGGGAAGACTACCGCCCTGAATCCTGGAGAGACAGGCTCATCCAGAAAGACACAGCTAAGACCCATTTACCTGGACTGGGAGCTTCTGGAAACACAAACTGGAAAGAACACTTTGGTGGTAATTTTGGTAAATTGCTGGAGGTTGAGTGTGGACTAGCAGTTGGACTAGCAATTGCAGCCTCGGTGGGTGGGGTCCTTCATAATTTCATGAGTTCTTTTTTTTAAATTTGTTTGTTTATTTATTTTATTAATCTCTACATCCAATGTGGGGCTTGAACTCATGACCCTGAGATCAAGAATTGCAAGCTTTTCTGACAGAGCCAGCCACTCTTCCCCTTTACCAAGTTCTTGTGGTGGATATATGAGGAAGATCCTCTGTAGCTCTGGCAGGGGCAAAGTAGCCATTGTGAAACATGCCCATAGTCTTCTTCAACATGCCTTCTCTCTAGAGGTAAAGATTTTGTCAGGGCCTTCCCACACCTGGAGCAAACATATTCCTTCCACTCCATTCTCCTCTAGCCTTTCTGTCTTACTAAGAGGGTAAAACACAGTCAGCAGAGGTCAGGCATCAAGGAAATAGACTAGAAATGCTACAGCCAGAGAAGGAAAGGGGAGAAAGCTATGCTTCAGAGAAACACTTGTGAAGTTCATAGCCCTGGGTCCTAGGCTCACTAAAGTGCAGAAATTTGATCAGAAGACTATAGGACATTTTCCTCCCCGTACTTTGCCAAGACTCCAGTGAAATAACAAAGATTACAGCTGAGAGATCAGGAAGATACAGACTTTCTCTGAGGAAGAAGAGTACTTAGGGAAGTTTAAAGTCAAGAGGGGCTACAACACTAAGGATGTGAGAGGAATTTGAAGCCTCTGGCCCCTACAGCTAAACAAACATTAAACATAACCTGACTCCTACCCCGTGACCATAAATCTTCACATTAAGGACCTATTTACCTCAGTTCTTATGACCTGATATGGCACATCTAGCTTTCAACATAAAATTACAAGGTATACTGAAAGGCAAAACAAAACTAAATACACATATTGAAGTGAAAATGCCACCCTTGGATCCAGGCTTAAATATGACACAAATTTTGGAATTATCAGACATGGAACTTAAAATAGCTATGACTACTATGCTAAGGGCTCTCATATAAAAAGTGGACAACATGTAAGAACAGAGGACTAATATAAGCAGAGAGAATGAATCAAAAGAAGATGCTAGAAAACAAAAAGCACTGTAACAGAGAGGAGGAATGATTTTGGTAGGCTTATCAGTAGACTCAAAACAGCCAAAGGAAGAATCACTGGGCTTAAACACGGGTCAGTAGAGACTTCCCAAACTGAAATGCACAGAGAAAAAAGTATGAAAACAAACAAACAAAAAAACCCAAGATAGAACTGAACATTGAAGAACTAAGGGACAATTTCAAAACATCTAACACATGCATTGTTGGACTATCAGGAGAAGAAAGGGAGTGGAACAGAAGAAATTCCCAATGTAATAACAGCTGGTAACATTCCATTTACAGTTCCAGAATAAATGACAGACTCCAAACCACAGATCCAGGAACAGAGAACATCATGCAGGTTAAAGGAGCCCCCACTCTCGACTCCAAACAAAACAAATCTCCCCTAAACAAAAAAGCAACTCTCATCTAGGCATATCATATTTAAACTGTAGGTAAAAAAAGACAAAGAGAAAAATCTTGAAAGGAGCTACAGGGTGGGCAGTGGTTGTGGGAAATCACATAACTACAGAAAAACAAGGATAAGATTTATGCTGGAATTCTAATCAGAAACCATGCAAGTAAGAAGACAATGGAATGATATATATATATATATATATACATATATGTATATATATATATAAAGATTTTATTTATTTATTTATTTATTTCATATATATATTATTTCATATATATATATAAAGATTTTATTTATTTATTTATTTGACAGACAGAGATCACAAGTAGGCAGAGAGGGAGGCAGAGAGAGAGGAAGGGAAGCAGGCTCCCTGCTGAGCAGAGAGCCTGATGTGGGGCTGGATCCCAGAACCCTGAGACCATGACCTGAGCCAAAGGCAGAGGCTTTAACCCACTGAGCCACCCAGGCGCCCTGGAATGATATACGTTTTTAAAAAGATTTATTTACTTATTTTGGAGAGAGAGGGAGCAAGCATAAATGGGAGGGGCAGAGGGAGAGACAGAGAGAATCTCAAGCAGACTTTTGCACTGAGTGTGGAGCCCAACGTGGGGCTTGATCTCATGACCCTGAGATCATGACCTGAGTTGAAACCACGAGCCAGTTGCTCAACTGACTTGCCACCCAGGTGCCCCTGAAATATTTAAGGTGTTAATCAAAACATCCTCCAACCTAGAATTCTAAATCCAGTAAAATGTGAACTTCATAAGTGAAGATGTAAAGACTTTCAGAATAGCAAAAATTGAAGAAATTTATCACCACCAGGACTGTCCTATGAGAAAAGTTAAAAGAAGTTCTTTAGGCAGAAGAAAAATGGTATGTCAGAGACTTGTATCTACATAAAGAAAGGAAGAGCATTGGCAAAGGAATAAAGATAAAGTCATTTATTTTCTTACTCTTTTCTTTTAAAGATTTATTATTTATTTGAGAGAAAGAGTGTGCATGCACTTGAGTGGGGCATGGGGCAGAGGGAAAGAACCTCAAGCAGACTCCCCACTGAACATGGTGCCTGACCTGGGGCTTGATCCCTCATGACCTGAGGGGAAATCAAGAGATGGGACACTTAACTGACTGAGCCACTCAGGCGCCCCTTGTTTTCTTATTCTTACTTGATCTAAAAGATAACTTTCTGAGGCAATAATAATAACAATTGGGTGATAATTAGCATATGGATAATTGAAAATAAGGACAACAATGTCACAAGGGACAGAGGAGCCAAACCGGGAATGCTTTGCAACCAGGAGCTACACTATATACACATGAAGAGGTGTGGTGTCATTTCAGAGTAGATTTAGATGAGGTGAATATGTATATTGTATGCTCTAGGGCGAGCACTAGCATTTTTTTAAAAGAGGTATTAAAAAAAAGAAATATAGTTGATACACTGATAAGATAAAATTGAATCATGTGAAATGCCAATTTGAACCTGAGAAGGAAGGAAAAGAGGGACAAAAAAAGAAACAAAGGAACAAATGCAACAATGGATACCAGTTACAAACATGGTGGAAATTAATCCAAATATACCATTTGTCACTTTAAATTTAGATGGTCTCCATATACCAACCAAAAGGCAGAAATCGTTAGAGAGTGTATTAAAAAACAAAAGACCCAACAGTATGTTGTCTACAAGTAATCCACACACACACAAAATCTTTAAATACAAAGACTCAGCTTAAAGATAAAAGGATGGAGATTAATACTGAAAGGCTCTTGTGAACGTGTGTGTCAGGGGAGCATGTATTATGGGTCTGGACTCTATTTAAAAGTTTTGTTAGGGGTTGGGGTGGGCAGGCATCCAGGAGTAATTTATCCTCACTCACATGATGACTAGAAGGCATCTGTCCCTTCAGCAGGAGGCTTTCTGGGCCTGGGGTTGCTAGAGGAGTCTCTCAAGCTGTGGGCCCTGAGCCAGCAGCATCAGCATCACCTGGAAATTTGTTAGAGATGCAGATTCTTGAGCTCTAACCCAGACCTACTAAGACAGAGCTCTGGGGGTAGGGCCCAGTAATCTGCATTGAACAAGGCCCCCAGGTATTTCTGATCAGCACTCAAGTTTGAGAACCTCTGTTGCTGTGCATGTTCATATGAGTTTGGTCATGGACCATGATCTGGGCATTATCGAGAACAGGTACTCATTCTTCAGACATAGGCTTTCTTATACTACTGACTGTATAGGGATACATTTATTTTTCTGGCCATACTGTAACCTCCTGGAAGGACACGGTGTGTCATGTTTATCTGTAAATAATCGGTGCCTCGCTTTGCAAGGGTTGGTCCAAGATCAGAAGCATGAGCAGCACTGTATCACCCCATGTCAGGTGAAGACTGTAGCATCTTTTTTTTTTTTAAAGATTTTTATTTATTTATTTGACAGACAGAAATCACAAGTAGGCAGAGAGGCAGGCAGAGAGAGAGAGGAGGAAGCAGGCTCCCTGCCGAGCAGAGAGCCCGATGCGGGCTCTGGGATCATGACCTGAGCCGAAAGCAGAGGCTTTAAGACACTGAGCCACCCAGGCGCCCCAAGACTGTAGCATCTTGAGCCCCATCCCAGTTCTACTGAATCTGCATTTTAACATGATCCCCAGAGAATGTTATGGGAATATCTGATGAATAATTGGGTAGAAAAAGTGCTTATTAAGGAAAGCATGCATTAAAAATTGAGTAAAGAAAAGAAAAAAAACCATTTTTTTTTTAATCAAGGGGGGGTCCTAGACAGAGATTCAGGACTATCTGGTTATATCTGGAAGAAATATGGTGCCTTCTGGACTGAAAGCTACGTGAAGGGAGAAGAGAGAAGGAAGCACTAAGTCTTGAACCATCCAGAGCCACAGGGATGTGGCTGAGAGGATTTAGAAGTGTTTGTCACTTTGGTTCTTATCCAAGTCCTTACTCACTAGGTTTCATAGAAGATGGGAGTCCCTTGGAGAACAGGTGTGTTATCCATAAAATCTGACAAGGCTGTTTCTCTAAGACATTAAGACATAAGCCCCACAGCTTTGATACTCCCACAACAGAGCGAAAGAGAAAGGGTGGGGACCACTGTGCAGCATTGGTGTCTAAGGGGTTCCAGGAGTTCAGCTGTGATGGGAAAGGGGACATCTGGTGGGAAGCAGAGAGACAGTAGCAGCACTCATATGGGGTGGACATGTCCATAAATACACCTGAGATATCCCTGGAAACTCTAAGAAACACTTAAAGTGCCCTGGAAGGGTATGACCCAAGAAAAATGAGTTATTTCTGCTGGAGTCCCCCCATTAGCTCCCACAGGCTGTGCAGGGATGGTTAAAGTCGCATTAATTTTTGAGAACAGTTTTCTGTTCACTCTCATTCTGATTGTTCCTTCAACTAGCCTTTTGGCTAGCCTGCAGAAACATCTAGAACTCATATGAGAAAAAGCCCAGGAAGCAATATTATGTGGGATAAGTTTTCTTTGTCCTGTGATTTGATCTGTTTCTCTGCTTGATTTTCTTTATTTTGAGAAATATGATTCATTAATATCTCCTTGAAATGGATAATGTGGGCCAGCATATTTGTGAATTTCTTTGTACCATCTGGGCTTTATCCTCTTTGAAAAATAGAGTTTGAAATTGGTTGAACTGCAAACTACCCACGTTTCTCAGCTTTTATCTTGTACCTTACGAGTTTCCCCCTAAGAACACTGAATTTGCTTTCCAGGACTTCGGCTGTGTGCTTTATTTCCTCTATGGAAAGACCCAGGTAAAGTTTAAATTACAGTTAATTGATAGAGGCCAAGAAGGTAGATAGAAAAATTTAATTAGTTTCCCTGCAAAGTAATGTGTATTAATCTGACTTTCTACACTAGAGACTAACATATTTTAACTTAAGGGGCACACAAAGTGTTCTGTTTAAATATACAGGGTCTGAGTCATTCTCCCAGCTTATTTTCTGTCTAGACAGAGAAGAGAATCAAATCCCTTTTAAATTATAAAATTGTTCTGTGATTAGATATCTCGGCTGTCTCCTGAGGCACTCACGGAACATCATAAATAGTTAACACCTGCTAGAACATCATTGTTTAGGAGGCACGAAACAGATGCTGTTGGGGTCCCGGGCTGCGTGCCCTCAGCCTCCCTCTGCGTTCAGCTGCAGGGTGATGGGAGCGCTCAGGCAGCCACCTCCCAGCTTGAGCACTTATGAGTGTCAGCTTTCTGCCCTAGTACTTCTCCAAAGTGCAGGGAGCTTGCTCAGCACAGGTGCTCAGGCCTGGAAGTGGGGGAGGGAGTTGGTGTCCCCCCAGTGACTAACAACCACTGGGGGTAACAGTTGGTGGATAGATGCCCCAACCCAACGTGGGGTGTGGAGCTCTTAGGTGCAAACTAAGTGGGGTAGGGAAGCTGGGCTTCCTTCTTGAACTTTGGAGGAAGAGTGATTGCTGTTATACTTCAAAACAAAAAACACTTTTAGATCAATTTGAAAAAGAAATGAGAACTTTTCTGATCATGGGGGCTTATTTGAATTTCACGGCCTGGGTGGGTCAGCCTTCACCCTGTTTATTCGTTTCCACCTTTATGCTATGGAAGTTCTAGAAGCCAGAATTTGTAGTAAGCAATTTGGTACCTCCTCTTGTGCGGGGGAAATGCTGAATCTTGTGCCCAACTGCTCTTGAGAGAGCTTAAAAAGCCCTACCATGGAACCTGCATGAGGTGCGTGCGTGCAAGGGGCAGGGGTTTGTGGTTGTGGCAAACCACTTAGAAGACAACGTTGCAGGAAGTCACGCAGAGGACACAAGCCCTGGTTTGCCTGCGAGCTGGGTGGGGCAACCAGGGTCTCCTGACCCCTTCCCTTGTTTGGAACACGAGTCCTTTTACCTTCTCCAGCTGCAACCTACTTCAGGTGCACGGCCTCGTTGAGACCACCAGGATGTCCATGGGGCTGACGCTGCGACGCCGCTATATAAACTGGCCGAGGGCCGCTGGTGGGTACGAAGCTACTTCTCTCGCTGCTGCGGGGGGATCGGACTCGTAGGTAAGTTCCATTGTGGTTAAACCTCCAATCTATCAATCCGGCCTGGCCTGTCTCAGTCTTGTGTCTCTTCTTGCTGTGTATCCGGGGTAGTTTCAGGTTTCACTGGGGGAACCCCCAGGGCTGTGGACTGGCAGATGGTGAACTAGCCTGAGACCAAAGAAACCCGCCTCAGAAGAGAGGCCTCTTCTGGAGGGGGCAAGGTGGGGTGGATCCTGGGTTGGTTATATGTCTTTGTGCAGGGGGAAAGCTGGCCTGTACCCCTCACTGATGCTTGTGGACAGCCATGTGAACGTTGGGGTGCCCCGGAACCACCAACCCGCTTAAGATGCACGTTTGAGGCCCTGGGCAAAGTGCATAGCAGAGAAGGGAAGCAGGTGGTGCCTGGAGGGCTAGCGTCTCCTGTGGGCAGGTTAGCCCCGATGCCCAACTCCCGACTGAAGTCTGAGTTAGAAAGTTGTAAGAAGAGCTAAGGTTAAAGAAGGTGTCCACGGGGCACTTGGGTGGCTTGGTGGGTTGAGGCCTCTGCCTTCTGCTCGGGTTATGATCCCGGGGTCCTGGGATCCAGCCCCGAGTTGGGCTCTCTGCTTGGCGGGGAGCCTGCTTCCTCCTCTCCCTCTGCCTGCCTCTCTGCCTGTCAAATAAATAGATAAAAATCTAAAAAAATAAAAAATAAAAAAGAAGGCATCCACAATGTTGCTTGTGTCTGGGCTGGCAGGCTAGGTGGGAGAGCAGGGTAAGCTGGGAAAGCTTAGTGGGCCGGTCTGTGGAACTAGGACGACTCCGGTTGTGCAGGTTAAGATCTGGAGCACTTGTAACAAAACTTTCTGGGGTCTTTGTTATGTTCAGAACCGGTTTCAGATTTCATCAAGGAACTCCTGGAGTTACGAACCAATACGTGCAGAGATGAGATTGAACAGAAGGGATTCTAAAGCCCTTCAGGTCCAAACAACTTGCCTAACAGTTGCCTTTTGAATTTGGTACTTCTAATGTTTGCCGTTTATACCTTTGCAACTGGGAAAAGGAAGGTGGAGAAAAGCAGGCAGACACAGTAATCAAACTCATTTGTAATCACTTCAAAATTATTTTAAAATTATGATCATTTTAGGGAAAAGTGGCAGTTTCCTCTTCTGCTTTGCTTGGAAGTGGCTAATATCGAATTTCTCATTTATGTGAGGTAATGGCTGTCTGGAATCCGTGTTGAGAAGAATTGTGAGGCTATAAGCAGTTGTAACTAGGTAATTAGTAGGACACTGACTATCTAAGCCAGTCATCTAGTTAGGAGAAAACAGCTGTTTTTCTATAACCTATTTGACATCATTGGTCCAATGTCATGTTAACAAGTTGCACTTATCAGGTGAGACCACTTGAAAGTCTTCTGGAGTTTTACATTTACTAGGTTTTAATATTCAAGTTCTTGGTTGTAAACAATAGGAACTTAAGCAGAAAACGGCTGCATTGTAGGGCATTGTAGTTCACTGAATCTTCACGAAGACTGGAGAACCCAGCTCAGAAAATGGGCAGCAAACAAGATTAGCCAGGTATGGTCACAGGTAGGTGACTCTAGTGTCATGAGGTGCTTGCCACTGCCTCTGACATGACCACTGCTCTAGGACATTGTCTGCAATACTCTTGGATTTCTAAGAAGCTTAACTTTTTATGAAAAACTTTAAGCATACGTCATAAGAATATAATGAATCTTCATGAATCCATTCCTAGATTCTTTATTACAATTCTGCCAACCTTAATCTATTCTTTAAAGCATTGTTTTCTTGCTGGAATATTTTGAAGCAATCCTAGACATCCCAATAAGTCACTTATAAATATTTCTTTATTTTAAGCTAATCAGAGGAGTTTAAAAAAATTTCCACACAGCAGTATTCTTCTAATTTGAGATACTGTCTTATAAATCTTAATAGGATTCTCCTTATTAGTAAATCCTATTACTCCAAGATTCATTCTCTCATGAGTACGTTCTTGGAGCCAGGTAACTGGGGGAGGGAATGGCCATCCTTTTAGCATTCATGATGGAAGACTGGGTCATCCCTCCACCTTCCCCAAAACTGTCTTGGGATTATTTCCTAATAAGGGTGTACACATTCTGGGCAGACAAAATGGTAGATAAAGCCTAGTAGAGATTGGAACGTGTTCACACGACCATCAGGTGAGTAGCCACTTGTCAAAATTGCAACTTACATTTCCTAATTGCCTTTGACTTACAGTCTAGCATTGTTCTGTAACTCTATAAAAATACTTCAATCATCATTAAGCTTTGATTTAAAGCGGTATGGTTTCCACCTGGATGGAAGGCTATTTTCTTCTTGGGAGGTTTATTAGCAATAACATATGTAAATCTATGCACACTTTCCTTTGATACGTTCTCTTGGGAAAAATTACACCAAGAAATTATTAATGTACATGAAAACAACAGTTAAGATTCCCAGAGGATAATCGAAGCATTGAATATTTTTACATATTTTAAGGCCTCCACTAATATTACTGGAGGGTGGCAGGGTTGAAGAGAGGCTATTAAAGTAATTTTTTGTATTGATATACCTAAAAAGACTTCGTCAATGAATGAGTTTATACCAGAAGAATTAAGGTGTTTCCAGCATGTAAGATGGAAATAACGGTAGGCTCTTGGCTTGATCTGATAGTATCCTTAATGCAAATTTATAATCTTGTATGAGAAGTGAGCTGCTGGGGTGCATGGGTGGCTCAGTTGGTTAAGGGACTGCCTTTGGCTCAGGTCATGATCCCAGGGTCCAGGGATGGAGTCCCACATCTGACTTGCACTCCTCCACAGAAGGCCTGCTTCTCCTCTGCCCGCCACTCCCCCTGCTTGTGCTCGCTCTTTCTCTGTCAAAGAAATCTGTAAAAAACTGCTAATTTTTCCTCATTTTGAATCAAATATTCACTTTTATTTGCATTTCTTGTGTCTTTCATGGTTTTTATCCCTCACCAGAGATCATGACTGGTAACTGCAATCTAATTTCTAACAGCCATCACTGGGGACCAGAATTAGAAAATAAACGCAAATATCTGTTGATTGGTATTGATCTAATCACTATGGAGATGGAGGGCATAGCTAGATACTCCCATCGTCCCAGGAGATCAGGGGAGACGAGTAACAAACATAGAAGATGAAGGTATCTGTAAGGAGCTAAAGCAAAAAATTAGTGTTTAGAAAGGGGCAAGAATTCTGCCTGAAGGGATCTAGGAAGGCTTTCTGGAGTGGCATTTGAGCTGGAGTTTTAATAGTTTAGGAACATTTTATGTGGAGGAAGAACATTCAAGGAAGTACAGGGGGGCACTAGGAATTGCCCAGTTTGAGAGAGAGAGAGAGTAGACGTTATCCCCCTGGTCCGATTCTGACTAAAGACCAGACCTTTCAGAGTTCGTTTGCAAATGCTATAAGCAAAAAATGTTTCCAAGTTAGTAATAAAAACTATACAGAGAAATAGTCCCTGTCACACAAGATCTTCCTAGTGGAGGGGCACAGGGGCAGAGCTCTACCAGCCCCAGCTCCATGAAGTGGGCAGACACTGTGGGCCCACAGCCCCGCGGGGAATTGGCCTGGGGACCAGTACTCCCAGGCTATCTGAGCTGGCCTCAGCCATGTTTCTTACCTATATTCCTCTCTGGTGGTGATCTTGGGGCCTGCTGTTTGCCAGCAGAAGGCTTTAAACCATTCGGAGTCCCAGGGCTTTGCAGCTGGATCTTGCCTGTGGTTTTGTGTGAAAATCAGCTAAAGCAGGTTCTCCATGTATGTGTACCTTTCCAAGCTGGGTGAGGGAGCTGGCCATTTCCCCGGGTGTGGATACTGGCTCCAGTGCTTAGAAATCAGATTTCAGGCAAGTTCATTCTGTTTTCCCCATCTGTAAAATGGTGGTAGCAGCCTTGTTTTCTTGTGGGGTGGTTCTGTGTGAAATAAGTATGAAGTACTTAAAATAGTGATACTGAGTGTCAGCGCTCACTGGGGCACCAGGGGGTGTGGAGGGAGCCGTGGGTGGTGAAGGGATGCTGGGCTCCTTCGTGCACAGCCTTGAGAGTGAGGCCAGGAGTGGACAGCAAGAGCCCTGCATTCTGGAACCCATGGGCTTGGCCTGGATGAGGATCCTCCTTTCTGAGCTTGAGATTATTTGAAGGGGATACCCTCTCCCTTCACTCCCATTCTAGCTGCTGCAGGGGAGCTGGGTCTCTTTTCTATGTTTCCTAAAGGTCAGCCTGGAAGAGGTCTTTGGTGTAGCCCCAACATGACTATGTCTGCATTAGCCTGTCCTATAATGAAATGCCATGCAACTGAATCCGCGGGGTGGGCAGCCCCTGCAGAGAACAGGTGGGACATGCGAAGGTGACCCCTATGGATGGACTCCTCCCTGCGCCAGGAAACTTCCATTCTAGGGCAGTTCACGCAGTAGCAACAAGGGATTACGGGATATGGATGCATGCAAAGGGAGATACACTTGTCAAGCTTAAAAGACCAAGACATTAGTTAAAGGAGTAAGAAGTGAAAATTCAGGCAACTAAATCTTTGAGCCATTTTGTGTACCTCGAAGGCATTGCCTTCGTCAATACAAAGCCTTACATTGCTGTGTTGAACGGGTTTTGCGAAGCAGAAAACATAAAATTTAGATTACCTCGGAGGAAATCAGTGCCTGGAACCCAAGCACTGCCAGTCACACTGCCGATTACCCAAGGACTGCCATGCTCACGGGGCCAGACCAAGCTTGACCGGATGAATTAACCTCCTCGGTGCTCCTGGGCTGAGTCTGTGTGTCCCCAGGGGAAGCTGGCCTGCTGGGATTTCCTTGCTCATGCTTCCACTGAACAAAGTTGTGGCACTGTGTTTGAGGTGAGCCTTTAGTGCTCATATATTCAAGGGCCGATTTCTTCTCCCAGGGCAGGAGAAAGGCCCTTTATCCTTTCAGTCCTGGGTGAGTACAACATTTTTCCTTGATGGTTCTTAGCTTCTTCTCCTCTTCCCTGGGGACTCCTCACAATGGAGCTGCTCTGAACTGTTCATGGATAGTGGACTCAAAACCGTGGAAAGAATGTCAGTTTCTGGGGGCGCCTCCGTGGCTCAGTTGGTTGAGTGGCTGCCTTCAGCTCAGGTCATGATCCCAGAGCCCCTGCATTGGGCTCCCTACTTGGTGGGGAACCTGCTTCTCCCTCCCCTTCTGCCAGCCACTCTACTTGTGATCTCTATCTCTCTGTCAAATAAGTAAATAAATCTTTAAAAAAAATCAATTTCTGAAGATGCCTTAGAGACCACATTGTCTAGTAGTTGCTATTTTTTTCTCCCCAGAGAATAACCAAAATTAGAAAAATTTAGTGTTACTGCTTACTTTCTATTCTTGCTAGGGTATTACTCCATAATATCTGTCCAACCTTAGCCTAACAGGCTCCAGTCTGATCTAGCCCACTTCTAAAAGAAAAATTGAGTTCCAGAGATGGGGAGCAGTTTACCTGCAGGTCCCTAGCTCAACCTGTAAGTGGCGGAGGTGAGAGGGGTGAAGGCACCTCAGGTTCTGGTTTTCTATCTTTATATCATTTCCACATGTGCTCAGATTCTCTAAGCTGTTTACATATTGTAATTGCCTTAATCTCTTCCCTTTATCTCTTTAGAGAGCACCAAATATTACAGGTCTCCTTCTGTACAAGCTGACCGCATTTGGGGGACATGGAGATCCTATAAGGGAAATGGAAGCCTCTAGCAGCTCTATTCTTGATATTTCCAAATGTCTCCAGTGATGAGCATTTTTTTTTGGAGAGAGAAGCCTAAAATAGGGTAGAGTATCTTTATTTCCATCAGGAAAATGCCAACAGCTCACAGGATCCATCTTAGCCTTTCTGACATTTCCCAGAGAACCTGCAAGTCGTTCACCGTGATTTGGAAATAATGAAGGATGTTACACGTCTTGCAGTAATACGTTTTCCCAAATGTGTTACATTTATCAATGGTATAGAAGATGACTTTAAGTAGCCTAAAGATCAAACCTTTTATTTTAATAGGTATAAATAGGTATTTAACTTATGCAATAAAATGAGCATGACAAACGTATATAACGTTTTATTGCTTAGAATGGAGCTAAATATAAAAGCAAGGGGACTTAAAGAGAAATGTTAAATAATAGTATAAATAGCAACCAAATTTGGCAAAAATTGGACCAGTTGTATCCAATGTTCCATCTACAACTACAGTTTGGGAAGCACTCATGAAGGCCATGTGTAACAGGTGTACATCAAACCATTATAATGGTCTTCAAAACCTGTGAGGACCACAACAGATCCCACCGTTTATAACTGTAAAGGAGATTTTCACTCCCGTGCATGGGGGAGGAACTTAGTCCTGGGCCTTTCTCAAGTAGTAAATATGATCAGGGGATTTTCCCAGGTGGATTCGAGATTCTTTTCTCCATCCCAGAGTGGTACCCAGATACCTAGCTGTGGCTGCCTTCTTCCTGGCACCCTCCACCCCCAGAAGGTCCCGCTGGTAACTGCTCACAGATTGGAAGAGGAGAGGAGAGCAGTTTTCTTCTGGGCTTCCTGTATTTCCCCTGCCAGGCAGGGCCTTGTCCACATGGCTCATTCAGCCTGTGGGCTGCAGGTGACCTCACTCCGTCTGGCCCGTGATGCTGATGGTCTGTGCTGCACAGTGGCCCCTCCTATGTGTGCAGCAGCTTCCCCTCCCACTGTGTGCCCATCCCTCTCCTCCCCTTCCCTCCTGTGAATTCACATACAGAATCAATACACCTTCTTGGATTTTCTTGAAGGATCCTTAGAGGTTCTGGATCTTTCCTAAGCCAACTCGATCTGCTGGACCTCAGATGAGTCTGAGGTTGTTGGTTCTTCTCCTCAGCTGTGCTTTTTCTGCCATCTTGTCTACCTTCTTTATACCATGTACCCCTGTGGGGATTGTTGCTCTGCTTTTCTAGTTCCACAAGGCCAGTCTCCAATATTGGATGGGAGGTGGATGCCTAGAGACTTCTTCTCTCATGGCTTTGTTTTCCTTGCCATTCCCTCTCTCCCATACTTTTTAACTTGTTTTAGATCTTTGTGCCCTGGCTCCCTTGGTGACCTCATCCAGTCTCATGGGTGGGGGGTCAGATGAACAGGACTGAGTGGTACCTGTTTTCATGAACTTTATATCCCATTTGGGTTTAGAAATTAAAAAGGGAAGGGGCACCTGAGTGGCTCAGATGGTTAAGTGTCCACCTCCTCATTTTCAGCTCAGGTCATTGACTCAGGGTCATGAGATGGGGCCCAGTGTCTGGTTCCGTTGTAGGCAGAAAGTCTTCTTGATGATTCTCCCTCTCTTCCCTCCTTTCTACCCTCCCTTCTCTGCAAAATAATAAGACGTTAACAAAATACAAACTATGAGTTTTTTAAAAAGGGAGAGCAGCTGAGATAGAAATAATGCTAAAATCAACACTGTTTACTCAAAGTTTTGCTTATTCACAGGAGCATGGATTCTTAAGTGTAGAATTGTTAGGGAAAAGCTCTTTGTTTTGAAAATTCTGGAAACCTCTCCAGGTGTTCTAGGAGAAGCTGGTAATTCAGGAGGCTTGGGGGCATGTTTCTAATATTTTGAGCTAGGAATTAAAGGAAATAGTTATTAAAATAGTCTGGGTCCAATTAGGAGACAAAGCACACTGTAACTTGAACAGGGCAAATTTAATAAATTAACTGTGCCTAGGTATTACCTACTTAGGTGTTAGAACTATAAAGAACACTGGAAGATAAAGGGAATGGTCTCTGTGTCTAGGGCTGTGGCAGAGCACCAGGGAAGGAATCACCCTTGAAGGAGTTTTTCTTCCTTCCTGCCCCCATTAGGGCAAGAATCTGGATTTAATCGGGGAGGGCATGGCTGATACCAGCAGGGTGGTGAAGTAGGTGGAGATGTACCCGTGGCACTCCCTGGGCCCCTACCCTCTAGGGTGCCAGGGGAAGTGGCCCCCAGGGGACATGACTTCCTGCAAAACTTCCTGGGGAGCAACTTGTGAACCAGGTGGAGCAGCACTTTCCTCCTCCAGGGTCTCTCCAGAACCTTCTATTGGGGAAGTATAATGCCGTGCCAGTTGTTGGGGGAGGGAGGGAGGGAGGGAATGCTCTTGAATCCCAGGAAGCCAGCAGAGGGTAGATTTGGAATGGAGAGGCAAATCAATCACCTCCCCTTTTATGGTTGAGGGTCACTTCTGGGGCATTCATTCACCAGCACTTTTGGCTTTGCCCTGTAAGGGCCAATCCTACTCCTGTGGCTGGAGAAAGCCCCCCAGCTCCTCCGCCTGTGATGAGCCACTCTCTGTATCACATGGTGGGGGCCCTGTAGATGTGAGTGCAGAATCCAAGTATCTGCAGCAGGAACTTCATACTGTCTGTATTGACCCCTGTGTACACATTAGAAGGTAGACTTTGTGAGGACGGGAGTTTTGTCTGTCTGTAAACTGCATGTAGTGTAGGCTTGGTTCACTTTTGGCAAATTAATGGATTTTCCATGGCCTCAAGGAAAGTATGTGATGAAAGGCATCTGTAGCCTTGGTGCTCCTGGGGTTATTAACTCTGGGCTCTAGAGCTCTCCCTCCCTGAGTTGAGCTGGCGAGCACAGAGCCCTCCAGAGCAGCCCACATTGTCTCTTTTACAGTGACCGTGCATGCCAGCTTTGAAAAGGCAAAAGTGAACAGTATCTAATACTTCTGGACAAACACAGGGCTTGAGATCACTCATTTTTCAATTGCGGGCCATAGCTGCTGCCCTGGCCCAGGCTCTCTGGGCGTATTTCACCGCAGATGGAAGATGGCTATGATTGTGTAGACAAGGGAAGCAAACTCACAGCAGAGGGACTACAGCTCTTCTCTCCTTAATCCTCTGCTGTTCGTGTCCGGGAATCTTTAGCCATTAACCACTTATAGCACCATCAGAGAATTCAGTTCATACTTTGGTTTCAGCGTAAGAACATTTTCAGCTCTGGTGTTTTATTTACTAGTACTGTTTTGAGAGAGGTTTTGCATTTCAGGACAACTTATTTTAGGATGAAAGTCTGTTTAGTTTCCTCTAACATCAAATCTTCTTTGGGCCAAATATTTACCTTACTTGATATTTCTATGGATCCAGATTTTTTTTAAGTGGAATAAAGGGAACAGAACCTGGATCAGGGTGTGGACTTTGGAATCTGACTAGAGGTCCCGCTAACTCAAGTGGAGACAAGTACAGATTCCAAACTAGTTGGGCTATAAATTTTCTGGTGTTCCCCTAAATTTATCCTAGAGCTGACAGGTCTTTTAAAATGATGGAGGGCACTAATGCATGATTCAAAACTAATCTTAGGAGCCAACACAAAGTCGAGAAGCTTTATCAATGCTGGGTAGATCAATAAGGTTTAAAATGAAATATCCTAAATTAAGAGTGAGTAGATTTTAATCCAAATCCTGCTTCCGTATTGGGAAGGTTCTGTGTGAGTTGGGAGATGGAGTTAAGAGGTGACCAGAAGAAAAAGACCTTTTTCTTCTCCTCTTTCTCTCTCCTTCTTTCTCTCCCTCCCTCCCTCTCTCTCTCTCTTTAAAGTGATGGCTTTTACACTCAGGAATCATGTCTGCTAAGGAACATCTCTCACAGAGGTTTTTCCCTTCACCTTCTTCAGATTTAAATACGCAAGTACTTGGGGAAGCAGGGCCACGGTGCTTTCTGGTCCTGCCCGAATCCATCAGGGTGGTGTTTTTGGGAAGGGATTTGGTGAGGTGGCTGAGAGCTAGGTGTTGATCATTTGTAGTACAGGAATGACAGTACCTACTCCCAAGTTTGTTGAAAAGATTAAATGAGGTCCTGGTCAAGTATACAGCACTTAGCACATAGGAAACAGTAAAACCTGTAGATAGGATTATTTTCACTGAATATGACGTGGTTTGAGGTGGCAAGTTCTCCCAAGTTGTGCTTTTCATTTTGGACTTAATGCTTCAGTCCAGAAGTCACAGGGTTTCCTAGATGATTTTGAAGAGCTTTGGATGCCATGGATTCTAACAAGCATGCTAGATTGGGGCTAACGGTGGCCTTGCTTGAAGAAGGCTTCAGGTAACAGGACTGATTCCATTTTTAAGGAGTCAGGAATAAATACTTCTGGAAAACCTGTTCTTGAGCATTTATTAAGAGCAAATTTACCACCAATTCTGTTAAGTTCTAGTACTGATAAAACTTAAATTCAGCTTTATTGGGGGAAAAGGAAAAGGAAAAATAATGGTAGAAAAGTTGGCTTCTCCCTTACTGAAGGAACCTAGTAGGTCTGGCAACTTGGGTTACCAGCCTTTGTTTTGAACTGTCTTTGTTGCTCTGTTACCCTTAGGATTCTGTCCCTGTGGTTCAAGATGGCTGCTTAGGGTCCAGTCTCCACACCTACATCCCATTAGGCAGAAATGAGGAAAGAACTGACCGGGGCAGACCTCCTCATTTAAAGGAGTCATGGGGGGTGTAGGTGGCCCAGTCAGGTGTCTGATTCTTGATTTCAGCTTGGGTCATGATCTTCGGGTTGTGGGATCGAGCCCCACACTGGGCTCTGTGCTCAGGGTGGAGTCTGCTGGTCCTTCTCCCTTTGCTCTCTAAAAATCTTTAGAAGAGTCTTTACAAGGGTCATAGCTGATACTTCCACTTAGATTCTATTGTCCAGGGCTTTATCATGTGGCCATGTACCTAGCAGCAGTGGTGGCCCCATTTCATGAGCTCTGTTAACTAGTGGACTTCTCCCTGGGAAGAAAGGAGAATGGATACTGGGGGACAGTAGTCTGTCCTTCACACCTTCCCTTTGTTCTATAGCAGATCTGGTTAGCCACGTTGGACCAGTTTACCCAAGGTGTGTGTTTCTGCCCTTCTTTGATAGAGCAACAATGAGGAAGGATAGGGCTCCCTCTTTCAAAACAACACTTGGTATTTTTACAGATGAGCAACTTCAGGGATACTATGTATCTTTTCCAAGACTCTACAATATGTGGTAGAAAGGATTTGAGCCCAGGTCAGTCTGACAGTTAAAGCCTTGTTCTCCCTATTCTACCAGCAAGCTGCTGTCAGGAGCACATGGGAAGGCTCACTAGTCATGTCTGTGAGGCCACCCAAATGTACACATGTGTGCATCAGGCCAATTGCTCTGGAAATAATGATGGTTCATTCATCTAGAAAATCCTCTGCCAATAGAGTGGCAGGTCAGATGGATGTTGGTCAAAGATCCAGATTCTAGGGCTGAGGGTTTTGCTCCAGAAGCTTCTCCTGTGATGCTGAAGGTCAAAAGAGGGAGAGCTTTACCAAGTGTGTGTTGAACAACTTTCATCTTGAAAGAGGCACAGTGGCTCATCTTCCAGAGTCTAGTTTCTCTCCACCCCCAGATAAATATGCTGCAAAACTTTTATCCACTTGTTTTTTAAAATTTGAATCCCATTAATCTGTATTGTATTACTAGTTTCAGAGGTTGAGTTCAGTGATTTGTCAGTGGTATATAAGACCCAGTGCTCATTACATCACATGCCCTCCTTAATGCCCATCAATTACCCATCTTGCCATCCACCTCCCCTCCAGCAACGCTCTTTCCTGTGACTTAGTCTCTTATGGTTTGTCTCCCTGTGATTGTCTTTTTTTTGGTCTTATTTTTTCCTCCCTTCCCCTGGGATTTTGTTCTGTTTCTTAAATCCCACATATGAGTGGGATCATAATTGTCTTTCTCTGACTTACTTTGTTTAGCATAATACCTTCTAGTTCCATCCACATTAGTGCGAAAGGCAAGATCTCTTTTTTGATGGCTGAGTAGTATTCCTGTGTGTGTGTGTGTATACACCACATTTTTATCCATTCCTCTGTCAATGGACATCTGGGCTCTTTCCATAGTTCAGCTATTGTGGACATTGCTGTTGCAAAACTTTTGTCCCTTTAATTTGCACTACAAAGTGGGGTGAAAGATCATGACTTCGTTGGACTTCACACCACATAAAGCCCAGCCTGTGCTCCATTAAGATGAAACCAAAAAGTCAAAACCCAAAGCACTCATGTTGTAATAGCGATTAAAAGGTCAGGCTTACATAAATAAACACATGCTTATGATTGGTTCTTGATGGGGGCGGTACCCAGGGCACTGGAATGTGCTCTGCAGCAAGAAAGCAAAAGACCCTGATGAAGGCTTCCTGGGATTTGGGGGAAACCTTTGTTTACTCGACAAACTGTGCAGTACTACCTACTTAATTCCTATGTTACAAATGTCCTCAGGCTGCTGGGTACCAGAAGAATCGCATAATTAAGGGGTTAGTATGCTGTCTCAGAAGGAATATAGGCGCTGGAATCAGAGCTGGCTTGTTTTGTAGCTGGTTCTATTTTCTAAATGTGCGACCCTAGGTTGGTCTTTAAACATCAGTTTCTTCAGCTACAAAATAGGGCTAAGTGCACCTGATTTGAGGATATCTCAGAAGCCCTATATTTATCTCCTGAGACCTAAGTGCCTTATGATCTAAGATGCCACAATATTATCACCTAGAATGGAGGTCAGTGTGCGCATTGATTCTTTAGCTGGGGACTCTCACTAGCCCCAGTAAGCATTTTCTATCTGCTCTCTATTGCTGTGCAACTAAACACCCCAAAACATCCCTAAAACAGAATTCTAGAACCTAGGCAGGACTCAGGAGGCCCAGCTCCTTGCTGTTCCAGCTGTTGGGGCTGGGGTCACTCGTGTGGCTCCATGCACCAGGACGCGGGCTGGATCAGAGAATGAAAGACTTTACTCGCCTACCCGGCCGCTCTGTTGCGATGACTGGAACACCTGGGGGCTGGCTAGGCGTTTTTCTCTTCCTGTGTGATATCTCCAACAGGGTAGCTAACATTCTGTGGTGGCAGAGAGCTCCAGGACTGCCAAAGACCGTATCCGGCTCTCTAGAGCCTAGGCCTGGAGCTGGAGTGGGTGTCATGTATGCTACATTCTACTAGGGCGGAGAAGGTCTTTGGCCCAGAATCCAGGGGAAAGGACATGGACTCCATGTCTTGATGGGAGAAGGCAGAGTTTGTAGCCATCATGTATCCTTGGCAATTGTGATGTAAAAATACCTCTTCCTCAGCTCTGCCTTGACCACCAGCAGGGAAATGTTGGCAAATCCTAAATGAGGAAGATCTAACTGGTGTCACCTGCTAGAACAAAGTGGCACTATTAACAGGCCCAGAGATATGTCTGAGGCTTGAGGAGGGAAGTAGGGGAGTAAATGGTCTCTCCAGAGCCCCATTTCCCCCCCAAAGTGGCATGTTCCCAAAAACCTTCATGTAATATGCTACCATAATGGTGGATAAGGCTGTGATAAAGTTAGGAAGCCATTTAAAAGCAGCACCTTGAGATGGATAGATCATGTACTCTGAAAGTAGAGCTTTTCTGTATTTTCCTCCCTTATGAACAGTGATGCAGATTGTCTTCCCTCAACCCTAGACACATGGGCTTCCTTGATACTCATTAGAACCTACTGTGCCTCTCCCAGGACCAGAGCATCCCAGAGGCATTCTGTGGCAGATGCTGCTGCCGTGAGGTCTTGTTTGTGAATGAGTGTGGGCATGCCTGTGAGTGTGCACAAGTGTGTCAGTGTGTGCATAGGGCCGTGAAGGCGAATGGGTCTGGGACTGTGGGGGTGTGCATCTGGGTGTGAGCGTACGTGCACGTGAGTATGTGTGGGGGTGTGGAGAGAGCGTGCGAGTGGGAACAAATTCAACGCTGGGCAAAGGCAGGAGGCCACATGGAATCCTGATTCACAGTGATGTGATTAGGACCTGCCAGCCTCTTGGAGTATCGCCTGACTCCAAATCCTGTGGCTCCTTCTGCTCCTTGCTGGTGGTGACTCATCCAAGTCTTTTTAAGTGATGGAAAATAACCCATCTCTGCCAGTGCAGGGGAGTCTGCAGCCAGATACTGAAGGTGCAGGGATCAGGATGCTGGGGAGATGAGGGGGGCGGGCGGTGCTGTGTGAGGTAAGCCGGTCACTGGTTCTGGAGCCCAGCCTGTCCCCTCTTCATCCTGATGGTGGGTGTCCTTGAGGGCAGTGCACTGTGATTAGCCATTTTCCTTCTGCTGCTTTTGAGGGTGGCCCCTACCAGCCCCTGCAGACCCTTCTCCTATTCATCCCAGGCTCCGGCGTACCTATTACATCCTCCCATTCTATTTTAAAGCACTGAAACCCCATGGATCTAGGAACTGAAAGGAGCAAGGAGACAAGCTTCTTTACATACCAGTCTCCACCCCCCCACCCCACCCCCTCTAGAACCTTTCAATAGCAGGATGAGATTTTCTTAAGCCTGGGAAAAATTTCCCTCCTCTTGTTCTCACTTTTAAATTCTGTGTATTTCTCTATGGGTTTGTTTTAAGTTCAGGATGATTGATGGGTTTGCATCAAAGGAAATAACAACTCAGTAAAAATAATAAAGAACAAACAAATGGTGCTTTTCCCCCTGTACAATGTCTCTTTGAAATTTCCATAGAGCAGAGTACCCCAAGCCTGACGCCCAAGCAACAGCCAGGCCACCACTGCCTAGAGAAGACCAGGGTGCTTCACCAAGGGTTTCCATCCTGCTGGGCTTTGAGATGGACAGGTTAATAGCCCGAGTAAGATTTGACTTGCAGAGAAGCCAGCATGAATAATTGAAGATGCCTGTCCTGCTGAGTGCCCAGTAGCACGAGAAGATGCAGATCTGCTTCAGTCTTGCACGGAACGATTCTTACACTACTGCTGGTCCCTGGAGACCCACACTGGATAGAAGAAGCTGTTCAACAGTGCTAAATATGGGGGGAAAAAAATCTAGCAAATGGGACAATGTTTCATTCACCGTCTACTTTAAGACCTTTCTTAATGCCCACATGTTATCCATAAAACCGGAATTGTGATCGTTTTTGTGGTCTCTTAGAAATCAGTAGTTTTAATAATTGTGTGAAACCTGAAGTTGCTTTTTAATAGGTATCCTCTGGTGTTCAAGGATTCCAGTTCTAGTTACTTAGGGTTGAGCTAATCAGATATTCCTGTTTTCCAGAAAAGATTCACAAAGCCTGGGGAAGGGACGTGTCTTGCCCAGTTATCTGACCAAGAGTCGCAAAGGAGGTCTCGCCATTCCAGTTCAGTCAGGAGCCAGAAACCAAGAAGTAATTTGAACATGAAAGTTCCATATAAAGAGTTATTAACTATTTACAGGAACTTTATGAAGGGGGATAGGAAAGAATTCTAAAATATATTCTAGGGCTCTGTGATTACTCAAGGAGGGACTAACTGGGAAGGGGGAACTTTCTCCTCCCTGAAATTCAGACCACCTTGGAGAGGGTGTGGTAATGGCCCACCACATGGCAGAGAAGTTCACAGCATTGCTGGGGCCAGAGCTGCTCTGTAGTTCACTCGAGCTATGGACGAGCACTGGCAAGCTGGAAATACTCCTGTTGGGTTGCCGGCTGTCCTAGACCAGAAACTTCCTGCTGGGGTGCTGATGCTCCCTGTGGAGGGGTGCTGCTGAACTTGCCACTAGGAAACCCGTGTTTGAGTCGGGGCACCCATGGAGCTCCCCGGGATTCCATCTGTCCAAGTACCACTCAGGCTGCCAGGGGAGAGCGTCATTTGTTGTCTTGCGCACCAGCTCAGCATTGCAAGAGCAAATACAGAACAAACCTACAGGAGCCAGGTGGAAAGAACCTGTCCTCTCTCCAGTGTTCCTTCAGCACCCCCTACGGATACAGGGTAATATTGTGCTGGAGGCAGGGGAGGAATACGCCAGTATCCCAGTGGGGCAGTGAAGGGTGGACTTGGAACAGAGTGACCATAAATGCTAGGCAGTACAGAGGACATTAGGACTTAGTTCTTTTACCTTCTAGGGAGCTCGTCCTTTTTCTACAATATGTGGTATATCCTTAATGATTTTTTTTTAAGATTTATTAGAGTGTGTGTGCAAGAGCAGGGGAGGGGAAGGACTGAAGGGGAGGGAGAGAGAATCCCCAGGCAGACTCCCTGCTGAGTGCAGAGCCCCACACGGGCATCAATCCCAGAACCCTGAGATCCGAACCAGAGCCAAAACCACGAGCCAGATGCCTGACTGACTGAGCCACACAGATGCCCCGTTGGTCTCTTCAACTGCACACCAAGAGACCCTAACTATGATAGAACTTAGATACTGATGAACAAAGTGTAAGCTCTAAAACTTATTCTAAGTTTTAGTACATCTTCAGATCTGAATACTTAGGGCCGTGACTAAACCGAGCCCAATATACATGAGGCCACTGCACCACTAGAGAAATAACAGAATTGAGATAGTTAAACTTGTGACTTTTGAGCACTTGGTACATGGCTAGTGCCATCAAGGAACTAAGTTTCTAATCTAAACTTCTAATTTTTAAAAAATGTAAGAATATTCAGTATTAAAACACTTTTGAGGACAACCTGGAGGCTTCCATGGGAGATTTTAGGGGCTAGGCCAGTAGGGGGCGAAATTCACCTCCAAACCATTGGCTGGCCCTCAGTCACCTGGAAACTGTGTCTCTGGGCAAAGTGAAGCATTTGCTGGACGCCTAGCCACAGCCTGTCTCAGGAGATTTAAATAGGACTGAACCCGTTCAGGGTACCAGCATAGGTCCCTGTGTGGGTTTAATCAGCTGTTCTTTTTATTTTGGACATCCTGGTTAACTCAGTTGGGGAAATAACCAAAGCTGATTTGATCTGAGTGAACTTGAGGACTTTTCAAGAGAAGACTAGGACACAGACTGCTGGGGTCATGACATGAGGGGTAGAGTGGTTCCCCCCATAGGGAGGGTGCCTGCGTTATGGGGAAACATTGTCAGGATCCTGAGTGTGGGTCCAGTTCAGAGGAAGCAAAGCCAAGAACTAAGTCCTAGTGATATCATTTGAGGTGGATATCCAGACCTGTTTGCAGCTACTTTGTATCTAGTTACATGACCCAATATATTCCCTTTTAACCTCCTCTGGTTTGGGTTGAGAGCTCTGTTGCTTGTAAAAGAATTCTCATATGGTATGCTGTTGTAATTGTGTTCTATGTTGACACGAGACCAGTCAAGCTATCTCATGAACAGGGAGGTAAATTAAAGATGTGCTTGGAGTGAAAGTGGAACCCAGTAAGGAGGAACTCTAGTTATCTGTTGTTCTCTCCCCTCTTCATGTTCCCATGGTCTCATTCATTCTATGTCTGATGCACTGTGGACATCTACAGGAGTCATAACTTTGATTTGCAATCAGCCATATACTGGGGTACTCTAATGTCCACTGTGCACAGGACCAAACCAGTCCATTGGATGACTCTTGTCCTGGTATCCTTTCTGGTTTAGCCTTTGTCCTGAATTTTTCATTCTTAATGGGCTGTTGTTAACCTTAAAATTAGGCCAGAGCAGGTTTGGTAGGCCTTCATGTTGTATTTTTAGCTCTTACCATGGTTTTTTTTCTAGTAGAATGTAAGATGCCAGTGCAGTGAATATAGTAGGATTTTAATCCATGGCTAAATATGAAAGACAACAATAGTACTGCTTTTCTGGACCCTCTTAGATAGCTAATATCTCCCACTTCAAAAATAGTATGTATGTAAAATAAAAATATGCACTTCATCTAGGAACAGCTGGAGCTAACCCTCTGACCTGGCTGGCTATGGGAAAGACGTTCAGCCCTGCCTTTAACGGCCACTTGGTCTGCCAGCTTGCTTGTATTGTGGCCTGAGCCTGTGAAATGCAAAATGGTCACAAGTTCATTAAGAAACTTAAGAAATCTTGTGGGTGAGGTATGTGAATTTCACAGGGTAAAGGCTGAGCAGTCCTGGCATAAAGCCGATAAAGGGACGTCTGAATGTTCTTACTATGATGGTTCTTACTTGTGGTGTAGTGTATATCTATAACTCTTTATTTTTTGTAACACTTTCATAATTGGCAGTAGTTATAATCGTAAAATTTTTTTTTTCAAGATTTTATTAATTTTTTTGACAGAGAGAGATCACAAGTAGATGGAGAGGCAGGCAGAGAGAGAGAGGGAAGCAGGCTCCCTGCTGAGCAGAGAGCCCAATGCGGGACTCGATCCCAGGACCCCAAGATCATGACCTGAGCCGAAGGCAGCGGCTTAACCCACTGAGCCACCCAGGCGCCCCTAATCGTAAAATTTTAAATAACTTTCAGTGTACTCTTACCCTCTCAAAAGGGTCTACCAAAAGTTCGGATGATTTTGTAAGTCCTTCTTACACCTGTCTGTTCCAGCTCTTTTGAACCACCTCATTCTGTATTCCTTTTATTTTATTTTATTTATTTTTATTTATTTGACAGATCACAAGCAGGCAGAGAGGCAGGCAGAGAGAGAGAGGAGGAGGAGGCAGGCTCCCCGCCAAGCAGAGAGCCTGATGCGGAACTTGATCCCAGGACCTTGAGATCATGACCTGAGCCGAAGGCAGAGGATTTAACCACTGAGCCACCCAGGCGCCCCTGTATTCCTTTTAGCTAAGATTTCTCAGATGACCTTACTGGTCTAGCTTGTGGAATGCCAGGTCATTTGTCATTGGTTAACCAACGAATTTGGTGCTCTTGAACCAGTGCTCACATATGGTTCAATTAACTGTGGTGGAATTGTGTTGGATGGGGGTGTTACATAACAGAAAATGGGTCTGTCCACAGAGCAAACAGTTCTCACTCTAAAGTGGATATGGGCATGAAAATTTAAATTCCTTTGTGAAAGCCCTTGAAAGTAACTAAGTTTCACTGAAACACTGATTACTAAATCCCTTAGTAGAATTGAAACCTTGAGGCCAAGTCTTGTTTACAGTCATGTACCCAGCATCTGTAAGAGTGCTGATCCATAGTAAATGTATATTACATGGATAGTGAGTTGATTTCAGGTGCTGGACGCAAGAAAATGTTATCTGCTCTTGAGCTTAGAAGGAACACTTTTCATCATGGGGTGCTCCATTGAACCAGGGGCTCAAGGGAACGTGGTAGCAGGCTGAGAGACATGATGGAACCAGCGTAGCTGTGGTCCAGAGCTTGTCTCTTCTCTCAAGTCCCAGAAATCTGAAAACACAGCAGAAGTCTGGTAAGAGCCCTCTATAACCTAATGATAAAACCTAAACTTTCCTTCTGGAAAAAGAGCAGACTTTGCATGATCTTGTCCATGCCCTTACCTGTAACGCACTGTCTCCCACCCTTTCTGCAGACCCACAAAACCCAGTACACTCAGCATTTTCTTTGCCCCCAGTAAGCCAGCATTTTCTATGTTCCTGTGTTCTTTCCTCTGCCTGGAGCTCTTTTCTTTTCCCGCTCGGTGAGCTCATCTTTAGTCCTTGATATTTGCGTCTTGTATTGGTTTACTGTTGCTGCTCACTCAGTTATGACAAACTTAGTAGCTGAAGACAACACATGCTTATTATTCCAGAGTTTTTGTCCAGTAGGATTGGCATGGCTAAGCTGAGTCTTCTGAACCTGGGTCTCCAAGGTTTTAGTCAAAGTTGGCTGTACTGCATTCCTTTCCAGAACTCAAGGTTCTCTTGAAGTCACTAGCACAGTTCGGTTCTTTGTGGTTGTAGCATGGAAGCTTCTGTCTTGCTGGCTATCAGCCAGGCCACTCTCAGATCCTTGAAGCCCCTGCAGTTTCTTGCCACGTGGTCCCCTCGCAATGTGGCAGCTTACATCTTCAAGGCCAGCTGGAAGTGCTCTCAAGGCTGCTAAGAGGGAGTCTTCAGTAACCTAACACAACCAAGGGAGTGGCTATCCCACCACCATCACCATATTTAATAGCATAGTAGCAGGGCAATTTTGATACATACTTAAGGGGTAAGGGCTACAGTTGGGTGTGACTCATTGGGAGTTATTATAGAGTATGTGTGGCTATCAATGGTGCATCTCCTTCCATATGCAAAATACATTCATTTCATCCCAGAGTTTCTAAAAGTCTACTCCCATTACATCTCCTTTCTAAATTGTTCCCTGTTTTTCCTCTTCAGCAAAGTTGGATTTTCCTGGATTTCTGCCTCTGCCTTATTTTATTCATGTTGCTGTTACAGGATCACCTGCAAAGGCCTAGATCTACTTGAGTGACCCATGAGGCCAATTTAGGTATACCATCAATTCCCCTCTAAACACAATCCTATACTGAAATACATTGATGGCTCACAGAGGAGGGCATTGTGAGGAAAGGCTTATTACACCCCGAATGGCAAAACCTTCTTTTTTCATGTCCTGGGTTCTTTCCAAATATCTTAACCCTGGGAAATTGCCATGCTTCCTCCACCCCTCCCCACTCCCCCCAAGCCTCCAGCACTGCCAGTCCTTCTCTTCTTCCCTCCATCTCCAGCCCTCTATTGGCTACCAATAGAGGTTCCAATCTCTTGATCCTTCCAGATCTTTTAATCACTTATGTTTCAATTTAGCCTATGCCTCTTTTATAGCTTGCATTCCTACTTTGAACCCCAGCTCAACAAAATCTAAGATCCTTCTCCGTATCCACTATCCCAAGAAATCAGGGATTATGAGTAACTGTTTAATAATTTTCCTATCATAATGGTATTCGTCACGTCTACCTTCCTTGCTGGCATGTAGTCATTCATTTGTTCTTTGTGGGGTGAATTAATAAGCAGCGAGGTAACTTACCTGGATAATTCAAGTTATTAAAAAAAAAAAAAAAACACTTCACTTTGGTTTTACATGCATTATCTTAGCCTGAACTGACAAGCTGCCACAGTTGGTGGGTAATCTAATTTTGTATTCCCTCGAGCGCTCCGATACTTTCTGCCGCCTCCTCATTCCATAGTTGTCATCTGGGGATATGTCCTTTCCCTCCCAAAGCTCGCTGGTGGTTGACAGCTTTGAGGGGTGCCTGCTGAAGATCCTATTCCCTTAAAACACTTAAGGCAGGGCGTGTGAAAAGAAGAGAAAGGTCACTGTGGTTGAAAGTAATGAAGCTCACGCATATCCTGGTTCTTTCTCTGGGCACATGGTAGGATGGTGCTACTCTGTCCCGTTCCAGGTCAGGTGTGGCTGTGTGAATTGCTGTGGCGGACAAGATGTGGACAGGAGTGACGTGTGCTACTTCCTATGGAAGCTCGAGCAGCCAGGAGATGACCCACCCTACTCCCTCCCTCTTCTGGAGGTTGTGCGGTGTAAGGGGAGGGGAATCCTCTACTGATGGGGGCCCTGGAGTCACCAAAATGATCCTAGTTCCTTCTGCCCCTGGCATGCATCTTAGATTTACGGTGTGAGTGAGAAGTAAATGTTTGTTGTTGAACTCTTGAGTTTGGGGGTTGTGACAGCCACTTATCTGGACTGAAAACCAACTTTGCCAGGGTAAATACATTTTAACTCCTCCTCGAACTGGTTTGCTAGGACCATGTTCTCAAATCGTCTGAGGCATATACAGAACATGTCAGATGGGGTACTGTGGCTGAGCAGAGAGCCTCCACTGACAAAGAAATTTGCCTTTGGCTCTCTTATTGTCTCTCTTTCGGATGATCTTGTCCTGGGATGCAGTGACCCTAAAAGAGCTAGTGGATCCTGGACAAAGGAATCTGGACACAGAGCAGAGTTAGGAGTTGATCCGCTTAAATGTCAAAAGGACTGGCTTACTTTCTGTCCAGATCCAATGTCCCTTCCAGTACAGCCTCAACTCCCCTTCTCTCACTGCTCTTACCCTTTCTCTGTAAGTCACAAAAAATTGTGTTTGGAAGCGCTTCATCAAATGATGTATACTTTCCCATAAAGAAAAGTACTTGTCAATGTTTTTAGTACACCTGTTTGTGTTCAAGCACCTGGTGTGGAAGTCTGTGATCCACCGTGTCCATCGAGGCTAACATTTGAATGAGGCCGAGGCAATGCTGAAATTGATGGATGGCATGATGCGGAGATACGCCCCTGAGACCTTCTTATTACTCCCTTATAGCATCCAAAGGGCCAGTGGAAGGACGGCAATTATCTTGTTTGGCAATCCAATTGTCTGTCTTTGGAAAATGATAGGATAAAGAGTGGAAGTCACAAATAACACCTTTCTCACTGCCCGGGTATAACAGAGCTGTTTTCGATCCCTGCTACTTTTACTTTTGCTCTGCATGAAGGATTAAACCTTAGAGGAGGTTTATAGTAGAAGGAGGGGGGAACCATATTAAAGTACTTGCACAGCAAAAAAAATAAAAATAAAAAAAGGGTACTTGCAGACATCTGCGAGCAACAGTATAATTGTTCCCCTTCAAAGGAATGTCCTAAGCAGACTATATATTTATTCAAATGTGATTGTTAGGTTGCAGACTTCTGGACTCTTAGAACTCATTTTTGGGGGAAGTTTTTCAAATATTCTTAACATGCATCTTTTAAGCAAATGAATTATATGTAAAGTACAGTGTCAAGTATATGTCAAGTACAGTGCTAGAGAAGTGGTGAATTAGTTGGTCCTAGTTTCCCCCAAGATTTTTACCAGCTATTGGGAGACCCTAGACGGTAAACCAAGTGTTTTCATTATGGGTTCGATAAATGCAGTGGTAGACACACAACATGCTGTGGGAAAACAGCGGGAATACCCAACGTAGACTGATGCTCTAGGAAATCTTTCCTTGACCATGTAAGTGGCTCCTCAAGTGAACTTTGGAAAAAGTGAATAAAAGGAAGGAGGAGCTGTGTAAAAATCTGGAGGTAACTATTGCCCCCAGAAATAGATCACAAAGACTTCAGGTAATAGAATTATCAGGCATAGATTCTGAAACAATTATGCTTCCCGGTTTAAAGAAAAAAATAAGTTTAGATATTAACAAATCTATAAAAATGACAGATTTGCGAACAAACTACAGAGAATGTCCAAAACTGAGAAGTTCAATAACATGAAAAATTCAGGTTAGACTCATCAAACAATTAGAGAACTACCATATCTATATATCAGAAGTTATCCAGAATGTAACAAAAAGGGCGGGGGGAGATGGAAAACCTACGTGGGGGAAAAATACCCGGAGGATGGAGATGGAGATTAGAATTTCAGGAGCAGAGAATGGGCATAGAGGCAATATTTGAACGCCTGACTGCTAGTTATCATGTGTTTCCTTTTTTAAATTTCAAATTCAATTAGCTAACATAGTACATTCATAGTTTCACATGTACAGTTCAGTAATACACCAGTTGCATCTAATCAATGAGGTAAAGGATCTGTACTCTAAAACCTACAGGACACTTATGAAGGAAATTGAGGAAGACCTACACACAAAAAAAACATTTCGTGCTCAAGGATTGGAAGAACAAATATTGTTATCCTACACTTTCAATGAACTCCAGAAAAATAGAAAGTTTAGTAGTTCCTCGGTCCCATTCACTGGGGGTATATTTCAAGACCCCCAGTGGATGTCTGAAACAGTGGATAGCATAGCCCCTGTATCTATTCTACATACATACCTATGATAAAATCCATAAATTAGGCACAGTAAGAGATTAACAGTAATAAAACTGTTATAACAATATAACAAATCATGTGACTGGTGTCTCTCAAAATACTTTGTCCTGGTGTGTTCTTCCTTGTGATGAAGTGAGATAAGATGCCTACAGGATGAGATGAAGTCAGGTGAATGATTTAGGCATTGTGTTGTAGCATTAGGCTATGACTGACCTCCTGACTGTATGTCAGGAGCAGGGTCCTCTGCTTCTGGGCCTTGGCTGACCTGGGTCACTGAAGCCACAGAATGCAAAACTGTGACTACGGTATAACTGAATACAAAAGAGTGAAAATATAAAAACCAAATCTTAAGCAACAGAGCAAAAAAGTCAAAGTGCCCTTCAAAGGAGCAGCTGATAAACTGGCAATTGTCTTTCCAACAGCAAGGATGAAAGTCAGGAGATATGTGGGATGTGCCAAAAGAGAACAATTGCTACACTATCTATGATGGCAAAAATCTGTTTTGCGAATGGAAACACCATAGGCTATTTTCAGATAAACAAGAAGTGAGGTTTTTATCAGCACGTATTACAGGACGTACTTCAAGTGGAAGGTAGCTGATCTCAGGACTACGGAACAGAAGGAATTGAATGCAAAGAAAGTGGAAAATATAGGGGTAAATAAGTGTCAGTAATAACACATAATGGTGTTAAAATGATGATACCTGTTCTAAGGCTTTTATGCTACCTGGAAACAATGTAAATGTTTTTGATTAACTTTAGATTTTGATCATTTGTGTGCATGTTATAACTTCTAGAATAATCCCTGTTATGCACTGTTTGTGTGTCTGTGTGTTAGGGCTTTAACACTTCAAAGTGATTGTGTTTGAGGATGGGCTTTTAGGAAGTCATTAGAGTTAGATTAGGTCATGAAGGTAGGGCCTTCATGATGGGATCAGGGGTTTTTAGAAAGAGGAAGCTGTCTCCACTTGCACGTACACCCACCCAGGAAGGGCCAAGTGAGGGCCTAATGAGAAGGCAGTCATCTGCAACCCAAGGAGAGTGTTCACCAGTCACCAACCCTATTAACACCTTGACTTTGAATTTCCCTTTTTCCAAAACAGAGAAATTTGCTAAGGCACCCAATCTATGGTATTTTTAAAATGGCAGCTGAGTAAATGGACAGTCTCTAAAGAAATAGAGTATAATCTCTCATAAGAGGTACAAAGATGAAATAAAAATATTGTCAATCCTAACACAAGAAAGAAGGAAGCAGAAAATAAATGAAGCAAACATTATGCAAGATAGGATGGTATATTTAAATTTCACAGTTTTAGTTACATTAAATGTAAATGTGCTGAATGTTCAAGTTGAATGTTCAAATTAAATGCAAAGATTATTAGACTGGACCTTAAAATTCCATCTAATAGCACAGGTTTATGACCGATCTAACTAAAATATAAGGGTTCAGAAACCTTGAAAGTAAAAAAAAAAAAAAAGAAAAAAGAAAAAAAGAAAAAGTAACCAAAAGAAAGTTGGTATGACTAAAGTATTAGAAAAAATGGACTTCCTAAATGTGTTACTAGCGGTAATAAAAATCACTTCAAAATGGTATAAGGTTTAGTTCACCAAGATGACATGAACATTTAAATTTGTTATGGTTCTAAGTCTCAAAACCTATAAAGCAAAATTTGACTGCTGAGAGCAGAAAAATGTACAATCATAATGGGATATTTAAATATGTGTGTCTTAGGGGAAATTACCATAAATTTGAGAGAGTTGGTACCTTTGGGGGAGGGAAGTTTTCATTAGGAGGTTTGTGAAGGGCGGCTTAAGAGTTCTGTAATGTTCTAGATCTTTGTCTAGGGGGACACAGCCCCAGACTTTACAATAATTAATTGGACTGAGCATATAGCTTTCACTTTTTTGCTTGTTTATCACATGTTACTATAAAAGTAGCAAACAAATGAAAAGACAAAGATAAGCAACCCAGATAAGAATTGAGAACCTGTGACTGGTGAGCTAGGAGGAAAACCTAAGGAGCTCATGTTTTGGGAGGCAGGTACGAAAAATATGTCAAAGAGGAAGAACAAGTGTTATGTGCTGTGAAGTCAACACAGAGACTGAATATCAGTGTCTGAATTCAATTGTGTGGGTGCTATTGGAGACTTAGGCCTGAATTGCTTTGGTAAAGCAGTAGAGACAAAACCTGATCAGAGTGGGTTGAAAAGAGCTAGGAGAACAATCAGAGGTGGCCACTGTATTTGTTTGCCCGGACTGCCATCATGAAGTACTACGTAACCTGGTGACTTGAACAACAGGAATGTATTGTTTCACAGTTGTGATCTAGAAGTCTAGATCAAGGTGTCAACAAGCCTGGTTCTTGTGAAGGCAGTGAAGGAGAATCTGTTTCCTACCCCTCTCCTAGCTTCTGGTGGTTTGTTAGCAATTTTTGACATGCTTGACTTCTACTGCATCACTCCAGTCTCTCTGCCTTCATCTTCACATGCATTCTCCCCATGGATGTGCTTCCATGTTCAAATTTCTCCTTTTTATAAGGACAGCTGTTATGTGGATTAGGGCCTGCCGTTTTCCACTGTGACCTCCTCTTAACTAATTACATTTGCAAAAACCTCATTTCCAAATAGGGAACATTCTGAAATAGGCTTAAGACCTCAATATATGAATTATTGGGTATATATGTATGTGTGTGGGGGGGTCAGAACTCAATCCATAATAGCAAGTATTGAACAGGCTTAAGTGGAATAAAGAAATTGTTTTAGATGGATGTGTAGAGGCAAAATACATGTGTGTTTGTATATATTTAAAAGATGGGATAATAAGAGCATATGATATTTTTGACCCAGTAGAAAAGGGAAGAATTGGTGATTCAGGAAAGAGAGGGAAAATTGCTTGAGAGATGTCCTTTTGTGGGTGAGAGGGCAGAAGCACAGGTCTTGAGAGGTGAGTGAGAGCACCATATCCATAATAATGGCAAGGAAGGCAGCTGGAAGGGCACATACGTGGTAGGTTGGTAACCATCGCAGTGGGATGGTATGGAAGGTCTCTATTTGTCAGGGACTGAAGTAAGACCATCAGCTGAGAGGAGGTGTTGGATGGTTTCCAAAGAAGAGGATGTGAGGGGCGCCTGGGTGGCTCAGTGGGTTAAAGCCTCTGCCTTCGGCTCGGGTCATGATCCCAGGGTCCTGGGATCGAGCCCCACGTCGGGCTCTCTGCTCCGCAGGGAGCCTGCTTCCTCCTCCCTCCCTCTCTGCCTGCCTCTCTGCCTACTTGTGATCTCTGTCTGTCAAATAAATAAATAAAATCTTAAAAAAAAAAAGAAGAGGATGTGAAATAGTCTAGGATAAGGAGACAAAGAAATGCAGTGGGATTGCTGGGGCACACTAAGGGCTCGTTTTAAATTAGTGACTGTGAATTTCACGTATGATTAATTAGTATGCTGTGTGCTGGTCTCCAGCCATGGTTGACCGTGTGGGTGTGGGTAGAGTAAGCGGAGATTGGGACTTAACTGGAGATTGCTTTTGTCAGCTGAATACCACAGAGCGAGTGGGGCAAACAAGTTGACTCTGCAAGTGAGTGATTATAGGATGGACCGTTGAATCCAAGCTGGGTAGGAGTAGAAGTAAAAACAGAACAGTGTTAGGGATAGTGACCAGGGGGTCCAATAAAAGGATTGGTGGTATTCAATGATTCTGGGAGTTCTGGAATTCTGGGATCTGCCTCCTCACCCGCTTCCCATGTACCCAGCCTCATTTTCTACTGTTTTCCTCATCAACCTCTTTGAGACATATCAGTCAACACAAGGTTCCTCAAACACCCCAGATAAACCATCATCTTGGATCTTTTGCATTTCCTGCTACCTCTTTGAAGAACACTTAGAAAATCTGCAAGGCTCGGTCCTACAGCACTCTGATCTTGGCTCAAATATCTTTGCGGCTATCTTGGGCCACCTTCAAAAAACAAAAAAACCCCAAACTTCCAATGTTCCCTTGTTCCCTTTCCTGACTGACTTTATCATTAATTTTTTTCATTGAATTAAAATTGGCATACACTTTTTTTTTCTTGGTAGCATTTATCAAAAATTACTGTGTATTTCCTTTATGGTTTATGCTCTTATCAATCTCATGTGAGTTCCACAAATGCAGAGATTCTTGCCCATTTTGATCTGTTTTGTGGGGGCAACATCTTGAACAGTGCCTGCGACATAGTAATTGTTGAGTGAAGAATGAAATACAGGGGATGATGAACAGTGGGTAAGGCTAGAAGCTGCACTTGGAGAGGAAGAACAGTGACGAATGAGGCATGGCATAGTCTTAGGGTATGACAGGTAAAGAACAAAGTCATTGGAGAAAAGGAGATTGAGGAAACTGGGAAGACTACCCCCAAGAATTTAAAAATCACTAGATTTGGTAGATTGGTAGTATGACAAAGAGGTGACAAAATCTGGGAGTGATGAGGTCTCTTGACAATGATCGTGACAGGAAGGAAGGATGTGTTTTCTCATAGTGTAGATTTTAAGACTGGAGGTGGGTTTTTTGTTTTTTTTTTAACAGAAAGGGAAATTGGTTGAGAAACTTGCAACTAAGAGAATAACCTACCTCATTGCTATGTTTAGTGGTTGAGAAAGTACTCAGCATTTGAGCAGGTTGCAGAGAAATCCATGTTCTTGAGGAAAACCAACTTCCAGTAAAACAAGAGAATAAAGGAAACTTTTAGTAAAAAGACCGTGAGGATAATTTGTAAAAATGAAAGGTTCAGGGGGTGGGGTAAAATTAGGAATAAACAGTCTTGTGAAGGGGAGAGTCTGGGCGATAAGTCCGTCTGTGGCTTCTCATAATAACCAGAGAAATGGCGAAAGGGATCAGCCTTGCTGGAGTCAGGACACGCTGGTTGGTGAAGCTTTGAGTTCTGGAAGGTTGCAGGGGAAGAAGGAGTGGGATCCAGTCAGGACTGTTAATGTGCTGGGATTTTGTCTTCCCTCTTGCCCGTAATGGCAGTGGGGAAGTTGGAGAGGAGTGGTCTTACTGGAGCATGCAGGACCTCTTGTATTCATTTTCTAGGGCTGCCATAATAAAATACTTCTAAGAGGTGGGGTAAAGAAGGAAAAGGCATTTCCTCAATGGTCTGTCAGCTGAAAGTACAAGGCATTGTCAGGGTTGGTTTCCTTGGAGGTCTCTCTTCTGGTCTTGCAGATGTGGTCTTCCCTTGCCTTGTTCAGGTCTATCATCCTAATCTCCTCTTTCACAGATGCCACCATATTGGATTAGGGTCCATCCATGTGACCTCATTTTATCCTAGTTACACTCATTAAAGCTCCTGTCTCCCAATACAGTTCCATTCTGTGCTACTGGGGCTTAGGGCTTCAGTACTTTATGGGGAGTGAATTTTGGGGAAACACCATTCAGCCCCAAATAGCTTTTCATTCTGGAATATGTACACAGCATTCTAAGGGAACTATTTTGAGATCATTACTGTTTTTCCCTATTGCGGATGAAGAAATGGAGCTCTAGAAATGTTTGTAGCTTGTTCAAAGCTACACTGCCAGGGCAGACTCTGGAACTCTCTAGAGCATCAGGCCATTCTGCCCTACCAAGACTCAGAATAGTTGCTGAAATATAGTGGACTTAATAAAGAATTCAAAAGCAAGTGATTTTGATTTGAAATCCTTTCTATTACAAAAAAATCTTCTGAGGTGGGGGGAAGGGGAAGTTTACCAAGGGAAGATTTGGGACTTGAACATTTGATTATTGATACTTTTTCTTTTTCTTTCTTTTCTTTTTTTTTTTTTTTTTAAATCCTTCCTGACAGGAGTATTCTTATTTTTACAGAAGGGGATACCTGGGTTGAGAGAAATTGAAGCTGCTGAATATCTCAGAGATGGTAATAGGTAGGGGCTGTGGTTTAAAATCTGTCCAGTCGGGGCGCCTGGGTGGCTCAGTGGGTTAAGCCGCTGCCTTTGGCTCAGGTCATGATCCCAGGTCCTGGGTTCGAGCCCCACATCGGGCTTTCTGCTCAGCAGGGAGCCTGTTTCCTCCTCTCTCTCTGCCTGCCTCTCTGCTTACTTGTGATTTCTCTCTGTCAAATAAATAAATAAAATCTTTAAAAAAAAAATAAAATCTGTCCAGTCAACCAACCAACATTACCTGTATGTATTGTTTGCTCCAGAGGGGCTGTGTTCAGACTGCAGGTAGCACAGAGGCCCTGGGAATATCAAGACGATTCAAGACGATGATTGGATAATTCATTTCCAAAATAGAAATTCTGAGCAGACGTGGGAATAAATGCACAGCTTGCCAACATGATGACTTTGAAGGCAATGGCCCTCATTTGGATCTTTTTAACATTTTATCTGTTAAGAGAAAAACATTTTTGTGGCTTCAGTTCATATAGTTCTATTTATGTTACCCCGAGCAGATCGCTGTGTTTTGAAAGGTCAGTCCTTTCAAAAGCCTTCCATTACCACTGAGCAATTAGTTCAGTGCTTTCTATGTGCAAAAATAAAATGTTACTTATTTTAAAGACTATTTTCGTTATGAGGGGTTTTCCATTTTGTTACTGCTAAAGAAATTCTCAGTTTTATTAGACTCAGAAAACTCTTCTCATTCTCTCCCTCCAAGCCAGCAAATCCTCCAATTTCAAGCTCTCAGAGGCTGGCAGGCCTTGGGAAGTCTCGCCATACTGGTGAATCACAAGGACCGATTTATTTGCTTTGTGTGTGTGTGTGTTTTTTTTTTTTTTTTTTTTTAAGACCTCCAAGGGGGAAAACAGAAGTGAGTTTTTGGTTATTTATTATAGTCCTGACTCTAAATGTGGTTTCTGTCTTCAACGTTCTTGTCTTTATTTGATTGTACCTTTTTCCCTCAGCCATCCTCTAGGGGGGCTGTTGGGCCCTTGAAGATATCTGTCTATCAAAGCAGATGTCAGCTCCTGGAGGCTGAACCTGAGCCCAGGCCTGCCCAGGAGATTTCTATATCTGGGCTCTACTAATGGTGATTCTTTCATTCCACTCCAAGCAGCTGGGTCAATGCAGCTGGTGCCTTGGACAGCAGAAATACTACTCACCCTTAGCTGCACTGAGCTTGCATCTGGGGAGCTCTAATCTTTGAGGTTGTGTATCACACTAGATAAGACTGGGTTCCATTGGTGATGCCGGAGGCTGTAGGCACAGCACAGGGACTGGGTGCATCAGATGGCCATTGAGCTCTTCCCCCAAATTTCTAGTGAACATTTTATCTGTTGCCTTTTAAAGAACTGAGTTTACATTTGATTTTTGACAGATGTATGAAATGACCATTACAATAAATATACAGAACATTGCCTCTCAAAGTTTCCCTATATTGCTTTGTAGTAAGTCACCCTCCCTCTAACTCTAGCCCCAGACAACTACTGATCTGTTTGTTGTTGTTATATATTAGGTGGCATTATCTAGAACTTTATATAAATGAAATCCACCAGTAGGTATTCTTTTGTGGCTGACCTTGTTTCCCCACTCAGAATGACTTTTAGGTTTAAGTCTACTATTATATGTATATTTTTTAGCCTTTCTATTTCTTTTTTCTTTGTTTTCCCTTTCCTCCTATCTCTGGATAATCTAAATGTTTTTTAGAATTCTGAATTTATCTATTGGCTTTTAGGATCTTTGCATTTTTTTAGTGGCATCTTTAAGGATGAGACTATTGATCTGGGCTAGTCATCAATTTATTGCCTCTCCGTTCCAAATCCACACCCTCGTTCCCTCCATCCCACCCTCTGTATGGTACTGGAGCCAGAATGGGTACATCCTTCTCCTTTGCCGGCTGGTGCAATGCTAAATTTTGTCGATAGAGGGCACTAGAGGGCTAAAAGTGTATGGTCGTGGAGAGGGCTGCTTTTCTGGGTTTTTGGGTCCTTGTTCCTCCTATGCTTAACTGCCAGCATGTCAGTACATGGAAGGTCCAGGGGCTGTGCCCTCTCCAGAGAGGTTCTGCCACCCAGGGATCCTGCTGACTAGCTCGGGCCCACCAGCATCCCATCAGGCCAAGTTAGGTACATCAACTCCATGCTCCACATACTTCTTGTGGGTTTCTGGGCCACCCAGCAGGCTGTTCTAGAGACCAGCTCTCTCTCAGGCTGGCAGGGTTCTTTGCTTCTGGAAGGCTGTTCCTGTGGTGGCCACCATCTCTCCGGCAAAGAATTAATCTCAGCCTTGTGGGGGAGATTGGTCTCTTCCAAGTTCTTTGTTTTTTGCCTTGTGTAGTTATGTCTCTCAGCTCCAGAGCTAGTAGCTCTGTTCAATCTTTGCTTTTTCTTAGCATCCATGTTTACCTCTTTAAGTAGGTAATTTTAAACTAATTAACTTTTTCCACTAAATCTGTTCTGTTTGAATAACTGGCACGGTTTCTGTCTCTAGTCTGGATCCTGACTGATATAATATCCTTACATAGAATTAGTATTGTAGGATTTACTATGAACTAATGTAGAAACCCTTCAACCTTAGGCATGTATTTACCAGCGTCCCTCCTTTATAACTCTTATGTGTATTGCTTCTACCTACTTTATAAACCCTGTAAACTGGTGTCCTACCTATTTAAGAGAAACCATAAGGAAAATGAATTTTTCACATTTACCTAGATATTTATTATCTAGTTTTTCTTTATTTTTCTGCAAAGATCTGAATTTCCCCCAGCATTTTCTTACACCTGAGTAACTTCAACATTTCTTACAGTGTAGGTGTTCATTTGTCTGATGACCTAAGTTCAATGTTATCTGTATGTATCTTCAAGTTGCTTTCATTTTTGAGGGATATTTTTGTTGGATACAGAACTCCAGGTCGACATGGTCATTGGTCCTCCAGGGTTTTGATGAGAAATTTGCAGTCATTTGAAGATCTGATCTCTATACATGTGATATGTTGGTTTTCTCCATGGTTTTTATTTTAAATCTTTGCATTTTGGCGGTTTTGCTACAATGTGCCTGTGCTATCTGGAGTTGGCCGAGCAAGCTTCAAAACAAGCCTGGGCCCCAGTCCTCTCTCCATGTGGAGGTGGGGCAAAAAATGGCAGGAATGCCAGTTGGAGGTGATGTCAGACATTACTCCTTTTTTTTTTTTTTTTCCTCTCCCATTCCCTCTCGTTCTTTCTGGAGGTATGTTCTGCTTAAAACTTGGCCATATATCACTAGGCTTTTAATTTTTTTTCTCACTCTTTTAATCTTCAAATTTTATATTTTACCTTTTTCTCTTCCTGTCTCCCATCCCCCTCTGTCCTCCTTTTGTATTCATTCTAGTATTAAGTCCATCATGGATTCTTAATTTTCAGCTTCTTCACTTTTTAAAGTTTTGGGGCAACTGAGGGCTCAGGTGGTTAAGTGTCTGCCTTCACCTCAGGTCAGGATTCCGGGATCCTGGGATTGAGCTCTGTGTTGTGGCTTGCTATTCAGGAGAGAGTCTGCTTTTCCCTCTGCCCCTCCCCTACCACTCATGCTCTCTCTTCTCTCTCTCAAATATATTTTTTTAAAGTTTTCACTTATTTATTTTTTTCTATTCTAAGATTTCTTTGTGTATTTTCCTTTATGAGCATAGTTATAATAGCTGGACTGCCGCCCAAGTCTCCATTAATTACCTTCCATCTGCCTCTTTATGAGCTGAAATGTTTGTAGCCTGCCCTGCTATTTGTGATTCAAGAGTCTTCCAGTGACTGGGGCAGAGTGTACACAAAGCACTGGGTTCCCTTGCTTTCATTCTCTTCTTTCTGAAGTGCCTTCTGCTCTCTTCCCAGTGGCAGCCCTGGGCTGTTTTACCCTCTGCACAGAAGGATGACAAGTTTCTTTCAGAAGCAACTCCATGCCATGCCGTGACTACAGCAGCGAAGATGGGGAATGCCTGGTACCAACTGCTTCTTCTATTTTTGGCTCCTCTGCAAATTCATTGTGTTCATTCCACGGAGGATTCAGGCAGTGTGTTCATTTTGTGCCCAGAATTTACATTAGCTGTTTTCAAGATGGTTGGCCAGGATAGTACCTCACCTGACAAATAGGACTCTCTTACCCTTGGTTTCCATTATCTGGGTATTGGGTATGAATCTCCATCCTTAAACTAGGTATAGAAGAACTAGAATTCTATAAGGTAACTTTATTTCTGTGTGGCGCCCACAACCTCAGAACTTTTAGGGCTTTGTGTTCTTTCTTCCTGCTTTGTTTCCCAGTTCCAGGGTCCTATGACCTGGGGCGGTCATTGGTCAGATGGGTCACTATGCCTCTATCTTGTCTTTGCATTCAGATATGGCCTTATCCTATCTCTTTGCTCCGTGCTGCTCCTAGCCATACATGTGAGGCTACTTCTGTTCCCAGATGCTTGGACAAACATGTGGCCATTTTCTTTCTAGGGTCCTCTAGTTCCTTGGTGGTACTGTTGGAGAGGAACTATGGCCTCCTTGACTCCCAGGACTCCCAGACACTTTTTTCCCTCTAGTTTTCCTTTCCTCCGAGCACAAGGCAATCTTGGTCTAGTTTAGGACAAATTTTTCCTGCATTTCTTCAAGACCTTTTCCTATGATGTCTGAGGTTTCTCTCAGAATTTAGATTTCTGGAACATCAAAACCAGAGAGACAAAAAAGCTGGGGCACATGGGTGCCTCAGATGATTAAGCATCTGCCTTAGGCTCAGGACACGATCCCAGGGTCCTAGGATCGAGCCCCGTATCTGGCTCCCTGCCTGCTTTGTGGGGAGCCTGCTTCTTCCTCTCCTACTATTCCCCCTGCTGTGCTCTCTGTTAAATAAATAAAACCTTAAAAAAAAAAAAAAAAAAGACAGCAAAGCTACTTTTGTTTCCATCCTGGCCATTGTTTCTCCTGAAGCTATGAGTCCAGAGCTCACCATGGGATTGCATGAAGGGCAATAGGGAGGCCAGGGAAAGAGAAGACCTGGGAGGAAGAAATTGCATAGCTTGATACATTCAAATAGCAGTCAGAGAGGGACAATGTTTTCTCTGATTTCCCTGCTTGTATTTCAATGCCTGGCACATTATTTCTCAGTAAATATTTATTAAATCAATGAGCTAATTTGTGATATAATATTGGGCAAGTCTGGAATTCTAACCTTTGTTCTCTGAACTATAAAATGGGGATAAATGATACTGATGTCAGTGTTGTTGTAGGATTAAATGAGATTATTTACTCTGTGAAGTCTTTTCTAATTGTAATGCCTTATTACTGTTATTATAAATGTTCATTGAGCTAAAGAGTGCTTGGCATCTTTATCCAAACTCTGGGTGATTCCAGTCAGACCCAGTCAACTGGAAACATGCTTTTATCTTTCTCTCAGAAAAGCTGTATAACTTCAATATATTTTTTTCCTCAAATTATTTATCCTCCCGATGACAGTTTTTATATCCGTTTGCTTGATGATTTCTAGATGATGAGAATCGATTTTGGATTAGATTCTACCCAGCATGGAGCAACTGGTATAGTCCTGGGAAAATGACAGTAATATTGTATCTCCTCTTAGAGGCATGCTTTGGCTATTTACATATTTTAGTTAGAATTTAAACTGAGTTCTAATCACATCACGTGTTAAGATACACTTTGAACGTCCCTTGTAAGTATTCATACAAAATGCTTTCCAGATCGCCTGATAAAGTCAAGATTGAGTGATCTAGCTTTGGCTGAAACCTCAGTAAATGGGTCCGGTGTTTAATAAGAACTTAAAATTATTGATGTTATCTGTGTAACCAGGTGAAAAGTACATCACCAATTTCCAAAGAAACTTAGCAATAGGAGGGCCTAGCTAGCACTCAAGGACCTGGTGGCTTCCATAAGACGTGGCCGGTTGCACATCTGCCTGTTTTCAAAGTCCCAAGGCTAGATGGGCAGTAACATGGCAGGGACCTGCACCCAAGACAAATAATAAGGATTCAACTATGGGAGCAAGGCTAAGGTCAAGATTTGGGAAGTGGAGTGCTATGCGGGTGAATCCTATGTTGTAAGGTCTGTAGAAAGGGAGACACCATATGAAGGCTACTGGTCAGCTCTATGGTGACCACAGTGAACAATACGGTAGTGTGTATTTGAGAGCTGCATAGATCTTAAATGGTAACACTGAGATGAGGGAGAGTTAAATAACTTTACTGTGATCATTTTGCAATATATGCACTTACTAAATCATCACACTGTACACCTTAAACTTACATATGGTATATGTCAGTATCTCAAAGCTGAGGGAAAAACAAGCCCCAGATCTCCAACATCTCTCCATGTGGAGGTTGGGCCGAAGATTGGTAGGAGGCGATGACAGCGTCTGAAGGTTGCTCTGCAGACCTTATGGATCTGAATCCAGAGGACAAGGGTGTTCAGGACCAGAAAGTCCAGTGTCTGAAGGAACCGAGATGCCAAGGCAGGAACCTTGTCCTTGGGCAAGAGGTTTTCCAGTTATCAGTTCAATCAATAAATGTTTGATTCTGTATACAAGACTCTGTGTTAAATGCTCAGATAAAAGAGAAAGTTTATATTTCACTAACCCCTTCCAAGGTATTTTTTCTTATGTTGTATCCTATGTGTTCTATACCTATTCAGCTATGTGACCCAGCCTACATAGTATGTATGATACATCATCTCTATCCTGCATACACACATGCGTACATACTTTTTTGAGGAGGACTCTTCTATATATTGTAGATTCTGGAGCCAGAGTGAATTTTACAGAGTTGATCTTAGCTCCACTAAGGGTTGAGTAGCTGTGTTTTCTTGGAGAAGTGAGCCTTTCTGTGCTCTAGTCACTTTATCTGTACAAATGAAATAATATTTGTTCGTAGGGTTGGTGCAAAGATGAAATGAGTCCTTAGAAGTTCTAAGAAGTTCTTTGAACAGTGCTTGGTATGCACTCAGTAACGGCTATTTATTTACTGTCCTTTTGTGGGGATGGGGAAGTTGGAAGCCAGGTCCATGCAGGGCCAATATGGGTGATTATGGATGATTCTGAGCCATGATGAGTTCAGTTGGTGATGCAGGAAGCTGAGTGGATGAGGTGAGCAGGATTGCTGGCTATCGATGTTGGAGCCTCCTGGCTCCGAGAGCCTACTGAAAGGGAGTCAAAGGTTGCAGTTCAGTAGGTAAGGGCTTCAGAATCATGAGCAGAAAGACTGGCACTTGGAGGATTGGGTATGGGTTCTGTTGTGTGTAACAAGACCACGTCTGCACTGGAATTTAGCCTATGAAAATAAGCATCTGAGATACTAAGGTTGGGGGCATATACAGCAATGTAGACTTTGTATGAGCCCATAAGAAGGGACATCTTACATTCCTCCTGCCTCTGGGCAAGGCCTGGCCTGGCTGAGAGAAGATTTGGCCATAGATCTGATTTGTGATCGTAACCATAACAACAGTAACAATGCTACTGTGATTCACCGTTGCATTTATTAACTGTGTCCAAGGAACCAGGAACTGTATTAAGGGCTTCATTCATAAAAACCTTGAGGGAACCTCATTTTTGCTTTTCAAACAAGGGCACTAAGCCCTGAGAAGTTAAGTGTCTTGTGAAGATTGCAGCTTAACAAGTGGAAGGGGCAGGTTTGAACCTAGACAGTCAGACCCCCTGTTCTTAACCAGATAGCATAGTGTCTCCTAAAACTTGGAACAAAGCTGTCGGACAAACAGAGAAAGAGGTCAAATATGGTGGAGTGGTACCATCTGTGTATTTACGTTGTAGGGATTCAACAACTTGTGCTTGGTGCAGAGAGGTCAGGAGGGGGAGAAGGAGAATCCTATGAGTGGAGTGGGTAGTTCAGCCCATTACTCCTTGCAGTGAATGTGTGCTCCAGACCTAGAGTAAGAATCGGATAGAAAATGGAAATCAGTTGCTCTTTTGGTAGGGCTCTGTTTCTGATTGTGCCTCATGGGGGAAGCCTCTCTCTGTATCGTGATGCTAGTGTTTAAATATAGTCCTTGTACAACGTGGCCCTTCTTCACCTTCACCTTCACACTCAATGGAAGACAAAGCCATCTCTTCCAAAGCTGGAGGATACACTGTCCAGGTTGGAATTACTGAGAAACAGCTGGTAGGTCTCCAACATGGTGTCTTTCTAAAGAATTAACAAGAATGATTTTTGATTATAAGTGATCTTTCCTTTCTTGTCGACCCACAACTTGGGTGAGTGTTGCTGCCATTTTTCTTACACCAGTGAGGGGCAGGAATGAGCTGTGGGGAGAGACTTAGTTAAGTAAATCAAACTTAAAAGTAAGAGCATGCGGTGTGATCCAATGTGCTTTCTGTTTCCTGTGTGTCTGAAAGTGGAGAGGGCTAGATTGCTACCAGATTAGGTCCTGCAATCCTTTGTTTGGATTGAGGATTTCCTGGTTGTATTTTGCTAAGCCTATCCCAATGCCTACTTCCTTCCATGTATTTTTCTATGTATGGATTTTTCTCACATGCAAAGGAAATAGAAGGTGGAAAATGCAGGCAGGAAGAAATGCCAGTGAAACTCTCCTAGCCCTGTTCAGTGATTAGATAGGGAGGTACACGAAATTTCCATTTCAATCAAGTTTTCCATTAACAAAGAGATTGACTTGGTTCCCAGTTTAAGTTCTCAGAAACTGCAGCAGGCCCCTATGTTACTGGAACCAGTAATGAGCTGGTTGCATGCCAGTGGTGAGGCCTCATTCGGTTTTCCTCTGAATATCTCTGCAGAGGTCAGGCGACATTAAAGTGGCACTGTATAGTAATTGGGCACCAGCTATTGTCCTGAAGCTTTTGATGTTTTTTGGGTTGGAACCAGTGCCATAACAATGCCCATCATGTGAGGGAAGAGCTTCCCCTAAAAAGAAAAACAAGCTCACGGCACTGTGATTTTTGCTGGGATTGTTTTGGGGCAAGATTCCAATAGGGATTGCTGAACACGTGGTCTTGACTGCTTGCCAAGTGCCTGGGCTGTCCCTGGGTGTTTGTCCAACTGATTGCCACAGTCATCAGTTATCATTGTGTGCCTGTGGGGATGTGTGTGTTTGGGGTAGGGTAGTGGGCTCTGCATTCATTTTAAAGTTTTCAACAGAAATGGAGAATAAAACCCTAATTTTCATTTGGTTCAGTGGAGAGAATTTGGGAAGTTCACTAATGTATATGAAATACTAATAGACAAAATACTGGGAGCACAAAGGGTTTGCTGAGGGTGGACAGCAGAAACTATTTTGTGGCTCCCAGTGAACCCTGCCTCTCAGTATTCAAGTTTTCCTGTTCCTGGGCGTGGCCAATTTCACTTACTTTGGCTAATGGAGCATTAACAGGTGTGATGTGGTCCAATCCTGGGGATTTGTCCTCTTGGGATAGTCACTACTAGGATCCAGCTGTCACATAAAGCAGCCCATGTGGAAGGACCCCATGGAGAGACAACCCAGTCTTCTAGCTAGATGTGCTGGAGAAGCTGTCTTGGAAGTCCCAACCCTCATCATCATTCGTGACCTCATGAGAGACCTGAGGTGAGGATAGCAAGAGAACCATCCAGCTGAGCCCCAGTCAACCCACAGATTACATGAAATGGAAAAAAAGGCTTTTGCTTTAATTTGGTAAGTTTTTTGGGGGAACTTTTTATGAAGGTCATTGAAATAAATGATGGGTTTCTGATCCCCTCAGAGTTAGAGGACTTACAAGACTCCCAGGCTTAGTCCCATACTAAATTAATTGCTGCTTTAGATTATACTCCAATCTCAAAGGTGGGTACAGTTTCACAGACCTCTTCCCTGTCTTCTCTCTCTTTTGGTCCATGTCCATTTCCATGGTGTGTCTGCCATATTAGTGACCTCTTTTTTTCTAGCTAGTACAACATGCCATAGCTCTAATTTGCACACTCAGCATCTTTCCATTAATTTTGGTTTCTAGGCTGAGGGACCTTCCACATCCACTGTCAACTGACTGGGCTGTGGGGACTGACCATCAAGGACTTCTTTCTTCCAGAGGAATATTCCGAGACCATGCTTCCCGTATTGTCCTTTCTCAGTCTTGTGCCCAGACAGGATCAGTGCAAGTGTAGTCCTAATGCATCAGACAGGGTCCCTGGTCATTGGAAGAGAGCGAATGGGTGCAGTATACAAAAGCCTGGTTGTGTGCCTTGAATAGGGTTGGAGTACAGGTTGCATGGGAGACTGTTATAAGTGGTACTAGATCTTAGTGAAGCAAGTCTGGGTTGCCCTGTTGTCAAAGCTGGTAGGAGCAAGGTAAAGATCAGACAATGAGAGCTGGGGTCTATTTTGTGGCTCCCAATGAACCCTGCCTCTTAGTATTCAAGCTTTCCTGTTCCTGGGCGTGGCCAATTTCACTTGCTTTGGCTAATGGAGCATTAACAAATGTGATGCTGTTAGACCCTGTTCTTACGTGAGACAGAGCCATTCTTTTTTTTTTAAAGATTTTATTTATTTATTTGACAGAGAGATCACAAGTAGATGGAGAGGCAGGCAGAGAGAGAGAGAGAGAGAGAGAGAGAGAGAGGGGAGCAGGCTCCCTGCTGAGCAGAGAGCCCGATGCGGGACTCGATCCCAGAACCCTGAGATCATGACCTGAGCCGAAGGCAGCGGTTTAACCCACTGAGCCACCCAGGCGCCCAGAGACAGAGCCATTCTTATGAACTGTAGCTTTTTGTGGCTGGGTTGTCTAAAAAGACCAGGACTTCTAATGGACTGCTCTGAATTCTTGGCATCTAAATATTCACACATGTACAAAAGTTTACATCTCCTATTTTAAATGTCTAGGATGGCATATCTTTATCTTTGTATCCAAGAAATAAAATTCAGTCCAGAGAGAATTTGGACAGATGTCGTGGAAAAGATAAAGGTCAGAGTTCTTGTTCCCTTAAAAACTTAATTTTATGTGGCAATCCAAACTTCCTGACCATTGTAGCCTCTTCTGCAAATGGTGGCTGCCAATCAGTGCTTTGCCTGCTGGGAAAAGTCTAAGCATGAGTGGATGGCACTATTTAATACGTGTTTTTGATTTAGACCCGGGTGGAAGGCCACAGACCCTTTGGGAACAGAGGTGCCTATTAGCTGTATATACATTCCCTTTACTGCCTACTGTGGGGGTTCAAGCCTGAGAGGATGGTGCATTTGGTGGCTAGGGTTCTTGTGACCCACCTTCCTGATTTCCTATTTTTACCACTCTCCTGGCTCCAGTCTGGTCTCATTGGGCTGGTTGGGTCCGAGGAGACCTCTGTTACCCTGACTAAAGTCCCTTAAACTGTGACCATCATAGCAATCTTCTAGAAATAGGCAGGCTGCTAATCTTTTCTGTGCCCCCTCCCCTCCCCCCCGAGTACTAAGAATATGCTTAGGACCAGACTTCCTTACTCCTATGTCTAGAAATCAGACTCACACAGCAAATTGGCAGGGGCAAAATACCCAGGATCAACACTAATGCTGTAGGAGACTTTCCCTCTGTGACTTAACACTACCTCAAATAACTCAGCTTAATGTTACATGCATTCTTTATTTTAGAGGGGGTGGGCAAGGAGGAGGGGGAGAGAACAACTTTAAGCAGACCCCCTGCTGAGCACAGAGTGCAGTGCAGTGCTAGACCTCATGACCCTGAACCAAAATCAAGACTCCGATGTCTCACTGACCGTGCCACACAGGTCCCCCATTATTTGCATCCTTTATAGCAAAGCCTCATATTTTGGGGTACAAGAATCAAAGGCTCCATTCCCTTCTACTAAAATAAATATTACAGACCCCAAACATCTCAGTTTGTCAAGGGGAAATGTGGGGTGGGGGATGGAAAGTAGGAATATGGGCAATAGGCAAAAGGCAACTACAGTGCCAGGGAAGGTCAGGGAGAGGATGCTAGTGGCTTTAGAAAGACCAGAGGAAAAAGCAAAAGTGCAGACAGGCTGGGAAGGGGAAGCTTCCTCAGGCGCCGAGGGAGCCTTATTATGAGCTGTGTCTTTTTGACACAGACTGGCATTGATTTATACGGGGGGATTTGAGTTTCCTTTTTCTGTATTCCTGGAATGCTAATTAACCGATTACCCATTATGTGGTCTATAATTGGTCTTTATTCTTAGATGCAGCTTAAAGGAGGTGACCCCAATGGGATTGCAACAGGGGAAAAAGTTCACCTGGCCGGGTGGAAGGAGGCTAACACCTGGACCGGCCACTGGGTGGCGCCATCCTCACTTCCATGTTAGGGCTGAAGGGGGCAATTCATTGCCTGCTAGTCACTAGGGACTGTTAGGTTTGCTCTCAGATCTTCGTCCTCACAGAAACCCTGTGAGTTTGCAAGTTAGGTTCAGGTGAGTTGTCCAGCCAATAAGGGGCTGAACAGGTCTTGCACTCATGTCAGTCTGACACATGCCAAGACTTTTTCCACTGCTCTGCTCTTTCTCCGAAACAGACATAACCATGTACTTTAAAGAATGCTTACTGTAACCCCCCCCCAAAACCAACAAAAAAGTCATAAAATACTGAAGAAATATGAAGATGATGTTCCCTATTATTCTACCATCGAAAATTAATTCCCATTAATGCAATTAATTTTGGTTGTTTTAAGTTGTCTTTGGTGTTAATATGCATAACTTTCCCACCTCATATATTTTTAATTTTTTAATTTACATATAATGTATTATTTGCCCCAGGGGTACAGGTCTGTGAATCATCAGGCTTACACATTTCACAGCACTCACCATAGCATATACCCTCCCCCCATGTCCATAACCCAGCCACCCTATCCTTACCTCCCTATTCCACAGAAACCCTCGGTTTATTTCATGAGATTAAGAGTCTCTTATGGTTTGTCTCCCCCCGATCCCATCTTATTTCATTTTTTCACTCCCTACCCCCACCATAAACCCCTGCCCTGCCTCTCAAATCCCTCCTATCAGAGAGATCATATGGTAATTATCTTTCTCTGATTGACTTATTTCGCTTAGCCTAATAACCTCTAGTTCTATCCACGTTGCAAATGGCAAGATATTGTTTCTTTTGATGGCTGGATAGTATCCCATTGTATACATACACACCACATCTTTTTTATCCATTCATCTGTTGGTGGACATCTAGGTGCTTTCCATAGTTTGGCTTTTGTGGACATTGCTGCTATAATCATTCGGGAGCACGTGCCCCTTCAGATCACTACATTTGTATCTTTAGGGTAAAGACCCAGTAGTGTAATTGCTGGGACATAGGGTAGCTCTATTCTCAACTTTTTGAGGAACCTCCATGCTGTTTTCCAGAGTGGCTGCACCAGCTTGCATTCCCACCAACAGTCTAGGAGGGTTCCCCTTTCTCCGCATCCTCGCCAACATCCGTCGTCGTCTGACTTGTTAATTTTAGTCATTCTGACTGGTATGAGGTGGTATCTCATTGTGATTTTGATTTGTATTTCCCTGATGCAGAGTGATGTTGAGCACTTTTCATATCCCACCTCATATTTAAACTTATGTGTATTTTAAGACATGACAGCTAGAATCATTTTTTAATCTTATTTAAAGATTTTTAATTTTTTTAATTTTTTAAATTTTTTTAATGAGAGAATGTACAAGCAGGAAGGAGGGTCATAGGGAGAGGAAGAAGCAGGCTTCCTGCTAATCAGGGAGGCTGATGTGGGACTCGATCCCAGGACTCTGGAATCATGCCCTGAGCTGAAGGGAGACCTATAACTGACTGAGCCACCCAGGGGCCCAGAACCATACGTTTAAAAAAAAAAATAACTAGCATGAGCAGGAGGGGCAGAGGAGGAGAGAGACAATTTCAAGTAGACTGCATTGAGCGCGGATCCCCACTCAGCACTCTATCTCATGACCCTGAGATCATGACCTGAGCCAAAACCAAGAGTCGCTTTAGCATCACCCAGGTGACCCTAGAATCATAAGTTCTTGGTACAATGGGGAAAATTATGAAACAAATACAATTACAAAATCAAAATTCTGAACTGACTGAACTTTTGAATGTGTATGTAACACCTTTGGCTCAAAACACAACTTCAACTTGTTTGCAGTTTCATACATTTTTACTTGAGTAAAAGACTCTACTATTGCCTGAGAAGTAAAGAGCCACTGAAATTCTGTTGTAAGTTTTGGTTGACAGCACTTTTCACCGAGAGAAGTGGCTCATAATTGTTTCGGAGAATGTGTTGGGAGATTAGGATTGTACAGCAGTCGTGAGTCCAAATTACCTGACACAACACTATGATTTCTTGGGTTATTTATTTATTTATTTTTTTACCTAAGAAAAATAAGGAAACAAGTTGTCCATGTGAAGTATTATGTGGGCAGAGATGCTCATTTCGCATTGTCTCTAATAGTGATTAATTGGTAACAACCTTTATTCCAGATAGGAGATGGTTACATAAAATAATGCAACTCTCCGCTGGTTGGAACAGTAGGCAGCCATTATGCTAGTCGAAGATACTGCGTCAACAACTATAGAGTAACTGGGTGCTAATAATCATAGTGACTTTGATTTGCTTAGTGCTTCCTGTGTGCCGTATACCCTCCACATTACCTTATTCAATCCTCCCCAAACCTCGGTATCTGATAGGAGAATTTTCCTTATCTTAAATCCAGGCTAATCTGTGTTCCTTGCCCAGCACTTAAAAACTGGGAAGTGGAAGAATGTTCTCCTATTTTTATATATAGGAAGAAAGCAGGGCAGTGGGGGAAAAGGTGTTACATGAAAATGTAGCATGGGGGGCCACCTTTGTTAGCTCTTTGGCTTGCTGGCTTTTCACCTGTTCCTGGAATCCCATGTTCCTGTTCCTCCTCCTCTTCCTACTTTGAATAAGAAAATTGTTCAGAAATCTGGAGCCCTTGTGCTAGAAGGTTAGTAACTCCAATTTCCTTAGGTAAGAGAATTTCTTGATGTGTTGCCCTAGACAAGGGGATGGAAGTTGGATGTAGAAACCCAGTGAAAAATGAGACTCTGTGGAAATGAATAACCATGTCACCTTCCTAAGATTTATCTCACAGCTTGTCCCAGAGGCACCTCTGCTTTAAAAAAAAAAAAAAAAAAAAAAAAAAAAAGGTGCTTTGGGCAATAGTCATAAAATAAAGCTTTTTATCTCCGTGCTTCCAGTCTACTTCTAGAGACCCATAAACATTCACGACAGTATCCACGGGGGTTTGCGCACTCTGGCTCTGTGCAGTGCTGCCCTGGGGAAATAGGGATCCACGGTTGCAATTCAGTTGTTTTTCAAGGAATATTATCTCCTCTACTAGAGAGGCAACATGGGTGAATCTGCTGCATTGCCTCTTTCCTGATTAAATCAAAATCTCAGCAGAGCAAATCAATCTGCTTTTTTCCCTATTTAAGCCACCACTGATTCAACTTCGATCTTCCCATCTCTCACTTAGATGACTGCAACAAACTTCCAGTAGCTCTCCCTGCTCTGGTCTTCCTCCTTCCCTGCATTCGCCTTAAATGGCTGCCAAGGGAGCTTCCTAAAATGCAAATAGGATCCTGGCAACCCCTTGCTTAAATTCATTTAATGGTGCCCCATTTATTCAGTATACAAATGCCCCTTCAACGTGTGAGAGAAAACTTCAAGATCCCTGCCTACGTTTTCTGTACTCTCACCACTCACTTCTTAGGCTCCAAAGGCTTCAGCCACGTTTGCCCTCATTCCTGAATGAAGCAGACTCTCCTAGGTTTCAGAGTCTTTGCAGACGGGGTTCATTCAGTTTAGAACGTCCCTCGAGAATGACTCCAGTTTAACATCATTGCCTCTCAGAAATGTTCTTGCACCACTTAAGCCTGGGTAACCCTGAACTTTCTCATGTGTCAGACACAGAATCCCCTCTAGGTAGGAATGGACTAATTGTGGAAGTTACGGTGCTTCTTGGATTGTTGTAGGGACTGGGAAAATAGGCTCCAGACTCCTTTTCCAGTAGGAGCAGCTCCTAGGATGGCCCTCATGGTCTGGTCCTGGTAAAGCAGCCGTTTCTGCCACTGGTCCCAGACCGTCCTACGTCTGCTGCCACTCGTTCCCACTGAATCAGTGTCCAGCACCCTTCCCTGTTTCCTCGTGGGACTCACAAACCAGGATCTTCTGTAGATGTGTCTGTGGGTGGAACAGAAACCACATGCCTGCGTTGTAGCAAGGCAGACTTGGAAGAGTTTCATTGTTCATCCCATATTGAGAAGGCAGAATTCAAACTCCGGAGAACTATACACATGTAAAGACACTGAGAAGATATGGGGCAGCATGAACGACAGAATCCCATGGAGTCTCTTTTTAAAACACACTTTTGGCATTTCACTATGATTAGCTTTGATGATATGTGTGCTTCCTTTGCTAGATCATGGGCTGGGGTTAAGGAGATGTCTTATTCATGTCTGTATCCATGACCCTCTGGCACAGTGCCTAACATAGCAGTAATTCTTTGTTGATTACTGAAAGAAGAGAGCTATGGGAACTCCTTGCCTAAAACTTTTTTTGCATGGCCAGTTGTAGGAGGTGTTTTAATCTAGTTTTGAAAATTGCATCCTGGTTCTCTATGCTCTGAGAAGCAAGAAACCAAATCTTAACTAACCGAGGCTGTAGGAAATAGGACTTTAAATACTGTTTCGAATTTGGTCTCTAGGAGCAGGACTGCAGATTGTTCCAGAGTGCTCCTGTTCCGTGCCACCTCATATATCATGATCAAAGTGGGACCTTCAGCAAATGATAGAGTCAGAAGAGGTTATCTTTACTGCCTTCTGTCTCCCCTCTCAGCTGTCCTTCCTTCTCATCTGTATCCTGCTTTATTGTTTGCAAAGGACTTTCACACCTTTATCCGTTTAAAGTTTACAGACCTCCTGCATGGTTTTATTATCTTCATGTAGTAGTTCAGGCCAGAGATGGACAGACTATAGTTCCAGGGCCAAACCCATCTTCAGTGTGTGTTTGTCAGTAAAGTTTTATTTGGGGCACAGCCACACCATCTTAGTTCAGGCCACTATAACAGAAGACCATGGACTGGGTGGCTGGTAATGAACATTAATTTCTCACAGTCCTGGAGGCTGGGAAGTCTACAGTCAAGGCAGTGGCTGATTCAGTCTTTGGTGAATGCTCTCTTCCTGATTTGCAACTGGTCCCCTTCTTGTTTTATCCTCACATGGTGGGGGGAGAGTGTGTGCTGTACTACAAGCCTTTTCCTCCTCTTATAGGGACACTAACCCCATTATACCCCATCTAAACCTCATCTATTATCTCCCAAAGTCTCTACTCTAAATACCATCACATTTGGAATTAGAACTTCAACGTGTAAATTTGGGGGAGATAAAAGCATTCAGTTCAGAGCACAGACCCACTCATTTCTGCATTGCTTATAGCTGCTCGTGGGCTATAATGGCAGAGTTGTGTATTTGCTGTGACCTAAAAAGCCTAAAATACTTATCTGGTACCTTACAGAAAAGGTTGTTGAGGTCTGACCCTCTGGAGGATAGGGATTTGGTGAAATTATTCATGCAAGCTGGAATGTAAAAACAAGTCTTCTGATCATAGGTTTCCTTACTGAGATATTTTTATTAGGAGCCATCTAAAAATGTGTGGCATTATTTGAAAGTAGATTTCTGGAACTACAGTGTTCCTTTTGACTCCGTTGACTTCTGCTGGCCAAGTCAATCAAAAGTGGGGTTTATGGGGGCGCCTGGGTGGCTCAGTAAATTGAGCCGCTGCCTTTGGCTCAGGTCATGATCCCAGAGTCCTGGGATCGAGCCCCGCGTTGGGTTCCCTGCTTGGTGGAGAGCCTGCTTCCCCCTCTTCCTCTGCCTGCCGCTCTGCCTACTTGTGCTCTCTCTGTCAAATAAATAAAATCTTAAAAAAAAAAAAGTGGGGTTTATGGTATGTAAGTATGTGTTTTAAAGCCTTGCTGGCTTTGAAAAAACAGATCCCAGATCATTAGAGTGGGTCTTGAGATTTGTGCATTTAATGTGCACAAATTGTTCACAGGTAGTTTGCACAATTCTGCAGATACAGATAATTAGCCTTGATGCTTCTGGTGTGAGAGATTGTTCAAGTATGTATGCGATGAAAAAAAAAAAAAGTATGTATGCGATGTCATCACCCCAAGTTTAGCAGCTTCAAACAAAAGCCATTTTATGATATATCTTGATTTTGCAGACCAGGAATTTGGGCAGGGTTTTTAGGCAACTCTTCTTTTCCATGTGGTGTCTGCAGGGGTGACTTGGTGGTCCCCGGTTGGTGGACTGACTGCCCTGACTGGATGCACCTAGCTGGGGCCTTGCTGGGGATTTCTGAAAAGCTGGGCTTAACTAGAGCTGTCAGCTACAGTACCTGCGCATGGTTTCTGCAGAACAGCAGCCTCGGAGTGGTTCAGACTCCTTATGCAGCTTCTTAAAACCTCCATAGAACACAAAGAATGTTCTCAGGGAACAGAAAGCGGTAGCTACTGATTTTCTTTCCTTTTTAAAATCTTTTTATTGAGGTATATTTGATGGGCAATATTAAGTTAGCTGTTGGTGTACAACATGATGGTTTGATACTTGTGAAGATTACAAAATGATTGGGGTGCCTGGGTGGCTCAGGTCATTATCTCAGGGTCCTGGGATAGAGCCCTTGCTGCTCAGTGGGGAGCCTGCTTCCCCCCTTCTCTCTGCCTACTTGTGATCTCTCTCTCTCAAATAAATAAATAAAATCTTAAATATTGCAAGATGATCACCATAATAACTAGTTAATATCTGTCACCATGTATAGTTACAGATTTTTTCTTGTGATGAGAACTTATAAGATTTACTTAGAACAACTTTCAAATATGCAATACAGTATCCTTAATTATAGTCACCATGCTGTACACTACATCCCTATGACTTGAGTATAACTGGGAGTTTGTATCTTTTGACTTCCTTGAGCCATTTTGCCCATTCTCTACCCTTTTGCCTCTGGCAGCCATCAACCTGTTCTCTGTATCTATAAGCTTGTTTTTAAGAGTCCACATAAAAGTGAAATCAAATGGTAGGTGCCTTTCTCTGACTGAATTTTGCACTTAGTATTATACCCTCTAGATCCATCCATGTTGTTGCAAATGGCAAGATTTCATTCTTTAAGGCTGAGTATTCCATAGTATATGTACGCCACATCTTCTTTATCCTTTCATCTATTGATGGACATCTAAGTTGCTTCCCTTTCTTGGTTATTGTAAATAATGTTGCAATAAATGTAGGTGTGCACGTATCTCTTCAAATTAGTGCTTTCGTGTTCTTTGGGAAAATACCTAATAGAGGGATTACTGGATCATATGATAATTCTATTTTTAATTTTTGAGGAACCTCCATACTGTTTTCTACAGTGGCTGCATCAGTTGCATTCCCACCAGAAGTGCACTAGGGTTCCTTTTTCTCCACATCCTCACCAACACTTGTTGTTGCTTGCATTTTTGATTTTAGCCATTCTGACAGGTGTGGGTGGTCTCTCATTGTGGTTTTGATTTGTGTTTCTCTGGGTGATGTCCAGCATCTTTGCATGTATCTGTTGTCCATCTGTATGCCACCTTTGGAGAGATGTCTCTTCATGTCTTTTGCCCACTTTAAAATTGGATTTTTGTGTGTGTGTTGCACTGTTTAAGATCCTTCTATATTTTGGATATTAACTCCTTATCAGATCCATCATTTGCAATTTTGTTTTGTTGATGGTTTCCTTTGCTGTGCAAAAAGCTTTTTATTTTTGTGTACTCCCAAAAGTTTAATTTTGCTTTTTTTTCTGTTGCCAAAGGAGACCTATCTAGAAATGTATTTTTATGGCAGATGTCAGAGAGATTGCTGCACATGTTTTCTTCTAGGAATTTTATGCTTTCATGGCTCACATTTAATCCATTTTGAGTTTATTTTTGTATATGGTATAAGAAAATGATCTACTTTCATTCTTTTGCATGTAGCTGGGCAATTTTCCCGGCAGCATTTCTTTTTTTTTTTTTTTAAAGATTTTATTTATTTATTTGACAGAGAGAAATCACAAGTAGGCAGAGAGGCAGGCAGAGAGAGAGAGGAGGAAGCAGGCTTCCCGCTGAGCAGAAAGCCCGATGTGGGGCTCGAACCCAGGACCTGGGATCATGACCTGAGCCGAAGGCAGCGGCTTAACCCACTGAGCCACCCAGGCGCCCCCCCGGCAGCATTTCTTGAGGAAACTTCCCCCATTGTATATTCTTGCCTCCTTTGTTGCAGGTGAATTGACCACAACATGGACTTATTTCTGAATTCTTTATTCAGTTCTGTTGATCTATGTATCTATTTTTGTGTCAGGACCACACTCTCTTGATTACTACAGCTTTGTACTGTATCTGGAAATCTGTGGTTGTGAATTTGGTTCTTCTTTTTCAAGATTTGTCTTTATCTTTTGTGGTGCCATGCTTATTTTAGGATTATTCTAGTTCTGTGAAAAATTCTTTGGTATTTTGATGTGGATTGCATTGAATCTATAGATTGCTTTGGGTAATATGGACATTTTAACAATATTGGGTTCTTCTAATTCATGAGCATGGAAGGTCTTTCTAGTTGTGTCATCTTCAATTTCTTTGATCAGTGTTTTATATTTATATTCCGAGTACCTGTCATTCACCTCCTTGATTAAATTGATTCCAAGTTATTTTATTACTTTTGGTGCAATTGCAAATGAGATTGTTAATTTCTCCTGCTACTTCATTATTAGTGTATAAAAATGCAATAGATTTTCTGTATGTTGAGTCTTCTATCTTGTGACCTTATTGAATTCTTTTATTGAAGTAGTTTCGCGGTGGAGTCTTTTGGGTTTTCTATATAGAGTATCACGTCATCTGCAGATAGTGAAAGTTTGACTTCTTCCTTCCCACCTTGGATGCCATTTATTTCTTATCTGATTGCTGTGGCTAGGACTTCCAGTACTACATTGAATAAAAGGGGTAAGGGTGGACACCCTTGTCTTATTCCTGACCTTAGGGGAAAAGCTGTTTTTCCTCACTACGTATGTGAGCTGTGGGTTTTTCATATACAGCCTTTATTATGTTGAGGTATGTTCCATCTAAATCTACTTTGTTGTGGGTGTTTATCATGAATGGTTGTTATACTTCGCCAAATGTTCTTTCTGCATCTATTGAAGTGATCATATGGTTCTTCTCTTACTCTTGTTAATGTGGTATATCCTGTTGGTTGATTTGTGAATATTGAACCACCCTTGCATCCTTGAATAAATCCCACTCAATTGTGGGGAATGATTTTTTTTTTTAAATGTATTGTAGGTCATGATCCCAGAGTCCTGGGATTGAGTCCCGCATCGGGCTCGCTGCTCAGCAGGAAGCCTGCTGCCCTTCCTCTCTCTCTGCCTGCCTCTCTGCCTACTTGTGATCTCTCTCTGTCAAATAAATAAATAAAATCTTTAAAAAATAATAAATGTATTGTAGGATTTGGTTTGCTAATATATTGAGGATTTTTGTGTCTGTTTATCAGATATTTTCTTGTACTTTTCTTTTTTTAGTGTCTCTACATAGTTTTGCCGTCAGGATAAATCTGGTCTCATAGAATGAATTTGGAATCTTTCTTTTCTATTTTTTGGAATGGTTTGAGAAGAATAGGTACTGACTCCTCTTCAAATATCTGGTACAATTCACATGTGAAGCTCTCTGGTCCTTTTGTTTGTTGGGAATTTTTTTGATTACTGATTCAATTTCATTGCTGGTAATTGGTCTGTTCAAATTTTCTGTTTTTTTTTTTTTCCTGTTTAAGTTTAGGAAGGTTGTGCTTCTAGGAATTTACCCATTTCTTCCAGGTTGTCCAATTTTGTTAGCATGTAATTTTTCATAATCTTATAATCTTTTGTATTTATGTAATTTTATTTCCCCATTTTCATCTCTGATTGGTAAACCTTTAGCCAGAGAGAAGACTCACAAATTTGTTCTCTTCAGAAAATGAGCTCCTGGTTTCAGTGGTCTGTTGTATTGGTGTTTTTTAGTCTCCATTTCATTTATTTTTTTTAAGCTTTTATTTATTTATTTATTTGACAGAGTTCATAAGTAGGCAGAGACCAGGCAGAGGGGGAGGGGGAAGCAGGCTCCCTGCTGAGCAGAGAGCCAGATTTGGGGCTGGGTCCCAGGACCCTGAGATCATGATACTTATATATCTGAGTTTCTGAGTTAAAGCAGAGGCTTAACCCATTGAGCCACCCAGGCACCCCTCTATTTCACTTATTTTTGCCCTAACCTTTTTATTTCCTTCCTTCTATTGGCATTGGACTTCTGCACCCCAGCCCCCCTTGCCAGCTCCTCGAGGTGTAAAGTTAGGTTGTTTGAGATTTCTCTTGCTTCCTGAAGTAGGCCTATATTGCTTTGATCTTCCTTCTTAGAACAGCTTTTGCTACATCCCAAAGATTTTGAACCATTGTGTTTTGGCTTTCTTTTGTCTCCATGTGACTTCTGATTTCCTCTTTAATTTCTTCGTTGACCCATTCATCGTAAAGTGGAATGTTGTTAACCTCCATGTATTTGTGTTCTCTCCAGATTTTTTCTTATTGTTGACTTCTAGTTTCGTAGCATTATAATTAGAAAAGATGCAGGATTGATTTTTCAGTCTTTTATTTTTTATTTATTTATTTTTTTGAGAGAGAGCATGAGCGGGAACATATGTGCAAACGGGAGGTAGGGGGCAGAAGGAGAGAGAGAATCTTAAGCAGGATCCACACCCAGCATGGAGCCTGACTTGTGGCTTGATCTCATGACTCTGAGATTAAGAGTTGGACACTCACCTGACAGTCACACAGGTGCCCCCATGATTTCAGTCTTTTTGAATTTGACTTGTTTTGTTGCCAATATGTCATCTATTCTGGAGAATATTCCAGAATGGGAATGTATATTGTTTTAAGATGGAATGTTCTGAATATCTATTAAACCCATCTGGTTCAGTGTTTCGTTCAAAGTCACTGTTTCCTTGTTGATTTTCTATTTGATCTGTCCATTGGTATAAGTGGGGTGTTACAGTCCCTTACTATTATTTATTACTATTGACTACTTCCTTTGTGTTTGTTATTAACTATTTTATGTATTTGGGTGCTCTGAATGTTGGTGCATAAATATTTACAATTGTTAACATCTTATTGACTTGTTCCCTTTGATTATGGTGTCCTTCTTTGTCTCTTGTTACAGTTTTTGTTTTAGTCTGTTTTGTCTAAGTACTTCTACCCTAACTTTCTTTTCACTGCCATTTGCATGATAAATGTTTTCCCATCCCTTCACTTTCTTTTTTTTTATATAAAAATCTTTTTATTTTATTTTTTTATAAACCTCTAATATATTTTTATCCCCAGGGGTACATGTCTGTGAATTGCCAGGTTTACACACTTCACAGCACTCACCATAGCACATACCCTCCCCAATGTCCATAACCCCACCCCCCCTCCCCCCAGCAGCCCTCAGTTTGTTTCCATCCCTTCACTTTCAATCCACATGTGTCTTTAGGTCAAAGTGTCTTGTAGGCAGCATAAGGATGGGTCTTGTTTTTTTATACAGTCTTTTGATTGGGGCATTTAGTGCATTTACATTCAAAGTAATTATTGATACGTATTTATTTGTTGCCATTTTGTTTGTTTTATGGTTGTTTTTGTAGTTCTTTTCTGTTCCTTTTCTGCCCTTGAGGTTTGATGGCTTGCTTTACTGACATGCTTGGATTTATTTTCTGCATATCATCAGTTTTGGATTTGTGGTTATCATTAGGTTTACATATAACATTCCATGCGTGTAACAGTCTATATTGATGGTTAAGTTTGAATGCATTCTAAAAGCACTACATTTTTATCCCCACCCCCACCAGGTTTTATGTACATGATGTCATTCTTTACATCTTTTTGTGAATCCTCTGGCTGATTTTTTTAAACATATAATTGATTTTAATATAATTGATTTTTTTAACCTATAATTGATTTTAATATTTAACATATAATTGATTTTAATAATAACATATAATTATAATTTTGTGCATTACCCTTCATACTGGTTTTATTAGTGATTAGTCTACTTTTATTATGTTTGCGTTATCTGTGAAACTGTTTCCTCTCCTAATTTTCTTCCAACTACGGCTTTTTCTTTCCATTCAAAGAATTCCCTTTGCTATTTTACATAAACCTACATGTTTAGTAGTGGTGTAGTGGTGTAGTGGTCTTGGGAAGAAGAGGAAACATTCAGAAAATAGAATGACAGTGAAGGAATGGTTTGCTAAAAAAAAAATATGGACTCCAATCTGCTTTCAAGAAAAGAGTAAGATCTGGGCAAGTGAGTGAGGTTATGATCTGCAGGGCATGAGGATGGAGTGAGCGAGACCGGGAATAAGTGACAAGACGTCTTGGGTCATTATTGTCCTTATCCTAAGGATGATGGATGCAGGATAAGAAGGTGAACAGGGCCGACTTTCTCACTTGGCCCCTGAGTCCCTCTCCCAGGAGATAGAACCCAAGGTTAGGATAGAAGAGAGAGTGGGGAATAACAAAGTGTTCCTCTCTGGGAACTTAGCAAAACCTCCAGGGAGAGTATGGGGTGGACAAATCTTTCTCAGAATCAGATGGCAGAGCAAGTATAAATGTTCTTCCCTTTTTCTCAAAGTCATCCCAGCATGAGGATGATGTTGTGAAAAGGACATCTTGGAAAACCCCAAACAATATTTCTTAGAAGATAAAGTAAATCCAATTTGTTGAGATGTTTCTGTGTGCTTGGAGATAAATCCCATTATTGTATTTTTATCAGCAGATGTGTGGGCAGTTTAACAGCATAATAATGGCCCCAAAAGGGAAAGTTCCTAGTATCTGTGAAGAATCCATTTTTTGCAGGTTTTCTGGACAGTGTAAATCTGGTCTGCGCAGAGAAGCACAAAACAGTTATGTAAATTGGGACGGCTTGAGGGGGAATGTTTGCAGAGCATAAGGGAGGGGTGGTGGTGGGAAAGGGGGGTAGGGCAGTGGTAGGCATGCTTGGGGGGGTGGGTTTCCTCCTTCAGGTAGACACTGTGAGTGCTACTGTGCAGAGGTACACAAAGCCGTTAGGGCCAACATGCTGCTGCTTGGAGTGTACATTTATCATAACATAGTGGTCAGCATAGTAATCAAGAGGGCAGGCTCTGTGGCTATGCTCCCTGCTTCCCATCCTATACCTACCACTTACAATCACGGGTCATGGCATTGGTAAAATAGGGCTGTTAATTTTATGTACCTTACATGATTGTTGTGAAGATAAGATAATGCATGAATAGTGCTTAGAGCAGTTTCTGATACATAGCACATGTCTAAGCTACTAATATCACAATCTACATATTGTGTGTTTTATATCCTGAGGAGATTTGGATGTACAGGGGCCCTTATAGTAAGGTGGGGGGCTTATAGTAAGGTCTCACTCTGCTTCCTCTAATGAGACAGAATTAAGTCCTGGATTTCTTGATCACCAGGTCACAACCATGCAGACACCAACATGCCCGTGGAGAAGATACTGAATTCCTAAATGGAGAACCTGGGTCATTAAAATAGCTCTGGGGTTGCCTAGATCTTCACTTTTCATCAAGATATGAAGGCTTGATGGTACTATAAGCAATATCACTGGTGTGTAAAGTCCCAACTGGGATTCATATAACTGAATTACAGCTTTAGCTCTGCTGTAGCCAAGCTGGGTGCCCTTGGCTCAGTTATGAGCACAGGGGACGGAAAGAATGTGGCTGGTGTGAGAGGCACATGGAGCCTCTGGCTGGTATCAGGCACCTTAATTTGGTATGGTTACCATGTCCTATGCAGGTTCTGATGCTACCCTTCCAAAGACCGCTATAATTATGTGTGTGCCTTTGTCTTCTTCTCTATACTATAAGCTCCTCAAATATGAATGTTATTCAGCATCTATTCTGTCCTAGTTTTCTCTTTCATTCTGGTATTGTTTTTAGATCCCACAGTATCTGGCTCATGATTGGCAGTTCATAAATGCTCAATAGATGACTAGATAAAAGAATGGGTGATCTTTGTTACAATCAGACACTTAGTTTAGGGACTTTGAGCAAATTTCTTGGTCTTTCTGGGTCTTGCCCATAACAAGGGGTATCATTTAACTAAAATGTCCTACTTCACCAGCTTAAGGGCACAACATAGGTTATGGTACATGATTATTCCCAGATCTATATCTCGCTCCAGTATATATTTATATATTGAACTGTCTATTCAAGCATTTCTGGTTAGATGTGTAGTAGGCAACACAAGACTTGTGTTTGAACATGACCTTGTGGCTACCTGTTGCCAAACCCTCTCCCAGGCTTCTCCATCTGAGAATGGCACCACCATCCACTTACTTGCTCAAAACAAGAATGTAGGGATCACCATGAACTCTTCCATACCCCTCCTACCTGACATTCAAACCACTGTAATCCATTTAAGTTCTTAGTCTGATTCCTTCTCACCCTCTCCTTTGCCTCAACCCTGTCCCCAAGCTCCCCTCATCTAGGTGCAGACTACTGCACCTGTCTCCTGACTAGTCTTGGTGCTTTCAATCTTTCACATAACCCCTTTTTGGTCTTTTGGATCCCAACCACCCTGCACTCCTTCTAGGAAAATGTTGTGTGGGTTTGATGGAGTGACGAACTATTTAGGTGAAAGATGACGGGAAAGAAAAGACAGGGTGTGTGAGTTTGGGGAGCCCTGGGTGCTGGGAGGCAAGAAAATTGAAGAGAAGAAAGGCTCTATTCTAGGATGAATCCACAAGTGGGAGTAGGTGGTCCTTGGAAATGTGGCAACCACATAGGTAGGGGAAAGGAGGAGCCCCTTAAAAGAGCTCAGCCTGGGAAGTGTCCCCTGTGATGTACTTCAAATGGGCTGGGAAGGATGCACTGCCGAAAACACCCTGTTCATTCTTTAGCCTTCAGGCATTTCACTGAGCAATGAGCATTAACCATTTTCTGGATGGAGGCTTCACCATCCTCTTCTTTTGATGGATGTCAAGGATGTGATCATTGGTTTGTAATAAAAACACTGAAGCTCAAGAGGGAATGCAGTCTAGGTCTTGACATTTTGTCTCTCAGGATGCTCATGCTCCTGAGCATGTTTACCTGCTATTTTGCCAGCAAACTCTGGTGGACTTATTGACCCTAAACCTTGAACTTGGTGGGCAATCCATGCCTCTACCACAGGGGGATCCAACATAGGGCTGCCTAAGGACAGGCCTCTGGTGAACATCTGTAGAGCATCATGCATCACTGGACACTTGAACACCCATCAGGGATCTGCTTTGAGGCCTCGAGGAAGCATGGCATAGTCTTTACACGCAGTCATGGTCAGTATGAGATGGTCAGTACTGAATTTCTACAGCTTCGCATTGTGCTGTGGTACACACGGGTTCCAAAAATCCTTCCAGTTGAAGCTAATGTGTCAGCCCTGATCCTCTTACACTAGAAGTGTCAAACACAAGGAAGACCTAAATGGGATTCCCTGGCTGGAGACCTCAGCTTAATGTGGGTGAGACTCCCGCCCAACATGAACCTCCAGTAGATTTAATTGAGAGCTGTGGTTTATTTTGCTCTGTGAGCTAAATTGGCAGCTGTACAAATAAAAAATGTGAAAAGCTATAGCTACAGGCTTAAGGGAACAGCAGTCCAAAGCAAAGAGATTGTGTTTATAAAACCACAGGGTTGAGCTGTTTTCCCTTGTATGATATTTCATTTCTCAGTCTTCCTTGGCTAGAGCACTGGGATCAGTGATCTCTGTAAGCCATCTGTATGGAACCGGGAGGCAGGGAGAACACCCTTTCCCGCCCTCCTTTCTTGGTATTGTTTCAAGCTGTAGGTCAATTTACAAAATTTTTCTAGAGCCATAAGAGAGGAAATCATTCCTCCTTTCTCCTCTGGGTGACCATTATATGCACGCTCTCTTCCCCTCGGCCTCCTGTCAGAACCTGGGAGCTAGAAGTGTAATGCTGTTTCAGTGTATGCTTCAGGAAATTGGACTAGGCTATGCTTCATAGGGGAAAAGCTTAAACACTTGAGAATAATCTTAGACATCAGGTAAAAATAGCTCCCAGAATTTTATGCTTAGAGTGGTAACTCTGTGTGTCCAAGCACTATAGTTTTCTAGATTTTCTGGCAAATAGAATTGCTAGGATGCTTGAATCTCAGAATTGGTAGTGATTTGGAGGTCCTCTCATCTGAGTTTGTAGAAAAAAAATACATCGATTTTAGAAAAATTTCACTCTTTTTCAAACTGGTATCACTTCTCAGTTTTTATACTTGACAAAACAAAAATCTACGCTAACATCATTCTTCTTCGTTTGCTCTTTCTTTGCCAGAAAAGCTTAGCACCGTGATAGATACAGGCAGTGAGGGAATTCTCCCCCTCTCCAGGATGCATAAAATACCAGGGAAATGTGCTGGATCTATCATGGCCCCATTGTGTTGTCTTTTTTATGCTCATTGGTTTTTCTGCAGCACTCCGCCCCAGAGGCCATTAGGGACTCCGGGAGTAGAAGCTGAACCGTGACCGTCCACTCACAGAGAGGGGAGAACGCTTTGATATTCATGTGCTGTGGTCCTTCCTCCTGACAGAGTCCACTGGCAGCCATTCCCAGCAGCACTCAGGGTGTTTAGATGCTGCATGCTTTTATTCTGTAAACAGGCAAGGGGCGTGAGCAAACTGCTTGCCCAGATCTAATCAAGCCTCCTCCTCAGATCCTAGACCCTGCTCTGACTGTGACCTCATTACCCCTTCATTTCCAGGCGCAGCAGGCTGGCCTCCTAGGAAGCCAGGCTGACAGGCAGAGGGGAGGCTGTGGGATGTGGAGAGTTGATCAGGCCCTCACTCCTTCTCTCCCTCCTGGCTCTTGGCTCTTTTAGTCATATGTTTGAAAAGGCAGTGCAGCAAGAAAATGCCGGAGCCAGACATCTTTAAAACATGCCCTTTGTGACTGGAAGAGATTATGCTGAGTGAAATAAGTCAAGCAGAGAGAGTCAATTATCATATGGTTTCACTTATTTGTGGAGCATAACAAATAGCATGGAGGACAAGGGGAGATGGAGAGGGGAGTTGAGGGAAATTGGAAGGGGAGGTGAACCATGAGAGACTATGGACTCTGAAAAACGATCTGGGAATTTTGAAGGGGTGGGGGGTGGGAGGTTGGGGCACCAGGTGGTGGGTATTGTGGAGGGCACAGATTGCATGGAGCACTGGGTGTGGTGCAAAAATAATGAATACTGTTATGCTGAAAAAATAAAAAAATTAAAAAAAAAAAAAAAAAAAACATGCCCTTTGTAAATCATCGCCATCTGTAGTCACAATGCAGGGAGGACATCAGAGGGAAGTGGCCGCTTGCTCTGAGAGACTGGTCCCAGCGGGCTGTAGGCAAAAGAGGAAAGAGGCTGTTGCATGTGTTGGCAAGGGCAGACAAATGGCTGTTGAATTCGTTGAGATGTGGGGCTGATCCTAGCAGCTGTTCAGGCCCTCAGAGGGCTGTTCAGAATGCGCCGGAACCTCCAGTCAAGCTGTTCTCCTCTTCCTGCTGCTGGCTTTTTATAACCTGCCTGCCTGCTTGCCTTACATTTCGATGGCATTTTAACAATTATGAAGACCTTTTATATGCATTACTGCATTTCATGCTCATGGAAACCCACGAGAAGTATGTATTATTGTTAACAACTGTTTTATAGGCCAAAAGGAGGAAGCCGCTGGATAAATGCCATGCCCAAAAGGAAGTGGCGGAAAGCCCCACTGCCTGCGAACTGGCCTTGTTGTCTTGTCACACTCACAGCTCCCAGTTGTCTGTCACCTTCCTGTAGCCTAGAACAGTGGTTCTCAAACTTGTGCACGCATCAGAACTGCCTGGAGGTCTTAACTAAGGCGAGGTCTTTTCACTCCTGGAACAAAGGCCATTTCATTACGTTAGCGTGTGTAAATTAAGTTGTGGGGATGTTTGGGAACCTACAAAGACATGCATGCATGCACTTGTATTTTCTTTTAGTTGCCAAAAATAGTTGAAAAGCCTATGCATTATTTATTTTGCAGCTTAGGAAAGGAAAAGAACACCTTCCACACCCTGTGAAAAGAAAATATCCTGTTTCTTTGGGTGTGAGCTTGTGGAGAGCCAGGAGAGTCCAGCATGAGATGGTGAAATAGTAGGATATGCGGGCTGGAAGGGCCAGTATCCCCTTCCTCCCCTGGGTGCTGTCTGAACTCTAGGCCTGGGATAGGCTCTGGGGAGGCAGAGAGGAACCCCATGGTCTGGTCTATGCATATGGTGATGGAGCTCACACACTGGCTGGGGAGGAAGATTCACAGGCAGATGAGGTGAGATGATAATTTTACACTAAGAATTTCTGTCCCCCGTCATTCCTTTTCTCCTTTGGGCTTTTCTCCCATATAAGCAGCTCAGCTGGTCTGTGCTCACCCACTTACGGAAGGGATGTGACAAGGGAAAGAAGAGAGGAGTCCTTTTTTGGCTTCAGGCTTTAAACATTTCATCCTTTATGGGGAACAGAAAGGACTCATGGTCTAGAAGAAAATACTGAGGAAACAAAACCTCTCCCTACCTCCCTGCCCTGCCCCTTGGTCTCCTCCATCTTTTTTTTTTTTTCCCGTTTATTTCTTTTCAGTGTTCCAGAATTCATTGTTTATGCACCACACCCAGTGCTCCATGCAATACGTGCCCTCCTTAATACCTACCACCAGGCTCACCCAACCCCCTAACCCCCTCCCCTCCCAAACCCTCAATTTGTTTCTCAAAGTCCACAGTCTATCATGGTTCGTCTCCCCCTCCAGTTACCCCCAATTCACTTCTCTCCATCTCCCAGTGTCCTCCTTGTTTTAAGAAAAGGAACACTTTGGCTTAGAGGAGAGAGGAGGAGGAGTACACTGATGTTGCTGGATCCTAGTTTTATGGGCTTTAGTTCTGGGGATAGGGCAGGGCTCTGAAGAAATGGTCTTGCCTCAGGGGCTGTAGCAGGGGGATGATTTCCTTGTGTGTGAAATGGGAGGGAAGTAGTAGGCAGAGGCTCTGAGACTGGGTCAACCCACATGACCCAAAAGTCTAGGACCAGGCAGGGTGATGGACTTCTCAACCCCACACGGATGATTTTGAGGACATGAGATTCCACCCCCGTTGCTGCTCTGGCACAATGTAAGCCCCCTGGAAATTATGCCATCTGGAGCTGGAGCGGAATACACACAAAGCAGTAGAGAAAGTTACATTCACTTAACCTCTGAGTCTGTGGATAGAGACTGAAGCCTAGTATACAGGTTAGTTACATAACGGAGCACGAGGGCCCTCCCCTGGTACAGCACGAACCCAGATGACACAGGGACACAGCCCCAGAGGAGGTCACCTTTCTGGAGGAGATATGGCACGAGATAGGGGTTGTTAAGTGCAGATTTAGTGAAACTTGCATTTTTAAAAAGGTGATCTTGCCAAATGCAGTTTTTTTTTTTAAAGATTTATTTATTTGACAGAGAGAGATCACAAGTAGGCAGAGAGGCAGGCAGAGAGAGAGGAGGAAGCAGGCTCCCCGCGGAGCAGAGAGCCCCATATGGGGCTCCATCCCAGGACCCTGGGATCATGACCTGAGCTGAAGGCAGAGGCTTAACCCACTGAGCCACCCAGGCTCCCCGCCAAATGCAGTTTTGCTAATCAGCAGTGTTTTCCCGGACGGTAAGCCTGTGTTTAGTGAGAAACTGCTAGATTCATTTCCTATGCAATAGTATCCTCTAACACTTCCTTGTGTCTCTGAAGCCAAGATCAATCCCTTTTCCTCAAAAACTTAGTTGGCAGGCCCAGCCCACATTAACCCTTACCTGTCCCCTGGCTGTTTGGAAAGGTTGTCCCTTCTCCACATTCTAATGCTTTAGATCACACATTATGCAGCCTCATTCTTGGATTCATTCGAGTTATTTACATCTTTCTTCAGGGATCACAGTTCTGTGGCGGTTTCACTAAGCTGATGTTTCTCTAATGCTTAGTAAGAACCTGGGTGTGTTGAAGCTGCTCTAAGTGTCACGGAGACATTACTATGACCTTACGCAGCACAGTATTCTCCCCATTTAACAGATGAACACATTGAGGGGGCGTCAAGGACCCACAGAAGAGGATCATCAGAGCTGGGACAGTGGGGAAAAAAAAAAGACTGATGTGGTTCTAATCACAACAGAAGCAATTTGCCTGGTTTCACTTAGCTAAGTTTATTAATTTAAATTTTGATTTAAATTATTTTGATAAATAAGATTTGGACGTTAGTTTGAGAACCTCCGTGTAGCTTGGCTATCTTTTCTGTATGGGTTTTTCTGAAGCTAATGAACTAGAAACTATTTGACGGTTGACTCTGTCCTTCTTAGTCATTTTGTACAGGGTCCCAGCAGATGGTATAGTGGGCAAGCAGGTTCAGGTGTGCTCCCTTATTCTTGCAAGTGAATTTTCTCATGTTCCTATGGAAGCCTGGAGAAGCCTTCCCTCCCGGAGAGGCTCTTGCTGGTCTGTAGTCCCATCTGCATGGGCACATGCTACTCAAACAGGCCCTCCTCTGAGCGACCTTTGTGCCGCTGGGTTACATCACCTTCTGTTCACCCCACTGGTGAACCACCCTGGGGTAATATGGATGGCCAAACGCACTGTGGAGGCTGATAGAAATTAAGGCCATCCCATCTCAGGTTTAGCCTTAGCATAAGTACAGCCATCTTAGCTCTGGCAGCCATCTCAGACCCCTGTGCCCAAGGGCTGAACTTTCCCCTACTTTACTTTAGTTCTAAGAACCCCCACCCTGCTTTAGTAACAGGAAGCCCCACCTTGCTTTAGTTCCAGAAACCCCCCACCCTGCTTTAGTAACAAGAACCCGTAAATACCCCTGCCTTAACTAAGCTCGGGGTCCAAGTCCCTACTCCGCTGTGTCGGGTATACTTGGGCCCAAGCTTAAGCTTGTCAAATAAACCCTCGTGTGATTGCATCGGTGTTGGCTCCTTCGTGGTCTCTCGGACGCGAAAAGTCAGGTATAACACGCACAACACTTAATACTGGACAGATGAGATTGAGAGCGGCATATTCCTATCTCACATACTCATGGCCCAGGGCAGGAAGGCACTGCACTGCCCAGGGCCACAAGCACGTTGAACTTGGGAACAGAATGGACAACTGGGCTGTGTGGAAGGCAGGCTTGGTAGTAGGAAGAGGTTCATGGTGGGAGGGGTGGCAGAGGCAGTGATGGGGTGTGGTTGGTTGGTTGGTTTGAATAATTCCATGGGCTGTCAGGGAAAGAAAACCTACAGGGATAAGCAGGAACTTTACCTGGCCCTTTTGATAAGGAGCTTTGTTTAGGGGACCTCTGTGGGAGGGGAAGGGCAGTTGTGGACAGCTCCTTCAGGACCTGCGGGTTTTGCTATATATCGAGGCAGCACTTAATAATGAACCTCACTGATTGACCTTAAGTACCTGCCAAGGGATGTGCAGGTGAAGGCTTCTACCTTATCAGCCTGGCTTTAGCATATCAAACCCACGATCTTTGACCGCAGCTCAAGGGTGTGGATATTCTGAACACAGAACCGGCTGGCTCTTCAGAATCTTGCCTGAGCCTTACTTTGGAATAATTGTTCAGTTTCTTTCAAACTGAAAGAGATTACTGATACTTGGGAGGCAGATATCAAGCCTCCCCAGGATTCATATTATATTCCTTAAAGTAGACCACCAGGGAACTCCAGACCTTCTTTGATCAAATTGCCCTGAGTATGTAAGGCTCTTCCAGTTCCATGGAGAAGGAATCTACAAGATTTGCACTAAGAAATTAAAAAAAAGGCAGGGGGATAGTTATTAAAAGCTTATAGATTGGTCTCAGAGAACACAGGGCAGGAAGGTGGCTGACCCTTGAGAATGAATGGGACCAGAAACTGGCTGCGCACTGCCTTTCCAGACCTCACCCCCTATCCTTTCTCCTGGCCCCATGCTAGAAACCATGATTAACCCACAGAAAAGCACCTGAATTTTCATCTCTTTTCAGTAGATTAGGCCAGACTGAAATCTCCTAATACCAAATGGAAATCTCATGAAAACAGGTGTCTGATTTATTTATCTTGGGTCACTCATGGGCCAACAACACTGTAGAACCTAGGAGTCTGGATCACCTTTGATAAAATGGAGCCAGGAACCTTGACTGTGTCCGTGTGAACTGAGGATGAGGAGGGATAGTTCTTATAGGAAGGATTACGTTTTCACTGCTCTGTTCTTCCTGTAACATTACTTTTATAGAACAGAGCTTTACTGTCATGATATCGGTGGTCTCCATTGCCATTTGTTGTATAGCTCTCTTCTGTGGTGGAAAAATGTCTACTGAGGCTATCGTATATTGTATTACTCTACAACCCACAGAGTCTGATACTCATGGCTTTGACTTCTGTCTTGGAACTTGAATTAGGCAAGTTACTTAGCCTCTATCAACTTTGGCTTCTCATTAATATAACAGGGATAATACACCAGATTGTTGTAGGAATTAAATAACATACTGTTTGCAAAGTACTTGCACTTGGAGTAGGAGACACTCAATGAACAGTAGCTATTATTATTAATTTAGTGCTAATCATTATTATTTCATGCAGCACACTCTCAGACCAACATTGACAAAGGCTGTTCAAATAAATTGATGCTTTCCTTTTAACTGTTGGCGACAAGATTACAAGCCGATAGACATTCTGACAGGCATGACCCTCCTCTCGGAAAAATGTAAAATGTGTAATTATGTGTTCATGCTAACAAGGATTGAGAGGTAGTAATCTTGATTTTTTTTTTTTCCCTTCTTTTTTGTGTGTGCTGACATACACTAACCTCTACCTAGCTTTCGTTGGTGGGAAGATCAGATAATGACCCTTCAGACTGTGAGTTTGATGTGAAGCTGGAGGTGAATGGAAGGTTGTCATTGCTGTCAAGTAAGTACAGCTGAAAGAGGAGAGCCATTTGGAGTCTGTGTGTGCTTTTTGTTGTTCAAATAGGACTTCAGGTAGATATAGAGCAAGACAAACAGAAAACATTATGTTGGAATTTGAGAGTCAACACAGTGTTGAAAGAGAACAAGAGAAATAAAAAGGATTATCTTATAATTTACTAAGATGTGGGTCTTAGTTCCTAGCATTTCTTTAACCATTCCCTTTTAGGAATCCCCATGGAATATGGATTTTTCCTTATTTTTTAAACCATCACATGCAAGCCTTTAACCTGCCTGCTGGGAAGCCTTCCATTTTTACTGAGCAGTAGCCTTCCCTCACCAGAACTTTAAAATTTCCTATTTTTCCTCATCTCTCAAGTATTTGGCTATTGTCTTCTAACTTGAATGAAGTCTTACTATATACTTTGAAGGTAAGCTGTTTCAAATTCTCCTTCTCACTTTGGAAGTAGGCAGAATCTAAATGAATGAATATAATAATGTTAAAAAGTTAAACTGAAGCAGATGTAACAGAATCAACTCTGTGTACACATATATACCTATATAATCTCCAAGTTATTATGACGTTAAGGCTGTAACCACACTTTACTCTCTGTTCTTCATTTTGCAATGACACACAGTAAAGAGGCAGGCTAATAAACTACCCCTTTTAGGAATGTCCATGATAGCTTGGGAAGCTAAAATGCAGGCTGAGAACATAGGTGCAGTAATGGGGCGCTAGGTTCCAGAATTTGAGAAACGAGAGAGGATCATAGGTGAAGGGAGGGAAAAATAAAACAAGATCAAACCAGAGAGGGAGACAAACCATAAGAGACTCTCAATCTCAGGAAACAAACTGAGGGTTGCTGGAGGGGATTTGAGGGAGTGGGATGGGGTGGCTGGGTTAGGGATATTGGGGAGGGTATGTGCTATGGTGAGAAAGAAAAAAATAAGTGAAATTAAAAAAAAAAATAGAAGTTAAAACAAAAAACCCTACCCCTGGAAGCAGAAGGTGATCTCATGTCTCTGTCTTGCTCAGTCATTCTAGACTCCTGTGGTCCTTTTGTTCTAACCACACCACAGCCTCTGCTGGTGGGATATTTGGGTGTCACCCCCACTTGGATAAAAGTCTTGATGGGACACGCACTTTCATAGTTTCTAGTCCTTGCTCTTATGATTTCCCTCCCTGAAATCCCGTTTCTACTTTCTACACTTGGGGGAAAAATCCTTCCCATTGCAAGGATATTGATACTTCTTTCCTCAGCCCTGGTTTTTGTTGGGTAAACATTTTGATTAGTAGCCTGGGGTGGGAGGAGATTCTCTATGGGCTTTCTTGCATCACACTATATGGTCCCCTGAAGTGTTTTCTCAAGAAGCTCTCTGCAGACCTTTGGACTCTGGTTTTTGCAGAGGTGGATATGGAGGATGAGGATGGGAGCCCCGGTGACTTGGGATGTTGATGAGATTGAAGGGTATGTGGGGCAGTGGGGGTGCAGTGAGGCATCTGAGAGCTGGGGACTAACCCCATGGAGGAAAAGCAAGCTCTCCTAGGAATCTAAAACTGTGTTTGCTCTTCATTGCATGGTTTATCATTTTCTCAATCTCCCTAGCAGATTTCCCGTAAAAGTCTGTGCTAATCATCAGTGAAGGTGGAGGGGGCCTGGGATAAAGCCCTTATAGGCTCAAGACTATAAGGATAACTGAGGTTCCCTGTGGGAGGTTCACTACCTTTGGATGACATAAGGAGTCAAGCCTAACTTCTCATGCTGTCTCCTTCAGGCAGTCCCCCATGATAGCCCCAGATAGAGCTGATGTCCTCCTCTGAATGTTGATGGTACTTTATTCATTGGGCAGAGCCCTAAATATGTGACCTGAGATTGTTAACTTGTGTGTCTGGCTTACTCACTAAATTATGAATTACTGGAAGGCAGGGTGCTGGCCTTTCTTGCTCCTATATCCCCAGTATTGAGTAGTGCTAGGCCTGGACTAGGTGCCCAGGACGTGACAGAAATGGGTCGCCAGATCCAGTTTTACGTACAGCATCTTCAGGTATGTTGGCTGCTGGAACTAACATAATTCTAACCAGAGCATTAAAGGGAACTGCTTGAGGCGGCTTTCAGGTTTTCCTGGCTGAGCCTTCCCATGCAAGAATGCTATTGGCTAAGGCTTTCCATAGTTTGACATTTTGCTTATGGGTTAATAAGAAAACTCACTTTTCTCTCTGCCAGCTGGAAAACTGCATTTTTCTTGATTGTTGACCTTGCCCCATCTGGGAACTTGGCATCCAATTAGGCCTGAGAATGTGCAGACCAAGGAGTGGGGTTATAACCAGGTCAGCCTTCCTCTTGAAATAGTTGTGAAAGAGAACTCCCAAGCAAAATAAGCATGAAGGAGGTTTCAGGACACAATAGGAATAAACTAAGGAGAGAAAGGAAACTTTAACTGTCATTAGAGGACAAAGAAGGGTGATATTGGGTGTCTGTTTAGTAGAATGGTACTTGTCACTTTAAAAAAAAAATTTATTTTTGTTAACCTGTAATGTATTATTTGTCCCAGGGGTGCAGACCTGTGAATCATCAGGCTTACACATTTCACAGCACTCACCATAGCACATAGCCTCCCCAATGTCCATTGGTACTTGTCACTTGATTGAAATATGAGAAGTGTGTGTGGGGGGTGGGGGTGGCGGTGGGTAGAGAGCTCAATCTATTGACCATGGATTTAGCCTTTCTGCTGTCCTCCTCAGTAAAATGTATATAAGTTTTCCCCTTCTTGGGTGAGTTTTCAGAGGGTACTATAGTTGGTTCATGCTCAAGCATGACCGGGACCGAGCTCCCTCCATGGCTGATTCAAGGGTCCCCTGATCCCATAATTTCTCTATAACTGTCAAGTGCATGAAATTACCATGGGAAGGTAAAAGTGTAGTGCCATGGTTAGAATCCTGGGCTGGAGCAGCCAGAGCTTGGTCACAGGATATCTGGATAAACAGTTGCCTTTGAGTTAAAAAGCAAAGTTCTTCTCAATTAACTGATCATATTAGGCATTTATGTTAAATAGATACATTTTTGGAGTTTGACATCACAAATTTTAATCTATCGTTCAGGTTTACATCTCAATCTTGTGACTTTGGGTCAGTTACTCAGGTTCTGGGAACCCATTTCTCTACCTGCTGCCCTGAGCTAAGGTGTATAGCCTAGAAAATCCTCATTAGAGTGGTAGTGGTGGTGTTGGGATGGGCGGTAGTTATGTCTGAGACCACTGTTTTGCTCCCCATTATCTTTGTCATTGTAGATTCCTGGTGTAGAGCATGTGACGATGTGTCATGCAGAAGCTACACATGCCAGGCTCCCTTGCAGTTAGGTGTGAGTGTGTTGGGATTTCTGGCCACAATGTGAGCTGAAGTTTATGCATGGAAAATTTAGAAAGGCTCTTTAAGGGAGGAACAGCCCATTTGTTCTTTGTTGCTTCCTCCTCCCTGGTGCCTGACATTCAGAGGTGATGCAAATACTCCAGTAGCCATCTGGACCCTAAGGGGACTTTGAGAATAGAAGCCATGATCTGGGGGATGATGGTAGAAAAATCAAGAAAGCGGGATCCTGAATCCCTGATGGAGCTCTTTATCAGAACTTTGGGGTAAGAGAATTGTGTGTTTAAGTCACAGTATTTAATTTTTGAGTTTTTTTTTTTAATTTTATTTTTTATAAACATATATTTTTATCCCTAGGGGTACAGGTCTGCGAATCGCCAAGTTTACACACTTCACAGCACTCACCATAGCACATACCCTCCCCAATATCCATAACCCCCCCCCCCTCCCAACCCCCCCCCCCCCCATCAACCCTCAGTTTGTTTTGTGAGATTAAGAGTCACTTATGGTTTGTCTCCCTCCCAATCCCATCTTGTTACATTTATTCTTCTCCTACCCCCTTAACCCCCCATGTTGCATCTCCTCTCCCTCATATCAGGGAGATCATATGATAGTTGTCTTTCTCCAATTGACTTATTTCGCTAAGCATGATACCCTCTAGTTCCATCCACGTCGTCGCAAATGGCAAGATTTCATTTCTTTTGATGGCTGCATAGTATTCCATTGTGTATATATACCACCTCTTCTTTATCCATTCGTCTGTTGATGGACATCTAGGTTCTTTCCATAGTTTGGCTATTGTAGACATTGCTGCTATAAACATTCGGGTGCACGTGCCCCTTCGGATCACTACGTTTGTATCTTTAGGGTAAATACCCAGCAGTGCAATTGCTGGGTCATAGGGTAGTTCTATTTTCAACATTTTGAGGAACCTCCATGCTGTTTTCCAGAGTGGTTGGACCAGCTTGCATTCCCACCAACAGTGTAGGAGGGTTCCCCTTTCTCCGCATCCTCGCCAGCATCTGTCATTTCCTGACTTGTTAATTTTAGCCATTCTGACTGGTGTGAGGTGATATCTCATGGTGGTTTTGATTTGTATTTCCCTGATGCCGAGTGATGTGGAGCACTTTTTCATGTGTCTGTTGGCCATCTGGATGTCTTCTTTGCAGAAATGTCTGTTCATGTCCTCTGCCCATTTCTTGATTGGATTATTTGTTCTTTGGGTGTTGAGTTTGCTAAGTTCTTTATAGATTTTGGACACTAGCCCTTTATCTGATATGTCATTTGCAAATATCTTCTCCCATTCTGCCAGTTATCTTTTGGTTTTGTTCACTGTTTCCTTTGCTGTGCAAAAGCTTTTGATCTTGATAAAATCCCAAAAGTTCATTTTTGCCCTTGCTTCCCTTGCCTTTGGTGATGTTCCTAGGAAGATGTTGCTACGGCTGAGGTCGAAGAGGTTGCTGCCTGTGTTCTCCTCGAGGATTTTGATGGATTCCTTTCTCACATTGAGATCCTTCATCCATTTTGAGTCTATTTTCGTGTGTGGTGTAAGGAAATGATCCAATTTCATTTTTCTGCATGTGGCTGTCCAATTTTCCCAACACCATTTATTGAAGAGGCTGTCTTTTTTCCATTGGACATTCTTTCCTGCTTTGTCGAAGATGAGTTGACCATAGAGTCGAGGGTCTATTTCTGGGCTCTCTATTCTGTTCCATTGATCTATGTGTCTGTTTTTGTGCCAGTACCATGCTGTCTTGATGATGACAGCTTTGTAATAGAGCTTGAAGTCCGGACTTGTGATGCCACCAACTTTGGCTTTCTTTTTCAATATTCCTTTGGCTATTCGAGGTCTTTTCTGGTTCCATATAAATTTTAGGATTATTTGTTCCGTTTCTTTGAAAAAAATGGATGGTACTTTGATAGGAATTGCATTAAATGTGTAGATTGCTTTAGGTAGCATAGACATTTTCACAATATTTATTCTTCCAATCCAGGAGCATGGAACATTTTTCCATTTCTTTGTGTCTTCCTCAATTTCTTTCATGAGTACTTTATAGTTTTCTGAGTATAGATTCTTAGTCTCTTTGGTTAGGTTTATTCCTAGATATCTTATAGTTTTGGGTGCAATTGTAAATGGGATGGACTCCTTAATTTCTCTTTCTTCTGTCTTGTTGTTGGTGTAGAGAAATGCAACTGATTTCTGTGCATTGATTTTATATCCTGTCACTTTACTGAATTCCTGTACAAGTTCTAGCAGTTTTGGAGTGGAGTCTTTTGGGTTTTCCACATATAGTATCATATCATCTGCAAAGAGTGATAGTTTGACTTCTTCTTGGCTGATTTGGATGCCTTTAATTTCCTTTTGTTGTCTGATTGCTGAGGCTAGGACTTCTAGTACTATGTTGAATAGCAGTGGTGATAACGGACATCCCTGCCGTGTTCCTGACCTTAGTGGAAACGCTTTCAGTTTTTCTCCATTGAGAATGATATTTGCGGTGGGTTTTTCATAGATGGCTTTGATAATATTGAGGTATGTGCCCTCTGTCCCTACACTTTGAAGAGTTTTGATCAGGAAGGGATGCTGTACTTTGTCAAATGCTTTTTCAGCATCTATGGAGAGTATCATATGGTTCTTGTTCTTTCTTTTATTAATGTGTTGTATCACATTGATTTGCGGATGTTGAACCAACCTTGCAGCCCTGGAATAAATCCCACTTTGTTGTGGTGAATAATCCTTTTAATGTACTGTTGAATCCTATTGGCTAGTATTTTGGTGAGAATTTTTGCATCTGTGTTCATCAAGGATATTGGTCTGTAGTTCTCTTTTTTGATGGGATCCTTGTCTGGTTTTGGGATCAAGGTGATGCTGGCCTCATAAAATGAGTTTGGAAGTTTTTCTTCCATTTCCATTTTTTGGAACAGTTTCAGGAGAATAGGTATTAGTTCTTCTTTAAATGTTTGGTAGAATTCCCCCGGGAATCCATCTGGCCCTGGGCTTTTGTTTGAAACAGTCATCAAAAATCTCCAAACAATCTCCTTACTGGTTATGGGTCTGTTCAGGCTTTCCATTTCTTCCTGGTTCAGTTGTGGTAGTTTATAGGTCTCTAGGAATGCATCCATTTCTTCCAGATTGTCAAATTTGTTGGCGTAGAGTTGCTCATAGTATGTTCTTATAATTGTCTGTATTTCTTTGGTGTTCGTTGTGATCTGTCCTCTTTCCTTCATGATTTTATTTATTTGGGTCCTTTCTCTTTTCTTTTTGATAAGTCTGGCCAGGGGTTTATCGATCTTATTAATTCTTTCAAAGAACCAGCTCCTAGTTTCGTTGATTTGTTCTATTGTTTTTTTGGTTTCTATTTCATTGATTTCTGCTCTGATCTTTATGATTTCTCTTCTCCTGCTGGGTTTAGGGTTTCTTTCTTGTTCTTTCTCCAGCTCCTTTAGGTGTAGGGTTAGGTTGTGTACCTGAGACCTTTCTTGTTTCTTGAGAAAGGCTTGTACCGCTATATATTTTCCTCTCAGGACTGCCTTTGTTGTGTCCCACAGATTCTGAACCGTTGTGTTTTCATTATCATTTGTTTCCATAAATTTTTTCAATTCTTCTTTAATTTCCTGGTTGACCCATTCATTCTTTAGAAGGATGCTGTTTAGTCTCCATGTATTTGGGTTCTTTCCCAATTTCCTCTTGTGATTGAGTTCTAGCTTTAGAGCATTGTGGTCTGAAAATATGCAGGGAATGATCCCAATCTTTTGATACCGGTTGAGACTTGATTTAGGACCAAGAATGTGATCTATTCTGGAGAATGTTCCATGTGCACTAGAGAAGAATGTGTATTCTGTTGCTTTGGGATGAAATGTTCTGAATAGATCTGTGATGTCCATCTGGTCCAGTGTGTCATTTAAGGCCTTGATTTCCTTGTTGATCTTTTGCTTGGATGATCTGTCCATTTCAGTGAGGGGAGTGTTAAAATCCCCTACTATTATTGTATTCTTGTCGATGTGTTTCTTTGATTTTGTTATTAATTGGTTTATATAGTTGGCTGCTCCCACGTTAGGGGCATAGATATTTAAAATTGTTAGATCTTCTTGTTGGACAGTTCCTTTGAGTATGATATAGTGTCCTTCCTCATCTCTTATTATAGTCTTTGGCTTAAAATCTAATTGATCTGATATAAGGATTGCCACTCCTGCTTTCTTCTGATGTCCATTAGCATGGTAAATTCTTTTCCACCCCCTCACTTTAAACCTGGAGGTGTCTTCGGGTTTAAGATGAGTTTCTTGTAGGCAACATATAGATGGGTTTTGTTTTTTTATCCATTCTGATACCCTGTGTCTTTTGATTGGGGCATTTAGCCCATTAACATTCAGGGTAAGTATTGAGAGATATGAATTTAGTGCCATTGTATTGCCTGTAAGGTGACTGTTATTGTATATTGTCTCTGTTCCTTTCTGATCTACTACTTTTAGGGTTTCTCTTTGCTTAGAGGACCCCTTTCAATATTTCCTGTAGAGCTGGTTTGGTATTTGCAAATTCTTTCAGCTTTTGTTTGTCCTGGAAGCTTTTAATCTCTCCTTCTATTTTCAATGATAGCCTAGCTGGATATAGTATTCTTGGCTGCATGTTTTTCTCATTTAGTACTCTGAATATATCATGCCAGCTCTTTCTGGCCTGCCAGGTCTCTGTGGATAAGTCTGCTGCCAATCGAATATTTTTACCATTGTACGTTACAGACTTCTTTTCCCGGGCTGCTTTCAGGATCTTTTCTTTGTCACTAAGACTTGTCAATTTTACTATTAGGTGACGGGGTGTGGACCTATTCTTATTGATCTTGAGGGGGATTCTCTGAACCTCCTGGATTTTGATGCTTGTTCCCTTTGCCATATTGGGGAAATTCTCTCCAATAATTCTCTCCAATATACCTTCTGCTTCCCTCTCTGTTTCCTCTTCTTCTGGAATCCCAATTATTCTAATGTTGTTTCGTCTTATGGTGTCACTTATCTCTCGAATTCTCCCCTCGTGGTCCAGTAGCTGTTTGTCCCTCTTTTGCTCAGCTTTATTCTCTGTCATTTGGTCTTCTATATCGCTAATTCTTTCTTCTGCCTCATTTATCCTAGCAGTGAGAGCCTTCATTTTTGATTGCACCTCATTAATAGCTTTTTTGACTTCAACTTGGTTAGATTTTAGTTCTTTAATTTCTCCAGAAAGGGCTTTTATATCTCCCGAGAGGGTTGCTTTAATATCTTCCATGCCTTTTTCAAGCCCGGCTAGAACCTTGAGAATGGTCATTCTGAACTCTAGATCTGACATATTACCAATGTCTGTATTGATTAGGTCCCTAGCCTTTGGTACTGCTTCTTGTTCTTTTTTTTGTTGTGAATTTTTCTGCCTTGTCATTTTGTCCAGATAAGAGTATATGAAGGAGCAAGTAAAATACTAAAAGGGTGGCAACAACCCCAGGAAAATATGCTTTAGCCAAATCAGAAGAGATCCCAAATCGTGAGGGGGGAGAAAGGGGATAAAAAGGGGTTCAGAAAGAAAAAAAAAAACTATTAAAGAAAGCTGATAAAAAATATAAAAAGGAAAAAAAATATATATATTAGATAAACTATTTAAAAAACGTTAAAAAAGAAAACGGTAAAAGTTAAAAAAATTTAGCAGAAGAAAAAAATTGAAAAAGAAAAAAAAATTAAATTAACTGCAAGGCTAAAGATTCATGGGGAGAAAGTCATGAGTTCCATGCTTTGCTTTCTTCTCCTCTGGAATTCTGCCGCTCTCCTTGGTATTGAAACTGCACTCCTTGGTAGGTGAACTTGGTCCTGGCTGGGTTTCCCGTTGATCTTCTGGGGAGGGGCCTGTTGCAGTGATTCTCAAGCGTCTTTGCCCCAGGCGGAGTTGCACCGCCCTTACCTGGGCCGGGCTGAGTAATCCGCTCAGGTTTGCTGGGTTTGCTTTCGGGAGCTTTTGTTCCCTGAGTGCTTTCCGTAGAGTACTGGAAGACCGGAATGAAGATGGCGGCCTCCCGGTCTCTGGCCCGGAGGAGCTGAGAGCCCGGTGCCCCACTCCTCAGTGCGCCCTCAGAGAACAGCGCCCAATGATTCCCGTCACCCTGGCCTCCGGCCGCGCTCCGAGCTGACTGAGCCTGCGATCGGTTCAAGGTAACCCCGAGTTTAGAGCTCACTCCTTGGCTCTGTCTCTGCAGCCGGCTTCCCCGTTCTAATACCGGTAAACTCTGCGAAACTCAGACACCCCCGATCCTTCTGTGACCCTGTGGGACCTGAGGCCGCGCTGACCCCGCCTGGGCTTCACCCCAGTTAAGCCTCTGGAGCGATGTCCCTCAGCAGAACAGCCTTTTAAAAGTCCTGCTTTTGTGCTCCGTTGCTCCGCCACTTCCCGGGAGCCGGCCCCTCCCCCCGCGGTCTATCTTCCAGTCGCCTCGGATTCACTTCTCTGCCAGTCCTACCTTTCAGAAAGTGGTTGATTTTCTGTTTCTAGAATTGCTGTTCTTCTTCTCTTCAATCTCCCGTTGGATTTGTAGGTGTTTGCAATCTTTAGACAAGCTATTTAGCTGATCTCCCGCTACCTGAAGTAGTCTCAGCCTGCTACTTCTCTGCCATCTTGACTCCTCCCCCCCTAATTTTTGAGTTTTATGTGCAGTCAGACTTCATTCCAGTTGATAGAGATGATGAAGATCATGGTTTTTTTTGTTTGTTTGTTTGTTTGTTTTTTTCAAATGACCTGTATTGATTTGGGGGTTTCCCAAAGATTGCCCTCTTGGTCAGCTGTTTTCCAGCTAGGCCAGTTTGCTGGAGTAAGGTCTGGAGGGATTTGGGTCTATGCTGGGATAAAGCAAAAGTGTGGTTCCAAAAGGAGAGTCCAGGAAAAAAAATACCACCAACTCCATATTACCTGCTGTGTGTGACCTTGGACAAGTACAAAAGCAGCCCTGACGTCAGGCTTTTCCCTAATTCCTGCTGCATCTCTCGAGATAATTATTACATAATACAGCTCAGAGTAATTACCTAAATTGTGTTTCTTTGTACTGATTTTGCTGAAGTGTGTGTAGAGAGCACCTGTTCCTTGGCAATCAAAAAGGAGGTGGAAATATTTTCTTCCCTAGGTTTGCATGGTTTGACAAGTAAAAGGCTCGCAGTTTCTTTACTGGGATTGCTTACCCACTTTCCACTCTGCTCTCAAATATTCCTGTTTGTGGCGACTGACAGGCCTGGGCCTGCCAGGCTCTGAGGGAGGTGGGAAGAGAGAGGGTGGACACCACACTTCAACCTTCATTCCCGTGCACCCTGGCTTGTCTCTGCCCATAGCAGAGCTGATGGCTCCTCTTCTCCCTTGGGATGTTCTGCTAAACACAATTACATGCTGCATTTGACAACAGAGCTGGTAATTTAAATGCTGCTGGAATGGAGAAAGGAGGAAGGTAATCGAGATGAATATCAATGTGCTCTGAAAAGATACCACATTTTCTTATCCCTTTCAGGAATCAGGCTCTGGTTATGGAAAGGAGACTGTTCATTGGTCCTTTGGTAGATTGACTTGAAACCAGCCTGACTAAGAATGATGTGTAGGGGAGAATGCAGTATCCCTGCCAAGGATGCTCTGATGTTGGTGGGGGCGGGGTGTTTGGAAGGCGTGGGGGCAGAAGTCCGTATCAGATTGTCAGCTTGCAATATTTGATGAAATCCTGGACTTACTACTGACAAGACCTTGAACATTATTACACTTTTCTGAATCTTGGTTTTGTCCTCCTGAAGTGAAAGATGAAATCTTACCATTTACATCAACCTGGATGGAAGTGGAGGGTATTATGCCGAGCGAAATAAGTCCATCCAAGAAAGATAATAATCATATGGTTTCACTCATATTGAATATAGGAGACCATGCAGAGAACCATAGGGGAAAGGAGGGAAAACTGAATGGGAAGAAATCAGAGAGGGGGGCCAACCATGAGGGACTCTTAACTATAGGAAACAAACTGAACACTGCCGGGGGGGAGGTGTGTTGGGAGATGGGTAACTGGGTGATGAGCATTAAAGAGGGCACATGATGTGATGACGTTGGGTGTTATATGCAGCTGATGAATTACTGAACTTTACGTCTGAAACTAATGATGTACTATATGTTGGCTAATTGAATTTAAATGAAAAACTATGAAGAGGAAGGAAAAAGACTGTCATTGGGTGGTTCTGAGGGATAAAAGAGCTAAAGTATATAGGGCACTGGCCTGGGATAGTTGTTGGCCTGGGACAAAGTAGATGGTCAAATTCCATTCCTCACCTACAGTATAAGGGTCACCCTTCATTCCTACAAAAGTTTGTGAAAATAACTTTGCATAGTCTTATCAGTGACAGAGTGGTGGCCTTTCATTACATTAAAGAAGGGTTGCTGCACCACTTGGAGTCACCATAAACTTGGTTTTGAGGAGCAGGTGTAAGTGTGTCTGTGTATAAATTTAAACATCTTCCATCTTCTGTTTCTCAAACAGTAATTAAAAAATACCATTTCCATATTATCCCTTTATTTTTTAGTAATCTCTGCACCCAAGGTGTGAGGCTCAAACTCACAACCCCAAGATCCAGAGTCACATGCTCCGCGAACTGAGCCAGCCAGGGGCCCCTGTTGTCCCTATAAATGCAGCCTCTTTCCCTTCCTGAGAGTCCTAATCTGAGAACCAGGCCATTTCCCTGCAATACCAGAGCTAAGTCTACCCTCTTTGTGTTACCTTCATTGTGGCCTATAAAATGCTCTAGATCCATTGAAGACTCGCTCTTCAACTGGAAGACAGAGGGTCTTAAATTTATTATTTTTTAAGATGCAAGAAATGATATCATGAGGCCTCAGGCAGAGCTGGCCCCCGTTCCTGTTGGGTCCCATGAATGGTTCATGGGTGGCACGTAAACAGCAGCCCATGAAAAAATTCCTCTCTTTGGAGAAAGTCCTCAAGAATAGATGCATTTCTTATTTTCCACTTTTTCCTCCCTCTCTTCCCAGGCCCCAGAGCCCTTTGCTGCTTTGTGCTGTTGGGTGTGGGTTTCCACTTTCTACTTTCTCTCTTTAGCTTTCTTTGGCTCTCCGGCTGATCTCTCCCTGCTGCCTGAGGTCTAGAAATTTTAAGCTCTGCCCTGGTGATCCACAGCTCTCCTCCAACTCTCAAGAGAGGTGAGGAATTTGGGTAGATTGAGCTCTGCTGAAGATCCAGAAGACCCTTATTCCACCAAGTGATGATGATCTCTCCCCTGGCTCTGGAACCAACTATAGGAGGCAGAGGGTGAGAGGTAACAGGAATTTGGCTTGCTTTCTGTTTTGAGAAACTGGCCACTTAGCACATCTACCTTTAAGCTGGAGAAAAAGCCAGTGCCCATTTGCTCCCTTTCATGGCTGCTTTGTCTGAGTTAGCACATAGCAGGTGCTTAGTTTTGTAGCAAAAAGTGGAATTGTAAACCTCCACTGCAGTCAAGTTCAATGGCTCCAGTCTATACTTTATTGTTGGAACTGGAGCCTTCCCAAACCTATCCATGGTTCCTGGGCTAAAACCAAGGCACTTGGACCCAGTGGCACTGCAGGCTGCCCAGAATTCCTGAAACTGGTTCTGGCTCATCTAGTGTGGCTCTTACACTCCTGTCACTGTTGGTTACATTATAGGCCCTGAAGTCACGGAGTTGCCCGGCCTACCCCTCTGAATACGCTGGACATCCTGTTGCAGACCCACTGAGGAAAACTCTTCACTGTTCCACTTGATGGTGGTTCTTGCCTCCTGAGGTCATGCCTTTCCCCTCTCCTTTCTGGAACTCCTCATCTCATTTCTCTCACTTCTTCAGGCTCAACGTGATTTGTTGTTCAAGATGCCCTGTCAGGCTTCCTCCACATGACGAGAGAACCCAAGAAGCTTTGTAGTATGAGTCTCCAATGCCGCCTCTACCTCTTCCATCATCCTCCCTTTGTAGAGGGTCTAGATTTTTTTCTTGGGAATTGGTGGTGAGGGTTAGGTGACGAGATCTATCCTAAATGTAGTAAAATCTTTAGAGAGGTACAGGGCATTTCTAAAGACGGAGGTTATAGAATTGCAATGCGTGCCTTTAATGTTTATGTTGTGTCTAGTCAATTGTGACCTAATCAACTCATTAATCTGTTGAATAACTACAATTTTTTTGAGCTTCTGATGTGAGGTCAGCCATGTATTAAGGGCCCCGACAAACACAGAAAAAGGAGAGGGCATAGCTCTTGTTTTGAGGCACTTTTATTCCAGTTGAGTAAAAGATGAATAATCATGTCCTGAAGAAATTCCCACTAGGGATTTGTTCATTGATTGCTGTGTGTGTGTGTGTGTGTGTGTGTGTGTGTGTGTGTGTGTGTGGCGGCGGGGGGTGGGTGGGCATGTGCAGTAACACCTGCCATGGAGCCGTAGTGTGGTCACACAGAGCCAGCCTGGGACTGGGGACTGGAGGAATCAGGTTTGAATCCCTTTCCCTTCTTACTAGTTGGGGCTCTTCGAATTCCAAGTCACGAGCAGGAAACATTTGTTGAGGACTTTCTGTGCACATCGCCAAACTGCAAAGTGGTGTGGAATTGTGGGAGAAAGGCGAGGTGTGACGCCCACCCTTGAGCTGCAGTCTCAACAGAAGCAATGAGACAAAACAGCAGATGACAACATCCTCCTTATGTGTTGGCCCCAGAAACGATGAAGGGGGAGTCTGTGACTGCGAACATATGCCCCGCCAGATTGATACAGGGAAGAGATTTATGGTTCTTTAGTGTGGAATTTGAATTAAAGGCTATCCCATTTATGGAGCTCCTACTGTATTTCGGGAAGCAAGCAAGTGATGAGGGCACGTGAACACCTATTCCATGCTAGCTTTTTTTTTCCCCCTCCACTTTGGCCTCTTAAAATCTGACATCTGGATAATCTCCATGATCAGGTGTGATTTTATTCTTTCCATCCAGAGGAGGAACTTCAGGTTGAAAAAAAAGGTAACTGGCTCAAGGTCAAACACTAAGCTGGGTGAAGCTCAGATTCTAACTTTGCATAGTCTATGTCCATTTTCTCCATGTGCGGATTTGGCAACCAAGACCTGGTTAGATAACTGAAGGTGATCCTATGCTGAGCTGGAATCCAAGCCTGCATCTGTCAGATTCTAAAGCCTGAGGCTCTTCCTGTCCATAAGCTTGAGGGGTTAGCAGAATCTTAGATTTCTTGAAAGAAATCATTGCTGTGTGTTAAGAGCATAGCAATGTACACTGAGGGAACCTCCTATTATACATAAGAGCCCTAAAATAATCTAGTGTTCCTTAAATGTGCATGCGGGTCACTAGGGGATCCTGTAAGTCTGGGGTGGGGGCATGAGATGCTGTGTTCCCGCTATGCTACTGGCCCATAATCTGCACCTTGAGTGGTGAGAGTCTGAACCAGGATTGATATTTTGGACAGATAATTCCTCACTGTGGGTGTTGTCCTGTGTATTATAGGACGTTTAGCAGCATCCTGGCCTCTTCCCTCTGGATGTCCATAGCACCATCCCTAGTGTGGTACCAAAAATATCTCCTGATAATGCCCACTGCCCTGAGGGGGTAAAATTGCTCCCATGTAAGAACTGCAGGTCAAAACCAATGGTTCCCACACTTGTCTGCACATTGGAATCAGTTGAGGAGCTCCAAAAACTCATAGTGCCTGTGTCCCACTCAGCAGATTGTAGTTTACTTGACCTGGAATGTGGCCCAGGCTTTGAAATGTTTAAATGCTTCCCAGGTAATTCCCATGTGCAATCTCTAATCTAAACTCAGACTCTGGTCCAATCAGCTTCTTCTTCTTAAGCTTTCAGGAAGCTGCCAGGCCCAATACTCCCCGCTGGCCGTGGCTGACCAGACACCTGGTCCTGGGAAAGGAAGGGTAGTTTCCAGGCTTCACTCATCACACACAGGCCAGTTCTGAGTTGGCTTGAATTCTCCAGTAAGAAAGAAATTTATGCAGGGCTGGAATATATTTAGCCCCATTCATCATGCTGTCTGGGCTGCTTTGCATAAGGAAGTCATAGAGGCAAATCTTGGAGATTTTGCAGGGTGGGTTCCAGACGACCACAATAAGGTGAATATTGCACTAAAGCACGTCAAATAATTTTTTTTGTGTGTGTTCCCAGTAAATGTAAAAATTGTGTTTAGAGTGTACTGTGGTCTATCAAGTAATACCAGTATGTCTAAAAAGCCAATGTACATACCTTAATTTTTAAAAGTTCATTGTTTTTTTAAAAAAAAAAAACAACAAAACTAGCCATCATCAGAACTTTTAGCAAGTTATGATCTTCTTGCTGGTGGAGGGTCTTGCCTCCATGTTGAAAATAGCCAGCTGATCAGGGTGGTGGCTGCTGAAGGCTGGGGCGGCTGTGGCAATTTCTTAAAATAAGGCAATGGTAAAGTTTGCTGCATCAATTTACTTTTCCTTTTGCAAACAATTTCTCTGCTGCATGCAGTGCTGTTTGATAGCATTTTATCCAGGTAGTACTTCTCTCAAAACTGGGGCCAATCCTCCCTAACCCTGCTGCTTCTTTATCAGCTAAGTTTATGGAATATTCTAGGTCCTTTGTTCTCATTTCAACAATCTTCACAGCATCTTCACCAGGAGTGGATTCCAATTCAAGAAACTGCTTGCTTTGCTCATCCATGAGAAGGAACCCTTCAGCTATTCAACTCTGATCATAAGGTTGTACTTCAGGCTCATCTTCAGGCTCCACTTGTAATTCTAGTTCTTGCTGTTTCCACCATATATGCAGGTACTTCCTTCACTGTGTCTTGAATCTCTCAAAGCCCTTCATGAGGATTGGAATCAACTTTTTCCAACTTCCTATTAATATAAATATTTTGACCTCTTCCCATGATTCATGAATGTGTGTGTGTCCATGCCCAACATGGGGCTTGAACTCACGACCTTGTGATCAAGAGTTGCATGCTCTACCTGAGCCAACCAGTTGCCCCAGAATCATGAATGTTTTTAATGGCATCTAGAATGGCGAATCCTTTCCAGAGGGTTTTCAATTTACTTTTCCCATGTCCATCAGAGGAATTTCACTTACATGTGGAATTTAAGAAAACAACCAAAGTCGGGGGGAGACCAAGAAAGAGACTCTTAACTATAGAGAACAAACAGATGGCGACCAGAAGGGAGGTGGGTGGGGGGATGGGGGAAATGTTTGATGGGGATTTAAGAGGATGCTCATCATGAGCACAGAGTAATATATAAAATTGTTGAGCCACAGTATTGGGCATCTGAAATTAATAACTATGTTAAATTTAAAAACAGTGATTTTTAAATCACTAAAGTCACTAGAATTTAAAAACACAGTGATTCCTTTGATGGATTTTTTTTTTAATTATCTGTGGCAGCTATAGCCTTACAAATCTGTTTCCTAAATAACAAGACTTGAAAGTAAAGATGACTCCTTGATCTGTGGGCTGCAGAATGGATGTTGAGTTAGCAGGCACCAAAACCTTCATCTCGTTGTATGTCTCTCTAAGCCTCTTGGGTGATCAGGTGCATTGTCAGTGAGCAGTGGTGTTTTGAAAGAAATTTTTTTTTTTTTTTTTGTCTTGAGCAGTGGGTCTCCATAGTAGGCCTAAAATATTCAGTAAAGCATGTTGTAACCAGATGTGCTGTTACCCAGGCTTTGTTCTTCTACTTATAGAGCCTAGGAAGAGTAGATCTAACGTAATTCATAAGAACCCTAGGATTTTAGGGATGGCAAATGAGCATCGGCTTCAACTTCAAGTCTCCAGCCACGTTAATATACACCAAAAGAGTCAGCCTGTCCTTTGAAGCCAGGCATTGATTTCTCTTTGGCTCTGAAAATCCTAGATGGTATCTTCCAAGAGAAGGCTATTTCATCTATACTGAAAATCTGTTGAGGGTATAGCCACGTTTGTGAATTAGCTTAGCTGGGTCCTCTGGAGAACATGCTGCAGCTTCTCCATCCACACCTGCGGCGTCACCTTGCACGTCTAGGTTATGCAGACGGCCTCTTTCCCAAACCTTCTTAAACCATTAAACCAACCTCTGCTGGCTTCCAGCTTCTGCAGCTTCCTCACTCTCCCAGCCCTCACAGGATTGAGTTAGCTCCTTGCTCTGGATTAGGCTTTGGCTTTGGGGAATGTTGTGGCTGGTTGGATCTTTTCTCTGGATCACTCAAACTTTCTCCCCATCATCAATAAGGCTGTTTTGCTTTCTCATCGTTTCTGTGTTCACTGGAGTGGCACTTTCAATTTCCTTCACAAACTTTACCCTTCGCAACTTGAGTAACTAGTGCAGCCTAGCTTTTGGTCTATCTCTGCTTTAAACAAATCTTGACTTTAGACTTGCCTTCCTCACTAAGCTTAATCATTTCTGACTTTCACTTTAAAGTGAGAGATGTGTGACTCTTTGTTTTGCTTCGACACTTCGGGGCCATTGTAAGGTTACTAACTGACCTAATTTCAATATTGTTGTCTCTCCTCAGGGAGGCCTGAGGGGAGATAGATGGGGGAGCAGCTGGCTGCTGGAGCAGTTTGTGGTCTAACATGGACATGGTTCATGGCTCTCCCCAACAATTAACAATAGTAACATCAAAGATCACAGATCACCGCAACAAATGATGAAAAAGTTTGAAATAGTGTGGGTATTGCCAAAATGTCACACAGACATGAAGTGAGCAGATCCTAGAGGAGAAAGGGTGCTTGTCAGATGTTGGGTAGTCACAAACCTTCAATTTGTGTTAAAAACAAAAAACCCAGCAATCTCTGCAAAGTGCAATATGGTGAAGTAGGTATGCATGTGTCTGTTTTAATCTCCACGAGTCCCATTTCGAGCTGGTGATCTCCCATCGGTGCTGTAATAAGCCTCTGCTGTGGCTTGGCTCCTTAACCTACCCCTGCCCCCAACCTTCCATGGAACCATCCTTTATTACCCTTGAACCCAGAGGCTAGGATCTTAATCTAATATCTGTCTGAAGTTTGAGCTGAGCAGGTGCTTGGAGGCAGAGAATCTTTGCTGGGTATTAGATTTCACCCATGCAAGGAATACCTCCTTAGTTGTCATCTCTGCTGATCCCTTACATGTGTTGTAAAACTCCTCATTTCAGGGTTACTCTTCTCTAAAGCCCATCTAAGAATTTGCTGTCTGCTCTGACATGTTTTGAGTGTGGATGAAAATTTGCACTTGAGGCCTTGGATAGGAATTGCTCATTAAGGACTTGTCAGATGAGCCTCTGCTTCCATGGAAATTAACAGAGGGAGGATAAACTCAGGGCTATTATTCTTACTCCTTATTCCCTGACAATTGCTTTAGCTTTTTTTTTTTTTTTTTTTTTTTTCCTCCTGGTAGTATAGGAGAGAAGACTGAATTGTAATGGCTGGAACCATGGATGAGAGAAACGGACTCAGTTAACGTGCATGGAGCACTTTCCTGGGCGCAGCCTGGTACCAGTGGGCCTTTTAGGACCGGCTGCCTGGGTTAGCTTCCCAGATCAACTTTGCTATCAGAGTTACTAACAAGTTATCTAAAAGCCCTGAGCCTCAATTTCCTTATTTGTAAATTGGAAGGTTAATAACACCTATAGATTTATTATGATGATTACATGAAATCTGTTGTTTACTGAGCACTACTATGTGTCGGAAATATGTATTATCTCAGTTAACTGCCCCAACAAATCCCACAATTGATCTTCTCCCTCTCATTTGATAGCTGGGGGAATGAAGGCTCAGAGAGGCCAAGTTATTCACCTGATCCCACACAGGAAGGAGCATGCTAGGTCGTGTGACCTTAGGGCATGTGATTTGAGGAACTTAAACCCTACTGCTTATTACAAAACTGCTGGGGATAGTTTGTGATGCAGAATGTTACTGTTCCCTTCTTCTCCTGCTCTCTGTAACACATTTTTCTGAGTCTACAACCCACTGATAAAATGGCTAAAGCTAAAAGAGTCAGGTTTTCTAGGAGATTTCATGGATCTTTTGGATATTAGAATCAAACAGCTAGGGAGCCAGGACAGGCTGAAGTGAGGGGCAGAATCCACGAGGGTGAACTAGGAATCTATGTCCTGCTCTTAAGTACTTGAAAACCATTGCAGACATGCAGAAAGGAGCAAATCACTTATATGTAAAAGAAGGGGGAGATGAATGGAGAACTAAATGTGAATTAACTGTGTGCCTCGGTTATGGTAACAGAAGGGCCCAGCAAGTCAGGAGCTGTCCATGACTTGGCCATCTATCTACTGTCCTCAGTTCTAGAAGGCCATGAGAGCCCCATCCAGCTGGCAGGCAGCTCACTACCCAGTTTCTCAATCAAGCGCTTGTGTGTTCACTGACACTTTTTTGGGAAAACCCATAGTAATAAACTCAAAGATCTCCTCTGACTTGGGTTTTAAAGTTCCGTTCCTCTGGCTAATCCAGGAGATCAGAGAATGCACATTAGAGAGGCAGCACCAGGCTGAGAGCTGACCACGGACCCAGCACCTCACTGAATGTTGGACATGCCTTACTTGATTGCGAGCTCACACAAGCTCACAGGGTGGGTCCTTGTCTTCTCTTTTATAGGTGAGGACAAAAGGCTTAGGGGGATGATCTGATTTGCCCAAGGTCCTATGCTTAGTAAAGGGAATTGGAATCTAAGAGAAAGCACATCGAGAAAGAGAGGATTCCGGAGGAAGTGGTGAACTGAGGGCCATCTTGTACGGTCCCCAGATTGGGTCCTGGGCCCCTGGGTAGCAGAAGGCCGGCTCTCTTGGAAGTGTGGAGTGCCCGCTGTGGCCCAAGCCCTGGCGACCACTTTACAAAGCATTTCTGAACAGGTCTCCATGCATCTGGGCACATACCCTTGCTGTCTGAGATAGATTTTCTATCCCAAAGTGTGACAGCTTCCCTTCAGTGTTCCTGTCACTGGCTCAGTGATAAAAAGGGTGATTTCCATAGTTTTCCCAGCATGTAGAGGATGAGATAGTGTCACATGTAATGAAGCTCAGAAAGGCCATAATATCCTAAGCTTCTGCCTCCTCGTTCTTAGTTCATCTAAGCAAGTTCAGACTTGCTCCCGTTTTGCATTGATCAGAACATAATGTGGAGGTGAAAATTCAGTTGCTGTAGTTTAGCACATTGCCCTGAATCTTGCCAGTAGAGCTTAAGGGACCCCACGAATCACAGCATGCTGGGTCCTCTCCCCATGTAGTCACAAACCCTGAGCTATTTTTTCCTAATCAAACTGTAAAAATGGATCATTTTCCCCCCCTAGCCCTGAGGCCTTTGTGTAATTTTTGCATCTCAAGCTGGAGGCAGGAGGAAGGAGCATCCATATGTGCCTGTCAGTCCCCCCACCCCCCATTCTGGGGTCTCTGGGGTGCACTCTGCTGCTTCCTGTCTCCTGTTACTTTATGTATTGGAAAGATCCCCATGTTTGGTCACCAACTGACTTTCTGACTTTGTGCAAGATTACCCTCGAAAGGGTGCATTAACATCCTTGGGTCATTGTTTTGCCATTGGAAAGATCAGGAAATTGATTCTTTCAGAGAATGTTCTTCACTTCCCATGCCCTGGGGGATTCCGGGCCAAGCCCTGGAGATAGGCTGGTAAGCAAGTTCAAACCACGGCCCTTGCCCTTTCAGGGCGGGAATCTCCAGGACTAAAGGGTCTGGACTGGGCAACCCTTAGTGCTTGCCAGGCCTTGAGGTGCATGAACTCCTTTGTCCCCTTCTGCCCCGAAAGGTAAGCATTATAATCTCCATGGTAGAGCAGAGGGGATGAGGCGCCGGGGTGGTAGTTTACTTTCCCAGCCTCACACAGCAAACGCTATAGAACTGGAGCTCCAAATTTGGTTCTGCTTCCAAAGCCCACTGGTTCTCTAGCCCCTGATCGGCGAGCTTAAGGGGAAGGAAGCTAATGTTTGCTGAATGCCTCTTAAGTCATAGTCAACCCCTTGAAAAGAGGAATTGTCACCTCCATTGTGTGGAGGAAGGACCTCAGAATGAGAAATTCTCAGGGATTTGCTCAGTCTCCAGCTAAGGGAGGCAGGAGGAGAGTGGGCCCTCAGGCGTGCTGTCAATCTCCAGAGCTCACGGCCAGACCTCTGCTCTCCGGTTCTGGCTCCCTTGGTCTGCAGCAGAGCTCTGTAAGCTGCTTGTTTCTGTTACCTTCCTTTGTCTCTGCCATCCATCCCAGAAACCACATCTCTTCCAGTTCGGTTAACTGCCTTTCTTTACAACCAGCACAGTACTAGGTACTCAGTAAACACTGGTTAAATACTGATGATCATGGTCCAGAAAGCAGGACCTACCCCCCATGTCAAATGTTCTATTTTTCATCTTGGAAGGTGAAAGCATAAACAACAGCTGACACTAGCTCCCCATTGAGCTGGCATGACAAAAAAAGAGTCCCGAACTTCTTACAGGACGTTGGAAAGATTCCCTAGCCGAGTGAGTCCAGAACTTGTATTTGTGTGGGCTCTTTTATGGGAGAAGCCTGGCTGCCAACAATGGGTTCTGGTCTGAATTAAGACTGACATCAGGTGGGTTTGTATTAATATGCAACATAGTGGGCCCATGTGGCCTTCTAGGGACCTGGAAGAGGTTGTTTTTTCTATTTAGTTATTATTTTTGAGCTGCTCACAACTCACACGGACCCTGTGGACAGCTGGATGGCTGGGGCAGCATCTAGGACTTGACTCACACCAAGCATGAATTCCGTAGGACCTCACTTCCACAGGGGCTCAGCCATGGGCTATGGGGCTGAGCTATGGCTATTAAAAGTAGCGAAAGAAAGGGCCCAGCTATTGGGGTGGGGGTGGTGTCCGGAAATGGAGGTTGAGCAGGCAAGGTTGTGCATCTAAGGAGTAATTGTTTGCAGGTTATTTCTCTAAAGAGTAGCCATCATCCTCTTTTACCCTCTGCCATCCTATCCTGCTGTGTAAACTCCCAAGTTTAAGAGGAAAATAATGCTAAAAGTACAGGAACAAGGCTGTATCTTAACAGCAGCGGGCTGTGCTCTTAACATACAGACCCTGGAATCTTGACTTCCCAGAACAAGGGTTTTCTGAGCTTCATAGCTGTTAGCAGAGAGGCTAAGCATTTGTTTCACATAATTGTGCAGTCTGGATTCCTACTGCCCACTGACAGCCCATTAAAAGAAGCTGCACCTGCATTTATTAAAAGAGACAGAAGGAAAATTCCAGGTCTCAGTGCCTTAACAGCCAGGTGGAGAGGCTGGACTCCTAGCTGAAGAGGCTGAAAACAGGCTAACAAGGAGAACAGGCTCAGTGGCTAGTTAGTGGAGGGCCAAGTGCATGCTGAAGGATTTACCTGAGCCCCCGAATCCTCAAAGAGATGCAGAAGCAGTAGCAATTCTACCTTACATTCCTTTGGCTATTTTAATCCTCACAGCTATATCATAAGGCAGGCATGGCAAGCACCATCTTCCAGTTTACAAACTGACACCCAAAGCTTAGAATACCTTCCTAGCAGGGCCGACATACAAACCCCAGTCTCTGATTCCAAGTTCAATGTTTACGTCTTCATGAAACCTTCATCAGGTGTCTTCTCTGTGCCAGATGGTGACTTGAGTACAGGTTGTTTGGAGAGGGTGAGATCCCATCTCTGGCCTCCAGGGGTTTCTGTCTAGAGAAAACCAGTCTAGAAAGTCAGTGTTCCATTATACAGCAGGATGGTGAACATATAGATCAGCGAGAAGGGTGTGCCTGGCTGTGTGTGCGGGTTCATGGCAGGGGGACCTGGCCCTTGAAAGATGCTCGGATGTCTGCCGTGTGGTCAAGCTCAGCTATGGGGAGGGCACTTTTGGCCCTTAGACAAAACCCAAAGTCAAGGTTATAGAGGCATGAGACTGGACCTGGGGTACGGGGCAGGCGTTTGGGATAAGTAGAGAATAATAGGAGTTAACACTTAGCGCTTATTATTTCCCAGCTGCTCTAGCTGTTCTTCCTATAGTGCTGCGTCAGATGCTCACAACTGGTCTATCACATGAGGGTATCTTCCTGATGGTGAAGCATGGAGAGATGAGGCCGCTTGCTGGTTAAACCACTCTGCTTGTAAGAGAGCCTAGATTTGCACCTGGGGGGTCAGGCTTCCAAGTTCGTGGAGGGGCAGCATCCACGGAACTGAGGAGGGCTGGGCCTGCCTTCTTGTCCTCACTCACTCTTCACTCATTGAGTGTTTTCCTGTCTTCTGGACCAAGGGTTGTGAAAGGAGGAACAAAGAAACTAGATCAAAATCCAGGAGAGAAGAAAAGACTTCCAAAGCAATGATATGAGAAAATGTCTGATTAGCAGAGTGGGGCTGGAAGAGGTGCCTTTTTCCTGGGCCTCTGCTCACTCTCCACTGGTATTTCTCCAAGTTCATCCCCAAACTCTGTTGGCAAACAACTTTCCTTGCCTAAGGGTTTCTTCTGCATCTCTTTGGTGTCTGATACTCTATCATACCAGGAATATTTGTTAACAAGTGCAAGACTCTCCGGGCACCTCTCATTCCTGAGAAATGATGGAAGGAAATCTTTCTACCTAAGATTGTTGTCCTGACCCAAGTTGCCCTAAGTGGGGGCTCCTCCACCTTTCAGTCTGTTAGGTACTCAAACTGATCTAATCTGTCTGGCTTTTCTCTAAGCTACTAGAGTTCCTTCCTCAAACAGCATTTATTTGAGACAAACCTCTCTGGAGTTATGCTCACTTCTTTCTCTTCTTTGGCCATTACATTTATTTTCTTCTGCAGGCTTCTCTGCCTCTACCCAGCCACTAAGTGATAGATTTCTATAAGAATGAGGTCTGCTGTCTCTTTCAATCCTCTGTCATGCTCTCCTTTCTGCCTAGGAGATTTTATTTTCAATGGCCATCTCTAAATATGTGTCATCCAATTTTATATTTCAGTCTGAGCCTTTCCTCTTAGCTCCAGACTTGTACATCCAACCATATTCCTTAAAGCACATTCTCTTTCTGGAAAATTTCAAACACTTAAAAAATTAGAATAATGCACCACCCCTACTTACTCACCAGTTTCAACAACCAACTTCCTGCCATGCTGTTTCATCTACCTCTATTTCCTCCTCCTCCTCCTCTTGGCTGGTATATTTTAAGCAAATCCGAGACCTATCATTTCATCTCAGCCGTAAATATGTCCAAATCCAACAGCCTTCTTAATATTTCCATTTGGCTTTCTCAACAGTATGTCAAGCTCAACTCTTCGAAAATCAAATTCAAGATCTTCTACCTTAGAATCAGTCTTCTAATATTCTCCAGTTCAATAAATACCATTACCATCCATCCTTAGTCATTCTTGATAAATGCCTTCCTTCCCTCTCCTGTATATCACGTAACTCCCTTAACCTACACATATGTTTTGTACTCTCCTTCTCTGTCATTGCCCTACTCTAAGCCATTGTTTCTCATCCAGACTGTTAAAATAGTCTAACCACCTCTCTGTTCCTCTGCCTTGGTCCTTCTCCGGTTTTTCCCTCCACATTACAGCCAAATAATGTTTTCCTTGTTCCTTCAACAGATGTGTATAGTGGCCTAAGTGTTTTGTTACTAAATATGTGTCCAGTATTGGTAAGTGGGACAGATCAATTTCCTGATGGTGTGTATTATTGGAAACAATATAATTTGAAGTGTTATGAAGAAAATAAAGCTGGGGCTAGTGACTGGGGTGCCCTCTTATATAGAGTGGTCAGTAAGGGACTCTTCGATGAGCTAACACTTGAGCAAAAACTGAATGATATGAGGGCATGAATCACACATAAGTCCTGGGGTAGAACATTCCAGCCAGAGCAAACAGTAAGTGTAAGGGTCCTGATAAATCTCTTCTATCAACTTAGTTTTCATCTTTTTTCAAAAGAAATACATGTATAAGGTATACAATGAAAAGTATGTTTTCCCATTACCAGTTTCTTAAATATCCTTCCAAAGATGTTCCAACATAATCAAGCACATGAATTTATATATAGCTTTATTTCTTCTAAAAGCATTTCCTGTTGGGTAACGCCTGCATTCCTGACAGGGATTTTGAGGTCCTTCTCCCCCACCCTTGCTCACTATGATGCAGGCAAACAGGTCGCCTTCCAGTTCTTGGGACAGTCTCCCCGCCAACACAGAAACTTTGTATGCATTGTTCCTTCTGCTTGGAATGTCCCTTCTCTCATCCCTGCTTTGTCTTAACCTAGTCCAGAAGTAGAGTCTTTGATGTGTTCTTCATAAGTAGTACTTCCTTGCTAAAGCCTCAACACTTCTGCCCTCCTTTTCTCATCCACCCTAATCCTAGTTAAATTTACTCTGCTTCAGTCACCATGGCTGCCTTTGGATTCTTCAGAGAAGCACCAGCAACCTTGTATTGGGTATTTCCTTGCCTGAGGTGCTCTTCCTCATGATCTTCTCATGGCTGGCATTGCTTAGGCCTCAGCTGGGACTGTCTCAGAGAGGCCTTCCATGGCTGCCTAACATGATCAACCAACTTCTGTCTCTCTGTTTTAGTTCTCTGCTGATATTTTTCTTAAAACATTTTTTTATTGGGGTGCCTGGGTGGCTCAGTGGGGTAATCCTCTGCCTTTGGCACTGGTCATGATCTCAGGGTCCTGGGACTGAACCACTCAGTGAGGAGCCTGCTTCCCCCTTTCTCTCTGCCTGCCTCTCTGCCTACTTGTGATCTTTCTCTCTGTCAAATAAAATCTTTAAAAAAGTCTCTTAAAAATTTTTTTTATTAAAATACAATTGACAGTACCCTATTAGTTTTAGGTGCACATTATAGTGATCTAAATTTTATACATTATGAAGTGATCCTTATGATAAGTCTAATTACTATGCAAAGTTATTACACTATGATGAATATATTCCATGTGCTGTACATTACATCCCCATGACTTAGGTATTTTATAATTGTAAGATTGTATGTCAGTCTCTTTCTCCTCTTTGCCTGTGTCCCAAACTCTTCTCTTCACTCTGATAACTGGTAGTTTGTTTGCTATATCTGTGAGTATAGTTTTTTACTTTTTTGGTCTATTTGTTAGATTCCATATGTAAGTGAAATCATATGGTATTTGTCTGACTTATTTCACTTAGCATGATACCATCTTGGTCCCTCCATATTGTTGCAAAAGCCAACATTTCATTCTTGTTTATGGCTGAATAATATTCCTGTGTGTGTGTGTGTGTGTGTGTGTGTGTGCACACTCATGCACACACGTACGTGCGCGTGGATTTTATTCATCTATTGGTAAGCACTTACGTTGCTTCCATAACTTGGATAGTGTAAATAGTGTTGCATTGAAAATAGGGAGCCTATATCTCTTCAAATTGGTGTTTTTGGCTTTTTGGATAAATATCCGGAAGTGGAATTGCTGGATCAAATGGTAGTTATAATTTCTTGAAGAACCTCCATATTGTTTTCTATAGTGGCTGCACCAATTCACATTCCCACTAACCGTGTGCCAGGGCTTCCTTTTCTTCACATCCTCACCAACACTTGTTTTTTTTCTTTTTGATAATATCTAATTTGACAGGTGTGAGGTGATATCTCATTGTGGTCTTTATTTGCATTTCCCTGATGATGAGTGATGTTAAGCATCTTTTCATGTGTCTGCCATCTGTATGTCTTCTTTGGAAAAATGTTTATTCAAGTCCTCTGCCCATTTTTTAATTGGATTTTTAAAAATTTTATTTATCAAGAACAAGTGAGGGGGCGGAACAGAGGGAGAGGGAGAAACAGACTCCCTGCTGAGCAGGAGGACTGCCCTGGGGCTCAATCCAGGGACTCTGGGATCATGACCTAGGCCAAAGGCAGACACTTAACCAACTGAGCCACCCAGGTGGCTGGCCCTATTTTTTTTTTTCTTTTTTTAAAAGATCTTATTTATCTGAGAGAGTAGGAGAGCATGAACAGGGAGAGGAGCAGAGAGAGAGAAACAGACTCCCCCCTGAGCAGGGAGCCAAATACAGGGGATGGTGGAGGGCATGATCCCAGGACCCTCAGATCATGACAGCCAAGTTGGTTGCTTTTTTTTTTTTTTTTAAAGTTGTGTGAATTCTTCATTTTGGATATTAACCCCTTACAGTATGTATGATTTGCAAATATCTGGAGCACAAGATAGGTGCCTAATGTCTGCTAAATGAATAAAGGCATTATATATTTGCAAGCAGGGAAGTACAGGATGAAAGTGGTGCTTAAGGAGGACTACAGATCAATAAAATTCAGGGGAATCAAAGACCACTTAGATGTAGAAATGATAGAGAAAGGAATTGGAAGGAGAGCACATTTATGGTGTTTCTGCATGTTATTTTCCCTCTGCCAATTGAATGAGACTCTGGTGGGGGTGGGGGGCACATCTGTGTGTTTTACGAGCTCCCAAGCAGCTTCTGGTACCCAGCAGGACTGAGAATGATTATGCTAGATGACCTATAACTGTGTTGCACACTGAAATAGTATGCCAGCCACATACACGATTTTGAATTTTTTTTTTATTTTATTTTTTATTTTATTTTTTTTTTTATTTTTAAATTTTTATTTTTTTTCAGCATAACAGTATTCATTATTTTTGCACCACACCCAGTGCTCCATGCAATCCGTGCCCTCTAGAATACCCACCACCTGGTGCCCCCAACCTCCCACCCCCCACCCCTTCAAAATTCTCAGATCGTTTTTCAGAGTCCATAGTCTCTCATGGTACACCTCCCCTTCCAATTTCCCTCAACTCCCTTTTCCTCTCCATCTCCCCTTGTCCTCCATGCTATTTGTTATGCTCCACAAATAAGTGAAACCATATGATAATTGACTCTCTCTGCTTGACTTATTTCACTCAGCATAGTCTCTTCCAGTCCCGTCCATGTTGCTAAAAAACTTGGGTATTCATCCTTTCTTTTTTTTTTTTTTTTTTTAAACAGCTTTATAAACATATATTTTTATCCCCAGGGGTACAGGTCTGCGAATCGCCAGGTTTACACACTTCACAACACTCACCATAGCACATACCCTCCCCAATATCCATAACCCCACTCCCTCTCCCAACCCCCTCCCCCCATCAACCCTCAGTTTGTTTTGTGAGATTAAGAGTCACTTATGGTTTGTCTCCCTCCCAATCCCATCTTGTTACATTTACTCTTCTACCCCCTCAACCCCCCATGTTGCATCTCCTCTCCATCCTATCAGGGAGATCATATGATAGTTGTCTTTCTCCGATTGACTTATTTCGCTAAGCATGATACCCTCTAGTTCCATCCACGTCGTCGCAAATAGCAAGATTTCATTTCTTTTGATGGCTGCATAGTATTCCATTGTGTATATATACCACATCTTCTTTATCCATTCGTCTGTAGATGGACATCTAGGTTCTTTCCATAGTTTGGCTATTGTAGACATTGCTGCTATAAACATTCGGGTGCACGTGCCCCTTCGGATCACTACGTTTGTATCTTTAGGGTAAATACCCAGCAGTGCAATTGCTGGGTCATAGGGTAGTTCTATTTTCAACATTTTGAGGAACCTCCATGCTGTTTTCCAGAGTGCTTGCACCAGCTTGCATTCCCAACAACAGTGTAGGAGGGTTCCCCTTTCTCCGCATCCTCGCCAGCATCTGTCATTTCCTGACTTGTTAATTTTAGCCATTCTGGCTGGTGTGAGGTGATATCTCATGGTGGTTTTGATTTGTATTTCCCTGATGCCGAGTGATGTGGAGCACTTTTTCATGTGTCTGTTGGCCATCTGGATGTCTTCTTTGCAGAAATGTCTGTTCATGTCCTCTGCCCATTTCTTGATTGGATTATTTGTTCTTTGGGTGTTGAGTTTGCTAAGTTCTTTATAGATTTTGGACACTAGCCCTTTATCTGATATGTCATTTGCAAATATCTTCTCCCATTCTGCCAGTTATCTTTTGGTTTTGTTCACTGTTTCCTTTGCTGTGCAAAAGCTTTTGATCTTGATAAAATCCCAAAAGTTCATTTTTGCCCTTGCTTCCCTTGCCTTTGGTGATGTTCCTAGGAAGATGTTGCTACGGCTGAGGTCGAAGAGGTTGCTGCCTGTGTTCTCCTCGAGGATTTTGATGGATTCCTTTCTCACATTGAGATCCTTCATCCATTTTGAGTCTATTTTCGTGTGTGGTGTAAGGAAATGATCCAATTTCATTTTTCTGCATGTGGCTGTCCAATTTTCCCAACACCATTTATTGAAGAGGCTGTCTTTTTTCCATTGGACATTCTTTCCTGCTTTGTCGAAGATGAGTTGACCATAGAGTCGAGGGTCTATTTCTGGGCTCTCTATTCTGTTCCATTGATCTATGTGTCTGTTTTTGTGCCAGTACCATGCTGTCTTGATGATGACAGCTTTGTAATAGAGCTTGAAGTCCGGAATTGTGATGCCACCAACTTTGGCTTTCTTTTTCAATATTCCTTTGGCTATTCGAGGTCTTTTCTGGTTCCATATAAATTTTAGGATTATTTGTTCCGTTTCTTTGAAAAAATGGATGGTACTTTGATAGGAATTGCATTAAATGTGTAGATTGCTTTAGGTAGCATAGACATTTTCACAATATTTATTCTTCCAATCCAGGAGCATGGAACATTTTTCCATTTCTTTGTGTCTTCCTCAATTTCTTTCATGAGTACTTTATAGTTTTCTGAGTATAGATTCTTAGTCTCTTTGGTTAGGTTTATTCCTAGGTATCTTATAGTTTTGGGTGCAATTGTAAATGGGATGGACTCCTTAATTTCTCTTTCTTCTGTCTTGTTGTTGGTGTAGAGAAATGCAACTGATTTCTGTGCATTGATTTTATATCCTGTCACTTTACTGAATTCCTGTACAAGTTCTAGCAGTTTTGGAGTGGAGTCTTTTGGGTTTTCCACATATAGTATCATATCATCTGCAAAGAGTGATAGTTTGACTTCTTCTTTGCCGATTTGGATGCCTTTAATTTCCTTTTGTTGTCTGATTGCTGAGGCTAGGACTTCTAGTACTATGTTGAATAGCAGTGGTGATAACGGACATCCCTGCCGTGTTCCTGACCTTAGCGGAAACGCTTTCAGTTTTTCTCCATTGAGAATGATATTTGCGGTGGGTTTTTCATAGATGGCTTTGATAATATTGAGGTATGTGCCCTCTGTCCCTACACTTTGAAGAGTTTTGATCAGGAAGGGATGCTGTACTTTGTCAAATGCTTTTTCAGCATCTATGGAGAGTATCATATGGTTCTTGTTCTTTCTTTTATTAATGTGTTGTATCACATTGATTGATTTGCGGATGTTGAACCAACCTTGCAGCCCTGGAATAAATCCCACTTGGTCGTGGTGAATAATCCTTTTAATGTACTGTTGAATCCTATTGGCTAGTATTTTGGCGAGAATTTTTGCATCTGTGTTCATCAAGGATATTGGTCTGTAGTTCTCTTTTTTGTTGGGATCCTTGTCTGGTTTTGGGATCAAGGTGATGCTGGCCTCATAAAATGAGTTTGGAAGTTTTCCTTCCATTTCCATTTTTTGGAACAGTTTCAGGAGAATAGGTATTAGTTCTTCTTTAAATGTTTGGTAGAATTCCCCCGGGAAGCCGTCTGGCCCTGAGCTTTTGTTTGTTTGGAGATTTTTGATGACTGTTTCAATCTCCTTACTGGTTATGGGTCTGTTCAGGCTTTCTATTTCTTCCTGGTTCAGTTGTGGTAGTTTATATGTCTCTAGGAATGCATCCATTTCTTCCAGATTGTCAAATTTGTTGGCGTAGAGTTGCTCATAGTATGTTCTTATAATTGTCTGTATTTCTTTGGTGTTCGTTGTGATCTCTCCTCTTTCATTCATGATTTTATTGATTTGGGTCCTTTCTCTTTTCTTTTTGATAAGTCTGGCCAGGGGTTTATCGATCTTATTAATTCTTTCAAAGAACCAGCTCCTAGTTTCGTTGATTTGTTCTATTGTTTTTTTTGGTTTCTATTTCATTGATTTCTGCTCTGATCTTTATGATTTCTCTTCTCCTGCTGGGTTTAGGGTTTCTTTCTTGTTCTTTCTCCAGCTCCTTTAGGTGTAGGGTTAGGTTGTGTACCTGAGACCTTTCTTGTTTCTTGAGAAAGGCTTGTACCGCTATATATTTTCCTCTCAGGACTGCCTTTGTTGTGTCCCACAGATTCTGAACCGTTGTGTTTTCATTATCATTTGTTTCCATAAATTTTTTCAATTCTTCTTTAATTTCCTGGTTGACCCATTCATTCTTTAGAAGGATGCTGTTTAGTCTCCATGTATTTGGGTTCTTTCCCAATTTCCTCTTGTGATTGAGTTCTAGCTTTAGAGCATTGTGGTCTGAAAATATGCAGGGAATGATCCCAATCTTTTGATACCGGTTGAGACTTGATTTAGGACCAAGAATGTGATCTATTCTGGAGAATGTTCCATGTGCACTAGAGAAGAATGTGTATTCTGTTGCTTTGGGATGAAATGTTCTGAATAGATCTGTGATGTCCATCTGGTCCAGTGTGTCATTTAAGGCCTTGATTTCCTTGTTGATCTTTTGCTTGGATGATCTGTCCATTTCAGTGAGGGGAGTGTTAAAATCCCCTACTATTATTGTATTCTTGTCGATGTGTTTCTTTGATTTTGTTATTAATTTCTTTTATTTATATAGTTGGCTGCTCCCATGTTAGGGGCATAGATATTTAAAATTGTTAGATCTTCTTGTTGGACAGTTCCTTTGAGTATGATATAGTGTCCTTCCTCATCTCTTATTATAGTCTTTGGCTTAAAATCTAATTGATCTGATATAAGGATTGCCACTCCTGCTTTCTTCTGATGTCCATTAGCATGGTAAATTCTTTTCCACCCCCTCACTTTAAACCTGGAGGTGTCTTCGGGTTTAAGATGAGTTTCTTGTAGGCAACATATAGATGGGTTTTGTTTTTTTATCCATTCTGATACCCTGTGTCTTTTGATTGGGGCATTTAGCCCATTAACATTCAGGGTAAGTATTGAGAGATATGAATTTAGTGCCATTGTATTGCCTGTAAGGTGACTGTTATTGTATATTGTCTCTGTTTCTTTCTGATCTACTACTTTTAGGGTCTCTCTTTGCTTAGAGGACCCCTTTCAATATTTCCTGTAGAGCTGGTTTGGTATTTGCAAATTCTTTCAGCTTTTGTTTGTCCTGGAAGCTTTTAATCTCTCCTTCTATTTTCAATGATAGCCTAGCTGGATATAGTATTCCTGGCTGCATGTTTTTCTCATTTAGTACTCTGAATATATCATGCCAGCTCTTTCTGGCCTGCCAGGTCTCTGTGGATAAGTCTGCTGCCAATCGAATATTTTTACCATTGTACGTTACAGACTTCTTTTCCCAGGCTGCTTTCAGGATCTTCTCTTTGTCACTAAGACTTGTCAATTTTACTATTAGGTGACGGGGTGTGGACCTATTCTTATTGATTTTGAGGGGGGTTCTCTGAACCTCCTGGATTTTGATGCTTGTTCCCTTTGCCATATTGGGGAAATTCTCTCCAATAATTCTCTCCAATATACCTTCTGCTCCCCTCTCTGTTTCCTCTTCTTCTGGAATCCCAATTATTCTAATGTTGTTTCGTCTTATGGTGTCACTTATCTCTTGAATTCTCCCCTCGTGGTCCAGTAGCTGTTTGTCCCTCTTTTGCTCAGCTTCTTTATTCTCTGTCATTTGGTCTTCTATATCGCTAATTCTTTCTTCTGCCTCATTTATCCTAGCAGTGAGAGCCTCCATTTTTGATTGCACCTCATTAATAGCTTTTTTGATTTCAACTTGGTTAGATTTTAGTTCTTTTATTTCTCCAGAAAGGGCTTTTATATCTCCCGAGAGGGTTGCTTTAATATCTTCCATGCCTTTTTCAAGCTCGGCTAGAACCTTGAGAATCGTCATTCTGAACTCTATATCTGACATATTACCAATGTCTGTATTGATTAGGTCCCTAGCCTTTGGTACTGCCTCTTGTTCTTTTTTTTGTTGTGAATTTTTCCGCCTTGTCATTTTGTCCAGATAAGAGTTTATGAAGGAGCAAGTAAAATACTAAAAGGGTGGCAACAACCCCAAGAAAATATGCTTTAGCCAAATCAGAAGAGATCCTGAATTTTGAGGGGGGAGAAAGGGGATAAAAAGGGGTTCAGAAAGAAAGAAGAAAAAAAAAAGAAACTATTAAAAAAAAGAAAGCCGGTAAAGAAAAAATATAAAAAGAGGAAAAAATATATATATATATTAGATAAACTATTTAAAAAATGTTAAAAAAAGAAAACGGTAAAAGCTAAAAAAAATTTAGCAAAAGAAGAGAAAAAGAAAAAAAAATTGAAAAAGAAAAAAAAATTAACTGCAAGGCTAAAAAATCATGGGGAGAAAGCCATGAGTTCCGTGCTTTGCTTTCTTCTCCTCTGGAATTCCGCTGCTCTCCTTGGTAGGTGAACTTGGTCCTGGCTGGGTTTCCCGTAGATCTTCTGGGGGAGGGGCCCGTTGTAGTGATTCTCAAGCGTCTTTGCCCCAGGCGGAGTTGCACCGCCCTTACCCGGGGCCGTGCTGAGTCATCCGCTCGGGTTCGCTTTCGGGAGCTTTTGTTCCCTGAGCGCTTTCCGTAGAGTTCCGGAGGACGGGAATAAAGATGGCGGCCTCCCGGTCTCCGGCCCGGAGGAGCCGAGAGCCCGGGGCCCCACTCCTCAGTGCGCCCTCAGAGAACAGCGCCAAATGACTCCCGTCACCCTGGCCTCCGGCCGTGCTCCGAGCTGACCGAGCCTGCGACCGGTTCAAGGCATCCCGGAGCTGAGAGTCACTCCTCGGCTCTGTCTCTGCAGCCGGCTTCCCCGTTCTAATACCGGTAAGTTCTGCAACACTCAGACACCCCCGATCCTTCTGCGATCCTGAGGGACCTGAGGCCGCGCTGACCCCGCCTGGGCTTCACCCCAGTTAAGCCTCTGGAGCGATGTCCCTCAGCGGAACATACTTTTAAAAGTCCTGATTTTGCTCCATTGCTCTGCCGCTCACCGGGAGCCGGTCCCTCCCCCCGCGGTCTATCTTCCCGTCGCTTTGGATTCACTTCTCCTCCAGTCCTACCTTGCAGAAAGTGGTTGATTTTCTGTTTCTGGAATTGCTGTTCTTCTTCTCTTCAATCTCCCATTGGATTTGTAGGTGTTTGCAATCTTTAGATAAGCTATTTAGCTGATCTCCCGTTACCCGAAGTAGTCTCAGCCTGCTACTTCTCCGCCATCTTGACTCCTCCCTCCACGATTTTGAATTTTTTTAAAGCAGGCTCCTTACCCAGTGTAGAGGCCAACATGAGAATTGAAATCACAACCCTGAGCTCAAGACCTGAGCTGAGATCAAGAGTTGGACACTTAACCGCCTGAGCCACCCAGGCGCCCTTTGAATTTTCTGATAGTGACAATAAAGTAAAAACCTGTGTGGGGCACATGGGTGGCTCAGTGGGTTAAAGCCTCTGCCTTCGGCTCAGGTCATGATCCTAGGGTCCTGGGATCGAGCCCCGCATTGGGCTCTCTGCTTGGCGGGGAGCCTGCTTCCCCCTCTCTCTGTCTCTGCCTGCCTCTCTGCCTACTTTGTGATCTCTGTCAAATAAATAAATAAAATCTTAAAAAAAAGTAACCAGTGAAATTAATTTTTAGAATATATTTTATTTAACCTAATACAACTATTTCAACATGTCATACATATAAAAATTATGAGTGGTCTTGTAACTTTTTTCCCTAATAGGTCTTCAAAATTAGTGTGTAGCTGACACAGCATATTGCAATTTGGACTAGTCCCATTTTAAGGGCTCAGTAACCATATAGGTTTGAGGAGTCTGTATTAGTCAATATAGAACCACAGGTCTCTTCTGGTTCTAGCATGCAACAGCTGATCCTGAACACAGCAAGGAGAGCTCTCTGATTCTGAAATGTAAAGCAGCCCAGCATGTATGGGAATCACATTTCTTTCCTGTTCTTATTCAAATCCATGTTCTTCCCAAGTCTTGCTCTTGGCTCTGGATTCATTCCTGTTCGGTCTGTCAGTACCTGAAAATCCCCAGCCTGGATCGGCACTATCTTGCTTATAACCTGTCAGGAGGTTTGTTTCTTTCTTTCTTTTTTTTTTTTTTTTAAAGATTTTATTTATTTGACAGAGATCACAAGTGGGCAGAGAGGCAAGCAGAGAGAGAGAGAGAGGAAGAAGCAGGCTCCCTGCAGAGGGGAAAGCCCGATGCGGGACTCGATCCCAGGACCCTGAGATCATGACCTGAGCCGAAGGCAGAGGCTTAACCACTGAGCCACCCAGGTGCCCCGTCAGGAGGTTTCTTTTTCTTTTCTTTTATTTCTTTTCTTTTATTTCTTTTCTTTTATTTCTTTTCTTTTCTTTTCCTTTCTTTTCCTTTCCTTTCTTTTCCTTTCTTTTCCTTTCTTTTCCTTTCTTTTCTTTTCCTTTCTTTTCTTTTCCTTTCTTTTCTCTTTCTTTCTTTCTTTCTTCTTTTTTTTTTTTTTTTCATGACTAGGGCTCAGGATCTAATTTTTAGCCAGTGGATGTCACTGTTTACTCAAGGAGTGTCCTTGGAGGAGCCAATCCAATCCAGGGACAAATGCACACAGCAGTCAGTGTCTCCTCTTCTCCTGTATTGTGTTTCCCTTCTAATTTGGAGGAGTGACTGATTTTTAGGAAGGGAACTGCAGGTGGTCAGTGCTGTCTCACCAACATCCTCTAGAGGTGTTCATTGGTCCTGGAAATTCCAAGGCCCATTTAATAGAAGTCATTATCCAAAAAGACAAGGCAATCAGCAACCAAGTTAATTGTAGTCAAAAACTCCCTGATGGTCTTTTTTTTTTTTTTTTTAAATTTGTTTCTTAAAAAAAAAACAACTGTTTCTTTAGAGCAAAGGTCTCGATCAGCCTGTAGCCAAATCTGGCCCATCGCTGTGTGACACACATTGTGTTTGGAGAACAATTGTGCTAACACTTATATTGGAGAGGATTTCACACAAATATTTGGATTTCTGGCTTCTCCTGAAATGCTGGGAAGACTCACCCGGGATTCACACCCTGGAAAGCTGCAGCTTTTATACAATCAGTTGCTCTTTAAGATGGTCATACCCCCTTCATTTTCCACAGGCTCCACCATTCCAGACCACTCCCCAACCCAGGGCACTTGACTCACTTGAGCGGTCAGCCTAACCTCTGTGGGCATCTGTGTTTCTTGGAATAAAGCCACATACATAACTACATTGACTACTTTTTCAGGCATCTGATGGATGGGATGATTTGGGGAAAAGTGTTATGTGGTTTGCTCTGGAAAGTATTTTTCTGGCTTTAGGTTTAGGGTTGAAGAATCCTTGGATCAGGGCAGGACCAGGTTAGGCCTGCTGCTTGGAGATACCCTCTTCAAAATGACAGATATCAGGGGTGCCTGGGTGGCTCAGTGGCTTAAGCCTCTGCCTTTAGCTCAGGTCATGATCTCAGGGTCCTGGGATCAAGCCCCGCATCAGGCTCTCTGCTCAGCGGGGAGCCTGCTTCCCCCTCTCTCTGGCTGCCTCTCTGCCTACTTGTGCTTGCTCTCTCTCTCTGTCAAATAAAATCTTTAAAAAACAAACAAAACCAGGGGTGTCTGGGTGGCTCAGTGGGTTAAGCCTCTGCCTTTGGCTCAGTTCATGATCTCAGGGTCCTGGGATCGAGCCCTGCCTTGGGCTCTCTGCTCAGCAGGGAGCCTGCTTCCTCCTCTTTCTCTGCTTGCCTCTCTGCCTACTTGTGATCTCTCTCTGTGTCAAAGAAATAAAAAAAAAATCTTATAAAAAACAAACAAAATGACAGATATCCCAGATGGCCACGAGCCCTTTTCTGTAGCTCAGGATGTGGGAGCTGGAAAAAAAAAAGGGGGGGGAGGGGTGGGTAGGATCTTTGATGCCAAGGTTGGAGGGTATAAGGATTGACCCCACTGGCTTCCTCTAACCTTTACTCCAGTGAGTATCAAGTTGGGGTGACTCTTCTGCCTTTATCTAAGGCAGTGGGTCTCCAGCTTGAGAGCATCAGAATCACCTGGAGGATTTGTCAGTCAGGAGCAGGGTCCAGCTCCCAAAACTTCTGGTTCAATAGGTCTAGGGTAGGACTTGGGAATTCACACTTCTAACAAGCTCTCACATGATACTGAGGCTGCTGAACCTGGGAGGACACTTAGGAAGCACTGGTGCAAATTTTCAAGGCCAAAGTGATATTTTTTCATGCTTTTTTTCTTTTCTTTCTTTTGTGTGTGTGTGTGTGTGTGTGTGTGTGTGTGTGTGTGTATGCATACATGCACAGGAGAGAGAGATGATATATTGATTTCCCTTCTAGAATACGTGTTATAAGAGTAAGTATGTTACCAAAGGCAGAGAAGAATGAACTCACCGACAAACAACACCAGGGAAAAGGTTCTGGATTTTCCCTTATTGGTGTGTTCGATCTGCTTCTCAAGGAAAAAGATGAAATGCCATCAGGTGGCCTCCATGTCTAACTGGGGCTGCTTATCTGCAAGTGCATGAAATGACTTTATTCTTAGAAGAAGAACAATCCCTTCTTCAACCACAGGCCCCATTTCTGCTGGCTCAGACCACACTGTCCTGAGGCGGGGACAAGAGCTTTGGAGCAGTGTCCACTGATACCTGCTGAATGCTCATGGTGTGTGAGGAGCTGTGCTCTAGGCTTACCTCGAAGATCTCATTTAATTCTCCAACCATTCCAGGAGATGCGTATCCTATACATTCGTATTTCCTAGTTGACATTGCCACAGATTTCTTAAGGATCTTCTCAAAAGCCACACAGTTAATGGGTGACAGCCAAGGTGTCAGCCAGGCTCCCTCAGGTCCACAGCTGGAGCGCTGAACCACTGTGGCACAAGCCAGGGTGGAGTTTGAAGTGTAGGCAGGCCACTTAGAAGCTGTGGGTAAGGGTAACCTATTTTGGTCCTTTGTGTCTTCAGCATCTTCTGCAAAATGGGAATGACACCACTTCCCAGATCGATGTAAGAATCCAGTTAGGTGAACTGTGTATACAGCTGGATGCATCCTTGTCTCAGGAAGTGTTCATATGCTTCTCCATCCCTCCTCACCTCTGTGTCTCAGGACTTCCCCAGCGATTTGCCCTATACCTCAAAGCATTCACTCACGTGGCGTTTCTTGTGCAATGTGAATTGCCAGGCAGGGTCCTTGCAGTCGGGTGGCAGGAAGGAGCTACAGCCTGATAATCTAGCTTCCGGGTCTTCATTTCTTCATGCAAATCTTGCAGACCCCTCAAACTCCCTCTGCATCCCAACCATGGCTCTCCTCAATGCAAAGAGCACTGTTCTGGTCAATGGGGCCACTCACCATCATTGTGTTCTTTGGAGCCAGCAGCCTGCCTGTCTACATTCATCTCTTTCAAATATCAAATTCCTGATTGCAGCAGGCTCCAGATCCTGGGGGTTCGACCTGGGGAATTGCTGGACTCCTCCTGACTCTTGTCTACCTGGACCACCATTCACTTCTCACCTAGATCCTCTCTGCTTCCTAAGTAGGAGCTCCATGTCCGCCTGCCTTGCTCTGTCCCACGGTTCTGTGTGGCAGCCAGAATTAGAGCCCATGGCTGCCTGTTCCAGGCTCTGTGGCAGCTCCTCCCTGCTCTCTGCCTGCAACCTGTGCCCACTCTTGGGATGCCCATCCTGCCACCTTTTCTGACCTCCTGGCATCACTCTTTCCTCTTTCTTTTTTTTTTTTTTTAAAGATTGTATTTATTTATTTGACAGAGAGAGATCACAAGTAGATGGAGAGGAAGGCAGAGAGAGAGAGAGAGAGGGAAGCAGGCTTCTTGCTGAGCAGAGAGCCCGATGTGGGACTCGATCCCAGGACCCTGAGATCATGACCTGAGCCGAAGGCAGCGGCTTAACCCATTGAGCCACCCAGGTGCCCCACTCTTTCCTCTTTCTCCAGCAATCTCAGCCCCTTAGAACCTATGTGCTCAGTCTACCAACTGGTACCTCTGTGGATTTGCATAGGACGCTCTCCCTGCTGGGAACCCACCACCCCCGCCGCCTACTCTTTTTCTTACCCTTTCTGACCCCAATCTGGAACCTGGTTTTTCCAGACTTCCTTGCTGCCTAGATTGGGGTAAGCTCCTTTTTTGGACTCCTGCAGTCTCTGCTCAGTATCCTTGGTGTACTACAAGGCCTTTATCTGCAGCTGTCTTTCTCTTGAATCAGAAGCTCCAGATGGGTCTTTATTTCTGCACTCCAGTTGAGAGCAACCAGCCATGGCCTGGGTCCCTAGGAGCTGGGTGTGTGGAAGTGGGCCGGGGAGCTGAGTGGAGGTCTTCCTAGAGCATGGGGAGGACAATGTCCCAGAGCTTTCCCCTTTGCATTTCTGTATGAAGGGCCTCGAGGGTGGCCTTTGGAGCCACAGGGCTCAGAGGCTTCAACAGCTACAGAAGTCAGCATCTTTATTTCAAGACCTTTCTCTCTGACATTTCTCCTCTCAAATGCCACTTCTACTGAGCCACATGGAGACACATGTCCAGGAGGACCTGACCTATTCAGGGGCCTGGTTATCAATCAGAGGGATGCTGAACTGATCCTGATTCCTAGTGGGGTGGGGAGGGGGAGAAGAGGGGGGGCTTTGAACAGCAGCAAACTTCAGTTAGGTAGGTCCAGGACTGCGTTGCCTCACCTTGCCCTGCCTGCTTGCTAGCATTTCCTTTCCCCATGTGTTCTCTGTGCACAGGGACAGGCCCTTAATTAAGCCAGGACCATTGTTTCTTGAGCTCCTTCCTCCTGCTTCTCCCCAGCAGGCATCTGAACTGTCCTGTTTTGGCTGCACGAGGACCCTGGGGACAACACTGTAAAGGGTCCGAGGCAGCCAGGACTCTGGATTCTTCAACTCTATCATGGACTCCAGAGGCTCCGACAAAGAACTCTGAGGGCTTTGTCATTTTCAGAGACCTGAGAAATGTTGTTGTGTAGTTGTCTGACAGAGGTTTGGTCTTCACAACCTAGTAAAAATGGCCCCAGGACTCCTTTTAGGGCGGGTCATGGGAATGAACTCTTTCTTGAAAGAGTGATTTCTTTTTCCCGGAAAAAGCTTGCTCCCTGCTGGCTGGTATCCTGTTAACAGGACCACAGATGACCCCTATTGCAGAGTGAATTGGCTTCCAACTACCTGTTCCCATTCTTCTCTTAACCTGATCTTCATCAGCCTACAAGATAGTAGGGTGGGGGTGGTGGAGGACTGGCTATATGCTCTATCCTTTAACAGTGGGGAAACTGAGGCCAGAGGGGTCTGGTGTTACTCATGAGGTCATCATTTATATTTACCAAGTGCCCTATAGCTTGTAGAGAAGTTGAATGTAAATGCTTGCATGTGATTCCCGTAAGAGTGCAAGGTAAACAAAGGAAGTGTGAGACACTGGCAACAGTTTTGTGCTTGTGCATATGCTAGGCACTATTTAATGTGGTAATTAGATATGATCTCATCAGGTAATAACCCTATGGTAGGTGGGCTTATGCCCTATTCGTCCAGGATTTAGCTTATTTCATTTATCGGGGAATGCTGTTACCGGTGTGACACAAGGGGCTGATGTTAGAGCTGGGGCAAGAACTCAGGCTATCAGTTCTTCAGTGTAAAACTCGACTACTCCAAGACGTGTTCATGCCTCTTCCTAGAAGCTTCTCGTGCTTGCTTAGTCTTTGAACAGGAGCATGGTCTTCTGTTATTTTAGCCCTTACCCACCAGTGAGCGGGAGAGGCAGGGTGATGGTGCCCGAGCCAGGAAGGTTCTGTGTCCACTCTTGCATGTGACAAGAACTTACAAATACAGTCATGAAATGTCTTCCCTGAGTAAGTCCTTCTGCTCTGGGAAGTACTTCAGGCTTTGTCTAGACTTCTGCTTCAGATTTATTCTTGGGAATTAGCCATTTGTTAAACACTGAAGCCGATTTATGTTACACTTGGAACTTCATCATTAATTCAAGTTTCAGAATTTCCCGCTGAGACCTGTAACATTACCCTGAACCTGTAAATGAGGCTTTGGAGATACAGAGCAGTTCAACTAGTTGCTCCAGGTCACACAGCAAGTTTAATCTGTAAGCTGCATAACAGGGATTTGAATCTCAGCCTGGTGGACCCTGAGGCCCCCCAAAGTATCTACTGTAGCATACCATGAAGGAAACACAAAGCCTGAAGGCAGATTATGGATACAGCATACAGCACCTTTGAGCACATTAAGAAACTGCCTTGGCTGGGCACGAGAAGTTAGAAAAAGGAACCGACTCTGGGCACAACCCCGAGACAGGTGGCTTAGAGGGCCAAGTCTGGTGGGAAGGCAAAGGCATCCTTCTTTGCTCCAGCCCCAGGACACTGTGTTACCCCCGAAGTGCTGACTGTGTTTCAATCCCATTGTCTACCCTGGGCGGTGTGCCTGTGCACTGCACGATTTGTTTCCAGAAATTATTTCCTTCTGGAGCCTCAGCCTGTGGTGGTCAGAGATGGGTCTTGCTCATCTTCACCAACTGGTGTGCAGGTGTCCTGGTACTGGAGTGAAAAGCACATGCTCTGTGTCTGACAGCCTGCATTTGGGTTCTGCTCCTGTCCCTGCCAAGCCCTTGAGCAGGAATAAACCACACTAACTCTAGTGCTGGAGTTATCCTCCAAGGGTCATTGAAAGGGTTAAGTGAGATCCTGCCTGCGATGTGCATGCTCAGTGCAGGCCTTACCAGTTCTCAGTGTTTGTGGGTGTCCCGGGAGTGTTGCCTGAAGGCTCCTCTCCCATCAGTCGCCAATGCTTTGCCAATGAGCCTGCCTCCCAGGCTGTTTTCTCATCAGCTGCTTCGGCATAGTAATCAGAGGCCCATGAGGATCTAATTAGAGGCGGATAAACGAGTCAGAGGAAAAGAAGAGACACTCGTTATTGGCACACACACCCAAGGTGACGTTATGGCAAGTCTCTGTTCCCCTATGTAGCTATAAAGCTTAGGTGGAAGTGTCCCCGAAATGAGCATCCTTGTGTCTCCATAGGAAGCTCCTACTCACCGTTTCCCATCCCTGCTTGGGGCTCTTGTCCATGGAGCTTTCCCTGATCTCTTTGATATCTTAAATCCCTTGTTCCACTTCTGGACACATCTTACATGCCTGGAACACCTACTTATTCATTTGCTAATTGTTCATTCAATTGTTTCTGCAAGTTATAAGGGAGCACCTCCTACATACAAGATCTGGTTCCAGGCGTGGGCGCTGTCACCGGTGAGGACTTTGGTTTCCCTTTCCTCTTGCTGTTTTTGGTTCCTGACTGTCTTGAGTAGAATCTCTGCACCCAATCCAAAGACAGCTCAGGCTCACCCTGACCCAGCACCCACCCTCTCACCGTGTGGGTAACTTCTGCACATGGCTGAAGACTAGAGGAGCTATGCAAGGGCCGTGACCCCCTCACTGGTCAAATTCCTGCATGGGAAGTGGCAGAGGTCATGAGGTGAAGACAGGGATGGTGGGCTCATGAGCCATGCTGGATCCAGCCAACAAGACCACGGCGGGGAGTCTGACCTTAGGCTCCCAGCACGGGTGGGGAGTGTGGATTGTAGGGGCTTTCGGGGCTGACTTCAACCCCCCCCCCCCCCATATGTTAGTGCTCTCCTTGGCTGGGGAGGCTTTACGGCAACTGTTGTTTTAGCTCTGCATGTGTATGTCCGTGCAAGACAGGGAAGGGGGAAAAACCCCACAAAACCCAACACCTGGTGAAGGAGGCAAGGTCAGCAATAAGGGCATTGCAGAAGCAACCCACAGCCTTGACCTACAAGGAACATTAAACCATCTTGACAGCAACCATTTTGTGCAGCAAAATACAAGGAGACACTGGAGAGAAGGGAGCTTCAGGAGAGGCCTAGGGCAGGATGGGTGGAGAATTCCTGCATACCACCGGGAGTTTTATTCGTAATTACCTTATTACCTTGAGTAGAGGACAGAGGCAGCAGAGAAAAGCCATTTGGGAAGGTGTGTGAAAGCAGCGGTACGATGCAGTAGAAACTAACCTGGGATGAAATCTCATTTCGTCATGCAGACAAATCTCCACGGAACCAAGCCCCTCGCCGTCCCAGCTTTGCTCTGGTTCCTAGTGACACACACCTGGTTTCAGTTCCAGCTCCGCACTTGCTGGAGGGAGGGGGGAATCCTCAACTTATTTAATGCCTTTACAGCTGCAGTTTCTATGTCTGAAAAATAGGCATTTTCATGGGGGGTTAAGAGACCGTGTATAAAAAACATCCTGAACAGTGCTTGGTGGGGAATAGCCATGACTAAGTAAAATGTAACTATTGTAAATCAGGGGGGATTATAATGGTGGTGGTATTAATGTAACACCAGATGCTGGGAAAAAAAATACTCATAGTTTCAGTTGCAAAAAAACAGTAGAGACCGGTTTCTTGCACGTTAACTGTCTACTTCAGGGTTGAAGGCCAGAGGGTGGGTTTCTTCCATATGTTGGTCCAGGGACCCAGTCTCTTTCCATCTTGTTGATTAGGATCCTCCAAGACTTCAGAGTCCACAGCCAGTGGTGCAGAAAGAGAGTGGAGAAAGTGCTCCCACTTCCTGAGAGCCCTGGCTGGGATGTAACCTATGGCATTTCTGCTTACATCACATTGGTGACAAATGGTCACATGGTTCCCCCCCCCCCCCCCCCGCCAACCAGGTGACCAGGAGGGACCTTCAGCAGTGACCAACTGGAAGCTCCCTTCCAGGGCTAACTGTGCACGTGTTGAAGGTACACCCACTTTGGTGAGCCGTTTGCTTTTTCTGCTCTAGTGGGATTGGATCAGTGACAGATTGGGTGCACATAGACGCCTGAGGACAGAGCTCATCACAGCCAGGTCAGTGACTCACAATGCGCAGGGACTCGCTAATGAATTAAGTGGAACCTTGCTACTCCAAGTGCCCCCTGTCACCCAGCGGCGCTGGTGTCACTCTGGAGCTTGCCGGACATGTGGAATCTCACACCCCACCCCAGGCCTCTAGAGTCCGGATCTGTACTGACAGCCACCCCGCCCTTCCACTGCACAGATTCCAATATAGGAGGGCTGTGGCGGGCTTGGGAATCCGCACGCTTCCTAACAAGCTCTCAGGTGACGCAGGCATCGCTGGTCCCACAACTACACTTTAAGTAGAGGACACTGACTTCTGAAGCTCTACATCTTCCTGAATGAAGTGAGATTTTTTCCAGTGGCTATGTGAGGTGGGAGCCTCTTGCTTTTCTCTTCCTTGTGCTGGTGGTCCTCTACGCTGCATGGGTAGCATTTCTGTAAGAAGAGGGTTTGGTAGGATTCCAAACTCTTGTTTTGTCTGAGGAGAGAGGAAATCCAGAGACTGCCCACAGAAGGCCATGGCTGAATGGAGAGACCTTTTTCAGACATGTAGATAGAATCCATCTCTGGTGGGCATGAGCCTCTGTCCAGTTGAGCCTCCCTTGCAGTTGTCTATAACAAGCTGGGTTCATGAAGCCTGTGCTAGAGTCACACAGGTAATCAGCCTCTTTCTGCTCTCCTTTCCCCTGTGACAGTTCATTCTTTTGGAAAAATTCATTAACCCACTGTAACACTTTTCACCAGTGACGACTCTGAGTAAAAGCAGGCTGGCGTTTCTCGCTTCTCACAGACCATTCTCTCAGCTCCCCAAGCCTCACACACATTTCAGAAGAACAAAAAATAGCCTTGATTCAAGATCAGTGCACTGAGCTGAGGCTTTGTGGATGCCTGGAAGTGATGGTGGCATCAAGCTGATGGCCAAGACATCTCAGATTCTAGAAGGCAAGGGAGGGTAGTAGGGTCGTGATGTACAGTCACCTACTATGTGCTGTGTGCTATACTTTGATCTTCTAAATGACACAGAGGGAAGGGAACTGATACTTACTAAATGCTAGGTGCTCTGCTTGGTGCTACGTACTGTCTCTCAGGTTTGCCATTTAATTCCTTTGCAACCCTGACCATGAGACATTATTACAAGCAAAGAAGGGGAGGTAAGGGTTGGGGGAGGATTAAATAAACTGTAGAGCCAGGATTGAAATCCAACTCCTACTCTGAACCTCAGGCTCTTACCATCTCATGATGAGGTCACCGTCAAGGACAGTTAGGTGGCAGACTTGTAGAGGAGTGGATGGCTTTCCTGTGGTTCTTAGATTCTAAAGATTGCCCAGCTCAAGGGTCAAGGAGCAGTCTAGTCTGGGAGCTAAGAGCAGGAACTTTGAGTCAGGTCCACCTGGGTTTAATTCCTGCTTCAGCTGCGAGTTATAATCAGATCAGCCTCTCTGAGCCTTGATTTCCTCAAATGCAAAATTGGGATAAAAAATAGTATTGCCTTCATAGGAATCATGAGACCGTAGTATAAAAGTCTTAGTGTCATGCCAGTTACACAAAATAAGTGTTGAGTAAATGCTGATTATCATTAATAACCTTAGTGTTTGCGGACTCAAGTGCCTTTTGGCTGAAAGGGACAGAGACTGCCCTCAACTCTGATCACATGAAGAGGACAGATCTTGCAAGGCTGTGAAGGGCAGCCTGACTGGAAAGTTGGATATGGAGATTTTTTTTTCCATCTTTCCTGGTCCCACATGTCCTCCTCACATTGACTCCTCTTGTTGGATCTGGGCCATCCTTCTCTTGACCGAGTCCTTTTACTTTTTTTGCTCTGCCCCACTGAGGCTGCTGAGGCCTCAGTCTGCATACTGTTTTATCCTAAGCATGAGCCACTGATGACTTACAGATTCCCAAGGCTTACCAGAGAATTAATGAGAGCATCTTGTTAGTTGAAGGCCATCAAGCAAATGGGTCTCTTCAGTGTGGGGTCTGTTGGCTATGTGGATGGTGTTTCCTCCTAGCTCCAGGGGCCGGCCGGCTTTTGATGAAGCCCTGTGGATGAGACAAGTAGGCAGGAGTATGCAGAATAGGGATCTGGGCTCTTGTTTTCGATGTGTTTTTGGAATTTCCTCTTTACTCCTTATTCTTCAACCCATTCTTCAGTTGGGCACAAGGAATTGATTGGCTTTAGGAATTGATGAGAATTTTAGGAATTGATGAGAATTTTAAAGTTAAGAATCTGAGGTGATGAAAACCATTTCCCCAGAAATGGTGAATTAGTAAAAACAAGCAGAGAAGTGTCGTCTCGTGTACATGGGCCTGTTATGAGAAGGGCTGTCCTCTTCATCCTCTTCAGGGTTTTAGACTCTATACATTATATGGCAGAGCTTAATAGAGGTTTCACTGTTTGTCTCTTGTGCTTTTAGACAGGGTTGCTGTTATATCTCATTAAAGATTTTCTTAGAGAAAATGACTTTCTTACCCCTTTGTTGTTTTCATGGCTTGAACATCATTGGTGAGTTCTGGAGCCAGGATTTTGTCTTTATTTCCAGACCGAGTTTCCTGGAAATTATGGAATAACTAATGTAGCCCATTGAAGAACTTCCCAAATAAAAACTCTGAGGCATTACTTATCCATGACAGGGGCATTATGAGCCTGGAATGAAACTTAAGCAAATGACTTGGGGCTTAGAAGAAGAACCAGATGGACCCAGAATCTTTTCTTCCACCTAGGGTGAGGTGGGGCTTGAAACAGATCGCCTCATTGTAGAGCATTCAGAGTTTGTCTTTAGCAATCAGTTATTTATTCATACATTCAATAAAAAAAAAACTTAATGAACACCAATGATGGTGCCAGTATGGTAGAGAGAGTAATGCTCATAAAAAAATGTTTTTGGTCTCCTACTTTTTCCCAGACCCTTTGCACTTAGTTGGCCTTGAAGACTCCTATTGGCCAAGGGTCTGTGGGTAGACCGGTCACTCTGGGGCCAAAACATTGACTTGGTGGTACGTGATACTTCTGGACATGAGGAGACCCAGTGATTGAGGAGCTACGTGTTCCAGGTCATGGAGCTACAACAGAATGGTGGAGCTCCTGTAACCCTGGGGGTCCTGAGTGGTTATGTGCAGCAGAGCCCCTTACCAATCCATGACAGGCATATAGCATGAGTAATACAAAATAGACATTTATTGTGTTACACCATTGACGTTTGAAGTTTGGAGATTTGGTTCTGTGGCTTCACCTGGTCTGTTTGGCTTAATTCAGCCAGGCCCTGTGTTACATGATGGGATTCAACTGTGAATAAAACTACTCCTACTTCCCGTGGAATTGTAGCTTAGTCAGGGAAATGCAGATTATTCAAATCATCATGCAAGTAGACAATGAAAACTTCGGAAGTGTGACAGTGTCAGGTGTGCACGGCGAAGTGTTCACAGTGCTCATTACAGAGCACAGGCTCAGTCAACTTTGGCATGAGCTTATGTCTTCATCATAAAACTGGGAGTGAAAAAGTCCCCTTTGCATTGCTATAAAGAGATAACTGCATGAAGTGAACTCAGCCTGAGTCTTTGAGACACAATGCTAGGGCTCAAAAAGGTCAGACTCATGAAAGGACTTCCTTTTCTGATCTAATAACTGCAGTAATCATCATAATTACAGCATAACTAATATGTCAAGCTAGGTGAACAATCCAGACAAATCTCTGTTCTCATGGAGCTTCCTAACTAGTGGGTAGGTTTTCCCAGAGGACGCCATGGCTTGGAGAATTCAAGGGACTTGAAATTAGGAGGTCAGGGTTGGGGAGTGGTGGTGGAGGAGGAGGCTAAATGCCTGAAATACAGACATGGCTGCTGGGGGCCAGCCTTGTAGCCAGCATAGTCTCTAAAGAAGGGCAGCTGTTAGGCACATACTGCAAGAGAGGGTGACTGTTTTTCACTTGTAAAGTATGGTTCTAAGTATTTGCTCAGTTACTCTGTGTCGCTGCCAAACCCCTTACTGATGTGTGTATACTTAGTTCATTGAGCAAGGGCCTGGCTGATGAGGTGTGCAGTCTCTCTTGGGCCCCCAGATGGTCAACTGGACATGGAGCAGTGATAACACTTGCAGGATGACAAGGGTGTATATTGTTCCCAGGAGGCTCTTGAAGAGGACAACTTGGACAACTTAGCACAGTGCATAGCACTCCAGGTGTCTTTTAAATTCTTAATGAAAGAACACATTCTTCTTTAATCTGATACATCCTAGTGATTTGCCTTAATAGGATGCTGTTTTGGTTTATTTTATGTGTCTGCTTGGCTGGGCCATAGTACTCCAATATGTGCTTGAACAGTATTCTGAGTGTTTCTCTGACAGTGTTCTTGGATGAGACAAACATTTAAATTGAATCTAGCCAATTTCTCTCCATGATGTGGGTTGTTCTCATCCAATCAATTGAAGGCCTGAATAGAACAAAAGATTGACTTTCTCTGGGCAAGAGGGAATTCTGTAGTTGACAGCTTTCAGACTTTAGTTGCAACATAGACTCTCCCTTGGGTCTCCAGCCTGGTGATCTACCCTACAGATTTTGAACTTGCCAGCCTCTAGAATTGCAGGAGCCAATTACTTAAATCTCTTTATATCTATCTATCTATCTATCTATCTATGCATATATACGTATATATGCATATATATATATATGCATGCATATCTCTTCTATTGGTTCTGTTTTTCTGGAGAACCATGACTGATAAAGATACTCATTTAACCTCCCAAATCTCCACATTTGTGTGCCAGGGAATGATTGTTGGGGAAGCGAAGCGAAAGAAGCCATATTATGTGCCTTCAAGTTCTTTATTCATCATTTATTTATTTATTGAGTATCACCTATGTTTTCAGACATTGTTCTAGGCACTTGAGATAGAGCAGTAATGAAACAGACCTAAATTCTTCCCTTCCTGAGATCTGATGGTCTAGTAGAGGAAGATAGGCAATAAAATGTGCAAGTAAAATAAAAAAGTAAAATACACTAGATGATAAGTAATACAGGCATATCTGAGGTTGCCAGAGTACTAATTTTAAAAGGGTAGTCTGGGAGGGCCTTTCTGATATATTTGAACAGAGACTCCAAAAGATACATTAAAGTAGGCCATGGGCTGTCTGGGAGAAGGCCCCATCCTGCATGAAAAGGTTCCCCTTTTGAAGCCTGCCTGACCTATTCCAGCAAGAGGAGGGAAGCTTGTGCGGCTAAGGGAGAGTGAACCTAGCATGAGAGCAGGTCCAAGAGATTATGGGTCATGTTACGTAGAAGCTTTTAGGCCATTGTAAGAATTCTGTTGTTGTTTTCTGATTGAAATAGGAGGCCATCTAGGGACTTTAAGTAGATACATGACATTTAAAGAGACGTGTTTTTTAAAGTCTCATGCTGGCTGATATGGAGAAGAATAAAGTATAGAGTTCATAAGGCAGAAATGGGAATTCCACTTAAGCTCTTGCAAAAACCCCAGTGGGAACTGAGGTTGGCTTGGACCGTGGTGGTGACAAGTGGTTGAGTTCTGGATGTAGTGTGAAGGCATTGCTGATAGGGCTTGATGATGGATTAGATGTGGCATGTAGGACGGGGGAATCAAGAATGGGTCCAAGGTTTTGGTTGAACCAAATTCAAATGATGGAGTTGTCATGCTACTGAGAGTCATGAAAGAAGGTTGAGGTTGGTTGGTAGAGTAGCAGAGAATAGACCAGAGCAGGTCAGCTGATAGTTCCAAAATCCAGGTGTTAATTCTTGATGAACAATTCCGGGTTTTCTTCAAAGAGAATAGCCAACCGTGTGGCTAATCATCAACCTGCCTTGAAGATTGAGATAATTATCTACAGAGGCTGGTGCAGGTCTGGCACTTGGTAACTCCACAAATACTATCCTTAAACCAGGATTGCTTTCTATATGCCTTAGCGTACCTTGAAGTGACTGCAGCGGTTCAGATCTTTAGAATTGTGCTACTGTAAGATATTTATAGCCCTCCAGTCTCTTAAATTATGTTTAGTTAGGGGTTGAGGTCAGCATAATCATTAAAGGTTTGGGCTTTTGAGTTGGTTGCATTGAGATTGCAGCCATGTTTACAATTCACCAACTTTGTGACTGTGGGTAAGTTTCTCATCCTCCCTAGATCCCATTACCGCAGTTACACAAGGATAATAGGCCTGTGTTAAGTGACAGTATGTGCTTAGTGTAGTGATGATATGTATTTGTGCCTAGACTATCACCTGGCATGCATGATTTCTCAACAACTGTTGGCTACTATTAATTCTATTATGAGCATCATTCAGTATAGCTCTGGGGAGTTTGTACATCTGTTGAAAAATTGTCCATTGGTTGGTTTCACATCTGTGGTTTAGAATAGAATAGGATGTCCCTTGACCCCCCCAACCTGTTCCCAGCCACTGAGGTCAATGAGTACAGTGGTCTCTGTGAAACTTCATTCAGACTGAAGGAAGACCTTTTCTGTGCTTTCTTCCTGGTATATTCGCTACTTTCTGAAAATAAAACACAAGGTTTTCTCCCCTTTGTGGTTTCATTTGCCAATTTTCGTGTCATTTATACCTATTTGTTCCTATGGTCATATATTTGCCTGGTCCTTTTTCTTCTGGGTATTCTGTTACTTTTCATAGTAAAAAGCCCATAAGAATAACAAACATACATTGAATTTTTGCTATGAATCAGCCCCTTGGTTAAATATGTTTTAAGCTTTATTTCATTTAATTATCACCATAGCACTGATAATCATCCTTGTTTTGTTAGTGCAGGAACTAAAGCTCATAGATATTAAATATCTGGCTGTTCTGGTACTTGGCCAACCTTGAAAATTCCTGCATTTAGCCCCTTCCCATACTCCCTCTCAACAGTATCCATACCATTTCAATTTATCAGCAGCCCCCCCCAAGTCCCTGTCTTTCTGCTCTTTTCTTGTCCTCTTTATCGTCCTGCTCTTTTTTTCCTCCCCCACTCAGTCTTGCTTTTTGTGTCGCCATGGGAAGTCCACAATGACACATGGCCAAAGAGGGAAGAGCCCCCACTGTAACGAGCATTTGGCACTTCTCTTCCCTTCCCTCCTGATGATCATCTGAACTCCTGAGACTAGGTGCCATGTTCTCTGTCCTCCCACTTCAGTCAGCGTTCCTAGAAATGTTTCTGTTGCCCAAGGAGGTGGAAGCAATAGCATCAAAGGAAGGTTATTAGCAAAAGGTAGTGGGCCAAAAACTAGGGAGAGATTTGGAGTTGGAATTATGGTTTTCCAAAGACTGACCAGTCACATAGGCCTAAGTTTGACCCAACTATTTTCTAGTTGGGTCAGAGAAGTCAACTTCAGTCAAACTTGGGCAAGTTTCTTCATCTGAATGTGGGAAAGGTGAAGACATCTGCCTTGAAGATTGAGGTAATTATCTACAGAGGCTGGTGCAGGGTCTGGCACTTGGTAACTCCACAAATACTATTCCTTCTATACCCTGTAAATGCTGGAGGAACACTTTCTCCAGACAGCAAGCTCCATTTCTCAGTGTGATAAGAACTCACAATATTAACTCAAAGGTGAGTTTGAGCATAGTACCATCATGGCCAGTGATAGGAACTTGGTCAAACAACTTGGCTTATTGTTTCTTCATCATTTTATGTCTAGAATAAAATATTCCATACTTTACTTGGCTGAGACATTTTGATAAAGCTTAAAATGAATTCTCTCAGGTTTTGGTGAGAAATGTACACAAAACATTTCCTGATCCTGCCCTTCCTTTCTCTACCCATCTCAGATTTCCATGTGTGTGCCAGGAGTGGGGTGGTTTGAGAGTGGGAAGAGGACTGTAGGTTATTCCTTTGGGGGTAAGGCTCAGGAATAGGGAGATCTCTACATAAAGTTGGAACTGAAAAATTAGTAACTTATCTTTAAAGTATGTCAACATAGCTTTTAATCCAAATAATATCCTCAAAGATGTTGCAAAAAAGTTAGCATAATAAAATGTTTTGTGTCCACCCATTCACCTCATAGGTTGTATAAAGATATGAGGGTAAAACATGGACAATCTACAGGGCAAAGCTTTATAAACAAAGTTGCTGTGTAAGTGCTAAATGTTATTGTAAATCACTGTGCCTCTGCTTGAAAAATATCCCATTTGAGACCAAGTACTATGCAGCAGTAGTCAACTCTCTAGCTGACCAGTAAATTGATTCCATGCAGGAGGGTGGCAGGAGAGCGAAGAAATGAATAATTGGTGTGATATGGTGTAGGTCGGGGACAAGTCCTGTGAGGAGGGGAGCCCTGGGCTGGGTCTCCATGGGGCTAATCCACACGGATTTGCAGAGACAAGGGTGTAAAGAGCTCTCAGGGCTGGAAGTGGGACCTGAGAGGCTGGGGACAGAACTTGGGCATCCAATCCTTGCACTTTGCTGCTGTTGCCTCTTGCTTTTTGTGAGAATATGAACGTGTTCTATTAGTTCAGCTACGTGGCGAGAGCTCTCACCCTACAATTGATCCACATGCTGTCGGTAGGCAACTGAGATGTTGGAAGCAGCTGGGCAGCCAGCCCCTCTTTCTTGACTCACCTCTGCTAAAGTCAAGAGCCTACGGAGACCTCTCCCAATAAATCATAAGCCTGGCCACACCCAGATGGGGAGAGGGGAGTGTTTTCTATTTGCATTATTTCTCAGCCACTCGCTATCATGTTTTGTAAGCACTCTTAGATTTCAGAGAGCAAATCATTAATACCCAATTTGGAAAAGTCAGTGGTATGTAACTGCCATGTTGGCAAACTCAATGGCAAGTAGAAGGCTGTGAGCAGGATATTAATTATTCCGTGCTGTAGATAGAGTGTGAGCAGGTGTGTATGGGTTCCAGCTAGCCGGCTGTCATGGCTGCACTGTGATTCATTTCCATGGGGACACCTCTTCCTGTTCCCTGCCCAGCAGCCCTCAAGCCCCAGCAATAATACTGTGAATTCAGATAAAAAAAATCTATATTGATAATGTTAGGGGATAGCATCTTAGAGCGCCATGTCCCTTTCCCTCAGGTAGGTTTTGTTAGAATAACCATTGTGGACACTTTCCAAACACACACTTGGGGAAATGAGACTAAATATCACCTTTGGGAATGACAGCAAATGTGTCTGGGATGGGGGTCTCCCCACCTTGCATGGAGGTTATGAGTATACCCTCAAGGTGAGCATTATTATATATACAAAATGGGTGATATCATGGAAATTTTAAAAAGTGGCCCTAAGACGATTGGTATCCTCTTGGTTCCAATTCCTTCTGGTCCTTTTGACATCTTGCGTCCTCTAATTGGGACGTCATGATTTTCAATCTGTCTCCCTTCTGCTTGGTTCTGGCAGTTTCCACTCTCAACTCAGACAACTGCCATTGTTAAAGATGCCTTGCATGTGGCCTTGTTTTGATGTTATTGTGCTGAAAGCCCTCTTCGGTAGGCATGAGGGCAGTCAGGGTCACAGAGAGCAAATTGCGTAGACACTGCTATTTTGCTGTGGGAAGACTTGGGCTCAGAATTGGGAATCTCGAAGATCCTTTTAAGGACTGGTGCTGAGGCTACGGGTCCATGCTAGAAGGGCTTGTTCTCTGGCTGTGTGTGTTGAGGAAGATCACCTTCTGTACAAGAGATAAGTTGGCCTTGAGGCCCAAGTGCTTGGGCAGCAGTACCCATTTTTAAGGGGTTTTGCATCTCTTCTGTGGAGCTACAAAGGAAGACTCACATTCAGGGAATAGTTGGGCTGTGTATAGGGCCACTGCCTTGCATCACCCCATGGTGGCACTCTGGATTGACAAAACAAAAGGCTTTGCTGGGTAAATTAGGGTGTACACTCCCAGAACAAGAATCCCAGCATTACATGAAACAACATACACACACGTGTGCTCACATACTCCCACATCTTGCTTCTAATTATTAGCTTCAAAACACTGGTATTTTCGGACTTAACCTGGCATAGGATGAGAAGTTAATATGTTTTTATTTCCTTTCTCTCTACATCTTCTAATTCATCCTTTCCTTTTCCATCCATTTTCCCCAAATTTTTTTCCTAGATTTTGGTACTTTAGATTGAGATTGGTAACAGGTCAATTTCATTGCAATGATCATAGTCAACTACATGCCAGACACTGGTCAATGCGTTTGTTTTTTTTTTAAAGATTTTTTATTTATTTATTTGACAGAGAGATCACAAGCAGGCAGAGAGGCAGGCAGAGAGAGAGGAGGAAGCAGGCTTCCTGCTGAGCAGAGAGCCCGATGCGGGGCTCGATCCCAGGACCCTGAGATCATGACCTGAGCCGAAGGCAGCGGCTTAACCCACTGAGCCACCCAGGCGCCCCAGGTCAATGCGTTTTATAATTAATGCTCACAAGGGGATTTATTTTAACACTTAGATCAAGTTTTATAACCATATTAACACTGATTTGGACAACTTGCTTTGCTACTCTTGTTCTCGGAGATGACTTCCTCACTTCTGATTTTCTGGTTTTGACTCCTCTTTTGGTGATGTGGATAAGGTTCTTAGTTTTGGGACGATACACATAGTGAGCCTACTTGGACCAGCTGAGATTGCATCTTTGTCCTTGTACATGTGTAAAGGCTTGCAAGGGTCGGAATTCTGAGGTCAGTCTTTATTCTGAAAAATCATGTAGAATTAATTGATGGATTTAGGATTTTAGGGAAGATGTTTATCACCTAATCTGATTTTTTTCCTTTGTAGTAGTGTGCTTTATTTTGTTGAGTGCTTAGAACTTTTTTCTTTAGCTTTGAAATTAAAATGGTACCAGTTGTGGTTGTCATTTGATTTGACCTTTCACTCGGGATCCCTTTGGTTTTATGAACAAGTTGGCACGGAGCAGGCAGCTAGTTGGGGTTTCCCCACATGAATATACAGCAGGGAAAGAAGGGAGATGATGAAGACTCTGCAAGGGAGCAATTATAACGATGAACAATGGAGTCTAAATTGGACTCAGCAAAAAGTAAAGACAGCAGGGGAGTAATGGCTAATGCAATAATGAGGGAGTCAGTGCACTGGAGGTCTCGATGAGGATAAATAATTGTCTTATTGGGGGTGCTAAAGTAAACTGGAAGAGAGAAGGACCTGTAAGAATGAAATACCTGAAAATGAGATTTTGCAGTGGTTCTATTTCGTTTAAAGAATGCTTGTGGGATTGTGTGTGTGTGTAGGGGGCTGTTGGGATGAAGGGGGGATGGTATGAAGGTCAAGTTGCTGCTCAGCAAGTTAGATGTGGGGTAGGTTATCTACAGGAATCTTAGATTGTGTCTTTCTACCTCCAGCATCCTCTTGGCCAATCTAGGGTGAGTACAAGTTATGACTAGGTAGCTAGTAGATTCTATATTCGGGAGGCATAGATGGCAGCAGGGCCTGGCCTTGCAGCAGGATGTGGGAAGGATTGTTTGGAAGAAAGGTGGTAAGGGGCAAGGAGAGTCCCTATTTCCATCTCACCAAGAGAGGTACATTGAAAATGTACCAGCAGCAGCTTGGGAAGCCTTCATGGCAGGCCTCAGGGATAATCAGGTTAGAGAAGGAGGGGGTGGGGAGGGAAGAGTTCAGAGAGCAACGGGGGATTTTTTTGGCCAAAGGCCATGTGTTTCCCAAGAGTACAGAGGAAAGGTAGTATGGGTCAGAGTGGAAGAGGACGCCCAGATTAATACTAGGGTGATGAACTGGTTGGATCTGGATGACCAACAAGGAGATTTTGGGTAGTTCCTCAGATAAATGAGTTGTGGCTGGTTTCATGGGCATGTCCCCTGTGTAGTCACATAGCAGCCCATGCTTAGAAGGGCTCCATGCTTGGTTGAAACTTCTGCCACTGCTATCTTAAACCTTTTTAATGTCTTTTGAACAAGGAAACTTGCATTTTCATTTTGCTTTGGGACCAACAAATAATGTACTTGGTCCTGGGATGGGGTTTAGGCATGACCATCTCTTAGAGGACAGTGCAGTCCCCACACTGTATTTGGGGCCTTGGGTGTGCTGGGATGACTGGTCAGGATCTACCAGATCTTTGTTCCCTTCCCAGCAGCGCTGGTGTAAGCTGTTTTATCAGTCAACTATCTCAAGACCCAGCTTCACCTCCTTTCCATACATCTCCAACTTGGGATGTTTGAGGGGTCTTGGTTGGGGTCTCTTATGCTTACTTTGTGAGTAACTGGTGAGAAGGAATGGGCCATAACCTTTCTTCAACCCAGACCATTCTAGAGGAGGCTTTATAGAAGTTCCTAAAAGTTTCTAAAATGACATTGTCCTTATCTCTGTTTCCACATCTGATTATAAGTTTTCCTCTACTTTTATGGACTTTGGTCTTTTCATGAGAACTGGGGGGGAGGATTTGCCAAGGAAAAAGAAGCATAGCTATATGTGTTCAAATTGCCATTATAAGAGAAGGTTTTATTTTCTCTTTCTTGATAAGTTATCCCTTAACTCTTTTTAAAGGATCTGGGCATATATCCTTTAGACCTAGCTGATGGCTCTGCAATTTAATTTTGGTAAATTGCCAGTACTCATTGTTGCTCAACTATTAATGAAAGAAAAGAAAACTAGTCACTACACGAAAATCAATTCAGGGTTGGCCTAGCAGCAACTGATGTAATATCAATGGGTTACTTCTTTCTGGAAAGAAATGACTTTTTCTTTTTCCCCTCTCTGTCTAACCTGTTGCCTTTATCGACTATACATACTTAGAAATACCAACATCATCAATTTACCTCTGTATTTCACATTAAATGTGTGAGGGAAAAGTCTCAACGTAGCTGAGATTAGTTCCTGTGCTTTCAAAATGAGATCTAAATATTTGCAAGACCTACAAGGGGAATGACGTTATTTATCCTGTTCATTCTTCACCTTTTATCTCACTTAAGGAGGATGAAAATAAAATTCTTCTTGCCTTCTAACATGTAATGTGGCCTGCATAGCTCATGACAGATATATATGAGAGGACGAGGAGGGGAGGGGGCTTTGAATGTCATTGGCTCAGCCAAATTCCAGGGCTTCCTGTTCACTTTTAGCAAAGTACAGATTTCTAATAAGGCTGCTAAAAAATATTATACAAATGAGCCTATCATTGGAAGGGGGTGGGGGAGGGTCATTGGAATTTATTATACACTTATTGTGTGTCAGTTGTCTGCTCCCTACTTTTGTTACTTCAGATGAAATGACAATGTTGTGTGGCTTATTTACCATTTCTCATATAAGGAAACTGACACAAATTAAGAATGGTAGTCTTGCATTGAAGTCCTTGACTTTGATCTTACACTCCAAGCATGCTTGGAAATAAAGCATGTGCTTTTTCTCATCCCTTTGTGTCATACTCTGGATTATGATACGTGGAAATGTAAAGATCTAATGCCAAAATGAAAATGGATATTGAAGCAAGGTTTAACTAAAGGTCCTCTGGCCATTTGGGGTGAGGTGATGCTTGGGCTGGTGTCTGTTGTGGGGTAAAGACTTGGCCTTTGGAAGGACTCATTCTTCCCCGCTGGCCTCCCACATTTCTCTCTAGTCCAATTCCCATGAAAATAAAAGGTATTAAGATATTTAACACTTAGCAGATTAGCACTTCAACCACAGGCATTAAAATTGTTATTCTCCAGCAAAAGAATAAATCTCAATTTCTATCTTAACCTTTTAGTTTTGTCTTTGTAGATAAATATTGTGTGCTTTTACTTCCTTAAAAGTTTGTTTCCTGTCCCTTGCAGACTCTATGCTACTTTACCCTCTTCTACCCAGCTCTGCCTGATTGGAAGTTTTGGAGCCATATTTATGTTATTATCTTCCAGTGGCCTGACTTTGACCCAGATGCACAATAGCAGTGTGTCTGCACATGTCAGGGATGGTAGTCTCATGCCAGTGGCCTTCTATCCACCTGGGCTTGGAGTTGGCTGAGAGCCTGGGGTTTGAGGGGCAAATTGATTTTCTAGTAAAATACTGGGCTTCAGTGCATACAGGGCAGTTATCAGTTTGTTGGAAGTTCCACGTGCTGTCCAAAGAGAGGTTATATCTGTACAACATCCATTTCCCCCCAAAACTTCGACTCTTCTTTTTATTTTTTATTTATTTTTTTTTAAAGATTATTTATTTATTTATTTATTTGACAGAAATCACAAGTAGGCAGAGAGGCAGGCAGAGAGAGAGGAGGAAGCAGGCTCCCCGCTGAGCAGAAAGCCTGATGTGGGGCTCGAACCCAGGACCTGGGATCATGACCTGAGCCGAAGACAGCGGCTTAACCCACTGAGCCACCCAGGCGCCCCCGACCCTTCTTTTTAATTAAAAAAATTATGTTATGTTAGTCACCATACAGCACATCATTAGTTTTTGATGCAGTGTTCCATGACTCATTGTTTATAACACTCAGTGCTCCATGCGATACATGCCCTCCTCAATACCCATCACTGGGCTAACCCACACCCCCCCTCCTCCCTCCCCTCTAAAACCCTCAGTTTGTTCCCCAGAGTTCAGTCTCTCATGGTTCATTTCTCCCTCTGATTTCCCACCCCCCTTCATTTTTCCCTTTGGACTCTAGTATTATGGGATATCCACCCATCTAAAGGATAGAATTTGTGCTTTCTATATGGTCTTTCTAAGCAACACGCGAATGGACTCTTGTTCTTCCTTCTTTCCCTAAGTATCAATGTATATAGAATATATGCTGGCAGCTAGAAATTCAGAGACTGGGAAGATCCACTGTGACCTTAGATAAGAGGCATGTGAAATACTGATTAGAACACAAGAAAAATCATTATGTATGATAAGGGAATCAGAGAAAGTCTTATAGAAGATGTTATCTTTGAGCAAATCTGGAGAATGGGTATGAATTTTCCATGCTGAGAAAGCAGGAGAAATGGCACTTCAGGAAGAAGAGCGTATGAAAGGGTATGACTTGGTTGGGAAAGAGTCATTGGGCTCACATAGCATGAGGACATGGAAGTAAGAGCAGGAAGTGAAGTTGAAAAAAAGGGTGGTGGGTTTGAAGACCATAAACTTTTAATGAAGCAATGGTAAAGAGTCTGAATTTTATCCTATAGGTAATGGGAGCCATTAGAAGTTTTAAATAAGATGAGTGCCATGGGTAGGTTTTTATTTTAGGATAAAAACTAATGATGTGTGGAGGGTGGGTTGAGCTGAATGGGGAGGAGGACTGGCTCGAGAGCAGGAGACCCCAGCTGAGGATATTTCACTAGCCTAGCTGAGTACTTTAGTTAGGGATCTGTGATGAGAATGTGAAAGCACACATTCAGGTAACACTGTGGAGACTGAACGGGTAGAACTTGGTTCCTAAATATGTGCTGGAATTATAGGAAGAGAAAATTACTGGGAACAACCCCCCAGTTTCCAGTTTGGACAACTGAGGGTTGGTGGTGACCTTTACTAAGGTGAAGAACACTGGAAAAGGAGTGGGTTTGTCAGGGGGATGGAGGAGGATAGGGACATTTTATGTTGGAGGCACTGCCTTCTCCAGCACTGATAACATTAGATGAAGAATGAATTTATCCCAAGACAATGCCAGTAGAGATCTCCCTTCTTTCACACTAAGCTTCCAGGGCCATGAGGACACTACCACACAGGCAGTTGTGTCATCCTTGAATTCTCTGTGCTAACAGATGCAAGCAAAGCTAATTGACGTCCAAGATCTGAGTGGCAGCAAAGAGGTGTTTGCTACTCAGGCTGAATGCAAGCCAGAGATTTCTCTAATGTAATGTGACTGTGGTATCAGGCCAAAACTTACTATTAATAAAATTTCAGCATTGTCCCCAAGTCATAATTACTCAGTATTCATCAATGTTACCTATAGCAGCTTCTAAATCCAAGCTGAATGCCCAGAGCCATTATGTGGACTCTCCCCTGATGATGATTTACATTCCTTGGTGCCTGGCATTGCCATTGGTGATTAGAACACTGACAATGTCCTGGCCAAAATGTTCTCTTAGGGAGTCACTCTGCACCTGTCTGGTGAATAGATGTGGTGAGCAAGGCAGACAGATATGGGCTGGCTAGCCAAATGCAGAACAGCTAGAATAGAAACTCTAAAACTTTGTAGAACCAGAACATGACATGAGTGAGAAAAATGTTTTCTGCTAAATACAAAGTTCTGTTTTATGCAAGTCCTCTCAATGGAAACCACTCTTACTGGCTAACCCTTACAAGAATGCTTACAATGTGTGCAGAGAGCCAAATCCTGGGGTTGGCGAAATGCCCTAATGGTGTCTTCAACCATTTATTGAGGGTCACGGAATGTAAGAAAGTAATGTGCCCCCATCAGAAATCGTTAAGTTTTTGGAGGGTTGTCCTTTGCTTGGTAGGTTCTACTGTGTCCAACTGACAAAATTAGAAGAAGTGGAAAGGAAGGGGTGTGAATGATAGAGCAGGCCAGACCAGGCACCCTGCTCTGGAATGGAGCCCCACCAGCTGGGATCTGTGGCATCCCTTTCCTCTGCCTGTATCTGCATCAGTGCATCAAGGCTTTGTGTCGTCTAGCCCAGGCCAGCACAGCCCATCAGATTTTATCTGTATTATCTGTGTAAGGAGAAAATTACTAAGCACAAATGCAATTGAAGGCAGGAGCAATTGATGTAGAACATGCACAGCTAAAGAAGCTGTTTAAATGTATGATTACAAATTCCCTGGTCTGCCCATTCAGAGGGGGGCCAGCAATAGAGCCCCCATCAAACGTTCCAGAACTGGCTGCCAGGAAGATATGAGTGCAGAACCCCGGGGTGGGGGGGATGTCATGAAATGTTTATTACCCTTATGAAGAGTTTTTGAGGCTTTGTGGTGGAAAGTTTCCCTGGCTGATCTGGTCAGACCGGCAGAATGCTGGGACTCAGCATGAAGCATTCATTTGTCTCCAATCCTCCAGGTAGAGCTCTGTTTGGCCAGAGAGGCATAGAACTTAGTCAAGTGAATGTGAGCATTAGCTGGGCTTGGATTCTTGGCTTTTGGTTGCCTGAGGGGTGAACAGACCAGTCAACCATCTTCTGGGGAGTCAGGGAAAAGTAGAATGAAGCAGCCTTGGAAATGTAGCATTCCCCTTTCTCAGAGATCAAGTTTAAGATGTTAAAACATTTCAGACTTAAAGGTTTGTAGGGATAGGCAACTTGGAATAAATGTTGGAAGGAGCCTCGGAAATAGGTTTGGCTAGACTAGTTGTGAGACCATGATTACAACTGCTGACTTGGAAATTTTCCTAGATAACATGGTGATAAAGTAAATAGTTTTATAGTTTCCTTCCCCAGGAATTTTTTTTTTCCAGGAAAGTCTTTGAATTTTATTTCCCTCCCTATTTTCAAATGACCCAGTTCTTCGTATCATGCCTTCTCAGATTAATTGAAATAAAAGAATCTTTATATATATAATATAAATTATTGAAAGTAGAGGAAGTTTATTCATTGTGAAGATGATCTCTTTCCTAGCACAGTCCTGGATTTAACTGGGGAAAAAAATGAACTGTTACAGGATTACTATGAAATTGTCATAAAAAAAGATTCTGATTTGGAAATATCTTCTCATAATGTGCCTATATAAAAGAGAAATTCATTAAGAAACTTACAAAGAAAAACCGTCCAACTCTTGCTGGTCTTTGGGAATCCTTCGCAGAGATTGTATAGTGGTAAAATGCACTGAAATGGAAGTCAGAAGGCTTTATCATTATTATAACCCTGGGCAAATTGTTTAACCTTCCTGGCTTCCATTTCCTCATCTGTGTAATGAGAAGTTTGGATGGGGTGACTTCTCAGGGCTGGCTTCTAACCTCTGCCCATCCCTTTGCAACTGGAACCACTGAAGACTTGCATCCTTGCTACTCAGGGTACAAGGTGTGTCCCCAGGTGCTTATGAGAAGCATAGTATCTTGGCCTCTACCCCAGGCCTACAGAACCAGAATATGGCTAAGCCCCCCCAGGTGATTTTTTTTTTTAAGATTTTCTTTATTTATTTGACAGACAGATCACAGGTAGGCAGAGAGGCAGGCAGAGAGAGGGGCGGGGGCGGGGGAGCAGGCTCCCCTCTGAGCAAAGAGCCTGATGTGGGGCTTGATCCCAGGACCCTGGGATCATGATCCAAGCTGAAGGCAGAGGCTTTAACCCACTGAGCCTCCCAGCACCACCCCCTCCCAACCTTGCTCCCCCTCCCAGGTGATTTATACATACACGAACATCAGAGAAACATTGATCTACAACCCGCAGACTCCTCTTTTTGTGTTCTGGTGTCTTTGGGCTCTGTTGAGCTCCCTATCTCTTGCTGTGTCACTTTGCTGGGTGGGGCACATACCTCTCCTCTGTACTTCTCTTTCCTCCTCCTCCCATTTTAAGGTCCTTCTTTAAACACCCCGAGCTCCTGGAACAAGATACCACTGACTGGCTCTTGTAAGCCATTCTGCTCAAGTCAACTGTATATGTAAGTCATGTGTTGGGTTACTGATACTTTGTTGGCACAAAGCCTTTCAGTATTGCTGCAGATAACTAATTATCTGATTGGCTCCTAGATAGTTATTAGACTGATTAATTTTGGTGTCCACAATAGACAAAACAGGGCTTCTATCTAAATTCTGCCTTACCAGCTCTCCAGCTGTCAGGAAATGTCGCCTGTTATAAACACATTGGAAAAAGTACATATTTACTTTCCTTCACTGTGGACTTTCTGTGGCCCAAATACATCAGACACTTTAATAATGCACAATATCTTCATCCAGAGTTGACTAAGGCACATATTTTTTGCCATGTCTGGGTTGTTCCATGAGTTTAAGATTATTGTGTGAATTCCAGCTCTGAGAACTGATTCTAGTGTTCTAGTTTCAAGGACAGATATTACTAGACAATTATGCTGTGATTATATGGTAGTTGATTTTCAGTTTTCAAGGTCAGGATTAATAGAATAATTATAGTGCAAACACAACATTGGCATTTTTAACTTTTTTTTTCCCTACTGAAAGAGAAAATCATTATCTCCTGGGCTTGCTGAGGCAGCCGTCTTTGTGCAGAGGCTCCATCCTGCTATCAGTCATTGCGGGAAAGGGGAGAGGTGGCTGCTGGACAAGAGCAGGCTAGACTACCCATTGTTAGAAATGGGAGAGCTATTAGCCTAGGGTCAGCACTCCTTTGCTGGAGGAGTTCAGATTAATAGCCTGAAGAATTTGTATAGGAAAAGAAGAGGTGGGGGCTTGGGACCAAGTGGGGCAGGGTCCATAAGGCAGCACATCTTTTGGATGAGAAATTTTACCTCGTTTGTAATTAAGCCTGGGGTAGTCAGGGCTTCTGCTTCCAAGAAGCAGCACTAAGATTTGTGAGGCTGCTTACTCGGCTTATATTAAGGGTCCACAGACCGTGCCCCATGGGCCACATCTTGGCAGCTGCCCATTTTTTAATAGTAAAGTTTTGTTTTATTGGACCATAGCCATCTTCATTCATTTACGTATAGGCTATAGCTGTTTTCATGCTATAAGGACAAAAGTGAGTAATTTCACCTGAGACCTTTATAGCCTGCAAAAGCCTAGGATATTTAGTATCTGGTCCTTTACAGAAAAAGTTTACTGACTCCTGCCTTATATTGTTTTTTTCATTCCTGACTTCTAAATATCATGGGAGAGGGAAAAGTTGATTGGTTTCAGGTAAAATTATCATTTAGGATGAAACTTTTCCCTGCTATAATACGAACTTTGTTTCTGAATAATTGTCAAAATTAAAGACCTTGAGCTTAAGTTAGATGGGCTGGCTGTCTTGGGTGGAAAACCTTGGGATCCATCCTTCTAACACATGAGCTGCTTCAGTCACATACCAAAACACCTTAGAACTTTATCCTTTGGTAATAATGCAGCTGTGGTTACTTTTTCCTCCAGCATTTTCCCTGCACCCAATTTCTGCTTCCAGAAGCCCCCGTGAACTTTGGTTATCTTGCTTCAATTTGGCACAAGTCTGACTTCCTACTCTTTTGGCTTCCAGGCACTGTCTACACAGTGTACAGTTGTGTTGGGCATGGGGAGGGCACCAGAGTGTCCATCCTGGGAAAGTGTATTGTTTTACATGTTCCTGAAATGCAATATGGTCACTTGGCTCTCAAACCCCTGTTGATATGCAGGTCTAATTGCAAGCATTTTGTATTAAAATTGCAGGCCGTTCTTCACTAGAACTACAAGAAACATTTAATATTTTAAGCAGGGAAAGAACATCAAGATGTCACTAAAGGGAACTACAGAACATTTTTCTTTTTTAATTTAGAAGATGAAGTATACAGTGAGTCTTTGAGGTTCTTTTTTTTTTTTTTAAGATTATTTATTTGACAGAGATTGATCACAAGTAGGCAGAGAGAGAGGAGGAAGCAGGCTCCCTGCCAAGCAGAGAGTTCAATGTGGGACTCGATCCCAGGACCCTGAGATCATGACCTGAGCCAAAGGCAGAAGGCAGAGGCCTAACCCACTGAGACACCCAGGTGCCCTGAAGTTCTGTAAGAATTTCAGATGTTATGTCTTCATGGTTTTATTAATTAAAGGTCAATTAGGTTTTCTCTATATAGGATTGTATCATCTGCTAATCTTTTTACTTCTTCCTTTCTGATTTGGACTCCTTTTATTTTTCTTGCCTAATTGCTCTGGCTAAGACTTCCAGCATTATGTTGAATAGAAGTGGCAAGAGTGGGCATTCTTGCCTTATATGCAATCTTTCCAATCTTATATTGGATCTTGTATCTAAAGCTTTCAGTTTGTCCCCATTGAGTATTATGTTAGCTAGAGGGTTGTCTACATAGCCTTTTTAAAAAAAATTAAGATATCATGTATTATTTGTTTCAGGGGTACAGGTCTGTGATTCATCAGTCTTACACAATTCACAGCACTCAACATAGCATATACCCTCTCCAATGTCCATCACCCAGTCACCCCATCCCTCCCACAACCCCTCCCATCCAGCAACCTTTAGTTTGTTTCCTGAGATTGAGTCTCTTATGGTTTGTCTCCATTTCTGGTTTCATCTTGTTTCATTTTTCCCTCCCTTTCCCTAGGATCCTCTCTTGTTTCTCAGATTCCTCATATCCAAGAGATCATAATTGTCTTTCTGTGATTGACTTATTTCACTTAGCATAATACCCTCTAATTCCATCCACGTCGTTGTAAATGACAAGGTTTCGTTTCTTTGGCTGCATAGTATTCCATTATCTACTTTATCCATTCATCTGGTGATGGGCATCTATGCTCTTTCCATAGTTTGGCTATCGTGGACATTGCTGCTATAAACATTCAGGTGCACGTGCCCCTACATAGCCTTTTTTTATGTTGAGGTGTATTACTTCTCTACCTAGTTCGTTGATTGTTATTATGGCAGGGTGTTGTAGTTTGTCAGGTGCCCCCCACAACCCATATTGGGGAAGCTCATGTGTTTTCTAGCTTTCATTCTCTTAGTGTGGTGTATCACACTGATCATTTTGCATATAGCAGGCAAAGCCTAAAATATTTGTAAATTCAGTAAAATTGCAGGATACAAATCAACATACAAACATCAGTTGTTTCTATACACTTGTAGTGAACGTCCCCGAAAGGATATCAAGAGAACAATCCCTTTTACAGTATCATCAGAAAGATTAAAATAGGAATGAACTTAACCAAAAAGGTAGAAGACTTCTATATTGAAAACTACAAAATAATGCTGAGAACTATAAGAAATAATAAAATTAAAGGTGACACAAATAAACAGAACACATTATGTTTTCATGGATCGGAACAATTAATATTGTGAATTGTCTTTGGTGCCTTGTTTCCTGAGGTCCCAGGTGGGCTCTGCCCCTGGAGGCAAAGGCTGGGCTTCAGCATTCTTCCCTTGTTTCCATGGCAGCTCCAAAGCCAGGTTCAACTTGACCTGCTGCGGAGGTGGCTGCTCAGAGTGGGGAGTGGTACAAGTTGCAGGTGAGAAAGTTATTAACTCCAGGGGGTAGCTTTAGCCAGTAAGAACATTCCACAGAAGATGGTAAGGAGTCAGCCAATAAAATAGTACCCTTTCTCCCTGAAGGATTTCTAAGACTCAGGGCATCTATAGGATCTCCAAAGATAGGCCAAATGACCAGCCATTGGGTGGGGTTTCTTATTTTTCACACTTAGTGACAGGTTCATAAATTTTTATTATATCCTCTTTTACCTTTATAGAAGTCTAAGATCTCTTACACAATAAGGAAGAATTGTGAAGAAAATTTTAACTCTAGTAATATGGGATACAAATTTTAAATAATGGTGAGGAAGTTCAGGGTGAGAAATGAGCTAAAATAGAAACAATGAGTTTACCAAAGGCAGAGCCAGGGTTACCTCTGGATTTTTGTCGTCGTTGTTGTTGCTGTTATTTATTTTATTTTTGTTTTTTTAGTTTCAGAGGTAGAATTCCCCGATTGATCAGTTTCATATAACACCCAGTGCTCATTACATCTTGTACCCTCCTTAATGTCTATCACCCAGTTACCCTATCCCCTCACTCCCCTCCCCTCCAGCAACCCTCAGTTTGTTTGCTAGAGTTCAGCATATACCTCTGGGTCATCTTAATCCAGGCCTGCAGTGTCTCCATTACAACATAGTACAGCCCTGCTCCTATCTGTATTCTCTAACATGTGTACCACAATGTACTTATCCTATAAAGCAGGAGCAGCAAACCTTCTGCAAAGGGCCAGATGATAAATACTTTTGGCTGTTGCAACTATTCAACTCTGCCACTGGAGCACAAAAGCAGCCAGAGACCATTCATAAACACGGCTATGCTCAGGACCCACTGTATTGCATATAGGGCCCAGCATGCAGTGAAAACTTAGGGCTCCTTATTTAAAAATGAAGAATTTCCAGAAGTCAACAATAGCCCATTAAACCAAATATGGGGGCCCTTCCAAGTGTGGGGCCCTCAGTGACTGCACAGGCTGCATGCTCATGAGGCCAGCCTTGGCTGTATTCCAGTAACTCTTTACTGAAAGAGGTGAAGGGCTGAACTTGCCCTGTGGGCCAGTTTGTTGACTTCAGCTATAAAGGATGACACGACAGCATGCATCTTTGCTCGATCCAAGAGGGTACTAAGTGGGTGCATGATGCCGACCCACCTACTCAGCCATCCTTGTGGCAACATTTAGGCGGAAAGTCCATATGCTGGTACTTCATCTAGGATGGTCCCTTGGGGAAGGGTTGCCCTGGACCTAGAAGCTTACAGGCCAGTAGCAGTGGGCTCTGCCCTAAGCACATCTCCTGCAGCTCCTTCTTGGTTCTCTCTGCCAAGACAAAAGAGGCCTTTTTGTTTCTACCCTTTTTTCCTCCAGGTAACTTTATGTTCATTCTCTGGAAGTGTCCTTGACTTCCCAAACACCTTCAAAGACCACCTCTGAAATAAACACACAGCAATCCTTTTAGAAGCCTGTCAGCCTTTGATTAGCTCTTGTTGACTTTCTACGAACATGTCTTGTCACTTCTCTTGAGTTTTCAGGGAGGCCTTTGTAGTGTCTGAAATATATTTTTTTTTTTTGGTAGGTGTTTTGCTTCCTCAAATCAGAATGAGTCTCCCCGCGAGTCCCTGGCCTGAGCCTGCTGGTTCCCATTGCAGGCTGCTTTGTTCTTTCATGCTGAACTAATGACTCAAGAGCCTCCGCCCTTTCAGGTGCTGACCTTTCTCCACATGGCAATAGAATAAGACAACCCTCCCCACCCCAAAACCTCCATGGTGCCGTTAGAAGGAATGCCACTTGGAGAAAGGATTTGGTCTGTGTAATTAGAATGGACACCTGACTCTTCTTCGTGTTCCTTCTCTTTGGGATTTGCTTTTACATTGGAAGCAAGAAATGGATTCATATGCTTTGAGAGTGTAGAATAAAAATGTGTTCTGCAAGAAGTTCCAAAATTCCTTATAACATAATACATAGCTGTAAGTAAAGAGCTTTTCTCTGGGCTGGAGTCCAGCCTGTGCCTTCCTGGGTGAACGACTCTGAGCTTGGATTTTCCCGCTTTGATTCTCCTAAAAACTATACAGGATAAATGTGACTATTATAGCTACCACATCTGCAGTGAGAGACTGCGTCTGGCCGAGGGGACCTGTGAGGTGGCATGCAGGCCCCAGGCCTATGTGGCTAGAAAGACGAGTGAGAAACTGAGGTTGTATCTTCTCCACTGAGAGGTGCCTCCCATGTGGTTTTGGCTGTTGTCCAGGTAGTGCTACTTGTGTCATGTTTGTGAGGTGTTAAGGTGGCTGCTGGGCTTTCCTTAGGAGTTGAAGAGGAGTGTCTGCTGCATTTCTTGTCCTGTGTCCTTTAATACACCTAAGTCAGTTTAGCATTAGGTGAATGCCTGTTGGGTCTCCCGAGTCTGACTTCCCACCTGAACCCATAGGCCCCAGTGTGCTCGTAGACTTCGTCCATCTGTAGATGCAGCAGTGGACAGTGGTTCAGAGTTTGGGATTTGAGTCTGATGACGGGGTTCCCATCCTAGCTCTGTTACTAACTTGCTGTATCCCACTGGGGAGGTTAGTCTCTTTGGGCCCCAGTTTCCTCCTTTGTAAATTGGGGGTGGTGGTAATAATAGTAGTAATAATAGTAGTACTTACCTCCTATTTGTGAAGATTGGGTTGGAACATGGTGGATCATGGAGTGATGACTGGCACAGTTTGGGGCAGTTAGGGATGCTCAGTGAGTCTTAGTTACTATGGTTATTATTGAGAATAACCTCTCACGACAATTTTCACATCAAGAATACATCCATCACCATCACACATAAATGAAAATTTGGCTTGGTATTATAATCTTGGCTCATTCATTTGTTCTTAATAGAGAAGGACCCAATAATTCTAGAATATATTTTGGTGCTGACTTCTGCATCATAATTTTTCCAGAACCAGTAAATCATTTTAATTTTCAATATTTATTCTTTTAAATTTCTTAGACATTTTCTTCAATTATATTTTTAAATATTGATTCTATTTCAACTAACCTATATGGTAACTGAATTAGTCAAGAATTCAAGTATTCCTCTTAATATTTGTAATATTATTTTCTTTTTTCTCTCATAATTTGAGTTGAATTCTAGTCCAATCTGGTTTTCTGTAGCCCTAACTCTATTTATTATTTCTAATTTTATTCTTTTGGTTTTATGGTTAGGATACCTTTCTCAGGTCTTAGTTACCTAATAAGACATAATTACATATAACTTTTTCCTTCAAATTTTGATTTTTGGTGGGAAATCCATTTCAGGTATTGGGCTTCCTTCATTATTTTTCCTGCCTTTTTTGATCATTGTTGTTTCTAAATAAAATTCTGGTCAATGCTTCCATTTCCATTTACTTGTGTTGCTTTGTGGTTATTTTGCACATGATTGGAGAAAGAGTGATGGGGCATTGGAGGAAGTACCATTGTCTCTTCGCCATGGACAGATTGGGCTTCCCTAGTCTGATGCATGATTCCACCTATCAAATATTAAATATATTTTAGGGAGATTTGTGGTAGAGAGTGCTTCTCCTGGATTTGGGGCTGGGAAAGACACCATCTGGAGGTGGTCCTACATGTGCTTAAACTTCTACTCATACCTCTTCTGAGAAGCAGACTGACTTCTTGTCAAGCTGATGAGTGGGGGAAAATCCACTTTCATCCCATCCCAGCCATGCAGGCTCCGGCAGAGGGAACCAGAGGTAAACCATCAGGCTGGATTGGGGACTTCTTATTCATGTGCGGGATTGTAACCTGGTTATCAGGTTATGGGCATGAGTAACGCCAGTGACTATGAACCTGTTTTGCCTCCTTCTTGAGGCAGAAACACTGTAGCATGCCTGCCTGGGTCTGCCTGGAAATCCAGGGAATAGAGCCAATATCTGAGCAAAAACTTAGCAAGAGCACAAAGAAATAGCTCTGGATGCCAGGGGGAATGTGCAGAGCCATGACAAGGCACATTTGCAAGTCAATCTGCGAGCTGGGTTAGAGATGTTACTACATTGGTACCCCCTAGACACTCTGGATATGGAAGAAGTAAATTTCTTCTGGCTGTTGCTTGGTAAGCCTGGTGTTGCTGCAGTGGACAGCTTCTTGCTCTCTGAGGCTTTTTAATTTCGATAAGACTAGGCTAAGAGCAAAGAGACAGGACTCACTCAGGATTACTCACGGAGTTGAGACAGATTTCATTGGCCTGCATTTGTAGGCCCACATCACGAGGGTAGCAGGCCAGAGCAGGCTGTGCTCTGTATTTTTGCCTTTATATCTGCACAGCCAATAGGAAGAATAGCTGTTTTACATCTCTAGGTCACTGCAGGGAGATCTGCTCATTTGAGGGGAGGATAGCAGGCTGAATAAGTGGCTTTCCACTCCTATCTTCCAGGAGGAGTGGGATCATCCATGTCTTCTGTTTTTGTGTCATGGGAAACCAGAGATCTGACATGAAGGAAGGTCAGCACAACTGTATTGTCTGAGTGCTTGGCCAGTCAGGCATAGACTACTAAGATAATGCCAAGTCAGGGGAGAAGGCACCACAAATGGCCTGGGGAGCTTGGTGAACAGCAGGGCCTAGCTCATCTTTGAGAAAGAGGGCTAAGGGGACTCAAGGTTGTCTGGGAAAGGATGTGCACACCCTTTGGGGTGCACCTAAAGGAGCAGGGAGGAGATAGGAGGAGATGGGACTAATGCTACCAGCTCCTGATGCAGAAGGGCGCCTGGAGGCAGATGGGCTTGGGAGATATAGATGAGCAGTAGCGAGGTTGGGGATCAGCCTTTCTAAACTAAGTCCTCAGGAGACACTCACCTGAACCCTTCTTGTCTCTTCTCACTATGAGTTGATCGTTGCCAAGAATGTCATCAAGGCCATCATCATGACAATGTGTCATAACACCTTATTTCCTTTAATAGATGTGTTTCTGCATATGCGGCAAATAGGTTTTGAGGTGTAGAGTTAGGACTTTAGGCATGAGTTTTATTCTTCTCTGTAGAGATAGCTCTATTCCAGGGGCAGTGTGTCGGAAACCTCTAACAACAAAACAATGATGGGATCCATAAAAAAAGCGAACACACAGTTGACCCTTGATCAACATGGGATTGAACTGCACAAGTCTACTTACACATGGATTTTTTTTTTCAATAAATACAGTATTTTTTTTTAAAGATTTTATTTATTTATTTGACAGAGAGATCACAAGTAGACAGAGAGGCAGGCAGAGAGAGAAAGAGGGAAGCAGGCTCCCCGCCAAGCAGAGAGCCCGACACGGGGCTCGATCCCAGGACCCTGAGATCATGACCTGAGCCGAAGGCAGCGGCTTAACCCACTGAGCCACCCAGGCGCCCCCAATAAATACAGTATTGTTGCTGTGTTTCCTCCTATGTTTTTCTTTTGCTTACTTTAAGAATTCAGTATATGATACATAGAACATATAAAACATGTGTTAATCAACTGTTATTGGTAAGGCTTCCAGGCAACAGTAGGCTATTAGTAGGATTTGGGGGAAGTCAGAAGTTCTACATGGATTTTCAGCTGCATGGGTTTCAGCACCCCTAACCCCTGTGTTATTTGGCATAAAGCTCCCTGTTTACACCCCCTGATCTTAGGCAGTGAACAGCAAACACTGGTGTGGGTGTGCGACCCAGGTTGGACAGTGAAGAGACCTGCCTGACAACTGATACTCAGACAAACCTACCACTCCTCTCAGAGCTCCAGGCTGTGTGACACACCCATCCAGTGGATGCTGAGGGAGGAACCCCCAGTAGCCCCTGCCATTCACACCCTTATCACGTTTCTCCTTCTCTGTCAGGAGTAGCCAGAAAGATGATGTGGCCTGCCACATGGAAGTTCTGTTGCTGGTGGTGGGTTTTTTTTTTTTTTTTTACATACTTTATCTCCCTTAGAATATTCCAAGTTGAGGGGCGCCTGGGTGGCTCAGTGGGTTAAGCCGCTGCCTTCGGCTCAGGTAATGATCTCAGGGTCCTGGGATCAAGCCCCGCATCGGGCTCTCTGCTCAGCAGGGAGCCTGCTTCCTCCTCTCTCTCTACCTGCCTCTCTGCCTGCTTGTGATTTCTCTCTGTCAAATAAATAAATAAAATCTTAAAAAAAAAAAAATTCCAAGTTGAGTGAAATAGCACAATGTGTCTCCTCAATTTTGACACTATACCTATTTTTTGTTTATATACCCAAGTCTTGTGACAAAAACTATGGTAAAATCCAATGCTGACAGTGGTTGACATCCCAGTGACATTTCCTACTGCATCATTGGATGTAGACCCACCCCCAAACTGATAGTCGTTAGCATTTGCCAGATAGAAATGTTTTCTGTCATTAACATCCTTTTTTTTTTTTTTTTTTTTTTTTTTTGGAAACCCCACTACTGAGTTAAGGAAGTAAAACCAGTCACAGTTGCTATGACTTCCAAAGTTTAAACTCCTTGTCACCTTATTTTGTTTTGTATTTCTCAATCTTTCTCATACTCCCCTTTAATTCCCTTTACTTCCTCTTTGTTTTGTCTTCCTGCCTTTGGGGTTTTGTCCTTCAGAATATTTACCTCCACCCCCAGCATGCTTTTTTGTCCCTCTTCCCTTTCATAGCCCCACATTTTATTTTGAGATTGCCTGGCATTTTTTGTTCTTGATAGTAATTTCTTAACTTAAAAAAAAAATTAGAATCAATGGTTGGTTATACTTAACTACAAGTTTTAGTGATTTCCTTGTTCTCCTTTATTTCTTATATCTCATGTTGTCTCATTTGTGTGTGTGTGTGTGTGTGTGTGTGTGTGTTCACAAAGGTGTTCAATGAGCTAAATCTATAAATCCTTGTATGTCCACATATATATCTATATTTTGTTTCCCTCTTGAATATTAGTTTGACTGGATATAGGATTTTAGGTTCAAAATAGTTTTCCTCAGAATTTTGAGGGATGTGTTTTTTGTGTCAAATGTTTCCATTGAGAAGTCTAATGTTGTTCTTAGTTTTGTTCTACTCTGGGTGACATTTAAAACCTGCAGAAGTTTTTGAGGATTTTATATTTACCTTGGTGTCCTGAACCGGCACCACTGTGATCTAGGTGTGAATCTGTAGTCTGAATATGATGTTTTGTCAATCCTGAGCAATTTTTATTTGATTACTTCATGCCCTTTATTCTTTCTGCATTGTCCTTCTGGAACTTTTACTGACACTAGAACTTCTAGGTATGTTCTCCATGTTTTAATCTTCCCTGCCTCCTGACTTGCCATTTCTTTCTAGTAGTATTGCTACCTGACAAATCCCTAGGAAATTTGGTGACTTAACGTGGCAATAGTTTGTTAGGTTTCATGATTCTGGAGTTGATGAAGCTGTGTTCCTTCTCTGTGTAGTGTTGGCTGGGGTCACCCACGTGGCTGTGTTCAGCTGGGAACTTGGCAAGCACATCTAGGTTCTTTCCCTGAAGCCTCTTCCAGAGCCTTTTCATGTTGCTCTTTTCTCCAACAAGATTGCTGGGATTTCCTTACAGCATAGTGTTGGGTTTCAGGAGGGAGTTCTAAGAGGGGAGGCCCCTACTTGCCTCAACCCTGATTGGCCAACCTCTCATTGGCCAACACAAGTCATATGGCCAAGCCTGAGTCATGTGTGGGAAAGTATTTTATGAGGGCATAAACACTGAGAGGTAGGATGTTTTGGAGGCCAACAATGTTAGTCAAAGTTGGGGTGCTGATAGCTCATCTTCAAAGTGTGAGATTTTTGTCTCTTCTGAGATTTAATGGCTACCTAAGACACTGCCCAGCTTTTCCTAGGGGCCCACACTCCCTGGTCTATTCCTTGGGGACCACCTCTGTCACGTACTTACTGGCTCTGGTGGAGAATAGGTAGCACCTACCTTCTTAGCTGCCCTGATTAAGCATCCCAATTAACTATCTCCCTGAGTCCTGTGTGGGCCCTCATTCTTTTTCCTCTCAGACCCAAAGTGTCCTGGTCTTGACCTGCATTGTTTTAGGCAGCTGCCTCCTCCTTGGCTGTACCTTTCCGAAACTTCTCCCTTCCTTTCCTTTCCCATTGGAGATGTGATGAGGTCCTTTGAGAATATAAATTGGGTTTTCTGCCAGAAATAGATTTACCTTTATCTCCCCCCACCTAAAAGAGATATTTTAGTGAGACTTTATTATTTAAATAATCACCTTTTAATTACATTTAGCAAATATTTGTTGAATGGCTTAATTAATGTGCAAGACTTTATTGGTTGGGCTTAATGAAATCTGCTATTGGAAGCATTAGTGTTGGAGGTACTCTGAGAAGTCACCTAGACTAGTGATTTTTTGAAATTTATTTATTTATTTGACAGATCACAAGCAGGCAGGCAGAGAGAGGGAAGCAGGCTCCCCACTAAGCAGAGAGCCCAATGTAGGGCTCAATCCCAGGAACCTGAGATCATGACCCAAGCCGAAGGCAGAGGCTTAACCCTCTGAGCCACCCAGGTGCCCCTAGACTAGTGATTCTTATACTTTGCTTAAAAATCCATCAGTGGTTTCTTATAGTACTTTTGATAAAACCCAACTTTCTTAGTATGTCAGAAGTGAACTTTTATGGTCTATGCAGTGCTTAACTATATCATTTCATGTCCTACCTTCAATTCTTTCTTCTATATTGGAACCAGTCTTTATTCAGTTCTTCAAAAGTCAGTTTGTCTTTCTCCCTCCCTCTCCCTTTCATTCTTTCTCCACACTCCCCAACCCGACCCTGACACCTCCCTTGGGCCTCTGGAAAAACAAGACTTTCTACCAAGAATAGTCTTCTCTCTTCAGTAGCTAGTCATTCTTTCTCTTTCCTTCCCCCATTCCTAAAGGCAGACTGCCACATGCAGTGCCTCATCTGTATGCGTCTGGAGACTTGGAAGTTTGATTACCCTACGTTCTCCTACAAATGGACCTTGAGCGTGTGTTTGGAGGTTCTAGCAGGGGAGCCTAGCTACTCATATACCCTTGCCTGGGGAACAGCCCTCCTCTACTGGGGAGGTCATCCTCTTCGAGTGTGTATAGCTTCAGGAGTGGTGAGGAGGGAGGAAGGGGAAACCGCCTAGCCAGCTGGATCAGCTGCATCAACCTTGGCAATCAATCAGGTGACAGATATCACAGCCAGATCACCCTCACATCCATGAGCCAGTCATTCTAACACATCCTTTAGATCAGTTTCCCTGGAATATCAGCCATGACTTCCTCATAATGCCAAACCTGGGTTAAAATCTCCAATGTGCTTCAAATTCTCCTGTCTGAGAACACCTAATTCTGCAGTGTAATTGCACATGAGTTGGCCCACCCAAATGACCGTGAATTCCAGGAGGGCAGGCTATCCCGCCTAGTACTGTGCCTGGTGTATAGTAGCTGCACAGAAACTATTCTCAGAGTGATTGCATTAATAAGCTTGCCAAGACTACAAAATTTGGAGAAGATGTTCATCACTAGCCTGTATTTAAATATCAGGAGAAACCCTTTCATGTACTAGAGTTTGAGGGAAAAAAAAAAAATTCCAATTAAAAACAGGGTTCTGCTGCTGAAAGAGTTTGAAAATCCTGCCTGGGAAAAAGCTTTCACTTTAATAGATGCATGAAGAGTGACTTACATATTTTTGTGAATGGCAGAGCCAGAAGTACTGGTCGTCATCCCCACTCTCTGTGATACAGCCTCTATGGTGGGTTGGTGGCATTGCTTTGCCATTTGGCCTACCCTGACACACAGCCCTAAATAGTCTGTCCCTAGCCTTTAATGTGGTACTTGGTGGCTTCCCCTGGGATGAAGACTGACCTTGCAAAACTTCTCTCATGAATGTTATTTCCTAGGACACTTGATCACCAAACCCTAAAAGGGCTTGAGCAGAAAAGACTCAGCAAATCTATTAATATCACAGGAGTACTTTGAAGAGGTTCCAGTCTGTCTGGAGCAGATCACAAAGCCTTTCATGGTATCAGATGTCTGATCTGTAGGTCACCATGGCCAAGAAAGTTAGGCAGGGTGGTATTTGTTGTCTTGATTTATGTCTAGGGAAATTGAGACTAGAGGGTGACATAAGCTAGACCCAGACAGTGATGGATAGAGCCAGGAAAGAACAGGGACCCACTGCTGTGCCTCCTGAGGATCACAAAACTTAACAAATACCTGATGTGTTTCCATTGACCAGAGGGGAAAATGCAACACAAATCACCACTAAACAATAAGTGATCATTCCTGAAGAGGGTGTTAAATAGGTCTTGTCCAGATGTGTTTGGACAAGATATTTGGTGGGGCCAAATGTGGTGTACCACCCAGTCCTGCCCTTGAGGATGGAGGCCCTCAGGCCACTAACTACTGGGAAAGCTGGCTTCCGTGACTCATAGAGACATCTTTCTCTGGGAAATCCTTGACTGAGGGGCTTACGTTTGCCCAAGTTTGTGCCCTACTTTTTGAGGGCCTGTATCCAGCCAGTATGCAGGGATACAGAGACATGACCCTTTGCTGTGCTCTGGGAAGGGCCAGTCCAGTTTCAGGGCCCTGGGAGATCAAGTGGGATCTGATGCAATCGTGTGGAAGGTCAGCTTCTACCTTTGGCCTGTCTGTCCCTTTCCTTCTTCTCAGGAGTCACTCTTGCCTGAGCTCCCCAATAAAACTCCTTGGTGTAAATCTCCATTTCTGAGTCTATATTCAGGGAATCCAACCTACACAGAGATGTCAAAGAGCTGGGGCATCATTCACTCCCATAAGGAAATGAAGTAAGTTCTTCCCCATCAAGTTGAAAGGAGGGGGAGCTTTGGAGAACCCCAAAGCTTTTTGGAAAAAGTGTTCTTTGGATTTTGGAGAATGTGGAGACAGACCTAACCCACACCCGAGAAGGCTGTCAGCTGGGACACTTGCTGGGGTTAACTCTGATCCCTGTGCAGAGAGCTAGGAATGGGAGTAAGCAGCAGGTGTGGGCCCCTTGGGAAAGGGGTAGACTTCAGGCACCTTGAAAGGCTCTTCACCTGAGACTGGCCTACAGGGGTGAGTAACCCCTCTCGGATGGACTGCTGGATGCCACAGGTTCAGGGCATTGTCCTATTGGTTAGCTAAAAGAGGCAAAATCCAAGCCAAAACTTGCAGACAGGATGTCTCCATCCTAGGGGATCTTTGAAGAAACCCCAGGAATGCCCCCATAGGACAAGAAAGTTAGTATTTGAGTGTGTGCTATGACTAAGGCCATTAAAAAACCCAGAGAGGATTGGAAATAGCACCAAGCGTATCAGACACTTTGGCATTCTTCTCCCATGGCTCTTCTCCTTTCCCTAACATCAGGGCAGCTGGGTAGGATACAGTGCACAGAGAAGAACAACAGAGCTTGGGGCAATGCTTAAGAAGAAGGTAAAAGACATTTAATTTCCCTCCCTTTACCATTGTAGGTTCTCTCTTTTATTTCTGTTCTGGCAGTTTGGGGAGAGAAGTTTTAAGTAGGATGAGAGGTGGAAGTTATGGTATTCAGGTTGACAGGATTTTTTTTTTTCCTTTTGCTTCTGAATGTGAGACCTCTGTTAGGACTCGAGAATGACTGAGAAAGCTCTGCAGCCTGCCTGGGATTTCACTCAGGGACAGACTCCTTGGTTTTGGCTGAGCAGGTTAGGAGGAGACCCGATGAGAAGGCTCCCTATGGAGTCTAGCTAATTCAATAAACAGGTTACACTCTGCTTCCTCTTTTGTTAATTTCCGGCTGGGACCATGCTGAGGGCATGTGGCAAGGAGGCAGTGTGACAAATTCTTTGATGTGGAAAGTTTTCTTAGCATAGTATTTTTTCAAATGTGTTCTGGAGTCTGTCTGATGTTAATGAGTATGACTGGAAAAGGGTTCTTTGTGGTCAAATAATTTGGGGACCATTACGCTAAATAAAGTTCAGTAGTACTCTTTATGCTTTTTCAGAGCCTTTAAAACACTCATGTGCATTGTGAATTTCTAGGTTAGGGTTTCCCAGCTGAAACTCACGTGATAGTTACATCATTTTGCTGATGAATATCTCTTAGGTCTAGCGTTTCCGGAAACACTTAGGAATGGATGAATTTCAGGAGCATACTTCCCTGTACTAGTATGTCACAGCAGTGCTTTCTGGTCACAACGATGTGGTAGAATCATACAGAAGAGCTACTGTCTTGGGTTTGGGTTGCTAGAACAAAAACACCATAAACTAGGTGGCTTGAATGGCAAATTTATTTCTATTTGGAGGCTGGGAAGTCCCAGATCAAGTAACTGGTAGATTCTGTGTCTGGTGAAGGTCCATTTCCTATTTCGTAGATAGCTGTTATCGTGCTGTGTCCTCATGTGGCAAACAGACCACTGGACTCTTCACCTCCCTATAAGGGCAACAATCACATCATGGGGTGGTGGGGGTGGGGGGACTCTACCCTTGATTTAATTACCTTTAAGGGCCCCACTCCAGACATCATCACATTGGGGATTAGATTTCAACATAAGAATTTTAGGAGGACACATTCAGTCCATAATATTAAATGAGAGTTTTAAGGTTTTGACTCTTGTTTATCAGACTAGATAGGCCATGTAGCAATTTCAGGTCTGGTCTAACTCATCATCCTGGGGTGGGGGCTTCCTCTAGAAGGGGTTGCCATACACGGAGTGTGCTGTGGAGCATTCACATAACAGGGATTGTCATGGCCTGTCTCCCTATGAGGCTGTCCTCCTGTAAGAGCTCCTTCTGGAAGATGAGGTCTGGAACCTGTTAGATTCAGGCAAGGACAGGGGCAAAACTCAGAGGGAAGCAGGGCACGGATTTGATCAGCGGCATCCGTCATTGAGACATTTTGAGACAAAAGCCTGGAGGAGAAGATATCAAACAGCTAGGGAAATCGTTTTCAAGGTTCAACTTATTATTTGCTCAGTCCCACACATGTGACTTTTGCCCTTGCTGTAGAAATCCTATTGATTTATAATAAAGCTGTGCTCACGGAAGGGAAATGAGTGCTTGGGAGTGCATGACTGAGTTATTGTGCTTATTGCTAATACTTGGTGTAGCTTGGAGATTACTATGAAAAGCATCATCCCCTCCCCCACCCCGTGTCCCTGTGGGGAACACTTCCCCAAAGCCACAGAGCTGGCATCAGCACCTCCCTCATTTCCTCCCCCCCAACCCCCGCCCCGTCCTGATGGGAAAAATAACTTGTTTTTCTGAGTTGCTACCTAGGCATTTTGTTAGATGATAATACTGTTCACAAGGAGTCTGAACATTCAGATAAGAACTTGAGTTCAGGATGCCTGCTATAAGTTCCCACTTTACTTTTCCTGGGGGTATCTTTTAAATAAGCAGGGTTTACCCTGGGAAATTTAGTGATCTCTGCCCCAACCACCTCATCAATAATAGGTGCTTCCTACCTTGCTCTCTTTCTCTCTTCTTCCTCCATTACCTGGGCTAAAGGACTGCCCTTCCCCTAGCTCATTGGTTAGCACCCTCACCCCACCTCCCACCCCAACCCCCCACCATTTCTGGGATCTCTAAGAAAGAAATCTGTGACTCTACTTCCTTTGTGCAGGCATGTTGAAGCTACATTCTTAATCAAACAGACCCTATTGGTTTCATTTCCCCGAAGTGGGAGCTCAGATGCTAGGAAGCTAATTCCTGGATCCCCACGGCTGTCTTGTGCTTCCCCATTCAGCAGCTTATAGTCTGCACATTTTTAATCTGCTGCACTGGCTATGGTCACCTAACACATTTCAACATGGTGTCTTACTTCCTCGGAGGTATTGCTGTGTTTTCAGAGTGACTAGGGGTGCCACAGAGGATAAGAGAATATATGACACAATTTAGAGGAGTTTTAAAACAACAACAACAAGCAACTCAACAGAAGAACAGGGTACCTACAAAGGAGGAAACATCTGTTCACCTCAGATTCCCCTCCAACCCAGAACCACCATCTCCCAGAGGCTTAAAAGAAGGTTGAGACCCCAGAATTCTATGTTCAGCTAAATTGTCTTTCATGTGTGAATCCATAAAAAGACACTTACAGAAATGCGGTGCTTTAGAAAGTATGCCACTTTCTCATTCCTCCTAGAAACTGTGCTAAGATGTATTTCAGCTGACTAGAAGATAAATCAAGGATTCAACAGTGGGTGATCGCGTACACCAAAAAGGAAATCTCGGTATGTTTTGAAGAGTGTAAAATGGCATAAGCCACATTTCCTGACTGGGATACAACAGAATTAAAAAAAAAAAAATCCGTATTAAATGGAATAAAGAAATAACTTTTGTGCATAATTACTGGATGAAAGATGAAATAAAAATGCAATTGTACTCTGTATAAAAAATGAATTTGGCACAAATGAAAAATTTCATAATCCTAATCCTTTATGAATGAGAAGTTGTCAGGACGACTGTCTTCGTGCCAGACAGAGTGGTGGGGTCGGGGCAGGAGTCCCTACTTTTCCTCTGAGAAGAAAAGGATAGGGGAACCCACCCAGAGGAGGCACTTGTCACCCCAACTGTCCTGGACACAGGGAAGCTTTCAGAGAGAGGGTAGATGAACTCCTTCAGTATGGCTTCATTGAAGAGGAAGAAAATCAGCCTTGAAGGAGGAATCAAAGAGAAAGCCTGCCTCAAGAGTCAAAGATGGCTGACTCTGTCCCCAAATACCTGTTCGCAGCACCCTTGCCTGGGTTGTAAGCACCCCCCTCCCCACCCCCAAGATGCAGACCCACCCGTAGAAAGCTGCCTGTGCTGCCTGCTTGACCAGTACACTTGAGTCTGCCCCAAGCATTGCCTTTGTCAGCCCGTTGCTCAGAGTTGCTCAGAGCCATGCCTGAGTGCAGGGCAGGAAGCGTGGGGGAGGGTCTGTGAATTGCCCTCCCTGAAGCCCGCGGAGACCTCCCAGTCCTCTCCTCCACACAGCACTGCTTTCTGAACCTGCCATGACAGGACCATTCTTCATCCGTTTACCACGTTATTCCTTTCCTCACCTGTTGCCTGCAGAAGGGTGACCGCATCACGCACGCCCCGCATGGATTCCCGCCCACCACCACCCCAAGCAGTGTTGGGAATGGCAGACAGGGAGCTGGGCAGCGGCATCACCTGTTTCCCTGTGAGGCCGTCCTCCTGTGCAGCGCCTTCCGGAAAATCAGGCAGGTGTCCCGCTTGCTCTCACATCCCCAAGTATTCTTTGCAACCTCTGGAGGTGAACCGCTAAGTCCTGCCCATGCTCAGAATGTGGTGCTTCCCCTTCTCCAGGGGGCAGCACTGCCCCGCTTAGGGCTTCCTCAGGAAAGCAAACACTCCGGTGTGCTGAGACAGTGCAGGTAGGGCTCCTGCTTAGGCTGGATGCAGCCTCTGAGCATCTGGGCCCACTCCATCCTGCTGTTGCTGCAGCCGCTCCGGGGCCTTTGGGCATGGATGGGTCCCCTAGCCCTTGCCGCCCTTCCTCAGCCCTGCGCCTGGGCCGCTGGCGCCGTCCTGCAGCCTGCCTCTGCACTGCTCTTCTTCAGCTTCACATCTTCTCCTTGACTCCAAATGTCAGCCGGGGGTGGCTTTTCTTTGACACAGATCTGACCATCTTTTCTTCCCTTAGAGTCTTCGGGGCCCGCCCATCAGTCTTTTGGGTAATACCTAAATGCCTTGAGATGACCTCCGTCTGTCTGTCTTTGGCGGGCTTATTTTCTTTTCCCTCTCAGACTCCTGTCTCCAGCCTCATGGAATGACTTGGCCTTTCCCACCTTTGCTCGTGCCTGGTGCGTTGTCCAATCAGACCGCTTGGGCCCTCTCCATCTTGGGGGAGTAGCTCCTTCTCTTGCTGTCCATCTCAGCTCAGATGTTAATCGAGCAGGAATGCCTTCTTTGGTCCCTGAGGCCTGGCTTCAGTGCCATCTCTGAGTTGCAGAGGCACTTACTACCTCCCCCATTACAGCAGATGTCCTGCTGAGCGGCATTTGCTTATTTGGTGTTCTACTCCCTTATCCTCCCCAACAGAACAAAGGAACGTTCTATGAGGGCAGGGGCTTTCTTCTAATTGCTTTTTTGCCATTTGTTGCCTACTCATGTGTCTGACACATAACTGAGGTTCAACAAAAGCTTGCAGAGTCACAGGACTAATAGTGGGTGTGTGGTCACCCTTCTGGCTGCTGCATTTGCTGCAGGAAAATGGCAGCCCTTTGGAGGCAGCCCATCCCTTGCTGGCACCGGAGCCCTCAGGTGAGGAGGCTAGTCACCTTGAGGGTTCACAACCACCTGGGGGTGGGGGCTTCCTGAGAAAGCCCAGCTTTGTCCAAGGACTGCCAGTGTGGGCATGGAGAAAGGAGGGTATGTGAGTGACAGGAAGTTCTCCTAGGTGAACCCCACTTTTCAGAGTGCCTGAGTGTGGCTGCACCCCTGTCCAAATGCCTTCCGTGTGTAATCGAAACCCACATGCAGGCTAGTCCTATTCCTATCCTGAACTCAGGATCCAGAGGAGCTGAGTGGGATAGTGAATGATTGGTCTCTCTTGTGTCTGAAGTCTGAGGATGGGCAGTTTGGATGGCGCTGAGGGGAATGCATGTTGGACGGGTTCGTCCCTGCCACCCTTTGAATTGTACACAGTCAACAAATTTCTAAAGAAATGGAAATTGCAACAGAGGATCTTAGGTTTTCAACAAATATGCCCCCTGCGCCACATCCTGAAAACATTTCTTAGTACCCCTTGCAGTTAGGTTAGAACTTTGGAAAGTAGCATGCAGATGGAAGTGCTGTGTGCCATTTTAAGGCCTGGCATCTCAGATATCTCCTGTGTGATAGATGCCCCCTGCTGGCTCACTCTGGCCTTGTAGGCCAGTCAGATGCAGGAGACCCAGTGCAGAATTTCAAAGCCTGGGAGGGTCTGAGGTATCTAGCAGGTAGAGGAGCAAATACATGGAAAGAGCCTGGGTCCCTGAAGGACTGTGTGGAGCAGAGTGACTGACTCCTGCTCACCCCTCCTCCCAGCTGAGTCTGTGGTTTGTGGTATAGGAAGTAAACCTTTGTTGTATTAAGCCACTGAGAAATGGGGGCTATTTGCCAAAGCGCTAAGCCTACTCTAACACAGCGACCACCTCTAATCACCTTCATTTCCAGATCATTCCTCTTGTTTCAGCTTTCTGAATTTCCAGTTTTACTCCAACTACCTAGAAAACCAGGTTAAGGGCAGACAGAGGCTCTGTTCCAGGACCATTGATTCAGATACTGGAGGTTCAAGGAAAGGAGGGGTCTTGTGTGTTTATGGTCTATATCGTGTCTCTGGCACTGTGGTGTGTGGGTGCCTGGGGGAAATTGTCTCCTCAGAGTGTGCTTATAGCTTGCTTCAGCATGGTTCACGTGGTACCTTTTATTTCCACAAGTTCTGGCTGCTTAAGGACAAGGCTTTGGGGCCCTCCCATTCCTGCAGAACCCCCGTGTTCATGCACTGAGCATTGGAGACCATGACTAGGGTGCAGAACCTATTTGTCCTGGGGTACAGAGCTGCTGTCCAAGCCAGAAAGGAAAGTAGCAGTTTCCTCTCTGTTGTGGTGAAGAATTCCATTTTGGGAGTCAAATAGGGGCCTAAAGACTTGTTCTCCTACTTAAGTAACTTTGGGTGATCGTAATAACTTTGAAGGCCATTTTCCATTTTCTCAATCCAGTCTAGAATTTTATATATCTATATCTATATCTATATATATATATATATAATACACACACATATATGTATATACATACATATGAATATATAAACACATACTCTTAACTATTTTCATCTATCTATTGGTTGATAAAAATAAAATACTTTTTACGTGGCCCTCAGCACAGTACCTAGTAGACAATATGTCCTAAACGTGTTGACTTTATCCATGGAAAGAAATACAGTGATCATGGCCACTTTACTGAGGCCTTGTGTCAGACTTCACATTACATGTCTTAACTCCTTTAACCCTTCAAGCCTATGACTTTGGCTCTGTTGTTAGTATCATTTTATAGGTGGGGAAACTGAGGCAGTTATGTATTCCTTACAGTTCACCTGGCTATAGTGGTAAAGCTGGCATTTGGGTCCCCATAATCAAGAGTTCTTGCTCTTAGCTACTGGGTGAAAAAGATGAGGAAGAGAATGTTCTGATCACCCACTTTCCCCGCCCTGTCCATAGGGCCCTGTTGGGAATGGGCAGCAATCCCTGTACCCAGAGATGAAAGGTTACTCCAAACTTCGCTGTGAAAGAGAGGAGAAGGCAAGGGGGGGGGGGGTCAACACTCAGAGGCGAAGATGCTTTGCTCTTCTTTGCTCCCACTTTTTTTGGTCCTTTAGGATAATCACAAATCCTTATCACTGTTTTTGAAACCAAGAGTCTTACTGAAACTAGGAGAATCTGTTTACCAGAAAGGTAGGATATGCTAATCTTTGGGTGCTAAACATAGCCTCAGGGACAGTGCATTTGTATTTTAGATCACAGGGCCGCTGTTTGTGCTAAAAAAGCCTCAGGCGTTGCAAAGGCAGAGTGGTCCCATAGGCCCCCACATTGCAAAGGCCTAGGCCCTTCTCGGAAACCTTCCTTCACCCCCAGCAGCTTCTGTGTTCCGTTTTAGCGAGCCAGGTATTATGGCTAATTTCATGCTCTACATTAACCCCAACAAGGCCCTTTGCCCACTGGTGAATTTCACTGTTGCCGTGAGATTCCTTTCTCTCCAGCTTCCATGGCTTCCTCGGCTTCCTCCTTGACAGCTTAAGGGTCTTCAGGTGTAAGAAAGGGCATCTCTGTTGGCTCACTCGAGGTGTCTTCGCACAGTGGCTGTCCTGCCAGCCCAACAGTGCTCCTGAGGCAGTCCAGAGAGTCCTGAGGCAGTCAGGCATTGGGGTTCGAAGATACATTCTCAGCCAGATACTGCATCTCTCCCAGGACTCTGTCTCAACTGTATCTTCTCAAAAGAGATAACCAGATAAAGATAATTTTAAAAGGACAGCCGACCTGTTGTTGAGAGGTTCTCATCACTGGGAAGTTCATCAAAGAATTGGGCTATCCCTTCTTCGCTTTGACATTGATTTGGAACACACAGGGGCAAAGTAAGTAGAGACCATGCCCTGGAAGGATTTCCATGGATGCCTGAGTTTTCCAAAGCATACAGTGAGTGGATTTCAGACCCTGTTTCCTGGTCTTCGTCTGCCCTGTGCACTGGAGACTACGTTCAGAGGGCTTACTTGGGGTGGGGTGGGGGGCTCTGGGCCAAGGTGGACCCATCTTGCATTACATTATATTACAGAAGGCATTACAGAGGATGAGGGGAGTAGAGATATGTGCTTTCCTCACTGCGATATTTGTGGCTTCAGAATGAAATGGGTCCCATGGGACATGCAGGACAGGCTCCCTTGCATATCTCTATCAGGCCAGACTTCCTCCTCCCTGGCTCTCAGCTTCCCCACTCCAGTTCTGTGTCTCCGGTGGGACTGCACTGTAGTCTTGAGACCGGGCAAGAACTGAGCATCCCAGTCTTCCTTTGGTTTCCTATATGACCCAAATACCATTGAGGAGTTCGAGATACCTGGGTTTGAATACCATCTCTATAAGTAACTGTGTAAACCTTGACCATTACTGAACTTCTCCAAATGTGTGTGTATTTCTCTGTAAACTGGGTTACTGTGAGGATTCCGAGAAATTGAGTTACCTGATGTATGCAAGCCACCGGGCGCCAGGCCCAGCACACAGATCTTCTCTCTAGGACTATGCTCTGCTTGACCTTCAATGGACAGGCTACTGCTGAAGAACCTGGCCCATCCTGAGAATGTCTCCAGTTTCCCACTAAAAAAACATCAACCTGAGGAGATGAATCATCTACATCCTGTTGACTTGATGACGTGCCATCCAGGGCCAACCTGGCTGTTTCTTTCATGTAATACCAGACTCCCTGCTCTCCTTCTTTCCAGACTGGTGTTCGATGCTTGCTGCCGGGGGAGAATAGAGTTGTTAAAACCAGTGACTTTTCTGCCAGCCTGGGCTTGTGGTTTAGTGGTCAGGAACCTATAGATTCTATTTTTGTATATAAGACCAGGTGGGGCTGGAAGTTAATGGGACAAGAATCCAGTCATCTCTCTTTCAAAACTCCCCCCCACACTGTGCTATCACACATACCTGGGGCCACCTGAGTATCGGGTGGGGGTGGGGGGAGCTGGCTTTTTCCCTGTTGTCTGAGATCAGAACAAGCCTGTCACCTGTGGTGACATTCAGGGCTGGCAATTACCCAACACAATGCCCATCCACACTCAGATTTAATAAAGAAATTGGGTGTGTTGTGAAAGGGCCTGAATTTTCTTACCCGTCTAAGGTTCCATGCACAAAAGCACTGTCCATCATGTATTTTGCTGAATACAACACTTAGCGTAGCTGTGCAATAATCCCAGACAGCACAACAATGGGCTCAATCAAGGCTCAGAACTTCTCCTCCTAGCCCCTCAGACCTGCTCTGGCATCCCTCTTTCTGGGAGAAAGAATGAGTCTATTGTTGGGGTTTTCTCTGATGCTTATCGTTGGCTGATGGGAGGTATCCGCTAATGCTTATGACCCATGAGGTGATGCTCCATGACCTTGCGACCCAGTTTTCTTGGCAGGGAGGACAATAGGCTCTCACATTCTCCACTTCTGTTCTCCCTTCTGGCAACTGAAACAGGAAAGCAGTTCCTTTGGAAAATTTGGAAATTTCTGCTTAAATTGCCAACTTGTGAGACTTTGAGGTACATTAAGTCTTTCCTCTGGTCTCAGAGCTGAATACGCTGGGGGTTGGCTCCACAGGTATGAACTGGAAATCTGAACTTAAGTACCCGACTTAGACAAATGGCCCACAGAGGAGGGCTTGCTTTGCAGTCCGATACAAGTAAATTAAGGAAGCACTGAGCTGATAGACATCTTTGACCTTCCTCACTGCTGTTTGGGGAATCACAGAAGTGCTTAAAAGAGGTTTCACCGTGGATCGTGGATCGGGTGGACGATGTTTGGTCTTTTGTCAAAATGCTGCACTTCCTGCAAGAGTTATCACAACTTTGGCAGTTTATCTGCAAGGTAGCTGGGCCCACTGTGGAACTGGAGGAAGAAGATACTAGGGTTTGGAGGACAAACAGAGCTTCAGGGAAATTCTGCAGAGTAGGATGACCAGTTGCTCACTGTACGGACATTCAGTGTGGCGTGGGGACTCTGATCTATCTGTGGAAGTTAGGTCCAAGTCAGGTGGTGTGCCTGGTGCATATAGAATGCCAGCCAGGAGTTAAAGTGAGGCAGAGTCCAGCTCAGGGAGGTAAAGGGGGTGCCAATATCCTAGTCAAGTGTTGTGGTCCAAGACAAGAGGGCTGTTGATCTAAGCTGGTGTGCCGGACAAGAGATCCAGTGGACTGAGCCCTCAGGGGTAGAGTAGCCCTGAGACACGGGACTCACAGAACCAAGCCCTCCCGCCCCCCTCCCGCCCACAGTGCCTGTGAATTCTAGCTTCCGGAGGAACTGATGCCTTGGGCAACATTTGCCTGAAAGGCTCTGTGAGACCTGGTGCTAGACAGGTTCTGGTGAAAGCAAGAGCTATCTCTTTCATCTAGAAGGAATAATATAAAAGATCAGTTGGGTTTTCCTTGAGAATAATCTCATGCTGTCATGAGTGAATGTAATACTAGCATTTTGTATGCATTGCTGGCCCCTGGAACTGGGTTTGCAGCACAGACTAATAGTCTTTAGAAGCTCATGTTGTTTCTTACCACTGATGTTCCCATTCACAATTCAGCCACATTCTCTAGTCCTGCTTAATTCTACTTCCTGTGCCAGCTCTGTATTAAATGTATCTCTTCCTCTCCCCCATTTTACCTTTTCTATCTACTCTCTGTTCTATTTCTGCATAAGAAACACCTTCAAAATTTAGCGACTTAACATGACAACAATTTTTGATTTGCTATTGGATTTCGTCTGTCTGGAATTTAGAGAGGACAAAGGCGGCCGGCATTGCCTCTGCTCTGTTATGTCTGGAGCCCCAGCTGGAAAGACTTATTGGGTTTGGGATGATTTGAATGACTGGGGTTGGATTTATCTGGAACCTTCTTTACTCCTATGTCTGCTGCCTGGGCTGGAATGGAAAGATGGCTAGACTCCACTTGCGCTCATCTGGAGAAACCCACATGAGGCCCATCTAGCATGGCAGCTCAGGACGGACTCCGGGAGCAGGTGTTTGAACGTGGCCATGATGACCTAGCCTTGGAAGTCACACAGCATCCTTTCTGCCATACTCTATTGGTCGAAGTGGCAACAAGCTTGCCAACTTCAAGGGAAATGAAAGGGTATTTTAGAATTTGAGCCCATGGTTTCAAACCACTATGCCCTCTGGACTTTGTATTTGCTCAGTTGTTGCTGCCTCTAACACTTCACCTGCTTTCTGTCTTCTCCATTCAGAAGGCTACCTCTCTATTCAGGCCACACATACACACTCATACTCTCATTTGTCTGAACCTATGTGTTCCTCTTTTTTTCTTTTCTTCTTCTTCTTCTTCTTTTTTTTTTTTTTTAACAGTTCTTGCTGCATGGTTGCAGAGATGCAGAGATGGGCTTATTCTTGATCTGTCCCTCAGGAAAACCTGTCATTTGGCTGAGTTTGCAGCAGTGACACCAGAAAGATCATTCACAAGGAAGCATTATTCATGGTGTTTCTATGACACTTCTGGTTTCTTCCATTCTGCCAGTAGTTTTATCAAAGGTCACCCTTTTATAGGAGATAGAGACTACAGAATAAATCATTAAGTCTTAAGTATCTCAACTTTCCCTGCTTTCCAGTAGCTATTCTCCATGCAAATCTACACAACTGAGATTTCTCTCATATATGGCAACATATATATAGATACATATATATGTGTGTGTGTATGTATATATTGCATACACACACATATATGATTATTTAAAATGTGTTGGTCTAGTCTCCTAGACTATATTTAAAATCTCTAGGGGTGGGAGAGCATATGTGTTAGGTTTGGACCCATCCCATCAATACAAGTGTCAGCAAAGCAATCTGCTTAAAGCTTAATAGAATTGATTGGAAAGGTCCTGCTCAAGTTTATTTTGAGGTGATTCAGATTTTTGCTTGTTTAATTGCCTTAACAAAGTAAGTGTACAACCCAGGTACAAATGAATGATAGCTGAGGGAATCCCTAAGTCTGTGTTCAAAAGGACATTCACATATCAGAGCAATGTGGCCTTATGATTTGGATATATTTTGGATATATTTTTGGATATATTTATATATAAATATACAAATATATATACAAATATATATATATATGTATATATATATATATATATATATATCTATATACACACACATATATATATTTGGATATATTTTGTCCCAATATTTTGGAATAGCATCTTAGTCTTCTCTGCTGTTGCGGGGCAAGTAAAACATACTGGACATGGGGTCAGAAGATGAGGGCTGAATCCCGACTCTGCCGCTAAATAGCACTATGACCTTTCTAAAACCTAGTCGTTTTTAGCTATAAATGGAAGTGATAGCACATGTTATTTAGAATTAGGATTAAATAGTACCAGTTTTTTTTTTTTTTTAAATGATGAGGATTAAATGAAAGAATTTTTGGGAAAGTGTAAAATGCACTTATAAAGTTTGTGATTGTTCAATAGGCTAGGTCAGGGTTCTTAAGTCAAAGAGCCAGATGGGTGATTTAAATGACTGAGAAAGCTGGGCCTGAAAAAGGACAGTTGGTACAAGTGCTGTGTCTGAAGAGGGATGCTTCTTTCCATCTTCAGCTGACTGTGGCTCAATTCAGGCCTGGGTGGCCACATTTAATTTTCTCAGAGAATCCAGAGCTGCAAAAATTTTTGTGCACGCTTCTGATTTTTAATTGTTTGTGGTTAACTTTAGACACACATTAAAAAAATAGCCTGGAATAAACAAAATACTTCTGCAACTTGTCTTTGTCCTACACACTGCCGATTTAATATTTGGTTCAGAAGGAAAGCTGAAGGCATAAAGAAGGCACAACCATTTCTCTCTTTTCCGCTCTTCTCAGAATAACTATAAGCCTTAGAAATGAGAGGCAACCAAAACAGAAGTCTGAACTGAGGAAGATGGGATTGTTAGGGACACTGGGACAGAAGGAACAACATAGAGGACATCTTAGCATTCTCCACCCATTGGCAGGAAGGGGCACAGGCCATGTGTCCCCGATCACCAACCTAACTACAGAAAGTGTGACTTAGGTAGGTTCATTCCTCTCCTGAACTGGATGGAAGGTCCTGCTTGTAAGAGCAGTGGAGCTGATAGGACTCCAATGGGATCTTTCTTGAGCAGCCAAGGGAAGGACTTTCTCTCCCTATATTAGACCTGAAACTCCTTTTCCTCACCTCGGGACATCAGGTGAGCAGGCAGCATCTACAAGTTGGGGTCAGGGGAAGTCCTGCCACAGCAAATGGTCTGGCCCAGAAAGTACTTTCCATTTCTGCTAGCTCTGAGATTTCCCTTCCTAACCTAGAACGATGGGGTGGCCAGGAGATTTTGTCAGTAGATTCCTGCAAAAATAAACAGCTAATCCAAGAAACCTCTGTGTCCTGCAGCCCAGAGAATCATTTCCCCCAAAAGACACTTGAAGCAGATAGTGGCTCAGGTACAGGGCATCCTGACAGAACAAGGATTTGATCCAAGAAGCGCTCCTTGTTCCCCCCACCTGGGGGCATCAGGTAGCCCATTTGGGGAAGTTCCTTCTCCCTCGGGCAGCATTAGCAGGGAACAATGGAAATCTCAGCGGCATTGGATAAGTATAGTTTTTGTAAGATGCTACCCCTGGGGAGATGGAGTAAAGGCGGAATATATTAGTATTCTTTCTTATCAGCACAAACAAATCTATAATTATCTCAAATTAAAAAAAAAACCCTTGATGCTGGGGTGCAAGATGTCAAGCTGATCTCATTCGTTTTCCCACATGTCCATGAGAACATTCAGGCCTAGAATCAAACTTAGGTCTAGAAACTTAGAAAAGTCCATCAAATTAGAATGTTATCAGTTGCCTTTGAGGTGAGCTCCAACCGTGTCCTGTGATAGGGCTCAGATTTTACAGGGAGTTAAATATTTTTTCCTGTGCTGCTGAAGAATGGAAAGTTTTTTTTTTTTTTTTTCTTTTTTGATTTCTCACAAGTCAATTCGGTTATTCCTCCTTCAGAGCTCATGAGATGGGACTCTATTTCCGAAAAACAAATTGTGCATTATCTGTCATTTTGAGATATCTTAGTTTGGACAAATTTTAAGAGTGAGTCCCCTTTCTGTTTGAATTCTAGGATCAACTCAGTGGGGGAGGAGGAGTCACAAAGAAACTATTTCCTGCCAAATTCTCATTAAAAAGGCTTTTCTATCATCTGTACCTATTGAACACAGTAGCAGGATTTCAGTTTGGAGACCTCTGTAGCTCAGTAGAGGCAAAAATTGAAAGCAATTCATGATTCATTTAAGTGAATGGATTGAGGCAGACCCAATCATTTGTGGTACCTACGTGCTTTATTTCACCTATACATTATAGCAAATGCTACTCTATTAGCTCTCATACTTAAAAAGAAAAAACAGTGCACATGTCGTTCCGTCTCTTGTCACAACTTCTCCCATAAAATAAACCTTTCTGAGGGTGTGAGCTGTGATGGACGGGATGCATGAGTGTGCATAGTAACAGAAAACATCAACTTGTCTTTACATCATTTTATTTATTAGACTGACCCTATTTGGATCCGTTAAAAGCTTCAGGAAATTTTCAGTCCTGAACACCTACTATGTGTTTAAGTGTTGTGCTGGTTTTTTTTTTTTTCTTTTTTTTAAAGATTTATTTATTTGACGGAGAGAGAGAGATCACAAGCAGGCAGAGAGGCAGGCAGCAGAGAGAGGGAGAAGCAGGCTCCCTGCTGAGCAGAGAGCCCGATGCGGGGCTCGATCCTGACACCCTGAGATCATGACCTGAGCCGAAGGCAGAGGCTTAACCCACTGAACCACCCAGGCACCCCTTGTGCTGGGTTTTTAAGGTGCCTGGAGACCAAGTCCCAGATTCTCAGGTGAAATGATTTACGGACTGCAAAACGTTCTCAGCAGCAGCATCTCATCTGGTGCTCACAAAAAAGGCCTGTCGGGTAGGAATTATTACCTGCTGTCATTTTGTGGGAGAGGAAGAGGAATCTTGGTTAGGTTAAAAGCGTGCCCCATATTAAGGCTGTTGTCAAGCATAGAGCTTGATCTGTGCTTCGATTCCAACCTGAAGCTAAGACTAGGTCGGGTATTTCCTGTTACAGACTCCCGTGGAAGTGTGACTTTCACTCATAGCAATCGTGGGGTGTGCAATTATATGTTTATTTACTTGCTTAATTTCTATATCCCTGATATGGTAGATTGGAGTCCCTATCTGATTTGATTCATTTATCCCATAGTTCCAAGCAGTGCTTGCATTAAGCTATACTTTAAAAAAAAAAAAAAATCCTCTTGTGGTATATTGATTGTACTTTATGCTCTCTTGCCCCCCTTTCCTGCTGGTTGTTTTCTCCCCTTTTGTCCTATATTTTTCTATATAAGTTCTGGGATTTTTTTTAACCAACTGGCCAGAAGTTATTTTTATGACTTATTTTTTATTTAAAACTTAGTTTCTTTACCAATGGCAAGATTGAAACAGTACTTGATTCTTCCATATTGTGACATGTTTTAATATGTGTTTACATTCATTCTCTTTCCCAAGAGTATTCTTATTTTAAGATAGCCTTAGGTTTTAGATCCATGTTATGATACTATATATAATGTTCTTACACTGTCTTTAGTGCAAGAATGCAATCCCGGGGAAGCAACATTGAGAGAGAACTGGAATGAGGCAGGGAAGGAGGGAGAGCAAATGTAAGGGAATGTGTGGCTGAGCTCCTCTCGGTTCATGTCAAGGGGACTACTTTTTCTTATAAGACCTTTTCCAGTAGCTGGAAGAAAAATCCTACATTTCTAAACAATCCATTCGGAAGAAAGGGGGAGAAGGGTATCTTTTGACTCTTATATCCTATTAGTCAAAGTTTAAGTCCACATCAATGCTGTCCTCTTTGGGCTGTGTGTTTGTGGGTGCTGGCTGGGTTCCAAAGCCTCTTGTTCCTCAGTTGGCAACAGGGCAACCTTGAGATAGGAAGTGTGTGTGGCGATGTACAAACACATATAAACAAAAGGCACTTGGTGTTGGTAATCTGAAGAATCCAAAGCTTTCATCAGAGCAAACCCCTCAAATGCACAGTGATGGCTGTACCAACACTCTGGCCCCATGGCCATTAGAAAAGTAAGTGGTCGCTGGAGAAAGCTAGATAAAAGTTATCTGCACTGGAGGTGCTTGGGTGGCTCAGTTGGTTAAGCGTGTGCCTTTGGCTTGGGTCATGATGTCAGGGTCCTGAAACTGAGCCCCACGTTGGGCTCATCAGCGAGTCCACTTCTCTCTCACACTCCTCCCTAGTGCTCTCCCTCTCTAATAAGTTAATAAACTCACACACACACACACACACACACACACTAGTTTTTAGCAAAATTTGGGGTGCTACATAAAATAAGTCTAGGAAACATTTAACATTTTTATTTCACATCTTTTAAAGACTTCATTTCCAGTTTGTATGATATTTCATAATTATGTTAATATTTAGAAACAAATTCAAATTTGACCAGCTTCAGTCTTCTCCATCATTTCTTTTATGTTGCATCTTAAATATAAATATAATTGAATTTTGAGGTGCCTGGGTGGCTCAGTGGGTTAAAGCCTCTGCCTTTGGCTCAGGTCATGATCCCAGGGTCCTGGGATTGAGCCCCACATCGAGCTCTCTGCTCAGCAGGGAGCCTGCTTACCCCTCTCTCTCTCTGCCTGCCTCTCTGCCTACTCTGATCTCTGCCAAATAAATAAAATCTTAAAAAAAATAAATATAATTGAATTTTTACACAGTTTTGGAGGTTATAGGATTTTTGGTACTTCTTTTTCAGGAAAGCTATATGGGGTGCTATCTTTTCTGTGCCTTAGCAAGAGTAAGATTTTTCAGCTGGCTTTATACATAAATAACATGGTGACTGGGTATAGCATTTTGAGCAACCATGGGCGTGCTATCAAAATTCTAGTGTACTCTATTTCCAGCCATGACAATGGTATTGGAATTTACCTCTCACTGAAAATAACTATAAACCTAGACAAAATATATGAAGCACTGGGCAACAGGCAGTGTAGGGTGCTGGTCTTTGAGAGAAACAGAACAAGGTGAGCCCCCTGATTGCTCTGGCTTTTTGTCTGGAGTCACTTACCTGACGTAAAGAAGAGCAGGTGGTCCCAAATGGAGGTGCAGTCTCTCTAAGCTGAGAATTCAAAGATGAAGTCTAAGATGCTGAGGCTATTGTAATTTTCAGAGTGAGATAGCTGAGGAGAAGCAATTGTATAGAAATGGGGAGGGGAAGCACCTCTGTCATCTACATGAGGATACAGCATGGGCCTGTGGCCAGAGACTGAGTTGCACATGTCCAGGAATGGCCCTTATAAGGCCTCATACAAATTTCCCCCAGTAGGTCAAGAGCTGAATGGTGATATCCGAGCACAGGACAAGAGATAGTGGAGTTCCAGAGTAGAGCGAGAAAATGCATCTAGGTACCTTAGACTTATAGCGGAAAACCCAGAAATATTAGGTCTTGGGAGTGAGGACAACATATCCTAGGGTTAAGGATAAAATCTTGATGGTTAAGAGCTAGCTCTTACTTAATAAAGCATAAGATCATGACTAACTTGAAGGTAAAACTGAAGAGAATCTCACAAATACGGACAACATCAAACAAGCTAACAAATGCTCTAGTGCCGTAAGGAAGAGAGAGAATGGGTCAAAATGGTCCTTGAAGAAATAAAGGCTGGAAAATTGCAAAATCTGGTGAAATACTCAATTTACAGATTCAATAAGTTTAAGCATGGTACAGTGAACACCAAACTCAGGCCTAAACATGAATTCTGAGGGAATACAAGAGTCCATAAGCCTTGTAAACACAATTCCCTTTGGTTCATCCTTTTACCTCCTCCTCCAGCCGAATTGGGTCCTTGACATTTATTCTCATACAGTTGAATACAGGCTTTGCCAGCATTTTTTTTTTTTTTTTTTTTTTTGCCTTTTCTTCATGCCTCATCCTGAGCAAAAATTCTCTTCCAGCTTATGTCACTCTTGTCCCATGATATCCTCCTCCATCTTCGCCACTCCCACTGCCTTCCTCTTCCCTCATTTTAGATCTAATCCAAGGTAAGCAATTATATGAAGAGCTTCCGGGAAAATGTTCTTTGCAGCAGTAATTCTAAGTGATACGACGTTAAACCCTCAATGAAGGTGGGTTTTCTATGCAAATCATACCAAAAAGCAAGTGATACCTTATCCCCTTTTTGAAGGCCTATAATGCACACTTGAATATTGAAAGTTTTGAGAAGTCTTGAAAAGAAATCTGTAATTTTTTCAGCGAGTGTTTTCCAAACTTGTTTCACTTAAAAAAAAAAAAGGGATTCCACTATTCACTTACCATAAGGCCCAGAGTGTGAATGTGACGGAAATTGTTTTGGAAGATGCTGAACTGGAAAGGGTCTCTCTTCTTGAATTGCAGTTTATTCCTTTCTCTCTCTCTCTCTCCATCTCTCTTCCTCTCTCACTCTGTCTTTCTCTTCTCTCTGAGCACTTTATCTAATTTGCCTAATATATTTGTGATTAAGACCCATCATGAAGCCTGGGGTATTGCATTTCTATTTTCCCAAAGCTGGTAAAAATCACATCCCTACCACAAAATAGTCCTGACAAACTGTTTTTTTTTTTTTTAATTTTATTTATTTGTTTATTTGACAGAGAGAGATATCACAAGTAGGCGGAGAGGCAGGCAGAGAGAGAGGAAGAAGCAGGCTCCCTGCTGAGCAGAGAGCCTGATGTGGGGCTCGATCCCAGGACCCTGGGACCATGACCTGAGCCGAAGGCAGAGGCTTTAACCCACTGAGCCACCCAGGCGCCCCTGACAAACTGGTTTTGAATGAACTCTGATCCCCCCAGAATTTTGATAGGAGAAGTAGAAAATTAAGGAAAAAAAATTCCATGTTGGAATCTAGAAATTTTGCTAGTGATGAAGAAACATTTAGTTACAATGTAATTTCTCAGTCTAGCATTTTCCCTTCAAAGAACATATTGCTGAGGGAAGTGGTATGGAGCTCAACATGGACAACTCTGATTTCTTCCTTAATGTCACCGATGTTTTTACATGCAAAGTGGAGGGAAGGAGGGCAGGCAGGAGGTTTTTAGTACCTGCTTAGCTTGTTTAGGTCTTAGTGACTAAACAGCCTTTTGTCCGATAGGATTTTCATCTGGGGATGCAGATGTTCAAAGGGCTTGGTTGTAACTAGTGTTCATTTAATATGAACATCAGGCCCTGATTCCTTCACCTGTCCGGGAGCATCTGTGTTATCCTGCCTTTCAAAATGGATTTAGCTCACCAACTGTTTTATTTCGTGCTTGCCTGTTGGGCCAAAGTGAGAAAAAGACAAAATGCTTTAGTGTATGTGTGAATTTGTTCCCTCTAATAAGAATGGGGACAGAGTCCAGCCGCCCCAGCCCCTTTATCACTTTATTCACAGCTCTTCTGCCGGCTGTTAAAGGCACAGTACAACAGGAAGGTGGTTATCTTGGGTTTTATTCACTTCGTGAATAAAAATGCCTCTGATTCACTCTGCAAGGTGGAAAGTGAGCTTGAACTTGTAAGAGCGAGATGAAGTTTAGCCACCGTCTGTGTCATTTGCTAGAGTGGTTCATTTCACCTTGGGCTTTATGTCCCCAGTACAGCCCTTATTGCTCAGACACAGGACTCTGTACGAGGACATCTCGTTCCTCCAATTACGCCAAGGTGGCCGGTTTCCGCCTGGGATCTGGCCATTTCACCACCCACCTCTTACCTAGCACCAATTACAGAGACTCAAAGCAGTTTCTGTTTGGGGCCAGTTATTCTGGGAATGGCTTTTCCGGGTTGATGCTCTCAGTGTTTGAGCACAGCTAAATAAACAGCCTTGTTTCATTTGAGAGCTCTCAACCAAAGAGTTTTCTTCCTTTACTCTCTAGTTCTTTCTTACTCATTTACTGTGCACCAACTCCTTTTAATTCAGGATTTTCCTGTTCTTATTGTTGTTTATCTTTTCCCCTACAAATTGTTGTCATTTGGGGTTGCCTTAAATTCACCTTGTGAGGATCTGTTTACAACCAAACCTGCCTCCTCCCTCTTTCCTGGGTCTACATAGTCTTGCACGTCCATCATGTCTCAGCTAAAATGTTTCTTCCTCAACAAAGCCTCCCTGCATAAGCCTAGGTTTTAATTTCTCACTGGTTGCATCTCCCTAGATTCCAGGACTCTGTAGCTGTAGGAGTCAGCTGACTCTCCTCTTCCCACGATACCTCAAATACATACTCGAAGACCCTGCCATTGTTATGGCATTAGAAATGTTTTATCAAATCAGTATCCTTTTAAAGGCAGAATTAAACTTGCAAGAAAGAATGGATAATTGGTGTATGCTGGAAATGAAAAGCTTTCTGGGAAATAGACTGGTAAGGGTGAGAGCAAATCTGGGAAACAGACTGGTAAGGGTGATTGCTTTGGGTAGTATAGACATTTTAACAACGTTTGTTCTTCAAATCCGTGAGCATGGAATGCTTTTTCATTTCTTTGTATCTTCTTCATTTTCTTTCATAAGTGTTCTGTAGTTTACAGAGTACAGATCTCTTACCTCTTTAGTTAGGTTTATTCCTAGGTCCCTTCTGCCCCCTTTTCTCTCTCTCCATGTTCTAGGACTCATGATATGAATGTTATTACAGTTTAAAAAAGTTGCTCAGTTCCCTAAATCTACCTTTATAGCTCTTACCTCTCTTTTCCTCTTCTTTTCAGCTTCATTATTTTCCATAATTTTATTTTCTGTATCACAGATTTATTCCTTTGCTTTATCCATCCTCCTCATTTTTTTTTTTTTTTTTTTTTGCATCCATTTGGGTTTGCATCTCAGTTACAGCATTTTTCATTTTGGCCTTGGTCAAATAACCCATGTTTTCAGTGGTGTCCTGTTACAAGGAGAGCAGATTCTTATTGAACTTATGCAAATAATTAGTATTGCTTTGAAGGAAAGAATACTCACTGAGAGTTCCTGAATTCTGGAGGATTTAGGTAGGGAGAAAAGATAAATTTTAATTTGTCCACAAAGGAATTTTTTTTTTCATATTTCTGTAAGTCCTAGATATCTTAAGAGGAAAAAGTTTCTTTAAATCTGGAAAAGCAAACATTAGAGAACCAGCAAAGTTTCAAATAAGAGTCATAAAAACTATAATCATCTTCCTTAATTCATTCAGTCCCAAGTTACTAATTCTTGTTTGAATACAGTTTTTCCCATTAGTTGGGGAAATTCTTAGTTTAGTTTTATGATCTTAAAGATATCAGGAACCTGTGCTTGTCAAATTAATTTTCATGGATCTCTTTGAAGCCGAAACACCTTTACAAGGGCACTGGGGTAAAGCAGCAACTGTAAATTACAAAAGACTAAAAAAGGGCCATGGTTAAAAATGAGATTAGAGTTCATTATAATGCAGTTGACAAGGAAATTCAGCTATTTTTGTGACATATATTTTAATAATTAGAATTACATCTGATGATCTAACATAACCTATTAAAACTTTAGGAATTTTATAAATTTCCAGAACAGTTATAATATTTATCCACACAATATTACCTATGAAGACTTATCATTTGTTTGACAGTGCTTCCCATGTAACTTAAAATACCAAATAAACAAACTTAAGTAGTCAAAAAGACTTCATTTAGAATTCGAGCTTTTCAGAAGTTTGTTAAAACCCTTAGATGGTTCTAAAGCACATACCTAAATAGGGTTACAGATTATTTTAAAACTTAATGTTATCCATATAACCAAGGTGGCAATAAGTTATTCTATAGAAGGTCATAATGTTTTTGGCAAAATTTAGCTTCTTTAATATTGAGATATTTTAACTTTCTTTTCTTTTTTTTTTTAAGATTTTATTTATTTGACAGAGACACAGTGAGAGTGAACAGAAGCCGGGGAGTGGGAGAGGGAGAAGCAGGCTTCCCGCCGAGCAGGGAACCCTATGTGGGGCCAGATGTTTTAACTTTCTTAAGTAATTAAAGATGTGGTAAAGACAAAACATTGAAACTTTATCTTCCTGGTCATAAAAAAAGTTTATTTACAATTTATCAAGGGTAGACCAACAATCCAAGAAAACTGTCTTTTTAACAAGGGAAAAACCAAATTCCAAACTTAAACTTTGGTGTACTTTAAAAACTCATTCATTCCAGTCTTAGTCCTAACCATGCATATTTTTTTTTTCCCCAAAGATTCCCCTTCACAAACTTTTTACAACTTTTTTTCATTCAGATTTTGATATAGGTTTTTCCTTTCTAAGCAACCAGTCTCCCTTCAGGACAAAAGTACTTTCTTTTCCCTCAACAAAAATGTGTTCTCATTCCTTACACCTTTGCTACACATCTTTTGCTTTCCTTACATGCAGAGCTGTTTTCCTTATCATCTCTAGCAGTCTTAATTATATATTTTATTTATTATTTATGTATTTACTGAATGAGAGAGCAAGCAAGTGCTGGGGAGGGACAAAGGGAGAGGGAGAATGTTAAGGAGGTTTCATGCCCAGCTCGGAGCCTGACATGGGTCTTGATCTCACATCCCTGAGATCATGACCTGAGCTGAAATCAGGAAGGCTTAAATGACTGAACCACCCAGGCGCCCAGTCTTAATTATATTTAGGAGAATTTTAACCCTTAGAAACCTTAGTTTCCAGGACGCCTGGGTGGCTCAGTTGGTTGGACGACTGCCTTCGGCTCAGGTCATGATCCCGGGGTCCCGGGATCGAGTCCCACATCGGGCTCCCAGCTCCATGGGGAGTCTGCTTCTCCCTCTGACCTTCTCCTCGCTCATGCTCTCTCTCACTGTCTCTCTGTCTCAAATAAATAAAATCTTTAAAAAAAAAAAAAAAGAAACCTTAGTTTCCAAGGAAAACTAAGTATTAACCAATTGTGAACTCTTCACCAGAATTCCTTAGATTGGCAAGTTTGTAAATACATTTTATAATTTATAGGAATGTGTTTTTTCATAGTACAACTTTCAACAAAACATAAAACATGTTTATTAACAGACCCAACTATCTGTAGTTTTTCTGTAATAAAAGTTTTGTTTCTTATATTTAGTGATTAATATTTCAGTATTTTAATGTATTTGGAAAAGACCTAGATACCCAATGAATTTAACTGAATTTACCTTTTAACTTAGCAAAGTTTCAGGTTACCAATGATTTTGAAAGCTATTTAAAAGTTTACCTATAAAACTTTCTATTAACCTGATTGCTCTTAATAATTACCCATGAAGACTTCACAAGACAGATGAAATGAACCATCATTTTCAGTTGTCTTTTTGCTGATAAATTGCAACAGAGATAACATGAGCTTATTTGACCTTTAATAAACCTTGGTAGCATAAAAGCTTTATGTTTGATGCAGATAACTCTAAAGACATGTTTATTTTAATTAAGCTAACCTTGAATTAGCTTTAATTCTAAATATGTTGCACCTGTGTCCACTAAACAATCAATCAGTTTGCTCCTCACTGTCCATTTTACCTGGGGCTTCTGTGGGGAAATCTGAAATGGATGGCTTAAATCCAGGGGAGCCCCTGGGGCCCTTTGTGCTGATATGATAGGTGCTTCAGTGTCAACCTCATGAGGAGGTGGTCCAACAGCTTGGGATGCTTTTTGTTCCTTGATAGTGAGGGTAAAAGGAGCAGGAGCAAATAGCACCTGGAGTGGTACAGGAATGGGCTGTGTGGGCTATAGGCATAGTGGTGCAGGAACAGGGGGTGGTGGAGGCGGTGGCAGCATGGGTGCTGCTGGCAAAGACAGAGGCATATTCAAAATTTGGATTAACATTCCTGTATCTCCATCTTCTGTCTCCCCTTCGTGCAGAGTAGGCTTTTTCTCTGGTTCCTTTTCAGCCTCCTGCACTCTTTATTCAAGATATGTGCTAATGCACTTCCTTTGGACACAGGAGGGGCATTTCCCGTCTTCTAGGCAAAATCTCAAAGCAGAACACAGATGAAACAGAACTGTGATGGAACAGAGTTTGCTATACCTCCACCAGCATTCATGCCTCCCTGGAAGTTGGAGTTTCACCAACTGATCCAAATGGCTTCTTAGTTTCTGATTTTCCCCCATAGGTCAGAGCTTCACCACCTGAACCAGACAGCTTCCTAGACAAGTGAAGAGAACCAAATCCCCTATTTGGAGGAAAGCTAAGAGTCGCTAATATTTGTGAAGTGAACATTCAAAGCCTTTTACAAAGCAAATCTAATATGGCTGGTTCTGTCCAAAGATACCACGAGCTGCGGCAACAAACCAATCAAACGTGAATGAACTGGTCCACAAACAAATTGGGTAGAAGTCTCCCAACTATTTGTCTCTCCCAAAGGGCATCCCTGACAAAGGCAAGCAAAGTGGCTTCTTTTGAAGGAAAAGCCCAAACAAAGGGAAAGGGAGCTCCTGGTTCTAATGCTGGAAAGACTTAGCCTACTGTTAACTTGTAGAGGTTTGTCCATTCCTTGCCCCAATAGCCAGGCGCAGGGGTAGCTAGTCCCACTCCAGGAGGTCAAAGGGGGAAGTCCCCCAACAAATTGTCCTGGCCACTGCTAGGGACTTACCTGAAAAATCTCTGGGGCAGGTCTGGTTGGCCACCTGGTTGGCAGTTGCTCCTGGCTGACTTGCCAGATTATCAAGTCCCTAGCTCGTCTGTTACCACACGATAAACCAGTAAATTAAGAGGCAAGAGGTTGGGGCAAGGAAAGTGATTTCATCTGGAAAGCCAGCAAACTGAGGAGATGATGGAATATTGTCCTCAAGGACCATCTCTCTGAACATGAGATTTTGATTTTGATTTTTTTTTAATGTTAGGAAGAGGGGAAAGAGGAGGGGGTTGAAGTAAAAAGGTAATGATGTCTATAGGCATCAAGGAAGGTCATGTACCTTTGTCCTCAGTTGGTCTTTGCTTATTAGAATTTGGTCATTTTGTTCCTGTAAATCTCAAACATAGCATAGTCATTTTTGTATGTACATATCTACTTGGGTGAGGCAGATATTGGTTAAAAAGTAATTTTTTCAAATCTTAGCAAACCATGTTTACATGTGGGGCTAAGCAGAAGTTCTGTAGATCTCAGGGGCAAGGGAAATAGTAGCAAAATGGAGGCAGACATTCTAAGTTTCTACCTGTTATACCAACAGTTTTTAGCCCAGTGAAACTCTGGTGTGAATATGCAAGTCACCTTCATTTAAACACTGTTCATGATAGCCCAAAAGGACCACTGCTCAGGAAGGGAATGGATACAAACACTGTGGTTTGTGTACCCAATGGAACACTACCCCATAGTGGTTTAAATTAATCACTTAGGTCTACATGCATTAACATAGAGAATTTGGCTAAAGATTTTTTTTATTAAAGATTTATTTCTTTATTTGTCAGAGATCACAAGCAGGCAACGAGGCAGGCAGAGAGAGAGGAAGGGAAGCAGGCTCCCTGCCAAGCAGAGAGCCCAATGTGGAGCTCCATCCCAGGACCCTGGGATCATGACCAGAGCCAAAGGCAGAGGCTTTAACCCATTGAGCCACCCAGGCACCCCTTGGCTAAAGATTTTAAATTGTATCTTTTGAAGAACAGAGGGTTGAGAGGACTTTAAATAGGAAACATATATACCTAAAACTTGTTTCTGGAGAGGAGTCTTTTTTTTCCTTTTCTTTTCTTTTCTTTTCTTTTTTTCTTTTCTTTTCTTTCTTTCTTTCTTTCTTTCTTTCTTTCTTTCTTTCTTTCTTTCTTTCTTTTCTGGTAGGTGTTTGGTAGAAAGAAGTATTCCAAGTTTTGGAATATTAATAGGACAGGAAAACCCACTGGAAACCTAACTGTAATCGAATGAACAATCGTGTATGAAATAAGATTACACCTGAGAAGCTAGGGTGGGGCTCATCTACTGTCCATCTTTGTTTTGGAAATGCAAATGGAAGATAGGAGCTTGAACTACTAACTCAAGTAACTGTTGAGAAACATTCTGTAAACTGCAAAGTATCGTACACCTGCTGGGGGAGTTGGTCTGATTATGCAAATAATCAGCCAGAATGTCCTTTCCAGAGAGAGCCGAGCTTTGGCAAGACCCCCGCAGCTCCCGTAGCAAATCCTGTAGCAAAACCCCAGCAGATCCTGTAGCAAAGCACCTTAGCTGAGCAGGTTAGACTCAATTATGCAATGTTGGCAGCCCTCTCTGGAGCCTAGCAAACAAGTTGTGTGTGTGTGTGTGTGTGTGTGTGTGTGTGTGTGTGTGTGTGTGTGTGTGTGTGTTTGCCAAATGCATTATTAATTGCCTGGGTAAAAGAACAAGGCCAATCTGAGTCTCTGAGTCCTCTGGGGAGCCTTGGGGCTTTGCATGAGAAGTGAATGACACAGGATCCCGTTTCAGGAGCTTGGAGCTGGCTCGCTGCTTACCATTTCTAACCTAAGGGAAATACCCCAAATCAGATTCATGCAGTTCTGGGAAAGCCCGAGGGTTGTTAATGATTCTGCCCTTTGCATGGAAAAGGAAAATAAAAATCTAAAGAAACAATGCCGATTCTGAAGTAAAAGGACAAAGGGAAAAGAATCAGGCTAATTTTTTTTTTCCCCCTGTGGTTCCAAAGCAAGTGCATTTTGTGAGACATTTAAAAGGCCAGTTGCCAGCTTACCATCATTCCATTGGGGAACTGGGGAGTTTTTGTTTTTGATTCACTGCCTTTTCCAAAAGCAGCCTATAAACATCTTCGTCCTAGTTACCTTGGAAATAGTGGGGTTCCTGTGGCTGGAAATGACAGTGTTCTTCCAAGTGACTGTCAAGATTAGAGAGTCACTGATTGCGTCTTGGTGGAACAGTGGGCAGGGTACCCGTGAGGAGGGGAGGGCTGTGCAGGGTAGGGGTCTTGCAGCTTCATTGCTGAGAGTCTGGTCAGATCTAGGTAGGTGGGTCTGGCTGGAAGAATAAATGCTCCAAACCAGAGCACTTTGTTTTAGGGCATGACTCTTCCTGTGAGAGAACTCACTCATTGCCTTTTTGAAGTTCGTTCTTCTCTCCTCCTAAGCATTAGAGCTCTGCATGCCATTCACTCTGCGTGCCAGTCTCAGGACTGTTTAATTGGATTACAGAGACGAGTGACGATCAGGGCCCCTAGTAGGATATTGAATTCCCTAACTTCTTCTTTCCTAGAAAAGGTAACAGATACCATCTTTGGGGTCCAAGTAAAGGCATCTTTAGTTTCCTGGCCTGGGCAGAATTGTGGGCAACGTTTGGACCCTCCAGCTGTTAGTTCTCATGTTACCCAAGTGTGCTCTAAGTGATGTTTGCTAAGTACTTTTACCTGAAGGTTTGCCTACTTTAAGAGTGAAGAGCTCAGCCTTACTCCTCTGGCCAGTTCTTAATTGCTAGGAAATCAAAGCACAAGTACATACTAATTCTGAGACATTTCATGTTAGATTTTGCAAGTCTGGTGGGAGCCTGGGTGGGAGGCCTCTGTGAGCCGGTGTCTAAATAGCCCAGATTCGCTGGTGCGACTCCTCTGCTCCAACAGCCTTCCTAAGCCACAGCCACACTGGCCCTGAGTGGGACGTTTGGGTACTGAGGCCTTTGTAGCTGGTGGTGGAGGTTTTCTGAAACATGTGGGGTTCCCCATATAAGACTGGAAGTTGAGGTCGTAGGTGAGCAGGCCTGGTCTGCTTTGGCCAACCAAGTGGGGAGATTTTTGCCAAAGATAAACTCTGGATTGTTTTCCCAGCAGTGAATCTGTGAGACCACCACCCTCCCCCCCACCGCCCCCAACCAGCCACTTCTTGTAACCAGTGCCTAGTACTGCTGCCTCCATTGGCCTCAGAGTCTCAAGCTTCCCTGACACTGGCAGCATATGAGGGCATTATAGTAGGGTTAGGCTAGGAAGATCTTCAAATTTAAGGCACACATTCTTAGGGGATTTTCAGTTTGTTTGGAGAGAGAGAGGGTGAAGGAAGGCATCCAGTGAAGGATGAAATGCCTGGTAATTTCGGAGCATTTACAATGTTCCAAGCACCAGGATAGGCATGCTGTTAAGTTGTCTCACTGGCCTCTGCAGGAACCCTGGTTCTGTTAGAGTAGCCATTCTGTAGAGTGGGAAACCGAGAGTGGAAGAGGGTGAGTAATATGCCCCGAATTACCCGGTTTGGAGGAAGGGCATAGCCAGCATTTGAGGTCCTGTTTGGGCCACCGTCTCACACTAACTTCTGAATAATCTGACGAGCGCCAGATCACCCAGGTCTTAGCAAGCGGGGCGGGAGGCTGGGTCCTGGCTGGGTCCACAGCGGGGTACATACAGGGAGTTGTAGCCTGGATGGAGGTGGGCCTTTTCTGGAGAGGCTGCCTGGGAGAAGGGAAGATGGATGTTGAGAAGTGAGTTTGAAGAGCTGACAAGGATGTGGAGGGCTGTCCGCGGCAGTCAGCAGCATTTACACCTTCCCTTCCAAACGTCCTTAGTTTAGAAAACTGCAGGCGGGGCCTCCACCCAAGGTGGCAGGAGAGGCAGGAAGATGGCAAGTTGGAAGAGAGTGGAGGGAGAGGAGGGGAAAGGGTGATGGGGACTGGGGTATGTGTCTAGAAGAGAGGAGGGAAGTGGGAGGGATAGAAATGAAAGAGAAATGAAAGGGAAAGGAAATAAAAGGAACCAAAACAAACAGAAAACAGAAGGAAATAAAAAGAACTTGCTCAGGCTTCAGTGATGACTGAGTACATCTCCCTCTGCTGGCTGGAGCTGTCCTTCTTTGCCTGTGAACTTGAAGGCCTGGCTTCTGTAACTCTGTGTGTAACCATGATCCTCAAGGCCAAAAGGATGAATGCTCTTTCCGGCAGGAGCTAAACTCCCTCAAGGGAAATGTTAAGTGAGGTCCTGAGTCTGTTCTGGAAGGGCTGTGTCAGAGGAGCTTTTCCCTGTAGGCTCAGCCCAGCCCACCCTTGTGCCCAGGCCAGGGCTCACCCAGCCAGGAGCATAGCGCATTTAGTCCTGCTTTCCAGGACATGATGGTGCCTGCCTTTGCCTGAATCCCCAGCACCTGTGGGCTGCTACACTTGGACCTTGCTGAGCTTGCTAGGTGTCTGGCTTGAGTGCCGATCCAGCCTGCTTAATGGACACACTGCGTGACGCCTGCCAGCCTGGCTTCCTGGCTGTGTTCCTGACAGAAACTGTTCCTAGGAGCCAGAATTGGACTGCTGGGAGACACCTGTGGTTGTCCACCCCCTTTTCCTATCAATATTGCCTTTCATGCCAGCTCTGATGTCCAGGGACACTGACACCTGCTGAAGTGGACTCCTGAGCCACCCCCTTCCCTCTGGGCCGGCATTTGAGTGGGGATGCTACCTTTCCCATCCGACTAGCCTGACAGCTGAAGGAGAACACAAACAGAAACAAAAACACTCTGTGTCCTCTTGCTTCTTCCCTCTTCCTCTTCAGGGGAAATGGAAACAGCTGGAAGAGCAGGTGGAGGTTACTTTGGGGGTAGGGAAGTATTGGGCTCTAACTGTAATAAAACATTATTCTATAAAAAATCAGGGGAATGAGTGAAACATGATGAGGGAAGTGCCGTGATTGCGTTGTGGTTCAGAACTCAGCAAGCACAGTAGATGTGAGGGAGGAGGAAATAGAGGTGACAGATACCGGGGGCCTGGAGAAAAGGCCCTGGCTCCGTCCATGTGGCAGTGGGCAGTGAGTGGGGCTTGAGACAAATGGTGGAGGTGAGCCCCCCACAAGGCAGGTGTTAGCTTTAAACTTTGCTCCCTCAGCCCTGTGTTTATGAGCTGGGGCAGAGGTTCTCACTGCCACACCAGCAAATGTCCAGCAGTTTCTTGGGTGTTGAAATACTCTAGAAGTAAAAAAAAAAAAACAAAAACTGGGGTTGTCTGCATGGCGTGAAGTGCACAGTGTGTTTTCTTGTTGCTTAACCAAGTAACCCCAAGTAGTGTAAAACACAGAACACTCTTTCATAGTTTGTAAGGGTCAGGAGCTAGGAGCAGATTGGCTGCGGGATTCTGGCTCAGAGTCTCTCATGATTTTGAAGCTAAACTCCGGGCTGGGGCTGTAGTCCCCTCAAAGCTCAGCTTGGGGTATACATGTTTCCAAGATCTCTCAGGTGCTTGTTGGAAGGAGGCCTCAGTTCCTCACTGTGTGTTGGCTGGATACCCAGTTCCTTGCCACATGGGCCTCTTTATTGACTGTCCAAGGCTTCTCGTGATATGGCAGCTGGTTGCCCCCAGAGCGAGTATCATGTGTAATGTGTGTGAGACAGACAGAGGAAACGTGCCAGGAGCTGCAGTCTTTTATAACATAATCTGGGGAGTTGTATACCAGCATGTCTGCTGGATTCTGTGGTACATTGTACATGTGTTTGTGTGCAACTGCACACACATATGAATACTAGGAGGCAGGAATCATAGGAGGCCATCTTGCAAGTCCCGGCCACGCAGAGACACTAATCACAAATCATGCGAGTTCCAGTCATCATGTTCCATAAGAGGGCATTTTGGAGGCTGGCTGCACCCAGGGCTAGAATGAAGCCTAAGGACATAGATTACCGTCCCTCTCTCCTGCCGGGTGGCAGGCAGTGGGCTAAATACTGATGAGATGAAGTCCACTCTTCAAAAGGGAGGCTGGGTGTAGGTGGCAGGGTCTTTTAAAACAATTTTTTTAAATTTAATTTTATTTTTTCGGTGTTTCAAGATTCATTGTTTATGCACCACATCCACACTCCATTGTTTATGCACCACATCCACACTCCATTGTTTATATTCAGTGCAAGCACACCAGGAAATGGAAGCTAGATGGACCCCTTGTGTTCCCTGCTTTTAAAGGTTTATTGACCATTTTCTACTATGGAGGGATAAGGAAGGCATGGGAAAATGAGGAGTTGGTAGTACGTCCAAGGAGCTGACATCAAAGATACCAACAGCATGAGGAAAGTCAGGGGAAGCAGTTGGACAAAAGAAATGAGTGAGTTCGGGGCACCTGGGTGTCTCTGTTGGTTAAGCATCCAGCTCTTGATCTCAGCTCAGTTCTTGATCTCAGGGTCATGAGTTCAAGCTCCATGTTGGGCTCCACGCTGGGCATGGAGCCTGCTTAAAAATAAAATAAAACAAAATCTTAAAAAAAAATCTGTTAAAAAGAAATCAGTAAGTTCAATTGGCACATCTGAACAAGACACTGAAGATTGCCTGGGGTGGTGGAGGTTTAGAGACACTGGTTATATAATGAGCTTGATTAACATTGCTCAGTGCTCCAACTGTAGGACTCAGCACGTGCTCTTACTATACTCAGCCACCCTGAAAAGAGTTTCCACTCTGTGCCAAGTCTTATATCAGGTGCAGAGGGTATGGACTAAAATCAGTGCCTGCCATGAGGGACTCTTGTCCCAGGGAGGGAAGCTCGCTTGTACACAAGTAGAGGCCGCATGCTGGAGCAGGTGTTGTGATAGGCATGTGAATAATGTCCTCTTGGAACTTGTGGGTGGGGGAGAGAATTACTTGGGGAATGAGGGAAGGTTTAGAGAGGCTCTGCCCCCTGAAAAGTGTATAGGGGGAGACCAGTTTTCACTGCCATCATTGAACTAGGCATCTCTGGGACCTATCAGTGGCACCACAACCAAAGCCAACCCTGTGTGCTTTTGCTTTTACAGCAGGGCATGGAGGATGAAAACCACAGCCCGAAGAACCCCCTCAGGGATCCCCACAACATAATTGAGTGACTCAGGCTGGAGACCTCCTCCTTCCTTTGACTTTAGAGCAGTTTCTTCATCATTGGCTCAGAATCATGGGCCTTGGCAAATTATGAGTTCCTTCCATTTTCCCTTGACTGTTCCCTTCTTGAACTGCTTCATCTAATCCTACCAAGAAGTTTTTTTTTTCTTCCTTCCTTTAAGGCATTTGTATGTTAATGAAAACAATCTGTAAATGAGGATAGTTTGTTTTTTTTTCCTCTTTTGTTTTAACAGATGATTATTTTTCTTGTCTGGGCTTGAACAGAGAAAAGCATCAGCAAGGCTCTTGTTGAAAAATTCATCTTTCTGCTGGTGGCAAGAGCCACATTGCAAGCCGTAACAAGCCCAGCTGTGTCTGCTGTGTGGATCACAGTAGAGGCAGCAACCCTCCTTTTCCCAACTCACGTTTTCTTTTACTGCCCTTTGGGCAGTCCTTCAAGAGGCTATGTGATTTATAGGTGTTGATGTGGACATTTAACATCCCATAGGAACAAACTCCCCTTCCCCTTCAAGTGTAGTGAAGGAACTTTCTCGCAGGTGTCATCAGAAGACAGTGTCCTGGTGCCTGATCTGGGCTCTGCTCGTCCTTGGGGATGCTGTTGGCTCTTTGGCCCCTGACATGGTCATTTCTGCCTTGGATTCTTACTCCAGGCAACCTTTTACCATTTTTTCCCTCTTCAACAGCTACATAGAGACCTATTAGGTTGCTGTCCGGCTCTCTCTGCCTATAATAAATCACTCCAGACTCGAAGTTGTCCTTCTCTCCTTCCTTTAACACATCCGGGTGATCTCTAGTGGAAATTGTTCTTCTCTTTAAGGTCCAACTCTTGCAACACCTCCTTTATGAAGTCTACCAGGTCATCAGCAAATAGGTTAACGTTGTCCTAAATGTGTCTGTGCGTTTCTTGATGAATACACTTATCACACTGTATTATCATTCTCTTTCAGTATATCTTTTAATGAAACCAGATCCACAGTTTTGGAACCCATTTAGAGAACCCATTTGCTTCATCCAGAGCCCCTGACCAAGCACCTGACAGTTTGTGTTTATTAAATATATTTGGATGAATCAATGGGCTCTGAACAATTCTGAACATAAACCTTTTTTGTTGTTATTGGTTTTGTTTTTGTTTTTGTTTTTACTCCATTCTCCTGGCCTTGGCTTGGGGCCCCACATGGATGGTGTAATCTTGACACCATTAACTTTCTGTCCTGGCAACAGAGTTTCCATTTGTGAAGTACCTGTGACTTTAGTGCTAAGCCCCATGAGAAATGGTGCCTACAGAGGTCTGAGCCTGACTGTGGGTCCCCAGGCCACCACTGAGAAGAGAAAGGTATAAGCTATTGTCTGTATTAGTGATAGGTTAGTGGATATTTGATTTTATGGCTCCTTTAATGATACTGAACTTGTGGTATCAGAGGGGTCATTTGCAAAGCACAGCAGATCAAAGAACAGGGGATCTACTTAGCTGTAGACATTTTAGTTGATGTCTGTGCACACAGAAAAAAAAAGAGCTATGTGTGCTTGTCCCCAGGTTATGAGGCAAGAATCCAATCAGCTAATTCAGTGTTGACATTTCCCCCCTTGGGTGTCTCCTGGGCCTAGAGACAACATCCTTCTCAGCAAGACAGGCACTAGGGACACCCAGAGTGCTAGCACTTGGAAGGAAATGTGATTTGTTTTCTCCAGTTCAGTGGCTTTGAGGTTTAGAGCACTCATAAGACATATAAAATAATTCCTAGATGTTGGGAGTCAAAGAGTTTAAGTGAGAAGTTAGGGAATTTAGCCTGAGCAGGATTAGCCAGAGTTCCCATGAAGGACTCAGTCCATGGGCCATTTGCTGAAGGGCAAGTAAATGATGTTCTTTGTCTCAGAGACTGGAGTCCATATTCTGATTGTCTCATATACTGGCTGTGAGACTTTTGGCAAAGGGACCTCACTTCTCTGAGCCTTGATTTCACTGTCTGCCAAAGATGGATATAATGTCTGCTGCAGGAAGTTATTTTGAAGTTTCATTGAGATACTATATAAACTTAGCCCCTGATACATAGTAGGCTCAATAAAAGATGATGAGAAGAGCTGGACTCCCGTTCTTCCCAAGCTTGGAATCAGTTTCAGCTGGTAGAGCAAATTCCCAATTTGTAATTGCCATTTCAATGCTTTCACAGTTTTCAAATTTGGAGGAACATTTATGGAATAATATCCAATTGACATCCATATGTGTATGGCCATGATATCACCCCATCTTCCCCACCCTCACGAGAGAATTTTTTAATGTTCATCTTACATGGGGGACAGCTGAGGTTCAGAGAAGTCAAGGTTATATGATGGGGCAGGAGTAAGTCTCAGATTCTTTGAGCTCAGATCTCCTCCTCAGGAAGTTTATTGCTCTTTGTTCATAAGGAAAGAGCTCATCCTGATTCATACGGTAATATAAATAACTGTTTTCTGCTAAAGGTGTTATCCTTCCTATTAAAATGATAGGTTCCAGGGAGGCAAAGTTATGAACAAATGTGCCCTTTGGAAAACTTACCCCACTGGAACACTTACTAGTAAGTGCCCAGACACTTACATGAGCTATGATGCTGTAAGACAGATTCACTTCTGATTGACAGCCAGGTAGGGGTGGTGGTGGTCACAGCTATTTGGAGAGGGTAGTGGGTCATACAATCTTGAAGACACCGTGGGCCAATTTGCTGGACCTAGTTGTTGTGACTCCTAACAGAGCCATGGTGAAGAGGCATGAGGGATGGGCATCCAGCATCCTCGCTATGGCGCTAGGATGACTTCTGTCATGAATAGTCCCTGGGTGTCTATGCTCAGTGTGGCCCACATCTATCTGGGGGATTGGGGCACCCTGTTTGCAAGTCTGCTAGGCAGATTCAGGGAACGATAGCCAACACATCTACACAGATTTTTTTTTGCATGTGTGTAGACTATGGCTTTTCATGTTATGTACAAACACACAATATACTGCATATTGCAGACCTGGCTTTTTTGGTCTCCTGTGGAAGGGGTATTTCACAACTTTTGGCATTGTCTGTGGATTTCTCCATTGCCTTCTACGGCCTCTTCTTTTCAGATCTCCTTGGCATCTTCATTGCACAGCTCCTTTGTGACCTTGAATTTCACAGGTTGTTTCTACTCTGACCTTGTTGTGATTGCTCCTTCTCCCCCGTGTGGCTGCTTTCCCCCTTCATCATCATCAGAGATCCCTGTGGGGAGTCCACCTGCTTCAGGTGCTAAAGCCACTTAAGTCCTGACTTTGGAATCAGGGGCAGCTCTCTTTCTGCACCAATCTATCTCCCGGTGGTTTGAGCTCATTTGTTATTTCTTGCAAACTAGATGGTCACAGCATGGCCTCACTATATTTTCCACCGCCTGCTTATTAAGATGTTTCACAAAGAAATACAAAAAAGTAGTGACGCATTTTAGTTATTAAAAAAATGTGCTCAGCTGATCTATAATTCTTGTCCAGATGGAATTTCAGCCTCCATTTCTCTTTCTGACTCTTGCTGATGTTGGGGCTCTGTTCCTTACTAGTAAGCTGGCTTTACCTATGAAAAATTACTTTCCATACATGCTGAGGGCCAACTTTGTAGAAATGTGAGCACAGCATTAAGCTGTGGAAAGGACAAATCTCAAGTAAATTGGGAAAAGAGTGTTGCGTTTTTTATTTCAGGCCAATGGCTTATTAGCTGTGTGATCTTCATCAATTTAATCAGCTTTCTTGAACCTTCAGTTGTTAAGCAGAGATAGCAACTTGTTTGTTGGAGGACTCATTGTGATGATGATTGAAATAGGCTTAGCTCTTTGTAAATGCTTGATAAGAGTCCCATCTTTTTCCTACCCAATATGATAACGGTTACATATATTTGAAAAGAAATGTCAAACAGTGGATGATACCATGGACTAATGAATTGTTTATAAAGCCCCAGCAGAACAATGAACAAGGACTCTACCTAGACAGACCTTGAGCATTCTGATCTGCAGTCACAGAAAGTTGGAGAGCAGCATTCGAGTCACACGTGCCTGTTGTTTGGATGAGGATTCTACCAGCTGTTTCTGGGGTGATGACAAGGTCTCATAGTGGTAGACAGAAAGCACCCACCATTGTATCTGCTGATAAGGGATGCCCAGTGGAAATTCTTTTTATTCAGAGCTGGCAGACCGTGGGGCCAACTAGACATGCAGGCATAAGCTAACTTCGAAGCCATCGGGCTGCACTGTGCCTGTGGGCACTTACTATCTGACTCTCTGGGCTACCGTACGCTGTACAGCTGTGGTGTGAGACTGGCTCCAGCAGATGTCTCTCTGATACAGGTATCCTCAGTCCAATACACAGACCCCCAGAATTGCCCGGTGGCTTCACGGAGCAGAAATGTAGACTGTGGCATTCAGACACGCTGTCTAGCTAGAGGATGTTGATGGAGGCTGACCTAACCACTGTCTTGGGCCTGAGGATGACAGGCACTGGAGTTGGCATTGTATTAAAGGACAATGAATAAGAAAGAAAGAAAAAAGAAACGGGTATTTTTTTTTTCCCCCAGGAAGAGGAGGAAATTCTTATCTCAGGAACAGAGTGGCTCAGAAACATTTTTAGATAGAGGAAAAAGACACACTTAATCTGGGTGAAGGTCTGGGAGCTGGAGGGATGTTCAAATACTGAGCTTGAATATGAACACTCTTCAATTCCTGTTGTAGCCTTCATTGTTAATAGTCTTAGTCTTTTTATGTCATTGGAAATCCATGATATGTTTCAGTGCCTTTTCTTGGCTCCTTTAAAAAGAGATGAGTATAGCCATGCTTGAGCACTGCCTTTCCTTAAGAAGGTAAATCCTTCAGGTGGCTTTAGAATTTAGAGAGGCTGCAGGCAGTTGCAAGGTCGACTTGAATCTTAAGTAACTCTCCATGCAGAGTTTTCCATGGTGGCACCCACACAAATGTGTCACTTGGGGTTTTCTATCCCTACATATCCCAAGCTTTCTTGGCTACTCCAAATTGTGGGAGTTGCAATGGGGGCATTCAAAGATCTAGGCAACCATGAGTTGCTTCTGAGGTGTAAGGGACCAGAACTGCAACCATGGAGGTCAAAGTGGGGATTCTGGCTGCAGAGCTCACGAGAAACCTGTTGTGCATCATCTCCAGGATGTCTTGGTTGTGGATCTGTGCACACAGCTTCAAATCAACTTATCTGACCCACTATCACAACCAACCAATTGACAACTCTTGGTGAGCCTGTGTCCTAGACTCAGAGCTCTGCAAGTGGCTAGGGAACACAAGGGTGGATCAGGGAGGGTTCTTTCCCATGCTTAAGGAGCTTATCTTTACTTTAGTGTCTCAAAATGACTAGTAAGTGGGTTAGCAAGTGGTTAAAAATCCACTGGGGAGGGGCGCCTGGGTGGCTCAGTGGGTTAAGCCTCTGCCTTCGGCTCAGGTCATGATCCCAGGGTCCTGGGATCGAGCCCCGCATTGGGCTCCCTGCTCAGCAGGGAGCCTGCTTCCTCCTCTCTCTCTCTGCCTGCCTCTCTGCCTACTGTGATCTCTCTCTGTCTGTCAAATAAATAAACAAATCTTTAAAAAAAAAAATCCACTGGGGAGATACATGCTCAGGCTAATCCTTGTCACGACAGGGAGATCCATTCCTACCAGTGGAAGGGAAACAAATCAAGTTACTGTGTATACTACTTGATATTTTGAGTATCTTGGAGGAAGATTGGGGTACCCTTAGGACCCCAAATGCTCTAATTTCCAGTTTGGCCAATTTTGGACACCTGCTTAGCCTCCTCTTCCAGCTAAGTTAGAGCCCTGCCCCAGTTTCAGCCTACACCCCCAGCTCTAACACCTACAGGATGAGACCCATCCATATACCCCCAGCTCCACCTCAGGCCTTACTCACAGTCCTTCCCCAGAAGGCCGAGGTCCTCTGGGAATAAGTTAGACCCAAGGAGGGCAGAAGCAGTGATGACAGGGATGGATTTGTAGCATCAGCTTGAATTGAGAGGGTATTTCTCCGAGACAGCTGAAATCTTCTTACCTGGAGAGAGACCGCCTGTGTTCAGAAAAGGAGCCTAGGTAATACCTCCCCGTGTTGCTCACTGATCCTAATTCATTTGTGGGTTACTGATAGAAACACGGAGTGGAAGGAAACAGCAAAACAACCCACAGGCAGTGTAGCCAGAAGGAATGAAGAGGTCAGATTGAGTTAAGCTTTTCAGAATTAGGTCGGAGAAAGGCACGGGGCTGCTTGACCGCCCCTCCCCCTGGTCATCACACTTGGCCTAAGAACCCCCTGCAGTCCTGCTTCAGCAGCCACCAGCTTTAACTCCGCTGAGAGCAAGATCCGTGGGTGGGAAAACCTGCTTCATCACCCGCTTAGACATGGTGCCGACTGGCAGGCCAACATGCCCCCTGGAAGATTCATTTCAGCTCGGGCTCCTTCCCTCCCAGCTACTCTGCTTCTGCATGGCTAAGCCTCTGAGGTCCCTATGTGTCTTGTAGTTAAACTTGTCCAGCTGGTACCCTGTTTCAGTCTCTTTCTGAACCTCCCAAACTCCTAGGGAAGGCTTGACAAGGGAGCATAGGTGCTATAGACAATGCCGTCCTGGCCGGGTCTGGGGCCTGGGCATCTGAAGCCCTTGCAGAGGTGACTCCAATTATTATTTCTCATTTGCAGAGAGATCAAGGTCATCCATAGGCACCAAGCATCTCACAGCATTTTTAGGTTTGGCAGAGACATTAAAATCTTCACATTAAAATCCACAGCCAGTGAATGCCAGGACTCCTGGGTGATTCTCCAGATCATTTAGCTGAATATGAAACATGAAGGATAAGGGAATTTCTGCTATTCATGGCATTATATAATATTAATTTTGAAGTTAAAAAATATTTTGTCTTGATGCATAGGTTCCTGAGGCTCTGGAACGGAATTGGACACAAAGGTGGGGGATGCTCCCCAGTGCAGGAGGAAGGGATAGACCTTGGCTGGGTGTATAATAGGAGCCCAGCTCCAAATTAGGCCTGTTGCATTGATTTGTCAATGATTTTCGCAGCTCTGTGGGCTAGAGGATAATGCCCCAGCTTAAAAACCTATCACCTCACTTCCTCATTAAGTGGTAGAGCTGGAATCTAAAGCCACATCTGTTAAACCAAACTTATGGTGGTTCCACTACATCAGGTTGTCTCGTATTTATTTATTTATTTATGCATGCAGGCAATAAAATCAGAAAATATATTTCATGGGTGCTGTCTCCTGGAGTTAAAAAATAACACCCAAATGTAACACTTTTCAAGCCCTGAGTTCTTGTCATCATTTATAAGCATCCCTCAATGCCAGCAAGTTGTACCTGTCACCTTCCTGCCTTGAGGAAGGTGAAGATGAGAATTTCTGTGAAGAATTTACAGTCGGAGATCAAAGAGAGGCAGTCAGGGTAAAGTTCAAGCTCTAGTCCCCAAGTCCCATTTTTTCTCATAGGCTAATAAATTCAGCAGACCCACCTGGTAGTCACCCTGCTTTGTCCTCAACAGCTTGGAAGAGCTCACATGTGACTCCTCATGTCCTGTATTTTGTGTATCTTTCTATAGTCTGGCTCTGTGATAGGCACTGGAGACTCAGGGAGGTGACATAAGTCATTACAGAGCCATGCGGTGTGTGACTTAGAGCTAGTCACAAGGGAGAGGGAGTCACCAACTCTGTGTGGCCGAAGCTCCCTGAGATGGGTGAAGTTCGGTGAGACAACACACATGTCTACTGGAGTGCTTAGAGGTGACATGCGGAACCTGATGTTCCAGGAGCTGTGAGTCAGGGAGCTGGTCTTTCATCCTTTAGCCATGAAGAGACTTTTTTTTTTAAGTGTTATTTATTTTAGGGAAAGCATGCATGCGAGAGAGTGGGGGTGCAGATAAGGGCAGAGGGAGAGGCAGAGAGATAATCTCAAGTAGACTCCCCACTGAGCAGGGAGCCCAACGTGGGACTCAGTCTCATGACCCTGAGATCATGACCAGAGCCAAAATCAAGAATTGGACGCTTAAAGACTGAGCCACCCAGGCACCCCAATGATGAAGAGACATTTAAAGTGTGATACTGTGTGCTCCTATATCCTCACATCTGATTCCCACCTGCTGGCTTAGCTACACTTCCATTCTCTGATCTGGGAGATTTGGCACTGAAGTGAAGCAGGAGCTTCTTAGAGCACTCTAGCACTCGATTTAACCTGACCAGGGGTCTCCGTTGTCTTCTTCCTTTGCTCTGATGTTCCTATTCAGATCTGCTTGGGTCTGGGATGGACTGTCCATTCTCGGAATAGAGGCAGACCCCTAACACCCAGTGCAGCGTCTGGTCTTGTTATTGTTGTTCTTCTAGAGCTGAGTATCATTCAGTCTGAAGTCCTGGGCTCTACCTGATATGGGGGGTACCCTGAAATATATCTTGGAACCTCTCCTCTGCCACCTTTTCTGGTCAGCTCTTAGCCTGAACCACAGGTGAGGGAGGAGGAGGGATATTCCCACTCTTCATGCTGGACTTGCATGCCTGCAGGTGGGTCAGGTCCCCAGATCTCCCCATGCCCCAGAGGTAGACAGATAGCCTGAGCTCACTAGTTTACTTTTTAGCTTCATCTAGATGCTATTGTGAAAGGCAGTCCTGGCCCTCTGCCTTCTTTCAGGTCACTCGGCAGGCCTGTTCAAAACTTAGTGTGGTTTTAAGAAGTAATAATTCTTGGGGTGGCTTTTCTGATTAATTTTTATTGTGGATATTTATGTATTTATATTCATTGGGGAGATTCTGCCAGGAATTTTATTGAACACTAATATGCCAGCGCCATTTGGAATATCTCAGCCGATTAGAATATGTCTTCAAAATTACCTTTTCATAAATGTTACAGGAATGGCATGACTTCTGAAACTGAAATATCTGAGACCATTTTTCTGTAGCATTCACATCTGCAAGACAGTCTGTGTATAAATTTTAGGCTTTCAATCCTTAAAATTCTATAAATATTTGTCTGTCTTTCTTGCATGTAGAAGTCTGATTTTGGTTGCCCTATGGAGATTCTGGTTCTTCTTAATTCATCATTTGTTAGAGACATACTCATTGAATCCTATCAGGTTGAGTTATATGAAAATAGCTCCTTTATTTTTTTCTTTTTCTGTAGGCCAAAATATTTGAAAGCAGCAATTTCATATGATTCACCTCAATATATACAAAGCTCTATGCTAGCATGGACAACCCAAAAACACCAAAAGTCCCTGTCCTCCAGGTTCATGCAGCCTGGTGGGGAAGCAGAGGCATAAGCAGTTAATAGAGAATGACAAAGCTCTAGTAAAGGTATGAACAAAGCAGTGGAGAAGGGAAAGGTGGCAGAGTGGGGACACCAGAGAAGGCAGGCTTATATGCTTTTCTTACACCTTGTCATGACATTCTCTTTATGTCTGAACTGTGTGCTCATCCATCTCTTTATTCTTGTTCACTGTGGGGAGAAGAAAGAAGGGCAAGAGCAGAAATAGCTTCCAGACTGCTTCCAAAAGCAGAGTCCTTGCGTCAGAAAGTTACCTTTTGTCCAGTTATACTGTCTTTGCATTTATTTTTTATTATTTTAATTTTTATGAAAAAGTTTTTTTGAGTGCAGTCAACACACAATGTTATGTTGGCTTCAAGTGTGCAATATGGCGATTCAACATCCCTGTAGGGTATGTTAGGCTCACCACAAGTGTAGCTACCAGCTGTCACCAAACAGTGCTATTAGAATATACTTGACTATATTCCTTCTGCAGTGCCTTTTATTCTTCTGATTTATTTATTCCATAACTCATAGCTTGTACCTCCCACTCCTCTTCACCTATTTTTTAATTTCTCCAAAATGCTACCCTCTGGCAATCATCAGATCTCTGTATTTATAGTCTGATTCTGTTCATTTGTTCATTTGTTTTTTAGATTCCACATATGAATGAAATTATATGGTATTTGTCTTTCTCCATTTGACTTACCTCACTTAGCATAGTATCTAATAGATCCATCCATGTTGTCACAAATGGCAAGCTGTCATCTTTTTTATGGCTGTGTAATATTCCATTGTGTATATGTGTGTGTGTGTGTATGTGTATGTATGTATGTATCTATATATATGCACATATCTCTTACATCTTTTTTATCCATTAATCTATTGATGGACAATTAAGTTGCTTCTATATCTTGGCTATTATAGGTAATGCTGTAATACACAAAGAGTTACATACATATTTTTGGATTAGTATTTTCATTTTCAGAGGATAAATACCCAGTAGTGGAATTATAGGCATAGAAAATTAAAGGTATAGAATTCTATATTCTATACCTATAGAATTATAGGTATAGAAAATTATAGGTATAGAAAATGGTATCTCCATTTTCAGTTTTTTGATGAACCCCCATACTGTTTTTCACAGTGGTTGTAACAATTTATATTCCCACTAACAGTGCATGAGAATTACTTTTTCCCACATCCTCACCAGAACTTGTTATGTCTTGTCTTTTTGATTTTAGTATTTTAGTCATTCTGACAGGTATAATGTGGTTTTGATTTGCATTTCCCTGATGATTAGTGATGTTGAATGTCTTTTCATATCTCTGTTGACCATCTTCTTTGGAAAAATGTCTGTTCATGTCTTTTGGCCATTTTTTAATCTCCTCAAGATCCTGATTTCAATTCCTTTGGATAAATACATAGACATGTGATTGTTGGATCATATAGTTATACTACTTTTAACTTTTTGAGAGGCCACCATATTGTTTTCCAGGCTGCTACACCAATTTGCATTACGAACAGTGTGCAAGGGTTCCAATTTCTCCACATCCTAGCCAGCACTTGTTATCTTTTTTTTTTCTTTTTAAATGAATATCCTAACAGATTTTAGTTGATATCTCATTGTGGATTTGATCTGTATTTCTCTGGTGATTAGTGATATGGAGCATCTTTTCTTATACCTGTTGGTTATTTGTATGTTTTCTCTGAAGACATATCTGTTCAAGTCCTTTGCCCATGGTAGTTTGTGGTAGAAGAGAGGTCGTAGTACCTATCACCAGGGAAACAGCCCAGAATATTTTTGTATGTTGTTATCAGTTTTTTACATTTATGTGACCTTCCTCTCTGGCAATTTGCTGACTTTTAAGACCTGTTTTCAGTCTTTTCTGATTTTTCATGTTTTTCTGAGCTTCTTCATGAATGTGTTGATGGGATGTTGGAGATGGCTGATTCATAGGCTCCTTTTCTGATGACCTCTTTCAACACTATTGGACTTTGAGCTACCTATTTGAGGGCCACCCAGAGAGTTCAGTTAGTGCTTCCAACCTTATTTCTCCTTGCTTTTGGCTTATTCTTTTTGTCCCTGCAAGATATACCTGAGTTCTCTTGATTCCAGGAAACCTGCGTAGGAGATGTCCATGTTATCTTTCTTTCTTTGTTTTTTGTTTGTTTGTTTGTTTGTTTGTTTTCACATAGATCTTCTCCAGTCCTTCCTGGCCTTAAGTCATCTTTGCCTTCTCTTGTTTCCATAAATACCTATTCTGTTATTTGAGGGAAAATACCTTAAGAATGAATATTTAGTTATTTGTGGGATGTGTGACTTCTTTATCCAAATTGCCTTAGTAGGGTCTCTCAGCTTTTGGTATTGTTTCTCTTTAGGGTCTACAATTTTTGACAAGCAAGAATGTTATTGGCACGCAGCCTCCTCATTAGGTGATGCACAGTTATGTATTCACACCATCAAGGTGAGATCCTGGCAGGCCCCCTGCCTTTATTCCAGAGGAGCTGCCAGGACTAGGGTGTGTGTAATTGCTTCAGGTACTCAGAGCCAAATCTGTCATCTGCATGACTTCCTGATGACTGGTGATGTGTACCTGCCAGCCAGTCAGTATCAGCAGGTGCAACCAGGCTGGGTGCCAGAGCCAGGGCCCTACAAACCTGTAAAAAGCAGCATCTCTCTGTAGGATGTGTTTGAGATGGTTTATAGTACGACATGGAGAAAAAGGAGAATTCTTTTTTAAAACATTGCTGGGAAGTTTCATGAAATAATAATTTTTACTCCTATTACTTTAAATATCTTCTATATACTGATGACTCCTAGAGTTCTACCTTGAATCCAGACCTCTTTTTTGAAATCCAGACCTGTATATCTCTAACGCCCTCCTCTCAATTCCACTTAAATATGAAGAACGAATTTAGAATGTTTCCATCCCACTCACAAATGTCTTCAGACACTTCCTTCCCTATCTCCTTTACAGAAGCCCATCTCTCTTCTTGTTCCCTATAAATTCATTGTCGTCACCTTGACTCTTCTCTGTTTCACACTTGATCTGAAAAAAAAAAAAAAAAGGGAAACCTCATTGACTCCATCTTCAAAATACATTCCTAGTACAACTACTTCTCATCATCTCTACTTTAACCATCATGGTCTGAGCATCTGTCATCACTTGTCTGGACTATTAACAAGTTTCCTCCCTTTACCTTTGCCCCGCTTCAGGCTCTTTTCTCCCTAGCAACTAGATCAAGCCTTTAAAAATAAAAGTCAGGGGGCGCCTGGGTGGCTCAGAGGGTTAAGCCGCTGCCTTCGGCTCAGGTCATGATCTCGGAGTCCTGGGATCGAGCCCCGCATCAGGCTCTCTGCTCTTTCGGGGAGCCTGCTTCCTCCTCTCTCTCTGCCTGCCTCTCTGCCTGCTTGTGATCTCTCTGTCAAATTAAAAAAAAAAAAAAAAAAAAAAGTCAGGGCATAAGCCCTTTGTTCAAAATCCTCCAAAATCTTCCAGCTGACTCATGACAAAACTCCAAGCGTCTGCAAGGCCCTATGTGATCTGGTCTCCTATTGGCTCCTTCAAGTCCCTACCTGACTCCCTCTACTCCAGCCGCAAAACACTTTAGGCATACTTACTTCTTAAGGTCTTTTTGCTGGCTTTTTTTTCTTTTTCCTGGAATGTTGTTTTGCCCAGTTATTCACATGGTGATTTCTTCATCTCTTTAAAAGTTTTGTTCGATTCTTCATGAGGGTATTCCTGGCCACCCCCAAAATTGTAACCTGCTGTTCATTACTGCTCTTCTTCCTCATCCATCTTTCTTGCTCTTTTAAAATATATCCAAAGTAATCTTTACCTTCTAAAATATAATCTAATGCATTTATTTATCATATCATTTATTATCTGGTCCCCATCCCCTCCACTCAGTGACAACTGTACAAGGACTGGTATTTTTGTTTGTTTTTCTGATGTATCAATTATGTATCTGTACTTGGTGCCTAGTAGGTGCTCAAAATATTTGTTGAATGAATAAATATTCTACTGCATTCCAAGAATGCTTTTTTCTCAGTGTCAACCTACAATTAGAGATATGAAGAATGCATTATTGAGGAATTCTGAAATTTCTGATTTCATTAGTCTAAGACCTTGATTATGCTGATCTCATCAATCCTAGGTTTGTAAAAAGCCATCAGAATGAAGGAATGTAAATAAAATCCATAGTTAATTATACTGTTCACTCAGATGAACATTTTTCTTCTTTTTTTTTTTGGTAGTATGGTTTTTTTGTGATACTGAGTTTTTAAATTTTAATTCCAATATAGTTAACATATAGTGTTATATTAGTTTCAGGTGAACAATATAATGACTCATTAATTTTATACATGACTCAGTGCTCATCATGATAACTGTACTCTTAATCCCCATCACCTACTTAACCCATCCCCTACTACCTCCCCTCTGGTAACCATCAGTTTGTTCTCTATAGTGTAAGTTCCTCATCTCATCATAGATGAGTAATTTTATAGTCCTCATTTAGAAAAGCTTTGGCCAAGGTCACATTGGGAATCAATGTAAGCGTTTAACTAGAAGCCAAATCTAAGTCTGGAAAAGCAAATCAGAAATCAAGTTATTGATAATCTTGGATTAATGTGATGCCAGACTACATGGGCCTGACATATCTCCTGATTTCTCATTAAATACAAATGACAATTCACAACAAGGCAAATATCAGTCATTGCTCTCTAAAACGTAAGAAAGGTGAGGTGTTAACATTGGGTTGTGAAAATGAATAAAAGACACCTTAAAATGGAGTCAGGAAGCTCTCATGTACCTCCACTTGCAACCATTCACAAATTCAGCAGGAAGAATCATACCTCTTATTTTCAAATACAAAGAAACTTACTTTACATATCCTATCAGGAAGAAGGAAGATTTTTCTCCTTGCCCATCAAAAAACAAGCTAGCCAATGAGAAATTGACACATGCAGCCCATGAGAAATGGTTGCTACCCTGAACTCTGGTTCTCCTCCAAAGAGCTTTCATCTGAAATAGCCCCTCCTGTATGCCCCTTTCTTTTTCTTCATAAAAGGAACACTCTTTTTTGTTGTCTGGACTTGACCACGGTTCACCACAGTTTGCTTGTTTTGCATTGCAATTTCTTTGCTATTCCTGAATAAACTCATTTTGCTGGTTAGATAACTATTTTATTTTTTTCAGGTCAACAGGGTAGAACTTTTACTCACTAAATAATGGGGCAGTATGGGTTATGAAGACTGTATTTTTAGCATATGTTACATACTTCACCTTCTGAAGAAAAACAGGACAAACTACAAAGAATGAGTGAAATAAGTTGATTCACCTCTAGCTCTGGTGTTCAGGGGCATTACATATCAGAACAAAGGATGTTATTCCCTGGTTGCCTAGGAGATATTTTTAAAACCATCATCTTCCCTTTATTTGGGTCTGTGAGGGATCAAAATTTTTAGGATCCAATAGAGCAGCAAACAATGTCACACACTAATTTCATAGCAAGTGGTAAAAGAAGGATAAACAGGAACAGAAGCATAAAATGTTGCAGGAGGTAGCAGTGCTTTCGAGAGCTACAGTATCTGAACAATAACTGATGTGTTTGGATGATAAACCTGATCTTTGGAGCAAGAGACCTTGGATCAATGGCTGGTTGGGCATTCTGGTGAACCAGAAACTGCTTGCTTCAACCTATTCTTTAATTGGATATGAAAGTAAGATGTTTCAAGAACCTAAATGAACAGTAAGAATGATCTAGAAACACTATGCTTACTATTTCAGCAAATGTCAGATCTACAGTGATATATCCCCATTTAAGGTTAATGGAAAAAGCAGTCATTATGGGAACATACATAGAGATCTGAAGATAATGATGGTCTAAGATTCTACTAGACTGGATCTCTCCCAGAAAATAACTAAGAAGTATATGTCATTTAAAAAACAGCACCATGAGGCATAGAGAGTGAACATCTGTAGACCAGGTGGCATGGAGTATATACTCAGAGGAGGGAAGTTTGATGAAATGTGTTCCTGTATTTATGGTTTTTAGCTTGGGCCCAACACTTTTAATGAGCCATACCGGCAGTGTTGTAAGGACGCTAGGGGGAAAATCTGCAGTATTTTGGCCTGGAGAATGAACAAAATTAAGCCAGGGATCCTGTGACCACTGAAAAGAGTGGGTGGATCCCGGAGGGAAAGATCCAGTATAGGAAATCCCCAAATCTTCTCTAAGACTCAAAGTGACTCAGATAAAGATAAATGGTCTGAACTGAGAGTGGAATACTACCTAAGAAACAGACTTTGCAATTCAAGTTCACCCACGATAATTTCTTATTAAAACAGAACTAACACTCACAAGGGAAAAATAATAGAAACTAGATTCTCCACAACATAACTTTCATAAAATCCAGAGCACAATCCTGTTTAGAAATGATGTATTATAATGTTAACCACAGGAAAACTGAAAGTAAATTGATAGAAAAAAGATATAACATGCCAACTGAGCATTAAAAGATTGGAATGGCTTATTTATATCAGATAAAATAGTTTTAACACTAAAATATTGCCAGAGATAAAGGGGAAATTTTAAAATTTACATTGGTCACCTCAGGAAGGCATGATAATCATAAACATGTATGTAACGAATGGCAGAGCTTCGAAATACCTGAAGCAAAAATTCCGTAATAATAGAGGTTTTAAAATTCTTTTCTCAGCAATGGAATTGCTCTCTTCTCCTACTTAATATTATACTGAAAGTCCTAGCCAGTGAAATAAGGGAAGAAAATAAAGTCAATAAGATTGAAGATGAAAAAGTAGCAGTCCTTATTTGCAGATTGCATACTTATGTACATTAAAAACTGTGAAGTATTTATAAGTAGGTTAGAGGGAATAAGTTTATCAAAGTTGAACACACAAAAATCAATTATATTTCTATATACTGGCAATGAATAATCCGAACAAAATAATCCATCCAAAATAATATACTTAGGAATAAGTTAAAGAGAACCAAGACATAGACACTAAAACTTCAAAATATTACAAAATGCAGAGAAAATATAAAGGGAATACATTGTGTTTATGAATTAAAACATCAATGGCTATCAATTCACTCCAAACATATATGTCTGATTCCATTTTCATCAAAAATCTAGCAGCTTTTGCAGGAAGCAAGAAGTTTATTTTCAAAATTTAGTGGAAAAACCAAAGAATACCAAAGCTAAAATAGCATAAATAATTTTGAAAAACACAAAATATATTGAAGGATTTAACACTACCTGGTATAAATATTTACACTAAGGGGACAGTAATCACAATAGGGTGGTACTGTGGTAAAGGTAGACACATTGATCAATGGAACTGAATAGAGGTTAGAAGTAAATGCATGATTGATTGCCTTGCATCTAAGGTGTTGAAGTAATTTAATGGGGAAAAGATACTCTTTTCAAGAAAGGTCCTGGGAAAGCTGAATACTTGGATGGAAAAAACAGACTTTGATCCCGACATTACACCATGTAAAAAATTACTTGATATCAATCAAAACCCCAAATATATGAGTCAAAACTGTAAAGCTTCTAGAACAAACAATAGGAAACATTTTCTGTGACTTTGTGTAAGGTTAAGAAAAAAAGCATGAGGTATAAAAATGATTAATATTGATTTTATCAAAATTAAAGACTTCACCTCTTTGAAAGATATAATTAAGAAAACGAAAAAGCAAGTCATGAACTTAACATAGTTTCAAAACAAATTCTTGCTTTGTATCCAAAATATAAAAAGTACTCTTCCACTCAATGGTCAAAAGGCAAAAGCAACAAAACAAAAACAAAAGGGCAGGGTGGGGGTTCCTAGGAGAAACTGTAGAAAAGATAGACTCATCCTAATAAGTACATGAAAAGGTGGCCAACTTCACTAGTGATAGGAGAAATACAAATGAGATGTCACTATAAACCCACTCAAATAGCTAAAATTAAAAAGCTGAACACCAAACATTAGCAAGGATGTGAAGCAGTTGGAATTCTCATACTTTACTGGTGGTGGTGACATAAAATGGTACAGCCACTTCAGAAAATAGGATGACAGCAAGGATTCCATAAAGCTAAATATATACTTACTCTATCAACCAGAAACCCAATTCTCAGGTATTCACTCAACAGAAATGAGAATGTATGTCTACACATTGTATGTGAAAGCTCATAGTCGCATTATTTGTAATAGGACAAAACTGGAAACCCAACTGTTTATCGACTTGTGAATGGATGAAGAAAATGTGGAATTATAGACTACTACTCAACAATAAAAGACACACACCATTAATACACAGAACAAAATGGATAATTCCCAAAAATGTTATATTGTTAGAAGTCAAACACATGAAAATATACCACATCATTCCATTGATACGGAGGTCCAGGAAAGGCAAAACTAGAGGTGCAGAAATCAGTTCATAGTTTCCTGGAAACAAGGGATTGCAAAGAGGATTGCCAATTAAAGAGCAAAAGAAAACATTGTAGATAGTACAAATATTGTTTTTCTTGATTGTGGTGGAGGATAGCTGCTTGTATACAGTTACCAAAATTCATCACGTTCATGCTTACGATGAATGAATTTCATTATCTGTAAATGATGCTTCAAAAAAGCTGAAAAAAAACACATAGGCTCTGTAAAAATATATCATAATATAAAAAGAGTATGACCCTACATATTGAAAGGAAGAAAGTATCTCTAAAAGTGATGAGTTTTCTTTTTCAACAAAGAAAACATCGAAAACAACTCTTGGTGTCTTCAAAGAGTTTTAAGAGTTTGGTCTATAATACCAGAAATCATAATGCAATGAAAGACTACTATTGAGGTGTATATGTAAAGGAAACTTGTTTAAATTAAAAAAAAAGTTCAACAAGCCAAAATGCTACACTGGAAATATATCAACATTGGGATTCTTAGAGTGCTGAATTGATAATATACAAAATAGACTCAGCAATGTGAATAATTAAAAAGAAAAAAACATCTTTCTCAGAATAGAGGAAAAGGCAAAAAGATAAAGAAAATGGTAAGTACAGAAGGCAGGTATTAGAGATACAACCTTAGCTTTTAGTTGTCCCAAAGGAATAAAGTTGAACTCTGTTAAGAGTAATAATTACCAAAGGCAACACAGAAGTTGTCCTTGAACTGAAAAAGTCTGACTCTATAATTCAAATGAACTTATTGAGTAGTGGATAAAATTAATGAGAGAGGCCAACTACTAGTCAGGACTGTCAGGGTTTTTCATTGTAAGGAGAAAGAAGCAGCATAGAATGGCAAAATAAATCAGTTTTATAAAGTGAACTATAATCAGGCTTATTTTTCTCCCAAATGCTTGTCTTTTCAAATATTTCTTAAACACAAAAAGAATTCCATGCCAGGTCACATTGTTCCTCATATCAGAAGGCAACTATAAGATATTCTCCTTTATCTTAGAGGATAACCAACTACTATCAAACTGTTATAATACAAAAAGTAATTTAATGGTGTAATCCATGTTTTTCAATTTTTATAAGAATGACAACATATAACATGAAAGAAAAACAGAATATCTAATCTATGTATTAGGATTTTTTTAATTAAAAAAATTCATTTATTTGCTCCACCAAAAGAAATATAATCACAAAGTGTTGATTCCAACATTAATGTTGATCTATCCACTAAAAAATAATGCATTTTTTATGGTAAACACAGTGGTCTAAACGATTTTAGTTACTCTGCCCTTCCTATTATTATTATTATTTTTTTTTAACAATTTTGTAAAGATTTTATTTATTTGTTTACGTATTTTTAGACAGAGAGTGCAAGCAGGGGGGAGATGCAAAGAGGGAAGGAGAGGAAAGGGGAAAGAATTCCAAGCAGTCTCAGGGCTTGATTTCACAACCCTGAGATCATCACCTGAGCCAAAACCAAGAGTCAGTACTTAACCAGCTAACCCACTCAGATACCCTAATTATATAAAATTTTTACTTGTCAATTATCACAATAAAGCTGGGAAAACTCAATTGTATTTCTATTCACTAGCAATGAACAATCCAAAAATGAAAGTAAGAAAATAATTCTATTTACAGTAAGATCAAAAAGAGTATACATTGGGGCTCCTGGGTGGCTAAGTGGGTTAAATAAATTAGGATTTTTAAAAAAGTGTCATTACCTATTTGTATTATAAAAGCCTTAACTATTGCTTAACAAAGATGATTTTTATTCTAAATGTAATCGTTGTATAGTAATAACCTAGGTCCACAGCTGGTGATATTTATAGCCAGTAATTGAGGAAAACTGAATGTTCAGAATGGACACCTGCCATTTGATATATGGAAGCCTGTGGCCAAATATCAGCCCATTATATTATTCAGGAAAAAATTATTGACTGCTACAAATAGAGGGACAGAATGAATAGGAAAGATGTGTGCACAAAAATTCTTGCTGTGCTTGTGAGAATTTGGAAGTTGTAATTCATTCTTCATCATTAAATGGAAGTTTAATTACGTATTTATAGCATTCAGACTATTAATAACTAAAAGCATGATTTCTATCTCCCAAACCCTATAGAATATAAAAAGAGCATTCTATAACACCAAAGATGGAGCATAAAAGAAGTGACAAACATTAGCATACAGCTTGAAACAAAGTAGCAAAAATAAGAATGTACATATCAGTTATTATAACAGTTATGAAGGGATTAATTCAGTCTCCTACTAATGACTCCGATTCTACAATTTGGTTAAAGTTATGATCAAGATTTGTTACTTTGATATAATATTAGAATGTTAAAAGTACATATCAACATTTACAAATCCAATGAACACAAAGAATGGAAGGGACTATTACATGGCAACCTGGTTTTATATTGGTTAAAGTTGCAATTTATAATAAAGTGTAAGCAGCTTTTGATTTGTATGTATCATCATAGCACAACACAAATATAAAGATTATATAAAATATATTCAATCACCATGGTACCAATTACAGTTCTCTATCATCGTGTAAATGAGGGAATATAGATGATATCAATAGTAAATAACCATATTTCATCTTTGATGATCTAAGATGAAATACGTTATTCCAAGAACTATGGAAAAAAGTTCCACCTCTCCAATAATAATAAAAAAAAAATATGTTCAAGGTAGAAAGTACTTTCACCTCTGAAATTTGAAAGTAATTTAAAAATCTATAATCCTCAGTTTTGACAGGGACAAGATGAATTGGGCACTCATAGGTAACTGGTGAGAGTGTAAATTGATAGTAACACTTCTAGAAACAATTTTGAATAGTATCTGTCTTCACAGTAATTTCCCTTCTAGAAACGTTTTCTAGGAATATTAGAAGAGATATGCACAGTAACTTTGTTAGCATGCTTATTACTTAATGAACTATAATAAATGAAAAATGCAAGCAAACTGGAAGTAGGTTTAACAACTATAAGATCTGTACTAGGCTAAGTGTGCAAACATGTACCCCAAGTTCATTTCAGATATCATTGACAGGAAGCTCAGGGCAGCAATACCAGACTCCTGAGCCTGTCTGATGCCAAGATATGGTAGCCTTGATTGCAAATGGCTTGGACGCTGGGTAAGATCAAGTGTATGATGAAAGGCATGAAATTATGGTTGAGTGAGACTGGGAAAAGCAAGGGCAGTTATCTGAATTCTGTTTAGAATTCTAGGCCTGACTGCTCGCAAAGTTGTGGAGCACTGTGATTCTCACTGGATTCAAGACTAAATCTGTTAAAATAATGGTCTTTTTTCATTTCTTGTTCTTTCTTCTTATGTGAATGAACTGGATGTCCACTGAATACCTACTACCCATTTCCCCTTACTCCCAGCCTCTGCCAAACACCATTCTCTTTTTGCTTCTACGAATATGGCTACTTTAGATACTTCCTATAAGTGGAATCATGCAATATTTTCCTTCTGTGGCTGACTCATTTTGCTTAGTATAATACGTTCATGATTTATCCATGTTGTAGCATATGATAGGATCTTTATTTAAAAATTTTAAAAAATTAACATATAATGTATTATTAGCCTTAGGGGTGATTGGATCTTTTAAAGGCCAAATAATACTCCATTGTTTGTATATACCACATTTTCTTTATCTACTGATGTGTTTATTCATTTATCTTTTGATGGGTATTTGGGTTGTTTCCACCTCTTGGCTGTTGTGAATAATGGTGCAATGAACACGAGAGTGCACATATCTCTTGAGATTCTGATTTCAATTCTTTGGGATGAATATTCAGAAGTGGGATTGCTATTTTTATGTTTAATTTTAATTTTTATTTTTTAGGAAATTGCATACTGTTTTATGTACTGGCTGCATCATTTTACATTTTCACCAGTGGTGTACAAGGGTTCCAATTTCTCCATATCCTCACTGACATTATTTTTCTGTTATTTTTATTATTTATTTTTTGATAATGGCTATCCTAACAGATGTGAGGTGATAACTCATTGTGCTTTTGGTTTGTATTGATGTTGAGTATCTTTTCAAATACCGACTAGTCATTTGTTATGTCTCCTGTGTAAAAATATCTACTCAAGTCCTTTGCACATCTTTTTAATCTGGTTGTCTGTTGTTTTGCTATTGAGTTGTAGGAATTCCTTATATATTTTGGATATGAAACCGTTATCAAATACAGAGTTTGCAAATATTTTCTTCCATTCTGTAAGGTGCATTTTTACTCTGCTGATTCTTTCACGTCCTCTGTTGTACAGGAAATGTTTAGTTTGATATAGTCCTACTTGTCTATTTTTGCTTTTGTTGCTTATGCTTTTGGTATCATTTCTAAGAGATCATTGCCTAGACCAATGCTAAGAAGGTTTCCTCCCTATGTTTTCCTCTAGAAGTTTTATAGTTTCAGGTCTTACATTCAAGTCTTAAATACTTTATTTTTGTTTATGGTGTAAGATAAGCATACAATTTCTTTTTCTTTTTCTTTCTTTCTTTTTTTTCCCACATGTAGATAGCCAGTTTTCCCCAGCACCATTTGTTGACAGACTATCTTTTCCGCATTGTGTATCTTGGCACCTGTATTAAAGATAATTTGACTGTGTATGAGTAGGTTTCTTTCTGGGCTCTCTATTCTGTTTCATTAGTCTCTATGTTGTAATGCCAATACCATACTGTTTTGATTATTGTAGCTTTGTAATATGTTTTGAAGTCAACTGGTGTGAGACCTCTAGCCTTATTCTTTTTCAAGATGATTTTAACTATTTGGGGTCTTTTGTGGTTCCATATGAATGTTTGGACTGTTTTTCCTATTTCTACAAAATATGCCATTGGGATTTCAACGTGGATAGCCTTGAATCTACAGATCACTTTGAGTAGTATGGATATTTTAAAAATATTCAGCCTTCCAATTCATGAACATCGGATGGCTTTCCATTTAATTGTTACTTCATCAATGACTTTCAGCAATGTTTTGTATTTTTTAGTCTAGGGTCTTTGGTCTCCTTGGTTAAGTTTACTCCTGTTTTATTCTTTTTAAATGCTGCTGTGAATGGGATTGCTTTCTTAAGTTCCTTTTTGTATTGTTTGTTTATTGTTAGCATGTAGAAACCACAGATGATTTCCCTATGTTGATTTTGTAACTGCATTTTGCCGAATTTCTTAGTTCTGATATTTCTTCCATGAAATCTTTAGGATTTCCTATATATGATTATGTCATATGCTAAGAAGTCATTTTAAATCTTCCTTTTCCATTTGGAAAATAGAAAACTCTGCCTAGGACTTCCAGTAGTATATTGAATTACAATTTATTTTGCCTTGTTCTTGATCTTAGAAGAAGAGCATTCAAGTTTTCACCATTGAGTGTAAAATTAGCTATGGGACTTCCGTGTGTGGCTTTTGTTATGGTTGAGTTAATTTTCTGCTATACCTAGTTTGTTGATGTTTTTATCATGAAAAGGTGGTGAATGTTGACAAGTGTATTATCTGTATCGAAATAATCATATGCTTTGATTCTTTGTCCTGTTAGTGTGGTGTAGCCCCTGGATTGATTTTTTTTTAAAGATTTTATTTATTTATTTGACAGAGATCACAAGTAGGTAGAGAGAGAGGAGGAAGCAGGCTCCCCGCTGAGCAGAGAGCCCTATATGGGGCTCGATCCCAGGACCCTGGGATCATGACCTGAGCCGAAGGCAGAGGCTTTAACCCACTGAGCCACCCAGGTGCCCCCTGGATTGATTTTTATATGTTGAACCATCCTTGCATCCTAGGGATAACTCCTACTTGGTCATGGTGTATGATCTTGTTGAATCTGGTTTGCTAATATTTTGCATCAATGCATCAAGATTATTGGACTGTAGTTTTCTTTTCTGTCTTTAGGGTCTTTTTCTGTCTTTGGTATTAGGATAATGCTGGCCTCATAAAACGAATTTGAAAATGTTCTCTCCTCTTCAATATTGTTGGAAACTTTGAAAAGAATTGGTGTTAATTATTCTTTAAATGTCTGGTAGGATTTGCCAGTGAAGCTGTCTGGTCTGGGGCTTCTCCTTTTGGGAGGTTTTTGATTACTGCTTCAATCTCTGTACTCATTTTTGGTATGTTCAGATTTTCTGTTTCTTCATGATTCAGTCTTTATAGGTTGTAGGTGTCTAGAAGTTTGCGCATTTCTTCTAGGTTGGCCCATTGGTTGGCATATAATTGTTCATAGTAGTTTCTTGTGATCCTATGTATTTCTGTGTTATCAGTTATAATGTCTCTTCTTTCATTTTTTATTTATTTGAATCTTCTCTGTTTTTCTTGGCTAATAGGTTTTTCAATTTTGTTGATATTTTCAAAAAATGAACTCTGTTCATTTTTAAATTATCTATCTCTTTATTTCTGCTCTAATTTTTATTTTTTCTTTCCTTCTGCTAACTTTAGGCTTTGTTCTTCTTTTTCTAGTTCCTTAAGGTGGAAAGTGAAGTGGTAATTTGAGATCTTTCCTCTTTTTTAATCTGGATGTTTAGAGCTCTAAACCTCCCTCTTAGTACTGCTTTTGAAACATCCCATAAGTTTTGATATGTCTGTTGTATGGTGTTTTCACTTTTATCAAGATATTTTCTAATTCTTCTCCTGATTTCTTTGTTGACCTATTGGTTGTTCCAGAGTGTGTAATTAAATTTCACATATTTATGAATTTTCCAGTTTTCCTTCTGTGATTAATTTCTAGTTTCATTCCATGGTGGTCAGACAAAATAGTGTGATTTCAGTCTTCTTATCTTTACTAGGACCTGTTTTGTTATCTAACATGTGACCTTTCCCAGAGACCATTATAGGTGAGCTCGAGAAGAATATGAATTCTGCTGTTTTGGGTAGAATGTTCTGTATATGTCAGGTCCATTTGCTTCCACCCCCCCTTTTTTTTCTCCTAGTGAGAAGAACTTCAGGTGACCAATTTGTAGAATATGGACATAGATACAAGATACATAATATAAGGACTATCAAAACAAGCTGCAGAGGACAGAATGCTTTTTGCTGTTGTATGTTAGTGAATAAGAATGGGGAGTTAGAAGTACTCAGGCTTGTAGCCTTCTCCTATCTATAACCTGTTCTTGCTTCCTGCTCTTCAAGCCTTACATGGGGGCTCAGAGCCTTCATAATAAAACAGTCTCTGTGTGCAGTTCAGAAGAAAACCCAAAGCCCCTTTCAGTTGGGCCATTTCATTCTTATATGCTATCTTAGGGCTCGAGTATCAGACAGAAGAAGCTTCTTGAAAGAATCCCAAAACTCAAGTCACCTAATCTAGACAGATGAATCCTCCTAGGCAAGGCAGAAAAATAAGAAGTGTATATAGTACATGGAGATAATAGGATTTATTTCTCTTTTCCATGGAGACAGTCGATGTTTTGGTCTGAAGCCTACTCTACTCTGGGAATATCATAACTGTTCAATTTCGCCTAGGGATTCATTAGGAGGATTTGCAGGAAGTTGGGGACCCTGGGTAGATTTTGTTGGAATCTCTGCAGAATATCAATAAAGATTCCCTTTCTGAAACTATATGCAAAACACTGGGGGGACCCCACAGGAGTTTCATGGAATTTCCATTTTTCAAAGCTGACAGTTCCCATGATTATTAGAGGATTTGTTTCTGAAAGCTAAACAGCTTCTTCCTCTGATGTTTCTTCACTAACCAAATGTACCGGCAGCAGAGTGAATTTCTCTGGAGTGCTTGGGGTGGCTCAGAGGGATATGATTGTGAACATTTGCATTCACTTTGTGTATTTGGTAATAGATGTATCATTAGAGCCTAACTTAAACTTTAATCTCTTCAAAGGCGAGATGCCAGATTTGAGTGGGCTTTGGGTTTCTTTGCTGGCTGACTCCATGACGGGGGCAAGAAGTATAGGAAATGATTAGCAGTGAGCAAGAACTTGGAGTCAGGGACACCCTGTCACAGTACACTTTAATGAGGAATCCATAGGTCTCTTGGTTTACATCTGACTTATCACTTGGGAGAAAAGCTCACAGTGGGAAGCCTCTGGATTTCCACTGGCAGCTTTTCTACAAAGTCCTTGAAGGAGCTGTTACCAATGGAAAGTTAGCCCTGTGGGCCAGCTTTTGTTCTGCAGTGACCTAAGGTAGCTAAGCCCAGACTCTTTGCTCCCACCATGAGGATCCTTGTTGTCGCAAATGAGAAGCAGCCCTTTTCTGAGCCAGTCCCACTAGACCACAGCCACCAGCTTCTATCTCTGCTTCTCCTCTAGTACTTGGTGCCTTGGGTCCCCAGCAGTGCCTTCTCCAGGTTGGAACTTCTAGTTATGCCTCCACATGGCTCTTTTTATGCATGCTTATGACCACTGCTAAATCTCAGAGAGATTGAGTGATTCAAGGTAAATGAGTTGCAATGTGTTGAATCTTCAGCTCCCATTCCACTGTGCCAATCTGGCATAGGATGGGATGAGATGGGGTGCTGCTATCAGGGTTCTCATTGGTAGTAAAATGTCCTTGATTACATCACAACTGGGTCATCTCCAGAGACTATAACACTACCTTCTTAGGTTTTCCTAATGTGACAATTTTCTCTTAATATTAAAACCTATCTACTTAGCCCCTCAGAAGGCAGTGCTTGAATTGCAAGTGCAAGGCCATCCTCACTCATAAGCCCAGATTCAGTTAGCTTGTGTTCTTGCTTCAGTGGCTTTTATACATTCTTGAACTTCATTGTGAATTCATGGAGAATATGGGAAAATATTTTTATCATGAGACAATCTGATGGAAAGGAATCCATTTAAATAAAATCAGCATCCAGCCTCTCCTTTGGCAGGAATACTGGTGCTGTCTGGTGGGCTGGGTGACTGGAGTCCTCCCAGACCACATGTTCACAGTCTTTGGCCTTGTCATTTATTCATTGGGTTGCAAGGGAAATTTGTTTGGACTCTCCAATCCTGCAATTCTGTATTTTTCTATTTGAAATTCTGATGTGTTTTCAACATTACAATAGTTTTTTACATGTCTGGCCTTTTGTAATTTGGCAAATTCTTTCATATAGGATACCTCAGGAATCATTATTATCTTTTTATAGGTGAATAACTGAATTCAGAGAGGTCAGATGGCTTCCTCAGGGTCACACTGCCAAGAAATGAGAGCTGAAATTTTTTTTTCACATCTATTGCTCTATTATAGCATTCATTTATGGATTTGAATCTTCCTGACAAAGCCTAGCTAGACCCCAAGGCAGAAATTGCACAGAGATGGTATGACGGGAGAATCATTTAAAACTGATAGAATTTTTAATTTTTTTTATTTTTGACTTAAGACCTTTGTCCAGCTGAGATGCAGTTCTCTGGAAGTTGGAGAACTTTCCTGTCTCACATGTACTTTCTATTGGAATATATTTTCTTGGTTAATTATGAATTTGTTTGTTCATTTGGAAAACTATTAAGCAAATACCATGTGCTTGGCCCTGTGCCAGAAGCCTGAGATAAAGAGGTGATCAAGACAGGCATGGTCCCTGGGTTTCGTAGAATGCATGGTTTGGTGGGGAGACCAATATTAAACACAAGCTTCCATTGCAGTGAAGAGAAATGCCTTGGAAATATGTGACAGCAGGAACTAAGTTGTCTGGGGACACAGGAAAAGTATCCCTTAGGAAGTATTTTTGTTGAAAATCAGGTTAGAACACACAAACAACAGTATGTGGGAAGGAGGCCCTTGGGGTCGTCTTTGGGGACCTAGAAGAAGTTCAGTGTGGTTGAATAGTAGAGACAGATAGGGAAAGTAGTACTCCCATTCACAATGTAGGGAAAATCTGGAAAAGATGAAGCTTGCATGTAGGCTGTAGTTTGGCCAGTGCATAGTCACCCAAAGCCTGATAAAGGTCATTTGCTTCCTGATTTAGGACAGTTGCACTGTTGCAGAGTTTTCCTAGGGATGGGGAGTACTTCCTATCCCTATGACAGCATTTTGTAGGATTGGCTTGAACATTGTTATGGTTGAGTTGGCTAGTTGAAGAGTAGTGGAGCTCACTGGTGTGCATGGCTGGGGCCCTTCCTTCCTTTTGAAAGGTCCCTATTGAGTTATACTCCCACCTTTGACTTGAGACAGTGATGCTTCTTGAAAATATATTTCAGCAGGGAGACTATTTTGCTTTTTGGTGTAATTGTGATTTTAAAAACACCTACAATTTAAGCATTTTTCCCCTTCTTTAAATTTCTTAGGAGTTTACATAATGGGGAAAAAAACCCCTCAAAGAAACTGAAATCTTAACTTTTCTTAGAGTTCTTATCTCTCATATCGTCATATGTGTGACCTTGTGCGTCTTACAGAATGAGAGTTCATGGTCGAGGAATGTTCTTGGTAAAAGTGATTTGACCATGTGATTAGGTATCTACTGTCAGAGGGAAAGGAAATATGAAAAATATTATTTGGTTCAGAGACACACGTTCTGTTTTTGGTTGTTTTAGCAGAGCTAGCCTGGTGCTGAGAATAGGGATGACCCATGTGCTGGTGATAGTTGAAGAGACAGAGTCAGTAATGATCTACTGATATGGCATAGTGTCTCATACTGTGGCATAGAGCTCTTCTTATGTCTGATTAGTTATGGGGGAATAACTGGAAATGAAATAAAGCACACTTTTAGTCAAGAGAAGCATCTAGCTACTATTGTCCACTTCCTTCTTCTCTTAAATGCTGTTTTTCTGAATGGGTCATGTTCTGGGACATTGTACTAGGCCTCAGTCCCAGGGTTGCAGCTCTCAGAGGAATGGAGACCTGTGTGGTTTTGAGATGGACTTTTGGACACTCTTTTCTCTATTAACTGGGAAGAGACAGCCTTTCAGTTACTGATTCTCTGAGAGAAACCCCAGCTATCTGCATTTTTCTCTGTATAGCCTCATTCCGAAGAACCGTTCCCCCCCCGACCCCCCCCCCCCCAAAAAAAAAAACTAATCAATATGTATGACTTTTGAATTGAAAAAGGCCAAGGGCTAGTTGACTGAGGCCTGCCACAAATATTCCGGGTCTTCACTGGGTCTCTTGCTTCTTGTTGGCCAATGTGTTTCCCCTCTTGTAGCAGTGAATCATGTGACTCAGCTATGGACCTTGCAGTAAAAGTAGATGAAGCAAATCTTTCCAGGGCCTGTGGGGTTCTTTAGCTTAGGCAGAAGGTGACCTTTCCTTTTTGTGGCCGTCAGATAGGCTCCTCTCTTATGCCTCAGGACCTAAGCTCCAACAAATATCAAATATTCTTTGTGTTATTCTCTGATCATGACATTTTGTCACAGATCTTAAAGAAGAGTGGACTGAGAGCAAGATTCAGAAGTTCCTGGACCCCTGACCTTACCTGAAGTGTAATCGCTCACTCACTTCAATCCAGCTATGTTTATAGATACCATGGCTTGATTTTTTTTTTTTTTCTATATGAATTTTCTAGTAAATAACAGCTGACTTCTGCTAAATGGAACATGTAATATACAAAATAGTTTAGGGCAGGATCCTAACAAGTATCATTATTACACACACACATGAGTGCACACACACACACACACACACACACATTCTTTTGAATCTGTACTTGGCTCTTTAATCTTGGACAATAAATTCCAAATCTTTACTAGAGTCGCAACCTTTCCAGCAATGCACTTTCATTGTTGTGGTTATTTAGGTTGCAAAGGATTAGGGTGAACCCATGGGCTCTGTAGAGTCTCTTGGGTGACGAGTACCAAAGGTACAATCTCATAGATTACTGTTTATGAACAAAGAATCAAAGGAAAGATGACTTTTTTGAGCAGGAAGAACCACAGAACAGGGCCAGAAGGGAGCAAAGGTCCTTGTAGACTATTACGTGGTGATGTGTTTTCATTTCAGGTGAATAAGCTGGATAAAAAAAATTCAGAAAAATGTAAATCACCATAAAATGATAGTGGAAAAGTCAGGTATTTTTGGGATTTCATAAAACATCTTATGGGTATCACTTTCTCAGTCCAAGGGCAGATAACCTAGTTTGTTGCAGTAGGGTTGGAGTAGGCTGGGAGGGATCCGAACTTGGAGCCAGATCTGCTCCTTGGTGGAGGACCTCTGAAAACTGACCCACCTTTGGAACATGGAAAGGTGGCCAATCTAGGGGGTTGTCCAAAGGGAAAGAAATAGTCAAAGAATAGGCAGGCCAGTGATCTAATGAACTTATGGGGAATCCAGACAAATATGTATGTGGTAACTTCAGGGCTAAATGTATCTGAGCATAATTAGACAGCTAAAAATAGAGTTTTTTTCTAGCTAGCAGTAATATTTGCTTTGTTTTGCATATTTTATTTATATATTTGACAGAGAACTTTGTTTTGAAGATGCTATTTATATATTTGACAGCAGCAGGCAGAGGAGAGGGAGAAGCATTCTCCCTGCTGAGTGGGGAGCCTCATATGGGGCTCAATCCCAGGACTCTGGGATCATGTCCTGAGCTGAAGGCAGATGTTTAACCTACTGAGCCACCCAGGTGCCCCAGTAGCAGTGTTTCTACTGCTCACTTAGAATCAAGTGGGAAGACTCCCATCACCCAGTAGGAGGGGAACGAGAGCAAGGCCAGAGCTTCAGGGACCAGGTAACAAAGAAAAGAGTCAAGACAAAGATGTCAAATGCAAGGGAAAAACGTGGGGACACAATTATGAGGATGGGGTATGAGGTGGGGCTTGATTATGAGAATAAGGTGGTGGAGTGCAATTAGACCAAAGACCTCAGATCAAAGTGTGATGAGACCAAGTCTATTTAATTAATCCATCTATCCAGGGAATATTCACTGAATATTTTCAGTATTCCAGACACTGTTCTAGGCCTAAGGGACACAACAGTGATCAAGACACACATGGTTTCTGCTACATGGTATACTTAGTAGTTTAGTCCAATACTAAATGATGGAAGACATAAAAGGAAAACAGGAAAACATGCTCCATTACTTACTGCTTTTTAAAAATTTTTATTTGGAAAAAACAAGGAAAAGACATGTAAAAGTAATCATAACTCCAATACTTCAAAATTTCATAAAAAGTATAATTGTCCTCTACCCAATCCATCCCATCTAAAGCATAGTTCATTCCTTTTCAGAAGTTTTTTTTTTTTTTAAATATAGATTTATAAGCATATGGCCATATGTCTATGCATTTTGGTAAATAGCTTTGCTTTATTACTTCACAATATGTTGTGGACAACCTCCTAAGTCAGCACATATAGATCTACCCCATTACTTTAATAATTATTTTGTTGCCCATGGTGTAGGCATACTATAATATATTTAACTATTTCCTCCTAGATAAGCAGTTAGATTGCTTCAAGCTTTTATCACAGGCCATTAAAGTTACATCTTAAATCTTTTCTTTTTAAAGTTTTTTAAGTTTTTACTTCCCAGTTAACATACAGTGTGATATTAGTTTCGGATGTACAGTATATGATACAACAATTCCATACATCACTCAGTGCTTATCAGTATAAGCACTTAATTCCCATCACCTATTTAACGTATCCTCCCACATACCACCCCTCTGGTAACCATCAGTTTGCTTGCTATGGTTAAGAGACTGTTTCTTAATTTGTCTTCTCGCCCCTCTTTTTTTTCCCCTTTTAATCCTTTGTTTTGTTTTTTAAATTTCACATATGAGAGAAATATGGTAATTTCTTTTTCTGACTGACTTTGCTTAATATATAATACTCCTAATAATCTTTAGCTCCATCCATGTCATTGCAAATGGCAGGATTTCGTTCTCTTTTTTTTTTTGTGGCTGAGTAATTCCATTGTACGCATACACACACGCGCGTGCGCGCGTGCACTCAAACACACCACCTCTTCTTTATCCATTCATCAGTCAGTGGACACTTGGACTGTTTTCATAATTTGGCCATATAGATAGTGCTGCTATAAACATTCAGGTGCATTTATTCCCCCCCCCCTTTTTAAAAAGATTTTATTTATTTATTTGACAGAGATCACAAGTAGGCAGAGAGGCAGGCAGAGAGAGAGCGGGGGCGTCAGGCTCCCTGATGAGCAGAGAGCCCAATGTGGGACTCGATCCCAGGACCCTGAGATCATGACCTGAGCTGAAGGCAGAGGCTTTAACCCACTGAACCACCCAGGTGCCCCAACATTTATCCTTTTTAATTAGGATTTTTGTGTTCTTTAGTTAAATACCTAGCAGTGCAATTGTTGGATCATAGGGTAGTTCAGTTTTTTTTTTTTTATTTGACAGACCGAGATCACAAGTAGGCAGAGAGGCAGGCAGAGAGAGAGAGAGAGAAAGAGAGGAGGAAGCAGGCTCCCTGCTGAGCAGAGAGCCTGATGTGGGGCTAGATCCCAGGACCCTGGGATTATGACCTGAGCTGAAGGCAGAGGCTTTAACCCACTGAGCCACCCAGGTGCCCCTAGGGTAGTTCAATTTTTAACTTAAAAAAAAAAAAAAGACTTATTTATTTTGGAGAGTGTGAATGAACATGAGAGGTAATGGGAGAGAGAGAATCTCAAGCATCTCCGTGCTGAGCAATGAGTCTGATGCAGAGCTCAATCTCATCATGCTGAGATCACGACCTGAGCTGAAAACCAAAAGTTGAATACTTAAATGACTGCACCACTAAGCACTCCTATTTTTAACTTTTTGAGGAACTCCATATTGGTTTCTAGAGTGACTGTACCAGTTTGCATCTTCGGTCTCTTCTGTACAAGATCCTACCTGATTCTAGAGCCTAGGAATGGGTTGGGTTTGAAGGTGGGAATCACATGGGAACAGAGGCGGAAAGGGGGTTGTGCCTGAGAGGCACACAGGAAACTTTTTGCCTGATTAACCTCATATAGACAATCAATAAATGGGTCCATGATTAATGACCAAGTCCCCTCTCTAATATTATGCCTTTGTCTCAGATGTAAGGGGGCCTCATTTATCCTATGACTTCTTTGTCTAAGAACCAGGGAAATTCCTCTGAGGAAGACTGACGGGACATGGGTATCTATTGAGTGACATTTCCTGGTTGAAGAGGAATATATTTCAGTCAAAAAATAGAAACTGGACTGGGAGAGAAAACAATGTAATATTTTTACATTATTAATAAAAGTAAACTTTAAAAAAGTTTGTAGCAACTGGAAACACTTAGCTTTCCATTAAGTTGGGAGTTCATGAAAAATACCATTTTGTGGAATACTGAAACCAATTTCTGCTGATTTTCTTTCCAAGTTCCTTTTAATGGAGGGCAGCCTATAGCAAAAATTAGGCTTTAGGACTCCGGAAATTGATGCTTCTCTCAGTATGCCAGCTCTTCCATTCCCCAGCGGACCATCCTCTGTGGTACAACCACATGCTTGGCAGATTTTTCATTTCAGATTCTGGATGTGTTTTCTGAAGGAAAAAATATTATGGCAAAAAATGTTAGCAAGAGTGGTGCTCCAAGAATCTCCTTGAAAAGCCTAGATAAGCCAGCCTTATTATAATCCTATTATAATCTCAGTGTTGACTTATTTATTTATTTATTTATTTATTTTTATTTATTTGTCAGAGAGAGAGAGAAGGAGAGAGAGCAAGCACAGGCAGACAGAATGGCAGGCAGAGGCAGAGGGAGAAGCAGGCTCCCTGATGAGCAAGGAGCCCGATGTGGGACTCGATCCCAGGACGCTGGGATCATGACCTGAGCCGAAGGCAGCTGCTTAACCAACTGAGCCACCCAGGCGTCCCACTCAGTGTTGACTTTTTAAAAAAAATGTTCACTGCCATTTGGATCATCTTGATATCCATCCCCCACCCCACTATTGCATTTTATTATCCTCTTTGGTGACTTTCAACATTTGACAAGCAAGAGAGTCATTCATCATCTCCCAAGTGTCATCAAGGGCATCAATAATTGTATCAAATGTTACCTGCTGGGGCCTGGTATGGTATACATTGTCATCATTTGTACTTTTGTTGTTGCATTTGCTATGTTTTGATCTTTATATTTCAAACCAGAGGACAGATTCCACTGGGTCAGTCTAGAATCTTTCACTGTGTCTTGTGTAGAACTTTGATGAAGTAGAGATTTAGTAAATATGGGTCTTTTGTTCATGGTCTTGAGAGGACTTGGAAGCAAAGGTAAGAAATGGGGAGCCTTAGCCCTGGGCATGACAGCAATTCTGCTACAAGCTACATCTGTGGGGCAGAGGGGATGGTGCTCTGTGGCTGGTTAGGAAGTCCATTTGGACAGGAACTTCATGTTTGTGAAGGAGTTCAAATTTAGACTTTGACATCACCACTGTGATTACGCTTATAGTCACAGATACATAGAATACATGTATAGAATACAGAGTATGCAATTTTTACAGCTTGTATCCTACTGAGTCCATCCCATCTACAATGAATACTGAATTAAATTTTAAATAAAATTACACTTGTTTTCTGGTCAGTGTAATTATATTGCATTCTGTTGTTGGACATTTGGCTTGCTTCCCGGTTTTTAGCTATTGAAAAAAAAAAAAAAAAAAAAAACTTCCATGAGCATGTGTGTACCAGCATTCATATGGACATATGCTTTCATTTATTTTGGGTAAACACATAAGAGTGGAATGGCTAGATATACAGTAGGTATATGTTTAATTTTTTAAGAAACTACTAAATAGTTATCCAAAGTGGTTGTACTATCATACATTCCCAGCTTCTCCACATGCTAATCAATACTCAGTTCATTTTTGCCATCCTAATATGTATGTAGTGATATCTCATTGGTAAAAATGTACATTCTCTCTCTCTCTTTTTAAAAGATTATCTATTTATTTGAGAGAGAGAGAGAGAGAGAGAGAGAGATCACAAGTAGGTAGAGAGGCAGGCAGAGGGGGAGAGAGAAGTAGGTTCTCTGCTGAGCAGAGAGCCGAATGCGGGGCTTGATCCCAGGACCCTGAGATCATGACCTAAGCCGAAGGCAGAGGCTTAACCCAGTGAGCCCCAAAAATGTGCGTTCTCTTAATGATCAGTAATATGTACCATCTTTTCATATACTTATTTATCATATATACACCTTTTTTTCTGCTGAAATGTTTATTCATATATTTTCCTCATTTTTTAAATAAAATTGACTTTTTTCACTTGTTACTGTTTTCAAAGTGCTTCATTTATTTTAGATAGTAGTATTTTTTTACCAGATAAAGCCTTTGCAAATATTTTTTTCTCAGCCTCTGGCTTGCAAACCCACCTCATGTTTGATGATTCTGTAGGAAAACTGACAGGACACAGCCTGCAATTATACTCATGACTAAAACTTATAACAGCAACAGGATACAAAGCAAGATCAGCAAAGGGAAAGTAAGATGCAGTCCAGAGGAAATTAGGTGTAAGTTTCCAAGAGTCTTTCTATTGTGGACTCAGATGATGCACAATCTTCTAGCATCTAGTCGTGACAACATGAGCTGTTGTCTGCTGGGGAGCTCATTAGACTCAATGCCTATGGTATGATTGGGGGCTTGTTTGTAGACATCTTCTTCCTAGGATATATCAAAAATTCCGGACTCTCAGAAGGAAAGTATGTGTTCATCAGCCATATTGTTTGTAGAACAGTTTGGGCTCAGTGTGCTACTCTTACCAGTTGAGAATGGTGGGAATCCTCTGGAAGTCCAAGTTTCCAGACACTCAGAAAGGGTCAACCTTTCAAGCAACTGCTGGCATCTCAGTCCTGCTACATTAACTCTTTTCTGCACATTTCTCCCCACCCTGCCCTGATCATCCTTTTGGTGTTGTGTCTAAGACATACTCTCCTAAGCCAAGGTCACAAAGATTTTCTCCTATGTTGCCTTCCAGAAACTTTCTAGTTTCACCTTGAACGTTTAGGTCTGTGACCCAATTTGAATTAGTTTTTGAATATGGTACTATTGAAGGGATTAAAGTTCACTTTTTGTTGAAAAAACTATGTATCCATTCTCCACTGAATTGTCTTTGCACCTTTGTTGAAAATCAGTTGTGTGTGTATATATATATACACACACAGCTATATCTCTATATATGGGTCTTTTTCTGGATTCTCTGTCTTGTTTCATTGATATAAGTGTCTATCTTTAGATCAATGCCATACAGTCTTTTTGTGGTTTTATCGCAAGTCTTGAAATTAGGTAATATTATCTTTCCAACTTTGTTCTTTTTCAAAATTGGTACCACTTTGGGGGCGCCTGGGTGGCTCAGTGGGTTAAAGCCTCTGCCTTCGGCTCAGGTCATGATCCTAGGGTACTGGGATCGAGCCCCATGTTGGGCTCTCTGCTCGGCAGGGAGACTTCTTCCCTTCCTCTCTCTCTGCCTACCTCTCTGCCTACTTGTGATCTCTCTCTATCAAATAAATAAGTAAAAATCTTAAAAAAAAAATTGGTACCACTTTTCTAAATCCTTTGAATTTCCATATGAATTTTAGATTTAGTGTATCAAGTTCTGCTTTAAAAACTTTATATTATTTTGATTAGAATTATTCTGAATTTATTAATAAGGGAGAATTAGCATTCTACCAATAATGAGTCTTCTGACACATGAGCATAATATATCTATCCATTTACTTAGTTCTTTAATTCCCTTAGGGATGTTTTATTGTTTTTACTGTACATGTGTTTCACATTATTGTCAGACAAAATTCTAAATATTTCAGATTTTTCATGCACTTGTAAATGGTATTTTTACCATTTGATTTTGATTTTTGATGACTTCTTTCAGATTTTGGGTGTCTAGAAAAGTATTTTGTCTTCAAATTTAAAGATGATTTTTGCTGGATATAAAACTCTAAATTGACAGGTTTATTTTGTTTCTTTTAGTGCTTTAAAGATGTTATGTTTCTATCTTCTCATATGCGTTGTTTCAAAAAGGAAGTCTGTTGCCTTAAAAAAAATGTTTTTCCATAACATGTTCCCCCCCATCCTCCTTTATCAATTTAAAGATTTTTTTAAAAGATTTTATTTATTTATTTATTTGACAGACTGAGATCACAAGTAGGCAGAGAGGCAGGTGGAGAGAGAGAGAAGGAAGCAGGCTCCCCACTGAGCAGAGAGCCAGATGCAGGGCTCAAGCAAGAACTCCGGGATCATGACCTGAGCCGAAGGCAGAGGCTTTAACCTGCTGAGCCACCCCAGCACCCATCCTTTATCATTTTAGATTTATCACTGCTTTTGAGCAATTTAATTAGGATAGGTCTTGGTGTATTTCTTCATTTTTCTTATGATCGTGTTTCATTGAACTTCTTGGATTTGTGAATTTATAGTTTTCATCAACTTGGACAGCTTTTGTCTATTATTTCTTGAAATAGAAGTTCTGCCTTCTATCTTCATTGGGGATGTTAATTACACATATATTAGTCCTCTGAAATCATTCCACAGCTTACTGATACTCTTTCATTATTTAAAAAAAAAAAATCTATGTTTCATTTTGGTTAGTGCCTAGTGCTGTGTTTTTAAGTTTACTAATATATTTTCCTGTAATATCTACCCTATAAATCTCATTTAGTATACTTTTCATCTCAAACCTTACAGATTTTATCTTTTGATGGTTGATTTGTCCAGTCTCTACTTAACTTTTTAACCTTTAGAATATACTTACAATGACTTGGAATACACTTACAATGACCTTTCTTATTTTTATTTTTTTTAATGACCTTTCTTATTAATCCTAGTATCAATTTCAGTTCTTGGTCAGTTTCAATTGATTTATGTCTTCATTATGTGTTACATTTTTTGCATGTTTCTTTAAATACCTGGTAATTTTTTATTTGATGCCAGTCTTCTAAATTTTGCCCGAGTGTTTTTTTTTTTCTTGTATTCACATAGATATTCTTGAGTGTTTTTTTATTTTTTTCTTCCCTGTGATATAGTTACTTGGAAATGGTTTAATCCTTTCAGGTCTTGCTTTCGGTATTTGTTAGGCAGGACCAGAGCAATTCTTGATCTTATCCCCCATCACTGATGTAAGACCCTTTGCGTGCTATACCCAATGTCCCATGGTTCTTGAGGGCTTCCATTCTGGCTCACAGGAACAGGAATTTTTCCCAATCTTGTGAAGCTCAGCACTGTTACTTCTACCATTTAAGGTCATTTACTTTGTTTCTTGAGTAGTTTCCTCACATGTGTGTGCTAATCAGTGACTCTCTGAAGACCTCCAGAGTTTTGTCACATCACAGCTCTCTCCTCTCCAGAACTATGTTTTGTAAAGTCTAGCTACCTTGCAGTAATTGGACTTTTAGTTCAGTTTCCTCAGTTTAGGAAGGAATTGGGCTGCATTGTGGTCTGGAAACTCTATCAAGGAAGTATGCCATGGTGATTTTAGGGCTATCTTGGTTATTTCTTGTTTATCAGAGATCAATGTTCTTCTTTCCTGATGTCTAATGTCTTGCCATTGTTTCATATTATGTTGATGTTTTTGTTGTTCCAGGTGTGAAGGTAAATACAATACCAGAAATATGATCCCAGTTATTCCATCTTCACTGGAGACAGAAGTAACTGCTTTTAGGAATGTTTGAATCTTCCCAAGTCTGAGTTTGGCATAAAGCAATGTTAACAATTCATAAATATCCTATCCCTGAAGTATTTGTCAGTAGTTCCTTTTGAAAACAAGAAATATATGTTTACTTATTCATATTTACTGAGGGTAGGGGAAGGGTAGATGAGCACAGAGTAAATATATTTAAGAGATGATTAGAGAAAATTTAGAGAATGTAGTCCATAGGTGTGTGTTTGTAGTAGGATACAAATAGATTACACAGAGTTAGAAATGCAGGGGTAAAAGGAGACAGTAATTATGGTATCTTTCTGAAGCTTATCTTAACATTCTCAAAGATCTTGGGTGGTCTCATGCAATGTACTGGATTACAGCACTGCATATTGATTATCTTTATGATTGGAAAGGTATTAAGAACTCTGGAATTTCAGTAAATTTTGACATCTGCAATTCTCTTAGCATGTTGCCTGGCCAGCTTTTAAAACAGAATGGGGGCAACATCGTAGATAGAGAGTCCAGGCTTAGGTGGCCGGTACTACTGGATGTGATTCATGCCTCTGGCATTTATTATCTGCATGACACAAGGAAATAATGTTTAATCTCTTTAATCCATAATTTCCTCTTCTGTGTAATGAGGATAATCATACCTAAAGAATTTGTGGGTAGGCATTAAATGAGATACAATGGATTATAATGTGGCAAGACATGATACTGTATGTTTGTATTAGGATTGTTCAGAGAAAGAACCATCGCGCGCGTGTGTGTGTGTGTGTGTGTGTGTGTGTGTGTGTGTAGAGAATTATTTGCATTATGGAGGCTGACAATTTTAAAATCTGTAGAATGGGTCAGCATCCTAGGGACCCAGGTAGGAGCTGAAGTTGCAACTGAAGTCCAAAGGCCATCAGCAAAATTCCTTCTTGCTCAGTCTTCATTCTATTAAGGCCTACAATTGATTGTATAAAGCCAACCCACATTATGGAAGATAATTTTCCACAGAAAGTCCACCAGTTTAAATGTAAATCTAATCTTAAAACACCCTCAAAGAAATATCCAGAATAATGTTTGGCCAAATATCTGGGTACCATGACCTACCCAAGTTTGACGCCAAAAATGAAGCATCACAAATGTGTATGTTCATGAGCATTAGCTCCTTTAACCCTCTCATCAACCCACTAGGTAGATATTAATGTTTTCCCAGTGTTACAAAGGGGCATCGAAGCTCAGAGAGATGAAGTAATTTGTACAAACTGACATTTGAACTCAGGATTGATTAGACTACAAAGCCCATTCTCTTAAAAACTCTTATTAAAATGTATCCCAGCATCGTGCCTGACTCCTAGTAGGTGCTCAGTTAAGGTTATGCTCCACTCATTGCGGTGTGGAGTGTTTGGTTTCCATCGTTCTCTTTCTGACTAGGCTGTAAGTAACTATATGACCAGGTGAGGTCTTCTTGGTCTTTATTCTTAATGCTTATTAGTATCTGGTGCACACAGGTTCTCTGCAAATTGATGTCTGAATGCAGATGGAAATACTATTTTGAACCTCTTACTAACTGAATAGTCTTTTTGAAATACTAATCAAATATTTTTTTCTGACTGATTACTTTGTATACAGTGTCAGGAACTGGGGAGAAAAAGCCATGTCTGGCCTGGATTCTACCCTCAAAAATTTTGTAGTTTCATATGGAAAGTGTGGAATAAATTCATTAATTCATCCTTCATTCAACAAGTGGCATTTATTTCCTACTCTCTGCCAGGCATTAGACCAGGAGCTGGGGACGCAGCGTAGATCTTGTATTAGTTTCCTTTGGCTGCAATCACAAATTACCACAATTTTAAAGCAATACAATTCTATTATTTTACAGTTCTGGAGCCAAAGTCCAAAATGAGCCTTGGAAGGGTAAAATCAAAACACTGGCAGAACTGGTTCCTTCTAGAACCTCTGGAAGAATCTCTCCTATCTCTTCCAGCTTCTAGGGGTCACCTGCATTCCTTGGTTCATGGTTCCACCTCACATGGCCTTTTGTCTTCCATTGTAGCACTATCTTCTCCTGACCGATTTCCTGCTTTCTTCTTATAAGAACTCTTCTGGTTGTATCATATCCACTGAAATAATCCAGGATAATACCCTCATCTTAAAATTCTAAATTTGTTCACATGTGCATAATTCCCTTGGCCATGTAAGATAACCTGTTCCGAGGTTGCATGGATTAGAGTATGGGCATCCTCAGGTGACCTTTATTTAGCCTTCAGTATAACTTCATACAGTAAATGGAGATAGTAAAAGAATTAGGGTACAGTATAATGTGTTTAGGTAAGTGCTATAAAGGGAAATAAATCATGGTAGCGACCGAGGGAATGATTGAGAGGGAGGAATTCTTATAGAGAGAGATTTGTCAGGGAAGACCTGTCTGGGGAGGTGAGATTGGAGTATAGAGGCTCTAGGACTGATGGGTACCTCAACTATTGCCCCATGGCTGAGGTCTCCTCATGAGCAACAGCTTCCTACCTGGAAAGAAGCCTATTACACTGTCCAGAAATCCCGTCATGGGCTACAAGCTCTTGATGGGGTTCCTCCTTTTGATCAGTTATGTATCACCAAGACAACTGTGTCCAGGGTCAAGCTCAATGCTAGTCCGAGAGACTGAGAAAACAAATGCTTAGGGTAAAGGAAGAATACCACCTCTGCCAGAAAAGGGGAAACGGTCCGTTTAAATAAATGAACCCATAGCTTTGTAATGAGAAAGTCTAGAAAAAAAGCCGTTTTAATCCAGCCTATATATAAAGTTGATGTCATTTTGAAAAATAATTTTCTTTTGGCATGCCTATGAGGCATTGGACCATACTGTTCATTCTCCCAGAGTCTTATGTGGCTCTGGCCTGGACTCAGCTTGGAGCCAACAGACTTTCCCCAAGGTCTATCCTGCCAGAGCAGGACCTATATCAGGAACTGTCCTCACTGCCCTCCCCTCTGCCCCCAACATGTTCCTGCCTGAATCTTTACCTTTGTTATTTACTGGATGTTTTCCTCTTCTTCCCACACTGCAATTAACATCTTAAAAGGCAGAGAGCCCTACAAGTAAAGCTTTGAACCATCACCTGGAAATATACCCAGCTGTTTCCATACTGGGGTTTAAGAGCATTTAGCTAATTACCATCCTCAGGAAGAGAAAGCTTCCTAATGAAAGCAGCAAGATCCTTTCTGCCTTACCGTGGGAGCCAGTCACCAACAGATAAATAGGAGTTATGTCACACCCCTCCCCATTTATGCCCTCGCAGGGGAGGGTGTCATAAAGTGCCGCCTCCGCAGGCCTAATACTATGATGTGTATTTTGACAAAGATGCTTTTTCAGGGCCATGAAAGTAAAAGCACCATAAAATCAGAAGGAAGCAGAGTGTAAATTGAATGTGAATGAGTCCCAGCTCAGTTTTGCTATTGCACCTTGGCGGAAATGGCCAGACTCCTCTGTCCCCTCCAGCTGTTTTGGTGGCTGGACTTCCAGGAGACTGAGGAGAGGACAATCAGCTGGGCTATGTTGGCTGGGAGGGCCTGGGAGAGGAGGCGAGGGAGGGAGACAGGCCCTGTCCTAGTGATGTGTTTGCACAAGGTCCCTGGAAATAAGTGTGTGCATGTTCATGGATGTGTATGTGTGTGTGTGTCTGTCTGTCTCTTGGGGGTAAGGTGTTGATGCTTGACTGGAAGGTGGTTTATGGTTCCTGGCTCCTGTGTTCTCATAGGTGGTGTCCCACTCTTTTGATGAGGCATTGCTAGGAGCAGGTTTGCCCCCCTTAATCATAGTAATAACAATAAGTAGGCCGTTGAGCTCTCCCAAGATTCCTGTGTGTAAAGTTCCTTGGCTCTAGCAAAGCTGTGCTGGTTGGTGGAATCAATGACAGAGAGTTGGAGCAGTGAATCTGGGTCAAGTCTCATTTTCAGGTTCAGAGAGAGAATGACAGGCCCAGAATTGTCCAGGTTGTTCAGTTCTGAGAGGCCATCCCCAGGCTTGCTCAAGGGTGAGCTCAGTATGCTGGGGCTGTGACTTCATCTCCCTGCTGCAGGGGTTTGCTGCATGGCTGCTACCTAACCCCCATGCCAAAGATTCACCCACTAACTCTTCCTTGCCCTGGAGACCAAGGGGAGGATCCGTTCCCAGATGCTGGCTCACACACTATATCCTAAAAATGAGCACCCAATCCTTGTCAATGAACTGAAATCAAGACTTGAAGTACTGTTGACCTCACGAGTTCAGACCTCTTAAAAGCCAACTCCAAATCTGCTTATTACCAAGATGATTGTGATAGCCTCTCAGAGTGGGATTTTCCTTGAAGCTCTCTCTTGCCCTCTGACAAATCACCTTGCTGTTAAACAACCTTCTTAAGCACCTGCCTCAGCACAATGCTTCTGCTCAGGAGCTATTCACAATTCCATCTCTCTCTGCGGGAAGCCAACTCCCCTGCGGAGGAATCCTTGCTGGTTGGGCCCATTCAACCTGTGTCTCTGCCTGCTGCCTCCACCCTCCCTAGCTCAGTCTCCCCCAGGGGTTCTCACTGGTGCTGGGCTCTCTCCTTCCCTTTTGCTTTTTCTCCTGCTGTTCTGCTGATTTTGAAAGTTCTCTGTTTTTTTCCTTCCCTTAAACAAATCCTGTTGATCCCTGGAGAGCAATTATGAATCCTGTCTCCTTGGGGAAGTCTTCCCAGGGTGATCCCTGGCTATATCAAGCACTCATTCTTAGGTCTTCTGTAACACAACTTAAACTTTAATTTATACTGATTTGGTAGTTTCAGTAATTTCTTGTGTGCCCTATATTAGGTTTTTACTCTGCTTGTTTGGAAGTACCTAGAAGGCAGACATCAAATGGTCAATTACTTACTCAGTGGGACAGTTTGGAGCATGGAGACAGCAGACATGGGCACAGGAAACCAAAGAGCCTTGTTCTGCCATTTCTTTCCTGTGAGAATTTGGGGGAAATTATTTATCCTGTTTATTGGATTCCCTACTGTAAACATAAACACCCTACTTAATGTAGACGCTGCCTTTTCTTAGCCCACATACTTCCCTCCAGGGCCCAATGCTCACAGCTCAGACCTAGGGATATTCCTTGGCCCTGCCTCTTTCTTTTTCAATTATGGTAATCATTAGGATTATGATAAATATTTAGCTCTTCCCTTCTGGGCACGATGTAGGAACATGCTTCTTATTAGGTGTGATTATGGGACTATTGTGTGGTCAATAAAATGTGTTACTTCCCAGAGAAAGTGTTAATAACTACAGCATGCATCAATTTCTCACGGCAATAGGAAAATATATTGCTCCAAATGGTATCCCTTGCCTCAGTTTGGATCCTCAAGTGAACATGGAATGATACAACCATAGACTCCATCCTGTCAGAGGGGGTCATGTGGTACAAGCAAGAAGTAAATCTTTATTCTTTTGAGCCATTGAGATTTTTGTGTTTTTTTTTTTTTCCTCACTAGCACAGTGTAGCTTAGTATATCATGATATAGCATTTTCCTTAGTCTTTGTCCCTATTTCTCTTCCTCTTTTGTCTTTCTCTTTTTCCTGATCTCCCTTACCATGAGGAGTAACCTGCACCTGGGCAGCAAGGCTCCCATAAGCCATCCTAAGAGCATGAGAAACTGTCGGAGAATGAGTACCTGATACTCTCAACAGTAGTGTCTCCATTGATTTCAGAGCCAGAGAATTCTCTCTGTTCTTATGGTGGACAAACTTGGAAGTGTCAAAGAATATTTTGGGTTAAACTGAAGCTTGGACTTTGATTTTGTAGGTGGTGAGTCATTACTTCCCCAATATATCCTTCTGGTGTCCAAATCAAAGTGCTAAAGAAATATGTAGAATATTTAAAATGTTAGAAGCAATAAAAACATCCTGTAGCAGATTTGAATTAGTAAAATCTCCTGTAGACCTTTGTGATTTTTTTTTTTAAAGATTTTATTTATTTATTTGACAGAGAGAGATCACAAGTAGACAGAGAGGCAGGCAGAGAGAGAGAGGGAAGCAGGCTCCCTGAGGAGCCCAGAGCCCGATGCGGGACTCGATCCCAGGACCCTGAGATCATGACCTGAGCCGAAGGCAGCGGCTTAACCCACTGAGCCACCCAGGCGCCCCTGATTTTTTTTTTTTTTTTTAACATAGTACCCCACTTATTAAATCAGAATCTGGCAGGGTAAGTTGTGAGACAAAGAGCAGATAAAGCTGGTTTTGTTTTGTCTGCTTACTTTGTTGAGAGATGTGAATAAAGACTTGCTCAGGATTTCTGAAATAGATGGCTGAGAGAGCCATAAAAAGCAAACATCCTCATAGAATTAGCTTACCTTTTGAACACTCTGACCCTTCACAGCCTCCAAACATGGCTGCCCCCACTGTCTGTAGTAGGGATCTCTAAGAGAAATTGCAAGAAGGAAGAGTGAGGAACATGACTTTGCATCTAGGTTGAGAAGATCAATAGTATATAATTTTGTTTTTCAGTCTTGGTTAATTTAGACTTTTCTTTAATTAACTAACTTGGCTAATGCCATGTTGTTGTCTAACAGTATGTCTACGAACATTTGATTTTCTCACTATGTGACAAGGCTCAGACATGTTCAAATTAAGAGTGAGTATGGAATCCAAAGCCCAAGACAGGACTCATGATTTTGTTAAAAATCCAGTGAATGAGGCAAGAGCCAAGGAAAGAAATTCTGATGTTTCCAGTCACGTTGCTTGGTTGGAGATGCAGGGAGGGAGCAGCTGGAGGAACGGCTCTAGAGCCACTTCTGTCCCTGGAAGGGGAGGCATAGAAAAGCAAGGCTGCAGGATGGTACAGCTGTTTCTAGAATAGCGTTCTGGGCAAGTATGGATTTTAGAAATATTTTTCCCTACAGGAAACAAAACCCCACAGAATGTAAACATTTCTAGTGAACTGGCTTATTTTGTGGCAGCAGTTGGATGATGGAAAGTTTCCATCCCTTTCTCAATTCGGATGCTGGATATGAAAATAAAAGTTAAGATGCAATTTTTTTAAGTGAAAGATCCCTGGAGACAGTTATGAGATAGCTGTTGGATAGATGAGAGGGTTTAAATAGCCATGACCTATGAGAATTACAGCAATGGGACACATAGAAAGAGGCCCTTTTCTCTCCAACTCAGCATAAATGAGGACACTAAATACACAGATTATTCAGTTTTACAGGAAAATGATAATGATGCATGAATACTGAGGAGTGTAACAAGCTTTGGAAGACTGGAAAATTCTTTAAAGCAGGGTGCTTGCTGATAAAACTATTTAGGAAAACCTAAGGTGGTAAGACAAAGTGAATGATTCTTTACCTTTCAAAATGATAAAGCAGGGTCAGTTGATTTCATGTTTACACATTTTCCAGGGTGGAGAAGTAGGAAAACTGGGATGGGACGCAGGAGACACTGGACAACCCCAGCTCTGTCATCTTTAGTTGTCTTACATTAGGCAGATAACTTCTCTGAGTCCAGTCTCTAGATCAGTGAAACTACTTACAGAAGGTTGTTTTGGTCAACAAATAATATAATTCATTTGAAAATGCTATGTAATTTGTAAAGAACATCAGAAATAGGAGAAATTAATATAAGTGTCATTACTGTTGCTCTTAACTTTCTACTTTTGATGTGTGTGAAATCAATACTAAAAGAAACCAATCTAAAGCAAGTCTTTCCTTAGAGGAAGGAAGTAGGTGGTCTTTGTACATGGAGGAAGTAAATGAGTTATTCTGCTGCTCTCATTGTGATGGCTAATTTTATGTGTCAGTTTGACTGGGTGAAGGGATGACCAAGTCGCTGGTAAAACACATTTTCTGAGTGTGTTTGTAACGTCTCCAGAGATTAGCCTTTGAATCAGTAGACTGAGTAAAAAAGGTTGTCCTCACAATGTGGGTAAGCATAATCCAATCTGTAGAGGGTCTGAATTGAAACAAAAAGGTGGGAAATGGGCAAAGTTTCTCTCCTTGCTTCAGATGAGACATTCATCTTCTCCTGCTCTTGGAGACTGGCACTCCTGGTTCTAGGGCTTTTGAACTCAGATGAATTACAACACTGACTTTCCCGATTCTTCAATTTGTACATGGCAGATTGTGGGACTTGTTGGCCTCCATGATTGTATGAGTCAATTCCTACAATAAATTTCTTATTGTATAAATCTCTATCCTAATGGGTTTGTTTCTCTGGAAGACCCTGATTAATACATTTATGTGACAAATGACCATGGACAGCTCAAGAATGTAGTTAGGCAGCCTCAAAGATCAACTAATCTCTGGGCAGTATTACAAAATGTATTGGAAACCCAGCAAAAACCCTTTCCCCATGGCTCTTCTCTATGTGCTACACTGGTTTCTGTATCTGAAGAAAGAAAGATTGCAGTGAGTTGTATAAAGCTGAGAGAGAGAGAGACAGAAAGGGGAGGGGGTGGAGATTGAGAAAGAGTGCATAAGCTACAGGAACCAGAGGATGGAGACACTTGTGTGAGAAATCAAACCATACAGAATAGGACTTTGGTCTAGGTTAAGGGGGCAGAGGAGCCCAATGCCTGTGACTGAAGTCTACAAAAACAATGAGTAGTATGAATTTTGTTCTCCTAGCTCCCTGAAAATACAGGGACAATTTTTTTTTTTAAGAGTTTGAGAAAACTTTAAAGCAAATCCTTAAGATACATATGCTCACAAAGAATGGTGAGCTTGCAGACTCAGAGACTTATCCTGTCTAATCTATTAATCTGCCAATTAATTCTTACCGATCAATCCACCCTTCATACTGTTGCCCCAGATACGCCTTCAAAATGTACATCTGATTGCAACAATCCCATCTTCAAACTACACTTTTGTGTAAGCTTACTAAAATTTTATATGTTGCTTTCTCAAACTATTTACAAAGAGGTGATAGAAGAAGCTGAAACAAAGTTTTATCTCTACCTTATGAATGTAAGATTGTACCAATATCTTGCTCTAACCATGAACATAGCCAATAGTTATCCTAAAATCTAACCTTCACTGTGGTCCTTGAGGTTTGAAAAAAGCCTTGAACTTCTCCTGGAAGGACCAATATTTTCTTTCTTTTCTTCTTGTTAATGTAATGGACCTCAGAGTCCATTCTGTGGTCATCCTGAGGGTATGGCTAATTGCTGCAGAGAAAGAGCCTGGGTGCCAGAGAATTACAGCTGTTTCTTACCCCTGTTTCTTTGTTACTTTCCACTTGGGAGGGAGGACTGTGTGGTTCAGCTCCTTAAGACAATTACAAGCCTGTCTAATTTTTGCCCTAGAAACATCTGACATAGATCTCTTCAGGACATCATATAACTACAAGGCCAGAGGAATATCAGACTGAGATGCATCCATGATTCTCTCTCTCATTGAAAATTAGATGCAACCTCTTCGTAGACAAGCTCATTAGAGACTTGAACAATGGGTACCAGATGATGTCATCCAAATAATAAACTGTTGGCCATGTTAAACGCCTGGAATTTTCTGTGACACTTTAAGATTATTTGATCCCCTACTCCATGTAAAAATGATTTATTTGTCCGAGAGAAATTAAAGTATAATTGAATAAGTCACACCTCCTGAGAGAAAATACTTTAAGGCACAAAAGTGTCTTCTCTCTTCACATTTCTGTTGTTCCAAAGACTGGACCCTTAGGTTCTTGGTGAGAGCTGGTGTGAGTTCTGCCATTTATTCCTTTCCCTGAACTTGTTCTTCCCTCAGCTCTCTTGCTTTACAAGGTCTGAGGAAGTTTTGTTACTCCACTGTAGCCAAAAGTCTCTGCAAGATATATTTGTGACAGTGCTTTCTCCCTCTAGGTCCTCTTTTTATTCTTCTCTGTCAAGAGCTTTCTTCTTTCAAGTAGGTTAAGCCCACAAGTCAAGACTGCTGCACAGATTAAATTTTTCCCTCCTCTCCTGTATGTAGGGCCAATACTTATATTTATTGGGTTGGAAGGTCTTTTTTCTCTTTCCCATAGGGTTTGTACACAAAGCAAAGCCTTCCTTTTTCTTTAAATTATGTGTTTTCTTTATTGAGTTTCTGATATCTTCAGTTCCAAAGCCCAAGTGATAGTTAACCATTTAGTCTACATCTTGAAAACTCTAACTTTATTTCTGAGATTTTTTTCAGCCCTACTCACAACACATTTCCATTGCCAATTTGTTCTTTCACTGTGATTGAGCCTGCATTTTGAGTCTCTGTGATCCACAGCCATCATTCAGTGTTTATACATTGTTCACTGAATCAGTTTGAACACACATGGTGCAGAGCTCCACAGAGAGACTATACTAAGCTGTAGAAATTTCTAGGTCAGTCTTGCCTCAGGTCTTTCCCTGAAACTAAATGAAGGATTCTAAGTATGTAAAGAAGAAAAAAGAATATAGGGCTGCAAATTCATTCAAACTTCCTTGCCAATTCTAGCATTAAAAATCCCTGAAAGCCAGTAAGTATCATGTAATTGGAATCTGTTATTTTGAGACAGAAAGGTGAAAGATATATTTCACAGCAGTTGTTCCTTAGTGGTTTCAAGGGATTGGGAAAGTTTCTAACAGCCCTGGAGACATTGTAGCTATGGAAAAGGTGTTGTAGGTGTTTGTGATTTTAATGTGGGACTGTCAGGAGTCTGAGAGTCACATGCAGATTTTTAACTGGGCAGCTATGGAAAATGATCCTGGATCCCTTTGATGGACAGTCACCTATCCTTCTATGACTTCTCAAAATAGTGCCTTTCCCAGCTCTCCTGCTGGGTGATCTTGGAAATATCTGGAGTACAACTGAACACAGAGACCCATGTGTCTATTTGCAGCATTCAACAGAGCATTGTTACTATAGGTGGTGTTAAATTGGTCAAATTTTCTAGAAGAATAATCACCTGGGCACTGTCACACATGGGACACTAGAATCCAGGCTTTAGCAAGAAGAGTCTGTGTAGTAGTCTTGGGGGTTGGAAGTGTCAGCATATTAAAAGTCAACTATCCAATAAAGTTGGTCATCTGTGCTGAAATGAACTAAATTTAACAATTATTTTGTCTGCTCTAGGTTGCAGATGGGCTAGACATAAGGTATTCATTTAGAAGGTTAGTAGAACAATGGTTCAGTGGAGGAGTATTAGTATTAGCAGAAGGAGGGAAACAGAAGAAAAAGATCCTTGAAAGTATTTGGCTTTAGGATTACCTGGTGTTCTAACCCCAGAACAACCAATGCCTTTCTAGCCTAGACAGAAGAGGGTCCAGGAAGTCAGTCAGTTCTAAGAAGTGGGTTCTATAATACTTGTCTTCTCAGGATGTGAACAGCTTAAATATTTATATATCTAGTAGAGGGGAAACCTGAAAAGGTAGCAGAAAGGATATGGTTAAGGCTGGTTTAAGGAAAATTAGGGGAGTGTGTTAGAAAAGCAAAAATGGAGAGTGTTTTGAGGAGGATACGATGTGTAGAGGGATTTTGAGAGATTGAAAATGTTTAAAAATATAAGATCTGGCAACATGTACTTTTTTGGTGATTTTGATAGCAGCATTTCTGTTTAAATGATAAAGACAAAACCCAGAATGATGTAGGAGGAGGTATCAAATGTGAGGTAAGTAACTAAAGGTAGTATATATAGAAAATAGAACAATTAGATGGGGCCATCAAAGGAATCAGAGAAATGGGACAGTGACTAAAAAATACAGGAGAGTTATTTTTAACTCTAAAATGAAAAGTCATAAGTCTGTATGCTGATTAAAAATGCAGATGAGAAGAGAGATTGGTAATACAACAGAGAATGTGTAACTGAAGAAGCAAATTCTTGAATACAGCAAAAAGAATCCACTGGACAGGTGGATAAATTGGTATTTAATGGGAATTCAGAAATTTCTTTGTCAGTCACAAGAATTAAGAAGTTGGCTTCAAGTAGGTTTATAAATGTGGTAAGGGAATTTAAGGACGTTTGTGTGCTTGGTTTATTTTTCCTAATGATGTATGAAGAGAATCATTAGTTGAAGTCCGAAGGGATGTGAGAGCAGTTAGGGGAGAGAGAAGAAGGTACCAAGGAGTTACTCTGGACAACAGGAAAGCAAGCTTACTAGAGAAACTTGCTTGGCTTCCTAAGCAGTGCTGAGAGCCAGTTTAAGGTCCATGATCTTAAGGGAAGTTCAGTCATGCTGGATAGAAGATTTCCTCCAGCAAGAACCAGAAAGTAAAGCTTTGGGATTAAGGAGGTAAACCAAATGTGGGGAGAAATGAGAGAATACCTTGAGAAGTAATGGTTGTGAATTGAGATTCTTGACAGAAGGAAAAGAGGGCGGTGGGGTTCTGGAACACTAGGACTTCAGGAGAATGGCAAGTCCTCAGAGAAAAGTGTGGTGTACCTAGACATGCTCTTCCAGGGACTTTTTGCCCCAGTATGGCACAGTAGTAGTCCTCTCTGTAACTAGAAAGCATTGACCACATGAATTTGGGCAATGAACATCTCAACACTAACCTGTATGCACAGGTGACCAATTACTAAAAAAAAAAAACCTTCCTATACTTCCTGTTTCTGTGTGATTACCCTAATATTTGTCATAACCCCATGTTGGGAACTTCCAAGGATTATTAAATTTGAATTTCTCATTTGCCTGGGAGATTGGATAGAGGCAGAATTAATTTGATATCATCCAAATAAATCTAATTTTTGAGCACTCTTCTTGGTGGATTTTGAGTCATACTTGGTACTTTATCAAAAGAAAGTTCAAGTGTAACGAGAAGTTATAACAAAGAACCTGGTTTCCACTGGGTAATCAAGGAAGGCTTCTCTGAGATAGTGACACTGAAGCTGAGAAGGGAACGATGCACGGGAGTTATTGGCTAAAGAGGAGAAGAAAAGAGTAAAAATCTCGAAGGCAGGAAATAACTTGGTATCTCCTATGATCTTAATAATCAGTGTGGGTGGTACATAATGGACAAGTGGAAGAGTGTCCTGATATGGAAGAGGAGGTGTGGACGGGAATCTGATTATGAAGAACTCTACAATGAGAAGCATAGGCCATATCTAACATGTTCTCTGGAAGATTCAGGGAGAATGGCCTGATCAGAGGCTAGACATAAGGTATTCATTTAGAAGGTTAGTAGAACAGTGGTTCAGTGGAGGAGTATCAGTTGGTTGGAGAAATGATGCAGCGATATAAAGAAGATTCAGTAGATTCAAGACCTATCCCGGGGATGAAACTGACAGTACTGAATTGAGGAAGAATTTATCCAGTATAATTTCTAGGTTTCCAGTATGAGCTAATAGATCTGTGGAAATCCACAAACTTACATAAGAAACATTGCAAGAGGAACAGACTGTGTGTGTGTGTGTGTGTGTGTGTGTGTGCGTGTGCGTGTGGCGTGGGTTCTGGGTGAGAAATAGTGTGCAGTTCTGGACATTCGTGTTTGAGATGTCAGGGAGCCTGCCTCTCCCTCTGCCTGCCACTCTCCCTGTTTGTTCTTTCTCTGTCTCTCAAATAAATAAAAAGAAGATTATTTTCAGTTAATTGGTAGGGGCAAAGACCCTATTGGTATATCTACTGAGGAGGGGATCGGAGGCAGGGAAGTGGAAGCAGCTTAGAATTTATTACTATGAAATTTAATTTTTAGGATAAGACAGGGTAGTAGCAAAAATGAGTATGCATTTGTTTACCTTTCTTTTCTTTTCTTTTTTTTTTTTTTGACAGATTTTATTTATTTATTTGACAGAGATCACAAGTAGGCAGAGAGGGGGGGGAAGCAGGCTCCCTGCTGAGCAGAGAGCCTGATGCGGGGCTCAGTCCCAGGACTGACCTGAGCCGAAGGTAGATGTTTGCCTTTTTTTTTTTTTTAAAGATTTTATTATTTGAGAGAGAGACAGTGAGAGAGAGTGTGAGAGGGAAGAATGTCAGAGGGAGAAAGAAGCGACTCCCCATGGAGCTCGGAGCCCAATGTGGGACTTGATCCAGACACTCCGGGATCATGACCTGAGCTAAAAGCAGTCACTTAACCAACTGAACCACCCAGGCACCCTTGTTTGCCTTTTAAAAAGAATCTTGAGGGCGCCTGGGTGGCTCAGTGGGTTAAGCCGCTGCCTTCGGCTCAGGTCATGATCTCAGGGTCCTGGGATCGAGTCCCACATCGGGCTCTCTGCTCAGCAGGGAGCCTGCTTCCCTCTCTCTCTCTCTCTGCCTGCCTCTCCGTCTACTTGTGATCTCTCTCTGTCAAATAAATAAATAAAATCTTTAAAAAAAAAAAAAAAGAATCTTGAGTCAGCAGAATAATCCAGAAGAACAGAGTGTAAAGTCCCCTAAGAAAACGGAATTAGAAAAATTCAGGGCCATTTGGGGAATTTGGTTTTTTGACACACCTTCTTTCGTAACTCTGTGAGAAAGGTGAAGGAGATGGCAGATGCGGTTAGGTTGTTAGTTTGATGAGAAAAGGGGCTACTTACTTCTGACAACTTCTATTTTTCTTTATGAGGGACTACAAAAAAAAAAAATTCACTGTCAGTTCAGAGTGGGTTGATGGGGTAGGGAGAGAAGAAAAAGAAATAAGAGGTTTGAAAAGCTTACACAGAGTATTCCATAGTTCTCTTAAATATGCTTCCATTGTTTGGCACTTACGGTTTTCCCTGTTTTCTGATATTTAAAAGAGTGAGATGTTGAATTGTATGCAACAAAATAGTTCTATTTATGGCCATTTCTGTAAGATAAATTCTCAGAATTAGAAAAAATAATGTTTTCTACTTTGTACTTACTCATGCTTTAATTTTTTTTTTTTTTAAAGAATGAATTCACTTGTTAAAATTCAATTAGGAGAGAAAAATGTTACAATAATGATCTGGCTGAAAAATGCTGCAAAGGTCTAGGGTGTAAATGAGTGCATTTGGGTTTACAAAACTTCCAGTTCCTAAAATTGAAGCATGGACACCATCAGTGGAATACAGAGATTATGTGTGGCTTTATGTAGGATAGATTTCAGCACATAGATTTTGGGGACCTAATATTAGCTCATTCTGACAGAACCCAAAGTGAAGGCAGCAGTCTGATCTAGTTAATCGTCCTTACTAGGATTTTGGATTGATGAAGTTTGGATGATTTCCTCTGCTCTATGGGGACTGTCTTCATGACTATCATTAAGAAAGCTATCAGTAAGAAAATTAGAAGACAGGATTCAGTGACTAATTCTACCAATAATTAGTATTTTCATTTTCCAGAGAAAATAAATCTAAAAAATGTTCACATCTTTTCCAGGCTAAAGCATTCAGCCAGGCTTGATGATTTAATTCAATCTACTTGTTCATTCTTTAACAACAACAACAACAAAAGCAAATTTTGCATTTTTTTCCTTTGCCAAATTGAACTCTGTCTTTTCCTCAATCATTTAGCAATACTTACTGAGCACTATCTGCATGCTGGGGGCTTGACTTGTCACACTGAAGACACTGATGGGTAAGATAATTTTCCCATTAAGATGGCCATATTTTGTGGATAAGAGAGGTATATAAGGAGAACATTTCACAACTACGTGGCAAGTATGGTGGTAGGAATATACACAAGGAATCATGGAACCCTTCAGAAGGAGGTCCAGGAGAGAGTGGGCCAGAAATCTTCCCCAAAGGCAGAGCTGTGTGGTGGATGGGCTGAGCTTTATAGGTTGAGAAGGTTTGTCAGAGGGTTCCAGAATGTAGAACCACTTCCTGGGTTTAACCTAAGCATCCGCAGCCCTGCTTGGCCATGATGACACAGTAAGAGTAACTTCTTCTTTTAAATCTAGAATAATTTTGAGCATTTGCCTACTAATCTGACTGAAAAACCATCACCTTCAATGTGGCCTCCCAGTCATGGCCAAAGACTTTTTGGGGGCATTTTCTCACGTTTTTCTCTAGGAGCTATTTCCCTCGGATTCTTGCATTTAATCATGCATCCTAGATTGTTGCTGCAGTTTCCAACTGGTCTCTCTAGACTACTCATGTCTCTCTCTGAATCATTCCTTATGGTATGGGACATCTCTCTGAAGTGGAAATTGGACCGTTCTTCATCCTCTTTTAAAACCACACACTTGTGCCTTATTACTCACTGTAGCCCGGACCCTTAACAAATTTCCATGTCAGTTCCTCTCTCTTGGTGTAAAGAGAAAATGTTACCTTCTGTTCACATATTTACTGCTTAAACTACTTTAAAAAAATTACTCCTTTTCCTTGTATGACCCACATGCGATATAGTGCACTATAAAAACCACTTAGTGTTTTCCCCCCTCACTTTTCCTGGAAATTGGTCCATATTGTTAATACCTTTTGCTTTGTTTTCCACGGTTGCATAGTAGTTCATTGCATTAACGTAATTCATTCAACCAGACTTCTATTCATGGATATTTTAGTTTTGAATCTTATGCTTATATTCAGTGCATCAGTAAATAAATCTTGGGCATATTTGAGGAGATATGTATTCTGTGTGCTTAGGAGTGGATTGCATTGTCAAAGGGTGAATTCACATGCTAGATATTCTCAAACTACTCCATTGTAGTTTATCTCCTTTTTCAATCCCAGTAGCAGGATAGGAAAGAGGCTCTTCCACACACAACCAAAACTGAGTCTGCCCTCAGGATTTTGGATTTTTGCCAATCTTACAGTTAAGAAATACTATTTCACATAGTTTTCATTTATTTTTCCTTATTATCAGAGTGAGCAAATTTCATGTCATTAAGAGGTGTTGGCTTACATCTTTGTTTTGTAAAATATCTAATCATGTATTTTAATCATTTTTTTCTATCATGGACTTTTCCATTTTGTTTGTTTTATTTTTTTTTCCCGATTTTTAAGAGTTTTTACTGGGTTAAGCAGATTTTTTTGTGTGCGGTATGGGTTGTAAATATGTTTATGCAGGATGGCATTTGTCTTTGCTTATGTGTTTATTTTTGCCATTTAAAATTTGTTTTTATGTGATCAAAGTAGTCAATCTTTCATTTTATTGCTTTTTAAAAATTTTAATTCCAGTATAGTTAACATATATTAGTTGCCGGTGTATAATATAGTGATACAACAATTCTAATACTTAGTGTTCATTGTGATAAGTCTATAAGTCTACTCTTAATCTCCTTCTCCAATTTCATCCATCTCCCCACCCACCTCCCCTCTGTTAATCATCCATTTGTTCTCAATAGTTAAAAGTCTATTGGGGGAGGCGTTTCCTTCTTTCTCTCTCTGTTTAGTTTTTATTTCTTTTTTTTAAAGATTTATTTATTTGAGAGAGAGAACACGAACATGGGGAGGGTCAGAAGGAGAGGGAGAAAAAATCCCAAGCAGACTCCCTGCTGAGTACCACAGCAGGCTTGATCTCTTGACCCTGAGATCATGACCTGATCTGAATTCAGGAGTTGGGCACTTAACCGACAGGGCCATGAAGATCCAATATTTCACACATGAGTGAAATCATGTGGTGTTTATCTTTCCCTGACTGGTTTATTTTGCTTAGCATTATATTTTGTAGCTCCATCTATATTATAATTGGCAGGATTTCATTCCTTTTTATGGCTGAATAATATTCCATTGTATATACATACCATATCTTCTTTATCCATCTGTTGATGGACATTTGAACTGGTTCCATAATTTGCCTATTGTAAATAATGCTGCAATAAACCTAGGGGTACATACCTCTTTGAATTAGTGCTTTTGTATTGTTTGAATAAAAAATAATGCAATTACTGGATTGTAGGGTAGTTCTAGTTTTTTTTTTTTTAATTTATTTGACAGAGAGAGAGATCAGAAGCAGGCAGAGAGAGAGAGAGAGAGAGGCGGAAGCAGGCTCCCTGCCAAGCAGAAAGCCCGATGCGGGGCTCGATCCCAGGACCCTCTGAGATCATGACCCGAGCCGAAGCAGAGGCTTAACCCACTGACCCACTCAGGCGCCCCTAGTTTTCGTTTTTTGAGGAACCTCCATTCTTTCTCTTCCACAGTAGCGAAAAAGTTTGCATTCTCACCTCACATGAGGGTGTGAAGTCTTCTGGTCCTGAGCTCTTGTTTTTTCAGAGTTTTTTGATTTATGATTCAATATTATTGCTGATAATTAGTCTGTTCAAATTTTTTATTCCTGCTTCAGTTTTGGGAGGTTGTATTTCTAAGAATTTATCCATTTCCTCTAAGTTGCCCAATTTATTGGCATATAATTCTTCATAATATTATCATTTGTATTTCTATGGTGTTGGGGGATGCTTTTCTCTTTCATTTGTGATCTTGTTGGAGTCCTCTCTCTCTCTCTCTCTCTCTGTTTCTTTTTCCATGAGTTTTGCTACAGGTTTATCTTTTCAAAGAACCAGCTCCTGGTTTCATTGATCTGTTCTAAAGGTTTTTTCGTTTCTATATCATTTATTGCTACTCTAATCTTTACTATTTCCTTTTTTCTGCTGGTTTTCTTTTTTGTTTGTTCTTTTCCCCCCAGATCCTTTAGGTGTAAGGTTGTTATTTGAGATTTTTCTTACTTTTTGAGGTAGGCTTGTATTGCTATAAACTTTCCTCTTAGAACTACTTTTGCTGCATCCCAAAGGTTTTGGACTGTTGTGTTTTCATTTTCATTTCACTCCATGTAATTTTTGATTGTGTCTTTGATTTCTTGGTTGACCTGTATATTCTTTAGTAGCATGTTATTTAACCTACATATCTTTGTGATGTTTCCAGATTTTTTTCTTGTTGATTTCTAGTTTTATAGTGTTTGGTCAGAAAAGATACATGATGTGACTTTGATCTTTGTTAATTTGTTGAGCTTTGTTTTGTAGCCTAATAGGTGAACTTTTTTTGGTTCATGAGCACTTGAAAAGAAGGTGTGTTCTGCTCTTTTAGGATGGAATGCTCTGAACATAGCTGTTAAATCTATGTGGTTCAGCTTGACATTCAAAGCTGGTTTCCTTGTTGATTTTCTGTTTGGATGATCTGTCCATTGATATAAATAGGGTTTTAAACTATTTTTGTATTACTATCAATTAGTTCCTTTATGTTTGTTATTAACTGTTTTATGATTTGGGTACTCCCCTGTTGGATTTACAATTGCTATATCCTCTTATTGGATAGTCCCCTTTATTATTATTCAGTCCTTTACCTCTTTCTGGAGTCTTTGTTTTAAAGTCTGTTTTGTCCTATGTAAGTCTTGCTACACTGATTTACTTTTGACATCCTTTTGCATTATAACTATTTCTCTAACCCCTCACATTCAATCACTATGTGTCATTAGGTCTGAAATTAATCTCTTGTAGGCAGCATATAGATGGGGCTTGTGGTTTTTTTTTTTTTTTTAATCTATTCTATTGCTCTGTGTCTTTTTTTTTAATTTACTTTTTTAAATTGGATTACAGGTTTTATTTTAATTTTATTTAACTTAAATTCAAGTTAATTAACATATAGTATGGTATTGGTACCAAGAGTAGAATTTAGTCATTCATCACTTAAATATAACACTCAGTGCTCATCAAAACTCTAGCTTCATACACATCATTGCAAATGGCAAGATTTTATTTTTTGATGGATGAGTAATATTTCATTGTGTGTGATAAATGGATAAAGAAGATGATACACACCACATCATTAATAATTTTCACTTTTGTTTCCCTTCCTCCTAGAGACTCTTACAAAGTAAGAAGTTGCTTTGACTGAGGTCAAAGAGATTGCTGCCTGTTTTTTCCTCTAGGATTTTGATGGATCCCTGTCTCACATTTAGGTCTTTCATCCCCTTTGAACTTATTTTTGTGTATAGTGCAAGAAAGTGGTCCAATTTCATTCTTCTGCATGTGGTTGTCTAATTTTCCCAACCCCATTTGTTGAAGAGACTGTCTTTTTTCCCCCACTGAATATTTTCTCCTGCTTTGTCAAGATTGACTATGTAGGTCCATTTCTGGGTTCTCTATTCTGTTGCATTGATCTTTTTTTTATTTTTTTGTGCCAGTAATATACTGTCCTAATGATTACAACTTTGTAATACAGTTTGAATTCTGTAACTGTGATGCTTCCCACTTTGCTTTTCTTTTTCAACATTACTTTGGCTATTTGGGGTCTTTTCTAGTTCTATACAAATTTTAGGATTGTTTATTCTAGCTCTTTAAAAAATGCTAGTGTTATTTTGATCAAGATTGCATTGAACATGTAGATTGCTTTGGGTAGTATAAACATTTTAACCATATTTGTTCTTTCAATTCATGAGCATGGAATATTTTTCCATTTCTTTGTGGCTTCTTCAATTTCTTTCATAAGTGTTTTATGGTTTACAGAGTACACTCTTTTACCTCTCTGGTTATGTTTACTCTTAGGTAGTTTATGGTTTTTGGTGCAGTTTTATATGGGATCAATTCCTTGATATCTCTTTCTGATACTTCATTATTGGTGTATAGAAATGCAACAGATTTCTGTACACCGATTTTATATCTTGCAACTTTGCTCAATTCCTGTATGAATTCTAGCAATTTTGGGGTGAATTTTTTGGGTTTTCTATATAGAGTATCATATCATCTGCAAATAGTGAAAGTTTGACTTCCTCCTTACAGATTTGAATGACGTTTATTTCTTTTTGTTGTCTGATTGTTGAGGCTAGGACTTCCACTACTATGTTGGAACAACAGTGGTGAATGTGGACATCCCTTTCATGTTCCTACCCTTAGGAGAAAAGCTCTCAGTTTTTCCCCATGGAGGATGATATTAGTTGTGGGTCTTAGTATATGGCCTTTATAATGTTGAAATATATTCCTTTTATCCTAACTTTCTTGAGGGTTTTTATCAAGAAAGTATGCTGTATTTGTCAAATGCTTTTTCTGCATCTATTCAGGGGTTCATATGTTTTTATCCTTTCTTTTATTAATGTGATGTATCATGTCATTGTTTTGTGGAAATTGAATCACCCCCTAAAGCCCAGGAATAAATCCTACTTTATCATAGTGAGTAATCTTTTTAATGTACTGTTGGCTTCAATTAGCTTCAATCTTGTTGAAAATTTTTGCATCCATGTTCATCAGGGATATTGGTCTGTAATTCTCCCTTTTAGCAGAGTGTTTGTCTGGTTTTGGAATCAAGGTAATGCTGGCCTTGTAGAACAAATTTGGAAGTTTTACTTTCATTTCTATTTTTTGGACAAGCTTCGGAAGAATAAGTATTAATTTTCCTTTAAATGTTCGGTAGAATTCCTCTGGGAAACCATCCCCATCACTCTGTGTCTCTTGGAGCGTTTAGTCCATTTACATTCAAAGTAATTATTGGTAGATCCATTCTGTATTTGTACTTATTGCCATTTTGTTACTTGTTTTGTGATGGTGGGTTTTGTAGTTTTTCCTCTGACCTTTTCGTTTTTTGTTCTCTTTCATTTTGTTTTGTTGGCTTTCTTTAGTGGATTCTTTTCTGTTTATTCTTTGCAGATCTGTACTAGTTTTTGATTTGTGGTTACCATTAGGTTTATATATAACATCTTCTGCATATAGCAGTCTATGTTAAGTTGAAGATCACTTAATATTGAACCCGTTCTTTACTACCCACCCCCAAATGTTTTAGGTATATGGTGCTGTATTTCACATCCTTTTATTTTGTGAATCCCTTGACTGATTTTACAGGTACACTCAATTTTATTGCTTTTGTGTTTCCTCTGTTTATTCTCTTACTTCCGGTCTTTTCTTCTATTCAGAGTCCCCTCTAAACATTTCTCATAGAGCTGGTTTTGTGGTCTTATATTCCTTTAGTTTTTGTTTGTCTGAGAGACACTTTATCTCTCCTATTCTGAATGATAGCCTTTCTATACTATTCATGGCTGCAGATTTTTTTCCTTTTAACACTTTGTTAACATTTGCTAACTTTTTTTTAACATCATGCCACCTTGCTCTAACCTGTAAAGTTTCTGCTGAAAAATCTGGCTTTATAGGGTTTCCCCTGTATGTAGCTGTCTTCTTTTCTTTTGCTGCTTTTAAAATTCCATCTTTATCACTAGTTTTTTCCATTTTATTTTATTTTATTTTTTTTTTAAGATTTTATTTATTTATTTGACAGAGATCACAAGTAGACGTAGAGGCAGGCAGAGAGAGAGAGAGAGAGGGAAGCAGGCTCCCCACTGAGCGGAGAGCCCAATGTGGGGCTCGATCCCAGGACCCTGAGATCATGACCTGAGCCGAAGGCAGAGGCTTAACCCTCTGAGCCACCCAGGTGCCCCAGTTTTTTCCATTTTAATTACTGCGTATCTTGGTGTGGACCTACTTGGGTTGAGTTTTTTTTTTTTTTTTTTTTTTTTTGTGGCCATGTGTATTAAGTTCTGCTTAAGAACATAGTTACATGAATTTATAGCCATTATAATGACAAAGCCTGATGACCTCAAACATTCCAAAACTAACCTTGAAACTCACCTTCTAGAGGGTGAGGATTTGTATGGTGTCCCTGATGCCCTTTTATTTTCATTGGGTTGATTTTTTTAGGGGATGCCTGTGTCTCCTGGATCTGGATATCTGTTTTCTTTCTCTTTCTTTCCCTAATCTGCCAGATTAGGGAAGTTTTCAGCTGTTATTTCTTCAAGTAAATGTTCTGCCCCCTTTTCTCTCTCTTCTTCTGGTATCCCTGTAAAGTGAATGTTTTTAGACTTGATGGAGTCAATGAGTTCCTTAAGTCTGTTCTTATTTTGCATAATTTTTTTTCTCTCCCCTTCTCAGTTTGATTACTTTCCATTACCCTATTCTCCAGGTTCCTAAGTGATTCTGCTTCTTCTAGTTTATTTATTCCATTTAGTGTATTCTAATTTTATTTATTGTGCTCTTCATCTCTGATTGGTTCTTTTTATAATATCTTTGTTAAGGGTCTCACTGATGTCCTCCACTCTTTTCTCAAGTCTAGTGAGTATCTTTATGAGCTTAAGGTCCTCTTACTCTGCCATCTTCCCAGGCTCTCTTATCTTACTAATTTTAGATTTTGAGTCACATTTTAAAAAAAACTCCCCTACCTCTGGATTATACAGAAAAAATTTACTCATTTTCTTTCTGTAACTTGTATGGTTTCATTTTCACATTTGGTTATTATGAGTATTGTTTGAGATATGGATCCAATTTATCTTTTTCTAAGAGGTGTCTAGTGGTCAAAGCAACATTTTATATTTGCTTATTTTTGAAAAAGAAACACAGGAAGGATGTATTAGAATAGGGATAGGTAGGAATGCAGTGGAAAGGCTCTGGTTAGGAATGAGTGTATATTGGATATTTTTGAATTAATATAATTTTAAACCACGGAAATGTCTTACATATTCAAAGTTAAATGAAAATGGAAAAAATCAAACCCTTAAATTGCATATAAATAAAAACAAATGAACCTAACTATATCAAATTGATAACCTAATTACATGAAGGAAGTAATTACTTTAAATAACTTTTGAACAGAGCACTCTAACTGTACTTTTTTGGTGGGACGCACTCTAAAGACAAAACAATGAGGTGTTCAAACACCAGTGAGTCGTGCCAAAATTACAAAAAAGCCAGATTCATGCACTTCCCACTGGCCGTGTTTAGAACAATTTGAACATCTATAAGAATTGTGACTAACTGATTATAACACATTGAATGAAGTTATCCATGTATTCAGTCACACAGAAACTAAGAGAGTGAAAAGGAATGAAAGAAAAAGGAAAGCACTCTTACCAAAATCTACAAGCTAGTAAATGGAGAAAACATGGTATAATTACAAAATTGTTATTTTGAAAACTCCAGTGTGATAATTTAATAATGCACTATCAGGGAATATTAAACCCATTTCATGAAAGTACATAAAACAGGTTATTCACATGGTGGCAGTGGATCACCCCCAGATTACTGCTAAAGTTACCAAAGTTGTCAGGAATAATGAAGTGATACATAACAGAATAAAACCCTACATGCTTCTGTGAAATTATTTGCAAAAGCAGCCCATTGCCTCCTTCCCCCTGTCTACTTCCCTGTGCATCTGGCTTTGCAGCAAGTGCCATCAAGATGTGGAGTTTCTTCCCCACCCTTGAATCTGAATTGAATTTATGACTTCCTTTGGACAATAGAACACAGAAGGGGGAAGGTTGTTCAGTTCTGAGCCTTGGCCTCAAGAGGCTTGTGTGTTTCTGCTCATTTGATTGGATTTCTACCATGCCATGAGAACACATCAGGATTAACCTGCTGGAGGATGGGAGAGCACAAGTAGGGAGTTGGTCCAGCTGTTACAAACAAAGCCTCTGACATACAATATGTCCTTGCTAAGATCAACAAAGTCAGTACTAGTCAAGCTGTAGCTGTTCACAGGTACATGAGTGAGCCTTGTTGAAAGACCTGAGGCCAGCACACCAGAATATCTGCCCAGATGACCTGTGCGCTCCTTGCTTTTCAGTTACCAGATTTTTGAGGTGACTTGTTACAGAGCAAAGTCTAACTGATTCAGAAATGAGCCTGGGAGAGTAGAAACATGGGCTTTGGGGCCAGGAAACTACAAATAGCTGGGAAAATAATGAGCAATTAATAGAAGCTGAAAACTGGAGTCTGGAAAGTGAAGCTCTATGTTATGTAGTTGTGAAATCATTGGCAAATGTTGCCTTTAGTAACTTGAAAGGTTAAAAAAATGTGCCTAATGAACTTGTCAGCCAGATTATTTTTGCTGCATGTAATAAGGAACTACAGGGGACACATAAGCTAAAATAAGAACTATTAATTGGCAAGTGGAATTTAGAGAGAATATGGAGGAACCAGGACTGGAAGGGATAGAAAATGAAACTATTACCTCCAATATTCTCAGCCAGTAATAGGTTCTTAAGGTAGAATACAGCCTAAGGTTATCTAGCAAATCAGGAGGGTGCCTCTAGGGCCCTTTGTCAAGATGCCTAAAGGAATTAAGGAGGCATCTAGAAGAAACTTTCAGCTAGAAAAATGTTTTCTAGGAATCTTAAGGGCACTGTCCTGCAGGAATCTTCCATGCCCAAAGTGCTCTGAGTTAAGAGAGACAGAGGGATGTTTTTAAAAACTAGTGGTAGGTGTGGATGTTACCTAAATGGTATAGAATATACTCAGACATATAGAAAGCTCACAACATTTTTAAGGGACTTGTAATGACAGAAACATCACTAGCTGAGTTCAGAGGGACTCAAGTTTCAGCAATTGCCTGGGAAAGATGCAGGCTGAAAAAGGCTACTCAGCTGCAGGCACAGGCTATTTCTTACGTGAACGGAAGGATATCTCAGAAGGTGACATCAAGAACCTGGAGGGAAAAGTGAATTGCATAGAGAATGGATTTATGAATCATTCCTAGAATTCATAGAGCACATTGGACGAGAGGTCAGCCTCAGAGAAAACAACTGAGCTGTAATTAAGAAACATTTCCTACTGTGGTGTTTGAGGATCTGGCAACATCTTTTGGGTGGGAATTTAAAATTGCTGTGGACCAGAGAATGCCATGCACTCTCATTTCCCCTCATTAAATAAAACCATTTATTGCGGCTTTTCCTATTATTATTTGTCTCATTATTTGCTGAGTCTGTGGAGGCAAATAACCTGTACCTGTACATAGATCATCAAAACCCAGTCTTGAAGAGTGATGGCACAATTGCACGAGACTTTTGCAGGTGTCTGGTGGGAATGAGTATCTTTTCCATGTGTGTAGGTTATTAATAATTTTGGCCAGAGGGGAGATTGGTAGGTTCTTTACAATAATGGCGACAACTGGGGCACCTGGGTGGCTCAGGCAGTTAAGTATCTGCCTGCTGCTTAGGTCGTGATCTCAGGGTCCTGGGATTGAGCCCCACATTGTAGGGAGCCGCCTTCTACCTCTCCTCTGCACTTGTGCGGCTTCTTTCGCTTGCTCTCTCTCAAGTAAATAAAATCTTCTAAGAAAAATTGGCAACAACTATTCTCCTTCTGTATTCAGGCCACAATGGTGTTCTCATCGAAATTTGAAGTTCATGTCCCTTCCTTTTAAGTTGGGGCTGCCCTTGTGACTTTCTTTTCCCAGTAGAACTCAGCACAGTGCAGTGCGCCAGTTCTGCACCCAGGCTTCAGGAGGACTCATACATTTTCACTCAGTCTTTGAAATCCCTGCCCACCCATGCCAACAAGCCCAAGTCAGCCTACTGGGTGATTAGAAATCATAAGAGACACAATGAGCTCAGGTGTTTCAGCCAAGACCCTAGACAAGTAAGGGGGTTCAGTTATCATCAGCAAAGCCAGCACCCCCACCCCAAGTGACATGCAGCTGATGGGAAATACCTGGTTGGATCCCACTGATGATAGCTGAGGAAGTCTGGACTCGAACTGGATGGAACATCACAACTGACCTGCACATGCAGGAGGCAATCAGTTGTTGTTGATTAAGCCATTAAGTTTGGTGAGGCTTTTTAAAAATGTAGTGAAAATCAACAGATATAATGCTAAATGTTGTGGAAGAGAAAGTAGATAAAAATAGGTGTCCCAGATGGTATCACTGGTCAGCAGAATCAATGCAAGCAACTACCTTCTTTGGATATTTTATTGTGTAGAGAAAAATCAACCCTGTTTCTTTCAGTTACTGTAATGTTTTCTGTTTCCTGCAGCTAAATTAATTCCAAATGGATACATCAACTTTTTGTCCCTAGTGTACTTCTCTTTCTACTCGCCTTGAGCAAACTCATCTAATTTATCTCCTGCCTTTCTCAGTTCACAGAACAAAATGCATTCTCAGAAAGTATTTATTAAATGAATTGATGAGTGAGTGATTTGGCCTCTTAATACTGTCCATCCTGGTATGTTTGTCTTCATCAAATAACACTTTTGGACTCCAGGTCAATATTTCCAATGGTCTCAGAGTCATTAAATCTTAAAAAAAAAAAAAAAAAAAAAAAAAAAAAAAAAAAGGCTGCTCTCAACCAGGAGATCTCACTCAGTTACTGGATTTCTGCCTTTTCAAAGACAGGAATTTGATGTATTAGGACATTTATATTGCAGTTTCAGTCTTTTTGTTTTCTTGAATAAAACTGCAAACAAATTTGTCACTGCTATTAACATCAGCTCTTGCAACCGGATGAAGCATTTGACGAAAACTCTGCATTTTGCTCTGTCACCATGTTGCTAGCTTCACTTCTTCAAATCCACAAACTTTTTGGACCTAATCCATCAAATAGGAATATTGCATATTAATGTATGGGGATAGCAGGTGTAGCTCTCAAATTCTGAGAGCTTGAGGAATTAGAGGCATGTAAATACTTTGTCCTATTGTTACCTTCCTTTTTCTGTGGTCCCACACATACTGCCACACACTAGGGTGGGAGAGTGTTTTATTATACAAAAAAGACTCTCAAATTAACCCCTAAACACAAAGAACTCTATGATAACCAAATTCAACTTTACTATATCCTAGGGAGTTTTTAAAACTGAGAAAGGCACTTCATCATCATGGTGGGAGGAAGGACATGGGCTTGAGGAAACTTGGGCAAGTCACTTAAACTTATCCCATCTCAGCTTTCTTATCATGTAATTGATATATGATAATATATCATATATAATATGATAATAATGTAGGCTCTTTACAGGGGCATTCCAAGAATAAATAGACAGGAAAGAGCTTTGGGACTTCTAAAAATGATAAAGTAGAAATTGTTTGTGTCTGTATCATCCCACAAGATAGATGTGTACTACTAAATGCCTTCTTACATCCCTTAAAAGTCTGTGCTGAAGCAATGCCAACAGGTAATTTCAATAGCCATCTTTGTTCCTGGGAATCTTGTTTTCCTATAAATATTGACTATATGAAACTTGAGACACTTGCTAATATCCTGATCATTATTGTTATCATTTGTGTGTGTGTGTGTGCGCGTGTGTGCATGTGCCCGCATGTGTGGGTGCGTGCATGTGCATGCTCTTTTGGAAGGCTAGCTTTTCTTCAAAGAAAAAAAAAAAAAAAAAAAAAAAATATATATATATATATATATATATATATTTGCAGGACTTTAAATTGCATTTGTATATTGCCATTTCTAACTGCCAATTCTAAATTAGAATGCTGATCACCCTGACGTGGTCTCCTGGATATATATATATATATAATAAATATATATATAAATATATATATATATAATTTTTAAATTTTTTTATTAACAAATGTATTATTAGACCCAGGGGTACAGGTCTGTGAATCACCAGGTTTATACACTTCACAGCACTCACCATAGCACATATCTTCCCCAATGTCCATAACCCCACCACCCTCTCCCTATTCCCCTTTCCCCGGTGACCCTCAGTTTGTTTTGTGAGATTAAGAGTCTCTTATGGTTTGTCTCCCTTCTGATCCCATCTTGTTTCATTTATTCTTTTCCTACCCCCCAAACCCCCCACGTTGCCTCTCAACTTCCTCATATCAGGGAGATCATATGATAATTGTCTTTCTCTGATTGACTTACTTTGCTCAGCATAATACCCTCTAGTTCCATCCACATTGCTGCAAATGGCAAGATTTCATTTCTTTTGATGGCTACATAGTACTCCATTGTATGTATGTATGTATATATTTTATATATATATAATATATATATGTATGTATATATTATATATACACACACACACACACACACACACACCACAACTTCTTTATCCATTCATCTGTTGATGGACTCTAGGTTCTTTCCATAGTTTGGCTATTGTGGACATTGCTGCTATAAACATTTGGGTGCACGTGCCCCTTCAGGTTACTACATTTGTATCTTTAGGGTAAATACCCAGTAGTGTAATTGCTGGGTCATAAGGTAGCTCTATTTTCAACTTTTTGAGGAACCTCCATGCTGTTTCCCAGAGTGGTTGCACCAGCTTGCATTCCCACCAACAGCGTAGGGGGGTTCCCCTTTCTCTGCATCCTCGCCAACATCCGTCATTGTCTGACTTGTTAATTTTAGCCATTCTGACTGGTGTGAGGTGGTATCTCATTGTGGCTTTGATTTGTATTTCCCTGATGCCGAGTGATGTTGAACACTTTTTCATGTGTCTGTTGGACATTTGGATGTCTTCTTTGGAGAAATGTCTGTTCATGTCTTCTGCCCATTTCTTGATTGGATTATTTGTTCTTTGGGTGTTGAGTTTGCTAAGTTCTTTATAGATTTTGGATACTAGCCCTTTATCTGATATGTCGTTTGCAAATGTCTTGTCCCATTCTGTCAGTTGTCTTTTGGTTTTGTTAACTGTTTCCTTTACTGTGTAAAAGCTTTTGATCTTGATGAAGTCCCAATAGTTCATTTTTGCTCTTGCTTCCCTTGCCTTTGGCAATATTCCTAGGAAGAAGTTGCTGTGGCTGAGGTCGAAGAGGTTGCTGCCTGTGTTCTCTTCAAGGATTTTGATGGATTCTTTTCTCACATTGAGGCCCTTCATCCATTTTGAGTCTATTTTCGTGTGTGGTGTAAGGAAATGATCCAGTTTCATTTTTCTGCATGTAGCTTGGGCCTTCATATGTTTAAAATACCTTGCTGAAAGGCACGTGCCTGATCTGTGGTGGTGGGAAAACGGATTTGTAGTCCTACCTGAATCTAACTAATTCTGTCACTTGGGGAGGAGATTCTGACCCTTAGATTAGAAGTGAACCTTTATTGGTGTGAATGAAGGAACACTGAATTTTTGTGAAGAGGAATCTCAACTTGACTAAATGGAAGTGGCAAGGAAGTCCTGTGGGTTGTGGAGATGAAATGAACCATGGATTCAAAGCAGAGACAAATATTGAGGTTATAAGTAAGATAACTGAAAGCACACCTCTCAGGATCCAGCTGGGATGGAGGAATAAAGAAGAGGTTGTACATGCGTGTTCAGGAAGATGAATTGTGAGAGCCCTTTATGCTTCAGGGAGGAAAGGGTAATGCTAAGAATGAACCTTTTGTTTCTGTCTTGTGAATTTAGCTCCCCAGAATGCAGTTGTGTTTATCACAGCTGAAAAATGGTAGTCAGAAGACAATCTTAGATGCATCAGTATCTGTAGGCTGCTCTACCAGATGCTGAGCATTTGCAGCACTTGTAACAGTGGCAGATGGGGTGGTACCATCTGGTGGCATGATGACAACAGGTCCAGCCCTGAAGGGGAGAGAACAGACTCCCTCTGCCTTCACAGAAACCCAGTTTGGTACATTTCTGAACTTAGGTAAGAGGTGTTCTCCCCAAAAAGGATAAGGTACTTTAGAGCCCACAATAACTTATACTTGTATTTGAAGAAAAATATTTTTTTGTTTTCACTGCTTAAGAAATGATTGAGAGACATTTTTCCCTTTCCTATTCTGTGATCTGAGCCTGGTGTGTTGCCTGAGGGAAGTCTTTGATTAATTCATTCAGTCACTCATTCAACAGTTTCTTGAGTAGGTACTTTGTGTCAGGGGCTGGGTGGATAGTGGTAAATAAGACAAAATATTTCCATCCTTCTGGAGCTCTCATAATTTAGTTCAGAGAAGACAGTCATTCAAACAATGAGATCATTTAAAGTGATAATGTATGTAATAAATGGTAATGGGATGAATGACATGGGAGGGTAAATCTTTAAGGAATCGGAGAATTTCTCTTAGAACCAGGACATGTAAACTGACTTCTGAGCGATGCATAGACATTACAGAAAAGTAGGTGGTTAGTACCTCAAATTATTGGCATTTTAATTTACCTTTGGGCATATATGGGATATCTAGAGGTAAAGAGCTTAGGAGCAATGTATTAGTTCAATGGCAATATCAAAAACAGAGATTCCATAGCACTGGTGTGGTACATAAACAATGAATTTTGGAACACTGAAAAAAAAATTAAAAAAAACCAGAGACTCCTTATTTCTGATGGTTCATTTTTAACATGTTGGATTTTCTCATGATTTCAGAATGACTCCTGTGCCTCTGGGTTACACATCCACATTCAAGTCAGAATAAAAAGAAAATGGCAGTGTCTGTCAGGGCTGACTATGTATTGATAAGAGCAGTAAAAAAGGAAACTGTGGAGCCCTTGTTCATGAAGTAGGAAAAAATGATGTTTAAAGGCATTAATATGAAAAATAAAGCTTTTTCCTTTACAAATATTCCATTATAAAAAATAACAGTGATATATGAGTAACAACATAAACTTACCAATTGCAAAAAAAAAAAAAAACACCCATTTTGGTACCATAAATTTATATAAAACAATACCAATAATTAGTGTGATATCTTAATTGATTGTACTAATTTTCTGGTTTGTTTTTCTGTACTTTAACTTATTAGGTCAACAGATTTTATACTAACAGCAAGTTCACTTTCAGTCAATTGAACTGAAAGCAATAGCAGTCACTCTTGGCACATTCAAGACTACAAATAATTTTTTTAAAATTTTAATTCCAGTATAGTTAGCCTACAGTGTTCTATTAGTTTCAGGTGTACAATATAGCGATTCAACAGTTCTGTACGTTACTCAGTGCTCATCACAATAAGTGTCATCTTAATTCCCAATAATTTTTGATAATTTTTTAATTTGGGGGACTATTCTTCTGCTGGTGGCACTGTCACTGGAGTTGTTAAGAGTATTTCATAGACAGTGACAACATGGAAAAGATTTTTTGATGAGTTATTTTGAAATATAAATTTTAGGGGCGCCTGGGTGGCTCAGTGGGTTAAGCCGCTGCCTTCGGCTCAGGTCATGATCTCAGAGTCCTGGGATTGAGCCCTGCATCGGGCTCTCTGCTCAGCAGGGAGCCTGCTTCCTCCTCTCTCTCTGCCTGCCTCTCTGCCTGCTTGTGATCTCTCTGTCAAAAAAAAAAAAAAAAAAATCTTTATTAAAAAAAAAAAAGAAATATAAATTTTAGTACATTTGAAGCTGATTCTCATGGAATACTGTTTGCTAAAATCAGTTTAGTGTAAGTCTGAATTTTAAATGTAAATTTGTACAGTGGCATTTTAATCTCTCTTCTGACATTTTCTGTGGTGTATGGAGATTGGATAAGAACTCGAAAGTGCCTTCCTGCTTTGTCTATAATTCAGAATGCCTGTTTATGCAGTCTATCACTACATTTTCAATTAAAAAGAAAACATTCATTTTGAAATTGTCTTCCTCATTAATAATTGGTTCAAGTGAAGCTTCTTTTGAGACAGCATTCTTTTCTGTGGAATGCCATGATCTTTAAATTTAATTTCTACTTGCTTTGCAATATTGCAATAATTTTCCAACCTGGAGATTCTAAATTCTTTGAAGAATCTAAATAACTCCCTGATATGTTTTATTGCAATGTCCATGCAGCCACTATTATTTTGTCATAATTTACTGACATAGTTTACAGCCTGAGCAGTGGCGCTCCTTTCCTGTATGGAAGGTAGAGTTAATACTTGTGCTGAGGCTACCATGAGGGGCTCCAGGGACCAGTGACCTCCTACTTCATCTCAGCATGCAGTCTGTAAGCCTGCAGATGCTGATGACATAGTTGCCACATCTGCTGCCACTCTGGGTCCAGGTCCCTGACCCCATGGCCTTGGGATCCCATAGTATCCCTACTACCCTGGTGTGGATGAACCTGGGCTCTGAGAAACATCTTGATCTTACACAAACATTTTAAGCATCATTGGATCCTCTAGGTCATAAAAATTTGACTGCTAGCCTGGACCATCTGGATACCCTGCCTTGCTCTATGTCCCTCTCAGAGCTGGCAGTCTCTATTCTCTAAGTAAATTCGTCAGAACAGCACATCTAAGTGTGCATATGTCACTTCAAAAATTAAAGTGGGGTTGCCATCATGCCACTCCTTTTGTGAGAGGTTGCAGTGCATGTAGCAGTTTGTCTTTCAATTTGAAAACATACTCTGATCTGTCCCAGGTCACTGGATGCTACAGCAGCACTGAGGTGGCTGCTCTTTTCCTGGTGTAGACTGTCATCCATGCTCATGCATGTGTGACTCTTACCATGTGATCTGGGAAATCGGTCACTTCCTGCACTCCCAGCCCTTTCCCACAAGGTCATCATTATAGTAGACAAGAATGATGAAGTTTCTCTCGCCATCCCTTATAAATCAGTTTTCTCTGCTTCTCCACCCTGATCTATGGCCTTTGAGGATGAGCTCTAAGCCTCCTTTGATGTCTGGATTCCAGCTGGGTTTAGCTACCAGAATATACTGGCAGGATACTGAAGGTAGGGAGGAAAGAGATCAAGGTGGTGTTTTCCCCTGGCTCTCTCCCACCAGAACTTCAGTTGGCCATGGCTGTATTACTCCACCAAAGGACACAGCTTCCTCTGACTGCCCCATCATACCACTATAGGTCCTATTAACCTGTCCTCCATCTGCGTCTTCAGATCTGGGGAATGAATGATGATGGCTTCCTGCTATTGTTAACCATCAGTTACTCCAACATCTCTCCTTGCTGCCCTTCAATGCTGTTTAGACATTTGTAAATAGTGTTATTGGTAACACTATCAGCATCTTTTCCTGCCCATTTTGAATATGCCATCATTTTCTTGCCAGACCTTGAATTCTAGAACAAGTGAGGATCACTTATTGAATGGTTTTCCCTTGCGATCATAACAAGGAAAAATATCCACCAGAGCAGGCACTCAGGATTAGGATCAAGGAATTATATGGCTATATTTTGGAAAAGTTTGCATCTAAAACAGATAGGTACGATTATAATCACAATCTGATAATGTTTGTGTTGTCATCCTTTAAGGTATATCTCTTTTCTCAATGTCCTGGATCAGTAACTCCTGCATATCCCAAGTTTTCCATGGTGGAACATATTTCTGCAGTTCCTCAGGGGTATGAATTTGGATTTGATATTATATTATGGTCAGATTGCTTCCACTTTGTCCTTACTTTGTGTGTCAAGGAGTCAATATGTAGGCTTTGGTAGCTGTTGAGGACAGCCATTACCATTAAGAATTCTGTGTACTTGGCATGTGTACAGCATTGTACTGGTTCTATGGTAGACCGTATATAGATAACTTTAGATAAGAATAATGGAGACTAATAGAACCAGGTCCATACTCTGAATGGTGGAATGTAGTGCTATTAACGGCCCAAAGAATGAGTGTTACCCAGGAGCCAGTGATTAATAAATTCCAAAGAGAGTGAATATTTCCCTTTCCTCATTGCATAGTTATCCTGGAAAGTGGCCACATGCTCCTTTATGAGAGTCTAAGAGTAAGATTCAGAGTGCTTGTTGCTAATGTTTTTGGAGACCCTTACCCAGCCTCCCCTTTGTTCAATAAACCTTGGGGTCTTTGAATTGGCTGAGATTAGGGTATTAGATGAGGGATTATGAATCTTTTGGTTGCCTTATGTTCATAGACTTTTATTTTGTTTCGTTTTCTCCCTAGTTACATGGGGAACTTAGTGGGATGCCCATCTATTTATTAATTATCCCCCATGAAGGTTATTTCACAGCAGGTCATTGTGATGCCTAATGCTGTGTTTTTGGCCCCCATATACTCCTGACTCTGGCAACCATTGCCTGGCACTAACCACTGATGATTGTGCTAGTCTCACTCTAATTAAGGAACCTATTTTAGTCACAGGAGCTCCCAGCAGCATCCCTGGCCCTGAGGGAAGAGCTTGGTTTAGGCAGAGGATTGGACATGTGAAATCCACTCCAATATTTCATCTGGCTAAGTCTCTGGAGTCTTTCTTTAATAGTGCATTAAGAAATTGCTGGCATCTTTATTTAGTGTGGGCCTTTGTCGAGCCCAGGTTTCAGTTAATCAACCAAGCAACCAGTTAGAACTATTCCTTGCTGTTTGTGCTAACACACTGAATTCAAAAATGCTTCAAAGCATGTAATAGATTTATTAAGTGGAATTTAAAGTTAGGCTCTTTTTTTGTTTTTGCATTTTTGCCTGGTGTGTTCAGAATCCATTCTACACATATTTTCAGAATGTTTCAGATAGAGACAAACAAAGCCTTTCAGTTCTTTGGGAGGATAAGTTTTCTTTCGTAGTTCTGACATTGTTACTGGCCCTTGGGGAGTGCTGAATTCTAACTCTATATCTAGGTTTGCACACACTGAGGGATATTTGATGGAATGGTATGAGAAGACAGGGGCATATGAGAAGCAATGAAAATGACTCCATGAGTGAGGGTGTTTACAGGCTCTTTGAGAATGCGAGGGATAACTCATCAGATGTGGCACGTGGAGTTCAGTCAATGTTAGGTGTTTAAGTTTTCCTGGGTTGATTCTCATGCTGACTCTCAGGATTCCATGCTTTCTCAATTGAAGTATTAATTTCCATATGAGAGACCTGGTGGACTGTGGATTTAAGTGATATTGTAATCTACAACCCCCTCTTCAAAAACTTCAGCTTAATTTCTGCTATTTCAACTCTAACTGCCAATGTTACTTTTCGGAGTATACTCATAACAAGTCCTAAATTCTCAGTATTCTTGAGTTGAGGATTATAACTTTTCTCTTTTATAAACCTATCTATTGCTGCTAATAGTAAACATTCTGCCCCATAACACTTGGTATTTTTTTATGCCTCTCATACTGGTCTGTGGCAATGGCTATTCAGTCTCCCCAAATTTTACCTTCATTGGGCACTTTAATTCTGATGATCACAGATTATAACATAATTAGCAGTTTCACCAATGTCTGCTATGAAATAACAGAGCCTGATCCCTTGTCCCTTTTTGAATTTTCATAGTGTTAAATCCAAAAAGGTCAGGTAATTTACTCAGAGTTTGGATTTGGGAATTTTAAGCTGGCAATTAAGAAAGAACTGGTTTAGTCTTACTGTGAGCGAGCCAGTTTTTCCAATACTAGAAAGGTGATAGAGATTTGTGTAATATCTAAGTATGGCACCTTTTTCCCATTCACGTGCCACACCAGAGCGATAGCAGCATTTTTGAATGGGAGGATGTGGCTGACCCGACTATTGAACAGGACACTGGAAACATGGCTTTTGAGCTTCACTGGATGGTTCTAACTTGGAATTGGTGGAAGGGTTGGAGGATGAGTTGGGTGGGAAAACCAGGCTCTCAAGAAACCATAAGGCTTATGCAATGAGCTTCACAGTAGTAACCACGGTGAATGTACAAGTCTCAAGTCCCTGCTTCTATTTATATAGAATGAGGTTGTTGGTTCCCCCAATGTAAATAATGGTAATATCAAATTATGAATTTAAGGATCAGTAAAATCCTCTAGATTTTCTTCATTATTATTTGCTGATAAATTTTGTTGCCTGTAGAAAGCAAGAAGGGACAGGGCACCTGGGTGGCTCAGTGGGTTAAGCCTCTGCTTTCAGTCAGGTCATGATCTCAGGGTCCTGGGATCGAGCCTCGCATCTGACTCTCTGCTTAGCAGGGAGCCTGCTTCCCCGCTCTCTGCCTGCTTCTGCCTAGTTGTGATCTCTCTCTGTCAAATAAATAAAATCTTAAAAAAAAAAAAAAGCTACAAGGGGCATAGTTAAGGGAAAATATTTTGCTTGGGTTTATGTTGGAATTGTTTCTTTGGTTGAACCTGTGATTAGCTATAAGAATATAGCATCTCTTGGTGTCAAAAATTATGACTTACTTAAAAGGAACTATTTTAAGGTTCACTGGGCTTATATTCTATAGTAGGGACCATGCTGTGTATTTTGCTATGTATCATCTTATTTAAAATTCAAATAACAAATGCACCATTCTGCGGTTGAATGTAATACTATTATTTTTCAATTCTATAATTTATATATATTTTTAAAAATTTCTAGTTCTTTGCTGAGATTTTTTTCATTTGTGAGAATTAATAATTGGTTGTCACAGCATTTCTGTGATGGCTACTTTGAGATCCTTGTCAGATAATTCATCAACGGATTCATCTTGGTAGTGACATCATTTAGTTGACTCTCTTTTTTTTTTTTTTTTGTTATTAACATATAATGTATTATTTACCCCAGGGGTATAGGTCTGTGAATTGTCAGGCTTAAACATTTCACAGCACTTACCATAGCATATGCCCTCCCTAATGTCCATAACCCAACCTGGAAATGGTCCAGTTTCATTCTTCTGCATGTAGCTGTCCAATTTTGCCAACAACATTTGTTGAAGAGAATGTCTTTTATCCACTAGGCGTTTTTTCCTTCTTTGTCAAAGATTAGTTGACCATAGAATTGGGGGTCTATTTCTGGGCTTTCTATTCTGTTTCATTGATCTATGTGTCTGTTTTTGCGCCAGTACCATACTATCTTGATGATGACAACTTTGTAATAGAGCTTTTAGTCTGGAATTATGATGCCACCAACTTTGGCTTTCCTTTCCAACATTTCTCTGGCTATTTAGGGTCTTTTCTGGTTCCATATAAATTTTAAGATTATCTGTTCCATTTCTTTGAAAAAAATGGGTGGTATTTTGATAGGGATTGCATTACATGTGTAGATTGCTTTAGGTAGCATAGACATTTTCACAATATTTGTTCTTCCAATCAATGAACATGGAGAATTTTTCCATTTCTTTGTGTCTTCCTCAATTTCTTTCATGAGTACTTTGTAATTTTCTGAGTACAGACTCTGCCTCTTTGGTTAGGTTTATTCCTAGGTATCTTATGGTTTTGGGTGCAGTTGTAAATGGGATCGACTCCTTAATTTCTCTTTCTTCTGACTTGCTGTTGGTGTGTAGAAATGCAACTGATTTCTGTGTATTGATTTTATATCCTGACACTTTACTGAATTCCTGTATGAGCTCTAGCAGTTTTGGAGTGGAATCTTTTGGGTTTTCCAAATAAAGTATCATATCATCTGCAAAGAGTGAGAGTTTGACTTCTTTGCCGATTCAGATGCCTTTTATTTCTTTTTCTTTTCTGATTGCTGAGGCTAGGACTTCTAGTACTATGTTGAATAGCAGTGGTGGTAGTGGACAGCCATGCATGTTCCTGACCTTAGGGGAAAAGCTCTCCATTTTTCTCCATTAAGAATGATATTCGCTGTGGGTTTTTCATACATGGCTTTGATGATATTGAAGTATATAACCTCTATCCCTACACTTTGAAGAGTTTTGATCAAGAAAGGTTGCTGTACTTTGTCAAATCCTTTTTCAGCATCTATTGAGAGTATCATATGTTTCCTCTCCTTTCCTTTATTAATGTCTGTATTGTATCATACTGATTGATTTGCAGATGCTGAACCAAACTTGCAGCCCTGGAATAAATCCCACTTGGTCGTAGTGAATAATATATTTTTTTTTATAATTTTTTTTTAATTTTTTATAAACACATATTTTTATCCCCAGGGGTACGGGTCTGTGAATTGCCAGGTTTACACACTTCACAGCACTCACCATAGCACATACCCTCCCCAATATCCATAACCCCACCCCCCTCTCCCAACCCCCTCCCCCCATCAACCCTCAGTTTGTTTTGTGAGATTAAGAGTCACTTATGGTTTGTCTCCCTCCCAATCCCATCTTGTTTCATTTACTCTTCTCCTACCCCCTCAACCCCCCATGTTGCATCTCCTCTCCCTCATATCAGGGAGATCATATGATAGTTGTCTTTCTCCGATTGACTTATTTCGGATGGAACTAGAGGGTATCATGCTTAGCGAAATAAGTGAATAATATTTTTAATGTACTATTAGATCCTATTGACTAGTAATCTGGTGAGAATTTTTGCATCCATGTTCATCAAGGATATTGGTCTGTAATTCTCCTTTTTGATGGGGTTTTTGTCTGGTTTTGGGATCAAAGTAATGCTGGCCTCATAAAATGAGTTTGGAAGTTTTCCTTCCATTTCTATTTTTTGGAATAGTTTCAAGAGAATAGATATTAATTCTTCTTTAATTGTTTGGTAGAATTTCCCTGGGAAGCTGTCTGGCCCTGGACCCTTGTTTTTTTTGGGAGATTTTTGATTACTGCTTCAATCTCTCTGCTGGTTATTTGTGCTTAGGTTTTCTATTTCTTCCTGGTTCAGTATTGGTAATTTATATGTCTCTAGGAATGCATCCATTTCTTCCAGATTGTCAGGTTTGCTTGCATATAGTAGCTCATAATATGTTCTTATAATTGTTTGTATTTCTTTGGTGTTGGTCATGACCTCTCTTCTTTTATTCATGATTTTATTAATTTGGGTCCTTTCTCTTTTCTTTTGGATAAGTCTGGCCATGGATTTATCAATCTTATTAGTTCTTTCAAAGAACCAGATACTAGTTTCATTGATTTGTTCTACTGTTCTTTTGGTTTCTATTTCATTGATTTCTACTCTGATCTTTATGATTTTTCTTTTCCTGCTGGGTTTAGGCTTTCTTTGCTGTTCTTTCTCCAGCTCCTTTAGGTATAGGGTTAGGTTGTGTACTTGAGACCTTTCTTGTTTCTTAAGAAAGTCTTGTATCACTATATTCTTTCCTCTTAGGACCTCCTTTGCTGTGTCCCAAAGATTTTGAACAGTTGTGTTTTCATTTTCACTTGTTTCTATGAATTTTTTAATTCTTCTTTAATTTCCTGGTTGACTCATTCATTCTTTAGTAGGATGCTCTTTAGCCTCTGTGTATTTGAGTTCTTTCCAACTTTCTTCTTGTGATTGAGTTCTATTTTAGAGCATTGTGGTCTGAAATATGCAGGGAATGATCTCAGTCTTTTCTTACCAGTTGAGACCTGATTTGTGACCCAGGATGTGATCTATTCTGGAGCATGTTCCATGTGCACTAGAGAAGAATGTGTATTCTGCTGCTTTGGGATGGAATGTTCTGAATGTGTCTGTGATGTCCTTCTGGTCCAGTGTGTCATTTAAAGCCTTTATTTCCATGTTGATCCTTTGCTTTGATGATCTGTCCATTTCAGTGAGGGGAGTGTTAAAGTACACTACTATTATTGTATTATTGTTGATGTGTTTCTTTGATTTTTATTATTAATTGGTTTGTATAATTGGCTCCTCCCATGTTAGGGGCATAAATATTTAAAATTGTTAGATCTTGTTGGCAGACTCTTTGAGTATGATATAGTGTTCTTCCTTATTTCTTATAATCTTTGGCTTAAAATCTAAGTTATCTGATCTAAGGATTGCCACCCCAGCTTTGTTTTGATGTCCATTAGCATGGTAAATTTCTTTCCACCCCCTTCACCTTAAATCTGGAGGTGACTTTGGGACCAAAATGAGTTTCATACACACAGCATATTGATGGATCTTGTTTTTTTATGCATTCTGATAACCTGTGTCTTTTGACATTCAGCACACTTCATTCATAACTATTGAAAGATATGAATTTAGTGCCATTGTATTGCCTGTAAGGTGACTGTTATGGTATATTGTCTCTGTTCCTTTCTGGTCTGTTACTTTTAGGCTCTCTCTTTGTTTAGAGGACCCCTTTCAATATTTCCTGTAGGGCTGGTTTGGCGCTTGCAAATCTTTTAGCTTTTGTTTGTCCTGGGAGATTTTTATCTCTCCTTCTATGTTCAGTGACAGCCTAGCTGGATATAGTATTCTTGGCTGCATAATTTTCTTGTTTAGTGCTCTGAATGTATCAGGCCAGTCCTTTCTGGCCTCCCAGGTTTCTGTGGATAGGTCTGCTGCCACTCTAATATTTCTACCATTTTATGTTATAGACCTCTTATTCCGAGCTGCTTTCAGGATTTTTTTCTTTATCACTGAGACTTGTAAATTTTACTATTAGATGATGGGGTGTGGACCTATTTCTTTTTCTTTCTTTCTCTCTTTCTTTCTTTCTTTCTTTCTTTTTTTTTTTTTTTTTTTTTTTTTTTTTTTTTTTTTTTTGTGGGATTTCTCTATGCCTCCTGGATTTTGATGCTTATTCCCTTTGCCATATCAGGGAAATTCTCTGCTATAATTTACTCCAATATACCTTCTGCTTCTCTCTCTTTTTCTTCTTCTTCTGGGATCCTAGTTATTCTAATATTGCTTTGTCTTATGGTATCATTTATCTCTCAAATTCTCCCCTTATGACCTAGTAACTGCTTGTCTCTCTTTTGCTCAGCTTCTTTATTCTCCATCATTTGGTCTTCTATATCACTAATTCTCTCTTCTGCCTCATTTAGCAGTAAGACACTCCATTTTTTATTGTACCTCATTAATAGCTTTTTTTGGTTTGTTTCATCTTGGTTATATTTTTTTATGTCTCCAGTAAGGGATTCTGTAATATCTTGCATGCTTTTTTTGAGCCCAGCTAGCATATTGATAATCGTCATTCTGAACTCTAGTTCTGACATTACTAATGTCTGTATTGATTAGGTCCCTAGCCATTGGTACTGCCTCTTGTTCTTTTTTTATTTTGTGGTGAGTTTTTCTGCCTTTTTTTTTTTATCCAAATAAGAACAGATGAACGAGAGAATAAAGTACTAAAAGGGTGGCAAAGACCCCAGAAAAATATACACTAATCATATCAGAAGACACCCAAAACTGGGGGGGAGAAGAGAAAGGGGAAAATTTTATACACACATACACACCCCCCCCACACACACACACGGTGAATAGAGCAGAGCCAGCCACTGGATTTTGAGTGTATTCTGGTCTCTTGGAAGAAACTACTCCCCCCCCCCCCCCACAATTTTTTTTTTAACATATGGTAGCCATTTTATTTTTTATTTTTTTTATTTTTTATTTTTTATAAATATATATTTTTATCCCCAGGGGTCCTCAGGTCTGTGAATCGCCAGGTTTACACACTTCACAGCACTCACCATAGCACATATCCTCCCCAATGTCCATAACCCCACCCCCAAGCCCCCTCCCCTATCAACCAACTTCCCAAAATTTTAAAGAAGGAAAAACTTTTATATATATACAAAAATAAGGGCAAACACAATAAAGGGATGGAATATGACTGCAAAGATGAAAATTTAAAAAAAATTCTAAAAAATGAATTGATAAGTTGTTTGGAAAAAGAAAAAAAAAAGAGAGAGAGAGAATGTGATCAGGCTAGAGACCAGAACAAAGCCATGTACTAGATTTAGGGTATATTTTGATCTATTAGAAGAAATTGTATCCCAAAAAAAAAAAAAAAAAAAAAAAAAACCTGTATGTATATAAAAAATAAGGTTAAATATAATGAAGGGATACAGGGAGCCTGGGTGGCTCAGTGGGTTAAAGCCTCTGCCTTCGGCTCAGGTCATGATCCCAGGGTCCTGGGATCGAACCCCACATCAGGCTCTCTGCTCAGCAGGGAACCTGCTTCCTCCTCTCTCTCTTCCTTCTTCTCTGCCTACTTGTGATCTCTGCCTGTCAAATAAATAAATAAAATCTTTAAAAAAAAATGAAGGGATAAAATATGACTATAACAATGAAAATTCAAAGAGTTTTTTTTTAAGATTTTATTTATTTATTTTACAGAGAGAGAGAGAGAGAGATCACAAGTAGGCATAGAGAGAGGGGGAAGCAGGCTCCTCGCTGAGCAAAGAGATCGATGCGGGGCTCGATCCCAGAACCCTGAGATCATGACCCAAGCCAAAGGCAGAGGCCTAACCCACTGAGCCACCCAGGCACCCCTCAAAGAGTTTTCTAAAAGGTATTTATAAAATAGCTTAAAAATGTTAAGAAAGAGGAAAAGTTAAAATACAATAAGGAAAAAGGAAAATTTAAAAAAATTACCTTTGAAAGATTAAAGTTTCATGGGAAAAAAGCCATGAATTCTAGGTGCTGTTTTCCACAAGCTCTGGAGTTCTGTAGTTCTCATTGATCGGTGAACTTGTTCTTGGCTGGATGCTCTTGTTGATTTGCTGGGAGAGGCGATTGTTGCTGTGATTTCAACTGTCTTTGTCCAAGGCAAAATTGCACCACCCTTGTCAAGGGCCAGGCTAAGTAATCTGTTTCGCTCTTGGTAGCTTTTGTTCCCTGAGCGCTTACCATATAGATTTGGAGGACGGGAATGAAAATGGCGGCCTCCTAATCTCCAGCTCATAGGAGCTGAGAGCATGAGGCTCCCCTCCTCCATGTGCCCTCAGAAGAAAGTAGTCAATCTCTTCTGTCTCCTTGCTCTCTGGCTACACTCCATGCTCACCCAACCTGTGACCAAGCATTTCAATCTCTGGTGCATGGCCCCATTTGGAATCTCCAAACCCAGCCAATTCCTGCAGCACAGTCCTGTGCTACTCCTCCTGGAGGAGGAAGGAGGGTTCTCTCTGGATTTGCCAATTGTAGGGTCCATGCTCGAAGAGCAGTGGCCCAACTATGACTTGGATCATTGTTTAAGGTAACTTTGAGGTGAGAGCCCCTCCTTGGCTCTTTCTCTGTAGCTGTCTTCCTTCCTCTGATACCTTGCAGCTCTCCACACTCAGACACCCCTGGTCTTTTTGTGACCCCATGGGTCCTGAGACCATACTGACCACTTAGCCTCTGGAGTGATGTCCCTCAGTGGAGCAGACTTCTAAAAGTTCCAGTTTTGTGCTCTGCTGCTTTCTCTCTTGCCAGGAACCATCCCCTCCCTCTGTGGTCTTTCTTTTGCTTTGGATTCACTTCTCCACAAGCCCTACCTTACAAATTTTTTGTTCATAGAATTGCTGCTCTTCTCTTCTATCTCATGTTGAGTTTGTAGGTATTCAGAATGGTTTGATAACTATCTAGCTGAACTCCTGGGACCTGATGGTATTTCAGTTTTCTACTCCTCCACCACCTTTCTTCTTTCTTGATTGACTTCTCATTCTAGTTGTGATTTCCCCAATTCTTTGTATGCTGAGTGATTTTTGATTGTGCTGTGGACACTTTATTGGGTTAAGAGATTCTTGGTCCTATTTAAATCCTTTATTTCTGCAT